>NC_133164.1:7770000-9032500 GCF_040802235.1 Manis javanica
TGATGGTCAGAAAGGAAAGGCTATAGCATCACAGAGGAGAAGAATATGTAATCATCCAAAGCAGCAGCTCGCCATGCAGCATAAAGGAGAAAGAATTGGCAAACATTTTCAGCTCAGAGATGAGATGGACACATGAAAGAAAATACACTTGAAATTTTTAAAATTAATGAGCATTAGAGCACTCCAACAATCTAGCAAATTAGAATTTGTTCATTACATTAAGAAAATATAGAATATAAATGTGGTTTAGCTGTTGTCCCACTGCAAAGACTGCATGATGTAAAGAACTGACTTACACCCTTGCTATGATTAAAAAGTCACATTTAAAACCAAATGTTCTGTATCCAGATTTGAATAGTGCTAAATTTTTCCTAAAAACAAGGGAAGCGTACTCATTGTTCTCTTTCTGAAGAGTAGCAATTAAGCCAAGCAGGGCAGTTCTTATAAATTAAACCTTCATCTCCTTCCTCTGATTCTGTTTTTACCTCCCAGCTCATATTTACACTACAACAATCAAGGTCAAGTTCCAAGCCCAAAGCCTCAAAAAGCTGACATCAGAATCAACAATACTGTTTGCATTTAGTGTGTCCATGAAAAGAAATGGAAGGAAGGAAAGAAGGTAACATTTGAGGACCTACTATAATAAGCACTGTTAAATATTCTACCAGAAATTCTGATCAAAGTTCTCACATCATCCCTTTGTTTAATTAACCTCATTTTACAAGTGAGAAAACTAAATATTAGGGATACAGGAAGACTGGTCAATGCTGCAACAGAAAACAAATGGCAGAACCCCGTTTCTGCTGGGTTCCATGCATGCTCCAAAATATGATCTTTCTGCAGTGTCCACCAGAACGCTCTGCAGAGCTGGTTAAAACAGACGGTGGAGCTCTGTGCTCAGACTTCCTGATTCAGCCAATACGTTTGCTTCCTACTGGAGCTATAACAAACTACCAGAAACTTTGTGGCTTTGAAACACAATCTTATTAGTTCACAGTTCTGTGGATCAGAAGTCTGGACACAGCACAGTTCAAGTGGATCCTCTGCTTAGAGTCTTAAGGGGCTGAAATCAGGGACCTGGCAGGGCAGGTTCAAAGGTCATTCAGGCGGTTAGCCAAATTCAGTTCCTTGTGGTTATAGGACTGAGGCTCCCATTTCCTTGCTGGCTGTCAGTCAAGGGCCCAGCGTTGCCCCAGAGGGTGCCTGCATCCCTTCCATCCTCTCTTCAAGGCGCCTCCAGCAGGGCCAGTCCCTCTCACACTTAGAATCTCTCTGACTTTCTCTTCTACTGCAACTCACTCGTGCCAACCAGAGAAAGTTCTCTGCTTTTAAGGATTCACTGTGATTAGATTGGGCCTGCTGGATAACCCAGCATGACCTCCCTATTTTAAAGTCCAGAAACCTCAGTTACATCTGCAAAATCCCTCTTGTGTGTAAGATATTCACAGGATTCATGGATTAGGAGGTGGACATTCTTGGGGGCCATTCCACTGACTGTAGTCAGTCTGGGCCAGGGCCCGAGAAGTTCCACTTCTAACAGGTGTCCAGGTAATGCTGTGACTGCGGGCCCAGGGACCACACTCTGAGAACCTATGTGTGGCCCATGGCATCAGCATCAACTAAGGCTCATTAGAAACTCAGAATCTCAGGCTTCATCCCAGACTTTGTGGGTAAGAGTTGCTGTTTAACAAGGTCCCCAGGTCATTTGCATGCACATTTAAGTTTGAGAAGCACTGCTCTAGGGCAGTGAAAAGCAGAAAAGCAAGGTAGTAAAGCATGTGTTTTATTTATCCTTAAAACCTTTTGAAAGATACATCCCTTCCTCTGCCCAGTTATTGCCCTTATCTTTTCCTTGGCAGGAACAGATCTTACTTATGAAGTTGTACATGTTAAGAGTCCTATACTTTCTTTCTGAGTGGCTTTCATTTGCCTACCCTACTCCCAATTTTAATTTTTCAAAAGGGGATAACGTCTCCCTGGGAACTCCACCCTGGAAAGTCTTGGCAGGTTGGAACAAGGTTGGATTCGATTAGTCACTGGGCATCCCGACGGGATATCCCTCCTTTGATCACCTGCAGGGGGTTCTGGGAATAGGTTTCAAATGACACTTGGGTGGCTTCTAGGAGGAACTGTGGTGCTGGCCCTCCCCATGACTACAGATACGGCGAACACCAACAAGTGTAGCCCACTCTACTTTTACTCAGCCATTAATAGGATTTCCTCATTCCTGGAAAGAGATTCAACAGAACCTAAAGCCCCCAGAGGAGAAGGAAATATCATCAACCCTTTTATTGAGGATGTTGTTGGTTTTCTGAGTTACCATTAGGGGAAGTGACCGCAGTAAGAATGTATCAAAGAAGACTACAGAGTGATGCAGCCAGCCTGTAACGAAGTGCACAGCCCACTTCCATCTCTGGCTCAAAAATGCCTCAACGTAATTACCAAAATCTAATCAAGAGATATCCAGAGAATGGTGGAATATGTTTCTAGATATAGACATTAATTGAAAATTAATTGTTTCAAACTCTCCTGCTTTTTCTTAATTTAAGGTGAGATAAAAGGAACAAAACAGAAATGGAAGGATGTTTGGCAGTGAAAATAAGAACATATGAATAAAATGAGTGCTATTATGTGTACTCCATTGTAAAAGACAAACTGAAAAACTATTTCTCTCTCTCTCTCTCACACACACACATACACACACACTCAAACTCACTATGTTGTTTCTCTTTTCGTGCACTAAGCTATAGGCCCATGTTGTCTGCTTAAATCAGCCGATTGTTCCAGAATGTGCACAAAGAATCGTATAAACCATCTCTCTTTCCCAGCACACTCTCTCCATCCTCCCTCACATTATGCTTTGATTGGATAAGGAGATTTCAGGAGCATTTCTAATACTAAATCCAATCCTCTAAAACATTACCGAGTTCTCTGAGGGTGCTCAATAATAAAAGTGCTGTGTATTGACAAAGGATGTCAGCAGCACAGAAATGTTTAATGAGGCACCTGAAAATGTACACGAATTATACCAGCAAAGCATCAATAAGTCATCAGCCGTTCAGGCAAGATATGGGACAAAAGCCAGGGAGCTGATCACCACCACAGAAAGTCTCGAAAAGAAAAGCAGTCCCTACCTCCATGATCAACGCCAGCCCCCACATCCATTTCTGGAAACTATTTACCTCAAGGAGCATTTACCAAAAAAAGAAAAAGTCAGTTTCCTAAAATCCGAAGAGTATTTACCTTTGAAAACCATCTGGCAAATAACTTAGCTTTCCACCCATTGCGGAGGTGCCAGTGTTCTCTCGGACCTGTGTTTATTGGGGGTAGGGAGAGAAATGGGAGAGAGTCCAGATCAAAGACAGGCTCTCTCAGCAGTCACAGGGGGACACAGGATAACCCTCCACTGCATCCTTGACCCAACGAGCAGGACTCAGGGGCTGGAGTGCAGCCAGTAAACCTCCGATCATTTCTGCCCTGTGTTTGAGGTTTGAGCCCTAGGCTGTATTCTATCCCTTTAATGATGGTTGGTCTGTGCTGTACGCTGTATCTCCTTTAGAGCCTAGAATGTAGCACCGGCATTCGTCTGGGATGTGGCTATTCAAAACACTGCTGCTCATCAGTGATTCTCCTCTGGATCTTCCTAGGTGGGCTTCGCTGCAGCCGGGCTCAGCACTGCTCCACCCATTGAGCGCCAACCCTGTTATGACCGTTCTTTTTTTCAGCTTCCCATCAATGTAGATGCTCTTCTCCTTCCCCTTCTCCTCCCATCCATTTCCGCCCTAAAGTCATTAGCTGGGGCAGAGCAAGGTGAGGATCTGTGATGATGGGGGCGGAAGGGAGCCTAAAGTAGCCCAAAGTGGGCTGCCAGGACCCCAGCAGGGTCGGCACAGATATTGCAGTGGAGAGCGGGGAAGAGGACCTGCACCCCAGGGAGAAAACTGCAGTGGTGATAAGAGAGTGTTACATATGGAGGGATCGATTAAATATGCTAATGTACTGAGGGTAAGGGGAGCCTGTTTTCTCACTGTTTGAGAAGGGAATTATAAATACACAAAGCAAGAAAGCTAAAATGAACCCCACAGCGATGGCTTGGAGTGGAAGCATTGGGAAGTATTGGAGCGGAAGTATTGTTTTCCTTATATAAAGATGTATTTTAAAAATAGATGCAAATGCATGGATCCTGGGGCGTGTGCATGTGTGTGTGCACAGTCCCCAGCTTATCCACTGATAGAGCAATAAGGAGTGACACTCCAGCGACAGCAGCGTGCTCAGCACCCAGACTGTGGCTCCTAAGTACCACTCTCCACCAGAGGGAATAGCAGATTCTAGGCCAGCAGCCAGGAAAGTACAACAAAAGCCAGCAACACTCATTGAACTAGAGAGCAATAAAGTGCTCAGAGACTGCTGAGGCCATAGCGAAAGAACACAAGCCAGCTTGAATGAGTTGTTACCAGCCAAATCGAGACAAAGCTGAGCATGAAAATAAATAACAACAACATATTATAACCCATGGAATAACAAGAGGAAAACCATGAGTTCATACTGATATAAAATAATAAATAATCAACTGCTCAGTGAGGAATGGGTTATTTGCGTGATTTCAAAGTATCTGCCCAGAAAATATCACTCTTTACAAAGGGCAAAATAATACCATTACAGTGGGGAAGGCTGGCAAACACAACATGAATCAACTGATCAATGTGAACGTTATCAGTAATGGAACAAAAATGAATCATTGACAACCTGATAAGATACAATGAGAAGAAGACAGCATCGCTTCCATGCTATTCTTTCCAACAGTGTATAGCCTGGATCTCATTATAAGAAAGCATGAGACATGCCCACGAAAAGGACAAAATAATTGGCCTCTAATCTTCAAAAGAGTCAAGTTTATCAAGACATTGTGTAAATGGGATAGTTGCAGATTTCACAGACCTTGAGTTATCAAGGTCAAAGGAAAGATGAAAAACAGTTCCAGAATATGGAAAACAGGCAAGACAACTATGATTCTAAACTGGGTAGTTTTTTCTAACAGGCATTATGGGGACAACTGGAAAACCTGAATGAGTTCTAAAGATTTGGTGGTAGTAATGTACACACATTAATTTCCTGACTTTGATGGTTAAATTTAGGAAAGATGGGCATCAAATGATTCAAGGGAAGAAAGAGGAAGAAGTTCTTTGTACTGTCTTTGCAACTTTTCTGTGCATTTGAGGTTGTTGATGAGTAAATAATATCCTATGAATGAAACTTAATAAAATAAATTATTGAATCTTAATACTTCTCTCCTCTGTTGATTTCCTTCACTCGCGAGTCTGCAAAGTCTTCAACTGTCCCATTTACACAATGACTTTCTGTGTCAGTGATCTGGTGCTGCATGACAAGTCACCCCAAAACATGGTGGCTTAGAACAACCACCATCATCTTAGTGCAGGATTCTCTGGGCTAAATTTCAGGTGGGGTCAGCTGGGCGATTCTTCTGGGAGACTGGGCTAGACTTACTCATGTGTTTGCAGTCAGCTTCCAGTCCTCTGAGTGTTTCTGCTTCTTGGAGTTAAGCAGGTGTCAGCTGAAACCACAAAGACAAGCAGACCCGTGGCTGCAGGGTCCTGAGAGAAACAAGACAACTAGGCTGCGTCCACCTATTTGAAAAAATAAATACATAAATAGTTGAGAGCAATAACCATATTGTTTTTGTTGTGAAGCCTTCATAAGAGTGTATATCAATAATGCCTTAACAAAATAATAAAAATAATAAAAATAAATAAATATCTGGTAGGATTTTTTATGAGGATTAAACAAGATAATGTACTGTTAAATCTTAACCCACAGTAGGCATTCAATAAATTTTATACCTCTATCCTTTCATTAAGCAAAACATACTCCCCTTACAGAATCTCTCTCTTTACATGCTCCCAGTAGTCCAGGTTTGTGCAAAGATTTTGGTCATTTTGAAACTTTCCTTCTTGGCCCACTCATATCCAACCCACCTGCCTAATGGGTTCTGGTAAAGAATCACACTGAAGCACTTAGCAGAGTGCTTATTTATATCACAGTTCTCTATAATTGTTCTAATTTGTAAAAGGTTTTTTAATACCAAATTCAGTTAATTCCATTTTGGCAGTTTTGTTCAACACCCCGTGGATGAACACCTCACCTTCCTGGCGTCTTGCCAGAGCTGTGCATCTTCCTCTATCCCCAGCATTGGGCCTGTCAGTACCAGCACCCAGGTGGGTCTGAGATCTAACCCCAAACTCTTCTTAGCAGTCGCCTTGCCCTCTTTGCTCAGATACACACCAGCAAGTCTCACTGATTTGGCTGGTGGCATAACACAGTGCTCAAGAGCCGGGCTTCAGGTTCAAGTTTCATCTCTACCACTCACTAGCTGCATGACCATAGACAGGTTCCTTCATCTGTCTCGGTTTTCTCGTCCATCAAAAAAGAGTGACGATTCGGCTGCCCGAGGAGCTGCCGGAGGACAGCACTCGTCTGTGCCCACACCTAACAAGGGCTTTGATAAGAGCCCCCAGCAGCTGTCCTCTTCCCACCGCTCCTGCTGCTCCCTCAGTTCGGGCTCTCACTACCCCCACCCCGGGCCTGAACGCCATCAGCGTCTAACGTCCGGCAGCCTCTGGCATCACCTCCGCGAATCCACCCTCCCCCTCGTGCCAGAGCAATCAGCACAAGTGGAAAAGGCCCAGATACCATTTACCTACTTGAAGCATCCTCTCTAGCTCTCTTCCCAAGATATTTGGGCTTAAGATCCAGTGGGTTTCTCACCCAAATATCACTAAAAGAACAAACTTTTGCAAAGCACAATAAAAACTAATACTTGGAAAATTTTTAATGTAAGAAACAAACATGAAATGCAAGCCCAAAATGTCTATGGTTAAATTTAACAGGCAAAAATACTCTGTCAAATTGCTTCGGCAGTTCCTAAACACTTACTCCCAGTTACACTTGTCTCTTTATGGTCCCTGGACAAACAGCTGCTGACCCGAGAACTATCCTGGAGAGGTGCTGAGAGGTCCCAGGGCTCTCATCTGGCTGCCGGCACCCCAGTTGCTGGGGTCCCTCTGGGTCTCAATAGCCACTGATTGCTGAGCCCTGCCGCCCCGCCTACTGCTGCTGCTCCAGGGCTTATGCATTAAGGGAAAACTCCCTGAATGACTAAAGCCATTTGATGCTTTTAGTGAAAGCCCACTTATTCCCTCTGTCTCTCCCTTCTCCTAGAGTAGTTGAGGCAATAACTTTGAAGACTGATCCAGAAACTCTTGGAGCTCAAAAAATTTGACAGAAGCCTATTCTATACACAGCACCCCCCGGATTCGGTAAGCATGGAAGACACAGCACCTCTAGAAAAGCAATGCTTAGAGCAGTTCAAGAAGTGCTGTCATCACGGAAGGCGCATGTGGCCACAGTAATTCAAGGGGCAGCATACAACTTGCGGCATAGGTCTGGGTGCAGGAGAGAGTTCTTGTCTTGTCTTGTTTTGGGGGTTTCAGCCCCAGGCAAGTTCACTGTGAATTCAGTGTGACCAAAGAAATGATAGTAAATCATTTTTGGGGTGAAAGGGTTATACCCAATTTTATTTCCACGGTGGCAGGTCAATCACTAAAATCCCATCCACTCAAAGCGAGTCTGCATGCAGCAAGCTGGTCTTTGCCTCTGGGCCCCTCTGCCCACACAGCTGTCACACACAGCTGTCCTCTGAGCCTCTGTCCTCAGCGCTGCCACCACTCCAGCCTCTGCTCTGCTCTCCTGAAGCCTTGCAGCCATGCCACCGCGTCGTCCAGACTCACCAGGTGGAGCCCTTTATATAGAGTCAATAGCAACATATTGCCCACACGTGTGTAGTGAGCTAGCCAACCAGGGCCAGGTGAGAATCCTGGCCACAGGAACTTTCATTTTGTCCACAGTTCTGCACAGGTCTTTTTCATTTCTGCACATCTTCTGCACAGAGGCACTGACAAGCTCTGCTCTCTTTTAAGTATGTTTGTACAAAGAACAGCTTTGAAGGATAAAAATATCCAAAGAGGATATTTAGAAGCAGAAGGAAGAAACGTTTGTAGTGCAGTATAACAAAAACACTATCTCCTTTCTAGGCACAAAAAAAAAAAAATGGGCAGGATTCCTTGCACCTGATTTATTATAAAAGATTGGGGTTCTTCAGCTGTGCAGCAAGCCCCACACAAGTGAGCATCTGGGCCCCTGTGTGTTGCCCCAGTGGTACTCACTCAGAGGACAAAAATAACTGACATGAGCCTACAGCACATGCTGCTTGCTGTACAAGGTGTAAAGGGGTCCTTTGTTGTTTACCAGGAGTCATTGTCTTCCAGCAACATCAGTGAAAGAGTGACAGGCTCAAGTAGTGGCTTGAAAATAGAGTAAAATCTAAGGACCTTCACAGTTCTGGACATTTGGGGTCATTCGATGTGGGGTCAGCAAAGTATTTCATGGTTTCTGACACTCAAGTGTCATGCAAGTCACAAGATAAAGCAAAGAACACATGGGAGGACGAGGAGGTACACTCACAACACTCAGGAAAATTCAAGCAGAACAAACTGGCTGGATGACCATCAAGAGTTTTGCACACAGTCATGAAACTAGATCAACGTAACCAGTTTGGCCTTAAGATCCAGTTTGAGATAAAACTTTTTACAACATTAACTATAGTCTGAATAAACTAGTGCAGAACTAGTGCAGAACTGATGCTAAAAAAACAACACTGTTGCGTATAGTGTTATCTGTTGTGCCAAGAAAAATAGGCTTTCTTTGCATAATCAAGTTAGTTTGTTAACTGCAAGCAAAGTTCAATCAGTTTTGTTCTGATTTTTTTTTTCACTGAGGACTTTCTCAATACTTTAACATGGCAATAAATATTTTGAGACATCAAAGGGGAAATTTAACATACAGCCTAGCGCAAGATAATCTAATCAGATACCCTTTGTTTAGAGAACCCTGATTAACATTTCCCAGAATCATTATTCTGCTCCTCCAGATATGAGTAGTGTTTGATGAATCCATTTAAAAATCACTATAGCATTATAAGTGAATAAATGAGATTATAATTGAATAAAATTAGTCTTTGCCTAGGTTTGCTTTTAAAATGTATTCATGGGATTAGGATTCTGTGGTCCTAAACCTTCATTACCCAAAAAAAAGTGAAATTCCATATGGCTTATGTGCATCTGTCCTGTACTTCAATGTCCTACACATTAATAAATCATTCTATTGATTGCACACGAAAAGCTAAGCATTTAAGTTAAATTCTCATCTCTAGTTGGCTAAACTGTTCCAACATCAATTCACATTACATATATAGTATCACATTATTTATATATCTCAAAATAGAGCACAGGAGGTTTGATATTTACCTTATACAATTCAAACATTATTTACTTTGTCAAAGAATTCACTTAGAGTTTTATTACATTCTAGGACATTGAAAATATTCCTACAATATAGGCAGAGCATGCTTATACTATTTAATGTAGAAATATATATCATATATATTGTATACATATACACACACACACACACACACACACACATATTTTGGAAATACCTATGTGAGCTCTTTCAACCCTTAAACTAAAAGAGTTAGGATGCCAGGTAAAATTAAGACGATAGCCTTTGATTGTTGGCCACCTTGTAGCTAAAATGATGGTTTAATCAGTTACAAGCACATGCTACAATATAGACGTAAATATCATTTACTTCACGTTGTAGGAAAAATTAGTATTTCCCACACTGAAACCTCTCATGGGCAAAAGTATTTGAAAGATTTTGCCATTATCTGCTTTAACCAATTGAAGAGCAAAGATTCAATGTGGTGGCTCTCAATGGTCTGTAAGTTCACCACTGATTCCCACCCCTAGCATAGTGTTATCACATGGAAGACATTAACCAATATTCATTGAATCAATTAATAACTTTTCATCTTGTAAGTGACATAACCATATCATATAATTTTTTTTGTTATCATTAATCTACAATTACATGAAGAACATTATGTTTACTAGGGTCCCCCCTTCACCAAGTGCCCCCCACAAACCCCACTGTAGTCATTGTCCATCAGCGTAGTAAGATGTAGAATCACTACTTGTCTTCTCTGTGTTGCACAGCCCTCCCCATACCCCCCCCACACTATACATGCTGATTGTAATGCCCTCTTTCTTTTTCCCCGCCCTTATCCCTCCCTTCCCACCCATCCTCCCCAGTCCCTTTCCCTTTGGTAACTGTTAGTCCATTCTTGGGTTCTGTGATTCTGCTGCTGTTTTGTTCTTCAGTTTTTCTTTGTTCTTATACTCCACATATGAGTGAAATCATTTGGTCTTTCTCCACCTGGCTTATTTCACTGAGCATAATACCCTCTAGCTCCATCCATGTTGTTGCAAATGGTAGGATTTGTTTTCTTCTTATGGCTGAATAATATTCCATTGTGTATATGTACCACATCTTCTTTATCCATTCACCTACTGATGGACACTTAGGTTGCTTTCATTTCTTGGCTATTATAAATAGTGCTGCGAAAAATATAGGGGTGCATCTGTCTTTTTCAAACTGGGCTGCTGCATTCTTAGGGTAAATTCCTAAAAGTGGAATTCCTGGGTCAAATGGTATTTCTATTTTGAGCTTTTGAAGAACCTCCATACTGCTTTCCACAATGGTTGAACTAATTTACATTCCCACCAGCAGTGTAGGAGGGTTCCCCTTTCTCCACAACCTCGCCAACATTTGTTTTTTGTTTGTCTTTGGGATGATTGCCATCCTTACCATATCAGATAATTTTCAGTACATTTGCTGATTTCTATGGAATTCTCTACCACCACTCCCTTTTATTCAGATAAAAATGTTCATTAGAAAAACAGAGAAATACAAAAGAAATGTTTAAATGGTTTACCAGCGACAATTACTAAATTACTGAAATCCTGAGGATTATATAAAAAAATTAATTAAACCAAACACAATAGTAAACATAGACAATATTCTGTTTATTTAGATTTTGTATTTAAATTGAAAAGCAAACATTTTTGTCATAGTCTTCCTTAGTAAAAATCATGAATGGAGTTTTACAATATTCAATTCTTGGAGCTTCTTGTAGTAAGTAGTGTTTAGTTCATATAATCTCTGGACTTTAAAAAGTAATAGTTTGTTATTTAAAATGTCATGCCAAGAAGTTTGAAATTTATGCTCAAGTCAATAAAATATTTTAAACCTCATAGGCAACTTTGCTGTCCCCACCTTTGAAAGATTCCTATGTCTCCCCGGATTGTGGGTTTTGTTCCTTCATTTGTGCACATGCCAGTCTTGGTGCAGCCAGGAGAGTCCTCAGCTTCAAGCTCCTTGTCACCAATCTGCATGTAGAAGGACACACTGGCATGCACAGCCCTGCACTATTTGTGCTTCTTAGGCTCGCATTACGACCTTTCCTACAGAAAGACGCAAACAAACAATTCTCAGCCTCAATGAATTTATGACCAATGTGAGAAGACAATCATATATAAAATTAGCTGTTCTACAGAGTGTAATTCACTCACTCATCTGTTCACCAAGTCATTGCTGATTCATTCAGCGATATTTATTTAATACAGATTATACTACTAGCTCTGCGGAAGACACCACTGATACAAAGACTAATAAAAGATCGTAATCCACTGAAATGCTGCTTCCCTGATATTACCTCAACTCCAGCCCTAGTCCAGGCTCTACAGCTGCTCAGAACCAAAAGACGATTGTCTAGTTTTCCCCAGGATCACCAGCCTACAGGGAGTTGTTCAATCCTAATACACAAATGTGTTTAGATAACTCCCCTCTTCAAAAGCTTTTAGTTGCACCCCATAACCTGTGAAGTAAATTATAAATTCCTTAATTTATATAGATACTGCTAACTTGGCCGCAATATATCTTTCTAGACTGAAAAACTAACATGTTGAGGAGTGATTTGTATTAGCCCAGCCCTATCACATCTGTTATTCATTTTCCTCCCAGGCACACCAAAGATTTAACTTCTACAACCCCTGACATCTAGATAGAGCCATGCAACTCAACTAGTTCCTGCCAATGAAATGTAAACACATGTAGTTTATTTCCAGGCCTGGTCCCTACAGGATCTCCCACACCTTTTCTTTCTCTTCCTTTCTGTGGTGAAATGAACTTGGGGCACATGTGTTAAAGATAATGGCCTCCCAAGATGGGGTATCTCAAAACTATCCTGCAGCAGAGCCCTCACTCGCTTCACTGCCACCCCACAGAACCAACCTGGACTGGATGTTAGGAAATGGTAATTCTTATTTTTTTAATCACTTTTATTATTTATTGTTGCAGCATAAACTATTCTGTGTAAATTATTTTGACAATGCAGCCAGAAATTAATTTGATATCCTTTTAGAAATGAGAAAGCTAAGATTCTGAATGGTAAATGACATCCATATGAATTTGGATGTTAATAAATAGGACTATAAACTCAGGTCTTCACTTTCTTTGATGGTTAATTTTATGTGTCAACTTCCCTAGGCTAAGAGATGCCCGGATAGCTGAGGAAACAGCATTTATGGGTGTATCTGTGAGGGTATTTCTGGAAGAGATTAGAATCCGTAGACTGAGTCACCTTCGGTAATGCAGGTGGGAAGCCTTGTGCAATCCATGGAGGGCCTGACTGGAAGGAAAAAGCAGAAGGGTGAACTTGGCTTCTGTTTGAGCTAAAGCGTCTACTCTCTCTCGCCATCAGACATCAGTGTTCCTGTTTCCAAGGCCTTTGGAATCTGACAGGAACCACGCTTTGCTGGTTCTCCAACTTGCAGATGGCAAAACATGGGATTTCTCAGCCTCCAAAATCATGTGAGCCAACTGCCATGGTGACCCACTTGAAGACCATCACATCCTGCCGTTTCATCTTTCCACCTTCCCCCCCATGCACTCTGATGCCCCTCGCGCATCAGTTAGCCCCAGCTGGCCGACCTGGTTGCTGCCCCCATCCTCACTCCAGGTTCGCCCACAGTGCTGCCCATGGAGGATGCTCTTCCTCCGTCCACACGCTTCAAACCTGCCCATCAAGGCCTCACTCAGCTGCCTCCATGTGAACTACTTCCTGAGGTCCCTGAACAGAGGAACTTCTCGCATCTCTGTCTTCATGGAGCAGCTTGTCTCTCATTTTCTTACAGCTCTTAGAGCATCATCGCTCTGCATATATTATCCCTCCTATTGGACCAAGGGCTTTTCAAGGACACAATAGTGTCTTACTCTTCGTGGAAGAACTCCCTCTGTGGGGCCCTGTACCTTATGTATAAGGTACTCATAAAAGTTTGAATTTAGTTAAATTCACATTATAAAACCTTTATGCATTTAATACATTTTCTATTTTTAATATTACATTTTTATAATATATAAATATATTTATAATATATAATTATATTGTAGTCCATCCCCAAGACAACAGATAAGGTATCACGATTCTTGCTTGAAATTACTGCCTTAGTAGTTGCATTTTAAAGACAAATGTATTGATAAAAGACACTATATGAAGTATTGGGTTGATGTTACCTTTCACATAAGTCATCAAATAATCATATTGAATGAATTAATTCATTCAACATGAATGAATGTGGTGGTTTAACTGTTTAATCTATCACTAGTAGATACATGAATGTCAATGAAAGTCACTTCTGATACAGAAGGATAATACATACAAAGGATCTTCTGGACGTGATGTCCACTTTGATCTCCTTTTCAAATACAGGACATTAGTTCTGATTTTTAAAGCGTACTTTATCTTCTCTAAAAGAAGTGTCCTGATCTTTTCTAATGAGCCACTTGATCACATAAGGCTTTGCCTCATGTTTCAGAAATGAACTGGCCGAGTCCGTGTCAGCCAGGGCTGGGCTGGGGAAATCTGCACAGCAGAGCAGGCTGGTAACAAGCAGCTCCTCTTGGTGTACTCTCGCTACCACAGACCGATTTACTTCAGCAATTTTTACCTACTAAAAAGAAATTACACAAATTAGAGCATGTCTTTAAAAATGAATTGCTTCTAAGTAAACCTTAGATACAATTAGAATTATGATACTTATAATGGAGAGCTGTGTCTCCTTCCATTTGGAGCTAATGACCAAAGTTAAAAACGCCTTCCTGTAAAATGCTTCATAATTAAACAAAGCAACTTTGTAATCACCCACTACTCATTGGATACATTCCAAGTTTCGTAATTATTTTAACCTACAGATGATCTACTTGTACCAAAGAATAAGTCCAAAGGATAAAAGAAAGGAATTTCTCTTCTGCATGAGTAAGTCTTATGCCATTTCTCTCGATTTGGTAAGCTACTCTTTTTTCAAATAATAAAAGTGACAAAGAGCAGTTTTCTGCTCCTTGTGTCTCCCTCTTCAAGTAACTACGCATAGACATGGGTATACCTGGCAGGCGTTCTGCTTGGGAATGGCTTAAACCTGGCCCTGAAAATGAGACGTGGAGTGATACCCGGCATATCGAAAACTCAACTCTCCCCACCCCCATCACAGGTGCAAGATTCATGCCTAAGGAGAAGCAGAAGGAATCCATTCTAATGCTCTGATAGAGACAACACTTGGTAAAAGGCAAATCCCCATTTCCCAATAGAATCAAATTATACCAGTAAGTAGGCAAATTTCCACCATGCCAGTGTCCTGTGTTGAGCTTTAAAAGTTTCCATCTAAACTGTGCACCATCTCCTCATCTTGGGGCAGGTTCTCGCCCCAAGCTGCAGGTAAATGCCTGGTCACCTCAGCGTCCACCCCTCCCTCCCCTGTCACCCTAAGATGAAGGACATCTCCTGTGGGCGATTGTACAGAAGGAATCCATTCTGCACAATCCAGCACACTCTGAGATGACAAAGGGAAAAAAGCTCTTTTCTAAAACCTTCCTTCAGAATTTCCAGGTCACTGGATGACTTTAAAATCACAGGGCTGACCGACCACTTTCATCAAATATCCATGATACACCTTAGGCATCGCTCAGAGTGCTAATCCCAATGCCTTAGACAAATTTCACCTCAGAGTAGGTACCCTTGTTAATTATTTAGTCATTTTACTTTGAAAGTAGTATTCTTGCTTCAGGTGCAGACCAGTTCCCCACATTTGAGTAAATGTCCAGGAGGTTGGGTGGAATTTCTATAAATGAGAAAACTAAGAAATGGTGGCATCTATTGAAGTTGCATTCACATCTCACTATTAGAGCTTGAGAATAACTTTTCCAGAAGGTCGCTTGTACCTTCTAGAAAAGCACAAAACAGAACAGGTTAACCAATGAGTCATGGAGTCCAAGTTAAACGTCCTTTGGGGACTCACCCCCCGTCTGAGCCCTCAGACCAACGGAGAACAAGGGTCACTGCGTGACTACAGTGCCTCAGGCGAAACAGCTTGGATTTGCCCCCCAGCCTCCCCTCTTTCTGAGATTTGACATAAAAAAGGACTAGATTATTTGATCTCCACACATATTGAACACCCAGTCTAAGTTTCAACTAGAAAACAACTTGGAGCAATATAAGGACAGCATGCATTTATTCATCACTTATTATGCCAGAAGACTTCCTATGTTTTATCAAGTTTATCACTTTAAATCTATATGAAAAGACTTCCTTTCCCTTTTTTTTTCCTGTATGAGAAGTCTGAAGTTCTAAACATTTAATGACTTTGTCAAGGTCATGTAATAAGGCAATAATATAACTGAGCATCTGTCCCCACAGCACATTGTCTTTCTACTATGGCATGTTACCTCCCTGGATTTTTAAGTTCCAAATGCTGAGTTTATGTTTCTTAACCTCTAAGCCTTACTTTCTTTGTCTGTAAAATTATCACATTCCCAAGGCCACGTAATAATTGGCAATGACAGGGTCTGAATGCTGGTTTCATGTCTCTTTCTGATGCACCACATTCAAAAGAAACTGAACACTCGGTCTTCCTCGGCCAATTCTCCTCTTGCTTGTCTTCCTCTCAAAGCTTGAGGATCGTCTTTAAGGCGCCCTTGCTCTGTGACACCCGTCCTCTGCATCAAAGAGGCCCATAAGTCCGCCTTCAAAACAGGATGCAAAGCCACCTCCACCTCCAGCACTGGCTGCCGTGACGTCCAGCTGGGGCTCAGTGGTCTCCGTCATCAACCCAGTCCTTCCGGAAGAGTCACAGGACCTTCTGGAAACAGAAATCAGGCCATATGACCTCAGCACTGAAAGCCCTTCAAAAACGTCCTATTTTCCTTAGGTTACCCCCTATCTTTCCTCCCCTACCTCCTCCCACACTCCTTACTTTCTGTCCTTCAAATCTATTTAGCCCTTCTCTCTGTTTTCACCACTAAAATGTTTTATTTCACTAATCAAACATGATTTGCTAGCTATCTACCATTTGCAAGGTAACACTGTATATCCTATGACCTTAGTGGGTAGACATCCCCCTGGGAAGTCTTCTGTAAAGCATGTTGCTTCCTTTAGGATGTTTTTGTTTTTATTTTTATTTTTCTGAGGCTTTATTAACATATAACATTATATTCGTTTCAGGTGCGCAACATGATGTTTCAGTATTTATATACACCAGGAAATGATCACTACAACAAGTCTAGTTACCATCTACTACATACACAGTTAGAAATTTCTTCTTGTGATAAGAACCTTCTAGATTTACTCTCTTGGCAACTTTCAAATATGCACTAAAATATTATTGACTACAGTCAGCGCGCTGTACATTACATCCCCATGACTTACATATCTTAATTTTATTTATTTATTATGTATGTATGTATTTATTTATTTAATAGCTGGAAGTTTGTACCACTTGACCCCATCGCTCATTCTGCCCAATCCCCAAGCCACCTTCCCTTCGGCAGCCACCATTCTGTTCTCTATATCTATGAGTTTGATTTTCAAATTTATCAAGGCCTTTTTCTCAGGAGGGGCTTCATATATGCTGCTTTTTCTACCCAGAATGCTCACTCTTTGATCATTCCAGCTGGTGGATGCCTCCTCATTAGAGATTTGCTTCCCCCTCCATTCCATTTAAACTGGGCTCCCTCTTAGCCTGTTTCTTAGTTTCTTGGTTCAGCTGGGGCACGCGCTGAGCTGCAATAATAAAGAGATCCAAAGAAACACAAACTGAACTAAAGGGTCATTAACCTCTAAACCACTTTCTTTGTGAAACTGTAACATTCCCAAGGCCACATAATAATTGGCAATGGCAGGATCTGATTACTGTTGCATTTGTGTGTTCCATTACAATCTGCAAGTCCAAGGTTATAAGGGAGACTCAGCCGTCTTTAAAATGCAGCTTCCATCTTGGGATCCGAGGCTCTCATTTCAGTCCCCATCATCTTCCAGCCAGCGGGAAGGGGAAAGGACCAAGGGAATATGTAAGATGCCTCTTTTAGGATATACCCCAAAAGTGGTAAAAATTGATCATGTCCCATTGGCCCAGTTGTAAGAGATGATAGGTGTTTGGTGCGCCCATTTCTGTCTTAGACACCTGATCTGGTATTCACCAAGACTCCACTGCAACTTTTTTATGACCTAGCATTGCATTTGTCACAACTAACCGATTCTCTCTTGTTCTTATAACCCTTTGTGCCTGGGTTTCCCAGGTTAACCAAAGTCTGACCTCCTACCCAAATAGGCTGGTTACCCTTCTTTCATTCCTCCACCACAATGAGGCTTTACAACTCATTGATAGCAATTCCTTCCTTCATTCAGCAACACTTTGAATCACTACTCTGCTGACTATGTTAGTCACCAAGAATATAAAAGTATATGATATACTCTCATTTCCCCAAGGAATCTCATAGTCTATTTGGGAGAAAGATTAGAAAATATACAATTCAAGTGCAATGTAACAGTGCTATAAAAGAGAGGTGATTAAAAAGCTGTGAGAACACATTTATTGAGTACCCGCTACTACCCAGTGCATCTGTTATTATTGTCATCAAATCATCTGAACTTTAAAGATAAGGAAGCTCCGGCTTGGAGAGTTAAAGTAATTTGCTCAGTAAGACATCTAGGAAGTGAGAAGGTAGAGTTGCCTATTCAGGACTGCCTGTCTTGTCCTCTCCCCCCCACCCCCTTGGCAACCTCTCATGCAATCCTACCCTCCTCCACTCTAAGGAAAGTTCTTAAGATGACCCCCAGTTCTGTCTCTTCTTCTTGTCCACAACCACCCAGATCCAGACAGGCCCTCACAGTGTTCTCAGTACATTAATGTGATGGTCTGTCATGTTCTTTGCCTCAGTCTAGGCTCTGTCAGAGCCACAGGCCTACTGAAGACCAGGCAGTACAGAGAAAGGACATCTGTTTGGTGGTGTGCCAGCATGTCTTGCTGTCTGCTACCCCATAACTCTGTGGCTTAACACAACAATGCATTGTTATCTTTCATGGTTCTGAAGGTAGTTTCGGCTCAACTGGGTGGTTCTTTCTCAGGATCTCTCATGCAATTGCAGTCAGATGCTGGCTGGACTGGAATCATCAGAAGGCCTCCTCACTCACATTTCAGGTCCCTGGACTAAGACTGTTGGAACAGCTGGGAACTGGGCAGAGCTCTCCACATGATTAGCTTGGGCTCCCCCACAGCATGGCAGTCTCAGAGCATATGGCTCCCCCCAACACATGCATCCTAAGAGGCCTGAGAGGAAACTTTAGTCTTCCTTTGATCTAGCCTTTGTAAGTTCCAGAACATCTCTTCTACTGAATTCAGGTAAGTCTAATTAAGTCAACAAAATCAGTCCAGATCCCAGGGAGGCAAATTAGACTCTACTTCTCAATGAAAGTAGCAGCAAAAAAAAAATTCTTACCCAACCTCATGTGGAATAAGATAAGTCTAGGTTCCAACCCCAGCTTTGCCCGTTTCTAGCAGCATAGCCTTCCGACAGTTACTGATCCTCTCCAAAACTCAGTGTCCTTCTCTGTAAAATGTTGAAAGCAATATTTATCTCATTGGGTTGCTGTGATCATTAAATGAAAGCAATGTGTAACACACCACACACCACAGGTGCTCAGTAAAAGTTAGTTTTCTTTGCCATCATGTTCCACCCTCACTCCCAAGCAGATGGCGGACTAGGGTTTCCATAAGGGTTTGTTGAATGAATGAATGAGTAAAACTATGCAATTCGTTGAGTTTCCAAAGTGATCTTCCAACACACTGTTCATCATGTCTCTCCTATGCTAAAGATTGCAGAGGACCTTTCAATTACTACACAGAGTGACCCAAAATTCCCTGCTGAGCATTCAGATCTCTGGGGCCTCCTAACTTCTGCCTCCCTGCAAGAGACCTCAGGGCTTGTTATGGCGGCCTCCCAGCCCTCCTGCCAGCACTGAGCACAGCACCAACATGCAAGACGTGCTTACAAGTTCTCCTTTACTAGAAGAGGACCAACTCCAAGAGCTCCCCATGGCAGAGCTAAAGCAATCTGAACAAGAAAATGAATTAAGTAGAATTGGAGTATAGCCCACATTATAAAATAAAAATTCCTGAGTCCATACAGATAGAAATACATTACTGAATAAATTAACAAGTGGGAGAGAATAGACAGTTATCCTATGAAGAAGTCCAAACACCTCATGTAAATACTCCCCCCTCAAGAGACGGGGCCTGCCTCCCCACTCCCCCACTGTGAGCTGCACACCGGCCTTCACCAGGAGCATGGAGAGGGGGAAGCCTGACGGACACCGCCTTAGCCGGGTGACCAGAGTGGGCGCCAGGAGTTGTGCCCCCTGTGGATAGCGTGCACCCTTGATATGATGTCATGAGAAGAGCACTTCCCTCTGCAGTCCTTCTGCCCCAAATCCACAATCCTAACCGCACACGCCACACAGGTCCTGAGGGCTGAGTCCTCGGGCAGTCCTCCTCGGGACCGACCAGGTCACCAAAAACCAGGAAAATCTGAGAAAGTGTCACAACCGCGAAGAGCCTGGAGAGACATGATGACCGACTATGATGTGGTGTTCTGGGTGAGGTCCGGGCACAGAATGAGCACTTTAGGTTGAAACTGAGCAAGTCTGAATAAACTATGGAACCTGGTGATAATGAATCACTGTTGGTTCATTAATTGTAATAAATGTATCCTAGCAATTTAAGCTGCTAAAAGAGGAGAAATGTGGTAGGGCACATACGGAAAATTAAGGTATTGTCTTCCCAAATTTCTGTGAAACTATAATTGCTCTAAACCCTAAGTTTCTGTTGGAAAAACATAGCCCTTGCTGAACACCGTCCTTCTCTCCACTATACAGAAAAGACCGACGCCTCCTAGGCTCTGTCGGGCGTGGAGCTCACGCTCAGGGAGGCTCAGATCCGGGAAGCTGCTGTGTTTCTGTCGTCTGGGTTGAGTCCAGGCTCCCAATTTGGAATCATATCTCGTCACTAAGCCAACCCACTTCCTCCCTGCCTTCCCTTTGTTCACAGCACAGCCGTCTCCAGGCTCTCTAAATTCAAAACTTCAGTCAGCCTCTCACTTCCCTGCCCCATTTCCTAAGCCCACTCGCTTCTAATTCATAATTTCATCTCAAACCCAGTACCTTGACTTGACACCCCCGTTTTAGTTCCAGTCATCAACATTGATCATCCATGCCCCTGTATGATTCTCCCCGTCGATCATCCATGCACCTGTGCGATTCTCCCCGTTGATCATCCACGCACCTGTGTGATTCTCCCCTTGGATCATCCACGCACCTGTGATTCTCCCCGTTGATCATCCACGCACCTGTGATTCTCCCCGTTGATCATCCACGCACCTGTGATTCTCCCCGTTGATCATCCACGCACCTGTGTGATTCTCCCCATTGATCATCCACGCACCTGTGTGATTCTCCCCATTGATCATCCACACACCTGTGTGATTCCCCCCTTGGATCATCCACGCACCTGTGTGATTCTCCCCGTTGATCATCCACGCACCTGTGTGATTCTCCCCTTGGATCATCCACGCACCTGTGATTCTCCCCGTTGATCATCCACGCACCTGTGTGATTCTCCCCGTTGATCATCCACGCACCTGTGTGATTCTCCCCTTGGATCATCCACGCACCTGTGATTCTCCCCTTGGATCATCCACGCACCTGTGATTCTCCCCGTTGATCATCCACGCACCTGTGTGATTCTCCCCGTTGATCATCCACGCACCTGTGTGATTCTCCCCGTTGATCATCCACGCACCTGTGTGATTCTCCCCGTTGATCATCCACGCACCTGTGTGATTCTCCCCGTTGATAATCCATGCACCTGTGTGATTCTCCCTGCCCCCAGCCACTCTCCAGTTTCAATCCATTCTCCAATATCACCAGAGGCAGCTTCTCCAAAGGGGTACTGACCACACCAGCCTCTCCTTTTAGACAGAGTGCACACCTTCCAGCGGCCACAGAGGGCTTTTGGCGTCTGGCCCCTCCCTCTGAGACTCCCCGTGCTGCAGCTGTACCAGGCCGCCTCTGCACAACCACAGCCACATCCTGGCTTCCCAGGACTTCGTGCCTCTGCAGGTCCTTGGAGCTCCGTCAGGAATGCCCCTGCCACCCCCTCCCTGTGTTTCCTCACTTGGAGCCGTCATTCCGCAGACCTCATCTCAGAGATGGCCTCTCCTCACAGCTCTCTCTGACGTCCCCAGGCAGAGGCCCCGCTGCAGGGCCACCCATGTGCGACCACTCTGATCTCCACAAGAACAGGCCGTCATGGGAGGGCTGCCTGACACCCACCCGCGTCCCCGGCACCCACACCAATGCCTTCCACACTATGGGCGCCCAGTGAATGTTTACTGGGCGCTTCTATTCCACAGCTCAGCATACCAGCACCTCCCACCCCCTTAGAACCCTCTTTCTCAGAGGACCGCCTCCCCGTTTGCTTGGCTGGGCTCAGCCAGGACTCTGCAGCAGGAGTTGGCAGGATTGGAAAAGAATGGCACCCTGAGCTCAGCCACAGGCAGAGGCGTAGGACGCAGCTCAACTAGCTGTCTGTCTCCTCACGTAAAATAAATTCCTTGTGTGTTCTTAGACCCTGCTGACTGGGGATGAACCAGCCGCCAAGGGGCGAGGGAAACTGCTTTTCCCAGCAGCTCCAGGGACCCTCTGCTCCTTCCTGACCAATCAGAGTTAGAGATTCCAATGGAGGGCATGAGCGTGCCCCCTGCCCAGGGTCAATCTGGTGGGCCGGTGCCCCGCTGGCCTGGCTGACAGGTTAACATCTCCCTGCAGCCCTCAGGGTCTACATAACACTGCCCCAAGGTCGACAGAGACCATCAGCACACAGGTCCAAAAAATGAATAATTAATCACTTAGAAACCATATTAATAAGAGAGAGGAAATTATAAATCAAATTTCCTCAAATACGTCGTACAGAAACTCAAACATGTTTAAAATTTGATACAAAAGAGTAAGCTTAAAATCACACCCCTGAACAAGGAACACCAAATGAACAGAGAGGGCTGTGCTCTGAAGTGCTTTTTAAAGAACTTTATTTTTTCACAATTGAGTCATTTCTTTATTTTTGTACAATTTGTCTAATTTGAATTTGAAAGCATAGGAGTTTTGTCCTCTTGTTTTTGTTTGTTTTTTATATGTATTACCTCATCTCCTAAATGGAAATTCTTCAAAATACAAAAGGCCGATGGTGAGGGATGAGGGGTGGTGGGGATTAGCACCGAGTTATGAGAGACCTGCGCTCACAGCTGGGGCCCAACTATGCTGAGCAGAGCAGTAAAATTCCTCCCAGTTAGACACTGAATCTTTCTCACTGGGACCTGAACCTGTTCTCTGTGAGCCTAACACCTAGTGTGGTTCTATACCCAAAGTAGAAATTCGGTGAAAGTGAAAGGTTTGCTTTATCATATGCTACAGTTTTCTTAACAAATCCTTACCTGATTTTGTAAATAAGTATGCCCATGTCAAGAGTAACTAACATATTAATAAGAATCAAAATTGGAAACACCACAATTTTTTATTGGAATAAGTTCTACATTTGATCATTAGGTAGCAGTGATGTAAAAAGCATTTGGGGTGGGGGGGGTTGTTCCCCAAACTGATATTTGCATCGGAGTTAGCAGCTGATAACAGACAGATTATGAAAATTCTGGCTAAAATTAAAAATGCCAAAACTGGATCTTCTGGATAATGAGAAACTGATTGCCTCTATTACCGAAGAGGAAATGAAAACAGCAATAGAGAAATTTGCAAGTAGCAAGCCTCCTGCGGTGATGAGTACCAATTGGAATGGGATAAAGCTTTTGAGGCAGAATCAAAGGGTCTGTTATGCAGGATT
Organism: Manis javanica; assembly: GCF_040802235.1. NCBI lineage: Eukaryota > Metazoa > Chordata > Mammalia > Pholidota > Manidae > Manis > Manis javanica. The sequence continues at coordinate 7,793,250 of NC_133164.1, forward strand.
TACGAGAACTGTCTACTTTGGAGACCCACGAAAGCCCCAGTGCAAGAGCCTTTATTCTTGTCATCTGTCAGAAGCACCAACGTTGGTGCTGTTTGCTTAATTAATTGCACTAGAAGAAGAAAAAAAGCCTTCTAGGTAGGAACTGGATGAAATAATTCAGGTTGAGATCAGGGTGGTTCCTTGCTTGGCTGCATTTATTATATGTGCAAAACTTCTAATTTACAAGTGCCAGCAAATAGATTTAGGCCACCCTTCTAGAGCAAGCTATGAGGTTGCACAGAAAGCCTTTATCATGTAGAAGAAGAGTATTCACAAAGGCTTTTCAACAAATTTGACTTTCAAGAACTTTAGTAAACGACATGTAAGGCATGAACCCCTTTGTGACCATGTCAGTTACCAGTAAGAGTGCCTCTTTCTCCCTAGGAAGAAACATACGTTATATAGGTACCTTTTCGATTCACTTCATCTGTTGGCAAAAGAAATTTATGTTCAATTCAATAGGGAAGCTATTCAAGGTAAACGTTATAAGTCAACCATCCTTGGTAACTGTGTACTTCATTTTACAGTAATGTGTTTATTCCACTTTTCAAATTACTTTAAAAACCTCACCTCATCAAACCACCAACATCTACAAGTAAACACTTAACAACAAGACAAAGACAAAGACATAAGGTAACTTTTCTCAACAACACTTAGCAAATGGTAAAGAATAAAATCCAAATCTCTTCAACTAATGCTAAATTTTTTGAGAGACAATATCCAAACAGTCCTTTAAAACTTTGTAGTTGATCATCTATTTATTCTCTTTGTTTTTCCTCAACCTATGGCCCCACAGCATCTGCAGGGGAAAGAAAAGAGAGAGCTTTGTGTTTTTTCAGTTGCTTCTGAAAGCATCCTACGCGACGCCACGTACACTTCACAGCACATAATAGAAGGACTTGGTCACGGCGACCGCCTCGCCCCCCCCAGTTCTCCGGGCCTTTTGTCTCTGCTGGACCTGCCAGGTGCTCGATGTGGATGAACCAGTCACACTGAATGTTCCACGTGAGGCAAGCTTTTCTGGGCTGGTGGCTTATTTGACCCCATATATTTATCTCCTTTCCTTTTCTTTACAATGATTAAGAAATTTTACTTCCCAAGTAAGTGAAAAGTAACTATAACACATTAAAGAGTCAGGAATTAGTTAGCACCTCCATGTCCACTGCAGCATTATTTATAATTGCCAAGACACAGAAGCAATACTAAGTAGTTATCAATAGTTGAACGGGTAAAGAAAATGTGGTATGTAGTGTGTATACATATATATACACACATACATATCACAAGGGAATATTATTCACCCACAAAAAAGAAAACTTGCAAGAACATGGATGAACCCTGAGGACATCATGCTAAGTGAAATAAGTCAAACAGAGAAAGACAAATGTGGTATGACCTCACTTACATGTGGAATCTTAACCAACAAACAAACAAAATATGAACTCATGGACAGAGAACAGATTGGTAGTTGCCAGAGGTGAGAGGGAGGGAGTGGACAAAGGTGAAGGTGGTCTAAAAGTACAAACTTTCAATCATAAAAAAATAACTCCTAGGGGTGTTGTGTACAGCAGGGTGAATATAGTCAATCATACTGTACTGTGTATTTGCAACTTGCTAAGAGAGTTAGGCCTTAAAAGTTCTCATAAGAAGAAAAAGAAATGTATAACTGTGTGTGGTGATGACGGTGACTAAACTTACTGTGGTGATCATTGTGTGAATTATACAAATCGGCATGTTGCACACCTGAAACTAATATAATATGTCAATTATACCTCAATTTTTAAAAATTAGAAGAACATTAGTAACACTAGGCACACTTAAGGGCACCTACTGAAAGAACGTTGTAGAACATTAAAAACTTCGTTATAATACATATTTGACTTACAAACTTTTTTTTTGGCATTTTCTCAGCCTCTGTTTGAATGTGAAATTAATCTCTCTACTTCTCAAATATTAAAACCAGGCTAACCAAAGAGCTATTGTAGATTTTTATGATTATAGGAATAGATTGTTATTTCACTTTGCCAAAACCGTTACAGGTTACCAGAGAGGTCGTAACAAGAAACAAATTGCTAAGGAAGCTATTAACTATTTAGTATTTCTAGTCCATATGGAATACTAGCATTACATATTCATGAAGATATGCTAGGTATATTTAGTATGAAATTAAATTCTCTTGGAGGAATGTTTTGGGTGTTTTTGTTTTTGCTTTTCTTTTTAGCATTTTGGTCAGATTCCCATAAATAAAAATGTCTTTCAAAGTTAGCATAGTTAGGTCTTTCTCATAATATATCTGTAGTTGGAAGGTTGCATTTCCGAACAATTTATTATAGTTATGAGAGCTATTTCAGCAGATGAGCCGGTCCATCTAAGAAGGAGCAGGCCAGTCATAGAATAGTAACAAGCCAGTGCTCAAGGGGTGGCCAGTCTTTTAGAAATCCTCTAGGGTTTCATTCAGAAAGGGGGTGGGACCTGGGCCTCACACCTACTACCCAGAATTATCAAGCTCCAGGGCCTACTGAGCAGGACCCCAAACCTAGATTCAGCCTAAAAGGACTTAAAGCAGGCTGCACGCTGACACAAGAGGGCCTTTAAATGGGAAGTGTTGGTGTGCGCAGACTCAGCGTCTGTGCCTAAGTCTGCCAGAGGAGGAGAGGGTCAGAAGGGGTAGCAAGTCAGCTACACCTGGAAAAGTGGCTTGGCAGACGTCTCATGAACAAGGGGGAAAAGCGCCCCACAGAGGGGAGCGGGAAGTGTAAAGGCACAGAGGTCTGAGAAAGCCCGCTGAGTTACAGGACAGCAAGATGTCCACTGTGGCTGGATGCAAAGGTGCAAGAGGGGAAGGTGGTGGTGATAAAAGCTGGTAGCATTTCTCGTGGGAGCGCACAGCGATTCTGGAGAAGCACCCTCCAGGACTGGCTTAGAGATACTAGCTGGGGCGCCCAACCACTTAGGGTCCCGAAGGGTGATTCTGATGGACAGAGAGCATCACGCCAGCAGACAGTGGCTCAGCTGCCGGCACAGACTGCCAAAGTTCCAGCCTGGGGCCGTACCTCTCCCGCTTTGTGACCTGAGGAGTGTTACTTACTCACCTGTAAAACGGGAATAGTCACAGTGGCTGGCTTGGGTCACTGCGAAGATTAAATGAGTTAATTACGTGGAAGGTGTTTTGCACACATCTGGCAGAGAGTAAGCATCCCTCAAATGCTTGGCAAATGAATAGAGGTTGCAGCCATTATAGCTTCAGCTCTCTATCAAGGAAATCTGCTCTGGATTCCAGGCTTAAAGGGAACCATTTATTATAAAAGCACAGTTGAAGGATCACTAATGTCTCTGCCTCTAGAATCTTAGCCCAAGAACTTCCTCCAAGGAAGAATTTCAGTCTTGACCAGAGTATTGTTGAACTGAGCCTTATGTAAGAAGTTACAGGATTCATCTTAAAGGTGGCAAGTGTGGGGCTCCCCATCAGAAATCGAGTATGAGCTCCAGTTTGCTGTGGCAGATAGGTGAGGAGAGATGAGGCAGATGCATGGGCCCCAAGGAAAGCCAAAAGAAGAGACTTTCCCCCCAGGGCTCTCTGATTACCCTTTGCCTCTCTGAAAAGCGATCATTCCTTTTTATAGTTCTTCAGAAAGAAATACAAGGTTATTAAGGACATGTTTTAATTCGCATAGCCCAGATATTTTTGGGTAACTGTGTCATAATTACTGAGTTATGTGTCCAGATTGTATATAAAATAAATTGCTGTGTATATATGAGCAAATGAAAAATGAACTACAATATTCCTTATAATTGCAGCTACAATCACCTAAATGGATCATTAAAAATTTTACGGGAACACTCTGGGTTGCATTTTGTCTCCAGCTTAAGCCTGTGTGGCATTAGGGTTCAGCAAACCTTATTCGTGCAAATAGAAACACAGGATCATGTGGGAAATTTTGCCTGCTATGTCCTTTTAGATTTATATTGCATACTCCTGACCTCGACTTAAAATGATAAAAAGGAGAATATGCTTATTTTAGCACAATAAAATAAATGTATATATACACGTATGTAACACAAAATGCTGACTTTTAGATTCATACTATTTAATGATACATCAGGACCAGAACTTATTAAAAATTAATTCTTATAGAATAAAAATCTCTTTCAAATGTATAGAACTTAGATACTTAGAACATTTCTTTAACATACAAAATAATTTGAATGTCTCAGCATATGTCTCTCCTACCACACCATTACCTCTGCCTAAATGTAACTTTATCTAAAAAAAAACAGTGAGTAAGAATATAACTTGTATGTCACTTGGGCTGGATAGAAACCAGGAAAGTCTATTAACTCTATATGGGATTTCTGGAAAAAAAATTAATGTATCCATTAAAAAATGGGCAGTGGATATGAAGAGACACTTCTCCAAAGAAGAAGTTCAGATGGCCAACAGGCACATGAAAAGATGCTCCACATCACTAATTATCAGGGAAATGCAAATTAAAGCCACCATGACATATCACCTCACACCCATTAGGATGGCCAACATCGAAAAGACTAGGAACAACAAATGCTAGAAAGGATGCAGAGAAAGGGGAACCCTCCTACACTGCTGGTGGGGATGTAAACTAGTTCAGCCACTGTGGAAAGCAGTATGGAGGTTCCTCAAAAAACTAAAAATAGAAACAGCATTTGACCCAAGAATTCCACTCTTAGGAATTTACCCATAGAAAACAAGTTCTCAGATTCAAAAAGACATATGCACCCCTATGTTTATCGCAGCACTATTTACAATAGCCAAGATATGGAAGCAACCTAAGTGTCCATCAGTAGATGAATGGAGAAAGAAGAGGTGCTACATATACACAATGGAATATTATTCAGCCATAAGAAAGAAACAAATTCTACCATTTATAACAACATGGATGGAGCTAGAGGGTATCATGCTTAGTGAAATAAGTCAGGCAGAGAAAGACAAGTACCAAATGATTTCCCTCATTTGTGGAGTATAACAATGAAGCAAAACTGAAGGAACAAATAGCAGCAGACTCACAGACTCCAAGAGGGGAGTAGCAGTTACCAAAGGGGAGGGGTGGGGGAGGACAGATGGGGAGGGAGGGGTAGTATGATTAGTACACATGCTGTGGGGGGTCACGGGGAAGACAGTGTAGCTCAGAGAAGACAAGTAGTGACTCTGTGGCATCTGACTACACTGATGGGCAGTGCCTGCAATGGGGTATGGGGGGACTCGATAATATGGGTGAATGTAGTAACCACATTGTTTTTCTTGTAAAACCTTCATAAGAGTGTATATCCATGATACCTGAATTAAAAAAATTAATGCATCCAAAAATGTTTCATTTAATTAAATAATAAATTTTCTGTTGAACAAAAGAAAATGAAGTCAGGAAAATAAAAAGAATACTTTCTTAAAGGGACTAACAGAAGGCTCTTCACATCACAAATCATATCACCTTCCAATACATCTGCGCTCCCTAGTGAGACCTCCTAAAAGGTTTAGTTTAAATTTTTCAGAAGTTTGTTTCATGTAAGCATCACTGCATATGCCAAATGGTCCATTAAGGACACTCCATTACAGCTTAAAGAGTCTGGAATTAAACATACAGAGTATCATGGTCTAAAATGCTTGAAAAATACACAGCTCAATTTCCATGGGATGTGACTCTGCAGGCAGATATCATCCGCAGAACACTTGCTGCATTAAGGAAAGCATTAATACCATGCCTTCAAAACTATTTGGATGCTTCTGACCCCACCAGACTAAAGTCCATCTGTCTTAAGATTTTGGAAAGTTAGTCAATTCCCATTATTCATACATGGGATCTGCATATAGAGAGTGTGTATTGTGACCATGCCAAGAGATCTAAATTATACCTGTGTTTTCATGAGGACTTTCTACCACCAAGCCAGTCCACTTTCGTGGCCCACACCCCGAGACCCTCTGTCTTGGACCTTTTTCAAGCTAGCAGTTTCAGATTGTAAAGTACAGACTGCTGGAACTTTTCTCTAGGTATCCTGCTCTCCTATGAACCATCCCACTAAGAGCTGAGTGTCCTGCAAATACCTTTGAGACCAGAATTATATAAATAGCGTCTGCATCCTTGGAAAGAAACCTGATAGCAACAAGTCACTGGGAATGTCCCGGACTCCAATGCTGAGTATGTCCTGAAAATACTCAACCACGTGAGCTCCTGAAGTCTATCCAAAGTCAGCGGTGCAAAAACAGCCCCAGTGGGTCTTGAGCGAGTGCTACGCTGAGAGGAGACATTTCATACTCAAGAGGGCAAAGCCAAAGATGCAGATCTTAAAGGTACTGATTTCTCAGAGGAAGATGAGACAGCTTACTCGGGAATGGACTGCTCTTCCACACTGTTGTGTTTTGCTTTCTTTCCACTCATGCAGTCTCACCAGAAACCACCAACCCTATTAGGCATTATGGAAAAAAGCCAAGAACCAACTGGTTTGAAAGAGAACAGGAGCAGCCAGAGAAGGCTGTACGGAGCAGGTAGGGTGTGAGCAGTTGTCTTCAGGATTTTGCAAAATCCTGATCTGCGTGGGGATGAGGTGGGGAGGGGAGGCAGGAAGTGAAGGTTCTCAAGGATCAGCCTAAGGGGTTGGGACTTAGCACACAGAAATAAGAAGTCTGTTCAGGAAGGCTTATCTGATGATGAGGTGCAGAACAGGTACGGAAGAACAGAGGACTTGTGGGAAACTGGGGAGTCAGAACATGCCAAGGCCACGCCCCTCCCATTAGCTGCGTAGGGTGACCTGGTCTTACAGGGAGAAAGCCAAGCAGGGAAAATGAACAACTTCACCCAGGCTCACCCTGTTCGCACTCCCCAGGGCTAATCCACATGCCCTCAAGCGCCCCAGGAGAAGCCCAAGTCCAGCTCTGTGCTCTCATTCACATAATGAAGACAGCTGGCTAGATAAGGAGAAGCTCTTCCTTTTAAAGAAATTGAATTCTCCTTAGCTGATAAGGATGCTTTAAGATCAATAAGTCTCCACCTGGGATGGGACCAACTAATATATCTGAACTGCCCAGGATAAAAGGCTTCATTTACAAAGGCTCCTTATCAGTTACTCATCTTTCTGAGTATTCTTCATGCTTTTACCCAGCCCTTCTCAAGTTTTCTCCCACCTGCCTGTCAAGTTTTAGGTCCAGAATCTGCCTCATGCCAGGCCAGACCTGCCAGTCCCATTCCCAGCGCGGCTCACCTCACCCTCTTTTCCAGCGAGACCAGTGCTGACCTCAGCTTGCTTGACCTGAGCTCGTCTCCAGCACTGCTGGCTCCCAGGGGCCCCGATGGCCCTGACCCACTTCCCACGGGAACGCTGTCACCTAAGGAGGTTGGAGAGGGACTGCAGCCATACAAGGTGCAGAGGGTCTCAAGAGCAGTGGAAGGAAAAAGGAGGTACCAAATAAAGCAAATTTCCTCTACCAAGAAGAAAGCACATGCAAACATCACATCCATGGCTCCTTGTGATGGTCAGAAACATCTCAATGGAATTAAATCTCAAAAGTTCTTTATGACACTGGTATGAGGGTCTAAGGCCAAGAAACTCTTCGGAATTATGTGCATAGACAAACTGAAAAAGAGACAGAATGAAAAAGAGACTTCTTTCCCTCTCTTCCTTTAAAGTGATTTAAATTGGGTCACTGAAGCAAAACTCAGAATGCTGGCTCTCAAGAATGCCTCATGATTAAATCCAGGTCAATTTCATTTCTTTCCCATAATACAAATTTGGAAATTTTTTTTATCATCATCTGTTTCATAAAATATTTACATTCTAAATGAAAATGAGAAAAGACAAACAACAGAAAAATGGAATTGTAAATGGACTGAAATAAAAGATAACATAGATACTAAGGAACTTTGTTCTCTTCAGCCACCTATATAAAATACTACCACATAAAAATCAGATTTCTACAAATAAATTCTAAAAATATAGAGTGTCTGACAGTGGTACACAGGGATATGCAATGAAAGGTCTGAGTCTGTCCTTTTATTAAACAGTTACTAAGCATGTTTTATATACCAGAGACTTACTAACGCTTAAAAATATTGAGAGAGCTATTTAGAATTTTTTTCAACAATAGTAACAAAACAATTTCTTGTGGTAAGTGAAATAAATGCAAAGTGCTATAGAAACACTCAAAAGTAGCACTTAATTCAGAAAACAGGGTCAGGGCAGACTTCCTGGAGAAGGTGACTTCAAGGTCATGATGCTGAGGAAGTGACAGGGTGTGTCAGTGGACACCTCAAGGGACAGCAGCGGCAGGCATGAAGCCACAGGGCCACAGAGGACCAGGAAATCACTCCGTGCGACCAGAGGGTGGAGGTCAGGCAGAAAGTGGTATGAGGGGAGGGAGCACAAGGTAGGCAAGGGCCAGACCATAGGAGGCCACACACCATGGTAAGGATGTTGGATTTTATCAGGAAGACAACAGGAAGTCACTAAGGGATTCTAGGGAGTAGACACTGGATTTGTGTTGCATGCCCTCAGGCTGGCTTCAGAACTGAGGAGACATGGGGGTGGCACTGGAATGGAGACAGAGAAATTAGGCAGGAGAGGATGGGATACTCAAAAGCCTTCTACTAAGGTGGTAAGAGCTGGAATTCAAAAAATGGACCGAGAAGGGATGGAAAACAGTAGTGTCAGCAGAGCTGGGCGTCTGCCCAGGTACAGGGTCCGCCAAAGTGTCCTGGCTGTGACACCTGACAACAGGGGAAGGAGAAGCAGCTCTCCGAGATAAGGAGCATGTCAGGCAGGAAACATGAGCTCGAGACTTTGAAGTTTCTGATTATCCAAGTAGAAACTTCTTGGTCTTTCCTAATGTTCAACCTCAAAGGCTTACATCCAAACATCTTTCTCTGTGTCAAACTATGAAGTTATTGACCACAAAAACCATTTATCTCTAATTTAAGATATCCTAGTATTTTCCATCGATAACAACTTGTGGGTCAATGAGTTCCTTAGGCATAGGACTTATCCGAAAAGTACTTCTCATTTTTCTGCAAAGTATCTCTTGCTGGAATTTACTAAGACTATTCCTGTTTAGTTTTCACAACCCAGAACAAAATTCATTTGTCCTACTCTTTTTCTATTTTTTGAAGTGTCCTGCCCAAGATACTTACATGTTTAATAGCCTGGAAAGGTCCAGAACTTTTCCAAAGTCCAACTATTGTCCCCAAACTCCCTCAAAATCCTTTAATAAATCACTTTTATTAGATAGGATGCTTCCTGATCAAATCCAGGAAGGAATCCCTCCACAGAGCTTATGAAATACAGCCAAAATGACTTCAAATCTCTAGTATGTGTGGTGAGTCAGTAGTAGTTCTGTTATAGGAAGAAAGCTCATATAATACAAAGCAATACAAATGGAGCTTACACATAGTCACTATCCAAAAACCTTTCATGTTACTACCCACATTAACACTCTTAGAGAAGCTCTCTCTGAACATTCCTGAGTCTTGAGTTTGAGGTCACATCTGACCAGGTTCAGCAGAACACCGTGCACACCACGTCTCTGCGCCAAGTGGCATCACGTCTGCCAAACCTCTCCGTCTGCACTTCTCAACCCTCATGGCTTACGGTGGCATCTTCTCCCCTCATCCACCCGCCAGCCCCCCTCCACGCTCAACGCAGCAGCCAGAGGAGCCTTCGCACTCACTGAGCCGCGTTACACGCCTCCTCCGCTCAAAACCCCCCGTGGCTCCTATTCAGGCAGAGAAAAAGCCGAAGCCTTCACAACAGGCCAGGGGCCCAGCAGGTCCTCTCCCTGCCTCCGCCTCCGCCTCCACCCTCAGGGCTCTCCCTAGATGCCCTCTCAGCTCCTCCCGCTGGCTTCTGGGCCCTCAATGCCCCCAGAGCAGGCATTCTCCAGGGCCTTTGCCCTGGCTGCCCCCTCTGCCAGGAATGCTCTTCCCCCAGGGACCCTCGCGGCTCACTCACCCACCTTCCCTCGAATGCCCCCTTCTCAGAAGGGTTCCCCTGACCTCTCCATTTAAAAATGAGGTACAAACTCTGCCCAGGATTCCCGAGGATGCTAATGCTGCTTTCTGTTTTTTTATAACAGAAAGGAAAACAATCCTTTTTTGGGAACACCGTGAAGTGATTACATCTGACGAGGAGGGGTTAAGGGACATCTCAGAGAAGGGACATTGAAGGTCAGTCTTGAGAATTCATCACTTTGAACAGATATCATCTCCTTATTTATTGTATTCACTGTTAATTATTGGTCTCCTCCTACTAGAATATAAAGTCAGTGAGAAGAGGGGCTTTTCTTCCCCGTTCTGTACTTTAGTTCTGGGGCCTTGAACCATGCCTGGCACCTAACGGGCACTCCGGACATATGTGCGGCATGAATGTGAGTGAACAGTGAGTGAATTCTTTATTGCCAGCAAGAGTCTTCTGTGACTGGTCGTATCCAGGAAAAAAAACTGAAGGCCAGAGGCAGAACTGCTAGGCAGCCCGCTGGGACTGTTTTCCAAAACTGAATCAAGAAAGCATGTTGAGACGCCCCATTCAGCCACGACACAACCAGATATCCAGGATACTGAATCTTTCTAATTCTTCCTTTCAACCATTCATTCTTTCCATGTATGCATTTTCAGAAATCTTTACCTGAAAATATCTTTAAGTATTAAACACTTCACTGTTGATATTTACTCACATACAACTTGAAAAAATAAAATACATTGTTAATTTCCCTTTGTGCTAGATGCGATGCTAGGCGTTACCGAAGATTTTTTTAAGATGAAAAGGCATGGTTCTTGGGTCAAGGAAAACAGTCCAGGTGGGAAGATAAGGAAGTGACTGCATCTGACTGGGGGGGTTAAGGGACATCTCGGAGAAGGGACACTGAAGCTCAGTCTTGAGAATGAGAATGAGTTTGACAAGAGGGATACAGAGGGGAAAATTTCAAATAGAGGGAAGAGAAAGAACAAGGCCCAGAGACATAAAAGGGCAGGAAGCCACTTCAAGGTCTTCTTTGCCACCTGTCTCTGTGTTAATTCCAATGGAGATAAATGACTTTTGAAAAATATAAAGAAATAAACAAATGTAAGGAATAGCATACTTTTATCCTTTGGAAGCTAAATGTGTACAGTCTGAACTCCATTCCAAAGTTATCAGAAATAACACTGGTATTAGGCGCATGTTCCCTTTGGTCAACCACAGGGAAGCTTCATGCCTACGTATCGCCTGTTTCTGAAGGAACAGCCTGGCGCATTGGAAATGTCTCCTCCCTGCTTCTGCTATTTTTCCACGTCATATATAAAAACCCCTTAACTGACCACATGGTCTCTACAAGGAAAAATGAGCAAAGGAAGAAAGGAAATGCAGAAGAGAGATCTAACAATTGTTTGGAATACTTCTACTATTCCCTTCTGTCCCTACAGGGGTTCTTCATTTGGGTAAATTTTAGACTTTCTAGAGAATCAACAAAAGCTGTGGACCCTCTCTCCAGAAAATTGCATACATACACTGGTGGTCACAGTTCAATCCAAAGAACAGAATCTACTCCGGAATTATAGTTTTCATCTTTCCACCCATGACAGAAGAGGAAGGCACACTGGAAGGAGGGTAGGAGGTTAAAAAAAGCATAGAAAAGGGTGGACAGAAAGCAAGTGCAAACCTGTCTGCATGTAGGTAAACCTCTCTGTGGCTCCAAGCTCAAAATTTCCCCATAAAAATAGGGACCTTAAAACCCCAGGCCCAGGATGGGAGTTAAGGTGGGGTACATTGCGCTCTGCACTGAGCACCAAAGGAAACCAGATGTGGCTATTTATTCATGTCAGCCTTTCCAGTTTACACACCACCCTGCAAAGGCTGAATTAAAACCGACAGAAGACTCCAAGGTCAGAGGCCACAGTCATGTGAGTTGATCTCAACTTCCTCATTTGCAAAATGGGTATAATAATAAAATCCCATCCTATCTTCCTCCTGGCATTGCTGCAAAAGTCACAATAGATAGCATATGTGGAAAACTGCTTAGCTCCCAAGTGCCTACAAATCATGGCCATTATTATTATTATGTCTGATTCAAGACATAAATCACCTTTAGAGAATCAACTGATACTTCTACAACCCACTTACTTACTGAAGAAGTACTCTAATAAATTACTAGTGAACAGTGCCTAATAAAAATCAGCTTCTTAAGCATGAGTTCCCTAAATATTAGCTCATTGATCAAATAGCATTTCCACTAACAAATATGTATTAAACACAAGTGAATCAGCAATGTTGTTATTGAACAAGTATATGGGGATGTCAGATGTGCCAGCATATTACTCACAGGAAACAAGCCCAGCAGCTGAAGTTCAGCTTTCTATTGGAAATGAACTTTAAACTCAAGAGACCCCCCCCCCAAGGGACTCACCATCCTCCCCTCTGCCCAAACTCCCTGCTCACCGTTTTTTCTTCCCACCATCATAACATCACCCCGGCTGGCTCTCATCACTTCAATTCCACTCACTCCAATCCTCCTCTAGCTTCCCATACACAGTAAGTAGAAAATCCTATTGCTTTACCCATTTCTGTTCTTTCCATCTATCAATACTGTTTTTGTCCACATCAATACCATCTTTATCTTTTGAAGAAATGATGGCAGAATCTTCCTAAATGGAAATTCTTTATATTGGGAGCAAGGTAGATTAGATCAAGCTCTTTACCTGCATTGCTCAAGTCCACTATAACCTTATCAATTTTATTTTGCATGATCTACCAATTATATTTAATGTGCTTATTTCTACCATCTTACCATATGTTTTCATCTTTTGTGTTTTTTTCCCCTCCTTTCTATTGGTTTCATCAAGTTTTACTTCTTTTCTCTATTTATTTGGAAATCATAAATTCAATTTCTATTCTTTCAGTGTTCAGTGTTCTAGTATTTTGATGAGCTATGTCCATTTCTGGGTATACAAAAATAGGGCAGTTAAGAGGGGATGATGCCCCTGATTCAAAAAGACATATGCACCCCTATGTTTATCGCAGCATTATTTACAATAGCCAAGATATGGAAGCAACCTAAGTGTCCATCAGTAGATGAATGGATAAAGAAGATGTGGTACATATACACTGTGGAATACTATTCAGCCATAAGAAGAAAACAAATCCTACCATTTGCAACAACATGGATGGAGCTAGAGGGTATTATGTTCAGTGAAATAAGCCAGGTGGAGAAAGACAAGTGCCAAATGATTTCCCTCATTTGTGGAGTATACCAATGAAGCAAAACTGAAGGAACAAAACAGCAGCAGACTCACAGATTCCAAGAAGGAACTAGACTAGTGGTTACCAAAGGGGAGGGGTGGGGGAGGGCAGTGGGGGAGGGAGGGAGAAGGGAATTAAGAGACATAATTTGCAATCACAATATAGGTAGTTCACAAGAGCAGTACAGCACGGAGAAGACAAGTAGTGACTCTATAGCGTCTCACTACTTTGACGGACAGTGACTGCAATGGGCTGGGGCCAGGGACTTGATAATAGGGGTGAATGTTGAAACCACAGTGTTGCTCATATGAAACCTTCATAAGATTGCATATCAATGATGCCTTAATTTAAAAAAAAGAGAGGAGATTATAGGAATGGTATCTAGGCGAAGGATGAGGGCAGAAGTGACATTTTCCACTTCCAAGCCTGGCCACATGGGGTGAATATGCTCCACACCCTTCCCTTCTCTGGGGTGTTTACAAGCCATGTGGTGTTCCAAAAATGGGAGAAGCCCAGATTTCTGAGTCATCAGTTCCAAAACAGTCACCCTGAAATTTCAGGCTTATTTGTTACCTCAGTATAGTCAAAAACATATTAAGGTCCAAAAATAACCAATAACTCTAAGCTTAAATGACCTTAGAATGACTCAAATCCAGATACCCTCTTCCTGTCTTACATATTAGGATTGGGCAGTAATTTCATTCCATCCTGATTTTACCATCTTCAGATTCATTGCCACCATTGTGATTTTAGTCAGCTAATGCTTATTCATATTTACCCACATGCTTACCATTCTTTCTTACATCTCACTCCTTCCTTCTAGGTTCAATTTCCTTCTTCCTGAAGTAAATTATTACTGTTTTGAATCAAGAGTGTTTTTGGTTGGTAAGTTACTCAGTCTTTCTCTATCTATAAATGTCTTCATTTTGTCTTGCCTCTTGAGATAAAGTTTAACTGAGTATGGAGTTTTTGTTAACCATTGTTTTCCCTCAACACTTTAAAAATATCATTTTATTACATTCTAGCATTTACTTGTGCTAATAAGTCTTCTGCAGGTTTAAAGCTATTCTTCCACTGCTGAGCTATACTTTTCTCTGATTGATTTTAAGATCTTTTTGCCTTTTTTTTGAAGTTTCATCAGGATGGGTTTAGGGGTGGATTTATTTTATTTATTCAGTTCAGGACACACTGAATTTTCTAGTTGGAAGATATATATCTTCAACTTACTCAGTTTCAGTCATTAAGTCTTCAGACGTTTTCCTCCCCCTTCTTTCTCTCCTTTCACTCTAAAGCTTCTACTAGACATGTTTTGGACTGTCCTCTACATCTCTAAACTTCTCTTTAATATATTTCCATTTCTTAATCTTTCTGTGTTGTTTTCTTGATAATTTTCTTAGATTGATCTTATAGCTCACTAATTCTCTCTTCATCTAATCATTAATGCTCTTCAGCTCTATCCAGACTTTAACTTACTTGATGGAATTTTTATTTCAATGACTATACATTTTTTTTCTAGAAATTCCATTCGGTCCTTTGTCAAATGGAACCAGACCATTTTGATAGTTTTGTTCCCATTTTAATAACTTATTTTTGCCTTTAATCTTGTAGTCATTGTATTACCTGATGTGCTGAGTCTAAGCCCACTGCTGGTATTCTTTGCTTATTCCTTCAGGATGTACTGTTTTCTAACAGGCTTAAATCTCAGTTCCATAATTGAATAGGCATGTTATCTTGGGGGAATTACTTAACTCAGTTCAGTTTCCCAGTCTGTAAAATGGAATTATGGATTAAAGTACCTGTCGCAGAGTATTGCTGCAAGTATTAAATGAGATAATATGTGTAAAGCTTTTAGCATAGAGATTCAGCTCCAAAAACATGTCTTTTGTTACTAGTGTTCACCTCTGGATTCTCTGTAGCATCTGTTGCAATGCCTGTCACTTAGTTACTGCTCAGTAAATGCTGATGAAAAATAAATATATAAATGAAAAAACTTAAAAACACTAAAAAAATGTAGATTAAAAACACAAAGCAAAATCAGTTATGGCAAATTTTACTGTAAGGAATTATCCAAATACTAGTACTCCTTGGGCTATAAATGCCTACCTTATAAATATCTCAAACATTCAGTCATCCACTCATTCTCTATACAAGAACAGTTACTGTTCTAATCATGAGATAAATGGCAAGGAATGATACAAAGTCCCTGCTCTCAAGGGGTTTGCATTCCAATGGGGAGGAAATGACAACAGATCGTCTACTAGATAGATGACAGATAGATAGATGATAGATAGATAGATAGATAGATAGATAGATAGATAGATAGATAGATAGATAGATATAGATAGATAGATAGATAGATAGATAGATAGATAGATAGATAGATAGATAGATAGATAGATATAGGAGAGAAGAAG
This sequence comes from Manis javanica, assembly GCF_040802235.1. Classification (NCBI taxonomy): domain Eukaryota; kingdom Metazoa; phylum Chordata; class Mammalia; order Pholidota; family Manidae; genus Manis; species Manis javanica. Next base: position 7,808,930 of record NC_133164.1, read on the forward strand.
GGAGGCAGGAAACAGACTGATTAAGGCTTAGAGAAAAAAACCAAAGTGATGCATTGGAAAATATTTGGATTGAATATTATATACTCTAGATTGAATGGACTTACTCTAGAGTGACACTGAACTAACATCTGAAGGATAAGAGGGAATCAACCATTCAAAGACATGAATAAGAGAACCCAGGTAAATGGAATAATGAATGCAAAGGCTCTCAGGAAGAGGGTTTGCTCTTCCGAAAAGCACAGAGGCCAGTGTTTCTAGAATGGTCAGATTAGGGGACAGTGGTGTGAAATAAGGTCAGGGAAGTAGACGCAGGCCATACCACTAGAGTTTTGTAAAGCGAGTGGTGAGGGGTATGGAGGGTATTCTACAGGTATTGGGAAGCCATTGGAGCTTTTTAAGAAGATGTTATAACCTGCGTTCCATTTCTAAAACATCGCCCCGGCTGATCGGTCTTTAAGACTGAGAACTGTTTGAGCAGGTGAAGCAGAAACAAAAGCACGGCTCCTGTGTACTTCCGCCTGACCCCCAGTCTGTCCTGGAACTGCTGACCCACTTCCCCCACCACTACCAGCCACGTGTCTGCACAAAGCTCTGGTCTCTGTGGCCATCTGGTGGCCAGCACAGCAACTGCCTCTTGAAAGTCCCCAGGTCTCAGAAAATCCCCCCGTCTTCTAACTTCTCAATCGCTAATCAAATTCTTCTCATTCCCACTTTTAAAAACATCTGTTATTCAATTTGGTTATTTTCTTTTTGTCTTTACAAATAAAAGAGTAATAGGATCTGCTACTATTTTGCATTGGCTGGGCTAGACTCCAATGGACTAGATGAAAATCTTCTTAGTAAATTTACTATTAATCGTAATAGGTTTTGTGGAAAATGAGTACCAAGTTATCCCTCCCTTTACAAACCACTTGCAAACACTCCTAGAATATAACTACAGGGTAAATGAGATAATTTAAGATGTTACTTTATTAAAGAGGTTGGAAGTCAATCTCCTGTATATATTTTTAGTTCTGAATATGGTCCTAGATATATAATCATAACATTGGAACAGCTGGTATGTGCTGAAAGAAGTTCACAATTATTTTTCTTTGTCAAAAAAGTAGCAATTTAAAGGATGGGGCTTTGTTTCCAATGGGAAAGCTATTTATAACTGGCAGTTGGCAATTGTTGAAACTAGCTCAGGATAATATATATATAAAATGAAACAAACTGCGTTTTTCAGCAGTAAGATGGTCAAATCAGAAAACCCTCAACTTTCTCTTGCCTAATACAAAGCAGCTCTTTTCCTATTAATTTAAAAATATGACACCAGGGCCACCAATCCCCTTTGAGAGGATTTCCCACTTGCAGCAATGTGGCCGACTGCAGCGACATAAGGAGACCCACATCGCTACTCTGATATTTTCTTGTCCGTCAGATTGACAAATCTTAAAAGTAATGCTCACTCACTCAAACTTAATTCAGAAAACTTTGATGCACTTTAGCATGTCTGTTAAAAATTTATCTCCCTGGGAGCAAAGACCTCCTGCTGCTTTGCCAGACGGAGTATAAGCAGTGAATTTTTACCCCAGACATAATTAGATTGACTCTTACTTTGGGGATACGTTAGGGTCCTTCTGCATCAAAGTAAGATCTGTGTGAGAAGTAGCAAAATTCCCCTTTCTGGAAAAATTAATTAAAGCGTGATTTGCAGTAGCTGTTAGGGACTGTAATGAGACAGGTCTGTTGAAAACCACTGCGCTCTTGGTAATGATCTTCTTTTTCCCAGCCCAGCCTTATTGCTGTATTATCCCAAAGCACCTCCTCTCATGGGCACACTCCACACGAAATAAGTTAGGGGTCTTAGCCCTCTTCTTAGCAGAGACTTCTCACGGAAACTTCCACCACCATCGGCAGCAATTAGCACTAATTGGTACCCTGGGCAGCAGTCGAACCGAAAGGTCAGTGATGGAGTGAGCAGGCAGAACAAATTACCCTTTCGCCTCTGGAAGTGAACTTATTGGTTCTGCGTGGAGCTGCTCTCTTCCTGCGGCCTCTGCTGAGCCTAGGAGGTGGATTAAGGAGGAATTTATCCTCTGTGGCTGTCAAACAGGAGTCGTGAGGAAGGCCAGTTCACTGAGTGGGCAAAACAAAGCTGCTGAGTTATGGCCACCCAACAGCCATAAAAGGTCTCTCCTCCTTCACCCCATATTACCTCACCCCTTCCTATCTCCCCCTCTGGCCTTCAGTTTCTTCCTATAATATTATAAGTCCAATCAAAGCAAATGCTTCGCCAGCATTTCTCCCTTGCCACAGAGCCCACACTGTTTGGACTCTTTAGTGCCCACCCGGCTCACTCGGTGGCTGGAAGGGATGTCGTCATCCCTCGTAGCTCCCCTCCTCTGTGTATTCACCCCACCTGCTTCACCAGAGATGTGGGGATGAGGTCGAAAAAAGTCAAACAAGACCTGGGCAGAACATTGTCTTTGCAGAGTATTAATTCTACTGAGTGCCCTTGTGTTTGTCATTCTAGTATCTTTACCACAGCTCCTTTTCAGTCAGCAGTTTGAGAAATCCTTGAGAGGACTGTCAGGGAACAATTGACAATCCTTTCCTCTGCTGCAAGTAGCCACCAGATGACTTGGCATCACTCACAAGGCAGCAGAAGGCAAAGGAATGTTGGCTTCCTGCCACCTTATAAAACTTGCTCCTCCCTTTCACTTAACTCAGATGCCAGCACTTTTCTGAAGGCTGAGCTGAGAGGAATAGAAAAGGGGTGGGCATTGGATTAAGCAAAATCACAAGAAATAAACTAAAGTATCAGCACATAAGTCAATGCCCTTCTGCCTTCCTGAGAAGAACAGTAAGTTAGAAACTCTACAACAACTATTCAACTTTCTACCTTGCATTGCTTAGAAAATACTTCTTGTATCTTGGTTTTCAAGCACTCACTTGGAGAAGAGAACTGACAAATGGTTGACCCAGAAATAACTCAGCCTTGCAGACGTGCCTGAGCTCAGATGTTAGCTGAAGCCAAGAGGGACCTATCAAAACCATTTGGAACTAGATCAATAGGTCAACTGGCCCTGCCCTCAACTCACTCAAGTTTTTGTTGGAACTGAAGGATTCAAGAACAGAAACAAGCACAGAAACAAAACTGCCAGAAGAAGCATTTAAGGAGAGATTTCTTCTGCTTAGTCTTCATTTCCCTTCCTAAAAGGAATCCAAGATGAAGTTAAAAGGGTATCTGGCCTGGCCATCTTTTTATTCTCAAGGACTGGCAAAACACCTGCCAACAGGAAATGTTCAGTACTGTGATACGAAGGAATGGATAAATAACTGGAGGGTCACATGAAGGTGTAAACTTTATAACAACTAATTCAGTTCATTCCATTCAAACTGATGCTCTTGGCTGAAGTCCAGAATTAAAGTGCCCAGAGCAAAATGAAAAATATGTAATGCTAGCTAGAGAGGTGACATTCTTTCATTTACGCAATCAACAAACATGTATTAATACTTCTGACATGTCAGACCCTGTGCCAGGCACTTGGGCACAAAGGTAAAAAGCATAGATTCTGCCTACATTTAGTTTAGTGGAGAAGGTAGAGATGGAAACAAATCATGACAAAGCGGTGTGAAAGAGCCAGCCGAGGCTACCTCGGGAGAGGATACGAGGGGAGCGACTGGCTCGGGGGACTCTACAAGGGAGGGACATGGGAGCTGGCTCTTTCTGGAGTGAGCAGGAAGCCAAGAAGGGAAAGGAAACCATGTTCCAGGCTGAGTGAGCAGAAGAAGAGCATAGACTGGACTGTGGGAGATTGCGGTGACCCCGGGGAAGAGTCCCAAGTGTCAGGTCCGTAAGGGACACAGACCAGGTAGGGACAAAGAAGGCAGAACAGGTGGAAAGAGAGGGAGTGGATGCCAGAGACTGAGAAGGCTTGCATAAGAAGTTCCACAAGGGCCTGTGTGCTGCCTAGAAACATCTGGACTTGAGCCTGTAGGGAACAAGGTACCACGGAAGAGTTAAGTACAGGGGGTCCTGCTCAGATCAGCTGGACAGCTATTCACCCAATCTGGTCAGCAAAGTAAGGTTCCTTCTGCTCCCTGGTCACTCCCTGAATGCCCTGGATGCGGTGAACGAATGAATATTTGCAGAAAGATTCTATTTTTTTAAAAAAAAAACAACAGTGTGGGAAATAGATTGAAATAGAAGAAAAACAACGTCAGGGAGACTATTTGATGACTATTTTAAAGACAATATTTAGGATGTAAAACTGACAAGCCTTGATTATTAAACGACCTCCAAGTCGAGAGACACACTTGAAGGTAACAGGCTGCTAGCATGACAATGGAAGGGTTGACATGCTTACCAGAAGACTAGAACCTCTCTCTGTTTTAACTCCAAAAAAGAGGCACTCGGCCCTCACATTGTTTCAAAATTTCCATCGCTATGTTCAACTGTTGTATGTTTGAAGGCATGAGCAAATGGCATGTTTCCTATCTGTGCCAGAAAGCAGCAAAAAAAACCTTTAATCCAGATGAGCCTCACAGAGTTCAAAGAAAGTATTTTCTTAAAATATTATAGCTTAGCAAAGCTATAGTTTGTGTCTTCTGTGCCTATGGTGTGTGAGAAATCAAATGCAACATTTGGAGTTAGGATGAAAGTGCATTCCAACGATAAAGCTCCTTGTTCATTCACCCCTAACTTTGTGATTTTAAATGCAACCTCAATTTTATCTCACCTGTGAAGAGTGTGTGCATTAGTTTTTTTCTTTAAATTAGAGCTCAAAACCTGTGCCATCCCTCAAGGTCCAGAAACAATGAACAATGATAAGGTGAACCACATTTCAGATGAACAGGAGACAGACAAGGGTGGCAGCCTGTCTGGACCAGCGCCTCTCCTGCCGCCTTGCAAGCATGGCCTCCTCTGCCCCTGGCCTTGGGGGATCCAGCCTATGCATTATTCATTTTGCCTTTGGCACCCCGAGCACACAGTTTCAAATATGTGGACAGATGGATGGACATAGCTATGCAAATAGTCTCTTCCCCATGCAAAATGTACCTGAAAAACACATTTTCCCAAACTACCCCTCAGGCATTTTAAATACTCAAAACTAGGTAAATTTTTCAGCTTACACTGAAGTTAGGAAGTACTCCACTATGCAGGAGTTTTACTCAATTCCAAAAGGAAAAGGTATTTTTAAAAGTTTACAAGCTCCTTAAGTGTGGTTTTGCACAATAAGCTATTTCATTCAGTTTTTAACCTGTATCAAAACCTCACAGTAAAATTATTACTACTTCCTCGCTGGCTCTAGCAAAAGGTTTATTTTATGTTCTTAATCTTCCTTGTCTTTCGCAGTCCCAGGAAATTAAGGACAAAATGAGTTTTAACAATGTTTCTATTACAAATGTAACCACAGGGAAGTCAGAACACATTTTAATAAGGCACTCAAAGTCATTGCAATTCAACCTTGCTGTTCTCATGCAAAATCATATATTCTTGTCCTGTTTTCCAAATACATATTTACTGAGGAATGTATACGTGAGGGTAAATCTCATGGCAAAGAGGATCTTCATTTTTACTTTTGTTGACTTAAATTTGTAACCCAAGTAAATAATTACTAAACTTTTACTTATATTCACAGTGAAGAGCTTAATTTTTCTTATTGTATTTCTTGGTAACATCTATGGGACAGCTAATCAAATCACCTATTCATAATCCTCTCTGCCTCTGCAAAGCCATACTCTTTCTCTTTAATGCGCTATCTAAAACACAGCAGATTGAAGTCCCAGGAGAATTGTGCCTGGCATTTATATTTTGCTTTTACATTACAAAGGAGCTTTTTCCAAAGCACTTTCTTATACAGACTGAAGAAAACAGAAATAAGATGTGCCAAAGTGAGCGGCCTGCAGAGCAACCCTCTAAGCAGAAGAACAAGACGCCATCTTCCTGCTCGCTTCTGCCCGGACAGGACTTGTTAGTGGCACACAGTTTCCTCTCCCTGGGCTCTGCACGGAACACTTTAAGGATCTAACACCAGTGCAACAGAAATCTTATTTATGTTTGCAGAAATCTCATTATGAGGCTGATTTCTGTTGCCTGGTTGTATTGCTGATACCCTATTAAACTTCCAAATCAGCCTCATAATGTATTTCTTCAGCGAATAAAAACAAAGATTCTAACAGAACTCTTTATAAGTCAGTAACAAAGCTAGAAACCACCAAAATGATTCTTCATGAAAATCTGAAGAATTTATCTTTAAATTGCTACCAAAGGGAAGGAAAACAAAAAATGTGGAGGTCATTTGATGTAACAATAATCTCTATCCTAATAAAAAAAAAATGCCATGCATGCAGATACTGACCAAGACAAAGGAGAGAAGTTATGTCTATTAAAGTGTTTTCATCTAAGTGGTCATTTTCATTTGGTGATTCTTAGTGTTGTGAGAAAACTAAGTAAATTTAAGATTACATGTATGGACTTAATTCCACAGAAGACTTGAAATAGTTTAAAACAAGGTAGCATGGTGAGATGAACTATCGAGAGAAATATCTATAGAAGGAATAAAAGTTAAAAAATAAAAATGTATCCCCAATAACATTGTAAGAGCTTATGTGCTGCTTCACAGCTACATTACCAATAGAAGTATGGTTGCCAGAAGGATCTGCAAAGAATGAGACCTCGAGCAACTGCCCAGGGCTTCTATTACTCTGCGGGAGAGGCAGTCACTTCTGCAGCCCAGCAGGAGAATCAGAGCCCTACACATGGGGACGGAGCACTGCCTGATTCATAGCAACAGTATCAAGGGCCCTGGACTAACCCTCTCCAGTTTTTCAAGATCACCCAAGCCTCTAGAATTCTTGAACAATCTAAAAAGTAGAGCCATAATAAGACTCATATTCTTCTGCCAACCTCAGAGACTAGAGAATATCAATTTGTTCTTAATTTTTCTTTCTAAGTGAGAAGTATATTTTTTACACCAATATTGTGCTTCATGTCCATTTCAATAGTACAATACAGACCTAGGGAACTCAATTCAAATAAGAAGCGGACATAAATCTGCTAACCCTAGTGGTCAATTTGGCTGTCTTTGGCTCTGTGCTAGTTTGAAATGTTGAATAAGTATGATTCCTTTTAAAATTTCTTTTAAAAAGGACAGTTCCAAAGCAGGTTTATTATTACTATGACTTAACTTAAGCTTTCTGAAAAAATAAATAAAATTTGAATGTGGCTTTCAAATTTCCTAAATCAATCTACACATATAGGATGTCAGAAATAAAGCTCATCTTCCTGCTTGACCTTCAGCTAGGAGCCAAGTCCAGGTGGGCACTTACAACTTCCCAGCCCCTCCCTCTTACCTATCACTCAACCCTTGAATGGGTTTGAGTAATTTCATCAGTTACCAAAAGGGAAACATTGGACTCTGATCTTGCAAAGCAAATCATTCTCTGAATTTATAGAGGGTAGGAATTTCCACAGGAAATCCCAAGTATCATACTCTCCCTGGGTGGACCCAGACGTTACACCAAAGCATTCCAGCACCGCATTGCCTATGATCCAACTTAAGTCAGAAGCCTAGAAGTTCCTGGTTCCTACCATAGCGCTGAAGTGCAGCCGCTGCCTGTATTCCATTGCTAAAGCATGAAGTATACTTTATAAAGTATATAAAGGTCAATCTTAGACCACCTCTCCAGCATTGCCTCAAGTTCTGGACACCAAAATTGAAGAGGGGGTATGAGTGACTGGAGTTTGTCCGAGGAATATAATCAGGATTCTCAAAGTAGTGGAAAAGAACTGGAGATATTTAGCCTGAAAAGGACAGGCTATCTTGTACTCCTCTCACGGCAATTTTGTAGAAAAATTTGTTTTGTGTAGGAAGGGCTTATTTTTTTGCTGGGTATAAGAGGCAAGCAGATTTCAGCTCCATATAAGGAAGTACTTTCTCATTAATTAGAATATACAACCCTGTCAGAGATTGGAATCCCCACCCTGAAAATTCCCATTCATCATCTGCTAGCAATACTTTGAAGATGATTTTCCACTAAATAAGAGGTTAGACTCCTAACCTCCAGCTTGAAATTTCAGGTTCCTAACAGTCTATATATTTGGTTAGTTCGTAACTTATTTTACTTTAAAAAAATTTCTGCATGAGAATTCTGAATCATTTCTGAGGCTGATAGTTTCTTCTAAAGCAGCTCCACAAGCCAAAAACACTTGATTTGATGGCAGTGCCCATTGCCTTACAGAGGGGGTGGTAGATAAAACCGTGACAGCATGGACTTCAGTGTGTGACTTAAGGTCAAATCCCTATTCCATTTACTGCCTATTGTGACCTGGTCAAATATCTTAACCTTACTAAGCTTTAATTTCCTCATCTGTAAAATGGGACAATACTATTTAGTTACAAGGTTGTCATAAGGATTAAATGGGATAATCAATATAAAGAGCTTAGCAAAGTCCTGGGCTCAAAGAAATCCCTCTGGTATTATCAGACAACTCATATGCCCTTCAGTGACCCTGTAACCTGGGCACTGCACCTCTGGAGGCTCCCCACATGCATCCCAGATGTCCACATATAGTGGAGGGGCATGCGGAAGGCAAAGGACAACAAGGTTTTATGTGCATCGCCCCCATATAAATAAATACATCTGAACACACACACACTCTTAACTTTTTATTTTAAGATAATTGTGGATTTACATGCAGTTGTAAGAAATAATACACAGACATGCCGTATACTCTTTACACATTACATATCTTTTCACGGAATGTTGTTTTCCTATAATGCTAGGCTTTGCTGTTAGGTTTTTGTTCCGCCATCCAACTTACTGACACTAAGAGTGGAAATGTAAGCGCTGCTGCCGGCGTCGAGGACCGGGGAGAGCGCCTGCCCTGGGAGCCTGTGCAGTTACCCTGGGCTTTTCCCCTTAGCCTCACCCATCTCCCTGCTGCCTCTTACTTCCTGGATAGCTACTGCCCTCTGCTTGGGGAAAAGCAGAGCCACTGTTCGGGAGGCCAAAGTTCTTGGGTTCTTGGAAAATGGTGGTGCGGTGACTCACTGAGCAAAGGATGTAGTTTGTGTTTAACACGGCAATACTCCAATTCCTATTGATTAGATCAATTAATATTCCAGTGCTGAGATGAGGTAGGATGTTTTCTTTCCTCCAAAAACAATTAATTAATCTGTATGGTCTGAACTCCAGAGAAATTTATCCTAGAATATGTTGGAGGGTGTTTTCAATACAATTGGAAGCTTTCATGTGGAAAATTCTCTATTTAGCAATTACATGCAATGAGAAAACCTGGAATTCACGGTGATTCAGTAACTCACAAGCCATGAGGAGTGCAGTAAAAGCCAAAGTGGGACAACCTGGCCATGACTGGTCATATAACCAGACCAATACTTCCCTCAACACAGCTAATCAACACAATCTTGTGGGGAGCTTTAAAAAATACAGATCTGCACCAAAATGCACTCACCCAAACCCCTGAGGGCTCTAATCCAGTGGGTTGAGGCAAGGCCAGGGAAACAGCATTTGTGTAAAGCTTTACAGGGGTCCTGATTGATGGCCAAGGTCCGGAGCCAGCATTTTTCGACATGATGAGTTTGTGCTCATGTTCAGGAAGAGAAAACGAACACTTCCCTCCACCCCCACTCCCAGAATCTTCTAGTTGCTTTTACTTTTAAATTATCTTTTACAATGATGATGATGAATTTTAGTTTTTCAAATGACTTCATGGAGATCATCTAGACAGAGGTATTAGTGTGCCAATTTCATGGAAAAGTATGACTCAAATTCATCACAAATTTGAAAAGACAAAAATATTATACCCCACCATCAGAATAATTCACATGTGGTGAAAAAAAAAATCTCACCAATTTTCTAGTTTACCTGGCAGGTAGTGAAGGTAGGTGACAGACAGGGTGCTTGCCCAGACACACTTCCACAGGGAAGAAATTAAAAACTCTCCTGAGCTGACCTTCCCCACCCCCAGCCCAAGCTGACAAACTCCTTTGCACCACCACAAACCCTACCCAAAATGCTATCACAATTTGCATATATCAGAACTTTCCCTCCAAAGACAATATAAGGGTTGGGAGTCAAGTCTTTCATACTACGAGCATCAACACATTTTAATTAAGAGCCTGTCTGAAAATGGAGCTATTACATGCCATAGCAATAAAATTCAACATTGTCACTGTCTGTTCTTTAATAGCTTAGAAGCATTTTATATTCAGAGTCCCCAAGCTAGAATATCAAGACACATCCCTTTAGTCTTTGACATGAAATAATCTCCGTATGGTTTTTCTCACCCCCTCTTCACCTCATAGCCTATTTACAACCATCCTTAAACTGTTATACTCAAAATGAACACAAATGGAGCATAAACATAAAAGTATATTAAGTGCAAGCAAAAAGGTTAGTCTGTATCATGCAAAGTTGAACAAAGCTGTCTTCCCAACAACTGAAAAGGATGGAGCCTATAATAATTCACCTGGGCAGTTCACAGGCCTCCTGGGGAGAGGGTTTGCTCCAGGAAGAGACTGGTTTTTAAGATGTGAATCATCAGTTACAGAAGACAATGAATAGAGGATACAGTAGTGGAATCAGATTGAACCATCTCCCTTATATGCCAGAAGACCCTACTCTCAAATGATTAACCCTGAAGGTTGGAGTGTAATGTATGACAGCAGTGGTTCTCAAAGTGGGGTTCCCAGAGCTGAGTACATGCTAGAAATACAAGTTTTTCAGGCCTCATTTCAGATCTACTCAATCAGAAACTCCAGGTTTGGGGCACAGCTCATGTTGAACAATCTTCAGGCGATTCTGATGCATGCCCATGTTTGAGAACCACTGTATTATTATAAGAAATCAAAATCTGCTAAGTCTGGCCACATTTTCTCTCCTCAGGCCATATCTACTATTATCGTCTTAACTAGCTCTCTCTCCACTCCTTTACACGCCTCTCCTCACCCCTCCCCTGCCACACACACACACGCAGTCCAATGAACACCTGTATAGCAGTCAAGGAAATGGAAACCAGTCCTCACTTTTCCTTTTCTCAGAGAGTTTATTTCATAATATGTGCACAGGGTTGAAGCAAGGGGTGGAATTTAAACAATCCCTAATTAAGGAGAATGGCACCTCCTATTTATCACATTATACTGTTGTGTATTTACCCCTTACCGCTTTTGATGCATTTGCATATAATCTTTCATAATTCACTTGTTTAAACCATTTCTTTTATTTTTGCTTATTTATTCAGAAGAGAAAGTTCATTTAGTAGATCACTGGGGCCTCCCAGTGGCAATATTAGGCAATTTCAGACTCAGATTTTATTCCAGGAGCTTTGGAGAAATGGTGACCAATCCTTAGCTTTTACTTTGTTGGTAGAAGCATAAGATGAAATCAGAGCAAGCTTTTCATCTGAGGCAGATTATATGTATTGGCATCCGAGCTGAAATTTCCTCAGATGTTAGCTTCAACTTCTTGCATTTGCCAGACTCCATATTCAGTCACTTGCTCAGCAGAAATGTCAGTCAGCAGGCTACGGCTTCTGCTGGTCAATGGAACCATCAACCAGGAATATATACGGTAAAGAGACTATCAGAGAGACACTTATCCTCCCTTTAAAGTTGTGACTGCCTGCCCAGGGCAGCCATGTCACCAGAAGTTTTAGATACATGGTTTTCCTTCCTCTTGATTCTGGAACATTCCATGACTACTCGCTTACATAGCTCTCCAGTGGCAACGGGCAGGGAGCCCTGAGCTTCTCCCCCAGATGACAGCCTCTGACAGCCTGCCCTCCTCTGACATTATGGAAGCACACACTGAGCTGCATCGGCTTTCCCTCAAACATCCTGCCACCTGCCGAGGTCTTCCGCCAGACTTTGGGGCTTTTCTGTGATACCGACCTCCCAGAATCGAGGGGACTGTCATCCGATGAACCTCAGGCTAATGGACGCCAAGGGCCGTTTCCACTTAGGACAGATACTGGTGCAGATACTGGTGAATGTCCAGTCTGCCCCTCAGACTTTCGCCCTCTTCTCTGGCTTCAGAGGCTACGCTGCTGGGTCAGTATCCCCCTCACCTTGACAGACTACAGGAAGGTGGTTTCTGGGAAGTGGTGTGCACCAGTCACCCAGCGGCTTAACTCCGTGCTGATGCCTCCTGGTAACGGGCCTGTAAACACTAGCCTCATCAACAGATCAGATGATGTTTTAAAGTTCAACCCCAACCCCTTGCCTTTCTGCTGAAGAGTCATCTGAGGGCACGCTCCACCTCCGTCACTTCTTTCTGCCAAAGCCACCCTTCAAAAGAGAAACAGCTTTTGCTTCCACTTCAGGACCCCCTTTTTATATAAAAAGGTCCTTTTTTTACCCCCAAGCTCGCTGTTTTAAGGTCACTATATATCTTTAAAGTTACTGATCTTTGTCCAATATTCCACGCAAAGAAAGTTTTATTTAAGTATTTGCTGGGTATCTACATACATTTTAAAAAATCATACTCGTCCTCATATATTATGAAAAGTTCATCTCTTTCAGGCACATCTCAGTGGTATCCCACTAGAGCCAATTTGTGCTCTGGAGGCAGTTAAGTCACTAAATGTGATCGCTCCAGATTAGCTAGAATAAAATTCAAATTCAGGATTTTCTTGCAGGGCTCAGCATGCAAAATGGACATGAGGCAGTAATCCCAGAAATGAACACCAGCTTCGGACACCACAGGGATGGCGGCCCCCATCCCAACCACAGACATGTGTGACCTAGGAGAAGCTGCTTTCCCTCACCGAGCCTCAGTTTCTTCATATGTAAATTGGGCTAATACCACTAGGGTATTAGTGGCATTTGGTGAGAAAGACACGTGAAACATCTAAAGCAGAGTCAACAGTAGTGCGTACCCCATAAACGGAGTTATTCCTGCAGGGGTTGATAGGAGCAACAATTTTTCCTGCGAGTCGTTCAGTCGGGTCACTCTCGGACATGCTGTTCCTTCTGTCCAGAGTGGAACCCCAACTCTGCATCTCCTGTGCCCAGCCACAGGTTACTCCTCCAGGAAGCCCTCAGTGACTCCCTGGTTGTGGAACAGGCTCTGTCCTGTCAGGACACCTAACTGCTTTGGAAATGTGTCTCTTCCCCTGCTGCGCATTGACTTGCCTATTCTCCCCATTCACACTGAACTTTAAGTCCCCAGTACTGGCCCGTCTACCTTGGTCACTGTGTGTCCACAGGCCCTGCTTGGCATATGGTGGGTTTTCAATAAATAAATACTGAATGAATGAATGAATGGATGGATGGATGGATGGATGAATGAATGCCTCTAGATGGCTTCCTACTGAAGAAAAAATAAAATCTAAGGAAACTAAAATGTAGTTGTGTTAGTTATTTTAGTTAGTTAGGTTAGTGAATTTACCTCAAGTAAACATGAAATCTGTTGCTAAGAACTCTAGCACTTTGCTCCCTCCACCCCAAGAATGCTGCACAGTCTTATTAGACATTTATTATAATTGTATCATTAATAACTAATTATAATTATATAATTATTCAATTCCTCTTTTTAATACACAATTATTTAACTGTGTTTATTACCATGTTTGACACCCTTCTCATTCTTAAAATGACTACCTGCTAATCACATAGATCCCAGGGAAGAAGGAAATCCTTGGCTAGAAAAGTGTTAATAATTTACTAGTTGCAAACTGTACTTTTACCTCTGAACACCAGGTGGGCAGAAAACATTACTCATGTTTTTTAATCTCAGGATTTCTTACATTTTTATGGCCTGTTCTTTAGGCTTATTTATGATGGTTTGTGACAAAGAGACAACCTTTGCCATCGTGATTTATACTCTTCCAACAAAGGAAACACAGGAAGAGATAAGAAACCCAAATTAAATCATGACACTAAAAAAAATCAAGGGAAGGTAAGGGGCTGACTCATAATTTAAAATTAAAACAAAGAGTATAGATATACAGATTGTGGACACTGAAAACATGAAAATTTTCAAAACCTAACTGCAAAATCTAGCATTTACCAAACGAGTAATTTTCAGAAACCTTGCATCCTGCCATTTGTAACATTATGAAATAATGCCTGACTACTGAAATATTTTTAATGGCTTATTTTAATCTTATTCAGCATGGGCTTTACAATATTTTTTGTTATGGTAAAATGTTAGCAGTTGGCAGGAGATATCCAATACTTCTCAAGTATTTTTTTTTCTATTAAGGCCATTTATCACAAAATTGACCTAGACATCTGTTCTCGTTTTTAACGCTTTTAAATTCCTCAATGTGTGAGTGCCAGTTCTAAAATTTGAGTGCATTTCAAGGAAAGACAATTGCCTTAGAAACAAAGGAATTGAAGAAATGGAGAGGAAAAAACTCTTGCCTGTGAGCTTCCCCAATAAAAGAACTGTTCCTAATAGAGGCCAAAGGTGAGTTCAATAGAATGGTGTGTGCCCAGCAATCTCAACACCGCACAGCTATGCACAGCCTGGGAAAACATGAATGTCCTGCGCAGGAGCTCTTAGTACAAGGAGTTAATATGACCACAGAGCTGACGGATGCTGCCTTAGGCCACCTAAGACAGCTGTACAGCACACAGTTATACAGAACACTGTCTTTGATTTTGTATGGAACTTGGAAGCAGAGCAAATACTGAAATCAGGCTTGCGGGTAAATATTGTAGACTTAATTTTACATCACAAACTAAAAAATACCAAAACCTGGATGTGGAAATTACTTGTGAACCATTTCCAGGCTTCACAAAGAAGACATAAAGAATTAGGTCCATACGGAAATAAACTCACAAATGTCTTTGGTTTTTAGATTTTGTTTTTCCCGTATCTCCCTATAGTTTTTGAAAGTATTTACTTGCTCTGTTCCTGGTATTTCTTACTGTTTCCTTATAATTTAGTGGAAAGCTATGCACATATATGACAATTTTTTACTTCCTCCACATGCAGATATCCATGAAAACTAAGTTAAACAGAGTCAAAAGAAGAGGCATCGTATATTATTTTCTTCTGTTCTTATCAAAAAGCTTACTTCTCTGATCCACTTAAGGTTGACTTTATTTTATTTCTAGAATCTAAGGTCCCCAGCTTGGTTTCAGAATTAGTACATGGAAATCTTTTCTTGTATCAAAATCCTACCCCATGGACATGTTTTACTTCCAAAGGATATTCAGAAATTATTTATCTGCTCACATGCCAATGGTACTGCTTAAAACAAGTTGGGCCGCAGTCTCTGTCCATAAGGGTTGGGCGTTCAGACAGAACACCAAACTCCTGGAATCCAAAGATTTAGAGGGTGAAAAAAAAGGAACACTTCATTCTGTTATGTTTCCTTATCTTTTTTTCTTCCACAATAAGGAGTTCACATTATTGGCTCCAAATCTGCTAATAAGTTATCAATGCCATGATTCTTTATCCAAAAAAGAGAGCAAAATATAAATATGGAACAAAAATCAATTTTTAAAAATACCCTTAGGTAAAACTGGTACAAATGAAATAGAATATATCAGTAAATGCTAGGACAGATTTTAGTTTAGGACTTAGTTTCCTAAAGTAAGTTGATACAATCTGGGGCACAAAAACCTTCATGGTTGCATGTATATAACATGTAAGCTCTCATGATTATATTAACATAACATATAAACTCTTGTGGTTACATGTACGTAACATGCAAGTTTTAAGCTACAAGTATTACCAGCAAAGTGGTATGTCTACTGTGAAGCAATAACTATTCTGTGCTAAACTCTATTATAAAGCTTTAACAGTCAGAGTGTTTATTCGATTAGAAACCTGGAAAGTTACTGCAAGAATTGGAGTGAGGTTTACAGTAGCATAGTTTAACTTGCCCAAAAAGGAAAAAAGGGGAGTACGGGCAAAATTCACCATAAACTCAGTTGGATTAAAGTTAACAAATCAATTTCTAACCATAAAAAAAATTGTAAGATAGAAAAAGCCTATTCAAATTACATCTTTTGAAATTAAATTATTGTAAAGTTAAATCTAGACAAGTGTGGAGGAACTACAATGAAAAGATAAAAGCAGACAACTCGCCAAATGGAGTGGGAGGGAGAGCCCAGAGCTTGGGGGTGGGGGTGCTGCACACAGGGTCAGACAACGGGCACCAAACAGGGCATCCGACAGACTGACACTCAGAGAGAGAGGCTCTGTTAGGAGCCGCATGGGTGGCTTGGTCCTCACACAGTCTTTGAAAGGACACTTTACCTATTCTACCTAAAAATAGCTTGAGTGACATTCAAACATTTGTTAGCAAAGGAGCCATTTTTTTCCTCGTTACCCCAAGATTCCTGCTGCCACACCGAAGACATTCCTAGAAGCCTGAGGCAGCTTTGAGGAGACTCAGAACTCTGCTGACCAGTTCAAAAATCACTGGGGTAGCAAATTCATATCTTTAGGAGTCAACAGATCCTAATATAACTCCTGGCAGGGGACAGAACCTCTAAAAATGTCTCAGATGCACGAGCCTCTGGGCTCCGTCCCTTTCATTCCGTCTGTTCCTCCGCTCCCCGAATGAGCTTCACCAGCCACTCCTACGCCGATGACTCTAACTTTACGTCCAGTAGCTCCAATCAAACGCTAGTCAGCCTAGTCCCCTGTCCTTCCTCACTCCTTTCAACATGGCAGGGAATCGGCTGGCTCTCACTTCTGAGCACATCTAGAAACGACCCCTTCTCACCACCTCCAGGCACGTTCCCTGCCACCCACTCTTGCCTGGGTGGCTGCCCCAACTGTCTCTTTGCCTCTTCACAGCATTCTCAGGACAGCAGCCACAGTGGTCCTTACATGAGTGGTACTCCGTCTCTCCTCTACTCTGATCCATCTGGCGGTGCTCCAAGGCACCAGGGGAGAAGCCCAAGTTCTCTCGACGGCCTTGCGTCGACGTGCTGCCCACATCCCCTGCACAATGACGACCGCCCTGCTGGGGAACTGCTCCTGGCAGACGGCCTCGGCAGTCAACACCTTCAGAGATTGTCTCAGCCAAAGAGGGTCACCTCACCAAGGTCACAGAGCTTTCCTGGGTCGCCCACGTCTAGTGACTGAGTGACATGGGGCTATCAAGGCCCAGACATCTCACCCCACCCAGGATGACTCTGAAAGGCCACTCTAGCTCCAGTGCCCCACGTGGGGTCAGCTGAGGCTCTGGCTGGGCCTGCCTTGCAGCTTGACCTCTGCTTCTGGCCTATTCCTTCCCCTCCTTTCTGCAGGTCTTGACCCACACACTGAATTCCACCACAGAAGCTGCTTCCGGAGAACCCCAGTACGGCCAACGTCTGACCTGGTCTCCTGCTACGGCCTCCCTAACTCCGTGTCCTGCAGGCCCCCCGCTCACCCTGCTCCAAGAGCCTCTGACGCTCCTCCCTGAGGACCGGCGGGCTCCTGCCTGCAGGCCCTGGCCGGCTGTCCCTCCTGCCTGCACCGCACTTCCGCAGATACCTGCCTCTTCCCTCCAGCTTGGCTTAAATGCCACCTTCTCAACAAGCCTGCCCTAACCACCCAATTTAGAAAAAGATTTAAAGAGAAGCAGTTCTCATCTTTTCATAATGCATTTGCTTACCCTTCTGGGTCCTGAACTCATTTTGAAGAAAGGACTTCTCTCATTTACGAAAGCATTTGAGAACTACTGCTGTACATACATAAAGGCAGCGCGATGGTAAAGTACACGGGCTCTGGACTCAAACAGCCTGGATCGGAGTGCCCCGCGCTGCCCCCCTGCACCTAGGACCCCTCACTCTCAGCCTCAGTCCTTGTCTGGAAGTGGGGACAATGTGTTATCTAGACGTCTCCGAATGGCTGTGACGATTGAATGAGTGTCTGGAATAACAGGTAAGAACTGGGAAGAGCTGTGCCCACACTGGGAATTCCTGAGAGCCAGTCCTCTACGAACACACACACCAAAAAATCCGCCAGGTGTACGTATGTGTCCTGTCTTACAGGTCAGGGCCCTGGGAAATAACCTTTTCAGCTCTTCTCACCCTGAGTGTACCAGAACTTCCAGCAAAGCAGAAAGGGCTAGGCTTCGAGAGCAAGTGCCACCAGAGGGCGCAGTGACAGCCTGAGGAGCATTAGTGAGGACATAAAGAGTTACCAACTGATAAGGTCTCCCTGCCTGTGGCAAAATCCTAATTTTTTGCTCTCCTTGCACTGATTTTAATTATTTCAGACTTCATTCTAATCTCTAAGGTCCATGTGAAAAAAATCAAGTAGGATTTCAAATATCTAGCTCTATATGTGTTCATCAGAAGTGCTTTAAACTTTAAAACCAACTATATGTCTGGTTTGAGATTAGGGGCCTAAACCTCTCTGCATGTTTTCTCAACACAAAGATTTTATATTTATTTCTGTTTCTGTGATATAAAATAAATGTACTGGCTTAAAAATAAAACAATAACTCTTCTAAAATCTCAACTGTCTTTATGCTTGCTTCCATTCATTTTTCATTTCCTAGAGTAAAATGTCCTTGCTCATAACCTCAAATCCACAAGCTTGGTGGATGCCAGAGGCTGTGCCAGGGGGCCACCCTGCCAAGGAGAGACGACAGACCACCTCGCATTAATAAAAACCACAATAAGCTAGCATTACCATTAATTATGCATCTAGCCTTTCAGATTTCTTTGGAGATCCCACTATAGTCCATTTATTTCCAAAGAGAATAATTTAAGATTATGTTTAAAACAAGAATAATGTTCATGTTAGGGGTATCATTACTAAAAACCATAATTCTACAATAATACATTAAAATAACAATAAATGTACTACTTATTAAAATGACAGTAATAGGTGGGATAAGGAAAGCAGACATTGTCCTAACCAATGACCACACAGTATGGCTTTGCCACACCCCAGACCCATTTGCTGTATATAGGAAAATCCTGTCTAGGGTGAGGCGTGTGTGTGTGTGTGTGTGTGTGTGTGTATGTGTGTGTGTGTGTGTGTGTGTGTGTGTGTGTGTGTGTGTGTGTGTGTGTGTGTGTGTGTGTGTGTGTGTGGATTTACTAATCTAATAGAAATTGTCTTCACTTCCCAGGTTCTCCCTTGAAGGTATCATATACTCCTCTGATTTTTCTTCATAGCTTTATACAACTTAATACTCAGGCTAGGGAAACTAAAAATCTCCTCCAGGTCAAATAACTCCTTAAATCTATCTACAAATTTATTTTCTTTCTCCAACCTGAATTTCATGACCCAGAGGATGATGGTGGTTTCTTTGCACAGATGGTCAAAGGTAATGAGGAGTTCTTCTAGAAAAGGATGAGCATAGACCACATCGGCTGCCAGGATATAGTCAAAATTGGTGGAAGACCTGGGGAAGTTCTTGTCTAAAGCTATGCCCCAGGAGAGTTCTTTAACCTCAGGTAAATGTTTACATTTCATTTTGGTATTTCGTGAAATATTATATTGCAGGTTTCCAAGTAATTCAGGTAAGTCTGTGGCAGTGACATGAGCACCTATGAAACAAAGGACAGAGGAAAAGTAAACCCCATGGGATAAGATAAAGCCATCAGGTTTCAAGCCAACAAGCATTTGCAGTTTTGCACAATTGCTCACACCAGGAACAAGGCTGATTAGTACTCACAGAGGAAAATCCCTTTCAAAATGCATGCTATGACAACTGTATGCCTCCCCTTAGAAAAAAAAATTAATTACCATGGTACTTTTGCACTCTGTTGCATTTTTCTCTTTTCCTGGCTTTTAGTTGTTTTATTATTGTTGCTGTTGTTATTTTCTATTTATCTCCTACATGCTAGGGGATAAGCAAGAAAAGGGAAATTCAAAATATTTGGAACCCTAACTGGTACAACCAGAAGTCATTGTTAAAAGATGAAACAAGTTCTTTAAAAGAATTCTGACCCCCAGTCATGTGAGACAGAATGAGTATGTAACACTGGGCATCCTACCGCTGAACACATGCTCAGGTGTGAGAAGTGGAGGGGGGGAGATGACTTCTCAATGGTATTCCATTGGAAGTACCATGACATCCATGCTTATGCCCAAGTTTTCAGCTTGACCCCATTATAAGGGTGAATCTTTCCATCAAAAGTTGTTTAAAATCAACCTTAGTGCTCAAATAGCCAAAGACCACAGAGGCAGGATAGAATGCTTGGATGAATAAGATATAAACAATTTCTGAATTAAAAGTGAACAGTGGTAGACATTTTCAGGAAGAAATTGGAAGAGGCAAAATTGTAGAAACCAATAACTAATAAAACTGGCCCTTACAGTGAACTTTGAGAAGTAGCAGAGCCTGAAAATAATGTGGAAATAAATCTACTGTTGGCCAGTTCCACATCATCAGACAAGAACCAGATACGGGGAAGGAATGGGAAAGCAGAACTGGAAATCTAGTTCGGCCCAGACCAGTTTAGAACCCATTCTTCAGCCATGATGGCAAGCTTCTCTGGCCATTGACTGTATTTCAAGGAGAATATTAAAATGGGAGGGAAAAATGCCTATCATTGGTAGAATCACAGAAATATGAATCTTCACTTTGTAGTGTGGATGGGTCTATCATTTTCAACAAATTTTTTAAAATCCAACGAGAAGGACCAGCCTTCTACCCATAATAAATATATGAATAATGAATAGCAAATATAAACTGACTATTCAGATCTTTGTGTCTAGAAAGTCAAACACCACCATTTTAAAATACTGACTAAAAAAGCTTCCATCTTTTGACATTTGTGTGAAATTATACAAGCAAACTGAAAGGATCAATTCTTTTTAACTAAATTAGTGACTTCCCAAAACACAAATTCTGCTCCTAGATTAGGAAACCTTCAGATGTGAACCCAACTGTCCCTCTGGCTCTGCCCACATTAAATGGAATGGTGACTTTGGAAAGTTGTATCAGGATAGAGCAATTTAAAAATAAATATTTGGGGAAAGTCTTCAAGGCTCTACATTTCCCCCACATCTAGAAAGTTGTAAATCACTACATCTTGAATTCCTCTCAAGATTTCAGAGTGGCAGGTGTGCACTTCTGAAGATCAAGGAAATCAAGACAATTTGGGTAGTACACATCAGAGAAGGCTGCTAAATTAAGGCAATGAAATCAATAACAACAAAAAGACGGAACTGAAGCAGGCTCCGGCATACAGAGACCTTCACACATTTAGTTGGAAGAGAAGATGCTGGTGAGAGAACAAGGGATTGCAAATGAAGAACAGAAATGAACTGAGAACATAAATGCAGGGGCAAGCGCCTAAAACGAGAAGCAGACATGATTTCTAACATGCTTTTTCTATTCCAACGCGTGCTTTTTCACAAAAGCATAGGACTTCAAAAACCCAAAAGCAATATATAGCTACACGGGAAAGTTGGAATATGGATAAATTTAAATAAAGAACTTCAGAGTCAGCAGCAGTAGATTCCGCCTATGCCTAATTTTTCACACATCTCCTTGAGCAGCCAGGAGGCTCACATGCAGCCCCAGATTAGAATACACTTGTGACTTAGCCCTCCAGAAGAAGAATTAATACAACTTTGCAGACAATTCTGAAAGAAACCAGCAAGGTGATTTCAAAATTGGTAGAGTTTCTTAATGAAGCCTGTTCAAACTACAAAAGAGCTAAAAATAGGCCTAGGTCCCAGTAAATTGCATAGTAAAAGCAACCAATGATATCTGATCATTAAATACTTTGATCCCAGTTAACGAAAAGTACCTACTTACCAAGTAAACTTGCCACGATGGAAACTAGCCCTGTTCCAGCTCCAATTTCAATCACATTTTTGTCAACCATATTATACTGCTTTACACTTGTTTCCAGAAAGTAGCATAGAACAAGGGCCTATGAAAGTTTAAAAAAAGAAGAAAGCTGTGTTTGGCAAGTAATAACAGAAAGTAAACTTAAACTCTATTAGGTAACTGTCCCACTGATGCTACGATATGTATGTAAATGAGTTTTAAATTAACAACAGAGGGGCATCCTCTAACAGGTTTAACATATAGGCTAGAAGAAGTCCTTAGGGACTGTTGGGGAGAAAATAGAACTAAAAATATGGAATTCACTCGCTTATGTTTGATTATGTTTAAAGAAATCGACTTCTAATAATACTAATCATTTCAGAGAAATATGTGGACTGGGGGTGTGTGGGGCTGGGGGTCTGTACCTTTCATGGGATGATTGGTAAAGGACTGGTGGCCTATCAGAATAGTCTGTGTGTTGAGACTGATACAGATTTCATTATAATTCCTTAATTCAAATGGCCCCGGTTAAATGGGAAATGAAAATATTTACTACTCTAAACTCCTATGATCACAAAAAAACCAAAGGTGTAAATAACACTCCTTATTGACCCTACAAGTCAGAAATCGAACTAATGGGCGGAACCATTTCCCCAAATTGGTGAGTTCTAAATTTAATGTTGTCTGAGGTCACAAAATAGAACTATGAAACCATTTTCTTCTTACAAAGTAAGGAACAAAAAATGAAAATAACGGGGATGTAGCAAGTATTGTATGAAGTGGTACCGACGGCCACACCACAGCACCATAGCAGTCCACGGCTTCCGAGATCCGGATCTCGTGACCCACGAAACGAAATTCCTCCCAGGAGGTGGTCGTCACTGAAGCTGGGACGAAACGCCTCGCCGTGATCTCTGCAACCACTTTCTGGTCATCACTGTCCTGGGTGTTCTCTGAGAGGATAAGAAAAAGGCAGTGGTCATGGTTTATTAGTAAAACCATGAAAAAAGAGAAGAACCTGATGAAAACGCAGCACTTCTTCTTATGCTAAGTTACTTTAGAATATCTATTGCCTTTAGGTACAATGCAATAAATAAGGAAAAGTATTTGAAAATAACTCGCAACATAAGTTAACATTTAACACATCAGGATGGCATCATCCTTCTGACCTTCACTAAAGTTGAAATTACCACTACTCATTTTTACAATGCCATGTGAAACAATTAATAATTGACATATTTTTTTAAAAGCAGTGTGTTTTAAGGGCTACTGATCTATTCATCTACAATGAAAGATTGGTGATAGATTATAGATCTCAACTAACTAACTACACAGTGCAATTCCAAGTATTTCAATAATGTATAGGCATATATTTTTTATGACCTTTATGCCTTTATCCAGACAAAACATATTTAATAATATCCAACAATATAACCTTTTATTATTTTATTATTACTTATTTTTATTATTATTTTGGAGCAACTCATAGCATCCCAACCATCTACAACACTACATAAGGTTTACAAGCTACATCAACTACCAATTACTGGGCACATACTTAACATGCCAGACCACATCAAACACATTATATATGATACTTCATGCAATTGTTGCAATAACTTTATGAAGTAGCCATTATTATTTGTACTTTTACAGATAACTTAGACTCATAGAGCTTTATTCACCTGACCAAGCTAACACAACTTGTAAAAGAGGCAATCAAAATTCGAGCTCCTTTTTTGCTGGTCCAAACTCCCCCCAACTATTAAAAATCTATGATGTGATTTTTTTTTAAATGAATTGTCTCTAAGAATTTACAAACTAGTTACAGAGCAAGATATACATCTCTCTCTAAGCCTCCATATCCTTATTTTTTAAATGTGAAACATAGAAGAAACAACATGAAACAGTTTGGGGAAATTAAAATGAGATGATGTATATGAAGGGTTTAGCACCTTGTCAGTTACATAGAGCTCAGAAAATTATTAGTAGTAGTAGTGTAACTGTTATTATATTTTAGTCATGAAACTAAATAATAAAACAAGGTCACCATATAACAGAAAATATTGGATTGTGTGGTACTAGATTGAAAATTCTACAGTTACTCATAGAAGCAGAGAGTAGAATGGTGGTTACCAGGGGCTGGAGGTGGGGAAACTGGGGAGATGCTGGTCAAAGTTTCCGTTCTATAACAAATAAGTTCTGGAGATCTACTGTACAGCATTGTGACTATAGTTAATAATAATGTATTGTATACTTGAAATTTGCTAAAAAATAATATTTTAAATGTTTTCATCACACATACACACAAAGATGAAGAAACTATTTTAGGTGACAAATATGTTAATTAGCTTTAATGTGGTAATCATTTCTCAATATATAGATAGATCAATCAAAATATCAATTGTTCATCTTCACATGTACATGCCTACTTGTCATTACTACCTCAATAAAGTTGGAGAATAAAAGAAAAATCTAGAGTTAAAGAAATGGGAAGTCACTGTGGTGGAAGTTACTCAGGGATGGCTTCATAAAGGAAATGTGTCTTAGGTTTAACCTTTGATCTGATTTGCATTAATAGAGAAGCTGCTTATTTCTTACACAAATCCTTAGAATCCATTGATCCTTCAGGCCTTTCTGTTCTCTCAGTCTAGCTAGTGTCCTGCTGGCACACCCCTACCACAGCACTAATGAATCCTGGCTTAGTTCTCTTCAAAAGAGAAGAGAGAAAATAAAGACTTGACCAAGAAAAATAGTTAGTAATTCCCTAAAAGTGGAAGAGATGAGGCAGCAAAGATTCATTTTAAAAACTTAAGCCATCTCAATAAAATTGGAGTTTGGAGGAGAAAAATACATGAGCCCATAAGCCAGAAGAACCTTTGTTCCTCAGTTATTCTATTTATTCATTCAACAAAGCTGTTCAGAAGGCCTGCTATGGGCCAGGCACAGAGCTACAGGACAGGCAGACAGCAGTCAGCCAGACAGACATGGTCCCTGCCCTCAGGAAAACTGGAAATGCATAGACACAATCTAGCTGAAATCCAGTTATACATGTGGCATCCTGTGACACCCCCATGAATTCTGGATTGCATGCAAGCTGGATTTTCCATGGTGCCCCCAAAGCACCGGGCTTCACTGCCCACCAGCAGAGACCTTTCTAGTAAGTGATGGGCTCTCAGCTTTGCCCTGACCAACGTGTTTGTTACTGGTTTGACTGCTGATACTGTGATACGATATGAATCTAATACAAAAGTATAAGAGAGAGAGCATGATACAAAATATCTTGATGGGCTACAGGAGTGGATTGGATTTAATAATATGAAGTTTAATAAAGGCCACAATTTTTTTTGTAAAGGCCACATTTAGGCTGCACTATTTGTGGAGGGAAAGATACATAGATTTCATTGGCCACAAGTTCAATTTGAATCAAAAGCATAATACAACTATCAAAAAAGCTAGTACATCCTGGCCATATTAACAGTGTAATTTCTACAATGGGGAAGGTACAGGCTGTGTTCTATTTGTTACCTATCAGATCATATTGCAGCCTCACACTCAGTTCAGGAAGCCCCACTTTAGAAAGAAACTAGAGCAACTGGGAGGTGACAAGTCTCGACACTCAGCCATTTGCGTTTGGGGAGGTCACCGCTTTCATCACAAAGAAGGAAAGACCTGAGGGAGCACAAGGGTTTTCACAAATTTAAAGGACTAGCACATAGAAGAGAGAGGAGTGTGTGTGTCTGTCTGTCCAGAGCAGAATCTGAACCCCTGGGAAAAAGTTATGTAAGGACAATTTTTAACTTCTTTTCTAAAAATCTCCCCCTTTCCAAAGTGGCATGGCTTGTGCCTCTGAATGCTTTAAGCAATTAGTCCCCAGAAACCATCCAACAGAAATCACAAGACCACTCAGGATATTAGGGATACGTCACACTGACTGGCCTAGGACTGCTGTACAGCTGAATTTCTATGATCCAATGAAATAACTACATCCCATGGTGCGGAGAAGAGCTGTCACAGACAGGCTGCACGCTAAGGAAATGTAGGAGCAGGAATACGGGAAAGCAGACGGAAGGGAGCCAGTAGTGGAGGGAGACCAGACCTCAGAATGAGTAGGAGGACTTACCAGCAGGCAGAGATGTGCTGAGACGACAAGCAAATGAATTCATTCGTTCACTCACTCAACAGATATCCCCTGCGTACTTACTGAAATCCACATACCAGCTAGCGACTGGGAATAAAAAACTGGAGATGCAGTCCTTGTGCTGGAGAAGCTTACGGATGTGTGGGGGCAGGCAAACGAACGCTTACAGGGCTAGCTGACTATTGCTAAAACGGGTGTGCAGGGAGAGCACCGTGAAGCTCAGGAAAAGGCGCCCCAGGTCAGATGGTTTCCCAGGGGCTCACAGAGGGGGCATCTGCAATTCGAGATCTGAAAGATTACCAGGGTGCAATAGAGGAAAACAGAATCCAGAGAGAGGGGAGGCACTTACATAGGTGTGGGTCCGCAAAGGAAGGCGACGTGAGAGAATACGGGGCATATTCTGCATTATATATTCCGTCATATGTACTTTTGTTACATATAATAGTATATGACTTGTAATAGCATTAAATACAACCCAATATACCTAATACTAAGTAGTTTAAGTGCTGGAAGTGACAGCTGAGATAAACGGGCAACTCTGAAATGGGCATCACGTACATGTGATCCTGAGGATTCGGGTTCGTGGAGGTGCCAGTGAAGAATGTAAGCGGGAAAGTGACGCGGTGGCTTTGGCAGTGATGTGGAAAGCCGGCAGGAGGAAAACCAGGAGCTAAGGAAGTGGGTAAGTCGCTCACTCACTCAGCAAACACTGGCCAAGAGCCCTCTCTGCCGCCACTGGTCTGGATGCCCGGGGGACAGCAGGGGAGCACACAGACAGTCCCTCCACGGTTATGTGACTTACAGTCCAGCAAACAAAAATGATTCAGACAGTGAGCAAGGCCAGGAAGGAAGGCAACAGCGATGCCACGGAGAGGGGCGGGGAGGGCCTGGTTAGGTGAAGCGCCTCTGGGAAGGCGGCACTGACCTGCGGTCTGTGGGGTGAGGGAGACAATCATGAGAAGAGCTTCCAGGAGGAGGAGGGGCTGCAGAGGCTCGCCCTCTAAGAGATCTGGGCTCGAGTCCCGATTCCGCCCCCGGGATGAGCAAGGTGTTTAACCACTCTGAGCTTCAGTCTCCTTACCTTTACCTCAATGACAGTAACATTACTCAGGCCTCCTAGTTATGAGAAGGATTAAGCGACATTGTCATAAAAAAGCAATGATGTGATTTGTACTGTGAAACAAGGACTCAACAGCATTTAGGACAGACTGTCCTCATCATTACTGCTGTTGTCGCCATCATCATCATCATCCTTCAGATCAGATGCTAGAATTCCAGTTATAGGATTTACCGGCTACAATCCAGGGTAAAAACAAGGGTCCCTGAATTAGTGCAGCAGGGGTCGGGGAGAGAAGACAAAAAGAAAAGATATAAGCAAGTTAAACTAACAGGACTTGATGACTAGTAGAAAAAGGGGACTATTTGGATGATTGTGGAGCCCACGGACCTGCACACTGAGGCGACAAGGGGGATAAATCACAGATATTTACTGCAGAAAGGTGACATCACTGTGAACTAAGAAAGTAAGACAGTCACTCCAAAGAAGGAACTGGGAGCTTCAGGTCAAAGAAGGCATCTTTGCACAGCCCCAGTTAGGGCTGATCCAGGAAATAGATGAAATGATTTATTAGACCCTCTGGCCCCTTTTCCTGTGTGCTCCTCCTTTTCTAGTCCCCTTATTAGTTTCTCCTTGCAGGAGAGGAGAAGCTGCTCGTCTGATCGGAAGCCTGGCACACTGACTGAGCCATGGCTTTTCCTTGTGGGGGAGTAGCTGTGCCTTAGAAGGTCCACCCTCAGGCCCGTCTCTCCTTTCCACCCACCTCCATGCGTTAGGCTGAGCTGGGTAAAGTGCTCTCAGAGAGAACTTGACCAACAAGAGTGGCTAGGGACCCAGTCTGATTTCTCAGAATAGAAGGTAAGGAAGTAGAACTGACAGGACTTGATCACATATCATTGCTTACATCCAGATCACATGATATTCAACACCTGCCGTTCTGAACATGTCTTTCGAAATTCTTCCACACTCCCCAAGGCTGAAACCACATCCAGCCATCCCAAGTTCACACTCACTGGTTTGAAAGTACAAGATTTAAAAGATGATACAGAGAAATGGAGAGAGATCCTACGCACGTATTTGAGGTGACTTAATACTATGAAATTATCACATATATATTTAATACAGTATGATTCACAATTCCACTTAGGTTTTTGAGGAACCTGATGTACTCAATCCAAAACTTTAATGAAAGAGTAAACATCTGAAAAAACAGCTTTACAAAAGAAGAACAAGGGGTAGGTGGGGGCATTTGCTCTGTTTGATATTTAGAAATGCCACAAAACCATAGGAACAACAAGAGTGCGTGTTGTGCAAGAGACAAATGGACCAATGAGCAGAACGGGAATCTCAGAGACAGAGCCGCGTACACAGAGGGGACAGGTAAGCTGACACACTGTATGGAGAAAAATAAAACTGGATCTCTATGTAACACCTTTTAAAAAGGTGGATTCCAGATGGACTGAAGGCCAAAATGTGAAAGGCAATAAAATTAAATTTAACAGTGAATAGTATAGGAGAATATCTTTGTGAAATTGAGGAGACAAGCTTCTTCAAACCTGCAACACACAGAAGTGATGCATATCCTCAGATCAAAACCGACTGTTCTTCAGCGGAGGCCACCGTGGGCAAGGTCAGAGGGCAACAGTTGAGATACTCTACAATCTCTAAGATTAAAAATGAACTGATCTCTAGAATACACAAGGACCCTGGGTGATCTCCAAACTACGAGGTCAGGGAAGATAGCAACTGCACGGGGAAAATGAGTGAAGGCTGTGAACTGGCGGATTACAGGAGAGGAGACCCAAACGACAGAAGGCAATGTGGAGATGCTCAGAGTGGGACGCACACAAACTAAAACAAAAAGGTAGCCCAGCACAACCACTGAAGAGGCAAAAATCAGGAAGCTGGATGGTGCTCGGCGATGGGCTTGTGGAGACAACAGAACCTCAGGTGCCCTCGGGGGGAATATAATACAGAATGTGGCAGTCATTCTGGGGAGCAGTTTTACATTATTTTTGTTAAATTAAACATGCATATATCCCATGACCCAGAAATCCTGCTCCTGGGCACATATCCTTGAAGAAAATTTCTACGTGAGTCCTTAAGTGGATATGTGTGAAAATATTTATCACTACATTAGTGGTTGGGCCTGGGGAAAAGCGACATGATGTCCATCACGAGGGCAACGTGATAGGTACATATGTGCCGCAAGTGGAAGCTCAGACTAGATCTACGCATAGCAGCCTGGATAAGACTTAAGAACATACTACAGGATTAAAAAATGCTTTGTAATGATACCTGTAATGCAATATCAATTATTTAAATGAAAACAGTACACACAAAGCCATATGTGCTTTATGAAAGCACATCAAACACGCTAGAATGGTTGCCAGGGAGAAGTGGGAAAAGGACAAGTAGAAAATGGATAAAGAGGAATGAATGAAGGAATGAATGAAACAGACAGCCTCACATACAACAGCAGGGCCTGTGTGATGACAACATACCAGGACTTGATGGGGATGATTAGCACACACCTGTGTCCTGAGATTCCCAAAGTAAGTTGGTAAATAAACAAATGCAAGTATGTCAAAGAAATTTGGGGGAAGTACAAAAACTTCTCATTCTGTTCTTCTTAGAAGTTTCTCCTAGGAAATTTATTTCCCAAATCTTAAAAGTTAAAAATTTTAAGATTTTCCAACCTAGCAATTACTCAAACTTTTAAGACAGATGTAATGCTCAAAAAATAAAATGTCACAGAATCCTAGAAGGTCAAGAAGGAAAACACCTTAGATGCCTAACCCTGTGTTCATGTTGGGCACAAACTGCACACCTAGCTTGTCCCACCTCTTTGGTGTTCCCAGTGAGGCGAATGTGCCACTTCCTAGGATGCCCATTCTGCAATTAGCAACTTTGGTTACTGAAAATCCTTCCCAACGCTGCACCAAAATCTGGACACTAGCAATTTTTTAAATCTATTCTTCCTAAAAGTCTCAAAGATGAGTGATCTCTTATTCTTAAAACATGTTCTACAATTTTAGGGAAGGAAAAATTAAGCAAACCAAAAAAACACTATGGGTCCCATGTCAGTCTTAGAGATTCTGGGCTCAGGAGTAAGTGAACAAGTCAAGAGACTTTCAAACTTCTCTATGGCCCTGAGGCAAGCCTAGAGAGAGGGTGTCTTGGGTCCATAAGTTCTAGGAGAAGGCGCGGTTGCTGCACGCTGTCGCTCCAGCTCCAGTAACATCATTCCATCGTAGTCAGGCAGCTGGATGGCAAGATGCAGGCAGATAAGTTTGCCAGTTGTTGAAAACTTCCCTCGGAGGCCACAGTTAACAAGGCCTTTCTGCCAACGAAATTTCCTGTCCTAAATTCTGTGATCCCTCAGTAGCATCCTGCTTAGGATCCAGATGGAACCAGGTATTCCCCAGAAGAACTCCAACTTAACTGAGGACCACAGCGAGGGCCCCATCTACCACCCACTGACCCTGATGCCGAGAAAAAAAAAAAGAAATGAAAACTGGTACTCTTCAGCAAGAGCCACCTGTTCTAACACATGTCACTCCACTTCTCCTTAAACAATGGCATGCGTTCACATGCAGGAAGGGCTCTAAGAGCCAGTACTGATGGTATGTTTTATTTGAACTTTAACTTTCATTTCACCATATTCACTTGCCTTGCTAAGATGGAGGGGGAGGGTGGGACAAAGCTTGCTGTGGAGGTTCTTTAGGGAAAAACAGAGAACATTAATTGCTTCCTTGACCTTTAGCTGAATGCATCCTCTGGGCTTCCCTGCATACTCCCTGACAAGTCACCTAAGGTATCAGGGATTAATAGATGTTGGAGCACACGAAACCCCAGGAGGATCTCCTAAAGTTCCAATTTTGATAGAAAAACTTGACCAGTGAATATTTTCTGCTACAATCTGACATCTCTGACTTTGCACTTTCTTTTAAAGGTTAGTTGACCAGATCGGTGCGGCTGTCCTAACAATGACAGCGTGAGAACAAGGCAGTCCTGGTTCTTTCACAGTCTTGCTAAATAAATGAAGTTAGTCGTTTTTTGTACAAATAACCATATCTTTTCCTTTTATGAGGAAATATTTTAAAATATATATGTGAATATAGTATTATACTTGAAAATGACTTGCACCTCCCAAAATAATGGATCTTTGAAGAGATTTCACAAAACAACATTAACCACTACTAACTGCATATACACTCCAAGCAAGTACAACTCTATCATA
The DNA here is from genome assembly GCF_040802235.1 of Manis javanica. Taxonomy (NCBI): domain Eukaryota; kingdom Metazoa; phylum Chordata; class Mammalia; order Pholidota; family Manidae; genus Manis; species Manis javanica. The sequence goes on from NC_133164.1 coordinate 7,840,074, forward strand.
TATGATCATTTGAAATTACTTATACATCTAGGATGCCTATGTATTATATAGAAAGCATTATCAGGCTGTGTAAAATTAAAATTTAATTGATGTTTTATATTAATATTCTCTTCTGCATTCAAATACTATATGAACACCATAGGCATTTCATAAGAAGTAAATGTCATAAAATTAGCACAATTTATAACAGGAAACCAAAATATACAGAACTTGGCCACTTGAAATAATTTGTCTAGATGTATCATATGGGATTTTAAAAGCAAACACACACACAATTATTTCCATCTTAAAGCTTTGGCTGCTGTTTTTCAGCATTAACTTCTATTTAAAGATTTTTGGGGTAACAATTTTAATAGTAGCTATTTATTTAAATCTAAAGACATGTTTAATATTAAGTTTTAGCAATATTAACACCCATTTCAAGGTTGATAACAAGAACCTTCTCGATTTAATGGAAATAGCTGCACTATTATAAAGACATGCCTGCCCTAAGGTAGCCTTGTTATACTAAAAGGGAGAAATCTATGCTCCAAACATAACACATAAGAACATGTTCCTCAAAGTATATGCTTAGTTATCTGTTGAATATGGTATTGAATCTTAAGAAGATTCATGAATGAGTAGATATTCTTTGGTTTTTAGTTAAGCTTTGAAGAGCAAATTCCTCCAAAAATTACTAACATTATCATACAATGGAATTCTAATTTACATTTCTGAAGAATAATTTTTCACACATATTCCCCCCTTGCCATCTGGCACTTAGGCCCCAGGACAAACAACTAAAACAGGGGAATGTTACACAAAATGTTGACTCTTTGCTCCCTATACATAAAGCAGAAAACTTCTCATATCTATACCTTTAGATAAACGCTCCCTACTAGAATCTGAGAATATTATTTTATTAATGATTTTAGTATTGAAACAAATATTAAATCACATTGTAAATAAAACATAATCAAGACAGTATTACAATTATGTTGCTATCTTGGGCTTGTCTATTTTAATGCTTTTTGATCCAAAAATCTTCATACCATTTTCCTGCTATTAAATCTTTGCTGATAGTGAATAAAATCCACCAGTGCTCTTGTTCTGAGAATTAAAGGGGTTTCAAGTACGAGGTGAAAATTAGCAAGATTCTGCCACATTACAATGATGCCACATTACAATGATGCTTTTCTTAAGAGGAAAAAGTTTAGCAGTGAACTGGCTTCTAAGTCTGGATTGCAGCAAGCCTCCAAAAATAGAGGCTGTCTATATTCTTCTCTTTTATATTTTTAGGGTCAGCAACAACAATAATAAATGGAAGGGCCAAATCACAGAAATAACCCACCCCCCAAAAAATTCTTTAATAGCTATGACAACTGAATTTAAACTGCCATGGCTGTCGTGAAAACCTGTCAGCAAAATTTAAAGTAAAAACCTCTATGTGAAAGAGACTGTCATTCAACTGAATCTTCTGTTCAAAGATGAATGTCATGTGCTTCTTAGAAATATCTAGAGTTTTTTTTAAAGATGCTAAAGATATTTTCAGATTAGTAAATGGTCAGAGGCTAACCTGAAAGACAGAATTCTGAATGCCTCAGCGATGTCAAGGTCTCAGAGCCTTTCTGTTGAAAGGCCTAATTCCTAAGATTTCACAAATACTTTTTGTCTGGAGTTTTGTTTAGTTCTAAGAACATACAGAGGCTGTAACTTTAATCAAGTGGATCAAATGATACTACATTTACAGAAGAAAGAAAGACATGTTTGAACTGAAATAAAAAACTTAAAAAACTGCTCAGGATGGAAGTGGGAAAAAAAAATTAGTTGTACTCAAAGTGTGCTGCTGCGATCACAGTGAGGACAGACAACTGAACAAACACCAGTGGGGTGTGAGAAGCACAATAACAGAAATTGTGCTTTGGGAAGCCCCACTGGTGGGTTGAATCAGGAGAAACGTTCGCAAGGAGGGAGGAGACGTTTGCACTGAGCTGGAGGGACAAGGAGGCTGCTGGGCAGAAAAGGGAGGAAGCAAGGTCAAGGGAGATTGTTAGGGTCCGGGCTTCCGAGGCTTCTCCAGAGAACAAACTACACAGGCATAGAGATGTAAATTCAAGCAAAGTCTTTATTCAGCCAGCTAGCTGGGGTCCAAGTGTCAGCCCGACGCAGCGGGTCTCAACAAGGACCCCGAGCACTCAGAGCCAAGGGTTTATATAGCATTTTCAAAGCACTTAACTCATAGTAATTTTCCACAACCATACATTATTCTTGCAAGACATACATCCTGGGGTTAAGCAAGGGCAGGGTAAGACTACTCCTCAATGGTTAGGGAGGTTCTGCACGAGAAGCTTGGTATGTAAGATTAACTGACCAAGGTTAGCTGACCAAGGGTCACAGCTGCCCACCACCAGGTGCTCATGATTAACTTGTTTTTCAAGGCCTTACCCAGGCCCAGGTTTTTTTTTTTTTTTCTTCCTGAGTCACACCCTCAGAAAATGGTTTCTAGGTTTCTAAGATGGCTATGCTTATGCTAATTTACTAATCTTACTAATGCTTAGATTCTACATTTCCCCACTTTCCTTTGACCATTCCAATCATGGAGTGTTTGTTTCTTCCTGCTGTGTGAGTGAATGATGCTGCGTCTCAGCATTAGCACCTGAACAGCACTCACTCTTTCCCTAACAAAGGCTATTAGCCGGTTTAAGATACAGGGACCTAAAGTGAGAAGCAGTATGAAAATAAGCAAGGGCCCTGCCAGGGTGGATATCAGGGTTGTAAACCATGGGGATTTAGTAAACCAGGATTCAAATAGCCCTTGGCTGGCCTCTTGCTCTCTCTTCCTTTGATCTAGCCTTTCTCTAAGTTTAGACATTGAATCTCTTACTATTCCAGAATGGTCTGCTGTTAGGGTTTAGCTAAGTTTTATTAGTTCTTTTTCCTGACTCTTGATGCTCTCTGCACTCGTTTACAAGATGAAGCATCCACCACGCCACGGAGGCGGCTTGGGGAGCTGGCGTAAGAGCCGCAGTGCTGACGTGAAAGGTGCACGCTCAGGCGGGGTAGGAAACAGGCCCGCAGAAGCAGCTTGGCATCGGACTGGCGGGAACAAATAGAACACACGTTGAACAATTTTCTCATAGAGGAAATTTGTTCTGTAAGGTGAGGAGAGCCAGTAAAGATCATTAGGACAGGAATGGACGTGATCAAATTTGATATTTAAGAACTTCCCTCTGGAGGCAGCAGTTGAAGTCTAGGTTAGAAGCTAATTAGAAGACTTGCAATAATCTAGGTAAAAGCAGTACTGGGTCAAGGAGTCAACTATGGGTTTGTGAGCTTTTGAAGCAGTGGTAGACCTACCCTCAAGGGTAATAATTGACATTCAAACTTGACATTCAAACCTGACTTTTGAAGATATTGGAGCAGATTGTTATATTTAAGAGTGATTTTTGTTTAATATATGGAAAATGTATGAGATACTCAGATTACTTTTTAAACATGTAGAATGTGCTGATGAATGATTCTCACATTAGTAACTGTATGTGCTCTGCTACTCCAAACGCATTGCTTTGGACTGGAGTTTGGTGTTTCTTAGACAACAATGAATCACCCGAACTTTCTTCTTCATATATTAAGGCAATATGGCTTATAAAAGCCATATTGCCCATTAACCCAACTCTCTAAAGACCTATGAAGGTCCTCGTGAAAGATTTTCACGAGCTATCCTTAACTAAGACATTCAACTTGATCCTGAAAAGAATCAAGTGACTGGTGACCAGAAATACAAGGTCATCACTAATGAGCAAATTTTAAGTCCAGCCCGTAGGCCTCAGATGCAGCTGACGCATTCATTCACTCATCCGTTGAGTACTTAGGCACTATGCACACAAAGACGGGCAACATATGAGCGCTGTAATAGAGACTTAACTAGTTCACTCAAAATCAGAAACAGGAAGATCCACATCTCGGAGGTCAAGTAACAGAGGGCACGACGCCTTACCTACCAAATGACATGCGCAAAAGCCCACTGGCAAAAAGGCTTCTGACCAACTTTTCAACTGGGGAAACCTGAACGCTAGAATAGAAGTGAGGCCTGTAGGGCTGTAGCATGAGCTACAACACTGTAGGTCACACTAAGAAGTCCACATTTTACCCTTTGGGAAATAATGAAGCACAGAAGAATTTTAAGCAGAAGGCAAATGTGACAAAATTTGAATTCTTAAGAAGATCGTGCAGCTATGAAAAAAGAACTAGAGAGGATAAAGAAATGAGCCAGCCCAGAGCAGGGACAGTCAGTTAGAAGGCAGCTGCAGCAGTCAGGAGAGGAAATAATAAAGACCCGAATCAAGGTAACTGAAGCTGCAAACAGGGAGTGAGAGGTAGGGGGTCTACCAGAAGGTGAATCAGTGGGATGTAACAGTGAAGGGTGAGAACAGGGGCAAGAGGAGGATGCCTCCAGGTTTCTGGGTAGCCTGGAAAATGATGCCATACATGCAGAGGGGCAAATCTGCAAAAGAAAATTATTTTTATATTAATCTGTGCTGTGCCATGTTGGCCATGGAGGTTGTGCTGCTCAGATGAAGAGAACCTGCTGCAGGAAGCAGAGCTGCCCGACAGTGCCAGCAGCTGTCCCTCCGGCTCCTCGGAGGCCAAGGTTGCCCCTGCAGCTGTCCACTAAAGCCAGCCCCTTCCTGTTCCACAGAGGACAGGACACTCCTCTAGCGGGCAACTGCTGCTCCGTGACTGCCCATCGGCCTGGCAAGACTTCCTTGGAACTGTGCTGCAGCCGGAGGCTCTTCCTGCCCAAACAGCTCCCTCTCCTCGCTGGCGTCAGCCCTGCATCCGGATCTGAGGGCTCCCCCCGCCTGCTTCTGTTCCCTTCTCTTAATGCCCCACAAACATTTCCCCCAATAAATCAGTCTTGCATGGTCAATCCCATTTTGGCATCTACTTCTTGAAGGAGCTGAACGAACACACGGCAGCATGGAGGACATCACGTAAGCAGTTGGAGGGGCAGATTTGGGTGTCATTGTGCACAGGAATCACTGCCCCTGGCTTAGAATGAACCTGCTCCTTGCCTTCATACCCTGAGGGGCACACCGATGTTTCATAACACATTGCTACGTGCGCTAACGGCTGGAGGGTGGCTATTGGCCAGAGGTAGGCAACATAAGATATTTGGAATAGTTATGTGGATGAGGTTTTAGACCACTTCGATTAAATTTAGCATTAGAAACCACAGGCAGAGGGATTTTTAGTATCTACCATAGTCCTAACATTAATCTGTGGATAAACTAAGTGACATCCTATAATTCTTGGATCTTCAGGCCGCATTAAAATAAGAACTGGACTATGGGTTTGTTCCATCCTTTCCAAGCACAAGATACTAAGTACAAAAGCATTAGAACAGGAAAAGTCAATATCCTTCAGTACTTCAGAACTCAGCATTCCTCTGTTTAGTGGAAGTCTTCCCAGCAAAATGCCATCTGACTCTGCCCAGCAGCACATACTTAGTTGACTCACCACTGTGCCTGTGAACTTACTTTTAAAGCCTTAATTGGCTATATAAATATGATTATGGGGTGTGTTTGTTCACGTTATAAAATATTTTAATGAGTTCCATCTCAACCTTACCTTGAACTTCTTTCATTCCCTCTGTAATTTGCCAAATCATATGCACAGTTAAAACTAAGCATTGCAACAAGTAGAAATGATGATGAAATTTTATTGATAAACCACACAGGAATTGCGTCTTCATGCAAATCATCTAAATGGCTAGATTCTCTAAGTGATTACAATTTTTAATGTTTAAGTGTGCAAAAATCACTACAGTAAAGCCATTTGTGTTTAAGCCACACAGGTTGCCAACAGTGGGCATACACCCAGCTTTCTTGCCCTAATGATATACTCATCTAGGTAGAGGACACCTGGTTAAGCTAAAAAAAGGAAGTAAAACAGGACTATAGTCCTTAGAAAACATCCACAGTGTGTAGATAAAGGAAAAAGACAAAGAAAGAAGGCAAGATAATTAAATTTGTACTACAACTGTCCAGCAAAAACATGGTAATAATTCTTCTGGTCTATGTCAAGAGTGTTATGTCTGCACTTTTTAGCTCGAGACTATGCAGATAGTTATATGATACAGTCTATGCAAAGTCACACTTGATATTTAAGATGGATGTAAAAACAGTAGGTCAATCTCAAATAACTACAATAATAGTAGAATTCAAACTTAAGTTCTCCTTTCACCAAGAGGTCAAATTACATTATGTATCTGCCTCAATTTATATGTCAGAGGGACAATAAACTCAGGCTAGAAATGTTTTTGTAGTCTAAAAATCATCTTTCATGCAATCATTCATTAACACTTGTAGCTTTACACTAAATTATTTTTATCTCTCTTGCAGTCTTCCTATCTGAAAAGAAGTAACACAAAAATCACAATCATGTATTTAGTGAAGAGCATTTGGGGAAAACAATTATTCCATTTTTACAGATTAAATAAAAAAATTCTAAATACTTAGCAAGCCTATAATTTAATTTATTGTCTATCAAAATTATCTAACATATCTGAATTATAAACATAGTTATAGCAGTAGACATTAAACATTATTAGAAATATTCACAGGTAAGCAAACACAAGCCAAGATACAATATGCAATTAATGTTGCATAAAGGTCCTAGCTCTCTTTAAGACATTAGTGAACACTGCAGAGGTAAGCATTTATATTCTAATAGTTGTTTGTTTTCTTAAAATTGGTCAAATTACATAAGGAACCACAAAATAATTTACCTTTTTGAGCTTCTGGATCCATTAAGGGATGAACTAATGGATGGCTATGTATTGATGCTTTCTTGATCGTTTCTTGAAAACTAGGCAAATAATACACCAAAATATCAAATGGCAATAATTAAAATGTGCATTAAGAGCTTTTACATTTACCTAATAAAGTTTAACATAAAATAGAGCAGAGAAAATTATGTTAAAATACTTATTTTAGAAAGACCATCAAAACACAATCTATCCAGTACAAATCAAAATTCAGACAAAGGTTTTAGAGTCAGAAATTTTAGAAGCTGCTGGCAAACAAAATACATTCTTCACCAGACATGACTTCAATGATCACAAAGAACAGCATCATCTTTATATTTCTAGTCAGATAGCAATCCTAATACTTAAGAAGTGATTTAAACATTGGGAGACAACGTAGTTTATTCAGTGTAGTGAAAAATATAGTATTAATCTAAAATAAAGCTTCCTACATAGCAACAGATGCAAAGATCCCTTGTTCCTGTCAATGTGTCATTAGCATGGCTCCAGTGTCAAACAGCCCAGTCACCAAAAGGTCATTTAAGTACCTTCTCCTTTAAAGATTCCATACCATCTCAGCAAACATATTTAACATTGAAGAAATTACATTATGTCTCTCAAATAAAGCACATCATAAGCTTAAACTAGCTGTGGTTCCAACTTCAGAGAACAACGATTTGATGTTTTACATCTCTGTTTTGGCTCACAAAATAATTACTGTACAACCATGAATTTACATAGTAGTCCTTTCTTCCAAGGATCCCAAAACACTTTTCACAGCCACCACATTTTCTTTACAGTATGCCTCCGTAAGTTAGAAAACTAATTATTTTTCCTACCGTTTACAAACAAGGAAAACAAAAGGTTAAGTCATGTTCCTGAGGTCACATGGTTCAACAGTAGTCAAAGTGGCCACAGGTTTTGTTCCCAATTTAGTTTTATCTTCCATTAAAGAAAGCAGCCTTATTATACAAAGTCAGCCTGAAGGTCAAATTTATTAAATGTTAAGTCTGGACCTACCTACAAGAGTTCGCTGCGTTTCTAGGAGGTTAAGAAGTACCATCCACAGCTTTTGTTTTGCTGATGAAGCTCTCTGATAGTGCCCGGAAGAGACGAGCACCAAAGCACGCAGTTTACTACCGTGCGTGCCGGCAGCGAGTCCTCCCGGACGGGATCAGCATCCTGACAGCTGCAGCTTCAGAGCCGCTGCTCACACAGCAGGGAGGCTGGAACACCCATAAATAAGGGGGCTGAAGAGCAGTAGGAATACTCCATGTGAATGTCTCATGAACAGAGCTGGAGCCAACAGACGAAACCACTCCCACAAGAGTGAAGGCTGGGCGAGGAGATCCATTTTTTGACTTCAGTGCCAATAGTTACTTAAGGCTCCACAGCTTTTGACGTCCTATGCAGCCAAGTCACGTATTTTTCACATCACCTGTCTGGGTGCGAACATCGTTTCTGGAATGAGACAACCACACCAGAATGTTTGAGAATGTGTGCAGCAGCCCTCTGGGTGCAGGAATCAAATTATGATTTCCCACTTAGACTGAGCAGGACGCCTGAGGGTGTGTGTCCCCCACACCTGCATGTGTGCACGCAGGACTGTTACGGCTCTCTGAAAATATCCTTCCTAAAAAGTTTTTACAGGTTACAGAATCAAGCAACATTGTAAAGTCAAACAAAATTAGAAGCATGGGTATGGCTTCTAAGAAATACTTTATATACCATGATATATATATATATGTATGTATTTGTGTACGTATATGAAGCTGAGATCATGTTAACAATATTGGACAGGACTAGCAGTCTGGGAGCCTAACTTTAGTTATTCTTGTCAATAATTAGCTTGTGATTTTAGGCACTTGATGTGTTTCTTGGCTTTTTCATCTAAAAAACAGGTGTATGAACAGCACACGATATATATTTGTGGGATGAATGTTGCAGATAAAAACATTCTGAAAATGCCAAGGGCTTAAACAATAAAACAATTATTCATAGGTAATTAATTCCAAACGGAGGGCTCTCTTAAAAACAAAAATAATCACTTGGTGAATAAAAATCACCTTTTCCAAGGAGTTATTTAATAGATCATGAAATCTCAGTGGTGGATTTCTTAAGAGGAAAAAATCCCTAAATCAAGCATCTAAACAGATATGATGACAATGATTATACTGAACTGTTTAAGTTCATAGAGACTTCTGCCTCATGCTCTAAGTAGCTTATAGAAGTCTGCTTCTGAGAACTAGAAAAGCAAACACACACGCACACACACCTGTTAGAAGGCATCAGAAAGCTGCCGAGGCAGCAAAGAACTCCAAGCTCTTGCTGATTATTGGTGTAAAGAGGCTGAGAAGCCAGAGAGGATGAGGAAGGAAGCAAGCAGAGCTTTAGGCAATCTCACAGAACTGGGGAGACAAAAGAATAGGCCAGGAACTGGGAGCCCAAGATCCCAGAAAGAAGGGACAGAGAGGTAAGCCTGACACTCCGCACTAACTTCCCCATCAGGCTGTTTGCTCAGCTTAGGGCAAGAGGTTGATTTTCCAAGCATAACGTGGTTAAAGGCACAGCAGGACTCAAAAGAAGAGAAACACCCCAGCAGTCAGTTGCTACCCTGGGAAGCTACTTTTTAGGAATGGAGAGAAATCAGAAGGAGTCATACAAAGGCTGCAAACCAGCCTTGAATCTACTCTTCCAGATTCCAGTGAGGTGACCTTTCCCTCTGCTGCCCACCACCCGGGACATCTGATTAGATTTACGTTCAAGTCACATTTTCTTGGTAGGTGAAGGTGGTAAACATCTCTAAACTTGTTTCTTCCCTTGTAAAATAGTTTGTCTTGGTTGAAATGTCATGAGAAAAAAGTGTATCATGTCAAACTGCTCCATAAATACTGTACTTATGGCTAAATTACAAATGGTCCTGAATATCTGGTTTTTCCCCCTCTTCCTGGGTACATAGCCCAGATAGAGATTATATTTCTGAATATTTCCAGTATGCTTTGAAAATATGCTCAGTTCAGCTCAACAAAACGAGAGCAGCAGTGTTTTATGTGTTCACAAGACATTCTGTGCCCAGGACATCGGCTCATTCCTCTGCACAGGTTGAAGTGCAGATGTCACAGCGACCCGATGCAGACCCTTCAAGCAAGACCGCAGCCTTGGGGGCGGCTGAATCAGGGCCCCTGAATGACTGCACCACGCACAGCTGCCTTAACCACTCAGATGGGATAGAAAATTGAGTAAGAGATAAATAATGTCCCAGCTTATTTAGGCGATCAGAAAGGAAAACCTCCTTCCACCCACCGCAGTTCAGTCATCACACCAGCTACTGCAATGCAAAACAAATATCAATTGTCTATTAAAGGCAACAAAATTAAATTTTAACTACTGTTAAAAAGTCCAGGGAAGACTTTATGTAGTTGTGTGGAATGGCTGCTGTTCTGGAATGAGAAATAAGGATATCTTTCTTCTCGTCTGGGTTGCAAAGTCAGACGGGATGCATATTGACAGTGAGTACTGATCAATAGGAATCCTTCCCTCATTTTTTTTTTTATTGTTGTCAGAAAGCATCAGGCGATGTACAATAGAAGAAATGAGCAGACAAAGCCTGTGAGCACAAGGAAATACTCAATGAGATGGAAAACATCACAAAAAAAGTAACATAATGGAATATAAATAATTGTCAAGTTTGGAAGCCATACTTTAAAAACCACACAAAAAACAAACTCTGTGCAAATGCCTTTAATTTTATTATTTCCTCACATCAAATTCATTAAGAAATGTGGAGTCACATGCAGTTACAGAGACACATACTTGTCTGAACTAGGTTTTCCGCTTCCTTCTTCTTGTACTTCTCAGTTTCCCCCTTTTCCTTCCAAACACAGACCTGGCCGTCACCAGGACGGGTGCCGTCTGCTCCCTATCGTCGTCGCTAGAACTGCTCGTAGTCACCCCTTGACCCCCAACAGGAGCAGGCTTCCCGGGGGTCTGCACATCTGAAGAGCTGACTCTTGACTCTGCAGCAGCGGCCGTTCCCCTTGGCATGTTCATTAAAGATAAGCACTCGGCATTCTCACCAGGAGATGCGTCCGATGACTGTGGGAGGTGGGCCTCCCCCACAAACCCGCCCGGTGCAGGCGCTCCTTGAGAATCTGAGAGCCTTTTTCTCTTCAAGCCTGACGCCTCCTCCCGTTTATTCGCTATGCTTCCCTTCCGGGTTTCCCCTTTGACCTTATCAAGGAGCCCAACTTCCTTCTCCAGGGCGACCGACGCTGCTTCTCGTTCTTTCCTCAGCATACATGTCACAGCTCTGTTGAGTCTCTGGCTCTTAATACTCTTGGCATCTTGTTTTTCCTGTTGAGCTAATCTAAAGAAAGAATCAATTCGAAGTTGTGTCTAAAAAAATGAAATAAAATAATAATGAATCAAACAAGTAAGTAAAGTCCCTGAAAGCAAACCAGAGCTGCACATGGGTCACCGGCACTCAGTGACTCTTTCAGAGAACGCGAATTCGTTCTCTCAGAAGCTGGGCCGATGGAAACTTTTACTTTCTAGGTCAGACTTAAAGCAGTATGTGCACCACTTCTGTCCACATCTCACATGAGAAATCCCTTTCTAGGCACTCAAAGAGAGTTACATATTTTCTTAGTAGCCAAATATATTATTTTGGGGCAACCAGTTTTATGGGGTCTGTTTCTAAATTCCACTCCTTCCTTCCTTTGAAAACATCATGATCATATGATACCTTTAGGAGGCAACTTGATAGTATTATATGTGAAAGGCATAAAAAATATTCATGCCTTTTGTTTGACAAGTCCACTTTTAGAAAGACATTCTTAAAAAATAGTTACATTTGGGAAAAGTTACATGCCTAATGTTCATTGCAGCACTATTAATGAAACCTGAAAATCAAAGGTCCGCTAAGTGAACTGAACCAACAAAGTTAAATCTCTTCAGTGAAATCCAATCTGGTCATTTGAAATTACAAGAACTACACAATATATAGAAAAAAACCTTACATTCATAAACTGGGGAGGGGAAGTAGGAGTTAGATATATCAAACTGTAGGTATGTTTGACAACAAAAAATATGTGGAGAGGAGGAAGATTAACAGAAAATAAACCTAAATGTTAACATTGGTGTTAGAAGTAAATAATAAGTAATTTTAATTCATTTTTTTCACTCTCTAATTTTAGAGAAATAAACTTATATTAACATCTATAAGGGAAAGGAAGAAAAATATTATGAGAAGTTTATCTGAAATAAAGATGTGATTGGTGGTCAGGCCACCCAACTGTCCTTGTCAGCGCTGTACACTGTTTCCAGAACACAGAGTCATCAAACTAAGGAAAGGAGATTTTTTGGACAGGTTGTCTGCCTCGGTTTTATGTTTTTTCAAAGTAACCCACCCAAATAGAGACGGATTTCAATATATTTATCTTACAGGATATGGTCTCCTTCCTGCCAGGTGGTCTACCCGTTTATGTTTCGGGTTGTTTCTGTGTGGCTAGGAATTACCCACGCGCAGAGCAAGGGGCTGTGACCTGCACAAAGGAGCTGAGGGCCACGCGAAGGCCCCTCTTCCCCTCAGAAACCTCTCCTGCCAGTATTCTATAGTGACTCAACTTCTACCTTTGATGCCATTTATAGAATTAAAAAGCTTTACTACTTGAAGACACTTTAATGGTCAGGACTACTTTGGGCTCAACACTTCCTAAACTTTTTAAAAATGAGAATACCTCTGAAAGCCTAAACTTTTTAACAATAAACACGTCTGTGTGCAATCCATCTTAGAATGGGCTTTTCAATGAGTGAGTGAATATGAAAGGACACCGAAGTCCAGTCCAAGAATGAACTGGGAAGTGAAGACAAAGTCCAGTTTTCCTTTTCCTGTTGCCTCTGTTCTCTTTTCTTAAGTATAACAACTTTAACATGTTACATGCCCTAAAATAAAAGAGTAACTGGTCTTTTGTAGCTGCCACTCACAGCCTTCCTAGTTCACTATTTACCCTGAACTTAGGAAGAGAGTTCCATGATTACCTGGTGGGTGTCCAGTTGCTTTAATACTGGAAGCAGAGTCTCATCTGTCTTCGCCCTGTTCCAGCCAAAATACCGCTGACAAAATATGCCGGCAGTTAAGGCTTATGCAAGATTTTAAAGATAATTAAACAAGTGATAAATAAAAAGGCCCAAAGAACCCACCCTTGATTCCCTGTATTTCCAAAGGTTTTCATGTTTTACAGATGAAAGGGGTAAAATAAAAAGGATAACAAAACAAACTAACATAATCATTGGGTACATTTCAATATCCTCTAAGATAAATGAAAAACATCCAACTCTCATTTTAGGACCTCGAAGACTTGTGACTATGAAAAAAGGTTTATCTAGAAGAAATACAGATTTCAGTTCAAATACATATTCCTTTGAGAGAAAAAAACTGTAGTTAGATTAATACTATTGTAAACTTGAACATCAATCCACATGATTATTTAAATACACAGAAGGACATCAGTAATAAAAAGAATAAAACTAATAATATTTTCTATCTTTCAGAATGACTAATACTTAAGTATGTGGTTGTATCTACAAATGTTCATCACTACTTATGTAAAATAAAGACCCTCTTTAATACTAAAAAGATCATTCACAATAGCTAAAACATGGAAGCAACCCAACCATCTGACAGATAAATGGGTAAACAAAATGTGGTATATCTATACAATGGAATATGGATCAGCCGTAAAAAGGAAGGAAATTCTGACACATGCTATAATATGGATGAAACTTGAAGACATTATACTGAGTGAAATAATCTACACACAAAGATACAAAAAGACAAGCACTAGATTCCACTTACATGAAGTACTTTAGTCAAAAGTCACAGAGACAGAATGTAGCACGCTGGGGGCCAGGGGCTGCAGGGGGCTATTTAATGGGTCTAGAGTTTCAGTTTCACAAAATGTTTTAAAAGAATATAGAGATGAATGGTGGTGACGATTGCAGAGCAATGTGAACGTATTTAATACCACAGAACTGCATGCTTTTAAGATGGCAAATGTTATGTGTATTCTACCACCAAAAAAAAAAAAACCCTAAGGAGAGAGAAAAAAGGAACTAAAGAAGCATCTTAGATAAATGGAGTGTCATGAAAAAACTGATCCAAGGTCATGTTCCCTAAGTATTAAAAGAAAACACATTTGGCTCAATGTTCCTTTTTGCTTTAAGAAAAGTGAAAGGATATTCCCTGATTTTGTCGAGATCGGGTCTGCCCCACAGAAACGACCCCCTGGAGTCGTCCACTGCGGGTCTGAGGTAAGCGTCCGCCACGGCGGGATTCGGAAAGCCAGGCGTGAGCTGCAACTTGCGTAATTTTTTTTTCACCTTGGTGTCATAAGGATTAGGCCTTATCTTCTTATCTTTCTGAGCGTCGTGCCACCACTCTCTGTAAGGCAAAGGAGACAAGCCCTCACGAAGTGGTAAGACACTGCAGCAGAGGCACTGAAGACGAAGGCTACCTCAAAGTCAGGGCACGGGAGCGCAGGCCCGCCCTCCAAAACAAATCCTGCCACTTACAGAGTAACGCTTCTCTTTGTTTAGTGTCATTAACCACAGGACCTAATGACAGCAAACTCTGCCGGACCATTTATGTGCACCTGCCCTGGGCACACGCATCTGCACACCGATCAGCACATAAGCCTGGGCCTATCGCCTCCTGCCTCACAGACGGGGAAACTGAGCACAGGGCACCTGCCCGGGATTTAACAGCTGGGCCTGCTACAGTCAGACTCTCACAGTCTCCCTCCTGCACCCAGAAAAAAGTCACGTCTCTGCTTCTCCATCTCAGTGGTAAAATGAAGCAATATGCCTATTATTTACCTCAAATCAACTATAAGAATAAACCCAAAATTACTTAATAAAATGTAAAAATGCAAAGAACATATTCAATTTTAAAACTGTAGAACAATCCTCTTTAGAAAGTATAGTCCCAGTTTTGGAGAAAATGCATATGTGTGGAGAAAGGGAAGAAGTAAACAGGGATATATAAAATAACAATTAAAAAAACAACTTATTTTACTGTACGGTAGGCAATGCTCTAAGTGAGGATACAACTGTTCATTTTCTTCTTTATATTCTATTCAAATTTCAACTTCTCCATTATGAGCATAAATTCTACAGCAGATTAAAGAGCCACACTTTCCTTGACCCTCCTCCCATCAAGAAGTGGGGCCCATGTGCCCTCCCCTTGAGTGAGGGCAGGCCCGAGACTGAGGAAGTGGCACTGCCAGGCCTTCAGGGACTGTGGCCTCCATACCCTGCCTCTTACACTGTTTGCCTGGAAGCAGCAGGCCTGCTATAAAGAAGCCCCTGCTCGTGACGAGGTCCAGACGGGGGATGTCCAGCCACAGGCATGAGCGCCTGAAGCCCAGCCGAGCTGCCCGTCACTCGTGGAACAGGGCAGGACGTACACCTGCAGCCTGGCCAAACTGCAGATTCACGTGCAAAATCAAAGTCTGATGCTGTGCAAAGTCACGGAGCTTAAAGTAGCTGGTGATGAGGCAATGATGACCAGAAAAATTTCACAATTAGGAAAAATGAACGGCACAAAAGTTAAAAACATAAATATAACCTTCACCAGTCTATGCAGTCAATGAGACCTTGAAGAAAAAACCCTACATCTCGGGGAACGCTGCCCCACAGACTTCCTATGGAACTGACACACAGATTTGGGCTCAGCTAGTGTTTTCCTTCACCAATGCAGGAGTGCCATCTAGCGTTAGAAAAACTAACTGCAGTCTTCATTGTAGGACAAAAATGTAAAAAAGATCCTCATTTTTACAAAATTGCTTACAAGCGTGTATTGGGAGAATACCTACCATTCTCTCCTGCTCACTTTGAATTTTCATCTCTCAAATAGTGATCATGATTGCCAGCTAGGAACATCAACACAAAACACTGTACTCTAATCAAACCAAAGGCTTACCCCCCATTCTTAAAGCAAGAGGGCCCAGCACGTAACACAAAGACGAATGCTGGCATCGGCCAACCCGCTGAGCCACGAAGGGCACAGGAGGCAGTGGAAGTAACTGTGATAAAACTAAAGGTTTGTGCCTTCACCGAGTTAGTGCAGTGGAATTGCTGTTCTCTTTCCCAGCTGTTTTGGAGCTATTTGGGAATTTGAGCCCAGTACTTTCAGGTTTCATTTTCCCCCAAAAGAATTCAAAATTTTCTGTGAAATCTCCCCTAGTTTAAACATTAGTAGCCAATTCCAAATTAAAGCTCCATAGAAGAGCACACTGTGTAGGCCAAGCCAAACATAGCCAGGCCAAATTCAGCCTGCAGGCACAGGGTAGCTTCAGGTTCAAGGGGCAGTGATGAGCCAGGGCCTGGTTACAAGGAGGCGGAAGCAGAAATGAGAGCAAGGGAACATTCTAAATTCTCTCAAGTCCGCACCCATCCTAACCCTTCTGAGCCAGGGGTAGCTGAGGCTGCTCCCATCTGGTACCAGCCAGCTAGAAGCCCAGAGAAGAAATGGCTAAAACAGACTCTAAAAATGTGAACTATTCAACTGGCAACAAATGAACAAAAGCTATTGAAAGAAAAGAAAAATAGCATGAACAGCATTCACCAAATCAGAAATGCAAAATGTCAGTGAACATGAAAAAAATTTACTCTCACTAATAATTAGGACACCAAATTGAAAAGACAGATACCAGGTTCACTTATTGTAAAATAACAACCAGGTAAGAATTAGAGATATGTATGTAAAAATGCCCAAATCAATGTTTGTTTAGACTTTAAAAAATAGAAATAACAATAGGCATTTGCTTAAATTCATTAATCATGATACATCAAAAGACTACTATGAAGTCATTAAAGCCGATAATAATCTAGACATTGTTGATAATACACCTTGTTCTACAAATGAGTTACAGGTAACCTAAAAAGTATATAGTATCATCCCATTTTTATAAAAAAATAAATAAACACATTTATGAGTATAAATGTATACATGAGTGTGTATGTGTATACATATATAAAATGTATGAGTATGCTATGCACTGAAAAGTCTAAAATTATATAAACCAAAATGTTAACTGTAATCTTTTTAATTCATATTTTATAATTTTATATTTTATTTTATGTATAATAAAGTTATTTGTAGTTTTTCAAGTTATTTTCATACCATGAACTATGAGCTACCTAACAGCTCATCTCCTGTATGTCCATTTCCTAAATATTAAGAAAATTATGAAAATAAAGATAAGACATAACATAAATATGCTGTTATGTGTGCTAAGACTGCAGGACACCAAGCATTAAAACATTTTTCATATTTAAATTGTAATTCTAATCACTGATTCTTCAGACCAGAATAACTGAGAATTTTTCAAACACAGGAGCTACAACCAGACAGAAAACTAAAGAATCATTAAAATAACTATGGCCAGAGTCCAGAGTGTCTCGTGACAAATCAATGGTTAAAAGATGCCATTACAGCCTTGTAAAGAGATGAAAAACCATTGAACTACACATTTTAAAGAGTGAAATTTATGGTATATGAATTATATTTCAATTTTTTTTAAAGACGCCATCAAGGGCCAACTTAAGAACTTCTTTCAGACTTACTCATAACTACCACCATCCCAGAATCTCCACAGCTGAGAAGTCAGTGCACCCCAAGTAAAGCACAACTCTGGGTGCCGGGTGGAACGTGAGCCCACCACTGACAGTGCCCCAGTACGTGCACAGGGAGCAACGGGCCAGCAGTGCCCGACACAGGGCCCCAGTGCTATGTCTCCTTGCGCCTCTCCAGCCCACCTCCTCCAGGACACTCAACACACAGGACACAAACATGTTTGCTTCTCTGCCACTCCCAAAAATGTGGGTGCTCCTCGGGGGTATGGCCTATGGCTCCATCATCTTTCCTACCCCAGCCTAGCACTGTGTCTGACACATAGTAGCAATTCAACAAATATCTGAATGAATCCAATGGCAACTTCTACACTCCTGTGAAATCCCTCAAGACTGGTATGTACCCTTCAACTAGGATAAGCCTGGCACCTTAAAAAAACAGTCTCTGCGGGTAAGATTCCTCAAGGGAGGAACAACCTAAGACAGGCACAGTCGCAGGGGGGCCATCAGGTGAGAATTTGGGGATCAACAGAGGTAAGGCTCAGAACCTCACCCCCCCCGCTTTGAGAGAAATCTTCTGCATCCGTGGATGTCTTGCTGCCCTTGTCCAGCCTGGATTAATACTTAGTCCATAGGCGCACAACTGATCATCTGATCATCTACATTTGCCCTCTTACAGCACTAAACTATGTTTTCTACCTTTATCTTGCATCTACCTACCACTTCAGCATTTTATTAAAAATAAAAATAATAATAATAATAGGAGAAATGTGGGATCAACATATAAATCAAGTACAAAAATCAAACGAATATTCATATTTGACCTGATTGTTTATAGGTCATATTGCATGATCAAAACCGAAAGTTTCTGTGATGAATGCCCTTGTACTGTTCACCATGTAAGAATTTATTCACTATGTAAGAATTCGTTCACCATGTAAGAACTTGTTTGTTATGCTTCAGAAGATTGGAGACTGACGAGAATTAGGCTTGAGATGGATTAATGATTGTACATTGAGCGTTGACCCCCCTATACTGAATTTTATTGTTGTTAACAACCATTTGATCAATAAATATGAGAGATGCCCTCTCAAAAAAAAAAAAATATATATATATATATATATAAAAAAAACAGTCTCTGATTTCATCGAGGTCTGACAAAAAAAAAGCTAACTCTGGTAACCCCCTGCCAATTCCTCCTCCTATTTCCTCAATGAACAGTGATGTGTAATGTAAATAATAGCTCTTCATGTCAATAATAGATCTGTTTGTTACATTGGGTATTTATATAAACATCTGAATTAAAGAAATTATGGGGGAGGGATTAAAGATGGCAGCGTGAGAGGAGAGACAGAGGCTTCCTCCTAAAACTGGATACAATTAGAAAATCTAATTGGCGCAACTAATCCTGAGAGAGCAACAGGAAAGAGGACAGTCAGACTGCACACACCTGGAGAAAAGAGCAGACCTCAGCGAACGGGGTAAGGTACCGGAGCTGTGGCTCTGCTGGACCCGAGCCCCTCCCCGACCCCAGCTCACTGGCGGGAGGAAGAGAAATGGAGCAGGGAGAGAGTGGAAGGCTTGGGACTGCTGAATACCTAGCTCCGGAGATCTGCACTGGGAGCACAAACCTACATTTCATGGTGCTTTCATGAGACTCGCATGACTACTGGGTTGGAAAGTTAATACAGGCAGAGTTCCTGGGGAGACTGGGATTCTGGCTGCTTGTGGAAGGCAGGGATCCATATCTGGCAGCGCTGGGACAAAAACTTGTACCTGCGTGCCAGGCCCACTGGCTCAAGCAGTGGAGACAGGCACAGGAGCAGGGAGGCGGGGAACAGCTCTTTCCTACCCCCAGTGCCGCTCCCCTGCGACCCTTGACCTTGCTTCAGGGGCTCAGCAGCTCCAGAGATTACAGCTTCTGGACACTAGAGGGCGCCATATACAAACATGAAAAGCCAAAGGAACCTTGTCCAGAGTAAAACTGTTAATACAATTCCCGATATGGACCTCGTGACTCTTCCTGAAAGGGAGTTCAAAATAAAAATCATCAACATCCTAATGGAGGTACAGAAAGACATCCAAGAACTCAGGAATGAATTCAGGTCAGAGATCCATCATTGAAGAACACGATGGAGGGTATTAAAAGCAGGTTGGATACGGTGGAGGAGACAATAAATGAAATGGGAACTAGAGAAGAGGAATACAAAGAAGCTGAGGCACAGAGAAAAAAAAGGATCTCTAAAAATGAAAGAATATTGAGAGAACTGTGTGACCAATCCAAGCAGAACAATATTCGCATTATAGGGATACCAGAAGAAGAGAGAGAGAGAAAGGGATAGAAAGTGTCTTTGAGGAGGTAGTTGCTGAAAACTTCCCCAATCTGGGGAAGGAGATAGTCTCTCAGGCCATGGAGATCCACAGATCTCCCCTACACAAGGGACCCAAGGAAGACAAGAGCAAGACATATAGTAATTAAAATGGGAAAGATCAAGGATAAGGACAAACTGTTAAAAGCAGCCAGAGGCAGATATAAGATCACATAAGGAAAGCCCATCAGGCTAACATCAGACTTCTCAGCAGAAACCTTACAGGCCAGAAGGGAGTGGCATGATGTATTAAATGCCATGAAGTAGAAGGGCCTGGAACCAAGATTACTTTATCTGGCGAGATCATCATTTAAATTTGAAGGAGGGATTAAAAAATTTCCAGATAAGCAAAAGCTGAGAGAGTTTACCTCCCATAAACCATCTCTGCAGTCTGTTCTGCTATAGATGGAAGTGTTCCTAGGGTTGGATAGCTGTCACCAGAGATAGTAAAACCAAGGTAGGGAGGGTGGAGCAGCTGATTGTGAGGCAAATGCAAAATTAAATTGACTATCAACAAAGTCAATCAAGGGATAGACAAAAAGTACAGAATTTGATACCTAATATATAAGGAATGAAGGAGGAAGAAAAAGGAGGAGAAATAGAAAAGAACCTTTAGATCGTGTTTGTAACAGCACACTAAGTGAATTAAGTTAGATTCTTAGATAGTAAGGAAAGTAACCTGGAACCTTTGGTAACCACGAATCTAAAGCCTGAAATGGCAATAAGTACATACCTATTTATAATCACCCTAAATGTAAATGGACTGAATGCACCAATCAAAAGACACAGAGTCACTGAATGGATAAAAAAACAAGACCCATCTATATGCTGCTTACAAGAGACTCACCTCAAACTCAAAGACATGCACAGACTAAAAGTCAAGGGATGGAAAAAGATATTTCATGCCAACAATAGGGAGAAAAAAGCAGGTGGTGCAGTACTAGTATCAGACAAAATAGACTTCAAAACAAAGAAAGTAACAAGAGACAAAGAAGGACATTACATAATGATAAAGGGCTCAGTCCAACAAGAGGACATAACCATTATAAATATACATGCACCCAACACAGGAGCACCAGCATATGTGAAACAAATACTAACAGAACTAAAGGAGGAAATAGAATGCAATGCATTCATTCTAGGAGACTTCAACACACCACTCACTCCAAAGGACGGATCCGCCAGACAGAAAATAAGAAAGGACACAGAGGCACTGAACAACACACTAGAACAGATGGACCTAATAGACATCTATAGAACTCTATACCCAAAAGCAACAGGATACACATTCTTCTCAAGTGCACATGGAACATTCTCCAGAATAGACCACATACTAGGCCACAAAAAGAGCCTCAGTAAATTCAAAAAGATTCAAATTCTACCAATCAACTTTTCAGACCACAAAGGTATATAACTAGAAATAAATTGTATAAAGAAAGCAAAAAGGCTCACAAACACAATGAGGCTTAACAACACACTTCTAAATAGTCAATGGATCAATGACCAAATCAAAATGGAGATTCAGCAATATATGGAAATAAATGACAACAACAACACAAAGCCCCAACTCCTGTGGGACGCAGCAAAAGCAGTCTTAAGAGGAAAGTATATAGCAATCCAGGCATATTTAGAGAAGAAAGAACAAACCCAAATGAATAGTCTAATGTCACAATTATCAAAATTGAAAAAAGAAGAACAAATGAGGCTTAAGTCAGCAGAAGGAGGGACATAATAAAGATCAGAGAAGAAATAAACAAAATTGAGAAGAATAAAACAATAGAAAAAATCAATGAAACCAAGGGCTGGTTCTTTGAGAAAATAAACAAAATAGATAAGCCTCTAGCCAGACTTATTAAGAGAAAAAGAGAATCAACATAAATCAACAGAATCAGAAACAAGAAAGGAAACATCACGATGGACCAAATAGAGATACAAAGAATTATTAGAGACTACTATGAAAACCTATATGCTAAGAAGCTGGAAAACCTAGAAGAAATGGACAACTTCCTAGAAAAATACAACCTTCCAAGACTAACCAAGGAAGAAACACAAAATCTAAACAAACCAATTACCAACAAAGAAATTGAAGCGGTAATCAAAAGACTACCCAAGAAAAAAACCTCTGGGCCAAATGGATTTACCTCAGAATTTTATCAGACATACAGAGAAGATATAATATCCATTCTCCTTAAAGTTTTCCAAAAAACAGAAGAGGAGGGAATACTCCCAAACTCATTCTATGAAGCCAACATCACCCTAATTCCAAAACCAGACAAAGACCCCACCAAAAAAGAAAATTACAGACCAATATCCCTGATGAATGTAGATGCAAAAATACTCAATAAAATATTAGCAAACCGAATTCAAAAATATATCAAAAGAACAGAACAAATATATCCACAGAACAGTGGAACAGATTAGAGACTCCAGACATTAACCCAAACATATATGGTCAATTAATATTGGATAAAGGAGCCATGGACATACAATGGGGAAATAACAGTCTCTTCAACAGATGGTGCTGGCAAAACTGGACAGCTACATGTAAAAGAATGAAACTGGATCACTGTCTAACCCCATACACAAAAGTAAATTCAAAATGGATCAAAGACCTGAATGTAAGTCATGAAACCATAAAACTCTTAGAAAAAAACATAGGTAAAAATCTCCTGGACATAAACATTAGTGACTTCTTCATGAACATATCTCCCCGGGCAAGGAAAACAAAAGCAAAAATGAACAAGTGGGACTATATCAAGCTGAAAAGCTTCTGTACAGCAAAGGACAACATCAATAGAACAAAAAGGCATCCTACAGTATGGGAGAATATATTCATAAATGACAGATCCGATAAAGGCTTGACATCCAAAATATATGAAGAGCTCATGCACCTCAACAAACAAAAAGCAAATAATCCAATTAAAAAATGGGCAGAGGAGCTGAATAGACAGTTCTCCAAAGAAGAAATTCACATGGCCAACAGACACATGAAAAGATGCTCCACATTGCTAGTTATCAGAGAAATGCAAATTAAAACCACAATGAGATATCACCTCACACCAGTAAGGATGGCTACCATCCAAAAGACAAACAACAACAAATATTGGCGAGGTTGTGGGAGAAAGGGGAGCCCTCATACACTGCTGGTGGGAATGTAAATTAGTTCAACCATTGTGGAAAGCAATATGGAGGTTCCTCAAAATGCTCAAAATAGACTTACCATTTGACCCAGGAATTCCACTTCTAGGAATTTACCCTAAGGATGCAGCACTCCAGTTTTTAAAAGACAGATGCACCCCTATGTTTATCGCAGCACTATTTACAATAGCCAAGAATTGAAAGCAACCTAAGGGTCCATCAGTAGATGAATGGATAAAGAAGATGTGGTACATATACACAATGGAATATTATTCAGCCATAGAAGAAAACAAATCCAACCATTTGCAGCAACATGGATGGAGCTGGAGGGTATTATGCTCAGTGAAATAAGCCAAGCGGAGAAAGACAAATACCAAATGATTTCACTCATCTGTGGAGTATAAGAACAAAAGAAAAACTGAAGGAACAAAACAGCAGCAGAATCAGAGAACCCAAGAATGGACTAACAGTTACCAAAGGGAAAGAGACTGGAGAGGATGGGTGGGAAGGGAGGGATAAGGGGGGCGAAGAAGAAAGGGGGTGTTATGATTAGCATGTATAATGTCGTGGGGGCACGGGGAGGGCCGTGCAACACAGAGAAGACAAGTAGTGATTCTACAACATCTTACTATGCTGATGGACAGTGACTGTAATGGGGTTTGTGGGGGGGGACTTGGGGTAGGGGAGAGCCTAGTAAACATAATGTTCTTCATGTAATTGTAGATTAATCATGACAAAATAAAAAAAAAGGAAATAAAAAATTATGAAAGAGCTTACGAGAATTTCAGGAGAGGTTCCAGGCCATGTCCCGGGAATTCATTGAGAATTTCCATGGCTGTAACACAACCGACAGTGGGAATTCCTTCGGTATAATCACTTCCAAGCAAATAGGCCAAATTTATTAATTTGTTCCGGTCCAATCCTATATGAGTAAAAATTATTATGTGTACCTTTAAATTTATGTTTTGTTTTATAAACATTAAATAAGATTTACAGACATTTTATTATATATATTATATGTATAGATATCAACATCTGCAATCTAAAGACATTTTATTTACTATTTAAAAATAGATTTATTTTTAATAGCACATTCTGTAAGATTTTTAAAGTTTCACTCATCCTCACAGCTTTAAATACCATCTACACTCTGTCCCCAGATGTAGCTATCTGTCCTCTGAACCAAAGTCACACATATTCAACCATCCCCTTAGCACCTCCACCAGGACCTCCAATGGGCGCCTCAGAAATAACACCCCCAGACCTGGTCCTCTCTCTGCCCCGCTCCGCCTGCTCCTCGCCCCCTCCTACCTTCGCCCTCCCTCCCCTGCACCCCCATCTCATCAACAGGAGATTCTGCCAGCTGTTCAGGACAGGGAGTCATCCTTGATGCTCTCCTTCTCTCACTTGCTCACCCACCTGCCCCAACTCCTTCCCAAGGCACCCGAGACCCTACTGATGGTGGACTCCTTCCTCTGACAGCAACTCTGGCTCTTCTCTCCTCATTCACTCACAGAGCCTCTGTATTCGATTCCTTGGGCTGCATAACAAAGCACCCACACTGGACAGCTTAAACAATAGGAATTTAGTGCCTCGCGGTTCTAGCAGGTAGAAGTCTGAGATCAAGATGCAGACCAGTATCCCAAGGCCTCTCTCCTTGGACTGCAGGCAGCTCTTCTCCACGTGTCTTCACATGGTCTTCCCTCTCCCACCCGTCTTGCTCTCCTCTTTTAAGGACACCAATCCTGTTCGTCTATATAAGCAGACTGGACTAGGGCCTACCCTAATGGCCTCACTGAACCTTAGTTACCTCCTTAAAGCCCCTATCTCCAAACACAGTCACATTCTGAGGTCCTATGTTGGGGAGACACAGTTTAGCCCACAGCAACCTCTTTGCTTCCCCAGGACACCAGGCAGGCTTCTGCCTCAGGGCCTTTGCACTCACCAGTCCCTGTCTGACATGCTCATCTACAACACTAGCTTCCTCCTCTAGGCCCCAGCCTAAAAGTTATCTCTAAGCATTTCCTGACCTCAGCTCAACAAAAAACATGTCCACTTCCTGCGACTGTGGGTCACTCTCTCCTCTTTTACAGCTTTGTTTTCCTATATGTCAAATTATGATTTATGTGTTTTCATCATCTGTTTCTCCTATTAGACTGTTTTATTCTCTGCTGCTTCCTCATTGCCAGGAACAACAAGTGGCATACAGGAACCACTCACTATATATTTGCTGGATGAATAGGAGAATAAAGGCTCACTGCCAGAAACGCCACCATGGGGCCAGGAGGCGCAGGGTCCAGCAGGGGTGACTCCCACCTGCCTCCCCTGGCTACCACTGTTGGTTTACTCTGGAGATCTCAGGTACCAAAAGTCCAACCAGGTCAGATGATTAAACTGCAGAAAAACCCTAAGCATTACTACAGTTGTAATTTCTTAATTCTAATTTTAAAATCCTATTCTTCTATATAAGCAAAAGTTCACTTACATGAAAATTTGTGTAGACCTACCATCTCCATTAATGCAACGGATTAGTTCCTTAGAAAGAAAAAAATTAATACAAATTTGGAAGACAAATTGCAGAAAGTGATCATCTTCTGAAGTCTCACCTAATTGGTTGTGAAAGTCCACATATTGGTAGTACTCTACAAACTTGTTTTTATTAAAAAAGTTTTTATAGACGTGCCGGGCTCCAAACAGCCAGATGTCACTATCATCAGTGATTGTTCCAGAAGTTTGATCAGTCAGATCCAGGACGGCGCACTGAGCCTCTGCTTCCATGGGAGCCTCGATGTAGGGAATGCCGAACAGGCGAAGCAGTTCCTGGGGAGTCAGACACACAACGACCCCCGCTGACATGCGGGACACGGCCTCAACCACGAGGGGGAGCAGGGCTGGAGCCTCTCACTGAATGCAGCCCCTCAGGGAGTCTGGTTAAGCAGGAACAGTGCAGGCGTTGCTGAGGGAGGGCCGCGCACACACGCACCTACCTGGCTTTCCAGGAACATCTGTCCCGTCACCGTGGCAGCAATCCGCTCTTGCTGCTGTTTCTGAGCTTTCAACGAGTCCTGCTGGGCTGAGAGGCTGTTCTCCAGAGTTTCCAGCTCCTCCTATAAAATAATTTCATCTGGAGATAATTATATCAATAATCAAATTAAATGCATTTGTTACAAAAAGCATGCATTTAGTCTGACTGAAATTACCAATAAACTTTTTGTCTTTACGAAGCTTTCCACTTGGATTTCTGAGCGAGTCTGTAGTATCTTCAAAGTTCCCTCTAAATCACATCACAAGCGGAGGCGGCCCAGACAGCAGCCCACATACACAAGGAGCCAGCAGCACGAGCAAGAACACCGTGCTATGTGTGCGTACAACAGAACATTATTCGGCTATAAAAAAGAAGGAAATCTCGCCATTTGCCACAACACAGATGAACCTCGAAGGCATTCTGCTAAGTGAAATTAGATGAAGACAAAAATGATATGATCTCTTATATATGGAACCTAAAAAAATTTGTTTTTAATTAAGAAGCTCACAGATTCAGAGAACAGATGAGTGATGGCCAGGGACAGACAACAGTGGGTGGGAGAAATGGGTGAACTGTTTTTGGTTATTTTTAGTTTAAATAAATTGAATTTTTAAAAAACACACAGTGAGATACCACTTCACACCCACTAGGATGACCAGAATCAAAAGAACAGCTATTAGTAAGTACTGATGGGGATGTGGAAAATTTAGACCCCGTGAACTACACATGGGAATGTAAAATGGTGTAGCTGCTTTGGGAAACAGTCTGGCTGGTCCCTAAAAAGTTAACCATAGGTAGCTATGACCCAGCAATTCCATTCCTAGGTATATACACAAGAAAAATGAAGACACATGTCCACACGAAAACTTATACATGGATATTTATGGCAGCATTATTCATAACAGCAAAAAGATCAACCCAAGTGCGCATCAACTGATGAATGGATAAAACGTGGTGTAGCCATACAATGGAAAATCACTCAGCAATAAAAAGAAATGAAGTTCTGACACATGCTACAACACGGATGGACTTAGAACACATTATGCCAAGTGAAAGGAGCCAGATACAAAAGGTCACAAGTCTTGGGGTGTGAATCTTGAAATCAGGTGTTGTTAAGTCCTCCAAATTTTTCCTTTTTCAAAATTGTCTAGAATACTCTAGTTTCCTTGCTTTATCGTGTAAATTTTAGAATGAGTCTGTTAATATCCACCAAAATTCTATTTGGATTTTTATTAGAATTCCATTAAATCTATGGATCAGTTTGGAAAAAACTGACATCTTAATGATACTGAGCTTTCCCATCCAAAACCACCTTTACTTAGGTCTTCCATGCTTTGTTTCATTAGCGTTCTGCACTTTTGGAATTCCTATCTTGTACATATTCTGTAAGCTTTACACGTAAGTATTTGATGCTTTCTGGTGCTATTGTATGTGGGTAGCTATGGACTGAATTGTGTCTCCCCCAAAATTTACATGTCGAAGTCCTAACCCTAAATGGGACTGCATCTGGAAAGAGTGTTTTTGAAAGGTAAAGTCAAATGAGGTCCTAAAGAGTGGAGCCTTAATCTGATAATGACTGTGGCCTTAGGAAAAGGAGAATTCTCCCTCCCTGTCCCTCCCTCTGCCATGTGAGGACACAGCAAGAAGATGGCTGTCAGCGAGCCAGAAAGAAATTCCCACCAGGAACCAAATCAGCTTGCACCTTGATTGGACTTCCCAACCTCCATAACTATGAAAAAATTAATTTATGTCATGTAAGACAAAAAAAATAGGAGGGAGAAGATACATGCAAATAACTAATAAATAATCATCTAGTAACTTCTTAAAACTCAAAAGCTCCTTAACCTGACTTCCTTAGCAATAAGTTAAAACATGTCACATTATTACCAAATTAGTATCTTGCCATTCACTGGGTGAATCATCTGCATCTTTTTCAGCTTCTTCATGTGGCTCAGTCCCCAAGGCCTCCGTCTCAGAGTTGTCTCTTAGGAGCCCATCAGAGTCACTGGAGGCTTCTTGCTTCTTAGTTCCTATTAGTTCCTCTTCATCTTGTCCAGGAGGAGGTTGGGAAGCTTCATGCAACTCAGCTTTAAGTTCACCATCACTGATTACACTCTGCACTTCAATGAAACTTCCTGTACCAAAAATAATAAGGTTATTTCATCCACAACTGAAACATTAAAATTATCTTGAAATGATCAGGAGCTTTCCAAGGTACTCTGAAAAATGTTTTACCCTAAAAAGAAATGATTTTAATGTAACAGAAAACATGTAACATTAACATATTACTGTTATATGATATCAAAAATAAGTGCCTGTACCCCGGAAGATGACTGGTTAGCCAGAGACGGGTAAGATTCCTCAAGGGAGGAACAACCTAAGACAGGCACAGTCGCAGGGGGGCCATCAGGTGAGAAATTGGGGATCAACAGTGGTGAGGCTTAGAACCTCACCCCCCCTGTTTTGAGAGAAATCTTCTGCATCCGTGGATGTTTTATTGCCCGTGTCTAGCTTGGATTAACACTTAGTCTACAGGCACACACCTGATCATCTACATTTGCTCTCCTACAACACTAAACTATATTTTCTACTTTTATCTTGCATCTACCTACCACTTCAGCGTTTTATTAAAAATAATAATGAGAGAAATGTGGTATCCACATATAAATCAAGTATAAAAATCAAACGAATATTCATATTTGAACTGATTGTTTATAGTTCATAATGCATGATCAAAACCGAAAGTTTCTGTGATGACTGCCCTTGTACTGTTCACCATGTAACATATTCACTATGTAAGAATTTGTTCTCCATGTAAGAACTTGTTCGTTATGCTTCAGAAGATTGGAGACTGATGAGAATTAGGCTTGGGGTGGATTAATGATTGTGCATTGAGCATTGACTCCCCTATACAGAATTTTATTGTTAACAACCATTTGATCAATAAATAAGAGAGATGCCCTCTCAAAAAAAAAAAAAAAAAAGTACAGACTTCCAATTGTAAAATAAATAAGTAACCAGGATGTAATGTATAGCATAAGGAATATAGTCAAAATATTGTAACAACTTTGTATGGTGATAGCTGGTAGCTAGAATTATCATGTATATAAATGTTGAATCACTGTGTTGTACACCTGAAACTAATGTAATACTGTGTGTCAACTACCCTTCAATAAAATAAAATGAAATAAAATAAGTGCCTGTAACTTCAAAATAAGCCTTTTCAATTAGACCAACAGACACTCTCTTTGAAATTAGGAACCAGCCTTTCAAAGATTTGCATATTAGCTTTATACAAATCTGTTTCCAAGTTAGATAATACTGTTTTAAAATTTGAAAAGAATTGCCAGAGGATGCAAATAATCATATACATTGTTAAATATGTTTCAACACAGTTAAATAAATGTGAACATAGCAAAGAGTAAAGCTATGACTTACCGGAAAGTAACCTGGGATTAAGTACTCAGGACAAACAGCTCTTCTTCAACCATTTTCCTTCCCTCCTCTCCTATGTCTTTTCTTTAATAACTACGGATTCCTGTCCTTCCCTTCACATGGAGGGGGCTGGGTCTGAGGACACAATCACGACAGAGGGGACTGGGGTTCCAAGAACTAGGGGCCAGGGCTGAGGAGACAGCCAGGACCAAGGAGGAGGCCAGTACAATCAGCACATTCAAAAAAAAAAAAAAACAAGTAGAGCAAGAATTAAGCAAATAAGTCAATATACTGAAGATAATGGGAGCAAGCTTCTCACTGTTAGAAGGGGAAATTATAAAGGAGGTGGAGGCTAGAATGAAATTTGTGATGTTGCGTTGGAACTGCAGGTATCAGTATGAACTCATAGATTTTGATACATATGCAAGTATATACATATTTTGTGTATATACATAAATATACACATATATACACATATGGAGAAATAACACATAGATGTGATGTGTGTAGGTACGTGTTTGTATATACGTGAACATATTCCCTAGCTCTGTCTCATAGAGGTCCTGAAGCAATCACATCACAATGACAATGAGCACACTCAGTACCCAGATCCTGGTTTCTAAATACCAGGCTCTACTACAAGCAACTCCTTGGTAAAACAGATTCAGAAACAGGACAGAGCAGGGAAAGGATACACTAAACTTGCAAATTCTTGGCCAGAAAGTAAAGAAATGCTCAAAATATAATGGGAAACTGTCAAAAGCCATGGGAACCAGCTTGAATGGTTCCCCACTGGCCAAAAAATGGCCCTAACATCTTGACCAGAAAGTAAAGAAATGCTCAGAATATAATAGGGAATCATCAAAAGTCATGGGCGCCAGCGTGAAGGGGCCCCCACTGGCCAAAGCTGGGACAATTTGAACAAAAACGTAAAGTATGATGGCATCATAACTCACTAAATAATGCAGGAATCCCTAAGTCTACACTGATATAAAAAAATAACAGATGAGGAGAAGGGAAAGATCTTTATAGTAGGATGCCTAATAAATATATGAGGAATGATGGAGTTAGAAAAATACCACTTGGCAACCATCATGTAATAATTTATTGAGGCAGAAATCATCAATGGATGATAAAACAAGGGGGTGAAAGTTTGTTCAGGAACAGCGTATTTATATAGTCTCAAAAGTTCCTTTCCATAAAATGCTTATTAATTACAAAGGGGAAACAGTAACTTTCAAGCAGAGAAACTTGGAAGACACCAGGAAAACAAATTAGTGTCTGTGTATGTGTACAGTTGACTCTTGTTATTCACGGCAGCTATGTTCCATAAAGTCACTCAGAACACTAAATCACTGATACTCAATGATCCCTGAAGAAATATACAATCTTCCAGCCTAAAAACAACCCATCTTGGTAAAGTCTATTTTATTTGCTTTACAAAAGAGGAAGCGAGGTTCAGAAGTGCAAAGAGATTTGCCTGAGGCTGCCCCACTAATGGTGCCAGAGTTGAGATTCAAACCCTATCCAACTAGACCCAGAGCCAGCACTTCTCGATCTACACTGCACTGCTCTCTCCCATAACCACCCTCTGGTCATCTCTGGTTCAACCTCAGCTGAACAAGGTGACAAAGGTGTATGGTGACTCATATTTAGTTTTTAGCTGCTTCATACAGGTTTGTGAATGACCACAAAGATACCACCATGAGTACTGATTCTGAGGTTACAAATAAATCTTACTAAGTAGGCAGTTTTGCAAATACAGAATCTGTGAATGATGAAGACTGACCACGTATAAGTGTGTATAGACACAGATATATGATATACACGTGTACATATGCAAACACAGAAAGAGGCAGATACCCTAAAGCAAATGTGGTAAAATGCTAGCCACTAAGGTACTGGATAAAGGAACCAGAATGTTTTGTACCATTCTTTCAACTTTTTAAAACTTAAAAAAACTAGAGGAAACCCCCACTTACATCCTCTAACTAGTAATAACAACAAAAAAGAACAGAACAGGAAGGTCAAGAATCCATCTCTAGCTGCGAGCCAGTGGGAAAGCAACTTCACCTTTCTGGGTCTCTGGTCCATCATCTGAACAAAGCAGGAACCAGACCCCCCTGAAGGACCCCTCAACTGCTACAGGTGGCAAGTCCTACCATTCAGTGTCACCAAAGGCACAAACACCTACCATCAGATTCACTTTCTTCAGAGTGAATTTCCACTGGCTCCATGGACTCGGGAGTTGAAATTAAATCCTGGCCTGCAGATCCCAACATCTCATGTTCTTGGATGGTTTTTAGGCAATTCTCATGCTCTATAGCATGAAATGATACTGCATTTTCTAAGTTACTTATTGTCTCTGAAGGGACACTTGGCCTATTACTAGTTTCTTGCAAACTAACAGTGCTGACGACTTCAGAAGCAGAATTTGTTTCACGTTCTGTTTCACCATCACTTGCAATAACAGAGGAATCATATTTACTCTCGTAGGGACAAGGATCTTGTAGCTCAAGTGCTTTGGTATATGTGTCATCCCTTGACAGACAGCGTGGACTTGGAGGAGGTGCTGCAGTCAGTCCCCTCCCACTCTGGAGCCCAGGTGCCCTGCTGGGCATCACCACTGGGCCTCCCGAAGGAACCGGCTCTTTTCTGTCCTTAACCGTAGACTCCTCACTTGCCTGAGAGGCTTCACAGGCCATGTGAACAGGTGACACTTGTTCTTCTGGAACACTAGATTCACTGCCTTGACAAAAGACAGTACCTGACAAACGAGCTGAGCGTGCCAGCTCTGCGTCATTGTTAGCGCTGGTCACACGCTCCTCGACAAAGCTCCCGCTGCCCGAGTGGGGCCCCGTCATCGACTGCATTCCTTTTCCATCTGTCACTGCAAGTCTTTCATCAGTTTCCCCATCAGAACTGCTCACATGGGGCGTCTGGGCTCCTGACCCTCCCCTCTGCAGGCCCTTCCCAGCATGCACTGTCACATCGTCATCATCATCATCGAGAGCTTTCTGAATTGCTAAGAGAGTGAGTGGGGAGACCGCGCCCTCATCTTTGGTAGCAGATCTGTTCCTCACATCAGACCGCTGCGGATTCTCAGCGTCCAGCTCCACCTCCGAGCTGCTTCCCAGCAGGGCAGCTTGCACAGCCAGCAGTGTTCTTGGGGAAGGAGGCGCAGCACCAGGCTCTGCCTCCGGCTTCAGTTTTTCACATGGATAGGACTTCGTGTCCAAAGACTTGTGATGTGTTTCACTGGAAGAAGGAAGAGACTCTGCATCCACTTCTGAAACGTTCTTAGCTTGAATACCTGAAGAAAAATTAAAACATTCCTCACTACACAGTTTAACGGTGTGACAATATACTTCTAGCGAGATGAGTAATACCAGTTCTCAAAATGAAGTTATAAATTTTCATGGAATCAGCCCTAAGAGTTAATTGTTAGTTAATTTTAAAGTGGGCTGGTACAATAGTAGGTAATCCATTAACAGGATATATACCTTCATTATTCGGACTTCATTAACACTATCTTGGGGTGGTAGTTTACAGAATTCAAAGACACACATATTTGTGGTTTTCGGCTGTCAAGTAAGTGATGGTGCCTGATACCTTTTATCAAGATGTAATGTGAAGTGTCTTCAGAGACCACTCTCCTCGACTCTACCTCCTTCAGAAAGCCCCCTTCATCTTCATATTGCCTTTGGATTTGTCCTGAATGTTGCTGATTCATTTCCTTTTGGATGTTCTCTATGTGTTGGTTTAGATAGTTTTTTTTAAGCAAGCCTTTGAGCTGGTACTGAGAAAAGTCATTGGACTCCTAAAGCAAAAATAAATAGAATGATTTTCTTCTAAATACAGATAATACTCCCATATTTCCAGCCCTTTCCCCAAAAAGAGATTAAAAAGCCACTGATATTTTTCATTGGTCGTATCTTCATATTATTAAAGCAAAATTTGAATACTAGGAAAAAACTGAAAGTACCCTGTTAAAGAATAATCTTTAAAACAAAAAGAACTGGGCAAAAGAAAAGAAATTATGGATACCATTAAGGATTTAAACATTTACTCAAAAAACATTTATTGAGCATGCCATGCATGGCAGGCACTGTGACATTCTGATTATGGCTTTACAGACAGACAATCTTCTAGAATGCAAGTAAGCACGCAGGTACAGGACCTAGCACGGCCCCTGGCCCATAGAAGACACAATAAATCACAGCAATCACAGCATTAAAAGTAACAGTTAACATTTATAAAGTGGCTCCTGTACAAGGCATCTTTCTAAGGGCTTTTATATATACTATCCCAAGTTATTCACAACCACCCTAGGAGGCAGATTCCACAAATGAAGAACTGGGACAAACAGGCTAAGTAACCTCCTGAGAGTCACAGGGCTAATCACTGGTAGATCTGGGATCAAAGCAAGTCGCTAAGCCTTAAACTATTTTGCTCCTATTGCTATTATGATTGCTACTTACCACCATTACTATTAGCAATACAGCATTTGCCCAGTGTACATATGATACAAAGGTCCAACCTGGGTGACTCAGAACTCCCCTCACTATCAGAATGACAGAGCCAGTGAGCCACTGCACACTACCCCACCGTCTACTGGTCCCAAGGCTCCACGGTGGCAGAATGAGAAGGAAGCACGTCACTAGGGACCCTCCCATGCCTTCCCACTGTTGTTTACCTAACCCAAATTATGTTTTCTCAAAAACCAGCCAGAGAGTCTTCTACACTCAGAGATAAAATGCTTGATAAAGAGACTATCCCCTGAAATGAAAATAAATTTACTGCTGTCCTTTACATATCATTTCTGAGCACTTTATTATCTACCTATGTTCATATTCTTAAAAAACAGAAAGTGGTGATGGGAAAAGAAACAGCTCCTGTCTGCCTTTTTCATATTTTTTGTATCAAATTAAAAAATATTCAAAAGTCTATAGAAAAAAAAACACTACATCCATTCATTAGGGAAAATAATGCTTCAAACTTTGTATTCTGTCCTTCAGGGAGTTAAAGAAGAGAAAAGTTAGAAATCGTAGGTGGCAGCAGGGAAAAAAGCTCATCACCAGCTAAAGACAGTCACAGCAGTGGGCCTGAGTGAGAACCCCAGGCTCAACCCCAACTCCCACGCCGAGCCACTCCACAGTCCTGTGGCCGGGGGCCACCATCAGATGCTCCAAGTCGAGAAATTTTAGCACTAATTCCCCATCACTACTGTCCAGAGAGGAGGGAAGATGGAGTTCCAATTGCATTGCTAGACCTGCAGTAGAGAAGATATACCTGGAATTTCAAGTTAGAACATACTTTTCCACTGTGATTATGTTCTATATTACAACCAGTATCCTACAGACAAAGTATATTATGGGTTAAAATAATTTTTATGATCTAACCTAAGAACTGCATGGCATATTTTTGGTATTTTCAATTGGTCAAGTAAGTGATGTATGCACTGGGCACTTACTATGTGAAAACCCTGAGCTAGGCGCTAAAGATAGAGATGAGCAAGGCAGGCACCTTTAGGTGGTGCTAAGAACAAGAAAGAAACATGACAGAGTGCCGTGAGGACACAGATACTACGTACTGGCTATGGATATTGTGTAAGTAATGCTTGTCAATTTTCTCTTTTCTAAGGACAAATTTTGCTGAAGTTCTTAATTCTAAGCATTAATGTGCTGCTCTATTTTTCACCTCTGGCATTGCTTCAAATAATGTTCTTCTTCGCTTGGTAAATTCTTTCATATCCGTCAAAATTTCATGCTTTATTTCGAGGGGCAGGCTGCCAAAGTCTTCAGACTCAATATCTATCGCATGAGGATTATGAAAGAACTCTTCCTGTGAAGAGTAAAACATAACACCATGAAATCTACATTTCGCACACTTAGGTATACTCATCATGATAAATATTTATTGTGTTTTTATCATAAACATAGTTCCACATAATCTACAATAGGCTAAACATAGTTGTATGTAACCTGTATAGGCATCAAAGTTAGTAGGCAGATTAGGGAATGTATCCATTCACTCATCTTTCATTTAAAGGAAAGAAAGAATGCTTACCAGGCACCATCCATCAATGTGCCAGGCACTGCTCCAGGTGCCAGGGTACTGTGGCAATCATGCCCGATAATATCCCTACTCTTACGAGTAGAATAAGACACGTGACAAACAAATAATTAAATGAATGAACAAGATAATGATAAGAAAAATATAGCAGGTTAATCTGATAAAAGAGTGGATTAGGAAAGAAAAAACATTTATTTGATAGCTAGAGAAGACCTCATTTAAAAAATGACCTGTGAGCAGGAACTTGAAAGACACCAAAAAGACTGGTCAGTAAAGAGCAGTTGCAGAACAGCAAATGCAAAGGCCCTGAGGCAAGGATGAACCTTATGGATTTGAACAATATTTTAATTCCTTTAATTAGATTAGTTTCCTTTAGCTCTTAGCCTAAAATCAAAAATGAAATGAAAAGTGAGAAGTTTCAGACATGGAAAAGTGTAAAACTTCCCTAACTAATTCCCAGAAGTACTTTAAAACTCTTCATTTGTAAAGAAGATAAAATAATACTTTGCTTCCCCGGGATGTGTGTGCAAGTGCAAACCAGCAAGCACTTAGAACAGGCCAGTCATGCTCAGAGCATCCTGTGCTTTCTATTCAGTATTGCTCTCATTATGCCATGAGGAAGGCATCAGTATTATTTTTGTCTTACCAAAGAGAAAAAAAAAAGGGAAATAAAGCCTTGGAGAAATTAATTTGTCTAAGATCACAGAGCTAATGAACAGTAGAGCCTGGACTTAAATGCACATGTTCCTGACCACAAGGTCTGTGGCCTTTATCAAGCTTGCAATCACTTGCTGATTTAATAATTCAGAACATCCACAAGTTGAGGGATCCTGTGGTTTGGGCTCCAAAGTCGTCTTCCAGATGTACCAAATTATAGAACATAAAAGAAATGGGTAACTTGGGAATTAAAGAATGTTACCCACTATGCAAGAAACCTGAAAAAAAAATGTTTAACTTGTGTATCTATAGTACAAGTTCAATTTGTAAAAATGTTACTTATTAAAATATGTGTGGCATGGGTTTTAAAACATGCCTACAGGTTCTCTGACCCTCTTCCCATCTTACTCCCGCCCCTTAAACTGGGGCTGGTCTTAGGAACTAACTTCTACCCAACAGACTGTGGCAAAAAGAAGCTGCCCAACTTCCAAAGCTGCTAGAAAAGGCCCCACAAGTCCTTCCAGGCACATTCTCTAGGCCCTTGGGAGCCAGGGCCAGGCTGGGAACAAGCCCAAGCCACAGGGAGAGGCTACAGTCAGATGTGCCGGCTGAAGGCCAGACACGCGAGCGGGAAGCCCAGCTACAGTCTGCATCTACATGGGAGATGCCGAGGCACAACTGCCTTGCTGAGCTCATCAATGCCCAGAACAGTGAGAGATGATGTTGATAATGCCCATTTCCACATCACTAAGTTACACAGTAACAGATGACTAGAACATATGCACAGACATCCATCTATACAGATCTATGTACACGTGTACATTTGATACACACACACACACACACACACACACACACACACACACACACACAGAGGTATTCAACTATGAGGCACAGAGGGAAGAATGGACTAATATATACCAAAGTGTTACTAGAAATAATTTTTTGGTGGTATGTTTTCCATATTTTTACACAAACTTACATTACTATTTATATTTATTCATTGGTTGATTGGTTAGCTGTAAAAGAAGGGTATCTAGGTATGTACAATGGCAAATTCCATACATAGGCACAGCTTCAAGACGTGGTAGGTTTGATTCTAGATCATAGCAGTAAAGCGAATATGGCTACAAAGTGAGTAAAATGAATTCCTGGGTTTCCCAGTACATATAAAAGCTATGCTTTCACTATATGGTGGTCTCATAAGTGTGCATTAGCAGTAGGTCTAAAAAAACAATGTATGTACCTTAATTTAAAAAGTTTACTGCTAAACAATGCTAACCATCATCTGAGCTTTCAAAGTCATCGTCACTGATCACAGATCACCACAACAAATATAATAATAATTCAAAAATCTGAAATACTGTGAGAAATGTGACATAGAGACACAAAATAGGCAAAGCTGTTGGGAAAATGGCACCAACAGACTTGCTCATGCAAGGTTGCCACCAACCTTCAATTTGTTAAAAAACTCAACACCTGTGGAGTGCAATAAAGCAAAACTCAATAAAACAAGGTAGTCTGTAAATGTGTATAAACACATGCACCCCCACACACACACACACATACAAGTAAAGAAGACATCTGCATTTTTTATCAGGAACTTTCATAAATTTATACTACCACACTAAAATTATTCATTTTGATGTCATTCATTTCGATTAATAGCATATATTCTAAATTCAAAAGTCATTTAAATACCTGTAGTGCTTGCTTTTGATTCATTCTTTCTTGCCATTCTTTTTCATCTTCCTCTTCTGAACTGAAAGTCAAGCATAAATTTACAAATCTATGCTTTAATGACTACTTACAAAAATATTTCTTGAGGGCAAAGGCTGCTAGTTATAGGGGCTGCCATGGTGAGTAAGATGGCAAGGTGCATGCCATCACTGTCCCCGTTCAGTCGGAATACATGGAAGCGAGCAGTTACACTGTGATCTAAGAAGTTCCATCGTAAGCAAGCAGCAGCTAGGCCCAGCTTCAGGGGGTCCTGAAACCTTGCTGGAATTCCCAGCAACTACACTGCTTGGACTTAGCCACAAATAAGTGAGAGGTCTAGTTGTGGGCACGGGGAACCTTCCTGGAGACAGATGTTCCAGGGGGAAACACCAACTTCTATGAACATCTGAAAACAAGGAAGAGAAGCCTGCGTGTGGATGGAGTGAAGAGGGCCTGGGGTAAGGTTGGAGAAGCATGTGATCAAAGATTGAAGCTCTATCTTAAAGAAATGAGAAGCTAGGAAGTGTTTTAAGCAAGGAAAAGAATATGAGATTTAGGTTTTAATGATTCTGCACTACAAATCCAAAAGTGGGTTAGGCAGGGAGGGGTTCTGGCAAAAGGGAAAAATCAAAGACAAAGGGGAAGCATGGGAGGCCATCGCATGATCTCAAGACTAGATGATGGTGGCAGAGATGAGGATACAGAGAGCTGCCTGACTCAGAATCCAGCTGGCCTCTTTGAAGGCCCTGAGAAAGGAACTTGGGGGTGGGGGTGAGGGAGGGAGACAGAGACAAACTGCCTGGCTCCCCACATGCGCTGCAGGCACAGCCAGCCACTGGCAGCATCCGCAGAGGAGCCTGAGGCAGGGCGGCCGGACAGGCTCCAGGACAGCAGGTCGGCGGGGGCCCCATGGTAAATGGGGCCCGGGAGTCCAGTAAGCCACAAACTGCAGGCATCTACAGGATTTAGCTGGAGGACAACATGTGTGGTCTTGCAGTGTGTTGGTGTGGGTCAGAAAATGCCAGGCTAAGGAACACGGAGAAACAGCATGTGCAAGCAAAATGTAGGAAAAACTACAATTCACGTCTTCGTGAACTATATTATCAACAGTGTAGGCATGGGCTCCATGGAACAAGGAAGAAACAGATCTTCACGTACTGCCAGAACACCAGGACAAGTTAATAAATAAAAACTACAGTCTTTGAAAAATATTCTAAAAGATGTCAAAAATGAGCATTTCAGGTGCATTAATTCCCACATGCCTTGCCATGTAGATGAGACAGATAAAGGTTTAAACCTGTTGGAATACAATGATAATTAATATTTTTAAACAGTCAAACACTTACCTGTTCTTTTCTTCCTTTTGTAAAGGAGGCAAAACATAGATATCATTTTCTCTTCGAACTTGAGTAAGACTGGGTAGTGCCTCATCCCTGAAAAGCAACACTGACTTGAATCAAGATGACAGGACACCCTATATTCAGTCAACGATTCTCCCCCACTGATTACACTGTCCCATCTGAGGAGAGAAGGGGAAACACGGGGCTATAGGCTGCCCCCTGCTGGCGTGGCTGCCCGGGCCCCTGCCTGGGGAATAAGCGCAGCCTGGAGAGAAGGCGGCACCTGCGGCCGTGCCCAGCCCTCTGGCCGCAGTGCCACCAGCAGCACGCAGCTGCGCATCTTAAAAATACAAAGTGAGCAAAACGCACCCCCTATGGCTTTTCTTTCTCAGTGTCACGGATGCTTAAATTACTAGGTCAAACAGACAGCCCACTTCTCCCTCTCATTTCACCATTTTCTGCTAAGAAGTAAAATTAGAGAAAAGGAACCACAGGAATCTGATGAGAAAATAAATCATCTTTAAATTAATCTTTAAAATTAAGGTAATTTCCCTCTTGCCTTTTGCTTTTTAAGGCAGTTTTGATAGCTTGTCTTTTCAAAAATGTTTTCAAAAGCTTCTCTGTAGTTCTGTTGGAGTCACTGGTTGCCAAATCCTTTCTCTGCCTTCTCTTAGCCTGTGAAAGGAAAGATGTGGGACTTTACTTCGGGGTATTAGTATATTAAAGGCATTTCTTTGATCCTTTTCTGTGGAATTCCATGTGTCTGAGTCTCCAGACCGTGGCTGCTGCAGTGTTCCCTCCTCGTTGCTGCGTGAGTCTCTTCAGGTGTCTGCACCAGGAAGGACACCCAGAGCTTCCATCTAGTTTTTTCTTCTATGGCTCTGTAAGGCTATTACACCATACATTTGAGAAACTATTAATATACCATCAGTTTCTTTTAAGTGTCCTGTAACATCCCTAAGTCTAAAACTTCATTATATATAATTAAGTAAATTCTCCCCAAAAGGGATTATTATATTAACTAATGTGTTCTTTAAAATGTCACTGTTAGGCCAAAAACGATTTCTGATATTGGTTTTTTACAGAAATAACGTTATTTACATGCCACTCCGTCCCTCAGCATTCAAGATTATATCATAAGAAATCCTAAAACATACAGAATTATCTTTTAAGAAACGTTCAAGTAGGGAAAAATGGACTAGTATCTGTGCTTATGGTTGTATATAAGGCACAAGTAACAAAAATTCTTTTTTTTTAAAATCAAGATATAACTGACATGTAACTTTGTGTAAGTTTAAGATGTACATATGTGTTGGTCTGCTGTATTCATATATCACAAGACGATTACTACCATTACTGTTAGCTACCACCTTTATCAGGAGCTGGGGAAATTGGGAAGATATTAAGGGTACAAACTTAAAACTAGTAGGAAAAAAGTTGTGGAGCTCTCTTTTCCTTTCTAATCATTCCAGAAGAGCACCTGATACGGTAAGCCTTGGATAAGAAAATACTGCAACATTCAAGTCTGGACCTTTTACTGAGATGACAAATGTCCCATGCCTTTACAAATCCTTACTTTTATGCCACGTCTGCACTTATTTAGACAGTATCTGTCTGTTGTGATTATAAAGTGATGAGTTAGCATTTTCAACATGTAAAAGTCATATATCCAAGTGGGTGGTGTCATGTGAGGCTACACAAGTACTCCAAAGTTTCCAACATTGTTTTCAACTACTTTCATGAGAGAGAGAGAGGCTTGCTCTCATTCTTTTATATTGTGCCCATTTCCTTCCTTGATAATACACATCAGTCACACTTGGCATAATTTAACATGGTTTACCCCTAAAATCCTATTTGCCTTTAAAGGAAGGAGGCAAATCACCATGACTGAGGCTACCACCGAGGCCCCACGATTTCAGGTCAGGGAGGCATTTCCCCACCAGGTGTTCAGTGCTGCCCCTCAGCCTAGCTGGAGTACTTGTAGGTAACCTAAGAAGACACTCTAAGGGGACAACTCCCAATTTTAAGAACTTTAGTAGTTTTATTAGAGGTTAAATGTTACCATTGCACCTGTTATGTACTCTCAAAAATAAACCTTTTATAAAAGAAAAAGTGATTATGTGTTCATGTTAATTCTTTTTCTAGTTGAAATTAATTAGATATATGTCAAAAGAAGTCCTGGTTTCAAAAATTCTAAAGAGAAAATTAAGATCTCATGTGAACTTTTCTTTCTTTCTAAGAATGCAGAAAAAAAACAAAATAGAAGACTCTTACCAAAGTCTGTTTCTTCAGTAGTGGGGAATCCCCATCAAACACAAATATAGGACGAATTCGAAAAAATAAGAGTTTGCAGAGCCGATGAAACAAGGTGAGAAGATGAGCATTTTCTATTGAGTTCCCATGGCGATCCCGGACTCCTTTAAGGGCTTGGTTTAACCAAATGCTAATATCTGGGAGAATTGTTAACGGAAATCATCTTGGAATTTCTGCCCTCATGCTCACAATTTTAATTTCCTAATAACTGATACCATCCAAACACTGAAACTAAGCACTCGTATCAATTCATTTAAAATTGAAGAAGCTTTTGCCCTGATGGAATCTACCTAAAATCAATTAACTCTATTTCAGCCCTTGTTACCAATGTTCACATATTGAATTTTAAAATCTTACAGACAGCTGTGTCCTTTAAAAAGTCTACTTGCAAAGAATTGCTTCTTTAAAAGAAAAGCTAATGATCTCTACAGAATTTTAGTATATCAGTGCAACTCTTCTTTAAAAGCTTTTCAAACTTGCCTTCAATTTTACTTAAGAAAGCCACTTTCAGATATTTATCCTCAGGAAATCATCACTGATTTACAGAAAAAGTTACTTAAAGGAATGTTTATAAATGAAAATATGAAAAACCATTTAAAAGTTTCCCAATGGGTCTTTTTTTTCAACTAAATGATATATTAGAATATGATTTGCTGGAATACCAAGGAGCCCTTAAAAATGGAAGCCACAGAAGCATATACAGTA
Source organism: Manis javanica (assembly GCF_040802235.1). Classification (NCBI taxonomy): domain Eukaryota; kingdom Metazoa; phylum Chordata; class Mammalia; order Pholidota; family Manidae; genus Manis; species Manis javanica. The sequence continues at coordinate 7,882,269 of NC_133164.1, forward strand.
GCAAGGCAAATAGTCACAAAATAAAACTATGGAATGTACAACTCCATTTTATAATACATGTGATTTGTTACACATAAAAACAGCGCTCAGATGGCACAATACTAAGAATAGCTTTCTCTGCTGTGATAGTAATTTATGTTTTCTTCTTGGAGTTTTATTTTTAAATGTCTCTTCTAAAAAGGGCTTATTTCTATAATAGGCTGATCCAGTCATTTCCTATTTGTCCATAAGACAGTGGGACAGGGCAATGCTGGCTTTCCGGCCCCGCTAACTCACCATCACAGTGCCGACGTCAGCAGCGGTGGCGCTCAGGCCCTCTCCTCTGCTCTCGCCTGCGCTAGCTACCCACGCTAGCTACCCACGCTACCTGGGCATCCCCTACCCCACCGCGTGCCCCGCCCCAGGGCTCCCTCCTGACCCCGACTGGGTGGCTTCGTGGACCTCTCTACCTCATACCTTACAGACATCTCAAATGGAACATTATCAAAACTGAATTCCGTGTCTTTCCCAGAGTTGTTTCCGAGCAGGTCACTCTCACTCACCCAGAACTCAGCGACACCCCATGTACTCTCCTCACCCAACCATTACCAGATTTGATCAATTCTACCTTTTCATCTACCTTGAAAGTGTGTATTAGGTTTCACCAACATATTTTTAGTGAAAAGCCTCTGAAGGCTTCCCACCGCCTTCCAGAGCTTCCTCCCATGGCCTGTGATGCCCAGAATGATCTGGCCTCTGTTCATTTGTCCTCTCGATTCAAGCTACTGGTCATCTCTCAAACCCTGCCTGCCCCAGGGTCTCACATGCTCCTTCAGCCGCCTGAGTGTCTCCCTCTCCTAGCCTGGTTATCTCCTCCTCTGAGGTCTCAGTCTGTAGGTCACTTGCTCAGTCCAGAAAAAGTCCTCCAGTTATTATTCACTCCTATTCAAAAACGTATTGCTTATTATGTGGTAGAAATCCCATGGCGAATATATAGCACTGAACAAAACAAAGGGTTTGTCCTTACGGGGTTTCCAGTCTTGCAGACGGAAAAACCAGACTGAGAGCCCCGTGACTCGTCTAGAGCACATTTTTGTGCACTGCTCTCCTTTTCCCAGGGCACATAGGAGGAACAAATATCTGCAATTATATGAGCTGAAATTAAATCCTTAAATGAATTACATTACCTAACTTAGTACTATAAAAAATTAGGCCCATCAACAATTAATAAACACCATGTAAGAAAATAACTAGTGAAAAGCAAGCTGTTATTATATTCCTTCCTATATTTGAGCGCTACTCTGTGTCAGGCATATCGGAGATACCAAGATCTTGACACAGAAGAGCAAACAACAGACATGGTCCCCATCCCCAAAAAAGGCTGCATTCTAATGAAGAGGATGGCAATTTTTTTAAAAATCAGGTAATAGACATATAATCCATTAGGTTGTTGGAAAGTGCTAAGAAAAAAGTAAATAGAGCAAAGTAAAAGGACAACAGAGTGATTTCGGGTCAAGGGTTCTTTAGTTACAGAAGGCCCATCTGAAGAAGTAATGGAGAGCTGAATGAACAGCAGCAGCAAGGTGTTAACAGTGAGGCAAGGGGCACAGCAAACTCAAATGCCCCAGGACAGAAGCAGCTTCCGCCTAAGGCCACTGTGGCGGGGCACAGCAGGGGAGCAACAGTCGTGGTGTGGGTACAGTGTCTAGGACATCACTTAGGGACCACCTAAGTGGACGTGTGAGCAACACACTATACAGAAACCAGTTCTAAACCTAGTTGCAAAAGCCCGAGTGAAAGCAGGTGGTGAGGGAGACCAGAAGTGGTCGGAGAGAGGATCCATGTTGGAAGTAGGATTTGGTGTGGACTCAACTCCATATTGTATCAGGCAAATATTTGTGCTTGGCTTTCTTCTGATTGCTACATTGTTATATAGGATTCAACTTAGCTTTACTTTACATTTTAAAAGCAATCAGAAAGCTGACTTCAAATCAGTGGCTCTCAACTCTTCTATCCTTGGCAACTGATAAGCTTTTGAAATAGATTACTAAACATAGTATGCCTAATCATTCTGAATCATAGACTGAGATGGGTCTTTTCTGAAAATTAATCACAGGCAGTGCCAGTTATCAGCTAGGGCTGAGAGTCCAGCTAGAAATTCTTAAAGAATAAATATATAAAATTAGGCAATCTGAAATATTTGTATAATTTGACTTGTCCAATTTCAGTAAGTGCATAAAAGGCAGTATTAAATGTATCCCAGGGCTGTAAAAGTTAAATCTGCAGCAAAGTCAAACATCATTGTACAGCTAAGATCCAAAGGACCAATAACATTTTGAAACCAAAATAAATTACTTTAGTCCTATTGTTAGGTAACTTAAAATATAATTAATCCCAATTAACAGGCACAGCCTCAAGAGAGTATAACATTTTGCTAACACACTTAATTGCATTTTATAAATGTTAAAGTCCATAAGAGATAAAAGTTAAACTATTCTTTATTATTTGGCACACGCATTTACATTACACAAATAAATATGACACTCAGCTCCATGGTAAAAAGGCCAAAAAATTTATTTTAGGGATCCAAGAGTAAATTATGAACCTTGTATATCATGGGTGATTTCTCCACTAACAAAACAAAATATCTGAATATATTTTGGTTAGTTGAATTTGAATTCCCATCCTTTTACATATATGTATATACATATATTATGAGGTTATCATTTAAACTGCAACATCTTTGGCTGTCCTCCTTAAATTATTCCTTCTTTAAAAAATACCTAATAAATCCACTGAACTAAATTCGTATCCCAAAAGAGCTTCTGAGTCATCTAAAAACAGAGAATATAAATGAAATGCTTTACATTCCTTACTCTGGACAACTTCCTAAAAAACTAGAATGCTGAACTTCACATGACATTTCCATGACTTTGAAAATTATTAATTCTTCATAGGGGTTGCAACATAAAAATGACATCTTTGCTGAAGTTTTAAGGGTTTCTGTCACTAAAATTGGGCTTTCATTCATAGTTCTGTGGCGGTCTTTGGAAAGCAGTGATTTGAGGAACCCCTAGAGGGCAGCAATAGCACACATGTTTTAAAAAAAAAAAAAACCTTTCCCTTTCCTTCCAGAAGGTAAACCTGCGTAAAAACTTTACACTGAGCCTAAATTCATTAGATGTACTTCAAGATTATTCACATTGAAAATAATAATAATCTTTATCATCTTTATTTATAAAAATTATCAATGTTCCATTATGCATAAGCTTTCTCTATACTAAAGAATATTGGCTCCTCGGTCAGGGGCTACTTTCACTAAATTACCACATACTCTTAACACTGCATTTACCACCTGACAGCAATTATTTACAAGGCTCTTCTCCACCTAGCCCATGAGCTCGTAAGCTCATACGTTCCCATTTAGGGAACTGGTGAAAGGTAGCACCAGCTTCTGGAACAGAACAGACACTCAAAAAATAATAAGACTGTTTAATAGATTAAAAGATCAAGATTTCAGAAACAGTATTCACATGTCTTTACAATGAAGAAAAACATTTAATTACGAAGACACAAACAAAACCAGCCAAACATGCAAACACTCCTTTAAAAGTCCTTCATAACCTAGGAATTTACCCTAAGAAGGCAAGAGCCCAGTTTGTAAAAGACATACATACACACCTCTATGTTTATCACAGCACTATTTACAATAGCCAAGAAATGGAAGCAACCTAAGTGTCCATCAGTAGACGAATGGATAAAGATGTGGTACATATATGCAATGGAATATTATTCAGCCATAAGAGAAAACAAATCCTACCATTTGCAACAACATGGATGGAGCTAGAGGGTATTATGCTCAGTGAAATAAGGTGTCAAAAGATAAGTATTAAATGATTTCACTCATCTGTGGAGTATAAGAACAAAGCAAAAACTGAAGGAAGGGTCAAAATAGCAGCAGATTCACAGAACCCAATAATGGACTAACAGTTACCAAAGAGAAAGGGACTGGGGAGGATGGGTGGGAAGGGATGGATAAGGGGGAAAAGCGGCGGTGGGGGGCACGGGGCAGGCAGTATAAACAACAGAGTGATTCTATAGCATCTTCCTACGCTGATGGACAGTGACTGTAATGGGGTGTGTGGTGGGGACTTGATAATGGGGGGAGTCTAGTAACCATAATGGTACTCAAGTAATTGTTCATTAATGATACTAAAATTTAAAAAAACCTCCATCATAAGGGCTGGAAGGAAAACAATTTACTGCATACCTTTTGAAATCTTTTCAGCGGTGTACCATATAAATTTCCTACTCCAAATATCGTAAGAAAAATTAATAAAAGTCACTTTTTTTTTTAAGGTCAAACACCTGTCCACAATATCCTTCCTCTCTATCATAAATGGGGCAAGCCTCGGGACAGCAGGCAAAACTGCCGGTAGGAAACCCACTTCATTTTCTCTTCCGAGCCGGGATTCTTTCAAGCTTTAAAATAGAAACGGTGCCAGTCACTATTCTAACATTTTTTCATGGAAATAATCCCTTTATTTCATACCCCCCCTGTGGGTGGATACTATTATCACCTCCATTCTCCAAATGAGAGAATTAAAGCACAAAGACGTCAAAGCACTGCCCGTAAGTGACGAAACTGGGACTCTGACCCCGAGTGCTATGACCGCAAAGGGGGGGGAAGGACACGCTTGGCAGACGCCGCGAGGGGGGCCTCCACGGCGCCTCTGGGCGAGAGCGTCATTCTACCAACACCCTCTCCGCCCCGAGCGCGGCCGACAGTGGGTGCAATGCTGGCGCATCGCCGCCCGCCCAGCCCCGACGGCGCGGTAAGGATACCCACGGCGAGGACCTTCCCCTCCAGCGCCTCCGGGCTGACCGGCCGCCCGGAGCACTCCAGCAGCTTCCAGAGCCCCTGCACACCCATGAGGCGGGTACCCGGAGCGCGGGAAGAGCGTCCCCTGCTCCCGCACAGGAAAGACGGAAAATAACGAAGAGCTCGCGGTCGTCCAGGGAAAGCAGCAGCCAGCGAGACGGGCACTTCCAGCGGCTGCCTGCCTCCCGGAAGAAAGGACAGCGAATGGCCGGCAGCGGGGAGGACTTGCCCCTCGTCTCGCCCAGCGCTTTGGCCCGAACGTTTGCCCTCTTAACGCCAAGACCGGGATGAGGGGACAGCGCAGGGGCGACAAACAGCAAGGAGACACCCGCCCACCCAGCCAATCGGCCCGAGTAGGCGCCCAAGAGAAAAGAGGCCTCCCGGCTTCTGTCTAATACGACGCGCAAGGCGGAAGTCTCGCCTCCCCGCGTGACGTCTATTGGCTGCGCCGATGCATCGCGGAAGTGGGGGGGGCGGTTCAGCGTCGTGCTTGTGTGATAGTCTCGTGCTTCATCCACGCTGGCATTTTTGTCGCGTTAACGTTAAAGCGATACGCGGCGTGGACTTGCGGAAGAGACAATATTCCACGCGTTGATTGAATATCGTTTTCATCCCGCTGGCCGCCAGTTGTGAAAACCGTCAATATTGTTTTACACGTAAAACAACCAAAAGGCAGGCGTTGTGTTGGTGTTTTTAAATTAGTAAGTACGCTATTTGACAGCTTGTAGTAACTACAAAGGAGCAAAAGTTAAAGCCTTGAAACAGAGGTTCGCTTTTCTTAGGCATCTCAAGTTTAGGATTCCACCGCTTGTAGGTCTGAAATGACAAGAAACCAGACAGGCCAAGACCTCAGCTCCAGTCCGCGTTCCAGTGTTTAGCATTGCTCACGTAACATTTTTGCACAGAACTTAACGTTTCTTCATCTGTAAACTGGGCCTAAAACCAATCGTCAGATTATTTTAGCTAGGATCAGAGGATTTGTGCAAAGTATTAACCACTAGTAAATTTATAAATGAGTGTAACTGTACATACTGATAAAAATTTGAACTATTGAAACCAAAGTCAAACTCACTGAAAAGGTTAAGTGAGAGAGTAGCTGTGTTAAAGAAGCCCTTTATTCACATATAGCTTTATGACAAAGCTATATCAAAAACTGGTCTTTAGCAAAACCATTTCTGTGCCCAAACAGATGGTTCACAATAGCCATGTTTAGTTAGTTGACCCAGTCGCTATCCAATAGTCTTATCAGGCAGGGATAAATCTGACAAAGTGCTTTTTTGTATTTCCTCCAGACATTCTTAGTTGTATTTTATGGAGATGAGTACGATGTTCGATTTTTGTCTCCCTCATCCCCATCCCCTGTGGTAGACTGTAAACTTACTGGAGCCCAGAACTGTTTTGTTGACTATTATATCCCCCACTCCTGGCACTGGGCAAGGATTCCATAAATACTGCTTAAATGACCTCTTTGAGTCTCCAGTCTAAAGCTCTCCTGCCCCTTGCTTAACAAGGGTTTCCTGGAGAGGCAGCCAGCCAAGATCCCATCGAAGCCATACAATAAACCTGTGTTAATAGGTTGAATTGTGTGCCCCTCCAAAATTAATGTTTAATCCCCAATACCTTAGAATGTGACTGTATTTGGAGATAAAGCCTTTTAAAAGGTGATTAAGTGAAAGCCTTGAGGGTGAATCGAGACTTGTCCTAGTAAGAGGAAATTTGGACTGACACCAGGGATGCATACACAGACGACAGACCATGTGAGGAGGACACAGTGAAAAGGCAGCTGTATGTGAGAAAAGGAGAAACCAAACCTGTCACACCTTGATCTTGGACGTCTAGCTTGCAGAACTGTGAGAAAATCAACTTCCATTGTTGAAGCCCCCAGTCTGTGGTATTTTGTCACAGTAGCCCTAGCAAACTAAGATACCCTATGATTCTAAGCAAGTTCGTTCACCAGTGAGAGTCCATGAATGAAGTGGAGATGCCATCACCTCTGGGTTACTCTGAGAAGCGTGATTTGACATGAAACACCTAAATCAGGATGGTGCTCAAATTACTTTGTGACTGAGGGAGAAAACACTATGGGTAAAATTAAGGTTCAGAATGTGATGGATCCTAGAACACCGTGTCTGAGCTCCTCCAGGGTCTAGAAGGCATGTTGGGAAGTGTTAATAGCTGTTGGACCAGCCTGGCTAATGATGGAACACAGTAATGGGCAAAAGGTCAGTTTCAGGACCTGTCTTAAATGAACATTTTTTATAACCTTAGAACTGGATAAAACAAAGAGTCAGTGTGGACATTTGAGTACTATAAGTGCATTTTAAAACCAGTGCAACGTTTCTTGAATACAAAACACTGCTTTGAAGGAACAGCAACTAAGGAGTTTATCTGTGATTTACAAGGAATTGGTTCCTTTGGATGCTGTTTAAAAGGCTCTATCAAGATTCTGAACAGTAAAATACATATCTTTGGGAGTAATAAGCATTTAAGTAGTAGCTCCTATCTACAAAGCACTGTTCTAAACGCTTGACATGCATTAACTTACTCTTCAAAACAAATTATAAAATAGATACTATTATCCCCATTTGACCAATGAGGAAATTAGTGCAGAAAAATTAATGTTCACTTGCACAAAGTGATACAGCTAGTAAGTTCAGAACCAGTATTTGAACCTTCAGTGCTTCTATAGAGACTCCTAAGAAGAGCTAAGAAATTAAACATGACAGGAATGTTACTAATCTTGAAAGATAAGTGTGCAGTAATTTGTTAGTTTCTGGGAAATTAGTCTCTGTAAACTTCAGTGTGCTCTTAATAACTGCCAAACTTTAAGCCAAGTTATTAAATGGCCATCTATATCAAGGCTTATAAAAATTGTTTATGGCCAATAACTAGTCTGCATAAACTTTCTCTCCTTTCCTAGGTCTCATGTATTCTTTATTTTTAATCCTGTATTTACCTCCTTTCCTCTTGTCTCTTCCTACCTTCTTCACTGAACTATGTGGTTGAACTCAACGAAATTGCTGATACTCAAACCATGTTTGACCTACAAGGACAACTTCATTTGGTTCAAGCTAACATAAGAATTCATTTCTGCTTCTTATTATAGTCTTACAGAAATCTAAAATTATAGTCATCATAATGCATATAGTTTCACTGATTATAAAAGTCAGATGTGAGATGGTTTCTTATAACACACTACTTAGGCAGGATTGTTATGTACTTCAAACAGAATTCATGAGTACTCTCTACCTAAAACAAAGGTGCAAAACATACACATTATTAAAAGTAGAAAACAAAATTTTATTTGATGAAGACTTCTTAAAAGTTCCCGTGTGAAGTAACAAAATCAACAACCTACAAATCTCTTTCAGTCTTTTGCATTTCAAGCAAAATATCTCTACAGAAAAATGGCCATTTCATAATATATATCCCCTTCTGTAGGCCAGGCATGTCTGAGTGGAAAAATGGATATAAAATTCAAGAGAAGAAACTGAAAATATTTTAAAAATAAAAATCTGAACCCTCTCCTTGAGGTGTATTGCAATATGGTTACCAACATATTCAGCACCTTGTAATAATCAAGTTACTGATTTGAGTCCTGGAACAGTCCCTGAAATGAAAGAACAGAGATGCCAGTTGTTTGTGAGTCACAGGTTGGCAGCAGAAGAAAAACTGAAAGCAATTACAGAGGAGCTCAACAAATGAAGTCCACACTTTCTGAACTATTTAACACTCAACACAAACAGCCAATTTTCTATATGGTTTTAAAAAGGAAACAGCTCAGAGTTTGGAATATGGATAGCTGCCCTCTGAGGGACGTGGCATTCCTAACGCATCTTAACAACATATGACTCCATCCTGAGGGACCAGTCAAATATCAGATCTCATTTCACAGGTTAGTTTGGATACAGAAACTTTGGGTACCACTTGTTCTTTTACTCTGTCCCTAAGACATGACTTATTGCAGACTTACAGAAATCTTTCAAGACCTAACGGTCTTGTCAATATTGGAGAGTAGAATACCAAGCCAAGAAAGTTAGCAATATCCCGAATCAAAGCACTAAGTCAAACATTTGCACCAATAGATCAGATTCTTTAGTCTTTTCCCTTTTGCCTCCTATACTGAGAATCCTGAGACTGTCCGTCAAGCAGGCCAAGATACCGCTTACAAGAATTCCTAGACTCACTAAATAAATGAGCTTTAGCCATGAGAGAAAGAATAAATGAACATCCCCAATTATTTTTAAAGGCAAATGATGCCTTACATCTTGAGCTTAGGAATAAAACTATCTGTAAGGAACGTCTGAGGATCAAGTCATAAGGAATCATTTCATGCTTAAGTGTTTCACATTGTGATGCTATTGTTTGTATTGGTTTATATGTAACTTTATTGGATTTTGTGAAATTGTCCAAAATGTTTATATACCTTTAACTTTAAAAAGGTCAGTAATCTGTGCTTATCTTTTTCTATATCTGAAACCACCCATCATAATCATATACAAGATTATTTACTGGAGAATTGCAAGGTTGTTTTTTACCACAAGCTCTGTTCCTATTTAATGCAGACTTAATAAAATCTTCTACGTCTTAATGCAGGGCTGTGTAGGCCAGTGGTGTGTATAACACAGATTGTTCGTTACCAGCACAGTCAATCATTCCCATCATAATCACTGTAACCCTGGTAGCCACTGTTCCTTCTCTCATGGATACTGGACATCTTTTTCCATGATGAGTCTTGATGGAAACTAGCACTGAAAGACCGGCCCAGACGCCCTCGATGCTTCTGGGAGATATTGTCTTCACTCTCGGACTTGGCAATGCCCTGCACATGTGCTGGAGGTTGTGATTCTTGCCTAATGTTTCCAAATGGAAAGTTCCAAAGGCCAAATCTTTGCCAGTTAAGTCTCTGGAATGCTATGATGCAATGCAAATTTCCCCCAACCTGAGAAGAAAAAAGGGGGGTTAAGAAAATGATAAGAAATTAATTTTACTGTAATATGGATTCTATGAATTCCCTTATTTTTCTCCCTTCACCTGCCTCAAAACAGTACTTAATCCTATCAGACATCATCGGATCACATTATCCTGCATCTTTTCTGACCAGCTGTCTTTACAAAAATGTAACAATGCACCCAGAAGCCAAAACTCCTCCCCCACCACCACCACTCACACCCACTATGACCTTCCGTCTGCAAACGCCAAGATCAGCCCTCCACCTCTCTCCTATACATTGTTCACATGTTAGTAGGATTCTCTCAGGTCTACCTTTCCCTGAGAACTGCCCCCAGCAGCCTTTTGTACACACAGCTCTGCCCCATGGCCACAGTCAATTCGGCTCAGGAGTGAACACCAAGCTGGCCAAGACTATGGAACTAGACCTAAGGCAGCCAGTTTCAGTCTAGACTGTTCATCTGAAAGGAGACAAAAACTGGAAGGATGATGATCCTCAGGAAGTAAAATATTACACAAAAAGAGAGATAAGAACAACATAATTCCCAAAAGAATGAAACAGACTAGCTACATGGCCCCTGCTAACATTTTTTTAACCTGGCACTAGCCTCTTATGAGTCCAGGCTATTCCCGTTGCCCTTTCATGTTACAGATACCTGTGTCCTTAAAGTAATTTACGCTTTTCTAAGATGGTCTTAATTGGGTTTCTGTTTTTTACAACCTAAATAGTGCTGAGTAAAATACTGCATTTTGGCCAGTTGGGAAATACCTTCAAATGCAATGCTGTTCTTACCTTCTTTGTTTTTCGATACTGCAGCCCCCTCTCTAAGTGCCGGATATCTAGATACTCTGGATTTTGTGTGTTTAGATCAGTAACAATATCTGCCCATCTATAGTTAAGAAGGAAAGATAAAGAACAATCTTCTTTAAATAGAAAATATTTAGAACTCTTTTCATGAGCAATTTGCTACACTATTACCATGGCAATAATTCTCTTAGGATTGTTCCACCTACTAAACTTTAATAAATTCTTGTTTTATGAAAATTCTATTTATCCAGCTATTGCTATGTCAGTGTAAAAAATGGTTACTTTTACTATAAAATATGTATGTATCAACCTGTTAGATGACATCCTGCAGGCTAGAGAGGAAACATTCCATATTCCCTTTTTAATTAGAATCAAGGTTTCAAAAGATTTAAAGGTTGACATGTCTTTATTCACAGACATGATTCTGCAGAATATCCAAAGCAATTATAAATTGCTTTGTATTGAAAAACTATTAGTAGGATTAATAAGTAAATTTGATAAAGATGCAATATTCAAAAGCCTATATAAAAATAAACTTTTTGTTTGTGCACTGCCAGAAAATAATTGGGATATGAGATTTTTTTTAAAGGAAGTTGGTTAAAAGGTACAAACTTCTGGTTATAACATAAATAAGCAGGAGGGATGTAACTACAACATGACAACTACATCTAACACTGCTGTATGATACACAAGCAAGTTGTTGAGAGGGTAGACCCTAGAGTTCTCGTCACAAAAAGGATAATTTTTTTTCTTTTTATTGTATCTATATGACATGATGGATGTTAACCTATCACGGAAATCATTTCACAATATATGCAAATCAACTTATGCAATGATATATATACATTATTTCTCAGTAAAACTAGAAAATAAATTAAGTTTAAAAATGAAAAAAATTTAAAAATCAATTTACAATAACATCAAAAAACACACCACTCTCAGGGATTTGTACAGCTTGGTGCCCATAGTAATATAGTACTGTATACTTGAAATTTGCTAAGACAGTGTATCTTAAGTGTTCTCACCACACAAACACACACACACACATAAACATAACTATTGGAGCTGATGGGTATGTTAACACTTAATTGTGGTAATCATTTCACAATGTATATATCAAATCAGCATGTTGCACACTTTAAATATATACAATTTTATTTGTTAATTATACCTAAAGTTGGGAAAATTTTTTTAATTTAAATTTAAGATTTAATTTTAAATTTATTTTTAAAAAAGGAGTAACAATATCAAATACTGGTGAAGACGTAAAGAACAACTAGACTTTCCTACACTGCTGGTGGGAATGTAAAAAACAACCACACTGAAGAACTTTCTCCTAGTATCTTAAACACACACCTACCCTATAAATCAACAGTTCCACTCCTAGTATCTATCCAACAGAAAGAAAACATAAAATGTGTCCTCAAAAGACTTGCACAGCACAAGCTGGCATATCCACACAACAGAAAACTGTTTGGCCATATAAGGGAATGAAGTTCTGGTCCATGCACAACATGGATGAATGTTGAAAACATTATTCTAATTGAAAAAAGCCAGATACAAAAGGCCACATGGTGTCTGATTCCATTTATATGAAATGTCCCTTTTGGGCAAACCAATACAGGTAGCAATTACGCGGTTGCCAGGGGCGGGGCAAAGTGGGAAGGGGGAGTGACTGCTAATGGGTACAGGGTTTCTTCAGGAATGATGAAAACATTCTGGAATTAGTACTGATTGATCAATTCCATGAATACACTAAAATCCACTGAATAACACATTTTTAAAGGGTGAACACTATGGTATGTGAATTATAACTCAATAAAGCCGTATTTTAAAAAGTTTAAAGACATGTACATCAATGTTCTTAATGGTTTTAGTCACAACAGACCAAACTCAAAACAATCCAAACGTTCATCAATAGGACAATGGATAACAAACTGTGGAGAACTGATACAACTTAATACTACTCAGCAATAAAAAAAGACATAACTACTGATACACATGACAAAGTGGATGAATCTCACAAATGTTACTTAAACCACAGAAGCCAGGTGTGAAAGAACACTGTATAATTCCGTTTACATGTATCTCAAGAACAAGCAGAGACAGTTTATAGTGACAGAAATGAGATTTGAGGTTGTCTCCAGGGATTGACAGGCACAAGAAGGTGCTTTCCGTGATGAGAGTGCCCCATGTCTGGGTGGGGGCAGTGACTACACAGGGCATATTCATTAGACAACTGAGATCTGAGCACTTCACATTATGTAGCTCTTACTAAATTAAAGGAAAAAAAATGGGAAAAACATACTTTTTACAGTGAATAGCAGGATGTTTTCTACTTGACTCTCCAATTAGGATCCAATATTCTACTTCTTGTGGCAAGAACGGACCCCTGCTAAATATAAATTGCATTCATAGTAAGCTTAATGAAGGCCATTTGCTCCCTTGAAAACTCTGCTTCAACTATATGTTAATAAAAGATATATTAAAGTTTACTCAAAGACTGCATTCATTAATGCTAGAGTAGATACTGGAGTTTAGGCTTTAGCAAATTTCTTAAGACCACTGAAGAAACAGTATAAATTAAGCTTAGGTCTTGACCCCCATTACAATAGCTAGGGCTAAAAAAGTTGAAACATACCACCTCTGAGCATCTAGAAAGAAGTCCTGGCATGCTACCAGTACTCTTCAGCTACTCCTCTCCTTTCACCACATATTCAAAAAGTTTCAAAAGAAATCCTAAAAACCCTAAAGCAGCAAAGAAACTTTTAAACAAACGGACACCCAGAGCCCGCCCCTGGAAATCCGAACTGGAGTTGGTCCAGAGCGGGATTTGCAGGTGCACAAGAGTGTCAGGTGAGGCTCAGGCAGGCAGAAAGGCGCCCCGAAGGGTATGGCGTGGGAGCACTGCTCCGAGTCTGACATCTCATCGATGTCGGTGGTTGCTGAGGTTGTAGGGTAAAATCAGACAAGAGACACAGTAGGTCTCACCGCCGGAGAGATGAGCAAAGTGCTGCAGGATCTGGAGACACCAGGCAGTTTCCTCTTGCTCCTCACTCACAGAAATATGGTGCCCAGCTTCCTGGTCCTCTCGGTCTCAGGGTCCCATCTCAGGATCTCCTCAGCCTCCTCCCCCTTGCCTTGAGTGGGACTCAGGCCACACGGCCTCCAGCCTCAAGGAACCCATCGCATCCCCCGATGGCCAAGCCCCGCTCCCTGCCCGACTTTCGGCCCTCACTGAAGGAGCGGCACAGCCCCTTGCTCCTCAGTCACCGACATGGCCAGCCTGGGACAGAGAGAGTGGGGACACTGACAATCCCATGTTCTGCACCATGACAAAAGAAGATGCTTCTTAATGTACTCAGTTGGGACAATTTTTGACATAAGAGTCCATAATTCATTTTCCAGGTGGGACACTGGATGAGGACTGGGAGACATAACAGGTAAAATCCTTGACAACTGTTTTATAATAAACCTAAGAGTGATTTTTCAAAAATCTTCTGCTTCTCATGATGCTGAACAGCAATATCTAAGTGCATAATGTGAAAGCACAATGAATCAAACTTCTGCAAAATATAAGCTACGATGTTTAAAGAACAGTCTAGAACTTGATGTGAAGAAGGAAAATAGCCAAGTCTTCCAATTTCTAAGTGACTGAATAGTTCTTAAACACCTTCTACAACACATTTTCCTGGAGAAGGATCCACATAAAATATGGAAATGCTTACCTGAATGCTTTATTAGCTTTAACAGGGGTTGCTTCAAAGCCAATTGGGCAAAAATAATGATTTTGGCAATGATAGATATAAGCCAGTGATTCATCTTTCAATCCATGAGTTAACTTCGCCAAGGCGCCAGAAGCTACAAAAAATAAAAAACACACACACTGAGGGACCAGAATGCTTTACACAAACGACTAAGGACCACAGACAGAAAAGACATTACTTAGAGCACATTGATATTATGGGAAAAATGAAAAGCTACTGGTATAAAAAAATATTAATGGACTTATTTTCAGTTTTACCCTTTAGAATGAAATTCAGATAAACTGAATAGCAAACTAAAGAACTGAAATATGTCCTTCCTCACCAAAACCGAATAATACACATACTGATCTACAAAACTTAATTACCATATAAATCCTAATACCTAGTGTATACAACAATGGTCTCAACTTCTCTGGCTATGCACATCTATGGCTAGAAATTTCTGAATAAGCATATCCATTATAAGCATTCCTGTTGATAGACTATGTACATAGTATGACTGTGCTAATGTGCCTTTATAGAAGATAAACAAAAGTGGGAATTTTGAAATTAGATTAAAATGCTGACATGCTAACATGTTCTTCTCATACCTCGGAGATCATCTTGCACAGCTCCTTGTAGGAAAATGTAAACATTTCCCCAACACACACTTTAAGCTTTCTGGCAAAGTTACCCAGACTAGAGGGACAGTTTTCACAAGCCAAGTGATGCAGTCAGAACCTCTCTACAGACAGGCTGGTAGTACCACGTATAACCACTTAGAACAGCTGCTACTATTTCCCACAGCTATATTAGTTGTCAACTGATTTCAAAAGTATTACCAGCACTCAGTTCTTAAGGCCATTACCTCAGATTTCACTAACTTGCATCTCCAGGAAGAAACTAAATCACTCATGAACAAACAGCCCATTAAAACTGAGATCCTAAAAATAGTTGAAGCAGATGAAAGCTTGTAGTTCACGGTTTGTCTGATTGATTTTCTGGCCACTGAAAAAGGTGAAGACCACTAAGAAGACCGGGTCAGTGGCTGGAGCAGAGACAGGAGGCAGCCCCCACCCAGCGTCCACAGACACATGCAGTTTATGAGCTCCA
This sequence comes from Manis javanica, assembly GCF_040802235.1. Lineage (NCBI taxonomy): Eukaryota > Metazoa > Chordata > Mammalia > Pholidota > Manidae > Manis > Manis javanica. Next base: position 7,897,747 of record NC_133164.1, read on the forward strand.
GAGACACAGTAACATTTCTGGCTTAAATTCTTTCTCCAAGGTTTTGCCCAGAACTTCCCCAGACATTTTTACTTCATGGCTTACTACCAGCGCACATCTACACTACTACAATGTGATCTTTTCTGCTAAAATCTCTATTTATAATGACAAATGATAAATAAATCTTTCTGCAGTATTTGATTGAGTTCCCTAACAATTTCAAAACTGACACCCAAGGGCAGCTCTGAATGAAGAATTATAAGAATGAAATTCAGAAGCGGGCAATATGTCATTTCAGAGCTGAACCTGATTGTAGATAGATTCCAGGACAGTATGGATTTATACTACTAATAAATGCAATGATTATAAGAGATGTTTACACTTAATAGATTTAGGAAAAACTCTTGGAATCTTTTCAAAATTGTGAAAATGCCAAAGAAAAGGTTTACCCAAATAACTAAAAATTTTGGTGAGAATTTTTAAATAACTTTTTAACAGAAATCTTAAGGATGTCACACTTTCCTCCTTTAAGTCAAAGGTTTTTTGTTATAAAATAGCTGCCTTCTTTAATGTGACTTTGAATAGTAATTAATGTCCTGAAATATATTCAGGATTTCAGGGGCAAACGAGATAGGTAAGAAAGATTGCTCTCGTTGATATTCACATAATTCAGTCTGTGGCAAAAGTCCGTGTCCTAGTTTTCTAGAAGACATGAGGTGGTTTTGCTTGTACGGGGTAATGTTTGTGGGCTTAGGGCTACTCTGGTAATGTTTTTTCTCCTTACCTTGAGGCACATAACGTTCCGATTGATTTAGGTTAGGGCTTAGCAAACTTTTCCTTAAATGGCCAGACAGAAAATATTTGAGGCTTGAGGGCCATGGGTGCTACTCGTGCTCCTCAGGTCTAGCACTGGAGCGGAAAAGCAGCCACAGGCGACGTGTAAGCCAGGGACATGGCCGTGTTCAGTCAAACGTCATTTACAAAATAGGCTGACCACCTCTAATTTAGATCTGTAACCATCAAGCCTTTTGAGGACATGGAACCCTCCTGCAAGGGAAGTTTACATGGCAGCCTAGTAGGAAAGGATAAAAGCAGAGATGCTGGGGCCAAAGGAGGTAGGGAATTCGATGCCCACTTGTCACCCCCGCCATCCCTGAGGCACTGCCATAGAATTCCCAGGGCTCAGCTGGGCGCTATTTGAAAATCACCGACTTTTCCATCAATGAAAAACCAATGTCTTGACAAAGGCACCTCTTTGGAGAGACCACGGCAGTGGTTCTCACACTTGAACACGCAGGGTTTGTGAAACAAGAGATTGCTGGTAGCCTCCGCAGCACCTGACCCAGGAGCTGGCCTGGGGACCAGGCATCTGCACGTCTTAACAAGTTACCAGGTGATGCTCATGTTGGCCCAGCGTCCCCATTTTGAGAGTTGGTCTAGAGTTAAGAGGATAATTTCATTTTGCTCAGTTCAGTAAGCAGCTTATGAGCAACTACTAACTACATCAGGAACCAGAGGGAAATACAACACAAGGGATTCACAGAACCTTGAGCTGCCCTCGTAGAGAAGATCGAACAAGTAATTATAACAGAGAGTGGAATAAGATGGGGCCACCAAAAAGGGATATTATTCAAATGAGGAAGAGCACGTCAGGTCTGAGCAATCAAGAAAGAAGGGTGGCATTCAAGACAGAACTTAACGGAGTGGCAGGATTTCAACAATCCAGACGGAGGAAAGTGCATGAGGAGAAAACAGAATCACTGGAGGGGAGGGACGTAACCAGGGAGCGGCAGGTGGTCTGGATTAGAATATAGGGTACGACAGTTAGTATACAGAGGCCTACCGTAGGACACCCCCAGAATTTCAGGACAAGGTCAGAAAGAGATCACCCTCTGAAATGAAAGTAAATACAGCATTTAATACATTAAGGTCATCACCCAAGAAAGTAGTTCTAGCTAGGAGAAAAAAATAAATGGGTTACTGATGGAGGCTAACTTCAGAACGATGTCCAGTCTACACCAGAGTAGATCTAAAAAAGTCTGATACTTAAGTGACAAAGCAACCACTCCCAAATGCAGGGCCATGATCTGTAGGGTGCAGAGAAAGGAGAGGAAACAACTAGCGTGAGCTCGTTAGTCACCCAGACCTACTGTGAGGAGGAGTTACTGCTACGCTGCCGTGAGCAGCTGGCAGGAGAATGCTGGTGGCTTTGGTTATACTTCTCACTGCAAAGTAACAAATCAACATTTCAATATTCTTTGACTTTTTTAGTTTGAGTTTGTTCTGTAGAGCCTGATCATCTATAGAGGACTATGAGAATTCTAGACCTTACTAGAATTTGTTTACACCTTCAAAAAAACAAGAACCACATTCTGTAATCCAGAAAAACTGCAAAACTCTTATCCCTTGACATCTTTCAAACCCAACTAGTACACGTAGGACAGCATTGGCTTTGAGGTTTCCATTTTAAGCAAGCACTAGAGAGCTTCTCAAGTAGAAAGGATCTATTAGCACTGCACATTAAAAAGATTTATCTGGTCTTGTGTCTGTCATGAACTGGAGAAACCGGTGGAGGAGGAAAACAGAGTAGTAACACACAGTGCACCTGAGAGGTGCTGAGGCACCGGGGGATGCTGGTACAAGTGGCCACAGTAGCATGTATGTGAGTTATGCTGGTAAAGGGCAGAGGTAGCTATTCTCTGTTTAGCAAAAATAATGAGCTACAATATACCTACTAGAAGAATCAAAATGAACTATATGAACATTAGCATAGTTTTCCATCTATCTGATTAAAGAAAGGTGAATCTAGACTTCCTTGTCATAAATGTTGGTAGCTAAGTAAACCAACTTTGAAGTTACCTGAATAATCTGGTAATAATAATAATAGCAATGGCATTAATAAAAAATAAATAGTAAGTGAACCAACATATTGAATTAGTGTTGACAACTTGCATAAACTTCTGTGGTAATGACATCTCTGGAAAAAACACTCATAGTAACAGTTAAATCTGTGAATTTCATCAAATCCCTGTATTGATTTGTATTCCTCGAGTGAGCTCAGCTTACATTTACCGGGGCCACTGGAAATGAGATGTCAGCAAGCACGGGGGAGCTGAGGGCCAAGAAGCCCAGGCCCCCAGGGAAGCTTAAAGCATTGTGGAAAACAGGCCTAACCATCCTTAAAAACAAATTTAAACACAAAGAGACATTTCAGAGTATTTTCCAAAAGCACAGCAATAGGTGATGATGGTTTTCATGACCACACATCCCAGAGACTAGTAAGAAAGGCCAGTCTCTCAACTCCTTCAACGTGAGAGGGGACAGAAGAGCCTTTTGCTTGACTCACATCCTGCTCACCCCTCTGATTAGAATCAGAAGTTCTAGGGAGACGTGTGTAAGGTCACGAGCACCATTTACAGAATCAAAGAGCTACTGAGGGCAGACCCTACAGTCAGGGAGCTGGACAGACACATTAAAAAGATGAAACATAATAAAAGGCAGCGCGTGCCAAATGCCAAACGACAGGTGCCAACCATCAGGACTCTGGGGGTACAAGGATTAGAGCCTAGAGTAGCAAGGAAAGCCTTGGCAGCCCAGCAGGGTTTGCACAGGCCCCCGACCACTGAAGGAGGACGAGAAAATTCCAAGAGGGGAGGCAGACTGGTTACCCTTCAAGAAATACACATCAAAAAAGAAATAGGAGTCAAGAACTCTAATAGGGAAAATGAAACTGGGAATAAAACTAGGAAAATATATTATTAAAACTCATTTGAAGGAATTACAGTAACTGCCACTCCCCTCCTTCCAAAAAGGGGCTGAGGGAACGCAGGGAATAGACAGCTTATTCCATTCCTCAAATGAGAAAGACCTGATGTATGTGGAGGAAGCTTAAATGTATAGGTAAAAAAATCTGTAGGGCCATAAAATGAATGAAGCACAGATCCTCAAAGATCTGCAAATGAGAATGTCTAATAAAATTACGGCATAAAATCTTAAATTTGGATAGGACATTCGGACAAAATCTTTTAAAATTCTAGAATAGTGATTCCTAAATCAACTCTCTCCAGGGTTTATTTAGTGTTTGTTATTACATTCATTATAAGATATTTATTTAGATATTTATTTAGTTAGTTAGTTCTATCATGATGCTACTGATACTAATACAACAAAAAACCATGGACTTCTCTGATGAAATCCTCTCATGATCGGTAAGCACATGAGAGAAATGATGAATCTTGGGCTGGTGCCTCTCAGGGCCCCACCTGTAAAGCCGTCTCGGGACACAAGCCTAAGAAATGTGTCACTGTAGCTCTCCACTGTACACAATACATACGTGTGACAGACTCTCTGTGATTATTTCCCTATTTATAGAAAAGGTTTGCTGACCACTGCTCAAGATTAATGATTTTTAGTGTAGACACATCCAAGTGGTTACCTAGGACACTCGTTTGGGAATAGATACAAAATATTAGAACATTTATTACTTATGCTTATTGTCACATTCATAAAAGAAAGTAAGCTTTACTGATATTTATTCCATGATTGAGCATGGATGCCACAGAAGGTCGCACGTCACACGTGTGCTGTCCCGGAGGAGGGTGGCCGGCCCGGGACGGTGGTGCTGACTCACACCACCCACCGCAGTGCCGTGACGTGCCTCCTCATGTGCTTGCCTCCAGCAAACAGCTGTGTGTTCAGTCTACACGGCACAAAGGCCATCGGTATACATTTTATAAGACCTTTAATGAATAGAGTCATTATTATACTTTGTAATAACTGGAGAATGACCGTGAAAATCTTTTGGACCAGAAAAAGGTCGACCTTATCTTGTGAAAATACACATAAAGATCATGGAATAAAATAAAGGTCTTATAAAGGCAGCCAAATTATGTATTTTCTTTCACAAAAAGTCAAGTGCCCCCAACTCACTGACGTGATGATAATGACATTCCAAAAACACTGATGCCAAGTACAGTCATCCTGGCAGATACTTTTTTAAAAAGAAGCAATGTAACAACCTAAAAAACAAACAAACAAAAACCTTGAGCTAAGAAGAGAGAAAGCAATTTGGAAAAAAAATGTTAACTAATGTTTCTATAGATACATAATTTTTTTGAAAATGATATATGCTAATTCTTAAAGGTAATAGATATATAATAATATTATGTATATGTATATATACATACATATATATATGTAAATATAATAGCTCTAAAGTGCACTAGGACTCTTTAAAGAAGCCAACACCAGGACGGACAGAACAGCAAATGTAAGGTGTGAGATCTGAAATCATACAGACTCGGTTTGACACCTGCATCCACCAGCTGCCGGCCGTACCCCTCACACAACGGAGCAGACCGGGAGAGAGGAGGGAGCGAGCTGTCTCGTGTCTCTTCCTGTAGGGGTGGCTAAGCCCATTCATGAGGCTCCACCTTCAGGACCTAATCTCTCCCCAAAGGCCCCACCACCTCGTACCATCACATGGGCAGCTGGGATTTCAGCACGTGAATTGGAGGAGACACAGGGGCTAAGTGTATTAAAACGTATCTTCTTTTAACTTCACAGTGACCCAATGGGGTAGGTACACATATGGAAAGACAAAGGTCTACCCTGGTCCCAGTAAGTGACATGTCTGCTCATGGTCACAAAGCCGGTATGTGCAGAAACCAACATGCAAACTCCAAGCCTGCCTGGCCGGAAACCGACTTAATAGAGCTGACAGGTGTCCTACTCAAAGTTCAATCCACCATCTCATTAACCCACATGCCTTCTCTGTGGATAAAGACTCTCTCACTGACCAAAGTTTAGCTGGGCTCCTCTGAGCCTCTAGGCCTCTATCTTGGGCTGTTGTATCCACTGTTGCTGAGTCCAGCTTCGGAAAGGATCCTGCTAACTCAGTTTAGAAAAAATCCCCATCCCTTGATAACTGAGCAGGTTCCTCATCCCTCACCCTTGATGTCTAAGCCCTTGGCCTGTCTGTCAGACCAATTTAGCAAGAATTCCTTACCGTTGAGTTCTCCTGTTTACAATTTTCTATCCACTGACCCCCATTGCTTTGCTACTTAGCTATAAATGCCCAGCTGTCTCTGTTGTATTTGGGGTTGATCCAACCTCTCTTCCCTACTACAATAACCCATGACAGTAGCCTTAAATGAGGTCTTCCTCACTGTTTTAACGAGTGTCAGAATGGTTTTTTCTATAACACTGCCTTACAAGTTTCTGATTTATAAAGTCAATGATTGCAAAAATATCAAATAATGCAAATTATTTAACTAGCACATAAATAAAACAATCAAGATCAATCCCATTACTATTATAACCAAAACTGTTCTATAAGAGAACTCTGTCACTTTCAGGCCACTGTCCTACTGTCATCTATTATTATGCAGGTCTACTATCAAATAGTCTAAATTGTTGAATTGCCTTTTAGGGAGAGCAACTGCAACCTCCATGCTGCTTCCTGAAAGAGTTTTACTAGCACAATCACACACACACACAGACACACCATGGACCCAAACAACACAAACAATGTGTTAAAACCATGTTTATGACAAGCCTATAAGTGCTAAAAGTTCTAAATGCAAAGATGACAAGAGCTAAAAATATTAAACTGTATGCTGAAAAGTACCCTATAGATTACTACTAGGATTTCTCCCTTGGACAAGGAGATATAAAATTAGCAAACTGTGTTTAGGGCTTACATAATATCCCAAATTATCCAGCCTTTGAGAGGAATCCTAAAGCATGTGTGCGTGTAAAAATTTTCTATATGTTTACCTACCAGTTTCTCCAGCTGTTTTATTCTTCCCATGAGGCTTATATAGAACATATGAGCATCCTTTCACATGAAAATGGTCATTAATTTGTCTAAACCACCTGAAAAACAAGAAGATTTACTCACAGAGACAGTTTCATAACAAAGATGGCAGAGAAACTCAGGCAGTGCCCAAGTGTGGCATGTCTACTACGGGTTGGTTTACTACCAACACACATCTATGGCATCATTATTTTGCAGAACTAGATATAAGGTATTGCCCCTAAGCAAGGGCTCCGTACCTCATAAGTGTTGTATTTCCAGTGAAAGGGCCAAACCTAATATCTTCAAATGGGGGTTGAAAACCCAAAATATGTAGAGCTTCTTCTTGGGTAACAGGTGGGAGACTACGGAAGAAACACAGCCTTTCATTTTATAATTCAAACTTTATACAAATATAACCTGTTTCAACGTTAACATGTTTGATATGCAAAAAATTTTAGTCATGTTTTTAAATTTTATTTCATCAAAAATAATGCATGCATGTTTTTAGCTAAAAGGCTGATGACAAAATTCAGCAGTTTTCTCTCAATTTACAAAAAATCTATTCCTGTAAGTCTTCCATTATAAAAAGAGCAACACCAAATAACTTTTGAATGTAAAGTTTGGGGATACCAATAAATTGACATACTTACTTTCCAGCTCCCATTGTGCTATACAAGAAATTCCAACAAGAAATTAATGAGGAGATGCCACAAGAAGTCTTATATTGTGGCCGGCTTATGCAGTACCTGAGGAAAGAAAAAACCCTTTTCTTCACTTGAGTAAGTACAAAATATACATAATAGAAATGTAATCTCATGCAACTAAAAGTGTTCACATGAAAACTGATCGTTTCAACTAAGACAAGATCTTTATTCACTTAAAAATATTTTTCTGTCTATTAAACATGCCATAACAAGAAGTCATCCAAATTAATAAAGATGGCTAAGTAGGACTAATATTTAGGGTGGCTGTTATCTAAACCCAATGCAAAAAAACTAATGATATATAAATTTAGACACCAACTACTGAAATGTCAGTGTTAACTCCTAAGTAAGTTCCTTGAATACATGATTATTTACAAACTCAAAACTACTGGAGAAATAAAGCATTGTCCCTACGTATCAACTTCTCAGAGAGATTCCTAAAACTAAAAATTGCCACTATTGAATAATGGTTCTACTGCTGCAGAGAACTTTTAAGTGTGACATAAAATCCTCCGATGGCACAATTTAGTTGCAATTAGCCCAATTTTCCAAATAGTCATGTGTCGAGAGAAGTGACTGAGGCCAACATGCACAGACAAGAAGCAGGCTCTTCTTTAGTCACAAGGAAGAAAATACTTTGGCTTTCAAATTACCTTTCCCCTGCCGCTTTCTAATGAAGGTACTGATGAGCAGCTAACATGAAAGAAGAAACAAGACCTATTATCACTGAGCAGTTTTATGTCTTACCTTGAAGTTAATCACAAAAAGAAAATTGCAGGGATATGGATATGTATTTGTGTAGGTACATATAATATGCATAATGGTGCACTTAACAAATCAACAGTGATCCTTGTGTCTATAGTCTGAACCAGGATCATTAAGCTGAGATGCAAATGCTAATGGTCACTTAACCACATGGCTGTTGGAGAGCCATATAATATACTAACTGTAATGGCTTGAACTGAGCCCCCCTAAAAAGATATGTTGAAGCCCTAACCGTGGTCCCTGTGAATGTGACCTTATTTGGAAATAGAGTCATGGCAGATGTAGTCAGGCTAAGATGAGGTCGTCCTGGAGAAGGGTGGGCCCTTAGTCCATGACCACTGTCCTTATAAAAAGAGAAGAGAGACAACAGAGGACACCCTGTGCAGATGCACACATGAGACGAGAGAGCCATGTGACAGCAGACCAGCGCCGCAGCTGCAAGCCCAGGGATGCAGAGGACGGCCCCAAGAACTACGGGACCGAGGAAGGCAGGGAGGCTTCTACCCCACAGGTTTCGAAGGGAGGGTGGCCCTCCAGAACGGTGAGACCATTTCTGTTGTAATCCACCCAGTTGTTGGGACTTAGTTATGGCAGCCCTAGGGAGCTAATACACTAATTATCATCTAGGAAAGACTACAAACTGGTTTATATCTACTAATGAAAAAAACAATCAACACAGAGATGATTTTGCTTATATCTATTTGCAAGGCTGTTTAAATAAAAATGGCCACAAAAACAATCTTAGCCTGAGACAGTGTTGACGTTACAGGGCTCTCCTATTTTACACTAAGAAGCTAACTTCCACCAGTGCTCATGTATCATAGCTCTACGAACATTCACTCTGTTCTGTGACCAAACTTCCTACAATTGGACTTAGCAGTCACCATCAATTATTTCCCACAGCTTTCTCACTTTTTTCCCCAGTATCTTGTTTGTTTACATTCCTTGTCAAGTGGCTAAGAGCTCACGGGTGTTGTAATCACTGAATTCTTGCATGACTGGGAGTCTGTCGCCTCCACACTTGAATGACAATGTGAATATAAAATGCTAGGGTGACTGTTTGTCTCCTGAGAAAGAGAACTCCACTGGTGTCTGATGGAAACTGAGACCAGTGGGATATTTCCCTGAGTACATCTTGGTTTTGCTCCTGGACACCCAGGACCCTTTGTGCTTCAAGTTCAGCAACTCCACCAGAACACGCTTTGGTGTTGATCACACGTACTGATTTTCCTTTCCTGAGATACAATTTACCCTCTCAAATCTGCAGACTAGCATTTCTTATCTCAGTTGTGTCTTAAAATATATTTTTCTATTCTGATCGTTTCCTTGGAAGACTGGTTGGAGATATTTGGATCCTGTTATCCATATTTCTCTATTCTTTAATCATTTTTTATCTTGGTCCTTTTCCATTTAGGGTCTGTGTGATTTCCTCACACTGGCCCACCACAGACGTCATTATGGTTTTCCCGAGCTTGGGCTTTTTTCCTTGCTTTTAGTGTGGTTTTCACCTCCACAAAGACTTTCTTTTTGTCCTCCATTTCTTTCCAAGGTCCTGACAATTATTCCTCCTTCTGTTCTCGTATAATTTCTTCTTTTAGCTCATTTTGAGAAGTCGTGTAAATTATGACTTTTCTTATAGAACGGGCTTTGTCTGAATTTTAACTATTTCCTTGAGTAACTCCTCCAAAGATGTGTGCCTTCTGCAGATGTTCCTTTTTTGTTTTATTTGCAGTTTTCATACACATATTATCAAGTTGCCTCCTTTCTGATTTTTACTCACCTTTGAATAGAGACAATTATCACCGAAGACCTGTCCACTATCTTTAACACCTTGCTGTCAGATCTGTGGAGTCTCCCACCTATTTATTTATTTATTCATTCATTTATTCATTCGTTTGTTTGTTTGTTTGTTTGGTAAAAACAAATCACATGGAATTTACCATCTAACCATCTCTAAAGGTACAGTTCAGTAATGTTAACAATATTTGCATTATTGTGATAGAAATCTCTAGAGCTTTTTCATCTTGCAAGACTGGAACTCAATACCTACTGAGCAGCAATTCCCCCTTGCCCTCCCCCAGCTGCTGGTAACCCCCATTCTATTTTCTATTTCTATGAGCTTGACTTCTTTAAATATTTCATTTAAGTGGAACTGTGCAGTATTTATCTTTTTGTATCAGGCTAAATTCACTGAGAATAATATTCTCAAGGTTCATCCATGGTGAAGCACATGTCAAAATGTCCTTCTTCTTTAAGGCTCAGTAATAGTCCATTGTGTGGATATACCACCTTTCCTTTACTCCTTTACCTACTGACAGATACTTCACCTACCCCTTGGCTCTTGTGAATAATACTGCAATGAACACGGGTGCAAATCTCTCTCTGAGATCCCACATTCTTTTGGAAATATACCCAGAAATGGGATTGCTGCATCAACTGGTATCTCAGTTAGCTCAGGATGCTATAACAAATATGACAGTCTGGGTGGCTCAAACAACAAATATTTATTTCTTATAGTTCCAGAGTCTGAGAAATCCAAGATCAAGGCACTGGAAGATCCAGTGTCTGGTAAGGACCTGCGTTCTGTTCGGCATCTGGCTACCCCCTCACTGCGTCCTCACATGGCAGAGCAGAGAGAGAAGAGGAAGCGAGCCTTCTCCTGTCTTCTCTCTAAGGGCACTGATCCCATTCATGAGGACTCCACCCTCACGACCTAATCACCTCCCAGTGGCCCTACCTCCTGGGGGGCAGGATTTTCCATAGTGGCTGCACTACTTTATAATTCCATATTCCAACTAACAGTGCACAAGGGTTACAATTTCTCTACCTCTTTGCCAGGATTTGTTATTTTCTGTTTTTTGACAGTGGCCATGTTAATGGACATAATGGGTGTGAGGTAGTGTCTCATTTCACAGCAACATTCAGGAAAGGGCTGTGAATGGGTTCGGATAAAACCACTAGGTGAAAAGTTGATGGGAACAGGGTATTAGCCTTATGCCACTGTCACCCACTGATTATTTGATGGCTGAAGAGGGGGAAAAAATAACTTGACAATGTGAATTAAGGCTGTTACCACCTTAATCTGGTAATCACTCTTAGAATCTCTAACACTGGATAACCAGGTGTGTGTAGTTTGACATGAAGGACACTGGATCATTTAGGCAGTATTCTTGCCTAAAATGTTCAATCAAGTCTTTACATCTAACTTGCAGTTTTCAGGAAACACTGAAATTACAGTAACAGTTTGGACAACTAACAGGAAAAAAAAAAAAATCAGACAAACCCAAAAGGTAGGACTTTCTATAAGATATCTGGCCAAATCTCTTCAATAAACTAATCTCCTAGAATTAAAAAAAGGGGGAAGGAGAGTGAGGTGGGGATTATTCTCGGTTAAGAGATGTATGTATAAGCCACAAAAAGAAAACACAAGGCATAGTTCAGGGTTAGGTCCCCATATGAACAATCAGGCATGTAGATATTTTCACAACAATCTAGGAAATCTACATTTAGCCTGGGAATTAGCTATTAAGGAAATATTATTAAGTTTACTAGGTATGACAATGGTATTGTGGTTAAGGAAAAAAATAAGTCAGTTTTTAGTGATTACCATCGTCTGAGGTCTAATATTTTCCGCTGTTTAATATCTTCAAGAGGAGAATACTGAGGCCACTCCCTTTGATGTCTTCCTTTTTTATCTGAAGTTTTTTTCTTGGAACTTTGTTTCTTTACATTGCCTAGAATACAAGAGTATAAAATAAGCAAAATGCTTAAGATGAAGTAAACTGCCAGGCAATACTATTAATTACACAACAAAATTAAAAAGTAACTTCCACTAGTTCTAAAAATGGTATTTGCAAACATATTGAAGAAATGCGTGTATCTTCAAGAAAACTCCCCTACATTAAAGTGAGATAGAGAGAGAATACAAAGAAATTTAAACAACCCTGAATAGTATTTCCTGTCAGGTTCTTATAGCTAGTCACTTAGTTAGTAAAAGAAGCAATCAAAACCTTTAATTTAGAAAACTGAATTACCAGCAGTAAAATAGTCATCTAGATCACCTTCCAGAAAATGAATTCTTTCTATAAAACAACAAAACCATATTAAGGTCACTCTGCTAAGGAAGTAAAAGCTCTAGACCCAATAGTGCAACGATTTTAGGTTTAAAAATATCTCCAGGCCTACAGAGACCAAAAAACAGATTAAGAACGATGCACACGTGTACGGTATGAAGATGCGACTTCAGCATCAGGAATTAGAATGGAAAACAAGCTCTCCTTTCTGTGTGCTTGTATCTACGTACACACACACACACACACACACACACACATTCTCTCACTCTGAAAGACACGTGGGAAAACACAGCGGTCACCTCTGCAGAGTGGGGACCTGGAAGCTAGATGAACGGAAGACTAAAGTGAGGGTTAGACTTTGCACTGTTGAATTTTCACACATTTAACTTCCGAGCCATTCTGATGGTTACTCAGTCCAAAAACCATATAAATTAAAATATTAATAGAGAACAAGTTTCATTCCACTAAAATACAATGAATATTTTGGATAGCTATGCTAAAAAACTTCAGTGACTTTCACATATATTTTATTTTAAGTGAAAAAATTAGATCTGTTGTAAAAATTAAATAAAAGCAAGCATTTTGTTTTTATAAATAATTCATAAATTATAAAACATAGGTTATACAGATACATGCCTAGAAAACAAACATGGAAAGGGGCCCGTTTCGTTCATTCAAGATGCTCTACAATAAAGCCATTTGGCCCCCAGAACCAGCTGGAACTCAGAAACAACTATTATACAGAAAATGTCTCTAATTTTTTAAAAATATCATAACAACAAATACTATAATGTCCAGAAACAAGATTTTGCCCAACTTCTTGTAGTTATTCTAAGTCTGCCCAGAGAACACAAAATTTCTCACAGAGCTGAGCCACCCCTGCCAAACCTGAGCTAAGCCTCATTCCGACAAACTTTTTTCACTAATAAAGTAAATCTCAGAGGGAGAAGATGGAAAATCTACTTGCCAACATTCTTGAGCTGCCTTCCCTGCCCGCCAACGAGGACCTCCCTCGGCAGCTCCCCGTGCCTCCCATGCTGGAGGCCCCTCCCTTCCACCTCCCACCCGGAGCCCCCAGGCTGGACAGGCTTCTGTCCCAAAGGGGCATCCTCCGCAGAATCCCCACTGCCACACACAGGGCTGGCCCTCCGGGCAGAATCCATCCAATCACGGAAGGAAGGCCAGGTAAAGTAGGAGCCACGTCTGAGAAAGGAACCAAGAAGAGCAACGCCTGAACCTTCTGAAGCCCCATCTCATCAACTCCAGTTACCTTTGCCCTGCTCCTTATCACTGCCATGTTCCTTCTTCCATTCTGCCACATCCCCAGAGGGCCCCAACACCAAAAATACATAAATATACATTAAAATGCATAAAATGCATATATGTATGTACACACACACACACCTCTAGTCACCACACTGGCTTTTAGAGACAGGTATGAGGATAGCAAATAAAAGTACAATACTCACCATCTTTTTGAATTGAAGAAGAACAAGACAGAGTTCTGGGCAATCACTGTCACTGGAGAGTGAGGTTGGGGGACCCCAGAAATAAGAGAGCCAGAGAAAGGGAGACCCAAATTCTGTGTAAGTGTGAGTCACATCTTAGGCTGACCCCTGAACCATGCATGCACAGAACAGACCCCAAACAGCACAGCTGAGGCTAAAAGAACTGAACTATATATCAGATGTTCCAAAGGGACAGAATTTGTTTTAGTTTAGTTTAGTTTTAGTCCAACCAAATTAACTGCTGCTAAAATTAGAAACCAAGAAATAAAACACTCTTTGAAAGAATATGCAAAAATCGAAAATCACCCCAACATTTCCAATGTTTAGGATACAATCCAAAATTACTGAATATGTGAGGAAACTGAAAAAATGTGACACGTTCTCAAGTAAAAGGGTGAGAACTCTGAAATAACCCAGATTCGAAAACTGACAGATTAAAGGATTTTTAAAAGGGTATTATAACTATGTTGTATGTGATAAATGAAATGTTCTAGTAAGGAATGAAAACATTAGCAAGTCCAAGAAAAAGAAACTATTTTAAAAATGTAAATTCCAGAACTAAAATAAAAAATATCTGAAATAAACAATTCATTGAATATAGTTAACAGCTATCTCAAAGAGACACACTTTAAATATAAAAAGACATAGGTTAAAAATAAATGGATGTTAAAAGATATACCTAGCAAACATTAGTCAAAAGAAAGCTGGTGCAGTTAATTAATATCAAACAATGTTGTTTTCAGAACAAGAAAGAATGCCAGGAATAATGAGGAACATTCATAATGGTAAAAAGGTTAACTCCACAAGAAGAAATAACAATCCTACATGTGTATTCACCTAATAACTGAGCTTCAAACTGCATAAAAACAAAAGTAACAGACTTAAATGAAGAATCATAGTTGGAGATTTTTTTAACACCCTATTTTCAACAATTGATGAAACAAGACAAAAATTAAGTAGTGACACAGAAGATGTGAAAAACACTTTCACTTTGTCCCAAAAATATTTCTAAAAACACTTTGACCAACAAGTACAGAATGCACATTCTCTGCCTCACCCTAATTCCAACACCTGAACAAGTGCACTTGGTCCATTCATCAACACAGACCATATGCTGGGTCATAAATCAAGTCTCAGTAAATTCTAAAAGACTGAGATCATATATCCTCTGTCCACAGTGGAATTAAGTTAGAAGTAAATATTTAAGAAACCCCAAATATCTGGATATTAAGCGGCATACGTTTAAATGATACATGAATCGAAGAAGAAATCACAAAGGAAATTAGAAAATATTTCAAATTAAATGGTAAGAAAAATGAAGCATCAAGATTCGTGGGCTGCTGCTAAAGCAGTAGTAAAAGCAATTTAGAGCATTAAGTACTTATAGTAGAAAAATTTTGAATCAAGAAGTTAGAAAATGAAGAACAAAGTACACCCAAAGTAAAGGGAGATAATAGAAAACAAATCAGTAAAAGAGAAAAACAACTGAGAAAATTAACAAAGCTAAAAGCTGACTATTTGGAAAGATGAACAAAACTGATAAACCCCTAGCTAGGAAAAAACAAAAACAAAAACAAACAAATATTACTAGCATCAGAAATGATAAGGATTTATCATTAAAGATCCCATAACTGTTAGAGGGAAAAGGGCCATGTTTATATATAACTTTATGATGACAAACTTGACAACTTAGATGAAATGGACAAACTAAAATTTGACAGCAGGAATGGGTATTAAGCAACTCCCTAATTAGAGATTTTTAATCCCCTCTGAAAACCTTTCAAAATTTAGGAGAGAACAATTCCCAGCCTGACTTGGAAGAGCTGCCTCACCCTAATTCCAACACCTGAACAAGATACTAGCAAAAAAAAAAAAAATTATAGACCAATCACCCACAAAGACAGACACAAGATGAAATCCCCCTGACACGGTGAGAATTACAAATTTATATGACATCCTGTGAAATAAGTTCATTTTGCAAATGAACAAGATATATACGGTGGTTTTACTAAATGATCAGAAGAAGCCTAGAGGTAAAATACAAATCCTAACTCTTACTTTTTACTAGCTGTGCAACTTTGCACAAGCAACTTATCCCTCTATGCCTCAACTTCTTTACTTATAAAGCAGGGATAAATGTACTTACTGCATAAAATTACCATATTACTGTGAGTTCAAAAGAAGCAAAAAAACAGTAGTATCTGCCACAGGACCATCACACTGCAATTGTGAAATTGTGCACTGCACCCCAGGTCATACCGCCTTGTTAAATTGTGCGGTACACAACCTACCCAGTGGGACCTGGAGACTTTGCTGGCTGCTCCAAAAATTTTAAAAACAAAAAAGCCACAATATTATATAGTAGAAAAGCAAGCTAGATGTTTAACTGGGATATATTAATTCATGTTCCTGCAAAACTATGAAATAGCATTATGTTATTCTACTCACCTCACTAACCATTTCTAAGCCACAGTGTACTTATCTGTAATATCTGTACTTTATAGCATTCTTAGATCTTTCAAAGCTCTCAAGATGCACAAATTATGTTTGAAGTTTCCAGTGGCAACCCACTTATGACCTAATCCTATGTCCAAGGTTATTTTTGTAATTAAAAAGACAACATGATAGCAACGTTCCTCTTCAGTATTATAAAAGGAAAACATGTTTAATGGCAAGTTCACTTTTTTTTCAAGTACAGTTTAAATATTATATTAGTTTCAGGCATACAACACAAGTGACTGGACAGTTATATACATTATGAAATGCTCACTACACTAAGTGTACCTACCATCTGTCACCATACAAAGCTATTACAATACTACTGGCTATATTTCCTATGCTGTACTTTTCAGCCCCAAGACTTAATTATTTTACAACTGTAAATTTATACCTCTTAATCCCCTTCACCTGTTTCACCTAGGCGAGTTTCAACAAGATACATTGTTTGTTTTCCTATTATTTTCACATGCAAATTTCATGCCTCCTTCCTTACCTGAGATGTGTTTCAAATTTGTGGTCACCCCATCAAATTCAGATTTATCAATTTCCCATGCAAGAGGTAGCTTGCCCAGGCTGCTGGATAAGTTTTCCAAGCTTTTTTCTTCACTGTAGATGATTTCTGAAGTACTAGTCGGGATGCCCCTGTATCTTGAGGAATTACTCCCAGCGGATAAAGAGGTACTCTCGGGGAGGCGAGAAGAGCAGGCTGGATTTGGAGTTTTATAGATGGAGGTTGCCTGGTTGAGGAAGGCATAGTCCGAACAGATGGCATAAATTTTCTCCCGAGTATGGGTCACGGGACAGCCCCATGGATAATGACCATCTCCTCTGGGACCCAGTGGGGCTCCCGAGGCACGTGTGCAGAAGGCCTGGACAGCACCTTGTAGACTCTCTTCAGGAGACTTTCCTTCAGAATTGTGCTCACCATTTCCAGAATCATTGGCCCTTTCTGCTTCTGCAATGTTAGGCATTGAATGCAACTATATGGGTTCTGTTAGGAGGAAGAAGTTGCAACTTTCTGTACTTGAAAAACAGCTCTGAGGATTGTTTACAGCATTCTACAAAAACTTGAGAGCTGCAAAATCGGCTCCTAAGAAAAGAGGGAAGAGAAAGAAAGATCAACAATCCACCAGACATTGTAAAAACACTAAAAACATATCAAGTGTTCCACAGGCCTTCATTCAATAAACATTTATTTTACAACAACAGTATGCCCAGAATCGTGATCACTGACCATGTCTTACTAAAAAATTATTTTAAGATAATACTTCAAAAAAAAAGACAACTCAAGTAAAAAAAGGGCCATCTACCTGAATAGTCACTTCTCCAAAGATGGTGTTGAACTGGGCAATGAGCACATGAAAAGATGCTCAGCATCATAAACCATCATGGAAATGCAAACCAAAACTGCAGCAAGATACCACCTCACACCCACCAGAAAGGCTCAAAGGGCCAGACAATAATGATGGTCAAGGATGCGGAAAAGTTGGAACCCTCACACACTACTGGTGGAAATGCCAAATGGCCCAGTCACTTTGGAAAACATTTCCTCAAACATTTACATAGAGTTACCATGTGATCCAGCAATTCCATTCCTAAGCATATATCCAAGAGAAATGAAGACATATATCCCCACAAATGTTCATAGCAGCATTACTCATAATAGCCAAAAAGTGGAAAAAATACAAATGTCCATCAACTGATGGATAAGCAAGAAATAATACATCCATACAATGAAATATTATTGGGCAATAAAAATAAACGCAGTACTGACCCATGCCACAGCATGAATAAGCCTGGAAAGCACCATGCTCAGTGAATGAAGCCAGTCACAAAGGACCAGATAATGCATGATGCCATTTACATGAAACGTTCAGAATAGGCAAAGCCATAGGGACGGAAATTATATTAGTGGTTACTGAGGGCTAGGAGATAGGAGCAGGTCAGGGGTGATGAGGTTTCTTTTTGAAATAATGGAAGTATTTGATAACCAATTGTGGTGATGGATGTATGACTTTGTGAATGTACTAAAAGCCACTGAGTAGTACACTTTAAATAGGTGCATTGTATGGTGTGTGACTCGTATCTTATTTATAAAGCTGGGCATCCATCACCACAGTCAATTACAGTGAGTCCCCATCTTCTGATAATTCTCAAGAAAAACTGAATTTCAAGTATACACCAGTTCCTTTAAGGAAGAAAACAGAGAAGTTTAAATAGCCAAGGAGGGCATTCAAGGAAGCTGAAGATTTATCCAAAAGGAAGACACTGATGAGTCAAACCATCACTGGGAGAACAGGAGGTGACCCAACGCAAGTGGCAGGCAGAGCGTGCCCACTTCACGGGCCCCCAGGGATGGACAGCACTCCAGAGAGGTCCCCCAGCCTGGGTGGGCACTTTGACTTTAAATCTCTCTGCCCATTTTCTTACTTAAAAAATCAGAAATGAGAATAACTTCACAGGTTTCAGGAAACTGATTATATAAAACCCATCAGACAATACTGAACGACGAAGAGCCATGGCGAAGGCGGTAAGGAGTGCAGACACCCTGGTCAGCCAGGGCCTGCGATGAGACACTAGGGAAGGGACTGCGTGTCCTTCATGGGATTCAAGGACACAGAGCTACACACAAGGAGCATGCCACATCTAGAAGATTCCATTTTCTTTATTTTTAAGGAATGCTTTCCCTCCATTCAAACCTTCAAGTGGTGATTTTTCAGTAATTTGTGCAGAGTTTATAGCTATTTGCAAGGGGCAGGTTTGGCAGGAGCTTCACCACCAAAAGCAGACCCTCCAGTGGTTTCTTTATCTTTTAGCCAAGAAATCCTAGGAGCAGGTGTGGTGGCTCTCAGGACAGGAAGTTTCTATGCTTTCTCCTTCTTCTTCACCTCCTGGTGTGAAGGCGACCGTGGGAAGATGCAAAGAGAAACCTGCGACCCGAGGTTACATAGACCAAAGTCTGGGCTTTTCTGGAGAGCCGGTCTCTCCAATTCTTAGCACAGGCCCTAGCAGAGCATTTCCTACTTATCTTTAATCTCAAGCCTTTCCCTAAAAGCCAGTGTGTGGGCAGAGGCAGAGAGTATGTGTGGCACTGGTGTTGTGGGCGTGGGTGGTGGGAGGCTGAGCCACGAGAGAGAACACAGGGCCTGGTGGGCAAGAGGCAATGAGCAGAGGGTGCAGGGCAGGTCTGCTGGGGAGATGGCCGTGTTCAGGCGCTGCCCACCTCTCCATCTCTAGCTTCCCTTTTTGCCAGAAGCATCCTTCCTCAGACTGGTGGGACCAGACGCCCACCCACACAGCAGTGTGGAATGTTGTGAAGGATGCTCACTTGGGACACACGCAGGAGATGATTCTTATCAAACACATAGGCAAAGGGAAACTACTTCATTCAAGCACAAAAGGGGCTGAGAGACCCAAAAGCTAAAGACAAGAAAGCACACAGCGCTTGAGTAATAAAAAATATCAAGTCTGGTTTTGTTTGTTTGTTGTTTGGGGTTTGTTTTTAAACAATGTTCACTAAACAAGAGTGACCTCTTTGGTTGCACTTGAACCAAAAGAAGCGAGATCACCAACCCAAGGATGTATTTTACATTGATTATCAATAAAAACCAAGAGTATAAACTTAGAGTGGGACGAACACTTTCTCATTTGAACCACTGTTTATGGAATTGTGTTGTAGTCTATAGATTTTTATCACATAAGTGAAACAAGTTACAGAAAAATATTATAAAATACCAAAAGATATTACACAGAAAATGAAAATATCCAAATGCCACTGCTACGGTTATTTCCTTCCCTTATTATCTACTCCATGTTGCTCGTCTCCACATCAGTGGTAGTTCCAGGAGGCCGGGGCACTAGTACTATCTGTTCTCAGGCTTTCTTACAAGTGGACTGAGCACAGGTTTTTACTGATAACACAATCATATGGATGTCTACGATTGTATCTTTTTATACTCACAGCCTAGGAAATACTGAGCTACAGAGGGCAGTTTGTCCCTCCATCAAATAGTCTGCAGCTCATACAGTTCTATCACAACTAGTATCTCCGTTTGCCCTTAATTTTATGAACTAGTCCCAATTCCATTCCTGCTCCAAGCTGAGCCTCCCCAGCACCCAGGAGCTGACCTTTCTAATCTGACCTGTGCATAGAAAATAAAGCTTGTAACCAGACATGATCATACAACTCTCCTGCCTAAAACCGTCTGCTATTAGAACCAAAAGCCAGCTCCTTCCCTGGCCGCATGATGGATCTCTAGAGCTCAGCTTGACCACCCCCATCCTCTCTGGAATCTCTGACCACTGACCACCTTTCCATTCTCTGAGAGACCTCTCCTCCCATTCACCCTCCTTTATTTAGTTAATTCCCATTTATCCTTCAGATATTCTTCAAATGTCACTTTCTGGGGATGCTTTCTTTGCTCCTCAAACTAGGCCTGCACACACACTCAGATACATTTCTTTCAGACGTCTTATTAGCGTGCAATTTTACCTTTAGACTAGTGTGTTTATTTGATAAATGCCTGCCTCCTGCAAGTCTGCTTTTCCTAACGATTGTATCCCCTGGGCCCAGGATCTGTAGAAGTTTCATCAACAAAAACCTATTTTTAAATGCCTACATCATGCTAGGTATTATTGTAAGCCCCGGATTAGAATCCTAGATTCCAGGAGGGCTTACTAGGAGTGGCGGTAGGAATCAAGGGCTGGAGTTTCAGACAAGGGGCCTGCCTCTCTTTATTCCTCCCTGGTTCTCGCATGTAAGAACTGAAGTCCCCTAATAGAGGGAAGGGAAGTGAAGCTCTATTAAAATTTACTACCAAGAATGACTGCAGGACCTAAAGCTCGATTTAATGATTTATTCATAAAATCATGGCACAAAGCAACATTAAGTATTGTTTAATGGCGTGCAAACAAAATGTGTTAAAATGGCCAGTTTTAAAGGCCCCAGTAAGAGAAGCGATTTTTAAGTCACTGGAAGGAATTGTTCCGTAAATAAACGTTCCATTTGTAAGGCCAATATTCATCGCCTAGCTTACATTCTTCTCCGGTTACATTTTAAATCCGTACATCAAGTAGCAAGTTTGCTTAGATAACGAAACATCTTTAGAAGTCCACTGAGGCGCAGGCGCAGGTAAGTGACCGACTAAGCGCGGGATATGCTCCACGGGCCCACCTGACGCGTGAAGCCCCAAGATCTTATCTCGGCCCCCCGACCGCCCCAGGCCGCTCCCCGGCCCCCGGGCCCCTTCCCCGGTCAAACCTCGCTGGCACAGGCCGAGGGCCTACGGAAGATCCCGGGCTCCCGGGCGCACCGCGTCCCGCCCCGCTGCGGGGCAGACGAGCAGAGTCCCCGCCGCCCTCCTCTGCGAAGCTCGCGCGCTCGCAGGCCGCCGGGCCCCTGCTGTACCGGCGTGTGCAAGGCCACGCGGGCGGGGAGCAGGACACCGGCGGCGCCCCCTGCGCGCGCCCCGCCGGACACCCGGGCGCCAGGCCTGCGGACCCCCCTCCGCCGGAAGCCGGCGCTGAACGCTGGGGGGAGTGAGCGGATGCGGCGCAGACAGCGCCTCCTCCCCGCGGGGTCCCAGGCGCTCCCGCTGCGCGAGGCGCCCGGGCGGGGGGGCAGCGCCGGCCACTGTCCCCGTTGAAGAGGCAGCCGCCGACGAGCTCCAGAGTGCACGAGTCGATAGCGTTAATAAGGACAATTGCAAAAAAGAGAATCCCCACCTTGGCCCCAACCGGGCCTGCTTTGGCTGGCGGGACTCCTCGCCCGTCTGGTTGTTCGGGGCTGCGGGCAAGGTCGGGAAAGGGAAGGAGGAGCGGAGGGCGCTCCGGGTCCGAGGCCGCAGCTGCCCGTGAGGCCTCCGAGTGACCGCGCTGGCGAGGGGACCACCGGCGCGCGCTCCCGGCCCGGGCCCTGCCGAGCGGGTCTTGGGGAGGGCGCTGGGCAAGGGCCACCGCCAGCCGCGCGGGCGCCTCCACCTCAGGCTTTGTTCCCAAGGGGACTCTCCCCCCGCCTCCTGAGCGCTTCCCCCGTCCTGCTGCTCAGCTCTTTGCCCGACTTTCCCCTGGAGCACAGGCACGGACCCGGGCGGCATTGGTGACTCCTAGAGAAGGCGGGCGGCCGGCCCGCGGCCCGGGTGCCCCGCGCGCAGAGCGCAGAGCAGCGGGCCGCCCCCTCGGCCCCTGCCCGAAGTCCCGGGTACCTGTGTCCCGCGGGGTCGACTCGCGGCAGCCGCGGCGGAGCCCGGCACCGGGGCCGGATCACAGCATCCAGCGTACGGCCCGCGACGCGCCTCGGGTGACCCTGGGGCGATCGTCTGTCGTCCCATCGGAGCGCGCGGGGACAGCGCTGCGACGGCTGCTCCCGGCGACCGGTCGTCAGATATCACTGACACACCTTCCTTTCATCGTGTTTTTACCTGCCCTCTGCAAGAGCGGAGGATATGGTGAGATTTTTTTGTTAATCTTATCTGTGCCTCCAGATAGGCATGCCCTTCTTTTGGGCATCTAGTATTTATCTGTTCCCTGAACGCGGCGACCTCGAAGTAAATACAGGAGGGAAGGATGAGAAAACCCAGCAGGATTTCCGCTAGTCCTGTCGCGAACTACAAGTCCCAGGAAACCCTGGCGCCCGGGCGCGTGTCCACCGCGCCATCCACTTGCAGACGGCCTTACTCAGCCCGGCCCGACGCGCGGGCCAATCCCCTCGCCCTGCACCTCGGGCTGGAACCCGAGACGGCTTCGCCCCTAAAGATGCTCCAGTTGCAGAAGCAACGCCAGTTTATCACTATCCCGTGAAAGAGGAGCAGCGTGGTTCTTTCCCGGTTCGGCAGAACGACTGGCATCCTGCATCCAGACACGCCAGCGCTCGGGTTGTGATCTTCTTGGGCGAAGTGCAGCCCCGCGCCTGCCCTGCTCTGCAAGAGACACCTTTTGGATCCGCGTTTGCTGCAGCGATCGCCCAGCGTGCCCCAGTCCAAGCCGCCGCTGGTTCCGTCTGCCCCTTACACTTCATTTATCCGTGGATCATTTCAAGAGTCCGTCTTGTAAATGTTTAGCATTTTGCTGCTTTACTGCTTCTTTCTGGGGACAGTTCCAGCAATTGCCGAGACCGGCCAAGAGAGGCGACTGAGTCCGGAGAAGAGCAAAATATGGGGACCTGGGCTAAAAGCAGCCGTCGTCCTTCCCGCGCGCTATTTCTACATTCAGGCGGTGGATACATCATGGAATAAGTAAGTTGGCAAATGGCTCACAAATTATTATGGAACGCAGTTAACATTTAACGTAGCTATCTTAAAATTGTATCCGCCCAAGAGCTCGTTTCTCCCCAGCAGTTTAAATTCCAGAATATTTGGGTGCTGTCCACATCTGATTTTAAGCCTCCACCCGTCCCAATCCGTTTTTCTCTATAGCTTTAGAAATAATCCGAATCAACTCTTCTCCCAGCTATTTTGATAAGGATTCCCACATAACTGGGGAGACAAAGGCTTCTCTTCGCTGGAAGTAACGATTTCTAACTACTTTTAGCATATGCTGCTATAAGGAATTAAAACCCCGTTGTTAGAACCCTCGTTGGTTTCGTCCTTCTTGGCACTGCCCTCTGTTTTCAGGTAGACATGGGCAGGTAAGCATGTTTCGAAACTCAAATAGGAAAAATGAAACACTATTTGAAACTTTAGAGTTGAGAGTTAAAGTATCAAAGTGTGAATGTATGTTTTATTGCATTCCATTGAATTCAACAATTAAAATAACGCTTTAAACTTATTTTTAGAAATCACATACTTCTGAAATGGTTGTTGTTTTTTTTAATTGGTAGATGCTGTCTATATGTTTTGCCGGGAAAAAAAAAATCCTGGGAATAAGTCTTCCAAAGCAAAGAAATAAAAGGTTATAAATTTTGCCACTTGGCTATAAATTGTACAATTAGGGAAACTAAATACCATCTTAACCATCTTAACAGCAAGAGCACTCACCTAAAAAAAAAAAGAACTTGCACAATGTCATTTAAGTGATAAACTACCTGGTGGCTTTTGCCCATGGCTGAGCATGACTTATAATACTGACTATTTAAAGAATTACTGAGATTTTTGAAAAGATCATTGTTTTTAGAAGCACCATATGATCACAAATTTCCAGATGTGATGGGCATGTAATAACCAGTAAGTTGCTAAGAATATTTTTATAAGTGGAATGTGTATATTCTGTGTTTATATAGAAGATCAGTAGTCTTAACATATCCCCTGGCAATTTTATAACCAAACTTTTATGTGATCTTGGCCATTGTCATTCTCTTCTTTTTTGAAATCTCTGATCCATATTCATTATGGTACTAAAAGCATATGAAAGAAGAAGCAAGTATGTATGTTATGGAGAGAACATGAAGGAAAATAGCATGGTTCACAGACTAGAGTGCATAATCTTGTGTGTTTGTTCCTTCAAATAATCTGTATATCATTGTTCTTCCCACCAGTTTCACATCTTCTCCAGGTGAGAAGGTGTTCCAGATTAAAATCTCGGCACCAGATGAGCAGTTCACTAGAGTTGGAGTCCAGGTTTTAGACCGAAAGGATGGGTCCTTCATAGTAAGATACAGAATGTATGCAAGCTACAAAAATCTGAAGGTAGAAGTTAAATTCCAAGGTCAACATGTTGCCAAATCTCCATATATTTTGAAAGGTAATTTGGAACATAATTTTAAGGCAACAGTATTTGAATTCAAAATGTGTTATTCAATCAATAAAAACAAGTTACTGTGGTATATTTTGGACTAAAGAAAAAAAAGACATTTCCTACTTGAAAGCTAAGTTAAGAGTCCTGGTATAAGAGAGAGATGCAAGATTTGAATGGAAATTATAATTGACTGAAGAGGAAAGAACATATTAATGGAGAATTTGTTCCCAGAAGACAAAACTTAGCAAGAATAATCAAGCTATATATTTGGTCATAGATGACACTTTCGTAATTGGAGATATATGACTTAAGTAACTGATACACGTTATTGAAATTTAGTTAACCACTTCAAGAAGGGAAGTTAACTGTGGTTTGTTGTCTTTATTCCAACATAGTTTTTCCAGAGAAATTCTCTGATGTTTTCTTATACAGGATGACAGTACGGCTTTGTGACCTAGAGTCACATCCTTCCTTCTCAGCAGAGACAGTACCTTAAAACACTGGCAAAGCAGTGTGCATACAGAGACACCAGTCTTCCTTGTCGCCCCCTCCAAGAAAGGCAAACATTTTTTTAAAGTGCCTAGGTTTCTTTTTCCCTTATTCCACCAGGACCACATGGTACCATATAATGTGCTAAACCTTAAAAAGATATTCCATTGTCGACCACTGCCTGGGTCAGGTGGGTAACTGAGAATTACAGAAAGAAATGACAATAAAATCTCAATTAAGATTCTCTTATATTATTTCTATAAATATTTAAGTAATTCATTATAATGTTAATGAAATGGACTGCTTTGAGGAGTGCCTTTCCTTCTTTAAAAGAAGCAAAACAAATAGTAGGGGTTCTTTGTTTACTTGTTATTGATGTTGATTTACCCATTGAGAAAAGGACCATAGACACTTTAAGAACCCATTTGTGTAAAGACCATTGGAATATTAATCTTATATCACATTGGTCTTTCATTAAAACACCTATGCTCTGATATCCTTTTGCCAATGTTTGGTGATGTTTAAATACAAAGCATAAAGAATAATGGACTGTAGTAGCCACTGAAAGCAAAAAATGGTACCTGTTAGCTTTCTTTGAACTTGTGCAAAGTGGGCCTCACTACGAAACCGTCAGACTTCACAGGGAAGAGCTGTCAGAACAGACTTACTAGCGATGCACCAGGGTAATAAAAATGTTTTTCTTTCAAAATATTTTTTTCCATCAAAATGTCCATACTCTTTAACTAGGCAAAATTTGTGAAGCTATGTTCAGGATATTTGCTACATGTTTGGAATGCTGAGTGAACTTACTACCATGCTATCTCATTACTTGTATGTGACTAGGGCCAGTTTACCACGAGAACTGTGACTGTGCTTTGGAGGATACTGCCTGGCTCCAGGAGATGAACTGCCCAGAAACCATCGCTCAGATCCAGAAGGATCTGGCTCATTTCCCTACTGTTGATCCAGAAAAGATTGCAGCAGAAATCCCAAAAAGATTTGGACAAAGACAGAGCTTGTGTCATTATACCTTGAAGGATAACAAGGTATAATTCATGACTGAGGTTGGCTTGTTTGTCTGAGTGATTTTTTGTTTTGACTATTTGGGTAAAGTAGCTACAGTTTTATTAAAAATCATTCTGAAGGTAATTATGATATAAGCTTTACCCCAGTGAAGGCTGCCAGTACTTTTAGATTAATACAACAAACGTTCAATTCTCTTTCAGGTTTATATCAAGACTCACGGTGAACATGTAGGTTTTAGAATTTTCATGGATGCCATACTACTTTCTTTGACTAGAAAAGTAAGTATTTCTTTTCTCTTAGGTATTATAGCTTAAGCCCAGACTGCACAATATACTTCAAAATAAAAATAATAACCATATTAGGGTGTTCTATTCCAGAACCCTACTGTAATACTATTCTGATATTTTATGCCATGCGGGATACCTGTATTCATTTCTGAGGACTGCTGGGCAGCTTGAAACAGCAGGAAGTTCTGGAAGCTAGAAGTCCAAAATCAGGGTGTCAGCAGGGCCCTGCACCCCCTGAAACCTATGGGGCAGAATCCTTCCCTGGCTCTTCCTCCTTGGGGGTAGCTGGCCATCCTTGACGTTCCTCGGCACGCAGCTGCATGCCTCCAGTCCTTGTCCGGTGCAGTCACACGGCTTCTCCCTGTGTGTCTCCATGGCTGCCCCTGCTCGCAGGGACACCAGTCATATTGGATGGAGGGCCCACCCTCTTGCAGTGTGACCTCATCTTAACTAATTACATCTGTAATGACCCTGTTTCCAAATAAGGTCATTCTGAGACCCTGGGTTTTGGATGTCAGTATCTTCTGTGCAGACAGAATTCACCCCATAATAATGCCTTACTGGAGAAAATGCATTATACTAAAATTCTCTTGGTACAAAACCTCCTTTGAACCCAAGGACTTGCCGATGCTCAATCCTTTCCTTGGTGTACTGTGTTTTAGCAGGGTTCTAGTGGAGTACTTGACAGTGATGATAGAATGGCTGATACAACAGACTAGAGCAACATTTTTACCAATCACTTAACAGGTATTTATTGAATACTCTGTGTACATATCTTGACTGAATTACTCAAGGAAAATCATAATACCTTTCTTCTCAAGATTGCAAAGTGTTTACAGTAAGTGCATTCTAAATGTAGCATCAATATTCTGCCTCCTTTAAGCTAAGACATCAGAGTGCTAGCAAGTTTTTCTTGTTCATCTGTATCAATCCATAGAAAAATAATGTTCTTCTGTACTCAGATTTCTCAAGATGCTTCTCAGACTGACCAACACAGTTTTCACCTAAAAAGATATCTCTGATTTTTACAAATACCCCATTTTCCCATGGTTAGATTAAAAAACAGGTTCTTTCAACACATTTGTGCCACTTATCAGTAGAGGCAGTCTAGCTTGGAAGTCACTACTGCTGGCTTTGATGCTGGGCTTCCTGAGTTCAAAGCCTGGTCCCACCAACTACGTGCAGTGTATTTTTAAGATGGAAGCATCTGGCTCATTAACCAGGAACGAGTTCCAAGTACTATGTATTGTAATTACTTTCCAGTAATCCTCTTTCTCCTTTGGATCAGCTTAGAGTCTCATGGCAATATCAGAAGCGAGATTACTTTTATTTCTTCCCTTTTGTGGCAAATTTGTTGGCCAATTTGGGCATCATAGAAAGCAAATTTAGTATGTTCACATATACGACAATTTCCTGAGAAGTTACCCACCATTTAAATTGAGGTAATTACCATTACCTGAAGCTTGGAGAACGGGCTTTTCATTTGATGCAATTTTTAATTTTTAGTGATTTTCACTGCTCATTGGGTGGTCTGGCTGTGCTGCAGGACAGAACATAACATGAATGCAGCCAAGGTTAAAAGGCAGGGAAGTGCCACCCAGGGAAGAGACCAGGGCAGGATTCGAGGCTGCCGAGAACAAGCAGTGCACACAAGCGGGCGGCATTTACTTAACAGCAGAAGAGGGAGCCTGCACAGATCCAGCCCTTTGCTGTGTGCCAGTCCGCCTGGGCCAGGAACTCTACCCCCAGACCCTGCCCCAGCTGTGTGGCTGCAGGCACCCCACCTCCTGCCGCAGTGGAACTCCCCAGCCTATCCCTGAGATGCAGCAAGCTGAGGGCTTGCCTGAGGGCCATGCCTGCAAGTACATTCCCTCAGGAAGGAAGAGAAGCCCAGCGCAGCCCCGAGGGCTCTCTCTCTCAGTAAGGAAGCGTTCCAGGCGCCAGGCCCACTCTTATGCACCGTGCAGGGGTGGAAAGACAGCAGGCTTGACACTTCCTTTCCCAACACAGTGACCGATGGAAGGTGTTTTCAGTGCAGGAAATGTGAATGAGCCCTTGGTGTTGTTGTTTCTAGGTGAAGATGCCAGATGTGGAGTTTTTTGTTAACTTGGGAGACTGGCCTCTGGAAAAAAAGAAATCCAGTTCGCACATCCATCCAATCTTTTCCTGGTGTGGCTCCACAGATTCTAAGGATATTGTGATGCCTACCTACGACTTGACTGACTCTGTTCTAGAAACCATGGGCCGGTGAGAGATGGGTGACAGACAGCCCAGAGCCTCGGTTTTCTTTCCTTGGCGAGTTCTTTCCCAACAACCTTTGGGATGTGATGGTTTGGGAGGAAAACCTGTTGCGCTTTCTGTCTTCCAGAGTAAGTCTGGATATGATGTCTGTGCAAGCCAACACGGGCCCTCCCTGGGAAAGCAAAAACTCTACGGCTGTCTGGAGAGGGCGAGACAGCCGCAAAGAGAGACTTGAGCTGGTTAAACTCAGCAGGAAATACCCAGAACTCATAGACGCTGCCTTCACCAATTTTTTCTTCTTTAAACACGACGAGAGCCTGTATGGTCCCATTGTGAAACATATTTCGTTTTTTGATTTCTTCAAGGTATGACATCATTGGTGGCTCATCCTTTTTAGTTTTCAGAATATCTTCATTTGGAGGAGGGGAAATTGAGCCCTATAAATTACAGAGGGTGGGAGAGGGGAGCCCAAAATTTACTGAACCTCAAGGCAAAGGGCCCCGGGGACAGGTTTGACAACCTGGGTTGTACTCAGTACTCAGACCTGACATTAACTATCCATCAAAGGAGCTTGGGACCCGGGCAGAGCTATAATTTTTTTCCTACCTGCTCCTCAAGATAAGCACATTTCAGTTCCAAATCCTTTTTTGTTAATAAATACATATAACTAATCTTACAAATACCTCTCCCGAGAGCCACAGCATTACAGCAGGCTGCCTCTCAGAAGATATAAACCAGGTGCCTCTTAT
This sequence comes from Manis javanica, assembly GCF_040802235.1. NCBI lineage: Eukaryota > Metazoa > Chordata > Mammalia > Pholidota > Manidae > Manis > Manis javanica. The sequence continues at coordinate 7,927,536 of NC_133164.1, forward strand.
CAGGCCTTCTGATGGGGGAAATATCTTGAAACCCATCCAAATGCTGTGCTTGGGAATTCTGAGGATTAGGGAGTGCTTTCTGTGCCCAGAATGTGGGTTGCTCGTAGTTCCTGGGGAGGGATCCTGTTACTAGCTCCCTTCTCCAGGCAGTGGCACACTGCCCTGGTCTCGACACCACCGAACGGTTTTTGGAGCCCCTTCAAAAAAAGGGTGAGGAGAAAGGTGGACAGAATGCTCTCTGTAGGTGAGAAGGCAGGTGATGAGCAAGTTCCGTCCCTGGGGTGGACAGCCAGGTCTTCTTCTGCCAGGCAGCATCGCAGCAGGGAGACTAACGAATGCCAGGAGTTGAACTGTCAAGTGTGCATATTGCCAGTATTTTTAAAACAGAGCTCAGACCAGCCATCCCTCCTCAGAGAGTGTTCTGTCATGGCTTTGCTTTATTCCTACCTGTAGAATTTGCTACAGCTAAAGACTATTGATTACTACAGTGCTGTGAATATTTTTGTTCACAGATGATCTTGCCTTTAGACTTGTGTGTGACTATCTGATGCTTAAAAGGTATGGTTAACATGGCAGAGAATGTGCCATTATCCAGTGCTCAGGTCAGAGCAATAAAGTAGGAATGACAAAATCATGAAAAATCTCTTTCCTTAGGTTGTAGCCCTCGGACAACAGTTTTATTCCTTTATTAGTTGCTTTAATGTTAGACTTGTGGCTCCTTTGTAGAATTTGGGAGTGTGAGAATAAGCCTGTAGCTCTGGGTCAGCATGTGATAAGACACTTATTAAGTGGCAAGGCAGAAGACCCGTTTGTATCTGAGGATGGTGAAGCTTTACGTGTGGAAAGAGGGAGAATAGACAGTGAAGAAAGGAAATATAACAGAGGATCTTTACTGCCGATTTGCAGCATAAGTACCAAATAAACATCGACGGCACTGTCGCAGCATATCGCCTGCCATATCTCCTAGTTGGTGACAGTGTTGTGCTGAAGCAGGACTCCATCTACTATGAACACTTTTACAATGAGCTGCAGCCCTGGAAACACTACATTCCAGTTAAAAGCAACCTGAGTGATCTCCTAGAAAAACTTAAATGGGCAAAAGATCATGATGAAGAGGTAAGATCGGTGTCCTTGAACCCCAGTATCATGGGTTCATCTTGAATGTCTTGTGCCTGAAAACCATTCAGGATGCTCAGATCTAGACCCTGTCCTACACATGCGAAGCCACCTCCCCACAGCTGTCACACAGGTTCCGCAGGGTGAATGAGGGTGTTGCATCGTGGATTAACTGTCCACTCAACACATGAAACATGTATGAGCAACTGAAAATTCACATGGCCAGCTCTGCAGGAGGAAAAACTGCTGTGGATTAAAATGAGGGATTGCATGCAGTAAACCTCAGATTAATCGTCTGCTGAGAATTGTTAAGGTGCCACATTAAGCTTCATCTTGCATTTACTTTACAAAATCATTGTTATGTCATTTCATGTACACCTTCTCTCCAAGACAGGCTTGATTCCAGCTCTGAAGTCTTAAAAACCTCCCTTTTACTTAAACAAACATACTCTGTTAAATATTCTCTTTAGTACATAAAACTACCTCCAAAGATATTTTTCCCACTATTGTCCCACTATTCATGTATTCTGAAGACAGGTTTGCATATATCTGCATGGGAAAAAATATGTTTTATGAAAGAATTTTTTTGGTATTGTTCCCATAGGCAAAGAAGATAGCAAAAGCAGGACAAGAATTTGCCAGGAATAATCTCATGGGTGATGACATATTCTGCTATTATTTCAAACTTTTCCAGGTCAGTATTTTCTAATTGGACATGTTAGGAGCAAATATTTCACTTAACAATTTCTAAAAGTACATTAATAGAAGGAGATATATGTATACCCTGTGGTCAGAAACCAGAGACCATTAAATGATGATGAAAATAATACAAAACCAAAGATTGGCTAATGTAGAATGCTACAGCATTAAGGGGAAAGTATTAATGTTAAAACTGTGCTATGTGGTTAGGAAACTGGCTGTTGATCCTGCAGAGTTACTGTGCATGGAATCATGTTTTCTCTTTGTACAATCTTGCTCCTGCCTTATCATTTCTTTGTCTAAACAATGCAAGGTATGTTTAGACTTCTTGTGCTGATCCCACGAGCCATTACTCCTCTTGCAAAGTATTTTTGTGGACCTAAGCATTTAGGGATTGTAATCAAAATATACCTGATGATTTAAAAGGTTCCTTTTTAACAATGCAATCATAAACAACTAATTTGCTAATGATAAAGAATTTTAAAATCTCAGATTTGCAGATATTAAGCCCCGTATCTTAGGCTCCAGTCCAGAACGAAGTGATCTGCACGGCCCCTCCCCCTTTTTAGCTTCCTCGGGATGGTGAAAGGATAGAGAAAGTGTCACGTGTGAGTGGGGCAGGGACTTACTATCTGAATTCCTTAAGCGCCACAGGGCAGTGTTCCTTCATGCAGCTCACATATGCTACAGCATAAGCACTTGACCCAGAGCAAGCACATAATAACTGATGATGGCGACTGATGGCATGCAAGCTGTGGTGGGTGACACAGAAATTCCTCAAATTCCCAGTCTAGGAAAGGTTATGTTCACTCTTATTTTCACTACAAGGTAGAAAGTGGTTTTAAAAACACACACACACACACAAAACCACACAAGTCAGATAAATGAAGGGTGGACTAAGGAGAGGTCCATTAGCAAAAGGCAGCCAGTGTCCAAAAGACCGCTGCCTCTCAGAAGTCCTCTCTGGGTGTTTCAGGGGGTGTGGAAGACTTCGCATATTACAGCTTGACACATGTGAGGTAAAGTGACCATATTCTAGCAAATTCCAGCATATCTACTTTGGTAAATGTTCTCTGTTACATAAGGAATGGTTTTGAATTGTTGCCTCTATAGGAATATGCCAATTTACAAGTGAGTGAGCCCAAAATCCGAGAGGGCATGAAGAGGGTAGAAGCACAGACGGAGGATGACCTCTTTCCGTGCACGTGCCACAGGAGAAAGGTAATGCTGGAGGCAGAGCTAACAGGAATCCACGTCCTCATTCATTCCTTCAGTCATTCACTCAGGCAACTGCTATTCAAGCTCAGCCAGCTGAGTTGACCAGGGAGGCAGGTACGAACAGTCAGGGAAAAGAAAGGGCGCTAGCGTGCAGTTAAGTGAGAAGACCTAGGAGCTCTCGGCAAAGTGAAGGACAGCCTCTTTTAATGTAAGAATTCAGGTCACACGACATCTGAAACATGTTCAAAGTTTGAAAAGTATTTTCACACATATCATCTAACAGCTTCATGTCCTTGAGAGATGACTTTGGCAAAGTTCATCATCCCAACTGAGAGAGGAAAAAATATATAACCATCATATATTATTCATGGTATTAGATTCTTCATTTAAAAGCAATCTCTGTTGATATCACTACATACAGATTTCATCTATAAAAAGCAGGTTCACATATGGATGTGTAAGGCTTGAAAAGGATTTTGAGGGTCATCCGGTAAATGCCTTCATTCTATGATTAACAAAGCCGTGCCCCAAAGAATTTCGCTCAAAATCATCTAGATGGATTATAGCCAAGACCGAAACCAATTTCTCATCATCAGATCATATGCGTGGTTGTATGTGAAGACATGATGTGGCAGGGGACGGCTGTTTGATTATAGTTGTTTTTGATTTGAAGGGACATATACTGTGTAAAATTATGAGATATATATGTATATGTCACATACATACATTATATATATGTATAATGTACATGTATTATACTGACTTGACATGAGTTTAAGCAACATCCTGTCTCTGCATGGACAAACTCACAATTGTGGTATTGTACCCACAGATGAGAAGGCTGATGTGGCAATTATTGTATCTGCCTCTCAAGGAGATCTAAAAGGGATAAAGTGACAGTTGGTCCCAGGGCATGTTGGAGTCCATTCACCATTGATACAAGCTCACTGAGTATTAAATATTCAAGAATTTTGCACACTAGTTAAATTTTTGGTAACTTAGAATCCTCCTGGTGGAAGACCCACATTGTGACAACAGGATGTGCTGTTAAGTCAAAGTTTTGATGGTTTCGGGGTATTTTTTGGAGTATTGATGTACCACTAACTAATCGTCAGAAGTGGCATTTCATTAGTGTAACCCCTGTCGGTGCGGGAAGGCCATAAAATTAGTTAAGCCAATGGCAAAACAGAATTGCCATTCATGAAAATTGTGATTTGGTATCAGAATACTTCTGTTAGCCCTATATGAAACCACACAGCTTCTCTACACCCTTTTAATTTTTTTATCTTTGTCTAAGTGGCTTCGAAGGGGGCCCAGTCAGTGTCTTGCACCAACTAGAGGAATTAGGGGCCAGAATGACAGCTTTGTTTATTTCTTCCTCATTGTCTGCTCCAGCCTCACTGATACCATTGCTAGTACAACACCCTTTACAATGATACTGACCCTTAGATGTCTAGGTTCCCCTTCGTAGCCTGATAAAACACAAGGTGACTTTACCCATGGGCAAATAATAGTTCTGCTCCCTATAAGCCTTTTTCCCCTTCTTTTGTCTTTAAGGGGAAATAATTAATAGACTAACAAAAGTCTCCTTGGCTGATATGAGTTTTCTTGATAGCTCTAAATATTTTGCTTCTTAATTGCAGACCAAAGATGAACTCTGATATGCAGAATACCTTACCTTCAAATAATGGTGCTCTGAAGACTCTTCTTAACTGAAAAGAAGAATGTTTTTTGAATATTTCCATGGACAATATAAAATCTGCTATGTGATTGGATATGAAGATATGTTTCTCATTATGCAGTATTCCTATGACTATTCTTTAAAGCACATTTTTAGACTTTTATAATAAAACTGCTTTTATTTTAAAGGCCTGTGTTGTGCTAATTATTAGCTGTATGTGGACTATTAGAGAGGGAGTCTGGATCCTGGACAGTATAGATTATCACAGCAGCCACCACCTACCTTAGATGTTTCCAAACATGTGGTTCACATGACAAAGCAATAAACTACTGCCTTTAAACCACTATTACTCTGGATAGTCGGGAACTCACATCCAAACCTAATTTGAATACATCTTACAAGGCTTTTCATAGTCTGGCCTCTGCCTGCATCTTTAATCACATCTTTCACCACCACCTAATATGTACCCACGAGGCCCTTCCTGGTCCCCAGGTCATAAGCCAATTTCCTATGTTACCTTCGGTATGAGCGTCCTAGGGCTGCCTCAGCAAATCATCACAAACTTGATGACTTAAAACAGCAGAAATGTATCATTCTCACACAGCTGGAGGCCAGAAGTCTGGACACCCCCCACCCAGGCCCCCTCTCCATGCCTCTCTTCCAGCTTCTGGTGGCTGCTGGCCATTTTGGCACTCCTTGGCTTGGAGACCATCACTCCAATCTCTGCCTCTGTCTACACATGGTCTTCCCTTTCGTGTGTCTCCTTATTTTCTTTTCTGTCTTACAAATGAAGACACTCATCACTGGATTTAGGGACCACCCTGAATACTGGATAAGCTCATCTTAAGGGTTTCAATTATCTGAGAAAGACCCTATTTCTAATAAGGTCACATTCACAGGTAGGCAGGTTAGGACTTGGACCTATCTTTTGGATCAAAACTCTACCCATTATATCCTCAAAAGCATTCCTTTTGAAATTAGGAACAAATAAGGATTCCTACTACTACTGCTACACATACTTCTGCTAAATATAATGCTGGAGGTGTGAGCTAGCACAATCTACAAGCATAAAGTAGAAGTACTGAAAAATAAATACAATTGTCATTAAAAGCAAGATTCGCTTCAGTACACAGAAAATCCAGAATAATCTACAAATTGTTGAAATTAACAAGAAACTTTGGCATTTGCCAAATACTGGTGTACAAAATACAGCTGCATTTCAATATACCAACTACTAACAAATTGAAATTAAATTAAGCACATAAAATAACCTTGAAAATTCTGAACTACTTGAGAAATTAAAATGGGCAAGACCTTTACCCAGAAAATTATGAAAACTTGAAAAAAACTAATTAAATGGGAGATATTATATGTTCACGGATTGGCAAAATCAACATTAAAGATGTCAATTCCCCCAACAAGGTATATAGAGTCACTGTAATCCCAGCCAAAATACGCCTGGCCCCATATCTGTGGAGCTTTACAAACTTCTTAAAAAATATGTGGAGCTAAATAAAAAATCCAAAAAAATTAAAAACTAAACACACTTGAGGGAGGATGAATTGTGAAAACTTCCCCCACTATTTAGCCAAAGTTTTTATAACACTGCAGTATTTAGGACCATGTAATATTGGTGCAGGGATAGAAGATACAGAATAATGACAGAACATTGATGCCTAAATAGACCCATATGTGTGGAAACTGAATCTGCAATCAAGAACTGCTGAGTTGTAGAAAGGTTGCATATTTCAGTGAATGGAGCTGGGACAAGAGGTAGTCATAATCCTGATTCCAATTCCAAAGTGTGAGAGTTCTCCCAAGCAATTGTCTGACCCCAGCTGGGTGTCCTACAACCCAACTCAATTCTGACATCAACCACCTGGAGATAGCATCAGATTCCACAGGTGAAGGGCCCCGTCTCACAAGACTGCTCGCTACTCAAGATGCCGATCCCAGGTTCAGCTGTTACCTGGGCTTCTGACTGGCTGGCTATATAAATCAGGAGTTCCCTCCACCCTTTCCTTAGGTTCAGTTAATTGTGCTGGAGCAGGTCACAGGGATCAGGAGGGCAGATAACTCACCAGATTAACGAAGGGATACCTACCCATCAACAGCCAGAGGAAGGGTGAAGTCCCAAACAAAGGGGCTTCTGTTCTTGGGCTTGGTGGCATGTGGAAACAGCCTGGTTCACCTACTGGAAGCTCTCCGCGCCCTGTACGCTTGAGGGCTTCATTAGACAGGTATGACTGGTTAAATCACTGGCCATGAGTGACTGACTCAACCTCAAGCCCCTCAGCTCCCTGGAGGTTGGGGGTGGATCCAAAAGTCCCGACCCTCTGATCACATGGTTGGTTCCCTTGGCAACCAGGGCCCACCCCCTGATGGTTTCCAAGAGTTGGTCTTTCAGGAAATTCCAAGGGTTTTTGGAGCTCCGTGCCAGAAAAGGGGATGTAGATCAAACACGTATTTCTTTTTACAAATAACAGTATCACAGGAGTCCATATAAGGAAGAAAAGCAATTGGATCCCTAGCACACACTATAACCAAACATCAATTCCAGGATGATTAGTGACAAAACACAAAACACAATGTTTGCAATCAGCAAAGGAGGCTGTCTCTGCATTATCCTAGCCGTACAAACTTCAGCAGCTGAAGTGACAAAGGCACTTTGTGGCTCTGATAAAGCCTTAGGAGTTCTTACGAAAGAATACAAACACTAGAGGTTTCTGAGACACATGTTTCTCATTAATCCATCACAGTGACACTGCCACAAATGGCCCATGTGTTCCCTAGACCTCAAATGACATATTAGCATAGCAGGAATTCCTCTAACAAACACTGCCTGTAGTTGTGAAAGTAAGTGAAAAAGCAGGTGCTAACAGGATGGAATTCATAAGGTGCCCTTGCTTGTCTTCAAATCTTTTAAATGTAAATGAGGAGAGATGAGATTCCAATAAGGAATTCAAGAGGCCTGACTTTGGTAATGTGTGACCTGTTGACGGATAATAAACCCGACAAGTCTCATCTGTCAGTGTCTTTCAAAGTCTGGTTTAGAGAATCAGACTTTGAACATTTGAATTAGGGTATGAGAAATTGAATCAAAAGCTTCATATGCTCATACAAAGGTATATAAACTTCTCCATCTCCACAACCTTTCTTCAATGACTCACTTTTTCACTCAGTAATACATCATGAACACAGGAGGATGCCTATAGTCGTAAGGCATCCTGCAGTGAGGAGGGAGAAGCTTGGCATGTCCCCAGATTTTCCCTACCCATCAAGGGTCCATACTAAAACAGGCCTGACAGTGACATCTCAAAACAAAAACACAATACGGCATGGATCTATTTCCGTTCCCCCTTGGACAGGTGAAGTCAGTCTTTCGTTCTGCTTTACTTAAAGTCCCCTGACTTATATGTCAATCTTATCCAGCAATACCCTCACAGAAACATCATGAGCAATGTTTGATCACAAAACTGGGCACTTGGGCCCAGCCAAGTCGATATAAAATTAACCATCACCAATGAGAACTTAACAAGTATTAATTGAGCATCTAATAAGTACTAGACATTGTAGTAGGCTCTAGAGATATAGCAGTGAATAGTCACTATCCCTCTGGAAGAAGAGTAAAAGTAAACAAGTAAAATAAATAAACAAAATAACTATGCATTTAATAAATGAAAACAGTATTACAGAAAGTGTGGTGGGTGGTGGTGCTACTTCAGATTGGGTGACCGGAGATGCTACTGATTTTTCAGTTAAGCAGAGTGTTTGCTATAGTGTATGATCAACAACTACTACCAAAACATTGAATTTTCAAATACTAACTTAAAGGAAGGGCATTAAATTTTATGAAATCCTTTTTAGGCTTCTATTTAAACATGTATGTTTTATTTTGCTTTCTTTGCATTAATCCATAATGAATTGCATGAATAGTATTGCAATTTTGAAACACTATAAAAACTATGGTCATTATGTGTCATGTTAATTCATGGGCAAATTCTTTATGCTACTTAATTTAGGATATTCAAACTACAGACACAAGCCAAATCTGGCCCATCACCTGTCTTTGTATATAGCCTGTAAGCTATAAATGATTTTAACATATTTAAATGGTTGAAAAAAAAATCAAAAGAATACTATCTCATGACAAGTGAAACATATGGAATTCAAATTTCAATGTCCATAAATAAAGTTTTGTATTAGTTTCCTATTACTGCTGTGACAAAGTATCCCAAATTTAGTGGTTTAAAAGAACACAAATTTATTCTCTTACAGTTCTGGAGGTTGGAGTCCGAAATCAGTATTACTGGGATAACATCAAGGTGTTGGTAGGACCAGCTCGGGGTTTACTTGCCTTTTCTGCTTCTAGGGGTGCATTTCTTACCTTTAGCATCTTGCGGCCCCTTCCTCCATTTTCCCAGCCCACTGCTTAGCATCTTCAAATCTGTTTCTGTTGTCACATTGCCTGTTTCTCTGAACGTTAGAGCAGTATTATTCGTAATAGTCGAAAGTGGAAAGAATTCAAATTTCCATCAACTTGGTGAAAAGATAAATCAAATGTGGCCTATCCATAAAATCGAGTACTATTCAGCAATGAAAAGATGCAAGTTACAAGAAGGAGCAAAGTACTATTACTTACAACATGGTTGAATCTATAAAACATTATTCTAAGAGAAGGAAACAAGACACAAGTTCGACTTTCTTTGTATGAAATGCCCAAAAAAGGCAAATCTCTAGAGATAGAAAGTAGGTTAGTTGTTACTTAGGTAGGGTAGGAACAGGGAGTAACTGCAAATGGGCACAAGTTTCTTTTTGGGGTGATGGAAATCATCTTAAATTAGGTTATGGTTTGGGTTGCAAATGGTTGTAGGTTTACCGAAAATCATTGCACTCTTCAACTAAATGAATTATGTGGTATGTAAATAAAGTTGTTTTTAAAAGCGTAGCTAGAAAATTAGCAGACCAGTTAGGAAATGTTAATGAAAACTTTGTAACTCAGGGAAACGTTTCAGGTAAATGCCAGTAAGTGGTTTTCCGGACTTTCTTACATGTGCCGTGACAGAAAAAAGGGCAGTTACCAAGTGCACTGGGCCTGGGGAAGATTCATTCATTCAAGAAATATTGATTTGCCAGGAATTATTCCACACACAGGAGATTGCAGGTAAAGTAACAGAACACTGTGCCGTCCTGGAGAGTTTACAAGCCAGTGCGGGCCAGACACAGTCATCGGTGCCCAGGGTTCCAGGAGGTGCCGAGGGAAGGCCTGAGAAGAGGCCGAGGGGGTGCAAACTCCGAGGACGAGGCGATGCGGGGCGGGGCTCGCCGCTGCGATCTCGGAGATGCAAAAGCACGAAGGCTGGTGGGTTTGGGTGTGAGGGCAGCAGATCGAAGGAGCCAAGGAAAAGAGCACAGGAGGTCATGGAAAGGTGAGCGGTGCGGGGGGCAATTGTGCGACACCGTGGGGGTCACTGTCGAGCCTTCTGCGCGGTTAGAGGCGTGACGGGAGGGCTCTGGAAGGCTCTGAGCCGGATGGCTTCCCGCAGGCTGCCGCTGGCGGCTCTGTGGACCCTGCAGGAAAGAGGGAGGGCCGGTGGGGACCAGCGAACGTCCGGCAGGCAGTTTCAATGACAGGGTGGGGACGACGGCGTGGGGGAAACACAGGGGGTGGGCGGCGGCTGTTTCTCTCCGCAAGGAAGCCGACCCGGACGACGGCGCGGTGCGGGAAAGGGAGCAAGCGGCGTGGACCCGAAGTCCTCCGACCTGAGCAACTGTTGGGATGGAGTGCGCGGGATGCGGAAGGGTCCGGAGTGGAGTCGGTCGGCGCTCAGCACCGAGTACGGGACGCCGAGCGGACGCCGCCGGTCGCTGCGGGAAAACTCCCGCTCCCGGGGTGCCCCGCGCGTCAGGGGGCGGGGCCTGCGCGCGCGTGCGCCGTGGAGGAACGCGCCGGCGGTGGGGCAAGGCGGTCTCTTCGAGCGCGGTAGTCCGATCGCTGAAGGGAGGGCGCGCGGGGAGGTGCTCCGGGCTGCTTTTTCTCCTCCGGTAAGTGGGGCGGCCCCGGCGGTCGGCGCGGCAGGATCGGGGCGGCCCCCCGAGGGAGCGCTAGGCGTCTGGCGGCGGCGGCCGTCGCCCCTCAGGGCTGTTGGTCGGCTCCGGGAGGCTTTCGGCAGAAGTTCGCTGTCCGCGGGCGGCAGCCCCGGGGAGGCCGGAGTGCAGGGCGGTGCGGACCCCCGAGCCCGTCACCGCGCCCGGCGCGAGCAGTCCCCGGGCCCCGGAGTCCCGGGCTGGGGGCGGCCGCCGCTCCGCCGGGTGCACGCGCGCCGGTTCGGTAAGACGATCCGCAGGTGCCGCCGAATCCCGGCCCTGGGAGACCTCGCCTCGAATCCCGGCCCTGGGACCGTTGGTGTCTCCTGTGGCCCCGGCCAGGTCGCCGGCCCCGGAGGCGGACCCCTGGCGTCCCTGTTCGCTCCCGACTGCCCGCGTCCTGCGGTAGCCGCGATCGGGAACGCGCAGGCGTTTTTCAGTTGGAAGTTAACAGGGCTGGTGGCCTTTCGATCCTCCAGCGTAAGACGTGGTCGCACACTGTAGTCTGAGTGCCAGTGGTGGCCATAAAATTACTCTTGGGTGCTCACGACCTGGGGACACTGCTGGATACAGCCACGGGTTGATTCATCACCGCAGCTTCCCTGTAAGGTTGCTGCTGTTCCTCCGTTTGCAGTTGAGGACGCCGAGGCCGAGCCAGGCTTCCCTCCCGGTCCTGCCTGAATCCGAAGCCAGAGCTCATGGCCTGGGCCGCCCAGGTTACGCAGCGGTGGGCCAGTGTCCTGGAACAATTTCGGTGTTTCCGAATTAGTCCAGGTGTGCGCCAGTTAAGAACGGACTGTTCATCATGCAGTCTGGAAGGAAGTAGAGTTTTCCTGAAAAACAAACAAACAAAACCCCCTGAATTGTTGAGGAATAATAGGAGCATTCGAGGTTAAGATAGTGGCTTGAGTACATGTATCTAATTTTACTGCTTCCTGAAATCTCACTGAAATTACAATAAAGGGCTTGTTTTAAAGACATAAACCCACAAGGTTGGAGAGAATGGGAAAGGAAACAACAACAATGAAATACTGTGCTCTAGAAAAAGCAAATGTCTTAGCAAACTTCAGCTTAATCCTAACCAGTAACAGGGATTACTGCAGAACAGCTCTGTATAAACCACAGGACCTTCCAGATGCACAGAAAACTGGCAGCACCAGTTTCTTTCTGATCTTTCCCCATTTCACTCTGTTGGCTGACTGCCTTCCTCCCATTAGAAGACTGGAGGCTACTCTCTTGAGAAGGTAAAACCGGATCTTTGAACTAGGGGACCCCAGGCACACTTAATTATGGGACTAAATTGATGAAAACAAGGACACTGAAGGCTGAAGTCCTTCGTCTTCCTCCCACTCAAATCCCAGAACTTTTGCAGCCAGACTAATACCCTTCACACTCAAATAATACAATTGTTCTACGCAGACATACTTACGTATGGAAACACACACAGTAAGTTGGTCACAGTGGTTGCTTCTGGGAAGGGAAAGGAACTTGGGAGCTGAGGGAAAAGAATGAGGAGACTTAACTATTTACGTTTTCTTTTAAACTTCTATACCATGTGCATGTATTGCCTATTTAAAAATGAAATGTATTCCTTAAAAAATTAATTGGCAAATGATTGTACCCTTTGACACATCAATTCCTCTCCCAGGAATTTATCTTGTAAATATGTCTACCCACATGTGAAAATAATGTAAGGACAATGCCACCCATTGCAGTATGTTTCAGCAAAAGATTGGAAACAATCTCAGTGTTCATTAATAGGTGGTGGTTGGTGAAGTAAATCATGTGCCACCCTTCCTTGGAATATTCTGCAGGCATTAAAAAAAAATGGAAGCACTCACTGTATAAAGAAACGAGTAATCACCAAGATGTATGTTAAGTGGAAGGGAAAGGTTCAGAAAAATAGAGCACCAGTTGATAAAAAAGAAAAAGGAGAGCTGTGTATGTATGTGTGTGTGTAAAATATTGGGGAAGATAATGCAAAAATTGGGTAATGGTGGTTGCCTTTGGAAAGGGCATCTAGGTGAAGGCAGAAGTAGAATGAGGATGAGTTTTCAGTATATTTTTGGTACCTTTTGAATTTTGAGCCATGTTTTGTGTGCCTATGCAATGAATGAATGATTTTAATGGGAAGAACAGATGAATAATGGAGATCCTGGTGTTGATAATATCCTGAACAATAAAAGATCTCCTATAGTGGGAGGGAATGCTGCACAACAACCCCAATCTCAGTGGTCTGCAACTTCTCATGCTCTGGGTTCTTCAGGTCAACATTTCACGGTTCTTCAATGGTTTAGGTCCTGCCTGGAGCCCGTACTTTACTTTTGGGTTCAGATCTGCTCCATGTGTCTTCATTCAGGGACCAGGCTGAAAATGCAAAAATACCTGGAGCACACTTTTCTCATGGCTGAGGGGGAGGGTTCAAGAGGGTTTCTGGAAATTTGCCATGCCTCAACTTAGAAGTGGCGTACTGAAACTTTTACATGTATTCCATTAATCAAAGCAAGTCACATAGTCAAGCCCAATGTCAGAAGAGTGGAAATATTCACTCTGCCTCCCACAGGCTCTGCAAAGTCTCATGCTGAAGGGTGTGTAAGTATACTTTTATTGCAGGGTGGGAGGAATAGTTGGGAAGGATAATGACCAGGGAAATGGATTAATAGAAAGATTCTGTGAAATTAAGTTGAAGGTAGTCGAGAATAAAAATGCTTAGAAGAAAAATATATATGCCAAGATACAGCATCCTGCTTTGATAGGCATTTTCTTAAGCCTTCCATGTCATTGGTATCATTTCAGTATCAATTGGATTTACTTTATGTAACATCTACTTGACACTATAACCAATTCTGAGGGCCTATAGGAACCCTGAAACTAATTAAATAATGCACACATAAAGATACCAGTTCTTAGAGATGTAGTTCTAAGTGTGTTTATTTCAGCTACAGAATGTATTCCTTCATAGTTCTTGTGTCATATCCATGTCTGCCAACCCACCTTTCACAACAGAATCTTCTTTTCAGGGCGATGTCCTTTGCTCCTCAGATGTAATGCACTTTTAAGTTTGTTATTCAACAGTGAAAATGAGTCATACCGAGGTAATACTTTTCATATGTTCTGCACTGTCAGGGTTCCTTTTTTTTTTAATACTCATTGATGCCAGTGCAAGTTCCTTATTTTCATCATGTATTTGAGGGCAGCATAGCATTTGTGGTTAAGATTAAGGACTTTGGAGCAGACTGCCTGAGTTTGAATCCCAGCTGTACAGTCTTGAGCACATTACTTAACCTTTTGTGCCTCCATTTTCTCATTTATAAAAATGGAGATAATAATAGTGATTGCCTCATAGAATTACTAGTAAGGCTAAGTGAGTTGATACATGTAAAGCACTTATAATAGTACCTCACACACAATAAGTACTTATTAAATATTAACTATTATTAATATCATTGCATTTTATTTGGAGGCCATGACTTGAATCATGGATCTCACAGAACAAATGTAGTTATTCAGTTGTCTGAATAGGCAAGGAAGTAATTTTTTATTCCTTTTTTCTCTTGAATTCCAGGTTAAATTAAAAATACCTTTTGGAAATAAATTACTAGATGCTGTTTGTATGGTTCCTAACAAGAGCTTAACATACGGAGTAATTCTTACACATGGAGCATCAGGAGATATCAATCTTCCTCATTTGACGTCACTGGCATCCCATCTTGCATCTCATGGGTTTTTTTGCCTGAGATTTACCTGTAAAGGCCTTAATATTGTACATAGAATTAAGGCATATAAATCAGTTTTGGTAAGAACATTTCTTTATATTTCCTTAGAATTCAGTTTTAAATTCTTAATAAATTTAAGACAAACTTTATTAGCAGTCAGTTGGTTTAATTTAAAAATCTCCTAATGAGTATTCTTAGAAACTCAACAGTACATGTAGGCCATGGTCCCATTTTTCTTTTGCCATCAGTTTCCATGGAGATGAATGCTTACATCATAATTGTTTTTTCATGATACTGCCACGGAAGTCACTTTGTAATTTTCTTATTGGAATTATATAACTTTAGAAAATATTTCTGGACATTTTGCCTATTATACTCTGAATGTACAAATATAGCATGATTTTCTGTATACAAATCTGAAATTTGTTTTAGTCCAAATTATTTCAAGCTTGCTAAGGTTTTGAGAGCTTTAAATTAGATGTTAGTATTATTATCAAACTTTGTATTGGAAGCTTTTACTGGCTTTTTTTTAAAAAAACAATTTCTTCTTTAAAAACATTATAGTATTTGAATTTTTTAAACAGGTAAAGTGACATTTTGCTTGTATATACTCCTTATTTCTAAACATATGATTTGATAGTGAAGCTCTGACTATAAGAGCAAAGAGGTGGTTACCTCTTTCAAGAAAAATCCCTTAAGATTTTGTGGTTTTCATTGCAAAGATTTTCATACATTTCAGTAATGATGAGGAAATACATGTCATTTTCCAGTGGAATATTTTATAGGAGAAGAATTGGTCATTTTTTGGTTGATTTTCCTAGAATTACCTAAAGACCTCAGGAGAGTACAAACTTGCAGGTGTTTTCCTTGGAGGTAAGTTGCAATACTTGTTAATACTTGATTTTAAATCTTCTCATATTCGTAAAGGAATGAGTAATTGAGAATTAAAATTAGTTGATCACAGGAAGGAATTTGTTTTGTTTTGTTTTGTTTTGGTCAGTCACTTCCTTGTAAAACATCAAGATACTTTATATACTAAAGCAAATTTAAATCTCATATATGTGTATTGTAACCCAAAGATTCATCCTTTTATTTATATCCCTGAATCACCCTCTCTCAAATGATTCCTCCTCTTTTGAGGAGGAATTACTCTCCAGAAAAACAATTCCTTTTTTAAAAAATCTGCTTAGTATCTATTTCTAGCTCTTCACGGGGCTATAGGTATCCATTATGGGTATTGCAACTTGTTAATTGCCACCTTTTGGAGTTAAGTAATTCGTTGATTTACAAATGTGATGAATGAATGGTAAATGAAATCTAATTTGCCACATTATCACCTCTACTTTATGTGAATGTTTATGTTTCGCGCTGAACTCAATTTTAATTGATTTTAGGTCGTTCAATGGGCTCAAGAGCAGCTGCTTCTGTACTGCGTCATAGTGAGCTGGATGACGCTGATGGCTTTGTTCGAGGTCTCATTTGCATCTCCTACCCACTGCACCATCCAAAGCAGCAGCATAAACTCAGAGATGAAGATCTCTTCCGGATAAAAGGCCCTGTACTGTTTGTGTCAGGCTCAGCAGATGAAATGTGTGAAAAGGTGAATTACAATTTGATGTCTGTGTGAATGAGAGAAAGAATGAAGGACAGAAATATCTTTGGAACGAGATAATTACCTGGAATATTCAGTCTCTTTAAAAAGATGCTGATGTTGACTAATGCTGGTTTTGTGTCTTAGCTGCCCTGTTGCTTTGGACAACCTAAAAATACAAGCATACTGACATCTCCTGGAAAGAGAGTTGGTAAATGATTAACTCTTATTTGGGAAGTGAAGGATTGATATCTGAGGCTTGTGATATTGGGATAACTAGACTGTACATGTGGTTTCAACATTGAAGCAGATTGACTCTTGAGCAAAAGCTAGTAATTTGTACATATTACCAGATATTAGTGTATTTCCCACAGCATATCATTTCCTTGGGGAAAAAGTATCAGAATTTTTTTTTGCTCCAGTTAACTTTTTATTGTCAATAATGAATGCTTGATCTGACCTATGGCATCGCTGTTATCAGAGATGTGGGCCGCTACTTCTGTGGACATTTCTTTGCACATTCTGTTGCCTCTAAAGTTGTCTGTAGGGTAAACATTTAATGAATATTTAGTGAACGGATGCCAGCATAGGTGGGGCAGGAGAGAGGACATTTATTGAACACCAATAGAATATTCTCCTACTATCCTCTTTTTTTCCCTTTAGAACTTATTGGAGAAAGTGACACAGAAAATGCAAGCTCCTAATAAAATCCACTGGATTGAGAAGGCAAATCATTCCATGGCAGTGAAAGGACGGTCAACAAATGATGTTTTCAAAGAAATAAATACACAGATTTTGTTCTGGATCCAGGAAATAACTGAAATGAACAAGAAATAATTGTCTTTTGCTAAAAGCCATGTTACTTTGAATATAAATACGGTTAATTTAATAAAAACAGAATACCTCTCAGCATTAAGATATATTTCAGACCAATTTAATGTTCTTTAATGTTCCCCCATTTTTAAAACACATTTTAATTGTGAAATTAATGTCCTTTACAAGTTGCCTTTTGAAAGCACTGTTGCAGTTGTATAAAGATAATGTACAAATATTAAAGGTGGTTTAAATATAATTTATTTTCATTAATATAGCTGTTCTGAAAAAAATAAACATTTGAATTTTGTTACAACAACTTTTGTCTTATTGCTGTGCGACTGAGAATACTGTAATTTTGCAGAGCAGCGTCATCTTAAAGGAAAACTGCTTATTTTACTCTAGTACATTTAGTCAGTTTTATGGAATGTATACATCTATTCACCTAATCTTTTAATAAATCTCAAGGGATAGGAATGAAGATACATTTTCAAATATGGGGCCTTGAATATTGTTTTAAAATGAAGTAACAGCTGTCAGTTTTTAAAAAATTGTATATAATTAACACAGAACATTTGAGATTTTAAAACAAGACTGATACCAAAAGTTATAAATAGATAAAAAAATACCCAGAACTGACATATAATCATGGTCTATTAGCAAGTATAAATCAATTGGGAAGTATTAATACTGTAAACCAGAAGTAAAACTAAAGGGAAAAAGGAAAATACAAAGGAAAATTTATTATAAAGCAGACCATAATATAAAAGTACAATGAAAAAATAGATTTAAAAGGTTACTACTCAGGCTGTGTAATTATAATATTCAAATTTGCAAAGTATAGGCATAATATGATGGCCAAAGATACTTGTTCAAATATAAGGATAATGTAGGCCATTTAAAGTTGATTTTTCCCTGAGTTATCTATAAGAAACTATCTGATTAATGAAATGGCTTGTCATGTAAGAACTATGTACCTAGTCATGGGTGGGGAACATCTAACTCCTAGAGAAAGATGTGAGTGATTATCTGAGGCTGAAATGCACATTTGTGAAAAGGTCCCATCTGCAATTCTGCACAGGTTTGCTCTTGTCTTGCCAGGAAATGTGTGGCCCCTTCAGGTTTAAGGTTACGAAGAGCTCTCCTGGCACCCACCTCTGGTTGCCCAATTAATGTCACAGCCACTCACCTAGACCATTGGTTCTCAATTGGGGCTGAATTTGTCATTAGGGAACGTTTGACAATGTCTGGAAACATTGTGGGTATCAGGACTCAGGTGAGATGCTATTGTCATATAGGTAGAGGAAAGGGGTGACTGAGCACACCCCGCAGGGCACAGGGCAGCTGGCCGTAGCAGGGAAGTATCCCGTCCAAAATGCAGTGTCCAGGTTGAGAAACCTTGGTCTAGACAAACCAGCTTTGGGATTACCTTTAAATCCTTTCTCCCTCACCACCTTCCAAACCCCTTCGGTTCCTTTTAGTTGCCAAGTCCTGGGTTTTCAGTCTCAAAGTCTGATTCACCCTTCTTCCTGTTTATACAGATGTCACTAATTCAGGCCCCCATCAGTTCTCATCTGTATACTTTCTTCAACCCACCTTGAATAAGTGAAGATAAAGGAAGTATTAATTAATTAATTATGCCTTCAAAGGGAAAATACTCTAAATCCAAGGTAGTGTTAACACTTTTCGCTAACAGTCCAGAATGTCCTGTATTTGCTCAATAGGCTTACAGGCCTACACTCTGGGCTTGGGAGAAAGTGAATGGTATTTACATCTGGTTCTGCCCCAGCCTAAATTTTAACATCCGGAAGCATCACAAGTAGCTGCTCCTTGGAATCACTAGAGACAGGGTGGAAGGGAGTTCACCAGGAGACCACTCCAAATCTAACTTGGGTTTTCAGCCTAACCAGTGGATTGTTGAAGAGGAACATTGCCAACAAATCCCTCTGGCAAAAAGAAATATAAAATGAAGTATTCTATTTTAAGGAAAAAAAATCAGGCAAGCTATTGCATGTCCTACATAGTAACAGTGACACCTACTAGGTTTCTTTTCTCATTTGTCACCCCTACGTGTATATATTTCCGATCACAAAGAAGCATAAAAGCATATGTTCCTGGTGGTAACATAAAATGGTTGTGTCCAGTTTAAATTTGTTCGTTTTTTGAAGTATAGGCGATGGTTACACAACTTGGCTAAAATATTGTTATAGAACTGTACTTTTTGTAAAATTAATAGAGGAATATTTTCAAAACTTTAATCAAACTACTTAAAACACCATACATGTCTCACCAATGAATTTTCATTATGGCTACAGTAAGTTAGTGTGAGCTCAGTTAAACACCCACTATGACACGTACCCCACTTGACTTAGACCAAGAGCAGTCCCTGCTGCCCTGGATAAGACACTGAGCAGCCGTGGGGATTGTTTTCCAGCAAAGCGCTGCCATTTGGAGATGAGCGTAGCAACTTTGTGTTTTGGAGCATCAGAAATCAAGGACTTCATAATGAGACATCAATCTCTTCCACATACTACGTAAAATGTCAAAGCAACTTAATTTCTTTAAGAAGGTGGTGCAGGATGGCTTGGAAAATAATAGATTTTTTGACATTATGGGAACTTCTGGAGTCCTGGACTTCTCAAAATGATTGGATGGCAATATTCTTTATAATTTTGCTAGGAATTATCTTTGAGATCATACTCCTAAAGATTTGTACATACCTGCAGAAGAACCCTGCCCTTCCAGAGAAGAGTGGTTCAAATGCAAAGGTAAGAACAAATGGCTGATTTCCTTCTCCCATAGTTTCAAACCCATACAAAAGAATAGCTTTACAAATGTGGAACTTTGGTATTTTGATTAATCCTCTAATATTTTATTGTCTCCCATGAAATAGAAGGAAGACAGTTGCCTGAGAAGCATGACATTTGGTAAATACTATATAATTCTTACTTTAATATAAAACTTGTTCAGCCTGAACTGCTCTCATGGGTGCTTTGACTTTTTTAATTCTCATTTATCTCTAGGTAATAGGTCAACTTACTCATCTTCAGAAGAAAGGTAGGGGATATATTTTGAAATTAAATGAAACAGGTTGGTTTTGTTCTATTCAAAATTGCTTTTACATATGAATTACAGGGAAACATTTTCCCATATGTATAGAGGACTCATCAGTTCAACACCATAATGTTAAACAACAACAAAAAGCAATCTAAAGTAGCTTTTAAATGACTGCTCTGTTCCAAGCTGTGTTAAAGGCTTTTCACATATTATTGAAATTATTATCCAGCCAGGTAGTAGTATTACTGTTTTTAAATGAGGAAAACAAAGCTTAGAGAGGTATAGTGACTTGCATCTCTGCTCCGACCTCTCCAGCACACAGAGAAGGAGTAATCAACAGTTTTAACCATTCAATTGACAAAATACACATTTAGCACCTATGTGAACCAAGCCGACCCCAAGCTAGGTGCTGCAAAAGTGGCCTGGAAGGAGTTTCTACAACCAGAACTCAGCAGCATCCCGAAGAATACATCACTGCTAGGAATTAAATACTGACATCACTATTCTTGTAGCTCTCAATATTTTAATTGCTTTCATCCAAATCCATTCAACAATCATTAGATGATGTGCCATACAATGGCATAATATTGTATATTATTATCAAATACAAATACAGTATTATATGTTATTATCAAATACAAATGTATTTGATACTGGGATACAAACAGTAAGATAGTCTCTGTTCTCAGGAAGCTTATGTTCCCGTGGGGGAGACACACATAAAGGATGATTGCCTTATAGTACGGTAACACAGCGATAGAAATGTGAGAACATTTAGGTGATGACCGAAGCCATCAGAGGGGTGGTGGGGATGGCTTCACGAAGAGGGCTGTGGTGGAGCTCGATTTTAAAGAACAAGTGAAAAATGAGCCAGAAAAAGAGCGGGTCGGGGGGATAGGAAGGCGTTCCAGGACAGAAGCAGGCACGAGGAATAAGAGGCGGTGGCACATGTGCATCGAAGTGCGGTATTTCAGAGCGGCTAGAATGTAAGGTTGAGTGAAGGAGCAGCAGTAGGGCGTGAATGTGAGGAAGAAGGCAGGATCAGAACACAGGGCTTTCTACACCCTGTTAGAAGGCTTGGGTTTTATTCCGGTGGTAGTAATCACTAGAGCTGCTTAAGCATAGGAGTGACACGGTTTTGTTATTTCAGCTAGATCACTAGTGGCTGTGTGGAGAATGAATCTATTACTTTAACTTCTGTCACTTGTCAGGTGTAAAAGGGCTTTATTCACTTAATCTGGTTGCTTGCTCTATTTTCATATTGGGTATTTGAAACTCTCGTTGTAAGGTGGGGTGTCCTGGGGAGCAGTACCAGTATCTGGAGGTACAGGTCTGTAGACTCCTGGTCAGGGCTGCTTGGAAACAGGAAAGCCGGTGTAACCCAGAGCACCCCAGTAGTGCGATCAGAAAAAGTGATTATCCTTAAGTCAATGGAACAGACCAGGAGTCAGCGTTTGAGACAGAGGGGTGAGGGGTGTGCTGTGATCAAAGGCTCACATATGATTACAAACCAGAGGATTGACAGGCGATAGAGGAAGCCACAGAAGAAAATGGGGAGAAAGGATTCTTAGCTTCAGGAACAAGGTGACCTCCGTTTCTCCCATTCCTGCCAAGGTGGATGTTACCTCCGAGGTGGCACCTTTCTAGGAGTCATTAGAAGAAACCTACTGAGAAGATGAGATTGGAGGGTGAGGGCGGTTTCTGCAGGAAAAGGATTAGGGAAGAGATATGGCTCCTACGGTGGCAGCATATTACAGGGTAAACAAAGCACACATTTTGGATTTAAGGTCTACAGTTATAGCTCTGCCTCTTAATAACGGCATGGCCTTGGGCAAGTGACTTAAACTCGCCGATACCTCCACTTGCTTCCTTTCAAAGAGCTGCTTGAAGACCTACCTCTTAGGAATATCGTGAAGATTAGTTAAAATAATAATGTGTAACAAAGCGAAAATATTTCACCCTGGCACCAGAATTCTTTTTGGGGACAGAACTCTATTTGGGGACAGCATCTTGAATTATTTTGCAATAAAAGGAATATTCATTATTAATAATAATTATTGGCAGGAACCCAATATTGGTTTAATATTGGTGGGAGCCCAAGCATGAAAATGGTTACAGTACATCACATCAGAAACTGAGTGGATTTTGTCTTGTTTATGGGAGGGGAAAGAAGAGAAAGGGGAAGAGGTGGGCAGAGAGGAGGGAGGAGCAGGGGAAACTGGGAGGCTTGGGACTGGATGGCACGAGGGTGCTGGAGGATGAGACCGCCATTAGGTATCTGAAATCGGGGAGAACCATGCTGGCCGGACATGGTCTCAGGAAGCGAAGCCAACTGCTGATCACGCATCGGTCAGACGTTAGGGAACAGTCTGCTTTAGGGTTGACCTCAGCCTTAGAAGTGTGCCCTTGGGAGACTCTGCCACCCATTATCTGACTTTCAAAGCTTGAAGCTCACACTCACTGTTTGGTTTTAGTAGAGTATTTCCTAAGGTAGGTTATCATAGATAAAATTGTTTAAAAGCAGTTACTAGGACTATAGGCATATACTATGACTGATTTAATTGATTTTGAAGCCACTTCTGGTACTTGTTACCAGGGCTATAGAACCATCTGTGTTTTTCTAGGAGTGTGGGGAGTTCTTTTTAAATTTTCAAAGTCCAGTTGAGATTCCCCAGTGGGGAGAGGCCAAAGGACATTTAAAAAATGGAGAGACATGCCTAATGTTTAAGTGGGAGTTGTCTGTATTGCTGTAATCAACTACTTTCTATTTCTGCCTCCAACCTTTCATTAAAGTCAGCCATATCTATGGGTGGTTTGTGCATGGATTCCTTCTCCCTCACTGAACTTGAAAAAAGGGTTAGGCTGTTTGTCTGAGCCAGCTTCTGTGGATGAGGGTTAGCAATCAGAAACCTAGAGGTGAAGAGGCCCATTCCGCAGCTATTTACTGAGGCCTCCTCTGTGCCAGGCATTGCAGTAAACCCTTGAAATGCATCAGTAACAGATAATGATTCCTGCCTTACATTTTAGTTGGAGGGGAGTCTGACAACCAACAGTAACATGGCGAATAAATAAGCTATGTGTCAGAAGGTGATAAGTTCTACCGTAAAAACAAAAGATAGGGTAAGAGGAAACAGGTTCCAGAGGCAGGGGAGAGGTAGGTCGCAATATATAAAGCGGGATTTGGCGAAAGCCGTGAAGGGGTTGGGGAGTTAGCCGAACAGATGTGGTAGAAGCGTATTCCGGGCAGGGAACAGCTAGAGCAAAGGCGCTCAGGGGGAGTGCGCCTGGTGCTTGAGGAATAGCAACAGGGCCAGTGGGGCTGACATGCAGGGCACCGAGAATCATTGCAGAGTTTTGTGCAGGAGAATGATATATTCTGTCTTCTATTTTTTAGAGGATTATTCTGCCCTCTGTGTTGAAAACAGACTATATTCAGTCAGAGGTCTCACAGATGGCAGGCCAACGCGTGCGCGCCAAGTGAGAGCTAACGGCGACTTACACCAGGGTGGCAGCAGGGAGGTGGTGAGAGGTGGCTAGCTTCAGGATATACTCAGCAGGATATACTCGTAGAGGCAACAGGGTAGAGATGTGAGAAAGAGGAAGCAAAGAGGACTCCAAGATGTTTGGCCTAAGCAGTGGGAAGATGCTTGTCATCAGCTGAGATGGAGAAAGCTGCGTGTGGAGCAGGTGTGGATGGGGAGGTTAGGAATAGTACTTCGCATTTGTTGAATCTGAAATGTTGACTAGACTCTCATGAGCGAAAGGGAGTTTGGGGAAGATGTCTGGTAGAGGTACTATGTTTAGGGGTTGTTGACATATAGACAGTATGAAAAGTCACCACTGGGAGTGAACTTAGCAAAGGGACCGTGAGAGGAGAAAAGGAGCACGGATGCAGCCCTGGAGCACTTTCGGGATCAGTAGGAAGGGGGGACCATCACAGGAGACTGGGAAGGAGCCGCCAGTGAGGTAGGAGCACAGCTGGGAGAATACGGTGGCCTGGCAGCTCACCAGATGGAGAGGAGAGGACGCGGAGCAGGAAAGACCCATAGGTACACATGTATGCAGGGTAGCTGTGGGACCAGTATCCCTTATGCATATGGATGGAAGACCCTCAACAAAATACTAGCAAACCAAATCCAGCAGCAGCATGTTGAAAGGATTATACACTATGACCAAATAGGACTTTTCCCCCAGAATGCAAGGTTGATTCAACATATGAAAATAATCTACTGTTTCACTATGTTTAAAATCACAATATTACATTGTTGAAATATGTGTCTTGTATTTCAGCTTTCCTCTATGTTTTTCCTGAAATGGGCAAAATTAATTCTTTTTATGTCTTATATTTTCACTATTTGTTCCACTTTCCTAAGTGCGTCATCCTACTCTTTCCTGATGAAATTTCATCCTAATTATATCTGGATACTGCTAAACCTTGTTGAAGTCACTTGATTCCACAGAATGGTTTATACAGCCTACCTGTACAGGTAGGATATTTTAGTTATCAAGTAACAGAAAACCATGATTCAAACTGTCATGCCAAGAGAATTCATGATATCATGTAATAGGAAATCCTGAGGTAGAATCGGCTGCAGAACTGGTTGATACAGGGGTCGAGTAACTTCATTAAGGCCCTGTGTCTCTCCCTCTGCCTTTTTGGTATTTATTTCATCTTGAGATGGATAGAAAGATGGCCACAGGAACCTCCAGATCAGAGCAGCAATGTCCAGAAGATGTAAGAGGCCTTTTCTTCCTGTGTCTTTCTTAGGAACAAAGCAATTTTTTCCAGAAGTCCTTGAAATCTTTATCTTATGCTAGGATTAGTTCATGCCCATTCTTAAATCTCTTGGAAATGAGATTATGGTATTAGATTTAGCCTAATCATTTGAGGTAGAAAGAATGTTGGAGAATCCACTTCCATGATAGTAACTCCAAGCTAAAATTGTGCCAAGAAGCATTGCCCTAAAACATATGTTTTGCTCATGATCACAAACAAAGAGCTTTATAAAATAATCTGAACTTGTTTATAGATAGCTATAGTTTATGGTTTTTGGACATTCTTCTGTTATACTTACTTAATTTCCATAAGAGTATTTTTATTCCTGTCAAAATTTTCAGACAGAGAACAGAAACAAACATATTCCTTATAAAAAGATATAACTTTAGCCTGCAGCTCTGACTCATTGCTGAGAGGTAAAAATTCCTTTTTCTCTGAGATATGAAAATAATTTACTTCATTTTGTTGGTGGATTGATTTATTAAGTGACTGGAACCAGGTAATCAATTATTTTGTAATGTGGATAATGACTTTCCAATTTATCTCTTTTTTAAAATTTGAGCTATGTTTTCATATACTCATTGGGTTTACCTTAAATGTAGAATAGAGTTCTTATATGAAATATGCCCTAAGTGGCAATTCATTTATATACTGTTTTCTAATATTCAGCATTGGTGAGTTTTCAGAAGGAGTAGTTACTTCATCATTTACATCTGATGAAAATGAAGGTCACTTTGAAGATAGAGCTTCATCAGCAAATGAAATAATATGGGCAGGTACCAGTGAAAGTAACTATCAAGTAAGTTACTTTATTGAAAGTCAGATGTCATCTTCAGATGGGACTAGGTCGTCTTTGTCACTGTTTCATTCAGAAGTAAAGAAAATTTTTCTAAGCCATAGAGGGTATCCAGAAAATGAACATGAAACAATGCAATTTTCATCAAAGAAATTATTTTCAGTAATGAAAAACAAAAATAAAAATGTAATGTTTTCTTCTGAGTTTAACTCTTCGAGAACTTCTGGAGTCACTACAGAAAGTGAAGATCTAGATGTGACACCATGCCCTCCTGCCCACTTATTTCTTTCTAGAGACCAAGTCAGACTTCTGGAAGAAAATGTGAGAAGTCAAATTCTTTTAAAATCCAAAGCTACATTAGAGAGTAAAACTACCCGTCTGTACTCAAGCCCTCAAGAGTTCTTGATTGAGGATCAACATTCTATTAAAATGGGTATTTCTGCCCAAGCACAAGATTGTTTTCCAAGACAAAATGCTATTCAGAATCAAGGTTTTTACAAAGCCCAATTTACTAGTCAAGCCCAACAATTTGTTAACAACCAAGACTCAATCAACAGCCAGCCTGATATCAAGGCCAGACACTTTGCTCTGCCTCAAGAGCTGATGAGGACACCATTTTCCAGCAATACACAGGATGCCTTCCAGACCCAAGAGACGGACAGGCACCGACATTTGGCCAAAGTCCCACATTCTGTTCAGACTCAAGATTCAGTCAAGGGCCTAGAGTCAAATAAAAAACAGTTCAATGAGGCCCAATATTCTGTTCGGTTTGAAGATTCAAACAGGATTAAATATGCAATCCAGAGGCGAAATACTATTTTTAAGAATGCCAGATGCCTAGTTTTAACTCTCAGTCCACATTCAATGGCTAAATTGATGCCACAGCGAAAAAGGGTCAAGCCAAAGGGCCAGAAGCAAGTCGCTTGGAAATGTAAGCAGCACACTGTAGGCGGCTCAGTGCCTCTTTCGCCTACAATTAAAAGGCAGAAAAAAAGAAGAAAAGCATTACACAGTGAAAGGAAATCAAGCCCCAAAATTACATCTGAAAAGTCAGAGAAAACACCAACTTCACAGGTATTTCAAATCAAAGAATGTTACACTTCAAGGCATAGCAAGTCCAAATGCAAGTACAACACCAAGAAGAGAGAATTGCAT
Organism: Manis javanica; assembly: GCF_040802235.1. Lineage (NCBI taxonomy): Eukaryota > Metazoa > Chordata > Mammalia > Pholidota > Manidae > Manis > Manis javanica. The sequence continues at coordinate 7,954,242 of NC_133164.1, forward strand.
CAAAGGAGAGGTTTGTCAGATACAGCTTTGCACCTTACGGATGCTCCCAAGCATGTTCCTCCTTATATTAAGAAGTATTCCAGAAAAAAACGAGTGACAATCATGACAGGTTTAACAGGTTGTAGACCTTTTCTACTGATGCAAAGTAAATCACCAGATGCAGAGAAAGTCAATTACACAGGGTCTACTAAGAAAAGAGGACCCTCAGGCAGGACTAAAAATTTAAAGCTGTGTGAAAGAGACAATGAAGGACTAAAAAACGTTTCACAAACAACTCTACCTCAGCCAGGACAGTGTTTCACTATCAATACTTGTCAACTAAAAACACCTTGTTCTTCATTAATAGAAACGAACTGGAAGAATCAAGAGTCTCTTAAGGACTCAATTGCACGAGCCAGAGAAACTGATATTGCAGAGTTTCATGGCCCGAATAGTAAAAAAAGGCTTGATCTGTATATTCGAAAACATGAGACACCTTTGCAAGAAGCCATTTCAGAACCTTTGCAGCAATCTGTTTCCTCTCCCCAAATGGAATGGAAAGGAAGAATGAGAACGTGGGAGGCCCTGAAATGTACAGAGCATTGGCATCTTCCACGTTCAAATGGAGAGAATTTACCAATGACTACAGCAGAAATGCCAAGGTGCTTTCCAAAGGTCTGTAGACAAAAGCAGAAAGATTTTCCGGAAGTTGTTCTGAAGTCTTCAGAAGGCAATTTGCACATTTCACAAGGAACCCAAAAGCATGAAAGCACTGAACAATTCGCAGGTGTTGAAAATCAAGAGAGAATAGAAGATGTAATTGTGAAGGGAAAGAAACCATTAACACTTACCATTACAGAATGTGGTGCCCTCAGTGCGAGTGAGGAACTGGAATGTAACACTAGCAGCAACACGAAAAATGTTCAAGATAAAAGAACGTCCGATGCATTTCCCGACACCGCTACCACTCCCCTTTCTGCACCTCCTGATAGGGAAGTGCGGAGCGGATTGAAAGTTAGAGCAGATACATCGAGAATAGGGCTTTATCATCCACTGGGAAAGCAAGAGAAATCACCAGAAGAAAAGAAAATATGGAACGCAGAACACCTTGAAAAGAGGTGTATATTTAAAAAGCCACAAGATCGTGACAGAGAGGAAGAGGAAGAAACTTCACAAGAAGCATTTCCACAGCTGACACAGGATTTCAGGTTCAGCCTACAACTAAAGCAAACGTTCAAATATGACAAATTTGAAATCGAAAAGAGCAGTTTAGGAAGTAGAAAAACTCAAAATGAAGAGCAAGAGGCACAATCACACATTCTTTCTACAGAAACAAATTTAGGGACTAGTCCATGCCCCACGGTGGGTCCATTTCAAGTTGAGAAGATGAAGCAAAGCACAGATGGACCTACGGACAGAGAAACTGAAGATCCCCAGAATCCTCTTCGAGTATCGGAGAACTTACCAGGTTCTATAGTCGCCCAGGGGTCTTTCACTGTCCACATACTTCCTGTGTCATATTTTAAAAGGCAGGAAGTCAGAAATCAATTACCACGAACAAAAAGGGCACTCAGTTCCAGACGTGTTAACATGAAAGTAAGAAAACCAGTAACTTTACTCATGCCTTATAATTATGGACGTGGAAATCCAAGTCATAGAAAAATATTGAGAGGCTGTTTTAAAATCATAATTAAACAGATGATGCAAGGTAATACTGTGGCGGATGTGCTCCTGAATGCTTTTTACCCTCACGTGACTGTTCTGCCTTGTATTAGAGTGCCCAGCATATTAAATGCAGAGAATCACAGACATATTAAGCCAAAACAAGAAAAATCACAAGTTGCAAGGGAAGAAAAGTGTTCAGATTCCATTACTAATGGCAGTAACTATGGAAACACAATGGAAGCTCAATTGCAAGATGAAGTGGGAGGGGACAAAGCAGCTCAAGCACAAGGTGTCCTTCCCGAGAGCTGGGACCCCAGACAGGGTGCACATCCAGAGAAAGGGCTGAAAACAGAAGAAGAAATGCATCAGCCAGTCATACCTGCAGAAATCATTATGGAGCCTATTCATTCCCCCGTCATGGCTTCGTCTCATGCTGAGAATATGAAGGAGAAGCTACCACCGCGAACAGTTTTAAAATGCACTGCAGATTCTGAGTCGCCGCCTCTGACACCAGAAAAACCACTGACTGGAGACCCTTCAAGCCAAACAAGAGAACGTGATGCAAGCGAGAGGCGTCACTGTCTTGTAGAAACAAAAAATTTACCAGCCACTTTCTCAGAGACTTTCAATTGCCACACACCCGTTGTAACTCCTCTGAAAGAGAGGAGAAACAGAGTAAGATGCTCACGAGGAGACTGTACAGTGCAGCCCAGGTCTGGACATATGAAGGCAATAAAACCGTCAACTTCACAAATATTTAAAATGGCAGGTCATAGAAATAAACTGGACTCCAACTTTAAGACCAAGTTGGAAAAGATCAGCCAAGCTAGTGGACTGGTATATGAGTTCCTAAATGCCCTTTACTCTGCCACGCACAGCGGATCACAAGGAGAGATGACCGGCTTCTGTCAGGCTCAGGTAGAACAGGGGGAACGAGCAGGTGAAGGGAGGCGGCCCTGTGTGGATTTCTTTGGCAGGAGGGGTGCATTCTGCGACAAAGGGCAAGATGCAGAGGCAGTGGAGCAGAAGACTTTGCTAGAAGCAGCTCCGCAGTGTACCCAGCACCTTTGGCCTGATGCGTGTCAAGCAAAGGAGACCCAGCTTGGTACACCAGACCCAGCCCTGGACCGTGATGTCCCATCAGATGCAGACCCTCAGAAGGAACAGGCTGGTGGTGGTGCTCAGCAGGAGGAGCCAGGGGCTTCTGGTTTCTGTGTGCCTGCTTTATGTACATTAAAAAAGAAGAGACACATCAAACAATATTCACACATAAAATATAGAATCTTAAAAGCAAAGAAACCATCAATTTCATACATGCTGAATATCAAGGGTGGTGCCAACCCAAACCGTAGAAAAGAATTGGGATGCAACCCCACAACCAAAATGAGAGGGGTGGGTCAAGGTGAAAAAGTGGCAGATAAAATGCACTCCTTCAAGACAATCATGCCTGACATTAATATGTACAGCAAGACAGAAAGAGAAAAAGACACATTAGGAGAAAAAAGACTAAGCTCCAAACCAGTAAAGCAAGTGATACCATCCCATGAGGGGAGTATTAGTTCAGGTCACACCAAGGAGAGCAGCCTTCAAGGTAAAGAGGAAGAAGAAAGTGAATGGGAGACAGTAAAAGTAATTCCTCCGCACAGCCAACGTTTCCTACCCTGTTCAGGCCGGAGGGAGGAGCTTGACCTTCACAAATCAGAAAGCCCAGGAAGTGGGGAAATTCTGTTTCTAACAGAGCAAGACTTCCCCCCACAAATGCGGCCTGCAGATCCAGTGCAGGTGGAGAGGCCGAAGAAAAGCCACCAGACACAAATATACACAGCAAGTTCAAAGCTCCCTCTTCTCAAGTCAAAGGAATCACTGATGGGTCAAGTTTTGACTGACACAGTGAAACATGTCCCATGTGATGGGAGTCAGATGTGGGAACTGGACAGTCACGGTGAAGAGGGAAGGGCAGGGTTTAAAAAGGACCTACAAGCAACTGTCCTGGGGTCTTTGGATGTCTCCACACCTGGGCCACCTGAATCTAAAAGGCAGAGAAAGACATTTACCTGCAGAGCCTTAAAAAGTAAAATGAGTGGCAAATGTGTAGTCATGAAGGCGAGGAAGGCACCAACTTCACAGACCTTTAATACCCCGGGGAATGGTTATCTAAAAAATCTATCTCCGATGACCCTGAAATCACAGATTATTGACTTTTTAGTGTATATAATATGCTCTGGGAAACTGGGAGATCTTACTATAAAGAAAAAGGAAGAATTGGCCCAAGAATTACCAGCAATGAATCTGGATTTATCTAGACCTGCTTTACCTGTAACAAAAAGAAACAAGCTAGAACTTAGAGACAAGAAAAATAAAATGAGTGCCAAATGTGTAACTCTGAAGGCAAAGAAGGCACTGGTTTCTCAGATATTTAGTATCACAAAATGTACACACCTCAGCAGGAAATTGAAATGCAACTTGAAAACCATGATAAAACCAGGTCCCCCTGGGGCAGATATAATCCTAAATGCCGTTTCCTCTGCCACGCCTGTTTCTTTTGCTATGAACATGTATAACGGAAAGAAAGTAGAGACAGACATGCCATGGAAAACAGGATTTAGTCACAAACAGCAAAAGCAGTCACTAGGTGGGGAGAGCACCTGGTGGGCTGATTACAGGGATAGGTGGGCCAGGGCCTCGGGGGGCGTGCGGGATGTCAAAGGCAAAGGTGGAGAAGCAGCCTTACCGCGTTTTCAACACTTGAGTTTCAATGCTCATAATGTGACAGAGGCTGCCTTTGTGAAGTCGGGTCTAGAACAGAAGAATCCCGCAAGGAAAACAGGTCCAGAATCAGTCACTACAGCTCAGGAGCTGCCGCAACAAGCACCTCCCACACAATGTGGGTCCCAGTCTGTGAACTGCTCTATTTTGAATTCACTTCCATCTGAGAAGCTACCAAAAAGAACAAAAACACAAAAAGGCTTAAAAGATCCAAAGATTTTATCTCCAGAGCCAGGGAAATCAGTTAGTGAATCTGTAATTGTTACAGCACAGAGTGACATCCTGTCTGAAAGAGGCCCTCGGAAGAAACCGGCTGCTTCTATCCTAGAGGAAAAGAGAAGGTTACAGAAGGATTTGCAGGCCAGCACCCTAGAGTCCTTTGACTTCTCCATGCCAGCTTCATCTGAGTTTATCATGTGGAGAAATGCAGCGCAAATCCCTGAGCCTAGAACTGGGAAAGCACAGAGGGCATCGGTTTCAGAAATGATGAACACTGCTGGGTCTGGTGCCCTCAGCCATGGAAGGGAACAGGACTGCCTCTTGGAAAACATGGCCAGAGGAATACCTCAAGGTGCGCCAGATACACCTACGAACACCTTCCTTTCACCTACACCTGCTTTACCTGCCATCAGAATTCATAAGGAAGTAAAAGCAAAGAAAAGCACATTTAGAAAAAAGGGCAGTATTAAGCAGCTAAATCAAGACAAAGGGAAAAGACTGTATACATATTCCCCTAACCAATGGGCTACCTCAAGCCGCTCATGGGCACCAAGAAGGCAAAATGAAAAAGAAGGCAATGAAGTTTTATTCAAAGCAGGTCTAAAAATCCTGATAGTAAATGGGAAGGACCAACATGTGCTTATTACAGAGCAAGAAATGAAGCAAGAAACACAGTTTCCAGAAAATGCACTGGATTCTATTTGTTCTCTTCTGGTGATTCCATTTCAAACAGAAAGGCTGAAGGAGAGCATCCCATTACAAAAAGACATGCTCCATAAAACAGGTGAAAAGATCCCAGGTCCAAAATCAGAGAAAATGATGTTTGACAATCTTTTACTTGATGAAACAGAGTATAGAACTACATCTGATGGGAGCCCTGCAAGGAAGCTGGATGTTCCCAGTGCAGTTTCCCTACAACTTGACAAGAAAGACAAAAAGACTCAAAAAGTAATAAAATACACAGTGGATCCAAGTATCCCACCTACCAAAGCAGGGAATGCAGTGTTTGGAAACCCATGTGATGAACACTCTAGAAGGAAAGTGGGTGGTCATACTGCCATGACACAAGGAGAGCTACAAAGAGATTTACTAACAATGCCCGTGACGTATGTCTTACCTAAATACAAGAGGCAGAAAAGGTTGTTACAATTTCCGGAAGGGAAAGATCTTACACGTCCCAAATATGTAACCTTGAAGGCAAAAAAGCCTGTTTGTTTACAGATGTTTAATATCCCTGAGCATGGTAATCTACATGGTAGAAAGGAACAGGAATGTAATTTTAAACCTTTGATAAAAGACATGCAACAAAATAAAAGTATAGCTAATGGATTCTCATCTCCCACACCTGTTTCAACTCATAACAAAATAGGTATCAAAGTACACAGCACACCAAAACCAAGAGTGAAAATACACAACCATACCTATTTCAGGGATAGGGAAGCATGGAAGGCCAGTGTGACCGATACACAAAACAGATACAGCAATACCATGAGAATGTATGTGCAACATGAAAAGGAAGAGGAAAATATCCAAAAAACGTTGCCAGAGTCAGTCCCTCATTATAGCCAGAACTTCAGTTTCAGTGCCCATCGTATGAAAAACCTTGGCCATTGCAAATCAGAATCTAAACTGAAGAGCTCAGCAGTGAGAAGGACTTGCAATGCGCCTTGTACAGTGGAAAAGACGAGGCAAGAAAAGCACATTAGAGAAACTATTTGGGAGACTGTTTCTAGACAGGTAATGAATTTACTTCAAGTCGAAACAGTGAAAAATAATACTCATACTCAAAAAGGAATAAAATGGATGGTAGGTCTAAAGACTCCATCTCCAAAAGCAGGGAAATCAGAGACTGGTTCAATGCAATGTGATACTCTCTGGGATAGAAATCCTGGGAGAAAATCAGAGAGTCCTATTTCTGAGCAAAAAGCATGGAATGAAAGTGACTTAGCAAGAACAGTCTTAAAACCTTTAGCTTTTTCCAGCCTTGATTCATTTGTGCCCCAAAGCCAGAGCTACACAGAGTTTGTCGGCAAGGAAAGTATGCGCCCCAAGCATGCAACTTTGAAGGAAAAGAAACTACTAATTTCCCAGTTGCTTAATGGCAAAAGAAGTCTTACAGGAAGCCCTGAAAAGAAATGTAAGCGGTGCAAATTCAAGCAGAGGACAAAAGAGAGGCGATGGGAAGAGAGTGTGGCAGAGGCATTCATCTGTGCCGCCAAGGGAGTTGGGATTCCACTACCCATATTGATGAGTGAAACACACCCATTCAGTACAGTAGCAAGGGGCGTTCTATGTAACAGAACACATCACAAAGATCTGAATGGTCTTATTACAGAGGAAAAGGCAGGGCTAGAGGAAATCTTGGCCGCCACTTACGTAGGGTCTCTAGATTTCTTCATGCCTGTTGTATCTGACTCCGAAAGCCAGATAAACACAGTGCACTTATCAGAAAAGAAAATCATACTGAATCCCCAACATTTAACTCTGAAGAAAAAGGAGCCACCGGTTTCACAGATACCCAAACTCAATCGGCAGCTTACCATAAGACAAAGGGGAGAGCTTGGATCCCATTTCAAAACCAAAATGAAAGGGTTAAAGCAAGGAAAACATGTAGCCGATACATTTCCAAAGACCATTTCCTCCCCATGGGATGCCGCTGACATTGAAAGCAGATTCAAAACAGAGACAGACAGAGTATCAAGGTCTCGTCACGTACAACCCCCACAGATGGGGTTGCCAGCTGAGGGGCCGGTGAGTGGACAGTCCCTTAGTGCCCCAGGTCATGCTGCTTTCAGCATGAATGAGGAACAGGAAGAGAAGACAGACGGAGAGAGAGAGAAAACTGTACTAAATGCAGACCTACAGTCTATACACACCTCCATGCTTGTTCCACCACACACAAGGATGGATCGGTCACCTGGTACCTGGGGTAACCACGAAGAATCTTCTGAAAAGAGAAACATCCTAAATAAAGTAAAAGTCATGGAGAAACAAAAATATGAACAGCATGGTTTGTTTAGAACAGCTCCACGGTATACCCAGGCATCTGAGTTTGGAGCATGTCGAATGAGGGAGTCAGGTCCTGCAGAATCACAAGAACCCTTAATCAATACAGTGTGCCCCACGGGCACCACTCCTCAGAAAACGGACATCGATTTAATAGATCAAGAAACAAACATAAAAGTTGTAGAACATCTTAGTCCGGAGTGTGTTTCTTTCTCTAAGATACATCTACTTGAGATTGAAAAGCAGCAGGAAGAATTTAAAACTGCAAACTGGGAAACAGTAGCAAATCCCAAGATTCATACTGCAAAGGCAGAGAAATCACTAACTGATGTGTCTTCTATTAATACAATAGAGTGTGAGGATTCATCACAGCAAAGAGAAAGAATGGAGCTCACAGGGCTAGAACACCTGGCGCTGCACGACAAACATCCAGAACCATGTGTCTCAGGAACTCTCTGGAGTGCGCCTTATGCCCACACGCCTGTGTATCCTAAAACCATCAAACATAAAGCTAAGGCAGAAACAGCTGATGTGAAAAACACTATGCATACCAAACAGGTAAAATTGGAGGCCCAGGAACTACCTGCATCCCACCTGTTTAAAACTACAGGGTATGGAACCAGAAGGAATACAAAGAAACTGAGAAGTAACATCAAGAGCCGGAAGGAGGAGTTCAAGGAAGGAAAAACTGCAGCAGATTTAGCTCTGAACACTGTTTGTGAGTCTAGATGTACTCAGTCTCCAGTTAAAGAGTTTATGGAAATAAAAAGGGAGAAAGACAAGCCAAGAGAGCGCATCTGCATTCCTGCACAGGTAAAGCTGGAGAAATCATTAAACAGAAGAAATAGGCCACCTTTACAGTTCAGTAATAAGAGTGCTACATCAAGAAATCCTAAAAAGCTGAAACAGTGTGTTAGAGAGCAAAAAGAAAAACGCCAGATTGTCTTACAAGATATTGTCCTACAATGTAGAGATCAGGTAGTGATTAGCCAACCAGTGAAGGAGGAAGACAACCACATCAAATTAGTAGTAAATTTGGAAAGAGAAGCATATCCTGATCTATTTCCATGGAAGAGGAGAACCAGTTACAGCAGGTTGGACAACCCAAGAATCAGAATACTTACAGACTGTAAATTCCTTATTGCACAAAGAGTACAGGAAGGAGATGCAGACATTGTTCCACAGGGAAGAGAAGAATCAGAGAAAACTGCTATTTCATTACATGCAAAAGAACAGAATATGTTTCTTGCAGAGTTGGATGCTTCTCAACAGAAAACTTGTGAAGAGCAAGAATTGCTGAAACGAGAAAGTATTTCAATGACAAATCAGGGGTCGATTTCCTATCTCAAGACGATACCACCTCATCTTGAAAACGTTGTAAAGGTAGCTGAGGAAGATATGTACATTAATAGAGAAAACATTCCACAGCTACTGAGAAGGGAAAAATTAAAAACTGATATTTTACAAGGTTCCAAAGGACAGAAATATCTTTATACAAATCTAGAGATCCAGCAAAATATGTCAGCAGTGCGTAAAGGAGAGGTGAAACCAAATCACATTCCTGAGCGCATTCTGGATTCTACATCTTGTCTCAGGAGGGGACCTCTTCATGCACAAGAGGCAGTAAATACAAGAAAGAAAGAAAACATTAGCATCCCTGTAAGTTTAAATGTAAATTGTTGGGGGAAAAAGGAATCAAAATTAACTGATAATCAGTTAAAAGCAAATGGACAGAAAGTGAACCTTTCAAAAAAACTGAGGGTAAAACAGGTACATAGTTCTAACCAGAATGAAGAAACTATTCTGGGAGTCATTTCCTCTTGCATATTACATCATCTCAACATTGAACAGCTAAAGAAGGAAGGCTCAGCACAAGGAATGAGTTCTAAATTTTTGAGTCAAATGGTGGAGAAAGCATCAAACAAAGCAGATTTTCCAGGAGACCCACCTCCATGCTCCATGAGAGTTAATTTGCATACTAGTGGAAGAAAAAAGTACCAGAAAGAAAGTACAGGCAAGGGTCTTCCAACATCTGTTTCTCGTTCTCCAATGGCTGTACTGAAGATTACATTGCCGTGCGTAGGGAAATCACAAAAGGCAGCAGAGAGGCCAAAGTACCACACTGCAAATACGGAAGGAAGTGGCTTGCCTATTGAAGGAAAAACAGAGCGACTGGAATGTATACCCCAGATTCTTCCAAACCCTAATTCTAACCCTTTGAGGGATAGATTTCAAAATAAGATGCCAAGTAGAAAGAAGTCATCAGAGGAAGCAGTGAGCACTGCGGAGTGCACTCCACACGCAGAAGGAATTGGCTCGCTTTTGACAGGAAAGGAAGAACAGCAAGAAAAATGTGCATATGAGGCTCTTCCAAAACCTGCATCTCACTCCAAAACAGGTCTACGTGAAATGAATACCCCAGGGCAACAAGTGAAATTAGACACAAATGTGATGCACTGTGAATACTCAACTCCACAGGCTGCAGAACCATTAAAAGGAATGGATGTCATAGCTGAATATACTCAAAAAAGTAAAACAAGACAAAACTTACTCAGTATGGAACAAAACAAGCAACACCTATTGAATCCTCACAAGAATTTTCTGGAGCATATGTTTTACTCCCCAAATGACCCCCAGCTCCTACAACATGTCACACCTCAGACGAAGAAAGCATTGCCAGAAGTAGGGAGTATCTCAAGCAGGACAAAAGGCCTAGACTTGTTTCCTAAAGATCAACCAAATACTGTAAGTGAGGATGGACCAGAGTGGACTGTGCCCTCAATTCCTCTGAGGCAAAAGAAAAACCAAAATACAATGTTGCCTTTAGGATCTTACAGTAAAACTATAAAACATCTGACTGCTTCATTTCCAGAAGGAAGTACATCATCAAACGAGGCACGGGTAATTCGTTTGCTGTCAAACAGTGGCTCCCACAAGCTCAGAGTCAGAAGGAAGGTGGGAGGTACGGCATATCAAAGGGTACAGGCCATGTGTCTGCCTGGAATATTTTTACATTCTGTTTCTACCTACATGCCTATTTTGCCTGGAACTAAAAGACAGGAGGATAGCATAAAACAAGGAGTTACGAAAGGCATCACGTACCCCCTAAGAACTCTGAAGTTGAAGGAATCAGTATTTTCAAATGCACTCAATAGCATGGACTATGTCATCCCAAGCAGCAGACCAGTACCACAGTGGGACATAAATGAGAAGATGGTAAATGTGAAACATAGGAAGGGTCAACCAGATACGGTCGTGACAAATCCATTTGAGTTCATCTCTCCTTTACCTCACCTCAAACTGAGTAAAGAGACAACTGATGGGATTATCTCAAACAATGTAAAAACAATAAAACAATGTATGTCACAGAGAAAGGAGGATAGAATAAAAGAAGGCAGTAGGAGAGAAATAATGAATCCCAATGTTATTTTGAAGGCAAAGAAGCCATCAGTGTCTCGTGTACTCAATGGAATGGAATTGCCCGTGCTGCTGAACACTTTAAAACAAGAGTGTAAGGCACAGACAGGTAAAGGTGAATCAGGTGGGGAACTGACAAAGTTCTGCACTTTCTTACCACCTCTATCACATCCTAACTTGGATTTAAGAATAAAAGTAGGAAAAGGTAAGTCTGGAATACCAAGGAGCTGCCTTCTACCCCCAAAGCTCCAAGCATCCACAAACATCAGGAAAACATCATCTGCAGAGTCAATGAATAGAGACAGCTTAAGCAGTGTAATAGGATCAAAACAATATTTGCCGCAGAAAAAAAGGGAAGTTAGAGGACATACAGTAAATGTGAAGGACAAAATGGATCTCCAACATATCAGTCCTAAAGGAAAGAAAACATCTATTAAACCCACACTGCTTGGAAAAGAATCACAGTGGAACAATAAAGAACGAGAGAAAAGGATGCAGAAAGAGAAAAGTGATGTAGGAATAGTGCAGAGGAAGTCCCATGCTGCCATTCCTCCTTCACCTCACGTGGAAGGGGGTCCTGGGGTAGAAGAGGAGATACACATACAAGGAATAACGGGATTCTGTCTTCCGTCATTAACACTCCGGGAATTAGCAGATGAAATGGGAACAGGGAAGGAGCCAACTGATGATATTTTAAGCAGTATTAGAAAGGCAAAACATCTGCCACAGCAAGATGGAGACAGAGTGCCAATGGCCTTGGAAGAAATGAGGCGTCCCCAAAGAAGAGCTGCTTCGAAGGCTGGGCGGCCTGTAACTGCACAGGGATTACAGCTGAACGTCAGAGACAGAAACAACCAGGCGCAGGAAGATGAGCGAGTCGTGATTCAGAGCAAATCTTGTGCTTCCATCTCTTTGCCCCCTTACTCTGAAGTGGAGACAAGAAGAAAAGGAGAAGCCATGCTCATAAAAACCAGGTCCTCTTTCCTACAACTGGAACTCCACGAGTCATCAGATACAGGAAAAAAAGCGTCTAAGAAGCCTATTTACTATGATATGTCAAATAGTGTGAAAAAAGCCAAAGAACATATAATGCAGGACAAAGAGGAGAGAGTAAAAATGGCAAAAGTCACACCTTTGAAGAAAAAAGAATCACCAATTTTATGGGAAATCCAGTTGGACAGCAAAGAGCAAGAGAAAAAGATCCAAAAATTTAAAGGTGAACCGAGTATGGTTCCAACCAATACCAACACTTGCATGCCAGCTCCTTCTCATTTAAAATGGGAAAGAGGAATAAAGAAAACAGACCATGTAACTAAAATAACAAGAGACTCTCTTCCAGAGCTATCACCCCAGCGATCAGACTCAGTGAAAAAAACAAACAAAAAGTGCACTGAGGGGGGCGGCACAGGTGACACACAGGAAGCAGGGGAGGACGTGCCACAGGGAGAGGAGGCTGATGGCAAGACAGCCGCCGGGAGAGCAGCGCTGCACCCAAGAGATAAAGATGTGAAAGGAAAGAACATGCTCCCACAGGCCACCCCGCTGAATCCAAAAGAGGGGGGGACAGGAGGCCCAGAAGGTGACCGTCAGGGGGAAATGGACCCAAAGGGTAAGGGACAGGGGACAGAGGATGGAGAAGGCAGAGGTGAGTGGGAAGCAGTTCTGCCCACAGAGCGGCCTTCTGAATTTTCTCTAGCTTATCATGAATCAGAAACAGAAGGGAAAGAAGATACGCTAAAAGGAACAGGACCTGCTACTTCACAGCCATGGCTCCAGACATCAGTGGATGCAGGGCAACTAGCAGAGCCCCAGGCAGTTAGGGATGACATGAAAGCCATACAGAAGGACAAACCACAGGAAGAAGAAGAGAGAGGAAACACGGCACATATGAAATGGGTCCCACACCCCAGAGGCACAGCTTCCAAGGCAGAGACATCACCACCTCCTCCTGTGTCCAGTGTTGCCGAGCCCAGGGCTCTGAGCAAGAAAAAGGAAGCACAATGGAGCTCTAAGGAGAAAGAACAGAAACAGGGAAGAACAGGAGAGCCGGACGTGGGTCTGACAAAAACTCCTTCCGCACCTTCTCCGTCTCACGACAGAGTGGATACAGGGACCCAAGGAGACACAGACTTGCTTGCAGTCTTTTCTCCTTCACAGTTACAGCCCCCTAAGTCTGCAGGTGCAGGGAAGCTCAGATATGCAGAATCCAATGGAAATACTAGCCCGTGTAATAGAATCCTAAAAGCTAATCCGTGTGCTATTTCAGAAGATAACAGGCGGAGGCTCCATACAAGACATCAAAAGATGTCTCTAGAAGGCACTGACACTATAAAACTTAATTCAAAACACAAATCCCCAGAAGATTCGTCTCCTACCCGCCGTATGGAGACACTGACTGTTAATGTTTTGAGTGGCAAAAAGAAGCCCATTACGAAGTTACAGGGTATGAATGAGCTAGAATGTGGAACATCTTCAGTGACTTCTGCTGAGATGCCATGGCCTCCTATTCTCCAAAAATACTCAGTAGAAGGAAAAGACAGACTTCTCAGACACTTCACTGTGAAAACACTAGAGACTCAAATGAAAGCCCTTCCCAGACCTGTAATAGAGTCTTATGTAAAGGCCAACATTCAGGGCAGAACGAAACCTTTATCTAAATGTATTCATTCTGGTGTCAAAGTACGAAAACAACAGAGTTGTGTTACTCTTTGAGAAAAAAGCTCTTCATCAAATAGATCTTGATTTACAATACAAATATCTTCATTTTCCCCTAGGCCTTCCAACTGAAAGTACATTCCCTAAACCAAATATACTTCCCAAACATATTCTTAAATTAAACACAGTGGAGGTATGTAAAAAAGTAGATGATAACAGAGAAAGCAGCTGTCCCTGCACTGATAAAGAACTGTTAGAACAACGTATCTCTTCCAAAAAGCTAAGTCCCCATGGAAACTCATCACCGATCAGAAAACTCCTGGATCCAGATGATGTGTATACTTCAGACCCTATTCAACAAGGTCCAGTCCAGAAAGATACTACAATTCTCTCAGAGTTAAAACCTCATGTGACTCCAGAAAAAGACAAAAAAAATATCACGTATGGTTTCAAGAAACAAATACACAGGAGCCTTTACATTTAAAAATTCAAGAAAATGCCCCTAGTTTAGTTGACCCCCATTTAGCTCAGAATTCTGAAAATTTTACTGATACTCAGACAAAGATTGAGCACTTGGCTAACTTGGAGGAATACTCAGCTCTTGAAGTACTGGATAGTGAAGCAGGGGTGTTTTTAGAGTCCAACCCTTCTTTAAATCAGGAATCACAAAACATTCTATTGGAATTACAGAAAGGCATTCCTTTAGAAAATCTCCACAAGATGAAACAAATCACAACTGACTTGAAATGTAGCCATGACGATTCAGGTTCCCATCTCAGAAGCTGTGGAAAACATTTCTCTGCTGTGATACCCCCTTCCTGTGAAACGCACAAAAGCAAGAAACAGAGTTCATCCTCCCAAAGGCGATCTCCTGACCAGTTGTATCCTAGTTCATTAAGGGCTGCAGAAGTTCCATCTGTATCATCTGCCAGTCCATCCAGGGGAGGGGAGCATTCATGGACTCCAAGGAGCAGAACAAGTTGCTCTTCAGCTCCCTTGACGGAATCAAATATTAAATTACATCTTGCAAAAAGCCAACACAAACCTCACTGGCACCCAGAAAGCAAAGGAAGAAAGAAGGCCAGATTTGATTCATCTGGAAAGAAAAACATTCAGTGGAATACGGATTACAGTTGTGCACAGAGCAAAGCGAAATACGAAAGAAAGAAGAAAACATATGATTATGAGGCAGAAAGTTTGGACTACTTCATAAGGAAGCATAAGTTTAGCATCAAAACCCCAAGAGAATACCAACTCTCTGTCTGAAAGAAAACAAGGCCGGCCTTTTCTTTATGCCTGTACATCAGCAGACTCCCTCGAGATTAAACCCAAAACCATTCGCTGGACTATTCCCCCCAAACTCGAAGGAAGAGAAACTTCAGAGTGCCTCTGGTAGCAAAGATTTCAAGTTCTTGAAATATATGGAGTTCGTCCAAAAAGTTGTTGCGGTCATTCTTAGACTATTTCGGTCCCGTTTATCAAGGCTGGTATGAAAATACCTAGATTTCCACTTCATCTGAAGGGCTACTTCAATTGTGCTACTCTGTGCAAAATAAAACCATATGAAGTCAGACGGTTTCCTCCTGAAGTGTTTTCTGAGCTGACCTATTTGATTTCTGTGGTAGGTGTATGCACTTGTTCTGGGAGGGTGGGATGGGGGAGCAGGCGGCGCTGGGTCTGGTCCTACCGTGCCCAAGATCTTTTCGTTTATGTCGCCTCTTCATAATCCCAAGAGAAGAGGATCACAAGTATGGAAGCCCTCTCTCCATTACACACCAATGAGTGAAGGGCGGGTCGGAGGAAATGGAGTGTATAAAGGAGATTGAGAGCAAATGACCAGCAAGTTAGGAGCGCATAGAAATTACAAGGAGAGAATTGCACACAGCAGTGATCAGCAGTGTCAAATGTCACCAGATACAGGGGTAAGTACTGGTTTTGAGAAGGCAGAGCCCTCCGATGGCCTTGTCCTCACCCCCGACTTCCAGCAGAACCCACAGCAGCTCCATGACCCGTCCCTGAGCACCATCTGCCATTGCGGGAGCATCGGGGTGCTTCAGAACCTCACCCCAGAGCACCTGCCAGCTTGCATCCTCTCGAGGGACAGGAGGTCATCTACTATGTTCGCAGGGGAAGGGAGACTGCCTCCCAGTGCACCTGCCCTGCCTGCCCTCCAGCTATACCTGCATGGGCACTTCTGCTCGGGGCTTCTAGGTGCCCCACTCAGGGGTAGACAAGGCTCACCTGTTGGCAGAGGTGATTGAGAACCCGGAGTGTGGCACAGAGCACTGCCACCCACACAGCCTCAGCTTTGCCCTCAGGGCTGCCGGCCCCCTGTGCCGGCTCTTGCAAGGAGCCCCAGAGAAGCTGAGCCCACCCAGGAGCTGTTGTGAGAACAACACCGATGTGTGGGATTTGGGGTGGGGGAAGCAGAGAGATATTTAGCACCAAGTGAGTTGTTTCTTTTTAATGCATTTTGTACTGGCTTCTTCCTACTATGTGACTAAAGTATTGGTCTCATTCAGAAAAAGAAAATTATGGGCTCATGAAAATTCCACAATGTTAATTGTTTTGTTATTATAACAACAAGACAGATGATAGTTTTTCATATCACCATTACATTCGTGGTAAGGATAACAATGCTTCCTTTATTATAAACGCTACTTGATCTTTTCAAAAAATGTATGTACTCTGCTTGGAATATTTGGGCATACTTAACAAAAAACCATAAAACATTCCAATTTTTTTATGAAACAAAGTAAGTTTATACAATTTACACACAATTTTTAATTTTAGTAATAGAAACAGGGAAATTATTTCACTTACTGATATTTAACAGTAATACTTTAACTCCCCAAGACATGCACTACAACCATCCAAAAGATTCTCATCAATCAGTGATGGTCTTGGCATCCTATGTGAGTTCTGTCCATTGGATTTGACAATCAGATTGAATATTTTAACATATTTCATTACAGAGAATTTTGAACATAAAAAAAAAAGAATAGTATGATGGACCTCTAGATACCCCTTATCCTCAAACTTTAACGTAGGCCAAACCTGCCTTATCTACTTCTCATCCACATTTTGATGCAAATTACAGACATATAATTTTATCTATTTATATTTTACCTGTTACTATGACACAACTTTTCAAATATAACCATCTCACATCTAAAAAGTAATATTAATTTCTTCATATCGAATAGTCAGATGATTTCCAATGACTCACGAATGTCATTTTCTAATAGTTTGTTTGAATTGGAACATAAAGCCACACATTGTGCTTGGTCTTTTTTTTTAATTTTCAAATTTTTAAAAATTTTGGTATCATTAGTATAAAATCACATGGGCAACATTTTGGTTACTAGATTTCCCCAATTATCAAGTCCCCCCCCACATACCCCAGTACAGCCACTGTCCATCAGCGTAGTAAGATGCTGTAGAATCACAAATTGTCTTCTCTGTGCTACACTGCCTTCCCCGTGACCCCTGTCCATTATATGTGCTAATCATAATGCCCCTTATTCCACCTTCTCCCTCCCTTCCCACCCACCCTCCCCAGTCCCTTTCCCTTTGGTAACTGTTAGTCCATTCTTGGGTTCTATGAATCTGCTGCTGTTTTGTTCCTTCAGTTTTTGCTTTGTTTTTATGCTCCACAGATGAGTGAAATCATTTTGTACTTGTCTTTTTCCACCTGGCTTATTTCACTGAGCATAATGCCCTCTAGCTCCATCCATGTTGTTGCAAACGGTAGGATTTGTTTTCTTCTTATGGCTGAATAATATTCCATTGTGTATATGTACCACATCTTCTTTATCCATTCATCTACTGATGGACACTTAGGTTGCTTCCATATCTTGGCTATTGTAAATAGTGCTGCAATAAACATAGGGGTGCATCTGTCTTTTTGAAATGGGGATCCTACATTCTTAGGGTAAATTCCTAGAAGTGGAATTCCTGGGTCAAATGGTATTTCTATTTTGAGTTTTTTGAGGAACCTCCATACTGCTTTCCACAATGGTTGAACTAGTTTATATTCCCTCCAACAGTGTAGGAGGGTTCCCCTTTCTCCGCATCCTCACCAGCATTTGTGTTCCTAGTCTTTTCTATGTTGGCCATCCTAACTGGTGTGGGGTGGTATCTCATTGTGGTTTTAATTTACATTTCCCTGATAATTAGCAATGTGGAGCATCTTTTCATGTGCCTGTTGGCCATCTGAATTTCTTCTTTGGAAAAGTGTTCATATCCTCTGCCCATTTTTTAATTGTGTTATTTATTTTTTGGGTGCTGAGGCATGTGAGTTCTTTATGTATTTTGGATGTTAACCTGTTGTCAGATATGTCATTTACAAATATATTCTCCCACACTGTAGGTCGCCTTTTTGTTCTGCTGATGGTGTCCTTTGCTGTACAGAAGCTTTTTAGCTTGATGTAGTCCCATTTGTTCATTTTTTATTTTGTTTCCCTTGCCCTAGGAGATGCATTCAGGAAAAAGTTGCTCATGTTTATATTCAAGAGATTTTTGCCTATGTTTTCTTCTAAGATTTTTATGGTTTCATGACTTACATTCAGGCCTTTGATCCATTTTGTGCTTGGTCTTTTAAATTTCTTTTAATCCACAGATTTCCCAGTCCATTGTTTTTTTTTCCTTGCAATTTTGCAAATAGAAGAAACCAGATTGCTGATTAAGACTGTAGCATTTCCCACAGTCTACATGTTGCTGATAGTGTCCACTTGGGCAGGTTGAAATTATTTAACTTTGGAATCCTAATTGTTCCTTAAAAAGGTCTTCAAATAGAAGACACAATGTGCAGCACTTAAAATGAAATGAACTGTTTCAGAAGATCCCCTGTGACATCGGGTTATGCAGATTAAAGTTGTCACAGCTCCAGAGCTCTTAGATAGTCCCATGTTATTTAGAAACATTTGGGGCTGAAACAGTGAATTTCCCACCAAAGCGATAAGGAGGGACTGAGTGACTAGTTCTCGTATGGTGAAGAACAGGCACTAAGACATCAAATGTCTATTTGCCAAAAGAAAAATATTCTAAAATTTTGAGTGCAAAATTAGATATGAAAGGGCATATTTGTTTAGAGGGAGAAAAGAAATCGATACAAATTTCAAATTTTATAAAACTGATCAAACCAAAATCATCATAAATCCAGAAAAATAGCATTTGTATCTACTACCTAATACTCTTTTTTCCTACATTTGTTGGCTGCACACCCTTTGATCACCTCTTCACAAAATATTTTACAATATAGTTTTTCATATAGAGATTAAAAGTAAACCAGTCTTCCAGTGGTTGCTCAAAACTTGTTATTTATTATTGACAATTTAGAAAATTCAGGCACTTTTGCTGACTCAATGGCCATTTTGCATACCAGTTCATCTGGAGCCTCCAGACTTCATCAGAATAGGAAACTGAATACAGTACTATGCAAGCTGACCAGCTGATAGGCATAAAATTTGTAATACTTTATACACGGACGACTTTGCTGTGTGTAGTACTGGCATATAAGAAAATTGTGATAAACTCTAAGTCATGCAATTCCCATCAAAAAAAAAGTATAGTAAATGTGTCTTGTGTGCTCTGTTCTCCTGATTTTTCTGACCTGTCAGAAAAGAAGGTCCTTTTTGACTAGGTGTTGTAGGGCATGATTTAGCACCTGATGAATGAAGCCTTTCCCATAGACCAGTGTCCTGCACCTTCCCTTCCAAGTCTTTTTCCCCTGTTGCACACATTCCTCCTGCTCTGAGCACCGTGAGACGCTTTCTCATGATCTAGCCCCTGACCTTCCCCTGACTTTAGGCCCCAACCTGAGATGTGTCCTTCACAGTGGGCAAAGGGATGCCTGAGGCCTCTTTCTACACCAGGATGGCTGGCCTAACTATAGACAACAGTGAACGTCAATCACACGAACAGTCCCTGAAACCCAAACCAAATGCACCCTAACTCAGCTTCCCTGAGGCTGGTCCCCAAGATGTTTGCTGCCGCTCCTATCTCCCCAAACATGCAGTCAGTGGAAGGTAATATGATGGAGAGTTAAGTCAAAGTGGAAAGTGATAATACTTTTAACAAGCTGCAGTTAAAATGTCTCACTTTTACAAGTCTCTAGAGCCCTGAAGCTAAGGCTTCTTTAGCTTTTTGGTACACCCATTTCTGCAAAGCAGATAACATTACTCACTAATGTCCGTATTCTAGCTACAAACATTTATTCAGTGTGCCAGGCATCGTCCTGGGTTCCAGACCTAATAAAAATTAACCAAGCACAGTGTTGACTTGGGAAGATCCTAGTTCCATGTCAGAAGAGACCATCTTTGCAAACGTCTGTGACAGGCACACACACACACACACACACACACACACACACACACACACACACAAACACACACATGCTTAAACCCAGCCTGCAGCATCTCATTCCCCAGTACATATGCAATGTTGCTGGAGAAAACAAAGGTAATTCTGAGGCCATAGTTATTTGGCCCAAGTCATCCATCGAGAATTTCCTATTAGGCGTGGATGTTGGCAAAACGATGATCCTCCCAGCCAAGTCTGCTGACCCACATGGCCTGGCTTCTTTTAGAGAAACAAGATTCGAGATGCTGAGAGGTGTGTTTCCTTTGGCCTTAATTACCGAAGTTATAACGGGTGCTGATGGTGTAGCCATGTGCCATTAAACTGGAGAGAGAGATTTAGGCTCTAGTTTTAAAATAATGAGGGAACTTGGAAGGGCATGGAGAAAGTTTTGCTTGTTATAAGCAATAGGTTTAGATTTAGACTTAATCTGAGAATTTCCTAGTCCAACTACACACAACTACGGCCCTCAAGGGCCTTGACCCATTATTTCGAAGAAATAAAGAAAACAACAAGAAATCTTCCTTAAGTCAGAGGTTCCCAAACTTTCTCAGTGCCTTTCATGTCTTAATTTTTTTCATTGCACCCCTTGGTCAAAATAAATAGCTGACAATTTTGCGTATTAAGTAGCTTAGGTCCAAACAATTACTATTTATATCTTAACAATTTAAGAGTTGCTTGAAAAAACAACGTTTTTTTCAAAATATTTGAAACAACCTTTTTTCAAAAATATTGAAAGGAAAAATATTTTTATGTCATTTTAAAATAGCCGCAATTACTCACTAGGGGAATGTGTGTACGTACTGGGCCCTGCACAACTTTCTGAACTTCAGAATCACTGATTTTTGTGCAATACTCGCTTTTATTTCAGCAGCAGCTACAGAACGCAGCTTCACCAATAGATGACATAATGGAAAGGACTGTAGAACCCAATGACACTGTACCTCGAACTAGTAGTTCACACAGTGTCCAACAGATGTCGCTGTTTCCCTCAATTTAAAAATCGTCCCTGTGGCCTCAGCCCTGGCGTTTGGAACTGCTCCGCTTGAGTTTGCCACACTGTTCTGTTTTTTGTAGTTTGCTCAAGAGCAGTTCTTCAAGAACAATGGGACAGCGAGGGGCGGCCTGGGTGGGGCAAAGGAACAAGGGAGTAGTGAGAGACTAAAGCTGAATTCCTGTC
Organism: Manis javanica; assembly: GCF_040802235.1. Lineage (NCBI taxonomy): Eukaryota > Metazoa > Chordata > Mammalia > Pholidota > Manidae > Manis > Manis javanica. The sequence continues at coordinate 7,975,489 of NC_133164.1, forward strand.
CTTCCCGCCGGATGGGCCTGTGTACACGCGGTCACTCTAACGTGAGTTGTTCTACCTCTGTGACGACACAGGTCCGCTGGGCCTTGGGGCTTCCGCAGCCCTTTCACTCCAGCTCTCCCGGCTGCTATTTCATACCTGCACTTCTCAAACCTCAAATACCTCTCCCCCCGCCTCCCAGGCGGATGACCTTGCTCTGCACTTCAACAAGAAATGAGGAAACTTCTCAGTCTCTCCCACCTGCACCTGCCTGTCCCCATGGATGGGCAACCCCTACGCTACCTCAGGCCAGTGCCTCCATCTGCGTGAGAGTCCATTCCTTCTCATCCACATGAGAGTCCCTCAAACATCCCTCCCGCCTCTACTACCTCAGTTTTCGCCAGTGGATCATTCCCAACAGCATATACGCTATTTTTTCCTTCATCTAAAAAAACCACGTCCCCCCAATACACACACAAATCAACCCCTCCAAACCATCTCTTATTTCTTCCTCCACCATTTACTTCCCCATTTCTTTTCTCTTTGCAAGTTAAGTCTCAAAAGAATTTTCCTCACCATCTCATTCCTCTCCAGTTGTCTCATAATTCCACGCCGATCATGCTTTCTCCCGCCACCCCACTTAAACTTTTCTTATCAAAGTCATCAGTACCTGACACTGTAAAACTCAATGCTAAATCCAATTCACAAAACCCAGCTTCCATCAGTGGTATCTGACACAGGTGATCTCTCCCTTTTTCTTCAGTTTTCTTCAGTTGGTTTCCATGACAACACAGACGTTTGGTTTTCCTCCGGCCTCCCTGGCTCCTGTTTCTCAGTTGCATTTTCCTGTTTCCTTGTTTCCCTGGCATCTGCATGTATTTGGCGTCCTTCATTGGTTTCATTCAGTGCCATGACTTGAAAGAGCACCTATATATTTGATTACACCAAATTCGCATCACCGACTCAAAGATCTCTCCTGAATTCTAGGCTTGGTTGTCTAATTGCCCTCTCAATATGTCCACTTGTTTGAGTAGTAATCTCAAGCTCCACATAACCCCAACTGAAGCACTGATCTTCATGCACAAACCTGTCCTAGCCACAGGCTTCCCAATCTCAGTGGAAGAAAATTCTGTTCTTCCAGTTGTTCAGGTAAAAAAACCTGGGGTTCATTTCCAGATAAGATGCAATAACACATTCTGTCCCATTTCTTCCTTTAACTATAGCTTACAACCCTGGGTACAACACATTAACAAACATTGGAAGATTCTAAGAGGTGGAAAAAAATAAGACAAATTAGTGGGGGACTTTCGGACTCAAAAAAGGATATGGAGGTGTATTTTTTTATTATTTTTCCACTCACATACTCTGGCTTGGGACTTAGAGAGTGCTGGAGCCCAGAAATGCTAACAAAAGGAGCAGATAAAATAAAAGCCTCAAGAGAAGACTTCTCTCTGTAACCAAAGGACCAGGAAAGGAGAAGCTGAGCAGGACAGACGCTTCTGACAACACCTGCCCTGCTCCACAGGCTTAAGTTCCACAAATGAACCACACACCCTTTCCTCTCGGCTTAGCACTGGTACTGGGGGCAGAGCCCTAAGTTCACCCTGTCCTCTAGTGATGAGTGCCAAGCGCTGCCCTCCCTACCAGCCCCTAAGATGTCACAGAGACTGCGGGTAGCACCCAGACTTTCACTGCCACCTTGCAGTAACGAGGTCTCGCTTCTCTCAAGTAAGTGGGGATGGGGAGAGGATTACTTAAAGAAAGGAGCGAGAGAAAATAATTCTTTCCATATGTATATGAAGCACTGGGAAGTGTCCCACGTGACCTTTGCATGAAATGAACCAGAATCAAACAACAAAAAGGTTTTAGAAGTAAACTCCAGTGTGAAATGCTGACTAGAATTGAGATTGGCCTCTAATAGCACACAAGTCGGGAGGCCAGAACAGCACTGCGAAAGCTTTGAAAACTAAGTCGACATTCCAACAACAGGAAAAGCAATCATATTTCTATATATGAGCAATAAATATTCAGAAACTGAAATTAAAAATGTAATATCATTTATAATCACTAAGGAAAAAGAAGAAATAGGTATTCACACAGTAAGTGCATGTAAAAAGTGTTGAAATCTGAGTAAGATCTGTAGTCTAGTTAATTGCACTGGACCAATGTACATTTCCTGGTTTTGATAATATACTATAATTATTTAAGACCCTATCACTGGGGGGAGCTAGATGAAGTGTACATAGGAATTTTCTATGTTATTTTTGCAACATCTTGTGAGTCTAAAATCATTTCAAAATAAAAAGTGAAACCAAAGAACGAGTTCATATGTAACTCCTTTCTTTTTCTCATATCACACATCGAATGGGGCACAAAATCCTGTTTGCTCTTGTAATCTGCAATCTGACCACTTAAAACCTTCGCTGCTACCACCCCGATCCGAGCTGTGCTCGCCTCCTGTGTGGACAGTTCCTCATTGTTCTCCTCCCACCTTAGTCACCGTTTGCACAGAAGCCATAGTGATATTTAAAACTAGAGCAGATCTCTCTGCCATTCAGTATACTCCAGTGGCTCCCCATCTCACTTGAGGAAAACAAAGTTTATACAACAGCCTCCAAGCCCCACATGATCTGGCTCTCTACTATCTTCAAAGTTCATCTTATATTTCTCTTCCCTTGACTCCATTCCAGCCACACGGCCTTCCTTTCTGTTCCTTAAATATACCATATATGCCTCCACATAGGGCCTTGGCTCTAGCTATTCCCCTTTCCAGAATGCACTTTCTCCAAATATTTGTTGAACTAATTGAATGATAAAAATGGGAAAATTAGAATATCAACATGGTGCACATTCTAAACGGCTTCCACTTTTACTGAAATAATCTGTGCTAGCTCCCCCAGGGGCTACTCCAGTAACACCCAGGAATTATCTTGAACAATATGCACCTCCAGTGTCCAAATGATGGTCATTTGCATTATCACTTAAAATTAGCAACCACTAAGATTTTGTTTTTTGGAAATAGTCATTGCCAAGTCTAGGGCCAAAGAGAGTAAGAGGGTCCTCAAATGGACTCAGCAAAGTTGCATGTCCCAAAGTCAATATACAAAAATCAGTTGCATCTTTATACACTAATAATGAACTGTCAGAAAGAGAAATTAAGAAAATAATCACATTTACAACTGCATTGAAAAGAATTAAATACCTAGGAATAAATTTAACCATGGAGGTGAAAGATCTGTGCACTAAAAACTGTAAGATGATGAAAAAAACTGAAGAAGACACAAATAAATGGAAAGATATTCTATGTTCATGGATTGAAAGGATTAATATTGTCAAAATGTCCATTTGGCCCAGCCTACAGATACAGTACAATCTCTATCAAAATTCCAATGGCATTTTTCACAGAAATAGAACAAACAATCCTAACATTTTTTATGGAACCACAGGAGACCCTGAATAGCCAAAGCAATCTTGAGAAAGTACCTGAAGGAATCACACTCCCTAATCTCAAACTATATTACAAAGCTATAGCAATCAAAAAAATGTGGTATTGGCATAAAAACAGACACTTAGATCAAGGGATTAGAATAGAGAGCCCAGAAATAAACCCACACACATGTAGTCAATTAATTTACAATGATGGTGACAAGAATGTACAATGAAGAAAGGACACTCTCTCCAATAAATAGTGTTGAGAAAACAGGTTAGCCACATGCAAAAGAATGAAACTTGGCAACTATCATGGAATATATAAAAATTAACCCAAAATGGATTATATATTTGAATGTAAGAACTGAAACTACAAAACTTCCAGGAGAAAACATAGGTGGTAAGCTCTTTGACATTGGTCTTGGAGATGATCTTCAGGATTTGACATCAAAAGCAAAGATAACAAAAACCAAAATGAGCAAATAAGACTTTGTTAAACTAAAATCTTCTGCACAGCAAAGGAAACCATCAACAAAATAAAAAGGCAACCTACTGAATGGAAGAAAATATTTGCGAATCATACATCTGATAAGGAACTAAAATCCAAAATACATAAAGAACTCATACAACTCAAAAGCAAAAGAGATACAGTCCGACTTAAAAATGGGCAAAGGATCTGAATAGACATGTTTCCAAAGAGGACATACAGATGGCCAACAGGCCCATGAAAAGATGCTCAGCATCACTAACCATCAGGGAAATGAAAATCAAAACCACAGTGAGATACCAGTTCACACTGGTTAGAATGGCTATTATCAAAAAGACAAGAAATGACAAATGTTGACAAGAATGTGGAGAAAAGGCAACCCTGTACACTGTTGGTGTGAATGTAAATTGGTGCAGCCACAATGGAAAACAGTATCGAGGTTCCTCAAAAAATCACAAACAGAATTACCATATGATCCAGCAAGTCCACCTCTGGGTATTTATCCAAAGAAAACAAAAGCAGTAATTTGGAAAGATATATGCACCCCCATGTTCTTTGCAGTATTATTTACAATAGCCAAGACATGGAAACAACCTAAATGTCCAATGATGGATGGATAAAGAAAAAATATACACATATGTGTGCACACACAAATGCAATGGAATATTACTCAGCCATAAAACAGAATGAAATCTTGCCATTTGCAACATGTGGATGGACCTTAAGGGTATTATGCTAAGTGAAATAAGTCAGACAGAAAAAGATAAATACCATATGATCTCCCCTGTATGTGAAATTAGAAAGCAAACAAACAATAATGAGCTTATGGATATAGAGAACAGACAGGTAGTTGTCTGAAGTCAGGTGAGAAGTGGATGAAATGCATAAAAAGGTTAAAAAAAAACAAAGGGGGAGGGATATGGGGGAAGTAATTCTGTTACTTGCAGCGACCAGCGCTCTACTCAGTTCAACACTCCATTGCTTCTAGAATTCATGGTCTCCCACAGGGAGAACAGACTTACCCCCAAAGCCATAGTCCTGTATTTTTCGTAATTTCATTTTAGGCTCATATAACTTTCATACTAGATATTTGCTAGTTTTCATACAACACTTCCAACTATCTACTCTTGAGCCCTTGTGCACAACATATAAGCCATTCCATGGCTTTTCTAGCCACTTAGATATTCCCCCTAAATCCAGAAAAGCCTAATACCACATTTTAGCCAACTCAGTAGATTTAGAACATGCATATCATCATAGGATGACAAGAATTATTACAAAATAAGCAGATCACCTCTCCTCACTGACAAAAATAGACGGGGACTCTGGAAAGGGAAGCTTCGCCTTCATCCAAGAACCCCAGCTGACTGGAAGCTGCTTGCTGCCGGTAGGCTCACCGGGCCTCAGCATTGGTCTGTGTTCATTCTAAGTTAACATGCCATCGGTGCTCCAGAACTCAGCTGTTGCCGGCCTCTCATTTTCCAAAGGGAGTAAATAAGTTGCCACATAACATTCTAAACACTAAATAATACCTTCCTGGTGCACAAAGCAAAGCCACGTGGCCATACCAAGAGTAGCCATTTCATTAGGGAAGTCCTGTTCCCACACATGCCAGGGAGAGCTCCCAGCCCACATTCATCAAGCACAAGGCAATTTTGATATGCACTGTATCACTTACTCCTCCCACAAACCCTGTATTATTACTCCCATTTTATAGATATGGAAACTGAGGTCCAAAGGTTCAGTAACTTGTCCAAAGTCATCACTTAAGGGAACAGCACCTGAGTTCCACCCTCAGTCTAATTCTGAAGGTCCATTAGGGAACAGAAGATACAACTCACATTACCTTTAAAGACCAGGCATGAGATTTCAAAGGCGGCTACTCCAAGCTGCGTTTCCAGACGGAGAGGGGAGGCATTTCTCCACCTCTGGTTAGAAAACTCTCAGGAACTCTGCTCCTCTCTCTGCCCCTCCTGGAACTCTCCGCCCCACGCTGCGGTTTTTCCAAACTTGCTGCCCTCCCATGCCAGCTGAAGCAAATGGGGAAGTGGAGAAGCACAGAGTTGACAGCCAGGAGTCCTTGGGTCGGGCCCAGTTCTGTTCCTATCTGCAGAATCTCCCCGGGTTTTCTTTTGTAAAACAAGAACATTGTGTCACATTAATGATTTCTCCTCTCTATATCCCAGAACCTGAATAAAAGATACTTGCCTTTTTTGTTAGTGTAATCTCAGCTGTCTCCTTTTAGCATAAAATACCATGATTTGCAATGAGGTCCCATGAAGGCTTTTTTGACAGCTCACACAAGCCCATAGTAATCTTTCTTCTCTGAATTCATTTGCCATACAAAATGCTCATGATCTGCCATGTAAAATGCTGCCCTGACATGGATAGAACCTAGGGTAAGAATACAAAGGCAGACCCACACACCATTCCTCTAAATATGTAAGTTATAAATCAAACTAACAAGCCATTATATAAAATACGGTCTATCCTTCTACTGTGACAGATAAATCATAATGCACTGGAAGCCCAGGCTCAAATTTAGAATCCTCGGACTTCTTGGAGATCTGCTCTGGACGGTGACAGTGCAGGGAGGGCCACCGCTGGGCCAGAGCCCTCCCCACGTCCTTCCCAGCCTGGCTCCACCCCCCCAGGGAAGAATGTCATGCTTACAGGTGTGGGCACACCAGCACACGTCAGCTCCATCCACCTTCCCCAGCGGGCGCTCACACACACACACACACACACACAGCTGTCCATGCCCACTGCTGTGTCCTGCTCTGTGTGTGTGTGTGTTCACCCCCTGGGGACTGGCTCAGGACTGTTTGGGTAGACTACCCTGGAGCCCCAGGAACCAAAGCGCCGTCCAGAAGGTGGGGGGGGGCAGGGTGTGACCCTCACTCCCACCTCCCCTCACCCCTGGCACACACATGGTGCTCTCCTTGCCTGGAAGGTGGGCTCTGGGTGGAAGCAAGCCAGGCCCTCTGGAACCTGGGCGCAGAGCAGGGACCCTTGTTGGGTCTGAAGGTGGCACTAACTCTGTGGCCGTCCTTTCATCCTTCCTTCCTTCCCCTTACCTGTCCTTATTTTCCCCTTGCCAGCTCTTCCGACAGTTTTACTCCCTGTGGGTGCCAGCCCCGCCCTCACTGCCAGGTTTAAGGAGAATAATTGGGCAGGTACTTGCAGCCTGTTGACAGGGCTTCCTTTGCAGAATGCCTTTTCGGTTACAAGACTCCTTTTCAAGCATTTATACAGAATTCTAAACAATCTATCATCAACCATTTGGATTTAACCATATATCACTAGAGTCATTGCTCGAAAATATCTCCTCTCCCCTTCATATTTCTCTAAGTTGGTTTTCACATGATGGGAGCTAGATTTCTCTAGCATATCCATTACCTGGAATATGAGCATCGCTGTCTCTGGAACCAGGTGTATCTGCATATGTGTTTCTTTTGCTGCCTGAATGAGTGATACCTCGGCTCAATATGGATTCATGGGTCGCAACACCTTTCTAGCAGCGGTTCCTAACCCTACCTGACTGTCTCCTGGCCTTGAGTGACGACAACAGACATTCAACACTACGCCCAATCTTGTTCTTCGGTAAGTTTTACTATTCAGTTTGGGAGCTTTTCGGTGTCGTCTTTATCCTGGGAGTTCAGGGATTGCTCCTGCACATGCCTACATGCTGGTCTTCACAGTCTTCTCTGGAGGGGCATGTGCCCTCTCAACTTACAGATTTGGGTCTTTCTCCCACCTCAGCGTCCTTAGTCTTTTATTTATTACTGCCCCTCTGTGTGTTGACTTTGCTCCTTCTGGAACACCTATTATTTGCACCTAAGTTTTCTAAGATGTGTCTTCCACGTTTCTCATCTTTCCCCTCATGATTTACATCCATTTTGAGATGATCTTCCACTTGATCTCCTGGCCATAAATTTGTGTCTCAGCAGTAAATAACTCCTTCAATGCACCTACTGACTTTTTAAAAAGGAATGGTTATATTTAGTAATGGATTTTATAGTATTTTCATGGAAGGATAACACAAACATAAAAATGCACGGATCATAAATGTCCAACCCAAACATCTTTGCAAGAACACACCTGTTTATCCAGCACCCAAACCAAGATGCAGAAAGTTGCTGGCCCTCCAGAACCCCCCTTCCTGGCCCCTCCCAGGAATGAACCCCCAAACAGTCACTACTCTGATTTCATCATCACATGCTTGTCTTGCCTGTTTTTGAATTTCATACACATGGAATTGTAGAACATGTACTTTCTGTGGGTGGTTTCTGTGCTACAACATTTTGTTTGTGACATTCATCTGTTTAGAACTGGGTGGTTTATTCTCATTATTGTGTAAGGTTCCATTGCATGAATGAACCACAGTTTCTTTACATGTTCTAACACTGACAAAAGGTTGCTTCCACTTGGGGGTTATTCCACTCATGTGAAATATGCTAACATGAGCATTTGTATACATTTGTATACAAGTTTTTTTGTGTTTCTTGGCAGGGGCAACACATATTTGTGCATGTCTGTTATGTATCTGTACCCCTAGGAGTGGAGTTGCTGGGTCAAAGGGTACATATACGTTCAGTCCCATTGGGTGCTGCTAAATGGCTTTTCAAAGTAGTTGCACGAATTTACGTTCCCACAGCAGTGAGAACTCCACATGATGGCTGACACTACATAAATAACTTTTGTCCTATATTACCCATTCTGATGGTTATCGGTGGTGTCATCGCCTTGTGACTCGAATTGCATTTTCAAGGTTGATTTTTGTTTATTGAACTGGTATCCAGTAAACTTACTAAACTCACTTATTAATTCTAATAGTTTGCCTGTAAGTTTCTTTTTTTTCTATATACACCATCGTATCTGCAAACAATCTTTGTATTTCTTCCTTTCAATACCATATGCTTTTCAGTTTTTTTCTCTTGGTAGAACTCCCAGCCCGATGATGATGGATGCGGTGGCACCCTGGTGCTTCCAGGGATGTTGGGCGATCGGGGTCACCCCGCCCTGCCCTGCACCCCCCACCCTCTCCCCTTCTCTGTTTCTCTCTTCCTCTGTTTCTCTCTCTCATTTCCTCCCTTTCTCATACATTGAATCGATTAAATTGATAGAATGAATATATGTTCCCGATGAGTGCCCCAAGTGTGCCCTGCGTGAGCTGAGGCCCCACGGGGAGAAGCGGGGATAACACCCCCCCCGGAAGGCCAGCGGCCGCCTGGTCACGGGAGGCCAGGGCGCTGCGGCCACGATGGCTGAACTGCCTGTGTCAGGCCGGGCTTGTCGGCCCCCTCACACCTGGTTCGCCGTGGCGTCTGCGTCACCCGCCCAGCACGAGACCATCACGCCGGACAGGCGGGCATGTGTCCAGACGAGCTGCACCCGAGTACAGGCCGATAGCTGCTTTTCCAATGGGCTGCCCCTGGGGGTGGCACCGGGGAAGTCACAGACCCAGAACCTCCAGGGGTGCCTCTGAGCGGAGGCTGCGTCCCTGTGCTCGAGACTCCAGGGGACATGCATGTGAGCCTCGGCGGCCTGTAGCTCAGAGGGGTCGGGAGGGTGAGTCCCCAGGGGAACCAGCACCCGTCCGCGTGCCGCCCTTCCTGATCAGAATCTCCCTCTGACACTTGTGGGACCGGAAATACGTGCGTGTGACACATGAAGTCCTACCTCACATCCAGATGCAAAAGCAGCTGCCTAGCAATACTAGCTTTATACCGTATTAGAAAAATATAAATTTAACTTACGTGTTGAAAGGGCCCATGGCTGGTGTCTGTTTCTGCTTGGGTCCACTCAGCAGAAAGGAACCACACGTTAGTTTAGCAGGAAAGTTGAGCATAGCGAGCTAATAACAGTAACAGGGCACTGGAGTCCTGAGGCGTTGACTACTAGGAAAAGAACTCTAAGGCAGAAATAGCAAATACATGGAGTAGCCACTAGGCTTAGAGCTGCGAAGGAACTCCCTCCCACCCTCCCCTGCCCCCACCAACAGACCTGACAGCAGATCTTGATGAGACGCAGCTGGCCGGGCCTTGCTGGACAGCAGAAAAGTTGCCCTGGGGTCGTGCTGGTCACAGTTGTTGAAAATATGCCCCCAAGGGTGCCAGGGAGAGCTGTTAGTAGGGAAGGACTGTGCCAAAAAACTACCCAAGGGGTCTGGGGGAGCTGCTGGCTGCTGTACACCGCGGTGTATGCACTGCATACCCAGCCCTGCAGGAGGGGGCACTGGGAAAGCCCAGGGCTCCAGAGGAGCTGGCCAGGGCCGCAGCGCACCTGGACTACGAGCCAAAGCCCTTTCCTCCTGCGCCCTCTACTGCCAAAGCTTGGTGTTGTTCCAGCTGGCAAAGAAAACATACATCAAGGTCCCACATCTATTTTCACAAGCAGGCAAGAAGGGGTGAATAGAGCAGAAAGCCCATGATTGGCACTGTATGTCTGTGGAAGAGGACCTTTACTTGAACTTCTATCTTGAAAAAAAATCTTTCAGCAAATATGATAAAAGTCGAAAATTCTGAGTGGTAGGATTTTTTGGTGTTGACTTTGTTAGTTTTATACCTTTCTATTTATTTTAAATTTAGCAAAGAGAAGTCTTAGTGAGAAAACATGATTGATACATTATTTACACTTGGGAAACCTCGGGCTGGTAGTTGGATCTCCCTACATCTAAGGAAACTGATCTTCACCAAATTTTTGAATTTGTGTGATCTGAATGCTGCTGAAAAACAAGAAAGCTGTTCCCATCATTCGTTCATACTTTCATCGACTCCCTAAACATTTAATGAGCATCTTTTCTATGCCAGTAGCCATACCAGTTACTGAGTCTCAACAGCGAACCTCCTCACAGTCCAGTGGGCGAGAGACAAAATCTCAGAGGGTTAAACTGGACCATGATTGAAGAGCATGTTAGAAGCGTGTTAGGAATCAGAAGGATTCCTGAAGTCCTCCTGGTACAGTGATACCAAGTTGTGCTGAAGGAAATGCTAAGGATTATCTGGGTCAGAAAGACAGGAAGAATTTTCCAGAGACGACAATTGTTTGAAAAAACAAAAGGTCTATGCCCTTGCACTGTTCACCATGTAAGAACTTATTCACTATGTAAGAACTTGTTCACCATGTAAAAACTTGTTCGTTATGTTTCAGATTGGAGACTGTTGAGAATTAGGCTTGGGGTTGATTAATGATTGTGCATTGAGTCCCCTATACAGAATTTTATTGTTGTTAACAACCATATAATCAATAAATATGAGAGATGCCCTCTCAAAAAAAAAAAAAGGTCTAGCTCACTTTTCACCTATAAAATAATTAAACCAAGAGAACATAAAAAGTTATATAAAACTCTAAACATGAAATGTCTATAAAAGTGAGTTATAGTCTAAATAAGATGATTACTAAGTTTGATGGAATTAAGGCGTCTACAAATGATCTCTGACCCTATAGAGGATGACTAAAATGAAAAAAAGGGAGAGAGAGAGTCTATATTTGGGTCACAGTTTTCTGCCTATCTGCAATACTAAAGGTTTTAAGTGATTGGGATAACTCAGTGTGCATTTCAGATTAGAATCAACACATTCTGGGACAGAGGACACGGGTATCTTCCATGAACTGTGCATTTTATCACATTCATCTTCTCCAAAGTGAAAATAGTGTGATATCTGCACGTTCTCCCCTGTTTATCCCTGCCTTCTCAAAGAGAAACTGCAGGATAAGACTGTTGTTTTCCACGTATGTGTAACTGAGTATTTCCGATGTTATTGTCTATGTGTTAAGGCATGCTGCAATCCTCTGCTTTGGGAGACATCACTGTGTTGTTATTCCAGTACCTAGAGTGATTCATGTGTCTGGAATGAAAAGATGATCCCATATGGATGCCACTTATAATGCCACCATTATTGCTGTGCTGGGCAGAGAACCAAGCTTCTAACTAAATCAGCTGATCGTTGACACATGTGTAAAGCACTTAAGCTACCCTGCAATTCAGGGTTTCAACTAGCACCTACTTGACGATTGAATTCTGATTTCCACTCCGTATTTTGTATTAACATTGTGAGAAGGGATTAGTAAAAGATCAACTTGTTAAATTCTTTTCTGACAAAACTAAAATAGAACCCATTCTAGTTCTTGCAATTAAAGTTTCTTAACTAAAATGTTACATCATGAGGAATTTTGTTGCCACTTACGTTTTTAAATCATTTCTCATTTGTAATTATTTTTTACATTAGTAATTTTTATTTTTATTTATTTTAGGTTCACCGCAAAATAGCGTGGCAAGTACAGAAAGTTCCCATACTGCCATTCCCACGCATGCACAACATCCCCGCTAAATGGGACAGCTGATGAACCTGCACTGACATATAGTTTACACTGAGGTTCCTTCTTGGTGCTGTATATTCTATGGGCTTTGACAGGTGTATAATGACATGTACCACCATCATAATACAATACAGAATAGCTTCGCTGTCTTAAAAATCCTCTGTGCACTGCCTATTCATCCGTACCTCCCCTCTAGTCCCTGGAAACGACTGATCTTTATAGCTTTGCTTTTTCCAGAATACTATGTAGTTGGAATCATACAATAGGTAGACTTTTCAGGTTGCCTTCTTTTACTTAGTAATATACATTTAAGTTTCCTCTTTATCTTTTCAAGAGTTCCATTTCCTTTTTTAGCTCTGAATAATTGTCCCCTGTCTGGATGCACCATGGTTTATTTGTCCATTCAGCTACTGAATGACATCTTGGTTGCTTTCAAGTTTTGGCAATCGTGAGTTTATGAGTAAAGTTGCCATCTATGAGTGTGGGTTTGGTGTGGACATAAGTTTTCAATCCCTTTGGGTAAATCCCAAGAGCACAATTGCTGGATCATAGGGTAAGAGTAGGTTTCATTTTGTGAGACACTGCCACTCTGCCTTTCAAAGGGGCTGTACATGCTGCGTTCCTGCCAGCAATGGACAGTTCAGGGGCTCCGCATTTTGGCCAGCATGTGATGGTGTCAGTGTTCTGGATTTTGGCCCTGCTATTAGGTGTGTATGGTATTCTCACCGTTGTTCTAATTCACATTTCCCTGATGACATTTGATGGGGAGCATCTTTTCATATACTTATTTGCCTTCTGCATTTCTTCTTTGGTGAGGTGACTGTTAAGATCGTTGGTCTGTTTTTAAACCAGGTTATTTCCTTATTTTTGAGTTTTAAGAGTTCTCGTATATTTGGATAGTAGTCCTTCATCACATATGTCTTTTGCAAATGCTTTCTCCCAATCTGTGGTCTAATTTTTTGACATATATTTATCTTTGGCAGAGAAGAAGTTTTAAATTTTAATGGAGTCTGGTCGTCAATTATGGATGAAATTTATTTTTATCTGACTCATTACTTTTCTTTTCACTGTGCAAGATCGCTGTCCTCTAAGCATCCTGCTGCTCTTGAAGAAATGGTAATTGAAACTTTTCTCCTATTCTTTCCCCTGGTGTTGAAGTTCATGCCTTGTCTGTGGAGCCCACAGAATCGCCATGAGCACTAAATGAGACAATGTTCATGAACAGGTTTGGAAAACTGAACAGCCGCTATACGCATGTCAGGTAGCATTCCTAGTCTCTCGACAGCACACACGCTGTGGCGTGCATGCACATGTACACACACACTTTTCTTTCTTTCTTCTCTGGTCAATGGATTATATACATGATACCAATTGATAAGACACCAATTTCTCACTATAGCTGACAATAGAATTTGGAATCTAAGAGATAAGAGGTGGCAAACATCATTTTTAATTCCAGACCTTTTCAACTTTCACTATCTTAGAGGTAGTGTGGGTCTATTTTGGTGCCCCCTATCTCTGGAAGCACCAAGAATTATTGTGTGGTTTTGCAAGATTTTTTCAATTTGCATTCATCTCCTGCTTCAGGTTTTTCTTCCCCTTTATTTTGATATACCTAAATAAAATTACAATGAACTTTGAACAATTAAAAACAGGGAAAGATTGCCTGCGTGCAAGCTGCAATCTTTCTGTAACACCACCTGTGAGAAGAAATTAAAGCTGATTGAAACCGAAAAAAAAAAAAAAAAAAACAGGGAAAGAGAGAAAAGAATGGAGAGCCAGAGCTCCAAAACTTTCTGAGTATCTTGCGGAAGATCAGTCAGCAGCTGCAGAAAGAAAGGTGTTACTATTGGCTGCTGTCATAATGAGTGGTGTATGGTGGCTCATGTTCCCTCTATCCCACTGTCACAGGAGTTTTTGTTTGGAGCCGTCTCCCCAAATAGAGGAAAAGACATTTTCTTGAAATACCTCTCAATAGATTTATTCCTTGGTACCTTATAATTTTTGTCATATTGCAAAAGGCATTTTTTTAAAATGACCCTTTCTACATTTTGTTGTTGATGTATTAACAGTTCCTACAGTTTTGTTGTTTGCATACATGACCTCATACAAACTTTCTTTCATTAGTTCTGACAGTTTGTCTATAGAATTTACTGAATATTCCATTAGAAAATCAAATGAATTTTATTTCTTCCTTTCCAATCATGATGTCTTTTTCTTCATTTCCTTGCTTTCCCTGCACATTCAGCCCCTCAGCACAATGCTAAATAGGAGCAGCGATGGCAGACGGCTTTGTCTTTGTCTTTTCTTTGCCATTTTTCCCTGTGTAATATGTGTGCTGTGGGCTTTCAGGGGCTGACGTTTACCATAGTTATCAAGTTCACTTGGTTTTATGTTTAAAAAGTCATGAATGGTGTTGATTTGTATCAAATCTTATTTTCTGTATCTTTTAGGGAAACCATATGGTTTTTCTACTCTAATCTGCTAACAGGAGGGATTGCACATGTAGATGTTTTTTCCAACAATGAAGGTGGGCTTTTTCTGATTAGATCAGCAGTGCACACTCCTTGGAGAAAATTCAGCCAGGGAGTGTGTATGACACCAACTGTGTGGCAACTGCCCCTGCCTCCTGCGCCGCTGTGGCCGCCACATGGATCGCATGCACACAGACAGCAGTGCCTCAGAGCTGTGCCCTGTCACTTCTGCTTCGAATCCCGGGCTTCTTGATGCAAGAGAGATCACCTTATATTGTCAGAGGAAAACTCAAGAGAGCTTTATTTAATGTGGTTATTTCATTGAGCAAGAAATAAACTCTTTTTAGAGCAGGGAGACTTCAAAACCGTAAGTGGTAAGAAACTCAGCCTTTGGCAGTTGAGCTAGTTTGTAAAGCAGGAGAGAGGAAGCCCATGGCCTCCTGTTGTGGTGGGCTCCTAGAGGCTTACGGTCCTTGTTGAGTGGGAGCTCTGCGTGAGCTTGCAGGGGGCAGTGAGGTCACACAGACACCAGGGAGGGTCAAGTTTAAGTTGGGTTTTCTTGCTGAAAATCGGTCAACAGCTACAGGAAGAAAGGTGCCATTATTGGCAAATGTCATGCCAAGGTGGTTTATGATGGCTTGGGTCACCTCTGTTTCACTGCTATGGGAGTTTTGCGTAAGGTCAGTCAGTATTTCCACGGAATCCCGAAAAGTATATTGTGGTTAAGTGACTGTGTTTGGTCTACAGTGCAATTCAAACTGTGTTCTCCACTTTGGTTTTTCCTTAACAGCATCTTCATTTCCAATATTTATACTTGTGTGCATGTGCTGGCTCTCTTGTTTATGAGCATGCATGGTACTTGTCCTTTTTCATTGTCAGATATGGCCCCTTAATGTAAGTGCATCAATTTTCCCTCTGCTCTTTGGAGTTCAAGTCCATATGTACCTGGAATTCAAGTACTTAAACATAACGTTCCTACCAGTTAACAAAAAGGAATCAATTATATGAACACATTGCAAAGAGAGATTAAACTTCTTACTGTTTAATATGAAATACTGACACTGAAGAAGGTAAAAATAAAGCTTATAATACAATATAAAAACAAGGGCATAGATCACCTCTCGTCAATGAGTGTTGTCACTTCAAAGAATATTTATTGCTCGTCTCTTCATAAGGAAAATTTAAATGCCCTACAATCTTAAAACTCATATGAAAGGAGCAAATTTGACAATAACCCTAAAAATCCACATGACATTACCAGTTATGGGTTGTAAAGCAAAAAGAAACTTTATCAAAATATTCTTAATTATAATAAATATAAATGAACCATGCCAGAGGGAAAAAAACTTCAGGAATGTTTATCTTCTCTATAGAATTAGGATATTATCATATAAAGGAAAAAGTAGGCAGCCAAAATTAAGAAATTATATTTTTAAAGTATTGTAGGATGTTAATTAATATAATATTTAAAATGTTTATTATATAATTATATTATTAGTTATAATAACTATGCAGGAATTACATGATTAACACACTGTTTAAAATATTTAGCTATTTTTCATCCTTTAGAATTGTACTTTTTTTGGTGACTTCTCATTTTAAGTAAATATTATTTTTGTACCCAGTTTCATATTTGTTATTAATAATTTTTTTCCCCTTAAAAAGGACATTCCCCCAAGGTTATATAAACTCTGGCCCTTGCAAAATCTAGGCTTTCCCTGGTCCCAGATCTCATGCCGTCGGCTCAAGGATATATCTTCTGTTCCCCAAACACACCAAAACACCAAAGCCTTTGGATTCGAGGGCCTACACCTGAATTTCATACACCTCAGGCTTGTGGTGGCATGAATTCATAACTTATTAATGTGGTTTTGATTTCCCTCTTCACTTCTGGTATCTAGGGATTTCCCTTTCTTTCAAGTGTGGCTGTGCATTTCTAAAGCATATCTGAAAATACTTGATTCAGTATTTTATGTGTTCAGAATGGGAAGAATGCCTGCACCAGCTTTACCAGCATGTGGCTGGAAGCAAACCCTATTTTCCCTTGTAACTTTATCGATGCATGCACATCACAGGACCCAAATTCCTCTTGAATAAACTAATGCTTTGCTTAGATGGGCCCTGTCATTTTCAAAAGTGTTTCATGTACTTTGTCTCACTTGCCCCATAAAAGAACCTGTGGTATGTTAGCAGTGTCTCACCCAAACACATGGAGAAAGCAGAGCCTTGAGATGTGACTTCTCTGAGACGGCGCAGTTGGGCCGCGGGAGAGCAAGGCCCCCACAGAGCTGCCTCTCCTCTCTGGCCCCCGAAGGCTCCCTCCCCCCTTTCTCCTGGGTTGATACTGAAATAATCACTCATACTTCCCCTACTCCATGACAGCATAGCTGCAGATGAGAACACGTTTCTCAAATCAAATCTGCCCTAGAATGGGGGGAAAGAATGAAAGGAACTCCCCATTGTGGCACATCCCAGAATAGCTACACCAGGTAAACATTCTTTCCTAATTGGAACCTGTTGGGAAAAAATTACCTTTCTGAACACGGGTTAACTGCTGTTGCTAAAATCGGAGCATGATTAGTTGCCACTAAGCCCCTCTAAAAAGTGCCATTTCCAAGCAGCTGATGGCAACGTGGAGAGAACAGATGGCACTGGAGGCATCTGCCCGTGGTGGGGAGCAGTCACTTCTGTCACACTGACAGGCAAGAAAACTGGGACCGAGGGATCACCTCCATCCCTCCTAAAATTGAATTTCTGTGGTTTTTCCATACTGATAGATTAATGTGGTTCCATCTATCCTAGGATTAAGTTGTGCTTTGGGAAGTCATTATTTATTAAATTGTAAATTAGGAGAAATGTTATTAGCAAACTAACCTTTATTTTTATATATGTTTCGATGTCAGAATTTCTTATCTACACCTGTTCCCTGAGCCTGACATCCCTCTGCGTGGTTAACATCACAGTATACAGCTGAACGCCGCGCATTCTTGGCAGTTTTGATGACATCAACTCTGGCAATTACCGACTGTGATTTACACATGGTTGCAGGTGAAGATTCTTCTCTTTATTGTTATTTTAAATAAGAAAAGTTCTTTGAGGAGAAACCTGTTTAAAGAACTGGCTTGGGAACATGTTAAAAATAGACACGAACAACTAAGTGTCCGGACGGCTCATTGGTTTCCTGTCAGAGCCAGTGTCTGCGGCAGGTAATTTATGGAGAGCCATGCCTTCCCATTTGGTTAGTGCGGCTCAGATGCTTAGAACCAGGCATGTGCTATTTTTAAAATGAAATGACCATAACTTCATTTGTTGTTTCCAAATGGATTGGATTATTTCACTCACATTCTCCCTTCCGTCCTCACTGGTAATGTTTGTCCTTATAAAAAGGGCATTTAAAATGAAACTGAAGCAAATTCTAAGTCCACAAAGTTTAAGTGTTGCCTGAATGGTTTTTAAACAGCTACTTTAAGATTTTGCTATTTTAAGATCTTCGGCATGACAAGAAATCCACTGGCTTCATATCCCTGCCAAAACCAGACAAGAGGCCCACTTGAAGATCCTGCTGGGCAGGCTTTCCATGCCGACGCCTCTGCAGCGCTGGGCGGGTACAAGCTCACATCACCCACGGCAGCATCCATGGCCCCCTCCCCTGGCACTCCCAAGTCTGGCACCTGAGGGGCCACTGGAGCAACCCCAAGTTTTTGACAGACAGGGTTATGAGCCATTGAGCCACTGTGTTAACAAGTAATTGAAGGACCAGAAATTATGAAATTGCATTTCACTGTGTCCAAATATTTTCTGCATAACACACTGAAAATCACATTCTTGAATATTCTTGGTTACCAGGGTGTTTAGATTACATCGAGTTCTTCAATGAAACCCCAGTTCTCAGGTGGTGAATTCCCACCACAGTCTCCCCTGTAAATAACAATGGTGGACATATATTTGATTAGCAACCCTTCCTTCGTAGAACTTTTGAGGAAGTTCATGTGGAAAGCAGCAGGCCTCATTCATATTCTGGGATGTGAATAGCAGCCCATGGTAAGCAGTGATGAAACAGCAATTAAGTTCTTGTCTGTGGTCACCAGGGAACACATGCCTTTGAAGAAGCGTGGAACTGGTGAATAAATGGACATTCAGTAGAGATTTCAAGTTGGAGGAGAATGGCTCCCTTCTCTCTGGATGCAATAGCAACGGGTTTAGGTTATGTTCCATTGTGGAGGGGATGGGTCTCCAGCTGTATTTATGGACATTGGAAAGGGTGTGTGCACAGGCGGCTGGGAAGGGGAGGAGGGCCCTACGTAAGTCCTGCCTGTTAAGGGCCCTGCATCCCTCCTTGGGTTCCCGTTCCTGCTCCTCACGATTTGGTGGGGTGCTTCCCACAATACCCAGCCGTGACTCCGGGGTGAGCTCAGGGCAAAGTCAGACCAATACCAATCCTTTCCTCCATCTCCTGGGCCTCAGCCACAGTCACACAAGGCCAGAAGGTGATTGTGGGCGAGGCTTCCGACCGCACCATTGAAAGAAAAGGCCCACAAATGCCCACCGCTGACATCGCTGCTGCAGGCAGAGCACCCTTGTGTCCTTTTATTTCTCAAGCCCCAATGCTCAGTGTCTCCACTTGATTCAGTGAGTGACCCAGAGTCCTTCCAAGGAGCCGTGCTGATGCAATCCTCTACTTGAAGGGCAACCAATTTAATATAAGACATTTATTTGTTGTTGAATTCGTAGACACCAGACACCATGACAAATCAGGTCTGACCTGTAAAGTTTCAGCCCCGCCAGTTGTGTGCAGGAGTAGGAAGAGCTCACAGGGCCAGAGTAGACGCTGTTGCAGCCACACTCACGGCCCGCAGACGGCGGGTGCCTCGGCTGCTAGTCTGCATCTGTGCTGAGCGGGTGGTGCAGAGAACGCCCAGAAGCCCTCTGACCCCAGAGTGGAATAATTCTGAGGTGGGCATTTTGCTGCATTTCCAAGCCCGTCCCTGGAGTAGCTGGCTGCATAGAACACCCATTGCTGGCTTCCGTCCTCTCCCTGGATTATTCCCCTTCCTCACTTCCCAAATAAATTACTTTCTCTCAAATCCTCACCTCGGGGTCTGCTCCTAGGAGAAACCAGACAAAGCCAGAGGCTGCGATGTTGGATCTATGTGGAGATACAGCTCGGAATCTGGCAAGTATCAGACACTGCAAATGCGAACTCACCCCATTTTATAGCCGAGGACACTGAGACGGAGGAGGCAGGGATCACCCTGCTAGTCGGCGGTATATGGAGCACAGCAATTGGATTCTGCCCCACAGGACAAGTCTGATCCACTGCCTGGACCAGGGTTTCTGCCTTGCTTTTTTGGGCCAGCTGGGTCTTTGCTGTGAGGAGCAGTCCCGTGCCGGGCAGCACCCTGACCTCTGTACACTAGAGGCCAATAGCATCCCACCCCAGTTACGATGAGCAAAAGAGACTCCAACTGCCACATGTGCCTAGGGGGGAAGGGATTCCTCCTTGTTGAGGACCCCTGGCTGAGAGCTAGGCTCAGATGGAAAAAAGCCCAGGGAGAAAGCCGAGGTCCCCACTGCTGGAGAAAGGCAGAGTGACAGCACACACAGCCTCCTCGTTTACCCTGTATGAGCCTTTGATCCACGCTTGTATTGACTGACTCCCCATCAGGCCCACTTTCCACTATGCGAGGCTCCCTGAGATCAGTTGTTCCATTGCTCTGCTTCTCAGAAAGTTCTTCCTACTGAGACCGAATGTGCTTGCCGGGAACTTACCCCACCAGCCCGCCCACAGGGCCACGTGGGAGGCCCAATCCCCCATCCCGGGAGGGCACTCCATGTGACAGTGACTCCCGCGTCCCCTGACCTATAGATTGGCTCCAGCTACGTGCCAGGTGCTGCACACACAGGGGTGGCTGTGGGGCTGGGCTCTTCCTCAGACCTTTGAACAGGAATTTCTAGGAGTCTAGAGTCAATAGATTTTAAAGCTTCCAGGTAACTCTGCCATTGCCAGTATTTAGGAACAGTCCAGTATTTAGGAGCCTCGGACCTGACTTTTTCTAGCTCCAGAAGTAGAGATCTGGTTTGTTTCTTAAAGCAGCTATCTCAAAGATGGTTTTGGAAGAAAATATTAAAAAGAAACTCTTAAAAATACTAGGATATTCTATATAAAGTCAAAGAAGTACATGCTTCTGTCCAATTTCTTTTTCAGTAAAGAGCTTTTATAAAGTTTATAACAAAAAAGCCTAGAAGTTGATGCCAAAAAATGTTAGGCCTATTTGGTGGGATTAAAGAAGATTTAAATTTTTCCTTCTTTGTCCTTTTTTTATTTTAATGCTTATAGAGTGAATGTGTATGTAAATATGTATATGTATATATATTCATACACAATGCAATCAGTTTTTAAAGTTACTTATAAAATTGTCATGATGACCATCTTTTTGCTGCTGCTTATAGGGGTGGTGACACCTGTAGAAATAGGCTGAGAATTTTGGGACATGGTTGTAGAACTGGGCCACTTGGCAGTAGAATGATGGATTTGGGAAGGACTCCAGGCCACCTCTCTCATTCAATGTACTGGGAGAGAAGACCTAACAGTCGTAGGACCACAGCTCATCTAGATGAAGATCCTAAACTAAAAGAAACGGATATTAAAAAAAAAGTGACAGCAGAGAAGAGAGTGCCAACGATGAGTGAAAAATAAAAATAGGCTGTCACGCCCGCCCAAGCAGTACCACCGTTCGTTCAGCTCACTGGTTAAACGTGGCCTTCATAAATCCAAATGGTTATTTGATTTCCATTTACCTATGGCTTTAATTTACATGCCCTATATTCTATTTTAAGAGTTTCCAGCCTTTCCAAATGAGCACACGATTTTCCTCCTTCCTTTTTAATGGCCCCTTATTTCAGTTACATAAAATACAATGGCTGGCTTTTTCATAGATCAGTTTTGCTGATTTCCTACTCACTGGTGACCCAACTAAATATCCCTTATGCCTCAGTAAGCCTTTTTTGACTCATGCCCTTTTTTGTGGAGAATTATTCTCTTATCTTCCTCTTGGAAGAGTCTTATGTTATTTCTGGCTGCTAGAATCAGGGT
The DNA here is from genome assembly GCF_040802235.1 of Manis javanica. NCBI lineage: Eukaryota > Metazoa > Chordata > Mammalia > Pholidota > Manidae > Manis > Manis javanica. Next base: position 7,997,270 of record NC_133164.1, read on the forward strand.
CAGGCAGAGTCCAAGGCAGGCACCCTGCTTCCTTCAGCTACAGTCTGGCTACTGAGCCCAGAGTCAAACTACATCACAGCAACTGACTACCAGAGAGGACAGCCTCTGTTCTGCTGCAGTGTTTTTTTTTTGAATCTTTCTAGGGTGATTTCATTTCAAGTTGCAAAGATTGTGTGTGTGTGTGTGTGTGTGTGTGTGTAAGAGAGAGAGAAAGAGAACTTGTGAGAGAGAGAAAGAGAGACACGGAGGGAGAGAGAGAATTCTAGCAAAGTAATGTGTCTGAGTACCGGTGGGTCATGCTACCCTAAATAACTTGGGCTCCCACTGGCTGGCTTTGTTCACAAAATGTTAATCCTTTCAGGTGCAGATCTATATAAAACATTAGGGATTAAGGGTACACAGAAACTTCAAATCTCATCTGCTACCTAAGGTAAATATATGCTTGAACTAACAGTTTGGAATTATTTTGTAGGAACTAACAAGGAGTCATTTTTAGGACTTCCCAATTCTTGATTGAATACTAACATATGATATGTAGCATATGATATGTCCAACTAATAACAAACAGTAGGTAGATTACTATAGTTATTTTCCATGTTGCTTGTCAATAATTTCTCAAGTCAGTTGTAATGATGGGAGAGGGAGTCATTTCATTTCATGAGCGCTTCATTTCATAAAGTACCACCTGGCATTTGAAAACAATTCTCCTTTGCTTGCATACAAAATGAAGAAATGTCTTGGATTCAGTGCAGAGCGCCATGGCACTGCATGGGCGTCCTTAGAGAGGGCTGCGTCCATGATCGGTCTCCAGCCTCGGAGACGAGAGGAACAGGCAATACTGTGTGTGAGAGGCTCTGCTGGCTCAGCTCTCTTAATTCCAGCAAGCACAGATCACTTAATTCCAGGGGCCACCGTGATCTACATTTTCCATAGGGATTGCACATGGCAGGGCCGAGGTTCCGTGCAGGCTCTGCCCCGGGCACTGAGGCCGCCTTGCTGAAGACGCTCGGCGCTCTCACACAGCCAGTCTGCGACTGGGAGCAAATTAATTCCTGGAGTTGGGAAAGTTGAAAGGCAGGCGCAGGGAAGGATCTGAGAGGAAAAGCTCTGGGGAAGCACAGACCCGCTGGGTGCTCTTGGCTGGCTGGGTGAGCCATACGAGCGGGAGGAAATTTCACTTGATTCTAGAGCCAGTGAAATTGTGAAGTTTCTCTTACAGCCATCTCCTTCGTTTGAAGTCCCGTTGCACACTGACGTGAGGGACGCATGACCCGTCCAGATGCGGGATGGGGTGACCGCTGCCTCAGGGGCTGGCGCTCCTCCCTGCTGTCTGTCTGCTCACTGGAGCAAGCCAGTGTCTGAGCGGCTGGGGTTCGTGTTGGGTTCAGGCCAGCTAGGTGGTAAAACACGGCTAGAGTCAAGTCTAGTCACTCCCCAGCTGGCTGGAACAATATGATGGGTCAACTCTCGAGTGTGTAGAGTAAACTCAAGACAGTAAATGCAGAGGAGGAAAGCCATATATATTTTGTAAAAAAGACAAGAAAATGTCACTGTGACAGCTGAACTTTATGAGTAATTTTGGGGCAAAGCAGGTAAGAGACCCAAGGCTGGTGCAAGGCAACTGGAACTGCGGTTGAGATGTGGCTTCTGCGGCTGGACCTCCAGTCTTTGACCCCCAGCTCTGCCACTGGCCAGCTGCATGCTCTTGGGCTGCTTTTTCATCTCTGTGCTGGCATTTCTCTCCTCCGAGAAGCGGCATAATAATAGCCTCTACTTCACAGGCTTTGTTTGAGGACTAGATGAATCAATAAACTCAAAGCACAGGAATGGAGCTTGACAACAACTTGCCAAGGTCAGGGGCTGTTCCTTCGATGCCCATCAGTGATCCCAGCAGCCGGCCTCCAGCTCTGCATCCGTGAGGCTTCCTGTGCTGGGCTTCTGACTTTTGCTCTCAGCAGATACTATCATCCCCTTTTTGCTGATGATGAAACAGCATGGAGGGGACTAAGTGAGTCGCCAAGCACTAGAGTGCAGAGCCAAATCAGGCGCCTGGCCCTTGGCCCCAGTGCTTTCTATTTTGCACTAAAGCCTCAGATGAAAAGGCAGCAGCCCTGTGTCAGGTCCAAATCCTAGCTTCTCATCTATGATGCCACTGACCCCTCAATCCACAAGGTGCCCCCAATGGCTCTTATTGTTGGACCAGATTTTCTTGATTAACTCAGTTCCAAAAGCAATTAGAAGACATGTTAGTCCCCAGGAATGTAGTGCCTGTCCCTTGGCCACAATTGCTCTGTTTGGGGATTTTTCATGCCCAGAACGGGTGCAGTAATGTGTAGTGGTCTCCTGCTCTGCAAAACCAGGATGGCAGCTCCTTGGGGGGCAGCTGGGCTCAGCTGGGAACTAAGCTGAAAAACAGGTGTTCTTTTCGGCTCAGCAGATGCTAAGATGATAGCTACACCTTTTAGAGCCTCTAGGAGACTCAGCCAGCCTGGGCTGAGCCACGGGTTCTGCCCCTTTCTCTCTGCTCCAGCCGCTCCGGTATGGACGTGTGTCTGAGCTCCAAGCAGCCTGGGTGCCCTGCGGAGGCACTGAGCTCCCCAGATGTCTTGTTAGAGCCGGAGGAGGGGGCTCTCCAGAAAGATGGCACCGGCGGACCCCCAGGAGGTAACCTCCTTCTTCCCACCCCAGCACCTTCTTGGTTGTTTGCCTGGGATGGCATTTTTCCAGTTAACTTCAGTGACAAATATTTTCATTTCCTTTTAGTTCTAGGTTTTCCTATAATGAAGCTTATAGAAAATACCTTTATTTAAGCAGAAGTTGAGCATTAAAAGAAATTCCTCTTTTGGCATTATTTACTTATCAAAGTCCACAAGTTGGTTTTACCTCGTGTATAAATCCAAGATTGTTATATTTTTGTGACGAGAACTTTTAAAAAGAAATGAAATCTAGATTAGTTTCTACTCTTCACCAAAACGTATTCCTGGCAGCTGCATCATACAGCGCTTAAATTTTAGGACAGGATTCAGTAGTAAATAAATAATAGGCTTAAAAAATGATGTCAGAAAAGCCATGATATAGCATTTAAAACATTTACAGTCATTTAACTTGGTGAAATTATGTTCCAGCTCTATTAAACTAGGATTTTTACTTAACTGTTTACATAAAAATGCAATGCCTATCTCTAAAATCTGATCTCTCTAAACCTATCAGTCTAGTGCGGTACAATACATGAAATATTTCATGTGCAATAAGCACAAATTTCTTTTTCTTTGTAGAACATATAAAAGGGTCTTAAGGGGAAATATTTATATGCCCTTGTTTCTTCACAGTGTTGATCAGGAAAGCATAGCCATCAGCTTATTAAGCTGTGAAATGACGAGCCATTCAAAATCAGCCCACTGACTTTTCCTGTAGTTTTGAAAAGAAATTAAGTCCCTGACTGGTGACATGCAGGAGGGAGGGGAGGAGGGCCCGTCTAGGCCAGGGTGGGCCTGCAGGAGTCCCTGAGGGTCCGGCTGCTCCCGGTCACCTCCTCTGGTGATGATGCACTCCAGCCCTAACCTGACTGGCCTGTGCCCGCTCCTGCATTTTAGGAATTTTTTGAGCTGGTTATTAAACATGGCCATTATTGGACTTTAAGTTATGTAAACTTACAATTAAGTAGATCATATAAAAGGCAAATGTATACTGGAAAACTCAGGTAATAAATACAATTCATCATAACTTATTTCGCTACATTTTACAATCATCTGTGGCCTGGAGGTTGTGGGTATCCATATGGAAATGCTCCCTAACAGCAGGTTGCTGTGCATCCTTTCCCGGGGACTGCCTGCTGGGAGCTCGGAACCGCCACCATGGGAGTATTCACACCAAGGTACTGTCAACCCTGCAGATCACGGCTTCTTCCTCACGCCCCAAACTGACTGTTAAACACTTACTGGCACACCATGGTCTGCTCTCTGCCTTCCTGTGCTCCCCGAGACAGCATTCAGTCAGCCTGTCCGCCTAGGGCACAAGTGAGCCTTATTGGTCCGTCGTGAATGTTGGGTTGGTGTTTTCGGATGTCAGTACTTCTCACGCTCACAGGCAGGCGAGGGCCACGGGTCTCCTTTCCTCCCCCGCCATGCCCCTCTCAGCCCCAGCCCCTTCCAGGGCCCAAGGCAGGAATGGACGCAGCTTAGGGCTGCCTTGGCTAGACCTATTAGCAGGGCCTTACAGGCTCCGTGAAGCCCAGCATCGTGGAAGCTCACCTTCTTGGCCAACGCAGAGGATTCTCTGTAGGACACACGACCTCAGAACGGAGCCAAGGAGTTTGAAGGCTGCACACATCGTTATGCTGGCTTACAACCTGCCACCTCGTTTGTGCTGCCATCAAAGACCATTTCCCAGTTGGCCACATACTGACACTTTTTTGTAAAATAGGACAGAAAGGAATTTCTTGAAAAACAAAACAAAAATATATACAAACACATACTAAACAAGTCCTGAATGTCTTTGTAATTGAATTCAATAGATGTGGTCAAATTGTGGTAAACATTCCTAAGAGTGGACTCCAAATGCCTGTGCTCTGCCCGCCGTGGGCTGTTACACTGGGCAGCCCGGCAGTGTAGACCCGCCCCCCCCATGCACATGGATATCAGCAGCGCCTCAGGTAGCCTGTCACACCTGCCTCGGAGGGCAGACCTGGCTAGGCTTCGTCAAAGACTTGCCATCCTTGACCCTGCATTCACGACCTCCTCCCCTGCCGCCGCCTCTTCCACTTTGAGTGTGTAATTTCTGATCAGAGCACCTCAAATGTTAGTTCATCACTCTGGGCGATTTTCCAAAGCCCTTATTCCACCTGTGGTTGAAACGTCCCTGGCATGTGTCAGGTAAAAAGACAGCTTTCAGGCAGCTTCTCTGTGCTCAGCATCCTCGTTTCTGACGCCTGTACTCATGGCCCTGTCTATCCTAGACGCTCTGCAAAGCCTGCAGTAATCTGTGCTTCTGTGATGCCAGCCCCAGTCAGGCTCTTTCCCCCTCATTTTATATGATATTTGAGAGCCATGAGATTGGGTCATGAGTGTGAAGATGTATTTAAGGCAATAGAAACTTCATAGCTGCAGCCCATCTGACAGCCTCCATAGGCGCACTGAGTCGGCCCCTCTGCGGTTGACGGGAATTTTTTGAGGAGCAGTTGTAGGAGGCATTTAAGGAACATGCTCCAGCCAGCATGTGGGAATGTTACTTTACTTCAAGGCCTAAAAATAGCCCGGGTCCCTGTCTGCTTAGGGCCCTATCCAGACAGCTTTTCCTTGCCATTGGATGGGTGCCCTATCTTCCCCCTCTTGTCTTCTGCTAAATAGAGGAAACTAAGCAACCTTTGGCATTTCATCGTATTAAAAAACGTCCCATCTGGATTCGTGTCCTGTCACCCATTTCAGGCCTGTTTAAGTTTGCAGTGTGGTCATTTATGGCCTCTCCCCCAACCCTCCTCTGCAGGAAGCTTGCTTGACTGGTTCCCCTCTTACCAGTTGTCCCTGGTGGATATTTGCACTGCGTCAGCAGATCATGGAACCTCTTCTGTCTTCTGCCCTGCAGATTCGAACGAGATAGAGCAATCTCTTCAGAGCCTCCTGAAATTTGTTCCTACGAACTACGCCAGCTACACGCAGGAGCACTACGCGTTTGCCGGCAAGAAGATCGTCCTCCAGGAATCGATAGAGAGTTACGGAGCAACGGTGTGGCCGGGGGTGAGAGCGCGGTGGCCGCTGGGAGTCAGGGCCCCTGGGACACTGGTGCACCCGCATGGCCGAGGCCCTCCCAGGGGGCGTTTCCACCTGAGGCCGGGGGTGGGCTGGGGCCTGGGCTCCTGACCCCCCAGGGATTCCTCCTTCGCTGGTCCTCCGCTGGGCTCTGTTCCTTGCAGCATTATTTATTACACTAAAATAAAATTGGATACATTGGGAAGTAAGATGAAAAATTCATGTGAACTAAAAAAAAAAAAAATGAGGTCTTTGGAGTGTAGACTGCAGGAGCGCCTGGGCGCCAGGGGCGCCGCTACTGTCTCGGGCAGGAAGCGCCTTGGCTCCAGGCTTGTGGGCAGCAGCCGGAGGGGCAGCTCTGAACGTGGAGTCAGGAAGCCTGCCTCTTCCGGGTGTCGGCTCTCCGGGGTTCCCCGGTGCTCTGCACCCCATTGGCCTTCGTTCCCTGCGTGAGACGGGGCGGCGGCGCGAGCCTCCCTGAGCTGGCTGGGAGGCCGAGGGGCGGCTCGGTTCGCTGTAACTGCCAGGCGCTGGCACGTCCGCCTCCCGCGGGGGGCCGCTACGCTCAGAGGTCCTGCGCTGGCCGAGCCGTCCACTGGGGTCTGGGCAGTGCCTCGGGGGCCGGCTGGCTGTTCTTGTCGCTGCAGAGGTTCTCAGCTCAGAGGCTCTGGTGATGGGGGGTTAGCGGCTGAGTCATAGGGGTTCGGTTCACACGTAGATTCTGACTCGGGAGCTTTGGGTCCCGTGCATTTCCTGCAAGCTCCCAGGTGGTGTAGACCTGCTGCCGTAGGCTGGTCAGAGGTTCCGTGGAGCGCCCCGGCCTGCTGGGCACTAAGGCAGGGGTGGGGTAAGGGGGTGGCCAACGGGGCCCAGGCAACCGGCTCCAGGCCCCTAGGACCCCTCACCCACCCCCATGCCAGCAAAGCGAGCCCAGTTTTTATCCCTTATTGCATGGAAGTGAGATTCCTTCAAACGAAGGCTTTTCTTTGGCCAGTTTGAAAACCACCAAACCACTCCACAGCTTCCTACCAGATCTGGCGAACCGACAAGAACAGTGAGGGTATCAGAGATCAGGAATGGAAAGCGGGTATTTGTCCACTGGACAGTTTGATAACGGCCCCAGCCTTTCAGGCACCAAACCCTGGCCTCTCGGGACCTCAGTTTTGTGAAAAGCTGCAGAAGAGGGAAAACACGCTTTTCCTCTGGAGAGCGCGCCGTCTGGGAGTGGCTTTCAGAGTTTGCTAACATGGCAGAGGGAGGGGAGTGGGTAAGGGCACAGCACTTCCTAAGAAAGGCATGGGGGCCACTTGAGGAAACCCACAGCCATCGCTTCAGAACCCCCCTTGGAGCACATGTCCCGGGGATGGCTCTAAGAGACACCCTAATATTGAAACCCCTCCTCGCAAATAATGATCCTTTCCCCTCCAGAACCACAGCTGCTTCTCCCCCAAACTGCCCGTCTCCACAGGAGCCGCACATTGCTGCTGTCCCACCCTGCCTGCCACACACCTGCCAGCCCTCATGGAGGACCCTCTCCTCTTTGTGGTCACTCACCCTTCAACTCCCTGCCCTTTCCCCTACACCGTTGCCGGGAACCCTTTCTTCGCCCTCCTGCAGTTCAGAATTGGCTTACCTGCCCCTGCCCCACCACCTAAGCCCCAGGGGGAGGAGAGGACCACATGCTGTTCCTCGGCATGTGAGGACGAAAGGGCGAGACCTGTGGTGGAGTGGAGGGTGAAGTTTCTGCTACCCCTGCCACTGGCCATTGTGGGAGCGGCATGTCCCAGGCAGTCCTGACCTCCCACTCCAGCCTAGGCCCCAGACAGAAAGTGCATATCCCCGCCAGTCCAGAGTAGCCATAGGAAGATAAAGCTCAAAGTAGCGGCAGACTGGAGGAATTCCATGCCATTCCCATCCTAGGATTCACATCCCAACTCAACTTCCTGAGGCATAGCTGTCCCCCATCCTGCCGACCCTAAGGCTTTGCTGACACCCCCCGGTGAATCAGTGCCCAGCAGATACCCTTTATCTCTTCATAGAAATGTCAGAAGGCACAGGTGGAAGGGAATGAAGAAAGGGATGTCGGCTTTCCCATTTAAAAAGTGGTCATAAGTTATTCACATGTTTTAATGCCTTGCTGCTACTTAAAGTGTGGCCACAGCTGTGGAGAGCCGGCAGCACTGTCTCCTGTTTGAAACGCAGTGCTGAGCCCTAGGAAGGGCCTCCCACAGCCCTGGGAAGCACCCTGTCCAGTCCAGGCCTGGGAGGGCTGCATGTGCACCCGAGCCTGTGTGGCACCACCTGACAGTCTGTTTCTTAGGTGCCTATTTAAGATAGATACTGCCCCGCTGTCCAGTGTAGCAGACACTTCTAGCCAACCTGGACTTTGATAAGGAGCCAGGAGGTAAGTGGTAAAGGCGGCAGGCACAGGGGGACCTGACTGAGCTGGAGTGGGAGTAGCTGTTCTTTGGGCTCACTTCCTCCTAGGCTTGCTCACCTCCTAGTTCTGGACACGGATCCTGAGTCAATTTGACAAGTCTGTTTCTCCAGTTCCTTTGATGCATATTATATATCCAGAGAATAGGGATTGCACATATATTTTAATTCTTAGGAACCCCTCAATAACCTGTAACTATTATAAGCACGCCTTTTAGAATTCCACTGGGGGTGGGGGAGGGGTCGCTACTGGTTTCGTGTCCCAATACCCAGGTGACACTACATGTGTTTTCTAGGCTACAGCTCTGTGTCAGTATTTGGAGGAACACACAGAAGAACTGAATCTCCAGGATGCCAAAGTGCTTGAAATTGGTGCTGGACCAGGCCTTGTTTCCATTGTGGCCAGTATTTTAGGTTTGTTTGCTTATTCCTGACCTTGTTTCAAAAGACCTTCACTGAGACACTGGCCCCAGTGCTATTTCACGACAGGCTTAGCTTCAGGCACTTGGCCATGACCTCTCGCTGAACCCCCCACAATGTTATCACTACGGTTATCTCAGAAATAAGATGATAGCATTTTAGAGGGGTTACTTACTCAATCCATTCATTACCATGTGATGAAGTTGAAATTCTGCAGGTCTGACTCTAGAATTCCTATTGTGAACAACTGTGCTTTGCTGTCTCCTGATTTTCATTGCCAATATTACAATTAACATTTGAAGAAACTAGTGAGTTAATCCAAGGTACAGACAGACTTATACCACAAATGCAGATTATAAATTCCTGGACAAGATGTGGGTACCAATCTGGCATGCCTCTGCCTAGACTATTAGAGTTCCTCTATTTAAACCAACTTGGCAATATGGTGACCCTTTCTGTGAACCCTTGTCCCCTACTTTAAAATGCCTAAGAATTTAATGAATTTAGGTGGGTTGGGGAGTCATGTGAAATAGACCATCCTTTGTAGAACAAAAACTGGGTGCTGAATGAATACTTCATATAAGAGAAAAACATCTTCAGGTAAGTGCAATGTTAGAAGGAAAAACATTATGATTATTATATTAAGCAGATGCTAGGAATCTTACTCTGTTTAGCTAATTATCTTGAAATCTCCCTACACTGCTCTGCTGTATAACTTACAGAGTTCCTTAAAAGATGGCCACACTATGCAATTTCAGTGGTTCCCAACCAAAGGTGATTTTGCCCTGCAAAGGACATCTGGCAATGTCTGGAGACATTTTTGATCATCACGACTGGGGGTTGGGGGAGATGCTACTGTGGATGGAGGGCATAGTGCACAGAGCAGGGCACCCCCACTGGAAAGAACTACCCAGCCGGAACCACGCCAAATATGTCCAGTTCCTATGTCGTAGGGCCAAGGCTGAGGAGCCCAGTTCTGTTTCATGCACTTCTGTTTCATGTATGTCCACTGTGGTTGCTCAAATGTTTCCAGGTAATTATTACAACTTGTCTCTTTCTCTCTTAGGAGCTCAAGTCACAGCAACGGATTTGCCTGATGTCCTAGGAAACCTTGAGTACAATCTTTTAAAGAACACACTGAAACGTTCTGCACATCGGCCTGAAGTGAAAGAGCTGGTATGGGGAGAGAGCCTGGAACTACACTTCCCCAAGGCAACCTTTTGTTATGACTATGTCCTGGCTTCTGACGTGGTCTATCACCATTACTTCCTGGACAAGCTGCTCAGCACTATGCTGTACCTTTGCCAGCCAGGGACCGTGTTGCTTTGGGCAAACAAGTTCCGATTCAGCACTGATTATGAATTTTTAGATAAGTTCAAGCAAGTTTTCGATACAATACTCTTGGCTGAATTTCCAGAGTCATCAGTCAAACTTTTTAAAGGAACACTAAAATGGGAGTAAAGTCAACAAAATGCCTTTCAGAACATCAGTGTGTCTTTTGAGCAGTGTTACAAATTGCCCCAATAAAAGACTTTTTTATAAAATTGAGGAAAAGACATAAAAACAACTTGCATACCTAGAATGAGTATGACAGCAGCTTTCTAAAATAATCTAAGATTATCAGGTCGATCTAAGTATCTTCGAAGAATAACATGAAAACATAAAAAGCAACGTTGTTGGCTTCTAAAAGTCTCAAATGTTTAGTAAATTTTACATGAATAAATTAATAAACAAGTAGATTCCCCCCATGTTATTTCTGTTTTAAGTCTGTCAATATCCTTTTCTCACTTTCTGAAACTGAGCTTGACAGGGTCCTTATATCTTAATTTGAAGAATCTCCTTAATACAACTTTAATTATAGCAATGGGAGAGGATATTGAGTGACAGAAAAGCAGCTATAGGCTGAACATGGATTATAGAGAACAGTATGGAAGCAGTACTGGACAAGGAAATGGATATTGTCTTATTAAATTCATAAGAGAATTTACTTAACAAGTACTCACCTCTGTCAATTGCTGAGAACCATTTCCAGTTAGATTTCTGGATTGTTCTTTCTGATTAAAATTTTCAGAAAAGTAGGAAAGAATGGAATTTTTGTTCTGATTAAAGTCTACAAAAATCTAAAAAAAAAAGTCACAATTATAAAATATTAAAAGCTTTCCTTTGTGATAGGGAAAAATTAAAATTTAGAATGCATGAAATAAAAGTGACACTATTCAAGGGTGATATGATTGTTTATGTAAGCCAGAGTCTGCAAACTTTCTGTGAAGGGCCAGATAATAAATATTATAGGTTTTACAGACACATACTTTTTCTACATATATGCATATGTATACGTAGACATATGTGTATATCTGTATATATTACAATTATTTATAAAAATGTAAGAACCATTCTTAGCTCATGGACCCTGTAAAAAACCAGGCTGTGGGTTGGATTTGACCCTTGGAACTATAGATAATCCCCAGTTGAATTACTGGAGTTTACGAGTTTAGCAAGGTTGTGAAATGCCAATACATAAAGCTCAATGGTATTTATAAATTCTGATCACAAATAGTTGGAAAATGAAAGTTAAATAAAGATCTCGCAATAACAATATTAAATACCTCAGAATAAATCTAACAAGATATGCAAGAATTGTACACAAATTTATAGCAATATTGAGACAAACTAGAGATAACCTAAGTGGAGAGACATCCCAAGTTTGTGCATTGAAAGACATTTTAAAGATGTCAGTTTCCCCCAAATTGATCAACAGATTGTGCAGCCACATGTAATTTTTTTTGTGGAACTTGTCAAGCTGATTCTAAAATTTTATAAAAATGAGAAATCTACGAATCAAGGCACTCTTGAAGAACCTGGTGGGAAGATTTGCTTTACAAGAAATCAAAAAGTATTTAAATATCTAACAATTTAGACAGTAATTAGCATTTGCTAATACTAGCACACATTGGCATTTAATACATACCCACACACACACTGGTATTTCTTAAACTTTAAAGCAAACTATAAAACTATTCATATAACTGTCCATACATTTAAAGGCCAAATGAGCATCCTAGACATAATCCCAAAGATTTAGTTGCCTGTTTTCTTTGATTGATGCTGCCTATTAGAATCTGAGTCTATAAGGTATTTGGTGGTCAATGTGTTTACATGCTCGGCCCGAGCCCTTGGTAGAGCAGGATTTACACCTTCTTCTTCTGTTTTCTCGTTCAATTATTACTATTATTACTAGTGTAATTCTCTCATGTTCACTATGTCAAGACCAACAAACTTTCAGAGCTTATTTCTTAAGTTGTTTATCCCTTAAAAATTCTCTATTTAAAAGTTTTTCGGCAGAGTAGGGGAATGAGAGGACCCCTCCTTTCCAGACTTCTCTGATGTGGATCCTACGGGGAAAGACAAAAGCATGTATTTTAATGCTGGGCCACTGAGAGTAAGAGACTGAGTCGCTGCAGAGGGAAAGACTCCCTTAACCCAAACTAGATGATTTCGAGCTGCAACAGCCACACACTGAATACACTACTTAAATTTTCTAGATGAGGCCCAAGGGGACAAGTGGCATGGCTTGTCAGGGTCTGAGCCAGGATCAGAGGGCAGAGAGGTTTGCAGCTCCTGCAGCTTAAGGAGACCAGGCTGCACTTTTCCAGGACAAAGAGCAGATGTCCTCCTGGGGAGCAGAAACCAAGGGACAGGAGTGAGAAATGCCACAATGGCAAAACCCCTCCCAGTGACAGCTGGGAGCTGCCTCTCTCATCTCTGGAATGGGGCCTTAGGACTAGTACTGAGCACACCCTCTGTGCCATCCCCGGGGCTTCTTTAAAAAAGTCCTCATCTAGCTCTTTCAGCTGTTCCCTGAGTGCAAACACTGGCCACCATTACCAGGAAATCAAACAGCCCTGAGCTTTTTAAAGTACCATTTTACTCCCTGTATGAATCTAATCATACAGGAACAGCAATGCTTTTACTGAGGACACCTTCTTCCAGAGCTCACGTGGGTCCAGCGGTCACCCAGGAGGCACAGTGGGATCGAGATGGAGAGCGGAGGCTGACACGGCAGCTCTGAAGGGCTGTCCCTGTCTGGCCTCAGTGGCTGCGAGTCCCGCTCTTCCCAGGGATCACAGTTCAAAGAAGGTCTGCCAGTCTATGGCGTTACCTCTTATTTCCATAGCAGATTTACTAATCTGCATTCCAAGCTTGGATCACCTGAGGACATTAGCCCCATGGAAGAGGGAAGTAGTAATTACAGATGCAGTTCTGCTTACAACAGAGCCAGAGCCTTTAAAAAACACTTGCAAACTTTCATGCTGTAGCGAACCTTGTTATGACGCTCCACTACTCACCCCTCCCCCACACACCTCACGTTTGCTCCTCAGCGGCAGCAAGAGGCGTGCCCACTGGCCGCACCCGCCCTCTGGCTGCTGAGAACCCGGCCTGCCAGCGGGGCCTGGAGCTCCTTAGCTTTCTTGAAGAGTATACCCATGACCCACCATGGGCTTAATTTCTCCTTCTGAGAAAGAGGAGAGAAGACCAAAATCTGAGGAATAAAGCGAGAAATTCAGGGAGCTCTGATAGTGACTTTATGTAAAAACATCGTATTTGAAGGATCCTAGAATTTGTTGTATCTTGACATTACTCAGAAGGTAGCATTTCTAAACACATGTATTATCAGGAAGTTTCTAACCTTAAAATTACATTTACATTGAAATCAAATACTAAATTCATGTGCTTAAAGTGTGTCAGTGAAAATGGTGGATGATTTTGTCAGTGAAAAAGCACCTCCAAAAATCCTCTTCTCTGTCAATGAGCAATGAGGAAACTGGCAAAAATTCTCGGCTCTGTGCAAGCAGGTAGTACTTAGTAGGAATGGCAAAACCTAGGTTATAAGATGGGCTCCATCAGCCAGTCAGTCAGCAGCACGACCTTAGGAGGTCCCCCTGCCCCTTCTGAGCTTCTCAGTCTTACTGGACAGAACCTGTATATAGAGAGACCTGTGTATACATAGGTAAAAGTTCGTGTGTGTGTGAGAACATGCATATGGCTTTTTCAGGATGGACTTCGGCTCTAGATGGCTCAGAATTGGGGCAAATGTTTGCATGCATATTTGTATTTTTCCATAAAGGCTCTAATGTTTTTATCAGATAAAGGGGTCAATTACCCAAAGAAAGTTATGAACGCCTAAACAAGATTACTGGGAGGTCATTTAAATAAATTCCAACAGAACAAAATGTAAAAACCACACACACACACAAACACATTTGTTGTGAGTGGAGGCTTTTTAATATTATCTATGTGTGTCTGTTCATTTTATGGAGAAAGGATGAGAGAACCAAGTATGGTGGCCAAAAAGATAGTAATAATAAAAAGTTAAACATACACAAAAGTTAGTCATGTAAGAATTGGAAACATATGAATAATTGCAAGCTCATAAGAAACACTATGATTTACCTCATGATGAGTTTTTGGTCTATGGACTAAATGTATTATTTCTGTTTTATCGCCAAATTTTATTTATGAAAAATTAAGACCAAGTTTAAGAAGCTTCAATATTTACTTTTATTTATAAAAAAGTTTAAGATATCAGACTGCATATGATATGCTATGACCTTGGTTTTGCACATATTCATGTGTTTACATTATTTCAACTTTCATAAACACACATATGTGTATCTTTACAATACCTGATAAAGAGTCAGCTGTCTGGCACTTATACATGTGCTATTGGTTCATTCTGAGCCTCTGCATGTCAAAGGATGTTAAAAAGTGATTGGCCTGAAATAACTCCAAGATGAAGATTTTCTGAAGCAGTTATGCTCCAGCAATTGCCACACATTTATTTGTGCCAGTTTTATTTTATTTTTATCCCCTTAACTGAACGTAAATGTTTGTCAAAAAAAAAATCTGGAAATGAAGTTCTGTTACTTTTTAGTCCAATAAATAATTTAGCTACGCTTAATGTAGCTTTTTTAAGGCCTTCACACAATTGAAAAAATTAAAGTTGAGCATGTTAAAACTCTGTTCATTTATAAAATAAAAAATAGAATTTTACAGGTTTGCAGTTAAAAGTTATTGTTCAAAACCTATCATGCAAGTAACAGCTGCAACCCAACTGAAGTCCTTGGTGCTGGCAGGCAGGGCATCCATAGCCTGCTGCCAGCAATGTGAGGCAGTAAGAAAACACCATGATGTCAGAGGTCTAGATTTACATGTATTAAGCCACATGCCAGTGAATTCTCTGATAAATACACATCATTTTAATTATCAGTATTTGATAGCAAATGAAAACATGCATTAGACTAAAAATTCCACAAATTTGTTCATATTCATTCACTATAAAACTTTTTTAAAATTTAAAGTCTCGGTTCCTATTTTAGAATACACAATAATCAGGAGGATACATGATGGGGAGCCAGTTTTCAGTAAAAGATGCACAATGTGTCCACCCAAGTAACTTCATCAGCTAAAAGAAAAGACAAAAATTTATCATTAAAGAATGGACTTTTTAAGCTCAATATTAAGGGTGAATTCTATATTAAATATTTAGTAATAATAAAGTAGTAGCCTGAAGAACTTTCCTTCCATCTAACCCACCCACCAACCTTCCTTCCTACTCAGTGACCTCCCTTACTACCAGCTGATCAACCAGCTTTCATACCAACGAACCTGTCCTGGTGGTCTTTGTCATCCCTGCCAACCCTCCTTCCTACAGACCTGTCTCCCTTTCTTCCTTCTGACTTATTTGCTCCCTTCATTCCTACGCACCTGGTTTCCCTCCGTCCGTTTGTCCTGAGTGCCTACTCTGCCTGAGTCAAGCAATGTTCTAGGCATTGGGAAAACAGCACTCGGCCAACTCCCTTCCCACTTACAGGAAACTTATGTTCTACACACCAAATAGTAAATCACCAAGGAAATAATTAAGAGATATACCAGGTGTGAAAAAAAAAAATTAAACTGGGTATGACACAGTGACTGAGAAGTGAGACACTCAAGAAAGGGGATCGCTGAGGAGGTGACCCTGCAGCTGGCATTCCAATGACAGGTGGCAAACTCCTTGGCAAACCCGGGGAAGAGCTCCCCATTAGCTGGAGTCGTCAGGTCCCCTGGTGGGAAGGGGCATGGCTGTTCTAGCTAAGCAGAGAGGAGGCTGGTGTGGCAGAGCAGAGTGAACAAGAGGATGGGTGATGTGAGAGCTGGCGGGAGAGGCAGGCAGGAGGCAAGTCACTCGGGGCCACAGCGAGGAGCTGGATTTCACTCTAAATGCCGGGGAACATCACTAGTAGGTGAAGCCATCTTTCCCAGCCGCTGTGTGCAGGATGGACAGTGCGGGAGTGGAGTGGAGAGGTGACACGTTAAAACATACCCTGGTGGGAAGATCTGGGTGGATTTCTGCCTTCACCAATAAAAAAGCTCACAGATTATAGCCTGAGGAGCTACATACTACACACAGTAACAATCCTTTCCAGAAAGAGTTCTCTTAACCTACCCAAAGAACAGAGGAAGCTAATTTGAAATGTCAATACCATTTGGACTAACTGGTGAAGGTACACAGAAAGCTCTGAGAGTAAAGATAACCAATAGTTTACTCTAACTGTCAAAAATGTCTACAGGAACCTACTGCTCAGCTTTACATCTAGAGATCAGACTCCAGGCCTCATCTGGCATGACCAATATTCCCCAATTCCACACATCCATTAGGCATAAACCAATTATCTGTGCACAGAGACAGGTGAGGCTGGTTTCTGTGGAATTCAATAAGTTTTTACACTTGATAATTCACTTGTACAGAAAACCCAACTATATAATTTCTCTGAATGATATATGGGAAAATAACAAAATGGCCTATTCACTCAAGTGAAGAATAAATCAAATGTAAACTCTAAAAGTTCAACCATTTTAGAATTAAGCTAGCATATATTTGAAAGCAATTATTTGTTTCTTTCATAAAGGAAAACTATGTCTTCTAACTGTATAAAAATTCCTAATGCATTTTGCCTATACTGAAAACATTTCAGGCTAAATACAGGTTTTCTAGACAGGGGTGTTAAAAACCATTTTTTTTAATTAATAAAAAGTTATAAAAATTTGAATAGTTTATTGACCGTCTCTCATCTATATTAATTAGAGTAATAATTGGTCATGGTAAAGTCAGTATTGATATATCACTATGATTAAGGCTTTTTTAGCTATCTTGTCACTATGAAATAATGAAGTGACACTTAACAGTGACAATTTAAGTACCACTTACTTGAATACAATTTTTCCAGTTTTCTTTTGTTGGTTTTTCTTCCACAAGTTTAGTTGCAAATTTAAGGCCTCTCCCATACATTTTGTTTACTAATGCATGCTTGTATGCAAATGTTAAAACCTATAATATAAAACAAGATAAAGCTTATCAATGAAATATTTACACTTTAAAGCAGATAGCTTTATAATGAAATGATTAAGGCTTTAACAGAAGTATAGTTGTTAAAATGAACATGTTACATCAGCAAACTTAAAACTTCTTAAAAGAACAATTAATGTCCTCAAAGAGCTGGGTACACCACAGAACAGATAATTTATTTCGAGGGAGTAAATTATTATGCTAAATTACTAGCTATTGGAATCCATACCAAACAACGCTTTATGCAAAAGAAAACAGAGCTAAAGTAAATGATTAAACAAATACAAATTAGGATAGAAGTATAAGGCTCCAGTCATTATTAATTACCAAAACTATAGGAGGATAAAAGTTAAAAAAAAATTACCAGATTATATAAACATGTTCTTACACTCAGGTACTTTCTTTAGCACAAGGTTTTGTACCTTTAATTATTGCATCTGTCAAATACATTCATAATGATTTATTTATATTTTTGGTCTCCACTTTTACAATGTGGAGAATGTCTTCAAAGAAAGGAATCCTATCACATTTATTTGTATTTTCAAGCCAAGCAGTGTTCAATAATTGTTGCTCTGAGCATAGTAAACAGATGGGCAATATCATACACAGCCCCTAACACAGTAGTGCTATGGCAAAAACAGAATACTTTATAAAAGCGGTGTTCAAATGTTCACTGACTTGCTCTTGGACCAGGTTCTTACTATCTTTTTCCAGCAGCAAGCAGTGTTTGGCCATAGTGGACATGTGATCATTATTGTGTTACTCCAGGCCCTTCCATGTACTTAATTTCATTCATAAAAGCCTGTGAGCTGGTGGTGTTACCTCCCTTATTCAACAGATAAGAAGCCGAGGCATCAGAATTCACTAACTGGCCAGAGGTCACACAGATAAATGTGGCAGGGGCAAGATTCAAACTCCTGGGGTCTGAGTTCAGATCCAAATTAACCACTGGTGCAATTCCGACTTCTTTGGTCTCCTGAGTATAAAGGCACACCTTGGCTGGATATGCGTTCCTGTACTTAAAGGGGAACCTGCTTTCAGGTCTCTACTATACATGACCATCCTTACTATAGAAAACAAGCCTCTGTATACTAGTAAAGAAACAATGGTTTGTGCTGGGTAAGAAGAATTCCACTGATTCTGAGCCCTACTTTGAGAAAGGGGGACTGACATAAACTTGCAGTTCAATAATCTCTACTATAAAAATTAGAGTAGAGAGCTAAAAGGGATTTAAAATATTTTTATAATCCAAATCTGAAAATTTCATCCAAGTTACTTTTTCTGAACTGGGTTTTGAAACTGATTATCTAGAAATCAAGATGGTAATTATTTAAACGTTAAAAGAGCTTTGAGAAAAATACTGTCTAAACTGACCAGAATACTCCCATGTCCATCCCTGACCAATTAGCACAGAAATAGATGTGGGAATGCAAGAAGACAATTTCTAGAAGGCATTCTTAATTTTAACTTCACACATAACTGGTTTAACCAAAAGACTACTCCATACATTTTCAAACTGTTTTCCAAATTAGCATGGCTAAGCGGCTACTCTGCAGACAGAGAACATAATGGTACAATGGTTTTTAAATAGGTAATTACAGCTGAAGTCTTGTTAAACACACGTCTTCTTCAGATTCTGTCCTCGCCTTATTCCATTGAGTCCTTTTGGTCAGCCAACCGGCAAACAGCAAATAGCAGGCAATGGGGGATAAGAGAGATTTGGGAAGTAACCATCAAGAACTGTACCAAAACAAGAAGCAGAAAGACTACCTTATTGTCAAAAAGATCCGTCCATTTTGTAGTTTCCCAGAAAGTTTCTGTCAGAGAATCCAGGGAGCTTTCTCCTTCCTCCTCCCGGCCTCCTATGTCACTTGAAATGGCCCCATCCTCATCTTCTGTGTGAAGAAGATGGTCAGCCAGGGCGCACCCTTTCCTACAAAGCGCGTCCACGAGGGTAGACTTTTGTTTGTCCATATCACTGTACACCAAATCAGAAAACATTTCACAGATCAGTAAAATTTCTTTGAAAGTATAGCCTTATCTGAAAGTAAACTCATGCATTCTTTTTTGAAATGCAGAAATAATGTATAGCCATGTATATATATATTTATACTATACACTGAACATGATTCCTTACTGTTAATAAACATCAAATGAGCCACTATTATTACACGTACATTAAATGAGTTGGGATAGCTGCACTTGGTTGAAACAGAATGCCATAAGCAAGAGTTGAAAGACTGCTCAATTTCAAAGTCTGCCAGCTAAATAATTCTTAAATCAGGACAATACCTTTAAGTGCTCAGATTTCTTATAAATAGGAATTATTACATATTGGTCTTTGTGTACAGATATACAGAGGCTCTTCCAGTCATGAACTTTCATGTATAAACAAATATAATGCTTACTCTGAATGTGCCAGCAAACGTTAGCGTTTTAACATATTATTTCATTTATACTCAAAACAATTCTATGAGTAAGACACTATTAATGACCCCCATTTTATGCAGGAGGAAACTGAGGCACAATGAGATTAAGTGATTTACTCAAGGTCTTACGCTAGGAAGGGGCAGATCCAGGATTCTAAGCTGTTTAGTCTGGTTCTGGAATCCCTGCTCTTAATCACTACGTTCCAGGACAGGCATCTTTGTTTTCTTCTGCTGAATTCCACGTGCCCAGAACAATGCCTGGCACAGAACAGACACTCAGTAAATCATCATTGAATGCAATGACAACAACCCACACTCCAGGGGACAGTGGTGGTCTCCCAAATGATTGCTTGAGGCATTTTGTCCAACTCATGTCAGATACGTGTGAAGACAATGAGGATGAAAAGTGCTGAGAAAATGACTATGAGGCACTCAGATAAGGATGAACAAACTGCCTAACAGTAAGGACTCTGAAGGACCCAGAGTGAAATGCGCAACATAAGAAATCTGCGGGGACTATAAAGTCAACAATAATTAGCAAAAAGATAATTAAAATGAGAAGAAAATTTAAAAAACCCAAACAACCTGACAACTAAGTTTTCCACCTTAATACACACAGCAATGTAGAGGAAATACTGCCTAAAAGGTGCCTAAAGAGTTTATCAGCACAGAATTTCAAAGCTTAAAAGAACGAATTTCACACTTTTTCTGGAGGAGTGCTGGAGAGTGTTTCCTTATTTTGGCCTTAAGAACAAAAGGATTTACAAGCTGTGGGGCATTTACACAGCTTCTCATTTATTAAGCCCCTACCCCCGACCCTCCATAGTGGCCAGGCACCATATGCACCGTCCTGGTAAGCAGCCCTAGGGGTCAGGCACAATGACTGTTCCCATTTTGTGGAGAAGGATGGCCTTGGAATAGAACTGGGTTGGCAAGGCAGACCTCTCATCCATGGCAGTCACGACTGACTGGTCCCAGCTGCCCAAGAAGGGCTGAAAGGATGCAGAACTCACGAAGCAGGCTGGGGTGACATAGGTGTGCTGTACTTCCAGGCCTAGATGAAACCACTTGTAAGACCCCTTCTGGTATGGCATTCTCTGGCCCAACAACCTCAATTCCACATACCTGGAATATCCTTCCCTACCCTCCTCTGACTTGGACTGACCTGCTCAGATTAAGTACTGCATTAATCCACAAGACTTTCCCCACTCAGAGGAAAGTCAGCTTTCCATCTTATAAGGTTTCACAATTTAAGATATTTATTATGACTCTCAGTCACACCCTTTCCAGCAATTTCATCTTCTGCATTGGACTGAACATTTTCTAGGAGTACAGAGTGTCTTGTTCATTTCTTACATCCCTTCTCAGAGATGCTTTCCATAGAGAGTTTGCTCAGTAAACTTCCCTATCTAGTCAGGTACCAATCAAGGTAACAGATACACTTTAGGAAGCAACTTCAGATACTTTAATTACTTAAGTAAGTTAATTGCAGTTTAAATTTAAGTAAAACTTGGTATTAGATTGCCTACAAAAATTACTACTTAAGATTGCAAAATGGCTATCTTATGCTTCCTGACAGAGAAGTGACCTAAATGAAAGCAGTTTTGCACAGAAATGAGAAACCAGGGCTGAGCTGCTGCTGCCAATGGAAAATATCTACAAGAAACAAGAACTATTTCCTGGGAGCATCTCTTCCTGAGGGCAAGGTTATCTTGGGCCAGGACAAGGTCCTCTACTCAGCACAGCTTGTTTGAGCCCATTTTGGGTTGGCCAAGGAAGCGCCTGGGGCAAATACCTTAACCATGAGGGTGAAGATCCCATGTTGCCAAAAACTTAAACTATCTTCTCTCAGCAGTTGTACAATGTTTTATGGCTCCTCTCTAGTTTTGTGTCAGTGTATTTGGAAGTCTCTACATCTATAATGTAAAGCTAGAACCCTATCTTATTGTTATTTTTGATAGCCACTGTAGTCAGCATCTTAGATAAAAAAGGAAACAAGGATTAATAAGGTTGTAAACCACAACTAATCCTGTACGTGTGGCTCACTTTAACCTGGACCTAAGAGTTTCCTCTGTAGACAGTAAAAGTCAGAACACACAGGCCAAAATAACAGCAGGGGTAAATAGGCCTTGGTATTTACTGGTATTTCAAGATGAGCCACCACATGTTATTTTACACACACCTGTATTTGAAAACTATTATTTCCACAAACTGTAATAAATAACAGATGCCTGAAAGCACAGGGGCAGCTAATGGCAGTTGCTGCAGGAAGGCCAATGTAGCTTCCAAGGGCCACTGTTTCTGGCACTTAGGTTCCTACTGCTTATCAAAGTCAGACTACTCCTGCAGCAGGAGTGTCACTGACTGGCATTCAGTGCAGTGGGGACAGATCCTGGTGCAAGCCATGGGCTGCACAGGAGACAGATGTTTGAACAGGGATGTAGGCTGAGGGGAAGATGCCTGATGATGGGGTAGGGGCCTGCCAGCACGGTGGGGCATGCGGCAGAGGATTCATTGTTCAGATAGGCCAGCCTCAGAGAAAGGAGTCTCCTCGCCTCTGCCAGGAGGGAGGGCAATGAAGAGTGGGACAGGCAAGGCGAATTAATGTTCTCAAAAGGGGGCAGGAATGTAAGGGCTGCTTATCCAGACCTGTCAGGGCACAGACACAGGATATGTCTGGTTTGAAGCTGGCTTTCCATCCCCAGTACTGTCACTTTGGGCCATTTAAACTGAGTTCAGTTTCCTCATCTATAAATATGAGGTAAAAATGCCCCTAATTTGCATGTTATTTAGAAGATTATACTTAAAATGTATTTAAAATACCACAAAATAACCCCTTGTACATAATTGGCACCTCATAAATGGCGGCCACACTCTCCAGAACTGTTATTATCAACAGCAACATAAAGGCAAGTTGAGATTATGCCTTGGAAAGTGTGAGAGGGGGCCGACAGTGTCCAATATCCTATTTTGAATAAATTTTAGTTCACTTGAAAACCAGTGCTTATAAAATGCATAAGACATATCATATCAGTATAAACAATGTAATGCCAAGAATTCTACCAATTTAGAATCAAGTATTTCATAGAAGAAAAAGTATTCTCACTAAGAAGATGAAGTCTTTAAGGGAAATTACAGTACCTTCAGGCAGCCTGAACAGTTTTGGTTTACCACTTATAGCAACTCTGAAAGAAGGAGATATTCCACCCTTGTAAGTCAGTGCCCCTCTCAGCTGAAAACAAACCGAAATGAGAGGAAAAACTGGTATCGGGACAGTTATGAGATGACATAAGAGTTCACGGAAGGACGCAGGTGAGAGTTGCTGGACCAGAGCAGCAACAGGTGGAAACCACTCTCACCTGGAAGGAAGCACGCCGCTCACTCACCAGCGGAGCTAAGCCTGTTGTACATACGGCATTAAGGTTTATTCAGACTAAACTACAAACTGTCCCCTCCCCGCCCTTCTCCCAAAAGTAATATGTAAAGCCAGTTCCATAAAACTGAAGTTACTAGATAATGGTTTTAACCTAATTTTATTTCTTATGATTTTCTTTACTAGGGATTACAAACTAAATTTGAGGTTTTTCATGCTACTGGTTAATACGTAGTTTAAAAATTAATTTTATAGGGTGTTATATGTTTGCCTTCTCTGTATGTCTCGTTCACACAAAGCTGCAGGTGCCTGAACTGCTTGATCACACACACTCACATCTCCCCACGATGACAGCACCTACTGGAAGAGAAAGCAAACTCCTTTTCTTTTGCTTAATCTTACATTACTGGAAATAATTATTGTATCTGAGGATGGAGTGTTTAAATATTGGTAACTCCAATTATAAGGATATACCAAATATCAGAAAAGAAGAATATTATCAATAATTTAAAAAAGTAAGTAAGAAATGAGATGCAAGAAAGATTATTTACTGGGTAGGTACTTTTTTATAGTAGTTGCATCAGGCCTGGGGTCAGTCTTCATTGCAATGTAAACTGCTAGGGACGTCTGATCTATATGAGAAATAACAGCATTTGCAGCTTCAACGATTTCATTAAGTCTTTTCATTCGTTCCTGGTGAGGAAAAAAAAGATGAAGTAAGAAAAAAATGGATGTGTCAGTGCGTATACGAAAAGTATTTTCACTCTGACATTTCAACGATGTGCTACACCTCAAGTTAGAGGGGACTCTGGAGTCTGTGTGCGCCCTGGGGGCCTCTGTACCATCTCCCAGTGGGATCTTTACCACTGTTTGTGTCTCTAGAAAACCTGAGCTCAGATGGGAAAAGACCTAATTTACCTTCCCCTTGGTGTTAAAACAGTGAGAATAAACAAGACACACAAAGTTCATAAAAATGTAAAGTGCTATCTACAAAGGCAGCTCCTTTTCGGGGTACCTTAGGAAAATATTTTAGAAATGTGACTGTGTCAATCCAGTCCCGCATTAATATGAAAACAGCAGTGAAAACGTACTAGCTGATAAATAACGTACAAGTCTTATTTATTATTAAAAACCAGAAGGTGAGTGTAAATAAGCCAAAAACCAACAGTCTTGCTATGGTCACCATGGTGTTTATGTAGTTCTCAGTAATTTGCTTCTCTCTTGTTAGTCTCAGCAGTTTCCTTTGAACACCTTCTAGTTCACTCTAAAGCCTTGATAATCTTTAGTTGGTCATGGCTGGCACTCTCCTACTACCATGATCTCAGTGAGCGTTGCTCCATGCTAAGACAGCCTGGAACCATGGTCAATTCTCAAAAACAACGCAGAGTAGTTCTTCTTTTGCTGAAGCTGTTAGGTTTCCAGCAGGCCAGGACCACTGCCTTCTGTATGTTCCTTTATTCCTTTGTTTGTTTGTTTGTTTATTCCTTTATTCATCTTTATACACACACACACACACACACATATATATATATATATTTGGTAACATTAATGTATACTTACATGAACATTGTGGTTACTAGATTCCCTCCATTATCAAGTCCCCATGACATACCCCCCTTAGTCACTGTCCATCAGCACAGTAAGATGCTATACAATCACTACTTGTCTTCTCTGCTATATTGCCTTCCCTGTGCCCCCTGCTACATTATGTGTGCTAATCGTAATGTCCCCTTTTCCCCTTATCTCTTCCTTCCCACCCACCCTCCCCAGTCCCTTTCCCTTTAGTAACTGTGAGTCCATTCTTGGGTTCTGTGATTCTGCTGCTGTTTTGCTCCTTCAGTTTTTGCTTTGTTCTTATACTCCACAGATGAGTGAAATCATTTGATACTTGTCTTTCTCTGCCTGGCTTATTTCACTGAGCATAATACCCTCTAGCTCCATCCATGTTGTTGCAAATGGTAGGATTTGTTTTCTTCTGATGGCTGAATAATATTCCACTGTGTATATGTACCACATCTTCTTTATCCATTCATCTGATGGACACTTAGGTTGCTTCCATTTCTTGGCTATTGTAAATAGCACTGCGATAAACATAGGGGTGCATATGTATTTTTCAAACTGGGATCCTACATTCTTGGGGTAAATTTCTAGGAGTTGAATTCCTGGGTCAAATGGTATTTCTATTTTTAGTTTTTTGAGGAATCTCCATACTGCTTTCCACAAAGGTTGAACTAATTTACATTCCCACCAGCAGTGTAGTAGTTCCTCTTTCCCCCATCCTCATCAACATTTGTTGTTTGTCTTTTGGATGGTGGCCAACCTAACTGGTGTGAGGTGATATCTCACTGTGGTTTTAATTTGCATTTCTCTGATGATTAGTGATGTGGGGGCATCTTTTCATGTGCCTCTTGGCCATCTGAATTTTTTCTTTGGAGAAGTGTCTGTTCAGCTCCTCTGCCATTTTTTTATTGGTTTATTTCCTTTTTGATTGTTGAGGTGCGTGAGCTCTTTGTACATTTTGAATGTCAACCCCTTATCGGATATGTCATTTATGAATATATTCTCCCATTCTGTAGGATGCCTTTTTGTTCTGATGGTGTGCTTTGCTGTACAGAAGCTTTTTAGTTTGATATAGTCCCACATGTTCATTTTTGCTTTTGTTTCCCTTGCCCATGGAGATATGTTCATGAAGAAGTTGCTCATGTTTATAGTCAAGAGAGTTTTGCCTATATTTTCTTCTTAGAGTTTTATGGTTTCATGACTTACACTCAGGTCTTTGATCCATTTCTAGTTTACTTTTGTGTATGGAGTTAGACAGTAATCCAGTTTCATTCTCTTACATGTAGCTGTCCAGTTTTCCCAACACCAGCTGTTGAAGAGGCTGTCATTTCCCCATTGTATATCCATGGCTCCTTTATCATATATTAATTGACCATATATGGTTAGGTTTATATTAGGGGTATCCAGTCTGTCCCATTGGTCTATGGGTCTGTTCTTGTGCCAGTACCAAATTGTCTTGATTACTGTGGCTTTGTAGTAGAGCTTGAAGTTGGGAAGCAAGATTCCCCCCACTTTATTCTTCCTTCTCAGGATTGCTTTGGCTATTCGGGGTCTTTTGTGTTTCCATATGAATTTTAGAACTATTTGTTCCAGTTCATTGAAGAATGCTGTCGGTATTTTGATAGGGATTGCATTGAATCTGTAGATTGCTTTGGGCAGGATGGCCATTTTAACAATATAAATTCCTCCTACCCAAGAGCATGGAATGTATTTCCATTTATTAGTATCCTCTTTAATTTCTCTTAGGAGTGTCTTGTAGTTTCAGGGTATAGGTTTTTCACTTCTGTGGTTAAGTTTATTCCTAGGTATTTTATTCTTTTTGATGCAATTGTGAATGGAATTGTTTTCCTGATTTCTTTTTCTGCTAGTTCATTATTAGTGTATAGGAATGCAACAGATTTCTGTGTATTAATTTTGTATCCTGCAATTTTGCTGAATTCAGGTATTAAATCTAGTAGTTTTGGAGTGGATTCTTTAGGGTTTTTTATGTGTACTTTGCTCTTTAGGTTAAAGTCAGAAAAGCAATCCTTATTTAGGGTATCCTATCTACTATTCCTCCCAGTGATAAAAAATGTGAGCAAGAATCCTAAACTCAGGGTAATGGCCTCATCTTGTCCTGTACTTAGCTTAATGAAAATCACTTAAGAGAACATTTTATCTGAGCGAATGTTTTTAGTCAGCTAGAGCAAAGACAAATATAAGGCTACAACCTTTATTCAAAATATAAACCTTATCTATTATTAAAAATAAAATACTCTTATGAAAAATGAACTTGCCCAACCTTTTCAGCATCCAACTGATGAAGTCGTGCAACATACAGAGGAAGGTAATCAGAATACGTTTCTTTCAATTCATTATAAATGTCACTAGAATCCAACCTATGCATATACGAAAGAGAGAAACGTTCATTATTTCACTTCTTTAAGACAATTGTCTTTCCTTGCTGTGAAGATTCAGCTAATAGTGTAGGGCATCATCATCTGAAATATGAGTAGAATTATTGACAAGGATTACCTAGAAAACCAAAAAAAAAACACTTGAAAATTATTTCAATTGAGAGTTCAATAAGATGGTCAGATAAAAATGAGCATCAATGGCTTTCCTATATACCAGCTACTAAGTAATTTATAAAAAGGAGAAAAAAATACATTCACAAATAGCAAGAAAGGAAGACCTAGAGATACCTAAATCTGTAAGAAAAAATTTTTTAACTTTTATGGAAAATCTGAAGTCCTGAAAGAATTGAAAGACATTCCAAATTTCCAAATGGGAAAGTTGAACAGAACTATGTCAATTCTTCCTACTTATGCTGGTGGGAGGCCTGGGGGCGGGCAGCAGCCTGAGGTCTCCGTGGCTGGCCTTGTCTGGCATGAAACCACTAATTGCCCAAGCCGGAGCAGGGGTGCTCAGCTGGGCCGCACGAAGGCATAACCTACACTTCACAAGGAGGGAGCCCGCAGGTGCCTGGAACTCAGCCTCAGCAAGAGCAGAGGGGCTGGACGAAACACGCTGACATCCTGTTCCTCCCAGAAGGTCCCGGTACTGGGAGCTGAGGGCCAGGGAGCCCTGTGTTGCTGGCTGCACTGGCCTAAAATAAGCTGGCAGTGGGGAAGGAGGGAGCGGTCTTGGCTCAAATATCACAGATTCTCACTTTTCTTACTGAATCTTTACAGATATTTTTGAATAGATATTTCTTCATTTGCTATATGCCCTTAGGATCACTTCCAGAGGTTTTAAAAGGCTGTTGTTAAAAAAAGAATTTTCACTAGTTCTCTGGGGAGCAGTTTCATGGGGCTTCACGCTGTCACGGCAGAGGTAAGTCTCTGCCATTTCACTTAGGAAGGATTTACATTACATTTCCAACTGCTATCTTACAGTCACAAGAGACTGGCCTTTTAAAGACTTTGACTTTTGGTGGGGAGATACAAGCTAGTTTTAAGTGGAAAGGCAGGTTTGAATGTAGACTGACATCCTACCGATTCAATCCTCGGGAGTTACCCTCCCAGAATGATGACGTCTGCTCTCTGCAGGCCCGCATGACAGCAAGCACACATACATGCTCAGCTAATGAAGATGCCCCAGGAAGTCAGTGGTAAAAGAAATAGGGCATAACACAAATGAAAAAGCAATTGATTTGACTATATGAAAAAAATTTCTACTATGTAGAAAGCAAGCTAAAGGTCAAAGAATAAGCTGGGGGAAAAAATCTGTGACAAGTACAGCAAGCGTTAATATCTTTTATGTTACCAAGTTAAAAGAATCTGATGTTGCAAGAGAAAAATGAGTGAAGAACATGTTCAATTTACAGAGGCTATACAAAGAATCAAATGGTAACATGTAAAAAGCTCAAATTTAGTAATAACTAAAGAAATGCAACTCAAGATGGCAATAGCGGCCTTTTCTTTCAGCGCCCTGCAGCATCAAGGCTTCACTTCTACCGCCACGGTGCCCTGCTGGCCCCGGCACAGGGAACAGAGTGAGCTCCCACATCCGCTGCTGGGGGGAGGAGCCACTGTTACATTCCCTCCAGAAAGCCATTTGGTAAAACGTATGAAGATGACTTTTTAAAATTAGTGTTCCTGATTTAATAATTGTACTTTTAAGATATACCAAATGTTAAAAAAGATGTCTGTATAAAAATGTCCATCAAAGCATTGTAAAGAAGAGCTATTAATGTGCCAAAGAGAGTACTTAAGTAGGTTATATTCCACCCAAAGGACCTTATGGATACATTTAAAATGGTATTTTAAATGACTATTAAATAACACAGAAAATGCTCATCATCAAGTAGTAACTGGAAAACTAGGCCATAATACAAGATTAGTCACACTGATACATGGATAAGTATAGAGATAAACATTAATAGGGCAACAATGATTATATTTGGATGGTGGGCAAAAAAGTGATTTTTATTTTCTTCCTTATACCTTCCAATAAAATTCTCTTCCAAGAGCAAATCAGAATTGAGTGATTAAAATTTGGAAAAATTCTTATCAGAGAAGAGAATTAAAAAAATAATTACAAGAAAATTTAAAAGCACCTTTAGTCCTACCATCCACTGTTAACATTTTTGAATATAGCCTGTGCGTATACACACAATATTGTAACTAGGAAAATAAACACTTAAGATGATTAAAATTCACTAAAAACTTACTTTGTCATCCACTGAATTTTAAGATCTCGTAATGCTTCAGTAAACTCTTCTTTTAAGTCTTTCTCTTTTTCTGAATCTTTTTCTTTATCTTTGCTGCCATTCTTAGTCTTTGTTGGTAGAGGTATTAGGTAATAATGAACAGGGATTACATCCTATGAATGTACAAAGTATCTTAGATGAACATGTTTAATTTTACAGGTTTTAAAAATCATCTTCAATACCTGAATCTCATATAACATGGGCTGCAGTTGAATTATACTGCATTGTAATCCAGATTTTAAGGGCCACAATACATCAAAAATCCCAATCTGTGGCCAAAGGAATTTTCTCCCAAAAGTACTGCTACTTCTAATACCTCCTTTAAAATAAAGGAGATAAGAACACACTTTTCTCATTTTAGCACATTTAGGATTCTCAGTTTCGCTTGACTAATTACAAAAGTCTCCTGGGCTTTCATTTTTTTATCTGAGAAGGGGAGGAAGTAACAGAATTTTTAAAAAGACCCTCTTCTTAAGCAAATCTAAAGAGAAATTTCTTTCTTCATTCAATCAGCAGACTTATCGAGCCCCTGTGATGTGCCAAGGGAAGCTCTAAGAGGTGAAGACAAAGCGGACAGGCCCTTTCTTGCCCTCTGGGAACATATATTCTAGTGGTGGAAGACAAGTTAGTAGACAAAATAATTTCAGATAACAACACATGATACGAAGAAGAAAAAACAGAAGAAAGGCACAGAGCGTGACCGCTGGGTCAGCTGGAGAGCTGATGCACACGAGGCGGTTACGGAGAGCCGCTCTGAAGAGGCCATTACAGATTTCGATGAGCCTCGATGACCTAGGTGAGGTGACCCAAAGGAGGACAGGAAGAGTGTCTGAAGGCAGAAGAGGAGCACACACCAGTACCTGAGCTGGGTCACAGAGCAAGTGGGAAGTGACTGTAATGAGTGGGGCTCACAAAAATAGGTAAAACAATGTAGGTTTTATTTTAGGGGCAACAGGAAGCCTACCTGAAGAGTTGTACCTAAGGCAGGGACGAGATTGCAGATTTCTGCTTTATGTTTAATGACTCTGGATCCTGTATGTATTAAAAATCTTGGTTTGTTTTTAGAACTCTTGATGCTATTTGGAGAATGGATGATGGGAGCAGAAGTGGGACAAGAAGGGAGCAAATTCAAGAGCCCCAGCACTGCCTTGAAGCAAAGAACAGGTTGTAGAAAAGGAAGCAACAATGGGATTTGGGACATTCAGTGCAGGCAGAACAAACAGTGATGACGTTTCAGCCAGGGCATGGATGGACAAGGCAGGGTGGGCGAGGGAAGCGGAGGCCCCTGCTATTCTCTCCAAATGCCCTGTGAATGGCGAGATGGCAGTCGGAGAGAATGTGAGGTTGGGGCAGCCTGGGCAAAGCTGGTGGGAAGAGACAGGTGGTGTCAGACGGGGTGAGGGGGTGAAAGAGGGAAGTCACTGAAATTGGCAGCAGTGGTCACTGATCACCAGGACAAGAGCAGCTTCAGTGGACAGCTGGGGAGAAGAGGTTGATCAAGGAAGAGATGAAGAAAAATGGGAAGGCAACAAGTACCAATAATTCTTTTGAGAAGTTCTGCTCGGAAGAAAGCAGAGAAATGAGTAATTCTACATCCATCTATTCTATTACAGCATGTCTTATGAAAAGCAGTGAGATGCACCATGGGGGGAATAAGAGCACATGCTTCACTTGCAGGGTCCATTTCTGGCACAATAGCTGTCCTTAAATAAATTATTTTTAAGTCAATTTCTCAAATTATCTCTTCAGGTTTATGTTAAGAATGCTGCTAAATTAAAATCTTGTATTTGTCTTAATTAACAAAGTTTCTAAAATTAGAACAACTTATGTCACTCAAAGACTTATACTGCCATAATCACAGTTAACTCCAGAAAAAACTTTACATAGGTTGAGTAAAAAAAATAGTATTGTAAGCCCCCATCTTCACCAAAATAGGACTTTTAGGTGTAAATACTACATAAATACGCCCATTTTAACAATTTTCACAAACCTTATCTTGGGGTATAATAGTAAACGTAAGGAAATACTCTAGTAGTATTTCAACATAAAACAGTAACTACTACTTCAATATGACTCATTTAAAGAGCAGGAAGCCACTGATGTGAAATCACGACACGAATCCACTTTCAGCTGTTTCGGAGCCACACTCTCTCTGCAGTCAGAGAGCCACAGCCTGCAAGCAAAGTCTTCTGCGAAGTCTGAAACTGCTCGAGTGAGCAGCTTCAGGATCCTACACCCATCCTTTTTCTCTCCTTGAGCTCACTCTCCTAGGTGGCACCACCCAGGCAAAGCCAAGGAGGTCAAGTGTGTCTGCAAAATTTGAGTTGATAATTTACTGAAGAAATAAAGGGGCATAAATGGCCTCCCACATGCACTCGCTGTTCATGTGGTCCTATTCTTTGGAAGCACCCTTCCGAACCACCCAGTACACTAGAATGTGGATATAACACTTGCCTGGTAAGACTTGGCAGTCCGCATTCATCCTAACCTAGCAGGAGCCTCCCTGAGCTCCCGTATTTGCTGCCTCATTGGGGAGAGGGACACGCTTCAGGATGGGAAACCTCTACTGTAAGGCAATTCCTTCTTGGAAGCTCAGAGGTGAGGTATTTGCTATTAAGTTTCAGTACAGAAGAGAGAAAATAGGACTGGATCCATTAAACTTCATTTATGATTAACAATGAACTCTAACAAAGAGTTTATAGAAATAGGAAGAAACTCAACCAGCAACCATAAACTATCATGAAAAGCACAAAAGAGAAGGCAAAGTTCATAATGAATGACCTTAGGAAAAAAAAGATCAAGGTTTTGTAATCAGCATTTTATATATTAAATGTATCTAACTAGCAATTATAAATGTTAACAAAATCCTATAAAATTATTCAGGGCAAGAATTCTTTATTACGAAAAAGTATGAACATGGTTTAATTCCCAAACAAAAGAGAAATGGAGTTAGTTTTCATCTGAATTATCATGGTCACCTGTTTTTTTTGTCAGTATTTTTGCAACTCATTTTTCAAGGACTCAGCATAGAGTCAATTTAATAGAAATGATTTGTATTATGAAATCTTGAGAAATCTTGATTATGATCTAAAAAGATAGTCGAGAAGAATCTTCAGAGTAGAAATGCTTAAGTTCTTTCTCTTTAGTAGATACTTAACAGTGACTTTTTATTTTATGCTTTTGGTTTTATATACTATTCCAGCTATTCACAAAGTATTTCAATGGTATTTGAATTGAACAGTACTATTCAGAAAGTCAAACTACCCACAAATCCAGTGACTATCTTTGGGTAACAATAACATACCACCATTTAAAGTTTAGCTCAAAAATTACAATTTCCTTAGTTTTCAGATTACAAGCAACTAAATTCTTATTTTAATATGTTTACACAATCTAAAATAGCTATTTTAAAGATTAACATATTTTTTAAAAGTAACTAACAGATTCTTTCATATTACAATGAACTTAAGAGGGTGACATACACTTTCAAATCAAGTCACTGAAACCTGAACAAATCCTTTGTATTACACACTTCAGACAATAAATTACATATATATGTCTACACATAAACACACAGTATTTTGGGATGTGGCTACAACACTATAATAATGATTATTTTTAAAGTAAGACCTTCATATGTACTTGGACTGAAGACAAAAATGGGAAGAGGAACTCTAGCTGTCGAGTTCTTCACATGGAGCTTTACTATCAACTATTACTTGATAAGGCTATCAAGTAATAACCTTCTTATTCATTTGAAAGGTGTCTATCTCATACAACCTAATTTAAATAAAACCCACCAAAACTCCCAAAATATCAACCAAAATATACAACAGGAAGAAAAAAGAGTAACTATGCCTTTGTGATATGCACCTTCTATTTTTAATGGGCTTCTAGAGCACCTTTTCCTCATCTCTAAAGCAGGGGCCTCGAGTTATTTTCACAATGACCCAAAAATAAGTAATCTACAGATAAAATAAAATTAGTTTTATGAGTCTGATGAAATGACAATTTGTTCTTTTCGGTTTTCATTCTAATGCTGGTTATATTTCATTAAACGAATGGAAAGGCCCACAAATGGATACAGTCGCTCAGTTGGAAATACTGGTCTATAGGGAAGCAGACATTCTTTTATCTGAAAAGATGATTCCCAGTGCTGGGCTTTGCAAAAGCCAAGCATTTACCATTACCTAATAACAGACATTTCAGAAGTCTTTTTAATAAAGGAGTTTAACCTATTATAAAATGG
Organism: Manis javanica; assembly: GCF_040802235.1. Classification (NCBI taxonomy): domain Eukaryota; kingdom Metazoa; phylum Chordata; class Mammalia; order Pholidota; family Manidae; genus Manis; species Manis javanica. Next base: position 8,030,560 of record NC_133164.1, read on the forward strand.
TGATCCCCAGTTCCATATTACTATGAAGAAACTGAGTTATCTTTTGTTTATACCGTAAAATACTAATTCCCCCACTGCAGTGCTTCCTGCTCCAACATGCAACATCACTAAAATGCTAAATGATGTCAGCAGGCCTTCACCTGAAAGAGCTCATTGCCATGTACCCCTTTCTCTAAGAAGATTCAAAGTAGACTTTTCTGAGTTCGGGTTGGCTCTAGCAGTCCATCATAGATTGTTTAATGTGCTGCAGGAAAGTGCATCAGATCACTTACTACTTATGGCTTTAAATCTGCTTGGGCTCTAATTAGTGAATTCAGCTTTAATTTGTGGTAAACAGTCCTTATTTCTGTTCCTCCTTTGTCCACTGCTTTTTCTCTGCCCTTAGAACTAAGACGGTGCAAAAGCAGGGAATAAATTTCACTTCAAATACCTTACTAATATTTTATTAATCAAATCATCCAACTTAAGAATGTTTTTAGACTTTACATAATTGTTTTGCCCTATATAGCTAAAAAAAAAAGAAAAAGAAAAGAAAACCACATCCATCTCTCTACAGGGTTTTAGATAATCCCAAATCTCAAATATTATTACTTGGTATATCTGTAGTAAGAATGAATCACACTGAATTTTTTTCTACACACATATAAAACAAGAGTCTTTCAGCAATTTATGATAGGGAAAAACTTCAAGAGAGCAGTATGTCAACACTGATAAGCTAAAAGCACTATACTGCAGGACTAAAGGAAGGAAACTAAGGGACAGATTTTTTTAAAAAGATTTGCAATAGTGACAGAGAAAAGTTTAACTAATATGCAAATAGGCTTTAAGACATCTTTTTAAGAACTGACGATCAGTACCTTTTTAAATTTTCCTTGTCGTTTTGCTGCAGACTGCCCCTGGGAGTTAGAACGACATTCTGTAAGAAAACGTGCATGATCTGCACAGGATGGAGACACCACCTCTGTCTAATTCTCTTCCAGTTTACGTTCCACCTGTATGTGTCACAGTACTTAGAGAAGGGTCAGGTCTGTGATCAAAACGGCAGGCTTGTAAAGGAAGCAACATTGCCACTTTCGTTTTTTTTTTTTTAAAGGTACTCAGATATGTTATTCCTAATGGCAAATGTTTTTCAACTTTGTATTTCAAAAACTCAGTAGAGCAAAATCCTTGTGTTATCACACTTTTGAAAACATGAAATTTAGCTGAGGGTGCAGAGTCTGATTTTCACAGATGTCACAACAACTGTATACAACTGTGCATTCTTGGAACAAGTACCAATCGTGGTGACCCTGGAAGTCAGATGAGAAAAGACCAGTCCCCTTCCCAACTGTCAAAACTGTAAGAGATGTGCAACTACTGAGGTGAGAGGAGACCCTGTGTTGAGAATTATAATTAACTCTAGATTTTGAGGTGTTTGCTTTCTCTCAAGAAAACCTACCCCATCAACAATAACTATAGTTAACCCCACACGGTTATAGTTTAACTTCACGCCTGCCTCTCAAAGAATGAAGCCAGGAAGCAGTAACCATCTCTGAGTTGCTAAAAGCATATTTTCGTAACAATGCTCTTCTGTCATACTCATAACAAGGAAGCGGACACTTAGGAAGAACTACCTCCATGAAAGTTTGTGACTGAAACCCCAGGGCAGGAGCAGCCATGCTGCCTGGGCAATGAAGTCTACCAAAAAAGACCACCAGAACTTCTTCAATTTTTTGTGCATCTATGAATTCCATGTCACCAACTACTGATTCACTTCAAATTATACTAAGGTACATATAAATGAATAGGATAGACTGAAATGAGACTCATAAAATGCTAGGGCAAACAACTTTTTCTAAACACAAAATTCCTGTTATGCTTCTGTGATAATGACCTTTGGTTCGGCAGTGGCAAGAAGTAAGTATACTTGTTAGGATGTATGAGATCTAATCATTTTGATAGCAGCAGTTAGATTCCAGCATTACGTGGTAGACTTACTTTGTAAGAACTAAGCTAAAGAGAAATGTAAAACTGTAAGAATGACCATGTTTACTGGCACTGAGCTAAAATGATACTGTGACAAAGATGATAGATTATCTATAACATAAACACAATTCTCATAATAAATTTGTAGTGAAAACAGACAGAAAAACTAAAACAGGTACCTAGCAAACTGTAACATTTATCTTTAAAATGTATAAACCAGAAATGTGTTTGAAACAAAAAGAATGACTTAGAAACTGTAAAATAAAATGTAATGCCAAACCATCTTATGATTATCCACACAATTAAGCAAAATTCAAACAAGACAAAGATCTGTACAACTGTGAAAATACTGTTCATTAGTAATAATTGTTATGTCTAATTTCTAGAAGTAACTCCAAAATATTTGATTTATTCCTATATCCACAGTATTATATTGAATAAAATTCTATAAAATGCTTCAAACATCCCATTCACTTAAAGCCAAGTCTAATTTGGATATATGTGTTTCACAGGAATTCAAGTATATTAGTTATATGATATAGGACAGGTTCAGGGCCCAAATACTTAGGCTTGGGAAAAGAACACTAAATATTTTAAAAATACAACCAAGTATTAACTGACCTTTACTAGTAAATTGGGATAAAATGATTGTTTTTCCAGGGACATGATCTCCTTTACCCATTTTGGTATTTGGAATTGATTCCCATCTTTAAAGAACTAGAAATTTTGGAATAGGTAATGTCGGTGTTAAAAAAAATGAACACTTACAGCTTTCTTTCCAAGTTCAGTCTTTGATAATGTTAAGGATCCTGCAAGGTAACATCCAGGTCCTGCCCCTTTAGGAATTCTAATGAGAAGATTCGAAAGAGAAAAAAAACGAACAAAAGAAAACATTTCACAAAGATTATTATGGGGAAAAACATTAAAACAACTGCATTCTGAAATAACCCCCATGGCTAAAATTTCAAAAATCAAAACATTTGTCTAAAGGGTACATGACTACGTACTATCAATTCACCCAGTGCAATGAACACGCATCAAACGACTACAGTTTAGAAGACAGGCACTAAGCGGAAGCGACGTTATCACTTACTTGTCATCAGGTAAGGAAGTAACAAAGAATGGCTGGTTATACTTGGGTGGTAATGTCAAATTACTTGACTTCTTCTTTCCTAGAAGTGCAAGGCTATGATTTTCATGAATATCTAAGCTCAAAGTATTAGATAACCTATGAGAAACAATAAATGGAAGATCTTTAAGACGTTCCAAGTCACTGATCTGCTCATGACGAATCTGTAGTCGAATTGTATAATCTCCTTTCTCCAGTTTCAAAGAATACTAAAAAAGAAAACATTGGGGAAAGTTTAGCCAAGTTCAACGGAAATGATAGTAAAGGTATAAACAGGAAGAGTCACAATTTACAGACTGCTTCCAGCAGGTGAGCTGGAGTGCAACACATTTATACACACACAAAGTCCCAACTGTGCAGGGCAGTAAGCAGCCGAGGGACCCTGGTCACACAGAGTAAATAAAGGATCGGGAGCTGAAGGCAGGTCTAACCCCCAAGCTCTCATTGTCCCCACAACAGGGCGACTCACACTAACTCAGTGTCTGCTCCAGGCTGATACAAGTAATCATTCTCTAGTTCATGGGTCTTAGAGACCTGTATAGACCACCAAAAATTAGCAAAATTGAGGTGCTATATACTATCTAAGATGGATGTACACACATGTATATAAGCATGACTGGGAATCTTTACATTAAAACCGAAATGCCACACCCCTTTATCACAGACTGTAAAAACAGGGAGCCAAGGCAGAGACTAAGGAACACAGATCCACTACGCTCCATCTAGTGAGCCTACTCAAAGGGATGGGATGCTGTCCTCTGCACCAGCAGTTTCTTCTGAAGAGATTCTGAAAGCACCCACAGCCGGGGCACAATGCAATAACCCAGTCTGTACTGAGGACACATGACTGGGCCTCGCTTTGAGAGGAAAAAGGGGAAACCATTCTTTGAATGGCTAACTAAAAAAAAAAAAGAAAAGAAAAAAGAAAAAAAACCTTGCATAAATTATTTTCATTGTTTAGCATAAAATTATAAATGTTACTGAAAACACCTCATTTCTTTGTAACATTATTTCAATAAGGGATAAAATTTCTTTAAGTTACATGATGAGGACTTTTCCCCCTTCACTATAACAGGGTCAAGCACAGTGCCTGGCATACAGTAAGTGCTAACTACACAGCTGTCCCAGAAAGACAGGAACTCGCAAGTTCATAAGCTGGCGACCTTTGGCTCGGCTGTAGTGCTCTTCATCAGTTCAGACCTGGCTCATTTCAAGGTGCTCACATGTCTCAGATATTTGCTTTCAGCCTTCAAATAGGTAGAAGCAGTGGGCAGAAAGGAGAAATATTAGAAATAAAACACTATGCCAGCCAGTGTCTGCAAGTGTCATCCCTGCCCTCTGCTATCCCCAAAACTTGATTCACCTGAACTAGAAGACTGGAAAGTTGCTGCAGTCTGTTCTGCAACAGACCGCTGAGCTACAAGTGGTGTCAGAGCACTAAATGCAAAATGGTGTCATTAACAAAAAAACAAGTATTACCCTAATAAGAAATCACTGACAGTTCTATACCTGATGTGGATAAGCATCGCCTGAACCCATCTGTCTTTTGTTCTGGTCAAATATAATCCACAGTTGGCTGTCAAATTCAGATTCATAAAGTAATTCACAAAGTAGTGGGCAGCTTGGAGTTACTTCCCCACTCTTGGGCTATAGAAAAATGAGAATGATTATTTGACATGATTTACAGGATTTTTGGTACCGATTTGTAATACTGTTATTGGTAGAATTTTATATTAAAAGTATTAAGAATATTTTCTTGTGGCAATCAATTAAAAAAATGTAGAACATCCAGTATGTTGGCACCAATAAAGGGTATTTCTCTTTTGCAAACTTTTAAAAATAAAACCTAGCTATTTTTATTCATTAATGAATACAATATATATTCTTCAGGACTGCTAATCACTTTACAAAACTGAAATTTGATAATTCTCTATAATCCATCATCTGCCAAACATTAAAACCGAGTTCATATTACACCTTAATAAGAGTTATACTGAAATTGTATTGATCCTGCATAAATTCTTTGATCCAAAATTTATACAATCCTCAACTACCTTTGCCACCCATTCAACCTAGGAGTTTCTGACATCTCACTGTCCCAACATCAGGTCCACTACTGTTACCAGAAGGCATCTAGCATTGACATGAAGTCTAGCCACCAGACAGGTCATACAAAACAGGAACCGCTGAACAGACATCCATGAATACAGAAACTAAAGCTCAAAGGCGAGGTCACCACTAAATTAGAATTTGTGACTTCAGACACGAATGGCATGTAGATCATTACAAACCATAATTCCCCAAAGAATAATCCAAATTAACCAGTGTTAGTTACTTGACTCTACTTCGTGTGTGTGGATACACACATTCATTTATATACAGATTATCCCATCCTCCCATTTTTGATTTTCTGATTCATAAACTTTGTAAAGGTATATTTTAATAAACAAACACCTGGTGAAAGTTGTAAGTCAGGATCATCTCATAAAGTTGACGATTATTTGGCAAAACATCTCTTGATCCTAATGGTTTTGTTTTTGCACTCAGTGGGCTGTAATTAGACAATTTACATAACTGATTCAAGAGTTCACTTAATGAGGTAAAAGAAACTAAATCAAAAAAATATGCAACACATCACAAGAAGTGACAAATGAGCATTCCTTTTCATAATATTTTAATCATTAGTTTACATAATTCTTCTGACTGAACCACAGCAATACATGACTTAATTTTGCAATATTAGAGAGGTAATCTTTTCATGACAAAGACATTTTTGAATGTTATTAATTGGTTCTTAATATTAGGGTGACAACTGCCAACAGTGTTGAAGGATAAGGAGGTTTTGACTTGTACCCTTCAGCCAAACTGCAGAAAGTGCTGCATGTTAACAGAGTGGGCCCTGACAGTTGCCACACTGAGAGCTTTACATGCATGTTATTCAAGCCCAGAGGCTGTGGCTCTTGAGGGTTGCCAGGATTCCCAGGCTGGGAAGTGATAAACTGTACTGTCACCTCTATCATTTAGATGATTTAATGAAACAATTCTTTTCAAAGACATAAGAGAACCTCCCCCCTACCACATCAATATTCAACCTCATTTGTAGCCCTGAAACTTAATGATACCGTAGTGTTTGGACCCAGCTCTTCAAAGTTATGCAGGGAGCCAGATCTTCATATTTCAAGGAAGACTGAACATCAAAACGGTTGATTCCTTCTGATGCATGCTACAAAGGATATTTATCAAATTAGTTCCTCTCAAACTTTATTGAAAGTGAATTGTATTTTCAAACAGTATTTGGACCTAAAATAAATGTGTCTATGGCCAAGTTCAAAAGCACCCACAAACAAAAGACTACCGCTAATTTTAGAACCACAGGTAATTTCCCTATTAATGTTTAAATCCAACCAGCAAGATTATTTTTCAGTAACACAAATAGCTGACATTAAAAAATGATAGCAACGTAGAACTTACAATATTTAACTGAGAAGCAGTACACGCAATCCCGTGGAAAGAAATAGTATAGTCAATATTGACATCACTAAGACTTGCCCACCAGCGAGCAATGCAGAATTCAATTGCTTTCCCACCCTGCAAATAAAAATTATAGATGTGTAAATGCCTTTTCTCATTTTCCTTCAAATTATAGAATATAAATAGTAGATGTTTCAAAGGAAGTCCACACTTCCAAACTTTTCCTATGTGTATAGCAAGAACCCTCAAAAACCTTTCACAGCTATTGTTGGAGTTATGAGTATCACAGCTGCATAGACAGAGTACAGGCATTTAAGCATACAGCCTACACTGCTTGTTATAAAAGATTTGTGGCAGCATGAAAGCACTTACAATAAAATAATGGTGAAAACAAACTGGAATAAAGACTTAAGACCAAAGGACTAGTAAGAAAAACAATAAGAGAAGGGATGTCACAGCTTGGTAAGGCACAATCCATACTAACAGTGGAGTTCCAGGTCAGGATGCCTGCTACCAAAGCAAAATGAATTTTGGTCCCTTACATCTTTCTCCCTATTAAAAAAAATGAAAAACGAAAACTGTTCTAGTACAGAGTTTTAAATTTTCTAGTAAACAGCACATTAGGAAATTAAAGATAAATCATGTATCACATACACGAACACAAGCAACGTAATCAGAAACATAATAGATATATGAAATTGAAAACACTAAATAGCAAGCTTAAGAAAGAACAGCAGTACATTCACCTTCTATGGAGGAACGACTGTCCTCATTTCTCAGAGTACACACAGAATGGAGAGCTGCCACATCTGAAGGAGGTTTAGGTAGGAAGCAATACCAGTGCTACCTATAAAGCAAATTAACCTCATGGACTCCTCACAATGGGGCACTAACAAATTATTTAAGTGGAAACACGTAGAAAAATCTTAAGTAAGGAAATAATTTGCTGTACAATGAGGAAACAGTCTCAATCAGGGTCCATACTACAAGGCATTGCTCTAGTAGGGCAGTACTTTTCTTGGACTCAAGAATTAAAGAGACTAACAATTACTGCTAACTCAGTCTGTATCCTAGTTAAGACTCCCTATTTTCCTACTTTATTTGGCATTAACAAAATATATAGCCCCAATGTGCTCTGAATACAAACTATAAAATCAAATTCAAAAACTTAGTTTTAGCCCATCCACAAAAGGAAACAAACCATGTTAGGATTCTGAACTGTTCACTCAAACTTACCAAAACAGGAAAAGCTTCAGTCAGTGTTCCTTTTTCTGGAAGGGAACAAAACTTATAGAATTCATGGCTTCGATAGGCTCGCTGCTTCACAAGCTGCACTGCATGAAGAACAAACTTGGCTGACACCTCAGAGGAACATGAACACACTGTGACTTCTGAAATAAGGAAGGAGCAAAATCTTAAACTGCTAAGATTTAAAATGGACATAAAATGGTTTAATGATGCTTACTTGTTAAGGAATAATATATCAAGAATAAAACAATATATTCAAACAAAATCTGCACATTTCCTTAAAAACAAATAACCAATAGAATATTAATAAAGCTGAAAGGGTGGAAGATTTAGCTACAGGAAATAAATCACTTTTAAAGTGAACAACCAGTCTACTACAAACACCATGAAATAGCAAGCTGTCTGTAAATGGACATATGATTACCCTAATTTATAGAGATTTTAAAAATCCTGCTCTCCTCTAAGTTCAACCTTTCTTCTTGCTTTGGCTGAAAGTCAATCCATTCCTAATGAAGCTAAGAGGATTTTCATTTTAGAAACCTCTGTCTGTTAGCGTACCTAAATTCCATTGGTATCTCTCTATTCCACTTCACTGATTACTTTGCACTCATTTTCTCTTGGTCTGTGTCCTGTTTGCTTCTAGAAAAGATGATCATCTAACTACCTATTTACTGTAGCTTTATTAGGCAGAGCTGGAGGTAAGCCAAAATCATCATGAAGCAAGATGAGCAGCTTATCTAATGAATGCCTGGTCTAATGCAGGGGGACTTACAACAAGACTTAATTCCCTGGTTCAAAAGATCAAGTGGGCACAGAGCTCTGTGAACATATTCAAGTGCTAAGAATACAAAATCTTAATGTTATGACAGTATTTCTAATTAGGTAAAATAGGATTCATCTGTAATACTTTTTTTTTTTTTTTGCTTTGACTCTTTTTTTCCCCATATAACTGACAAGTAACACTGTGTAAATTTAAGGTCCACACTGTAATGATTTGATATATACATATATATTGTGAAATGATTATCACAGTAAGATTAACACATCCACTTCACATAGCTAGCAGTTTTTCTTGGTGGCGAGAACATCTGAGATCTACTCTCTCAGCAATTTCAAGTATATGATATAGTAAACTACAGTCACCATGATGGACATCAGATCCCTTTAACTTACTAATCCTGTAAGTCAAAGTTTGTACCCTTTGACCAACATGTTCCCATTTCCTGCACCTGACAGTATACTTTTCTAATCTAAGACTGCTAAATGCTCTGTGCTACTTCCATTCTGGATCATCCAATAAATTCTTTTTCAATAAATTCTTATTTAAAAACTAATTACTTTCAATACCAACCTGAACAAATCATAATTAGGGCATTATAATTACTGGCATTTATCATTAAACAGATATCAGATTAAACACTAATTAACCATAGATTTCTCTTCTTTAACCTCGTTAGTATGTATTTTATCAGAGTCTGACATTAGACAACTCCACAGGGCCCTATGTGAATGACAGCCCAGAGCTGGTCAATAATGCGACTCTGACTCTAATCAATAACTGGTAAGGCATTACTCTAAACTAAGTTAAAATCTTGAATATTAAAACATCTTAAGACAGTGCAGATGATTTGATGTATGAGCCAACGCAAAATAGTTCTAGACCTGAAAAAAGTTTTGAACCTAATAAGCAAACCTAGGGTGCCACATATAGTTTTGTTATAAGAAAAGTATGTATCATGGCTATATGGGCTTTACACAGCCATAACCATGGTGGAGACAGAGTGTACATTAGATATGTGATCAAGACAGACTTTAATTTTACTTACCAGCCCACGTGGCACCCTCAGGAACCTCAATAAAATGCCTTCGAATTTGACCAGGTTTAAAATGTACGTCTGTAAACGCTAGATCATAATGTGATGATTCACTTACTCTGAAAATAAAAATAAATAGATAAGTGTGATATTCTCAATAAAAAATGCATTATATTAAGAACCCGCTGGTACCCTAGTTTTAATAGTTCATTAGAAATAAACACAGGGACTTAAAAGCAGGTCACAAAACAGTAGGCACAAATTATCTCAGTTTTACAACATGTTAAGTAGAGATAAACTGGACAGTCCAGTATAGATATTTTCTATTTTGTACTTGACTATTTTGTAATTTGCATGACACACACAAAAACGAGAAAGCTCCCTCTCTCTTCTGTGTTAAAGGAATTCTACAACATTTACAGGATTTTCCAGTTATCAGAATCTGGACTATCACGAGTCTTAAATATTAAAGTCAAAGGTAATGTTTATGTTATTATACGGTCTTATAGCTGAGACTGCTATTAAATTAAACCCCTTCTGTAACTCCAAAACCTGCCCATGCCATAATGAATGACACAGGGAAGAAAGCAACTAGTTTCATAGCATTTTTGTAAGAAATCAATGAAACATAAAGGTCAAATGTCTAATTACCCACTATGGAAACCTCAAGTATATGCAAAGGACAAATTCTAGTCAGTACAATAAACATTAAATTAGTGTCTACTATATATGAGGCACTGTTATTAGGAGTTACAAATACAACAACAAATAATATATTTTCCTTTGCCCTAGTCAATCTAGTGGCAACAGAAAAAGAACCAGAAATATTTAACATAACATGCTGTGCACAGAGTGGGAGTGTTAGCAAGAAAGATATGAAATGTAGCTGGGTCACAAAAAGGGACCCAAGAAAACTTCCTGAAGGAGACCATGTCTCAGTTGATTCCTAAGTCTTACATGTTAGACTGTCTTAAGTTCCTACTGGACTTCTAGGGAATATATAGCTGATAATTCAACTGTTCTGAAATTTTTCCATGTGTATGTCACTTTTTATCTCCTCAAATTCATCTTATGTTTCCTATGGACTGAGACCCATTGCACATTTAATATTTACCAGTGTAACTAATTCAACAGCAACTGTTAACACAGAAATTTCCACTGTTCCCAGTATTCTTGTCCCAATCTCCTGCTTCATCTAATAAACAATGTTGTTTTGTATATACTGTATAATGGGCTCCATCTGGGAACACATAAGACACAGTCCCTGTATCTTTTGCAGGCTCACAGTCAAATGGGGTTAAATTAAAAACAACATACTGACTAAAGTCTGGACCATAGCATGTAAAAACATCATGAGGCAGAGAAAGACAAACACCAAATGATTTCCCTCATTTGTGGAGTGTAACAACCAAGGAAAACTGAAGGAACAAAACAACGGCAGACTCAGACTCCAAGAAGGGACTAGCAGTTACCAAAGGGGATGGGTGAAGAGCGTGGGTAGGGAGAGAGGGGGAAGGGGATTGAGGGGCATTCCCTTCACCCAGGGATGACCAGGAACTTGCCTGGTCATTAAGTTAAAAGCCAGGAAACTGAAACAAAGGAATCAGCTGAGCAATGCACCATTCTGAGGAAACCCTGAGGTCAGCATCGGTGAGTCGGTGGAAACGTGCAATGTGGTGGATGGAATGACATGAAACGTGGGCTTTGAAGGGTCACAGTCTGCTCTCTTCAGAAGCATAATCTGTGGGAATACCACTAACATATTTTAGACAGGAAGCAAAATGATCAGATCTAAGTTCCTTGGTTCCAGGGTGGAAGACCAGCTGGGAAGGTAAGAGTCTGGAAACAGGAGGTGACTGGGAAAGTGGAGAAACCAGGAGGATACAGGGATCCCAGAGTCAAGGGGAAAAGGGTAGGTGTGGAGGGGACAAAGCAATACTGTCAGCTGCTGAAGAGGGATTGGGCTAAAATGTCCTCTCAATTGAGCAATTAGGAGGCACCATCATCCTGGTGGAAGGCAGGGCCAAAGCAGGTGACAGATACCATCAGCTATTCTCAGTGGACAAGAAATAACATGACTGACCACTTGACACCTTAACTGAAAGCAAGGGGCAGACTAAAGCCGCCACCTGGTTCTGGCCTATTAATCCTTTAATAGTTCACACCTAACAGCCATTAAAAATTACAGTAACCATAGGCTGCTGGCAACTTGGTACTTACTTTGCTGCTATAATTGCGGTGATTGGGACTCTGAACAGAGGACCTGCATTAGGGGATGCTATGTCATAGCCACATACCTGGAAAAAAGTTAGTTTCAGTATCTGTAAATAGACTTTAAAAAAGAGGGAAAAAAAAGGTGAATCTATTCACAGAATAAATTAATCTATTATTAAAATTTAAAGGTCCAAACCACAAATTGATGGTGGTTTGCATAACTAATGGCAAACAGCCTAAACAAATACATGCACAACAACCCTTGACTAATTCAGACTAATGGGGAAATGGGCTGCCACACAAAATGCTTTTACACATTTCAAAGAATAAACACAAAAATGAAGATATACCCGTACCTCTGTATAATGCAATCCTTCTCTTAAGCCCCTGGGATCCACACGTATGTTTATGTGTCTACATTGATTCATGAGTTCCAAATGGCTGGGACACTGAACCCATGATGAATTTGAAGTTAAAGCTAAATGAAGCTGAAGGGATATTTTTTCAGAGTTTTCTGTCATTAAAAAGGTCAAACGTTAAAAAAAGATTAGTACTTTTTCCTTTCTTTCCATTTTAAAAAGTTCTATCTTCTCTCAAAAAAGCTCAGCAAATGAGATTGGTTAGTTATAAAATGCAGTAAGCACAGGCTTTCAAAACACAGCTGAAACAGAAGTCGCAGAACCTTCTTTCATTTTGGGACACTTGTGACCCACTCATGCTTTCACCCAACACAGCTACCACCTTACAGTAAGGCATTACAGTGGCTCTTTTTTTTTATCATTGCATGTGTCAACAGCATTCAGCTGGAATGACGCCAGCCAGCCAGCGAGAACTGTTCTGTTTAGTCGTCAGTGGGCTGTGTTTCTCCTGGGCTGCTTCTGCTTCCTGCTCTCCAGCCCAGACCCTTACATTCAAGTAAGTGTGGGAAAGAAAAGGAATCTGATGTTTATTATCCACAATTTAACAGAACTCCAGGTCACCGAAGGCCCATTCTACTGTTTTTCTTGGTAGTCACAAACAGACTGAATTGCTATTGTATCAAGATTTCTAACTGCCACTGTATTTCCTTTAAAACCTGTAAGATTTAAAATAGTATTTCACGGGGAAAACTAGCACAGAAGAGGGCAAATAGTGACTGTAGCATCTTACTACACTGATGGACAGTGACTGCAATGGGGTATGGGTAGGGACTTGATAATATGGGTGAGTATAGTGACCACATTGTTTTTTCATGTGAAACCTTTATAAGAATGTATATTAACAATACCTTAGTAAAAAATTTAAAAAATTAGTAAGTCAATAAAGTAATACATCTAATATTCACTCAAGAAATAAAATAAAATAAAATAATATTGTCTGCTGATGTTTTCTCTTTTAGAACATTAGCCCAAACAACATTTCTCTAGTAGGATACAACTTATTTAAGACACAAATGTGAGCACTTCAGTGTAACTGTCTAATACTCACCAGTATTTTCTGGAAATACAGGTTCAATGCCAACGCCATGATCTGAAGGTGCAGCAACCTGAACAGGGTCTCGGAGGTAGATGCCACGGTTATTTCCAACCGTAACAGTGAAACCTAATTTATTAGCAAATGATGTATTCTGAACGAGGTAGTCATAGGCTTTATCAACCTAATTAAAAGAATAAAAACAGCAAGATACAATTGGTGTATCAAGAAAATATCTTGTTGCAAATTACCAATCTGATTTCGGTTACAGCAAAGTCTAAGCCAAAAAGTTTCTACACTCACCTCTCTAAACTGTATGGTGACCCCAAATGAGAGGGAAGATACCTTTTAGACAAAATACCACTAACCACTGGATTCACTTTGTACTCCACTTTCATTATTCCCAGTATTATTTCCAAGTGACCAAAGTTAGGAACTCTTCTATATGCCATTAAAATTTATCACTTGTAATGCCCTCTACCTCTTTGGTTTGAATTTCCACCCTCTATATGTCCTGTATCTATTTTCTTATTGTGACAAATTTCTCTTAACTACAAAATGTGTTTCCATATCCTCTTTGCTTGCAGTTCAGATAATCTAGAATTAGATATACTCAATCAGGGCCATATAATCTGAATCACTTATATTCAATCATCATTATTAGGAAATTTACCCAGCAATAGCTAAGATATTATCTTAATGATTTATTGCCCATTTTTCATACAAACAACAATACCTGAATAATACCATGTCCTTGGGCAAAAACTTCTATATTGTCAGCTTTCACTGCAGTGTTTTCTAGAGCTCTTCTGACTGAATGAACTGTGTAATTAACATTATTAGCTTTCAGACCTAAAATTAAAAAACGAAAACAAGCAAGTAGTGTTAGAAAAGTTTGCCACTTGAAACCTTTTTCCTGTCACCAGAATAGGTGACATGTACATTATCTGGCTTTAATGTGTTTCAACACTCATTTTCAAATTTTTTTTTTATTATTGAACTGAACAGTCTGATTCAAACTGCTGGCACCACACAAAGACTTCACTCAACAATTACTTCATTCCCATTAGTCAATGGCATTAATACAGGTTCTGCAGAGGTAATGTGAATGTATGAAGCAGGTACATAAACACATTTGATTGACATTTCCTTTAAATATCGTTGTATGCTGGTCAAACAATATGGCGACTGGCAGTAGTTTTCAACTGGCCACATTTATAAATACCAGGGGAACTTAAAACCATCAAAAAAACATAATGAAGCCTCACCAGAGACCAGTCAGTCTCTGGTGAGACCAAAAGCCAGCATCTTTGAGACTGGATCTGGTCTTTAGTATTGTTTCAAAGCTTCCTGGGTGCTGCTGGGGAGCAGCCAGGCTGGGAATGACTGTTCCATGGGAGGATATAGAGGCCATCAATCTGTCAGCCTTGCATTAAAGACTGTTGTTAGAGATCAAAGATGAGTCATACAGCATTCCTATCCGCTCCAGAGCTCAGCAAACACGTAAACCCATATGACATGGCAAGAAATGAGCAAAACAAACATGGAAATACTGTGCTACTGTAAGAGCAAATCAGTGACTGATTTTGTCAGAATCTGAAAAAAGGGGAAACTCTTAACAGGAACGGATATGTGGGTCAGACCCTACAAAAGGCAGAGGAGTTTTCATGGCCAAAAAAATGGCAGAAAGGACTTTTAGGCAGAGAGAAAAGTGTGCCCAAAGATGGAGGGGTGAGGGGGTCTTTGCCTGACCTTACAATATTGAGTGAGGTTGAACAGGGTGGGAAATGAGGATGCAGAGTCCTGGGACTTAACCAGAAGGACACTTGTTGGGTGGATCTTCACAACAGCCTAGCACCCTGACTTTGAGTTGATGCCCATGGTGACCTATTAAAGCTGTAAACCTCCCACACACCACCTAGGAATTCCTACCTCCTTTCCTACTTCATTTTGCTCCACATAAATTAACTCCTAACATAATATAAGCTATTTTTAATTTTGTTCCTACTCTGCCTTCCCCAAAGGTAATATACTAATTCCACATGGGTGAGTATTTTTGGTGTTTTGTTTACTAATTTAACTCCAGAGCTAAAATGATGCTTTGATAGTATTAACAGTCAATAAATATATCTGCTGAATGAATGGATTCACAGTCAACTCACTATTATCACATAAATTATTCTCCACCTTAAACTATACTTTGAGCCAGGACACTGCCGATTCTACCAGGTTTTCTCATCATGAGAACTTCAGAGAACAAAAATACCTATCTGTAGAAAGGTAAGGGAAATTTATCCAATTACTTCTTGTGACTATCTGACTTTACTTTTATGCTGTAAATATAAAACTGTCTAGATACTTAACACCTGCTACCTAACCTTATAAACCACAGATTTTAGAACCAAAACTAAGGTGAACTATGAAATGGTCAATTTAAAATTCATCTTAAAATGCCACTTTTATTTCATGAAAAAAAGTAATTAAATTTTGATTAAAAAACACTTGCAGAATAGCTAAAAATTCACCATCACCTTACCAAAAATCTCGACATCACAGTGAGTCAAAGCAGGTAAAGCACCGAGCAACGTCCTCACCTGAAAGAACGAGGGCAATGCCCCCACAGGCATTGGGAGAAGACATAGACGTCCCGTTCATCAGCTGAGTGCCTCTCAAGGTCCAGTTGGGAACAGAAGCAATGGCTCCTCCTGGTGCGCTGATACTCACTCCAAGGGCCCCATCAGCACTGAATGGAAAGCCATGACAGCCTGCTTATGATGGCGAAACCGGATGAACACAGGCGTTCACAGAAACTCACTGGTCAAGTAAGTCACCATACAATACCACGGATTATTTGCAGTCATTGGACTCAATGGGGAAAAACATCTAGTGCAACTATTTCCCCACTACGCAGCAATTTTTTCCTTTTAAGTGGCAATGATCTGTGTGTGTGTTATGTGTAAAAGACACTGGGCATATTTATAGAGGGAAAATGAGTATCATTGCTCAGAATCCTTGATGAATGTACTTTTGTCTGTGTTAAGTAGAAGCTTTGCCTTTAAAATGTAATATGTAGCATTGTCCAATAGAAGTATGTGGGGCTTAAGTCATTTATAATTTTCCAAAAGCTGCATTTAAAAAAAAAGTTAACAAGAAGCTGGTAAAATTAATTTTAAAATAGACCTTTAATACCCAACACATCCAAAATATAAATTTAATATTTAATCGATAAAAAAATAAGAAAACAATATTCTTCTTTGTATTAAGTCTTGAAAAACCTGGTGTATAATTCACACCTAGAGCCCATCTCAATTCAGAGTAACCTCATGTGACTTGTGGCTGCTGTACTGGACAGCTCAAGTCAACAGGGCTGTCTTCCTGAGAGGGCTTTGGCTAAGCAAGGGCTAACCAGCAAGTTAGTCCATACAGAGTCCATCCTTGAATCGTCATGAAACCCAAGCTCTGCCCCAAGTAAAGAAACAACACAATGGCACACTACTTCCTCTTCCCTGGAAAAGTGGCCATCAATTCCCCAGAAAGGCTGCTGGCCTCTCCTTTTTACCATCCTTCCCCCAGCTGATTGAACTATCTTTAGTACTGGCTCAGAATACTAGTGCAATTTGGTTTCCAATTTTTACAAATAGCTGAAAGCAATGCAAACAATACCTTCCTCCTGATATGGGTTGGAAGCACTCCTTTTAGTGATTATCTTAAAACAAATTACTGGACCTGTGAAGATTTTCATACTGTATTAACGAGTGACAACAGTAAGTAACAAAAATTCCTCTCTGTGCTCTCCCATTTATGCAGGAGAATGACTAAAAGGGTATCTATCAAAAGGTCAGCTGACCCAATGACAGATGAGAATCAGGGTGCTCTTTACTTCTATGCATCATCTTTATTGTCTCCCAATGTTCACAATGGACATTTGGTGTCTTGTAACTGGAAAAAATAACCAGAAAGAGCCGTGAATTCTAACTAACTACTTTCTATTGCTCTCTATTGATGTCCCACTAGTCTGTTAAAGTGGCTAATCATAAAGCATTTTTCATCAGTGTTCCACGAAATGTAAATAAAAATTGTATTAAAAATATAATTTTCCTTATAGAAACCTTTTATGTTCCTTTTAAGAGCCTTAAATTCATATTATATCAAAGTTCCCTTAAATTTAAAAAACCTACTGATATATTTCTTCTAAAATACAGTATGGAGTAAAATCCAAATGTTTATGGAGACATTATTCGGTAATCTGTCTTTAAGAGACATGCCCTACTTGCGAATAACAGAAAGTCAAGTAAATTCTCTATGTATGACAGTCTTTCCTGACAAAGAATTTACAAATAGCACTACAGGGTATACTCTGTTCAGTGACCATTTGTCAATGTTTTGTATATTTTATACCCTTTCTAGTAATTGAATCTACTTAACTAAACCACATACATGCAGTAATATTCCATGTTTATAGTATGATAAACATGAAACAAATTCTCTCAATTCTTAGAACTGGTTTGTGAACCAAGATCTCCTTAATCCAAGCTTCCCTCATAATTCATAAATTTGTTGTTTTCTTAACATAATTTTTTGAATGTTCTATGGGCAAATAAGATTGACAAAGGCTGGTTTAAACATTCCCTAATAGTTTGTTTTTATACTGACTATAAGACAAAACAATATCTCAAAATCAATTTTAGAAGATAATTAACAAGTTTAATAGTTAATACTTTCATTAACCGAGTATGAAACATAAACTTTTGCCGACTTTCACTGTTATCCCTAAATGCTCTTTTCCAGTGGTGTGGTGCTGTGGCCAGCTGTTAGGCTGATGCAGGAGATTCACGCCTGGCTGTGTGTTCAATGACAGTTAAAATAAACTACTGAAATGAAGTTATTTTTTAAGAATAAATTACCTAGAGATGGCTAGGAAGATAATTGTAACTCAGAAGATAAATTGAGTATTACATTTGATCTGATCCCAACAAATTTTTCTAATCTCATCTTCCCTTTTCTGTATTTTACACTTCTGACAAAGCTGACTATAGTTATTTCCCCAAAACTCTTATAGTAAAACCTGTTATCTTTGGGTTCGTGCTATTCTTGCCATGTAAAACTCCCTACTTCTATCTCTCAAAATCCTATCCATTCTTCAAGGACAATTCAAATACCATCTCCCCACTAAGGCAAAGGGAAATGATTGCTCCTGCCTAAGCAATCCCCTCATTCTGCAGTGGCACTGTGAACCCAGACCACAGCCTGTTCATTTATGCCTCATCTACTGCAGGCAGCAGGGTATTTGTGGAACTAAATTTAAAGTCTGTTCTCTTTAAAAAATTAACTTCAAAGAGGTAAAGGGATGAATTAAAATTGACTTTATTTTCCAGAAGGTGCCTCTGCCCAGTGAGGTCACAATGTGGGATTATATAAATTAGGACCTAATACACCTCTTGAGAAAGATAATCAGTTCCTGGAATCAGATAAATATAGTTCACAGAGGGCACCAGGGAACCAAAACAGATGAGCTCCATTTATCAAAACAGAACTGCCTCCTATGTTGCACCACATATTGTTTAAAGTAGGGTATGACTTTGAAAACATCAACACGGGTGCACAGACCTGGAACTGGTGCTTTACAAGAGCTCAGGGCTTTGGTTTCACCAAAGTTCAAGTATTAAAATTATTATAATTTTAGTAGTAGGGGTCCACTACTTCCTAAAGATAACCAAGTTCTCACTTTTCATTTAGATCTACATAAAAGGATTATGAATAAAATAGCATAATAATTTATACTCAGAATAGTATGTCATATATTTAACAATGAAATAACTGTAATTTATTCCTTTAATTATCTGTTTCCTAAAATGCAACTGATAATCAAATGAAGATGAAAAAGTAAAAATCAACAGGAAGAACCGGTAAAATTGCCAAAACCTCACTCATCTCCACAATGTAGTTTAACAAAATATTTGTAAGAGCCCCACCCACCACTCTCAACCTACCTGGGGCCTCTGGAAGACCACGTGTACTGATTTGCAGGTAACTTCTCTCTCAGAGAATACTCAGCAACCATCATGTCAGGAGAAACATAAGCACCAACACCTATGGGAGAGACATCATCATTAAAAAGGACACAAAATATGGATCCTAGTTTTAAATCACTGTTTACGTGGCTGTGTGACCGTAAGTAAATTGCTTCATATCCCTATACAATTCTCTTGTAACATGGGAAGATAAGAAAATTTAATAACCAAAGAAAGTTTACTATGTACCAGGCATAACACTATGTGCTTTGCTTTTGAATATAAAAATCTACCAGATTATGTGGATTAAATATAATTACGAATCTGAAACTGTGTGTATGTGTAAAAGAGAAAAGGAAGTATGTTTTAAAAAAATGTAACTTTAGAAAAATGAAGGAACTAGTTGAATGGTTATTTTTAAATGGCTACTGTATCCAAAATTCTACCCAAGTTGGCAGCATCCTTCTCCCCAAAATGACTGTAATAATAAGCACATAACAAAGACACAACATGTGACAATTTCCAGATAAATATGTGAAGGCAAATGAGTTAGACTCCAAAAGTCATAGAATACAGAGATCAAACTCAGTTCTTTCATTTTAGAAATTTGGAAACAGAGCCTAGAGAAACTGAAAAAATTTACTGAACACACAATGACAGGCAGAAACAAGATTCAGAATCCAGGTCTACCAGCTCCTAATTCTTTATAACATACCTAAGTTCAGAGAAGACTCGATAAAACGTGTGTGATTTAGAGGATTTAGGTTAACTATGCTGCCACATAAAGTTGCAATCATTCTGCAAAATTTAGTTTAAAATTGTCAGTGAATATGGGGAGTAAGAAAATGATGGTATAAATACCAAGTATTGTACCAAACTAGTGTATTTTCATCTTTGGGTACCTTTCAGATTTGTTTCATTTCAGTGGCTATATCACTGGCAGGCACTGTTGCCTAAGCACAGATTTAATAGAATTAAGCCAGAGGTTTTAAATCAAAAGTAAGCTATGCCTTACTTAAAATTTAGAAGCTATGAATAGAAAAGCTTGTCCTATAAATCTAGGATTACTATTATTTTAGAACAAAAAATTTTAAGGATTAGTTCTGAAACTTTGATACCCCAATGTTATAGCTTGTGTGTGTGTGTGTGTGTGTGTGTGCACGCGTGCAGTTTTTGATGTAAATACCAGAAAAATTGTTTAGGATCAAAGTTTTTATAGTCATGCATCCAGTCATAAATATTTAAGTGGGATAATAAGCCTTATATAGATCTCAAACTCAAAAATAAACAATTATAGGTATCATTTACTACATACTGTTTTCTCAATTCATTCTCCTTATTCGTACCTCACAGTAAAAAAAATGGGGATGGTGTTATGTTTTATGGGGTTTTTGGTACCTGTTGGCAGCTCCTGTATAATACCGTAAGCTAATTTTATCATTTCATATTATGACTGCAACTGATGGTGATTTCCCCTAACTCTTGTTGAAAGGCATTTCTTGGTTAGTGAAAGACAACACTGCAGCATATCCTCAAGACCAAAGCCACTTATTCATGGAACAAATGTGTTCTAACTGCTTTTCTCATTCATAAAGTTCCCTTACTCAACATCTGGTTCTTTCTGCATATCCCAAGAGAAATTAGAGGAAACTATACCATAAACAAGTAGGTATACCCCATAAACAAAAATTGAAGCAAGTATCTTTATTTATGTTGTTCACTCAGTCTGCAAAGCCCTTCCCTTGCTCATTTCTACCTACTGAAATCTTCATTCCCACACTTCTTCCAGAAAGCCTGACCTAGCTTCTCAAATCAGCAGTGGCTGCCCTTTGCAATCTCGCAGCGCTGCATCTGTACTTCCACGAAACCACACACTCTATTCTAGCCCACGTTAAAGCACGTTCTAGGTAAGCAGGTCCCTACTAGACTGCAGTTTCCAGAGGGCATTCATGGTGTCTTGCATATGATGGAGATAAAATTAACGTTGGATTAACAGAATTTTTCGTTTGATATCAAGCAAGTCTGTTTCTAAAACAGGGAACTAACCTATTACACTTGATGTAGTTCCACCTGGACAGCCGACTGTTGAAAGGCATGGACCATTATTTCCAGCACTTGAAACATAAATTATATTATGCTTCCACACTGCTTCACTAATCACTTCACAAATTCTCCTGAAAGAGAGAATACCTTTAAGCATAAAAAACTGCCCCACTTTTCAAAAAATATATTATTGTATGTGAAAAATTTTCAATATGGTTTACATAAAAAAAAAAAACCCCACCTAAAATATGAGTTCCACATAGAACTATAGCAGTGGCTATAAACAAGAAGGTGTGCTTTATAATCACTCAACAACATCCTCAAACCATGAATGCTTAGCTTTATTCCCAGAGTTTATGATACCAAAACAGTGTTTAATCATACGGCCAAGTACATTTTGACACATCTACCTTTGTTGGGACATGATGGAGCTGTTTCCCATGATACACGCTAGTTGGGTTTTAGTGAGGGGAAGGAGTTACGAGAGCAGATTAAATGTGGGGAAAATGCCAGATACAGTGCTGGATATACATGGGGAAAATAAACTACAAAAGGATCAAAAGCAAATACAAAAACACCAGCAGTAATTAGGTAGTAGGGGCAAGAGGCACTTTCACTGCCACCCTCCACTTAAAGTAACATTCAGAAATGATCCTCAGGGGCTTCCTATTATTTATCTGTAACTTGTAGCAAAGGAGAAGGGGAAAGAGGGCACACCAGGAAGAAATCAGGAGCGATATTTAAAACACAGCAATCTGGTTAGAACTTGACAGTAAAGGGGTCAACATAAAGAAGGTGCAGGGCCAAGGACTTGCTGAAGTCTACACATGGAGGACAGGATATTAGGGAAAGATGACTTTAAAAGGACGAATGTTAAAGGAGAGAAAACAACTTAGGTAAATAAAATGCTGAAACAAAAGAAGGGGCAAAGTTGCCTGCAGGAATGCCATGATTGTGGGCAACAGGCTGCCTGTTACAGGGCAGGAAGGGAATGTCACAGGAAAACTAGTACTGTTATCCAAGGAAATGAAGTTACCTGATGACAGTAAGAGGGTCTGGCTTCCTAAAACTTGTACTTTGTCAGGACTTTATGAAAGAGCTTCAGAAAGCTGGGGACAGGTTTATATGGATGGCTGGGGTGGTGGGAGAGGAGGAGAGATGATCAAGGAGTAAGTCCTTTAGGGAAGGTCATTTCAAAATCATTATTACAAAGAAAAAAAGGTGAGGTACATGAGGTCAAGGCTAAACCACCTGGCCTCAGGAAGACAGTGCTGACTGGGGTGGATAAGGGGCATGGCTGAGAAGGGGGACTGAGGGGCCTGGGAACAGTGAGTGCACAAGCTGACAGCCAATTATGCCGGAAGTGAGTGAGGGCGGTGTGAAATGAAGGGACTGTGGCTGTTTGTCTTAAAGCTAGCTTGCTCTAGAGCATGCCTTTGCAGGTAGCAATTTGGGAGGGGAGAGGATCCAGGAGGAGGCTTCAAACACACAGAAATGGGAACCAGATCCCAAGGGCTCACGTGGCTTTGATCCTGGCACTTTGTTACACAGGAGGGAAGGCCCAGAAGGTAGGAAGGGCACGGAGCCCCTCTGAGTGCTTTTATTTTCTCTGGGAAAGAAAGAGGCAAGCACCTGAGCCCAGGCAAGGAAGGGAAGGTCGCTGAAGGTCTTCTTGGAGAAACGGTGACGACGGTCACACAGGAGTGAAAGAGCAAATGCAGCACGCCTGGAGGCAGGGCACCTGGAGGCAGTGCTGAGTGACGTCTGAGAGCTGGGGTCTTATGGGCAAGGTGAGTGTGCGTCTCCAGCACGGTTCAGTGGGTCAGCTGTGGGACTGCTGAAGGGATGGGTGGGACTTGAGCGAGCCTAGCATTTTGTCAGGTAAGAAGAGTTCAGGCTGCCAATGGATGAGGAATCTAATGATGGATGTGCCGTCCAGTCTACCTGGCTAGGAGGCAACAGTGACATCAAAGACATGACCATGGGAACTGGGTCTGGCATCTGGAAGATGTGCAGTATCATCTGACCACAACTGCTCTTTTTCAGCCCAGTTGTGAAAATCATTTACTACTTCACCAGCTAAGGTTCTACAGCTAATGTATGTAAGAACACTCACCCAGAATTTGGCCAGTGAGTCGCTTCTCCATAGCTATAGTTGACAAGATCACACTTATGATTTATGACTTCTATCATCTATTGGAAGATCAAGAGTCTAGTTAAGGCAGTAATTTACAGAAACAGATTAGTCAGTAAAATAAAGGCATGGAATCCCATAGTTTCTTAACCAAACAGATTGTGATTCGAATCTAAGTTTATAAATTATTTCCGGGCATATGGCTAATAAATGTAAGAGAAGATAGGAGGGACAGAGTACAGTAAGCAGCCAATAAAAAAAAAAACTAGTACTTGTAGGATGGAGTAGAGGAGATGGAGAGAAGAAGAGGCTATGGAATGGTTCTTACTAATTCTAAAATCACTAAAGTAAAATATAATTTGTATATTAACATGAAATGTAGGATAATAGTTAAATTCTTCTTAGGCTGATGGAGTAAACTGGCTAAGTAGACTTTTTTTGTTGTTTATTTTAAAGTATCACGAAATAGCTTATTAGGGGATTTACTAGAAGTGAGAAATATGAAAATTTTATCCTAGTAATTTTTAATAAAAATAATTTTAGAATGAATTAAGCATTTTTACTTTTTGAAACAATTATATACACCAGTTTCAAGTATTCTTGGTAATCCAAGAGTACTTTATAAACCTAAAAATGCCCCAGACGGCCTTCCAGACCAGCTCCTCCCAAACACTCACGGCTCTTATGAGGCCGGTGCCTGTCTCCATGGTACTTAGCCTCGTATCACCAATCTTGATGGAAAGAACTTGAGCACCGGGAGCTACACCATTCCGTTCAGGTTCTTCTGGAAAATGTCCAGTGGCTATACTAGCTACATGTGTTCCGTGAGCTCCTAGAGGCAAAAAGAAGGGAAAATGACACAGTGCTTTTTTCATAGATTCAAAGTTTTAACCATCTAGTTAAATTTTCATATATGATAAAAATAATCAAAGCAAAGTATACTCTCATCTTAATACCTAGTCGTATATCATTATCCTAAGTACCTTATCAATAATTCACAAAAAAGGAATCTTTGAATTATGTTATGCTACTCTGCACCCTGTTCACCAAGAAAAGCAGAGGCACCAAGGTAAGAATGCTCTCGTGACACACGTGACTGACGGAGCTCACAGCCGGCAAGTAGCATCATCGTTCCCATCCAGAAGAAAAGGGACCCAAAAGAAAAACAGGCAAAACACTTGAAGAAGCATTTCAAAAAAATAGATAACCAAATAGGGAATAAACATATATATAAGACATGAACTCCATCAGCCACTTGGGAAATGCACATCGAAGCCACGAGACCCCTACAAAACTTTCGGCAACTGTGGATGGGGAGATGCTCTCACACTGCTGGTGGCAGTGCAGACCCACACCTGCAAAGCTGAACTTAGGCATCCCGTATGACCCAGTAGTTTCACCTCTAGCTACACACCCACAGAGACGTGCACATATGCAGTAAAAACAGATGCAAAAATGTTCATGGCGGCATTGTTTATACAATCCAAAACACCTTGAAACAACTCCAAGATACGTCCATAGTAAATGGATATGTAGTATATTCATAGAACTGAATATTAGCAATTAATATGAACTACTCTGATACACTATAAGATGGAGCACACCAAAATAATGTTGATCTAAAGCCACACACAAAAAGTATACATTGAATAATCACATTTATATAAATGGTAAAAACATTAAGTTTAACTCTGTGAAACTGCTCCCTATTTAATCATTTCTTACCTACAAAAACAGCATTACCAGGTGGCTTAAACAATGTGGTGATGGAAATCAGGACAGTAGCTAACTTCGGGAGATGAAGGGACAGTTACTGGTTAGGAAGAGATGATGGGGGCTTTCACAATGTTATTTCTTCACCTGAGTGGTAGGTATGCATTAGTGTCTGTTTTGTGGTAAGTCAATGTGTGTACAACTTGTGATTTGCATACCTTTCTCTATGTCTAGTACCTATCAATAAAGCAAAAATAGACCAAAACAACTAGGCTTATTTTTAAGTGAAAAAGTTTCTTAAAAGACATGGGTACAGAGAAATATCCCACTACTGTCAGGTAATAACAATACAAGTGTGATGGTAAATGCCAAATGGCACTGGCCTTAATGCTTGGTGACAACAGAGTAGTTGGAACTCCAGGAAAAATGAGAGCACGGGGCCCTTCTAAGAGGGTCTGTGCAATGCTGCGACTCTTCTGCTCTGGACAATTGTTGTCATGTAAGAACTTGGGTCCAATATTATTTTTTCCGGTAAAAACAGAAAAGCTGGATTTCAATGTAATTTTTCCCTAAAACATATCTTTTCCTACCACCTACCAATTGGAGTGTCTGAAATTAAGCAGACTGATCACAGCATGAGGGTATGTAGAAGGTGTGGAGCTCCTGGAGCACTCACATTCTGCCAGTATGTAAGAGAGCAGCCACCGTAGACAATAGCTTAGAAGCTTAAGACGTAAAATACATACCTACCTACCATACCCAACCAGTTCTCTAAGTATCGGTCCAAATCAAACAAAACCCTATTTCCATACATAGTCTTGTACGCAAATGTTGGAACAATCCAAATGTCTATGATAATGTGGAATGATAAACAAACCGTGATGTATCCACTTGAATAAATACTATTCAGCAATAAGGAACAAGCCATTTATAATCATTATAATTACATGGATGAATTTTAAGCCATATTTTTTAATCCACTTATATAAAATTCCAGAGAATTCTAGAAAAGTAATCTACAGTGACAGAAAGAACTTCAGTGGCTGCCTGGGGACATGGGAGACAGGGTTGAATCACAGAGGAAGACAAGCAAACTTGTGGGGATGATGAACACTTTTATTATTTTGACTGTGGTGATGGTTTCCTAGGTGTACACATTTTTCAAAACTTACCAAATCGTGTATATATACATGGAGTTTATTGTACTTTAGCTATAACTCAGAAAGTTGCAGTGGAGGAATATAAGGAGTTAGAGCCATCCTACTTCACTCTCCTTGCTTCCTCCTGCAAGTACCACTGTCTGGAAGCTGGTGTATATATTCTTCCCGTCTATATTTTTACTATACAAGCACACAATATCCATAAACATTGCATAGTGTTATTTGGTGTGTTTATACAAATATTTAATCATTAAGACATTTCTTCATTAAAATTTATGTATTTGAGATTTGTAAGTATAGGTATATGTAGATTTATTCATTTTGATTGCTATGTAATAATTCTATTGTATGAATAAAGCACAATGTTGAAAACACTTATTCTTTTGTTGCTAGGTGTTTAGCTAGTTTCCAAGTTTTTTGAAATTACGTGGAATGGTTCAATGAGGATCTTTTTATCTGACTCTTTGTACCCAAGGGTGAATTTCTCAAGGGTTAATATTTACAAATGCAATTACTTCTCATAAGATAAATTATGTTCATACATTTTTTTGTGGTAGAACCACATTTGTTATCTTGGAATGACTCCTACATGGTTACCCTTTAAAATACAGCAACTTGCCAGGGAAATCAAATCATATTTATTACTCCAGATCTAGTTCTTTAGTTGGAATCTCTAGATTAAATTCTCTATAAGGCTGCTTTTGGCTATAGGAAGTTATCTTATAACTTCATAAATTAATCTCTAGTTAGCAAATCTATAATAGAATACCTCCACTGGTCACAATGGACAGCAGGTTTCCATCATCATATATATTAACGGAGTAATTCAACATCTCAGCTGTACCAAAAGAACCATATTCTTGGGCCTCTTTGTAGTTTCTCAATATGGTGGATTTACTCAAGTCCCCAGCTTCATCTGAATCAATGCAAGCTCTGTAAATTGAGAATAAAGGGTAGATGATGAAATGTATCTGTTTTCTTTTCTAAAAATCACAATATTGTTTCTCAGGTATCTTCCTACCACACTATCACTTCTACCACAATGCACACAGTAACTGCCTGGTTTAGAGTCCTCTGCTTTGTGGAGTCATCATCAGTGAGGTAGTTTACAAGAACCAGTCCTTAAATGAAGGCATGTATAAAAGGCCTTAGGAACACTGTCCATCACTAAAGTCCAGGCAGAAACTATCTAGCTACTTCAGAAATTAGACCAAAGCACAGCTTAGAGCTTTAGAATAGTTTGAGTGATTTTGACACATAGTCTTTTGACACTTCCTGAGTCTTTTAGAATTGGCTTCATGACTCCAACAGCATATGCAAGCTCCTTAAAACTAATGAACTATATTGAGCCTTGGTCTGATAGTTGTAACAGCCTTAGGCAAACATTCATCTTTCACAAAAAATATTTTCTATGTAGTTTTATGGTTGTCCTCCTATCTTTTCTTTCCCCATTTTATTAACTTTGTAATTTATATATATTCCAAATACTAGAAAACAGTCTAAGAAGACATGAACATACAAGTCATAAATGGGATGTACATCATTTAAAGGCCAATATTATGCTTTTAGCTTTTAGACCTTTGTGCACATTTTCTAAATAAGAGCAACTATGTTTGAATAATTCAGTCAATCACAATTGCTACAATGAATTAATGAAAGCCCACTAATGTAGAGAGGGCATTTATTGTAAACATTAAGGCATATACTTCACTAATACGCTAAGATGATTTGGCAAGAAGGATCCCTACAATTGTCAGTTGGTTTTTATGTACACCCAATCAACATAGGCTAAAATGATTTACAGCATTTCAAAAAGACATACAATATAGCAAGACATAGGGGACTGAACACTTATGAGGAAAATGAGGTCAAGAGAAAACAAGTGGCATATCAAATGGAATCAGGACTGAGGTTAACAGGTAAAATGCATGCCCCCAAATCTTTGATATTTGCGAGACAGACTAGCACTTCTCTTTCCAAAATGTATGTAACTGGCCAGTACCCACCCTGGACATCCTCCCTTTTTTCACCAGCCTGTCACACACTATGTTCCCAGCAGTTCCTGCATCAGCCTCTGGTCTTTCCTCTCGCAGCCCAGGGTCCTACCCTCTTTGCTTCGCTAACTGCTGATCCTTCAGGGAAGTCTTTCATGTTTCAGACTGGCTCAGAGGTTCCCAACGGTTGCTCCTTCAGGGTCTAGAGCCCACAGAAGAGCATTCATAGAGTCCACCTGGTACAGAGGAGGTACTCAAATATTTGCCAATGAGAAAAGAATGAATGAATCAACTTTTTTTTTTTAATTTGAAAAATCTTTTAATGTGTTATAACATCCTGGACAATCATCAGATCTTACTACTACTTAAAAAAATTTTTTTTATTAAGGTATTATTGATATACACTCTTATAAAGGTTTCACATGAAAAAACAATGTGGTTACTCCATTTACCCATATTATCAAGTCCCCACCCATACCCCATTGCAGTCACTGTCCATCAGTGTAGTAAGATGCCACAGATTCACTGTCTGCCTTCTCTGTGCTACACTCCCAACAACTTTTTTTTTCTTTTGATATTGTTAATGTACAATTACTTGGACATTATGGTTACTAGACTCACCCTATTATCAAGTCACCACAACATACCCCATTACAGTCACTGTCCATCAGCGTAGTAAAATGCTATAGCATCATTACTTGTCTTCTCTGTATATACTGCCTTTCCCATGAATCAACTTCTTTAACAACATTCTCATGGCAAATACAGTGGCACATTTAACAGATCAGTTTCTTATGACCAAAGTCAACATGAAGTGACTCAAACACTGTATCACAATATAAATATAAAACTTAGTGACTTTCCTAAGTAACTCCACAGAGGGCAAATATGAATGAGGTTCAGGGCCCTATCTTTCAGAAGGGCTGGTTGTCATAATTCCAGAAACAGTTGTTAGAATGGAGAGAAAGAGAACATGAAAATGGGGTTAAAGTACATACGGGAGCAGACAGGAAAAGGGGATTCTGGTTTAAAAATTCCTGGATATTTTTACATTTCTTTGTCCAATTTTTTATGGTAAAAACCCACAGCTTTCATCAAAATCTCAAAGGAAACCTGACATAACGAGGTCAAAAACCACTGAAAAGAAACAACAGTCTTTCCTTTACATAATCTTCTGTAAATGGTGTTCCTTTTAACCTGTTTTTGTTCCATGTTGAGTAACAATTGAGTTTGACACTATGAATCCTGACAAATACTTAAGAGTATAATTACGTTAGTTAACCACAGAGATCCAGGTTTAACACTGAGGGAGGGCAGACTTGGTGTTCTTCATAAAAACAAAAAAAAAAACTGAAGGTTTTTCAGGTCCCCTTACCTTACCTCAGAAATGGTTGGCACTTACAAAACAATAGTGCCTTGATTCCCCTTAGGTAAATTTAGGATCTTTAAGATTCTTCTCAAAAACTCCGGATCTAACTCTGAGATGGGGTGATGGAGTCAAAGCTCAGTATTACACACAGGATCATGTAAAAAACTGAATTATTGATGGAGTACCTGAAAGCTTAATTCTGCTGCATTTTTCAATGATTCTATTTTCTAAAACATTACTCATGTGATTTCAGATTTTACTTCATTCATATTGGATTAAATTTCATTTTTCCAACACAAAAATTCTAAAAGATGTCTTAAAATACTGTTTACAAACTGTTACAGTGTGTCACTTGCTTTGTCACTGCCTTAAAGACCATGGAAAGCTTTTGGGAACATGGACTGGTACCAGGGACCCACATTCTGGACCTACTGACCGCAAACCCCTTTCCCTTGGGACAGATTAGCCACAGTGTTGTCAGCCTGAGCAGGAAATGAACTGAGACCACCCAGTGCCCTACCCCAGGCCTGCTAATGTTGTAGTATGTCCCTCAGTCCTTTTGTAGTGTATTTTTCCACATTTACTCAGTTTCTTTCCAGTATTTTCCTCAAATTTAGCCTTGGGAATGATTTTATCATGTTACACCATGTGGTGGATGTACCAGTTTGCTAAACCACACACTTGAGGACTTAAATGATAAACACTGATCAAAGCTTTCTGCAAAGCTTTTGAAAAAATATTGTTCACAAACATGTGCACAGCTGCATATACACACACCCAAACAACATACCTGAATACATGTAAAAAAGGCATTAATATTTGAATCATAAAAATATGGCTACATGCGATAGAGTGG
This sequence comes from Manis javanica, assembly GCF_040802235.1. Taxonomy (NCBI): domain Eukaryota; kingdom Metazoa; phylum Chordata; class Mammalia; order Pholidota; family Manidae; genus Manis; species Manis javanica. The sequence continues at coordinate 8,061,133 of NC_133164.1, forward strand.
AGAGATTAAAGATGGCGGTGTGAGAGGTGAGACAGAGGCCTCCTTCCAAAACCAGGTGTAATATGAAAATATAATTAATACAACTAATCTTGAAAGAGCAACAGGAAAGAAGGCTGCACCAGAATGCATACACCTTGAGAAAAGAACAGACCTCACAGAGCAGGACAACGTACCAAAGCCGTGATCTGGCGGGACAGGCAGGAGGAAGAGAAACGGAGCGGGGAGGGAGTGGAGACCTGGGACTGCTGAAAACACCCAGCCCTGGAGAACTGCTCTGGGAGCATGAACCTACATTGCATGCTGTTCTGGAGATCAGTGAGGTTGGAAAGCTAAGACAGTTGGAACACCTGGAGAGACTGAGATTCCAGCCGCTTGTGGAAAACAGGGATCCACATCTGGCTGCTCTGGGACAAAAGGAAGGTGGTCAGACTGAGAGACGTCCTAACAGCGAGAGGGCTGCTAAAGGGGCAAGGACTGCCCAGAGCTTGCTGTTCAGGAGAAAGGACAGGTGGACAAAATTGTCCGGGAGCACAGGTTGGGAATTTTCAGGAGCTTCAAGGCCTCCATCCCCCTGGCTGGCTACGCAGCTCCAAGGCCCCCCACTGTGATACAGAGCCTGCTGGTCCTTCCTCCCAACCAACCCGCACTAGTTTGCAAACTGGCAGCCCCTGTCCTTGCATCAGGCCAGCCAGAGGGAAGCCCCACCTAGGGCAGCTACAAACGCAAAGCATAGAGGCTTAAACCTGTGTGCTCAGCCCACTGGTTCTGGCAATGGAGGCAGGCATAGCAGCTGGGAAGCAGGAAATAGCTCTTTCCAACCCCCAGGCACCAGCGCCACTCCCCTGGGACCCCCGACATCACTCCAGGGGCTGAAGAGCTCAAGAGAATAGAGCTTCTGGGCACCACATACAAATATAAAACCTCAAAAGAACCTGGCTCAAACCAAAGTCCCACAAACAGTAGAAAAAGGGTCAAGTGAAACTGAACTCATCAATCTTCCTGAAAGATATTTCAAAATAAAAATCATAAACATGTTCATGAAGGTACAGAAAAATATTCAAGAACTCAGAGAAGAATTCTGGACAGAGATTCAATCATTAAGGAATACAGTATCTGAAATGACACATACAATGGAGGGAATTAAAAGCAGATTAGATATAGTGGAGAAGAGATGACAAATGGAATAGATATTAAAGAGGAATACAAAAAAACTGAGGCACAGAGAAAAAAAAGTATGTCTAGAAATGAAAGAATATTGAGAGAACTGTGCGACCAATCTGAATGGAATATTCGCATTTTAGGAGTACCAGAAGAACAGAGAGAAAAAGGCATAAAAAGTGTCATTGAGGAGGTAATTGCTGCTAACTCCCCCAATCTGAGGAAGGAGTAATCTCTCAGGGCATGGAGGTGCACAGACCTCCTAATACAAGGGACCTAAGGAAGACAACACCAAGACATATAATAATTAAAATGGCAAAGCTCAAGGATAAAAACAGAATATTAAAAGCAGCCAGAGAGAGCAAAAAAGATCATATTCAAAGGAAAATCCATCAGGCTACCATCAAATTTCTCAACAGAAACCTTACAGGCCAGAAGGGAGTGGCATGACTTATTCAATGCAATTAAGTAGAAAGGCCTTGAACCAAGAATATTATACCTGGCAAGATTACCATTTAAATTTGAAAGAGGGATTAAACAATTTGCAGATAAGGAAAAGCTGAGAGAATTTATCTCCCACAAACTGTCTCTACAGTGTATTCTGGAGGAACTGCTATAGATGGAAGTGTACCTAAGGCTAAATAGCTGTCACCAGCGAAAATAAAACCACAGTGAAGAAAAAACAATTAATTACTAAGCAAATGCAAAATTAAATCAACTATCACCAAAGTCAGTCAAGGGATAGACAAAGAGTACAGAATATGATACCTAATATATAAAGAATGGAGGAGGAAAAAGAAGGAGGGAAAAAAAAGAACCTTTAGATTGTGTTCGTAATAGCATACTGAGGGAGTTAAATTAGACTCTTAGATAGTAAGGAAGTTACCCTTGAACCGTTGGTAACCACGAATCTAAAGCCTGCAGTGGCAATAAGTACAAACCTATAGATATTCACCCTAAATGTAAATGATCTGAATGCACCAATCAAAAGACATAGAGTCACTGAGTGGATTAAAAAACAAGACCTGTCTATATGCTGCCAACAAGAGACTCGCTTCAAACCCAAACACATACACAGACTGAAAGTGAAGGGATGGAAAAAGATACTTCATGCAACTAATAGGGAGAAAAAAGCAGGAGTTGCAGTACTTGTATCAAACAAAATAGACTTCAAAACAGAGAAAGTAACAACAGACAAAGAAGTACATTACATAATGATAAAGGGGTCAGTCCAACAAGAGGATATAATCATTATAAATATAGATGCACCCAACACAGGAGCATCAGCATACGTGAAACAAATACTAACAGAATTAAAGGAGGAAATAGAATGCAATGCATTCGTTCTAGGAGACTTCAACACACCACTCACTCCAAAGGACTGATCAACCAGACAGAAAATAAGGAGACAGAGGCACTGAACAACACACTAGAACAGATGGACCTAACAGACAGCTACAGAACACTCCACCCAAAAGCAGCAGAATACATTCTTCTCAAATGCACGTGGAACATTTTCAAGAACAGATCATATACTAGGCCACAAAAAGAGCATCAGTAAATTCAAAAAGATTGAAATTGTACCAACCAGCTTCTCAGACCACAAAAGGATGACTCTAGAAATAAATTATGCAAATAAAACAAAAAATCCCATAAACACATGGAGGCTTAAAAACATGCTCATAAATAACCAATGGAACAATGACCAAATAAAAACGGAGATCAAGCAATATATGGAGACAAATGACAACAATAATTCAACACTGCAAAATTTGTGGGACGCAGTGAAGGCCGTGCTAAGAGAGAAGTACATTGCAATACAGGCCTACCTCAGGAAAGAAGAACAATCCCAAATGAACTCACAATTAACAAAAATAGAAAAAGAAGAACAAATGAGGCCCCAAGTCAGTAGAAGGAGGGACACAATAAAAATTAGAGCAGAAATAAATAAAATCGAGAAGAATAAAATAGAAAAAAAATCAGTGAAAGCAGGAGCTGGTTCTTTGAGAAAATAAACAAAATAGATAAACCCCTGGCCAGACTTGTCAAGTAAAAAAGACAGTCTACACATATAAACAGAATCAGAAATGAGAAAGGTAAAATCATTACAGATATCAAAGAATTATTAGAGAATATTATGAAAAGTTATATGCTAATAAACTGGATAACGGAGAAGAAATGGACAACTTTCTAGAAAAATAATAACCTTCCAAGGCTGACCCAGAGAGAAACAGAAAATCCACACAGACCAATTACCAGCAAGGAAATTGAATTGTTAATCAAAAAACTACCTAAGAACAAAACTCCTGGACCAGATGGTTTCACTGCTGACTTTTATCAAATATTTAGTAAAGACCTAATACCCATCCTCATTAAAGTCTTCCAAACAGAAGAGGAGGGAATACTTCCAAATTCATTCTATGAGGCAAGCATCACTCTAATACCAAAACGAGGCAAAGGCACCACAAAAACAGAAAATTATGGAACAATATCCCTGATGAACATAGATGCAAGAATACTCAACAAAATATTAGCAAATTGAATTTAAAAATACATCAAAAAGATCATCCATCATGATCAAGTAGGATTTATTCCAGGGACGTAAGTATGGTAAAATTTTCAAAAATCCATCCACATCATTCACTACATCAACAAAAAGGACAAAAACCACATGATCATCTCCATAGATGCCGAAAAAGCATTTGACAAAATTCAACAACCATTCATGAAAAAAACTCTCAACAAAATGGGTACAGAGGGCAAGCACCTCATCATAATAAAGGCCACATATGACAAATGCACAGCCAACAACATACTTAACAGTGAGAAGCTGACAGCTTTTCCTTTAAGATCGGGAACAAGACAAGGATGCCCACTTTCCCCACTTCTATTCAACATAGTTCTGGAGGTCCTAGCCACGGCAATTAGACAACACAAAGAAATAAAAGGCATTCAGACTGCAAGGAAGAAGTTAAACTGTCCCTGTTTGCAGATGACATGATATTGTACATAAAAAACCCTAAAGACTCCACTCCAAAACTACTAGACCTAACATCTGAATTCAGCAAAGCTGCAGGATACAAAATTAATACACAGAAATCTGTGGCATTCCCGTTCACTAACAATGAACTGGCAGAGAGAGAAGTCAGGAAAACAATTCCATTCACAGTTGCATCAAAAAGAATAAAATACCTAGGAGTAAACCTAACCAAGAAAGTGAAAGACCTATACCCTGAAAACTGCAAGACACTCCTGAGAGAAATTAAAGAAGACACCAATAAATGGAACTCATCCCATGCTCACGGACAGGAAGAATTAATATTGTCAAAATGGCCATCCTGCCTAAAGCAATCTACAGGTTCAATGCAATCCCTATCAAAATACCAACAGCATTCTTCAACAAACTGAGAAAATAGGTGTAAAATTCATATGGAACCACAAGAGACCACGAATAGCCAAAGCAATTCTGAGAAGGAAGAATAAAGCTGGGTGGATTACACTCCCTGAGTTCAAGTTCTACTACAAAGTCACAGTAATCAAGACAATTTGGTACTGGCACAAAAACAGACCCATGGACCAATGGAACAGACTAGAGAGCAAGCCCCGACACAAACCCAAGCATGTATGGTCAATTAATAGACAATAAAGAGCCATGGATATAGAATGGGGAAATGACGGCCTCTTCAACAAGTGGTGTTGGCAAAACTGGACAGCTACATGCAAGAGAATGAAACTGGATTATTGTCTATCCTGTACACAAAAGTAAACTTGAATTGGATCAAAGACCCGAATGTAAGTCATGAAACCATAAAATTCTTAGAAGAAAACATAGGCAAAAATCTCCTGAATATAAATATGAGCAACTTTTTCCTGAATGCATCTCCTCGGGCAAGGGAAACAAAAGCAAAAATTAACAAATGGGACTACATCAAGCTAAAAAGCTTCTGTCCAGCAAAGGACACCATCAGCAGAACAAAAAGGGCAGCCTACAGTATAGGAGAATATATTTGTAAATGACATATCCGACAAGGTATTAACATCCAAAATACATAAAGAACTCAAATGCCTCAACACCCAAAAAGCAAATAACCCTATTAAAAAATGGGTGGCGGATATGAACAGACACTTCTCCAAAGAACAAATTCAAATGGCCAACAGGCACATGAAAAGATGCACCACATCATTAATTATCAGGGAAATGCAAATTAAAACCACAATGAGATATCACCTCACAGCAGTAAGGATGGATAACATAGAAAAGACTAGGAAAAATAAATGCTGGCGAGGATGCAAAGAAAGGGAAACCCTCCTACACTGCTGGTGAGAATGTAAACTAGTTCAACCATTGTGGAAAGCAGTATGGAGGTTCCTCAAAAAACTAAAAATAGAAATACCATTTGACCCAGGAATTCCATTCCTAGGAATTTACTTTAAGAATGGAGGAGCCCAGTTTCAAAAAGACAGATGCACCCCTATGTTTATCGCAGCACTATTTACAATAGCCAAGATATAGAAGCATCCTAAGTGTCCATCAGTAGCTGAATGCATAAAGATGTGGTACCTATACACAATGGAACACCATTCAGCCATAAGAAAGAAACAAATCCTACCCTTTGCAACAACATGGATGGAGCTGGATAGTGTTACGCTCAGTGAAATAAGCCACGTGGAGAAAGACAAGTACCAAATGATTCCTCGTGGAGCATAGCAACAAAGCAAAACTGCAGGAACAAAACAGCAGCAGACTCACAGACTGCAAGAAGGGACTGACTAGTGGTTACCAAAGGGGAGGAGAGGGGAAGAGTGGGTGGGGAGGGAGGGAGAAGGGGATTGAGGGGTATTTTGATTACTATACATGGTTTGGGGGGATCAAGGGGAAGACACTGTGGCACAGAGAAGGCACATAGTGACTCTGTGGCATCTTACTACACTGATGGTCCGTGGCTGCAATGGGGTATATAGGGGGGACTCGATAATATGGGTGAATGTATTAACCACATTGTTTTTCATGTGAAACCTTCATAATAGTGTATATCAGTAATACCTTAATAAAAAAATATGGCTACATGCAAATACTTTATTAACACTTTCATTCCCAAATGGAACAGGGGTTTCTTATTCAATTGAAAATTTTATATACCCATTATCAGAGATGAGTTAGTACCCACATTCATGGAAGGAAAGCCCTCCTTTGAGAACAGTGCATTGCGATGTGAACAATCTGAGAAAAGTAATCAACTTCACCATATCTTGCTATCTGTCACGCCTTGGGAAACAATTCTTTGCATAAGAGCAGGGACTCAAAAGGTCAGCTATTCTTATTTCAAGTTTCATGGAGTCATCCCGGTTTATTGTAGTTACCCTAAAATACTCATGCCTAAATCTCTGTATTAAGAACACTATTCTTATTTCCATGCAGACAGTAAATCAAGAAGACATACTAGCCAGCTCCAAGAAACACAGTGCAGTGTACAATTCACTAAGAAACCTGAAGAGCATGTAAGACAGGTGACTTCATATAACGGCCATTATCACAGAGTAGTAAGCACCACTAATGGCTTATGTCTATCAAGTGCACACTCTGCTGAGAAATACCAAATTTAATTTTAGCAAAACCCTCTAGGGAGGTACTATTATTACTCCAATTAACAAATGAGGAAGCAGGCTTAGAGGTGCAGTGTTCAAGGTCACACAGCTAAGATTCCATCTCAGAGACTGAGCTCTTCACCCGTGTCGCACTGCCACTCTTCAACTCAGCTACCTTGTCTCTACTGTGAAATCTCCAGTCTAGTTTCCCACTTGCCCTTCAGAGTTTACAGTAGATGCTCTGTAATATCCTCTTACAGTTACTTTCTAAACTGCCCAGCCTAAATTAGGAATATTTCTACATATACTAATAATCAACCTGCTAATACCTGGTTAACAATTACTATCTGGTAAACGAAATAATCTTTAAAACACGTATAAGCATCAAGTTTAGTGTCTAAAATACTAAGAAGTTCAAAAGACTTGTCCAGAACTATACAAATGCCAATTTCGGTCTTCAATAGGGTTGCTGAATGATACTACTGTCACATAAACCAAATCTCAGGACAGTGCTGTAGGCTTAATGCTCCTAGAGTGGAAAAGAACATTTTTAAGTGAAGATCTGTAGAACACACAAGCTTACCTCCAGGTTTCCCCATCATGCCACACCAAGCAGTCATACACGGGGCCAGGATCACTGTATTTTTTCTCAAAAGAATTTAGTAATTCCACTTGACTTTGGAGCTCTTCCTTGAGTAGTTTATTTGCCTAATCAATTAGAATATATATTAATATTAGCACATTTTGTGTTCCTGAAAAAGTAGTATTAAATACAACGTGTGACACAACAGTAAAGTCACTTTACCCTAGAGAAAGGTAAGAAAATTTTCTTTCTACATCTATGCAACTTGTAGCTCAACTTAATGTAGGTATCAATTAATAAACTAAACATTAAAAGAAAAACGTCTTTTACTCAATCTCTCATTCACTTATTCCATCTGCTTTGAGAAAAACAGTACTACACGTTGGTCCTTATCATTTGGCCAAGACATGTATTGCTTACCTGTCTTGTAATCTGTATAACTCATTTCTAAAAGTAACTCTCAAATTGCTATAAAATAGGTTATCTATTTATTGACTTTAAAATTTTTCTATTAGGACCATTCCCATATCCAATCTGTTTAAGAATCCAGTAACAAATCCTGAATCATCTTTCTTTTCAGAATTTGGTAAATTAAATACATACTACATTTATGACCATGTACATAGAAACTATTTAACCACTGATATACAAAAATAAGAATTTCAAACCTAAGTATTTTTTAAAACTACATACTAGACAGCTCTATATTCACCTGAATAGTCCTAGTGAATAAAACTTTGATTTTCACATGTTCCAAAATCTTAAGTTATGCTTCATCTTTACTTATTCAACATATTCAACATTTACTGTTTCTCAAAGGAATAAACCAAGTATATAGACCTGTTTTCAGTTTACAAAATAAAATGGATAATTAAACCCAGATTCCTGTTGTATAAAGTTAGAAGTATACACGTAGGACCTGAAATGCCATATTTAATGTGCCTGATCAGGACAAAGTAAAAGAGCTGTTCCCAAAGGATCCTGTACCCAGATTAAGTAAATACAAGTTAAACGTGTGTATAGATCTGTTCAGCCAGCGGTCCTCAACCCCAACTGCACAGCAAGTAAAGGTCCTGGGGAGCTTTTAAAAATGCCTCCCTGCAAGATTCTGATGTAATTCCTCTCTAGCTCACAAGCACTGGCAGTTTTAAAGCTCTTTGTGTGATGGTAACATGCTGCCAGGTTTGAGAACCATCATATGATTCCATTTTTGATGAAGGTCATGTATGCATTAAAGGAAAAATTTGGAAGGATAAACATCAAGTTGTTGTTATCCCTGGGGGGTGACACTTTGCATACCTGTGCTGTACAAAAGTTTCTGCATTATTTTAATAATAAAGCAAGACATCATTTTCATTTTATAAATTGTCTTAAAAAACTTAACTGCGATTTAAGGATGTAGAACAATGGGAGCTCTCATATACTTCTTGTGAGAATACGAACTGGTGCTACCGCTTAATGCTCACCAGAAGACATGTGCAAGAATGCTGAAGAAAGCAGCCAAAAATGGAAAAAAAGCAAGTATCAATCTGCAAGGTGGACACACAAATTGTGGTTTACTCATCACACAGCAACAAAAGTGAACAAACTACTTCAACACCCACACATGGATGCATCTCACAAACAATACTGAGCGAAAGCAACCACACGTGAAAGAACACGCACCACTTTATAAATTCAGAACAGGCAACACAGAGCCAGATGGTGGGTGCCTCTGGGGAGGAGGGAGAGGAATGATGAAGAAGAGACATGAGAAGGAGGTGGGGCACTGCTGCTTGGGAGGGCTCACTTTGGTAATTCATGACAACACACTTCTGACACATGCCCTTTCAAACATCTGTATTGTATATGCACATTAAGAAGTTTAAAAAACTGACAAATACATATGTAAAATAATTTCAGGATACATAATAAAGGAAAAGTAGTAAAATTAAGCAACTTAAAAAATGTGTAAATCAGTCTATTCTCTAAGAACTCTATAGTAATGTTTAAATAAAAGCAACTAGCACCAACTTGGGAAGGGCAATTGCTGGTGACATCAAATTCTTCCTGTTTTCTACAGGCTTCTGCAAGCGCCACTCTGTGAATAGGGTCCCAGATTTTTTCCTTCCGTTCTTTCTGCAAAGACAGAAAATTGCCTTAAAAGAGGCTGACAAATGTTCAGGTAAATCTAGACAGTCTTTTATACACGGACCTAATTGTTGTCGGCCGTTGTGCTACACAGTTCTCATACAGAGGCTAATAAAAAAATAATTGATCAAGTTGATAAGGGAAAGGATCATTTATTAGGTAAAGTGCTGCACCTAGGTTATAAGAGAGCACACCAAACCACACCCAAATGTCTTTTAAAACATCATATGCCCAATTTAAATCCTTTCAAGAACAAACAATGCTACGTTAAGATGACTGATTGAATTCCCAGTCATTTAAAGCACAAGCAGTATTTTAGGCCTTTATGAAATTGGGAAATGCCTTAAGCCAAGTGGAAGTAGAGGACAGGAGTAAGACTCCAGTTACATTTTGATGGACATACAGGCTCCCTCCATTTCCTCCCTTGCTAACTTATTTTTTCCCTATCCTCGTTGACTTGATAGGGTTCTCTGTTACTGAAATTGGCCTGACCTTCATCCTCACTGTCTTTAACTCCCACAGTGCCTCCCCCAAGGGCAGTCTGCCAGTTAGAAAAAATCCTTTCCAGTAAAATAATCAACTCGACTAGGGCTAAAGCAGGAGGGTTGGCTTTCACTTAACCATGCTATCTTTGCATGTTAATTTGAACCTTATCAACACAGTTGATTAATTTAATACAGTGCATATAAATACTGTGCTATGTGTATTACAGCCTGAAATTATAAAATAAAATATTATCCAATAAAAGTTATGTATTTTCTTTTGCAATATTTTTTGGCAGAATGATTAGAATCTGACAAATAAGTGAAGGTTATATATGTAATATACTCAGGAACTTATGGTTCACAGATCCCTAGAAAATCAAATAACAAAATTCTGATTAGATGGAACAATATTTTGATTAGTCTTACCCATCAGGCTTATTTTCAAGTATTATATCTTGTCTTACAGTTGAATCCCTGAACCCGTATCAGCTACTGGAGTTAAAGCGGTTCTAAAGTGGCACTGTCAAATCCAGGAGCCACTAGCCACATGTTGCTATTGAAACTTAAATCTTAAAATATTACATAAAATTAAAATTTCAATTCCTTAGTCATACCAGTCACCTTTCAAGTTCTCAACAGCTGTTTGTAACTAGTGTCTATCATAATGGACAGATATTGAACATTTTGAACACTTTTCTTAACATTGAAAGGTCTACTGAATAGTGCTGTTCTAAAGCAGGCTCCTTGTCACTCAATTTGCCATCTTATTTCTCTAATCACAGACAGTTTGCAATTGTTCAGCAGCTTTAGAACTGAGTAACCCTTTATTTTAATACCGAATGATGACTAACTAATATCAAGAAGGGTAGTTAAACAGTAAGAAAACAGGACAAGTAATCATAGAAGCTATAGAAATGGGAATAAATAAGGCAGTCAGAACTTTAAATCAACTATATTTAGCCTTTTTGAGGTAAAGAAGTCTTTAAAAAATTCAATGAAAGTTATATTCCATCACCCAGATAAACAAAAATACACAAAAATTTGAGTATAATTTCAGTGTATTCATTCTCTAAACATACCCATGTATCCAAGATTAAGAGCCATGTTGAAATGGGTAACCAACCAGTCCAATGAACAGTATCTTTCTTTAAGCAGTCATTGTTTGAAAGCCTCCCACCCTCCAAAACAATTAAGGTTAGTAAGATTTTATGAATTTCTTTTCCTTTGGTAGGAAAAAATCTGAGGGAGAAGATAAACCATTGATACTAAATTATACATCACCTGTATCCTTTCCTTGAGAGCCTTTGGATAGAAGTCATAGCCATTTTTTATGCCAATATGGTATCTGCCGGAGGGATTTGTCCAGCTCACAGGAACCTATAGGAGAAAAGTAAATTGCTGACTCGATAAATAGTTTCCAATTCCAATGACTTAATACTGGGGAAAAAGGACTCCACTTCTACCCTAGTGGTTCAACTTGAATAGGCAAGCTGGTGTACTAGAGCAGTATTTTTAATATTCTAAGATGCCACAGTCTCTCTGGCTCCTTTTTCTCACCTGTAAATAAGATGGTTCAACTACCGTACCTCTCATTTACACAGTGCTCCATAGTTCATAAAGTGCTTTCAACACGTGTGGCCTCATGAATGCTCTAATCTTTAGTTCTCGAGCATCAGTGACACTGGCCTCTCCCCTACCTCCTTCCCATCCACCTGAGGGAGAGAGTGCAGTTCACAGAGCCTCCCTACCCGGAGCCCTTCTGTGAAGAAAAAGAACTGCATTCTCTTCTCCAGCACAGCAGGGATACTATCTACAGACTAAAGAAGAGCTCTTTGAGTTCTTAAGGAAAAACTTCCATGAAATCATGTTAATTATATATATAACATCGTAGTCTTTTCAACTATCTCAAAGTATGAAAAATAAGACTTAAAAGCTTTTAATTAAGGGAGTGATGTAAAGAGCATGCCCAGTTTACAAACGGAAAAAACAAAGAAGCAAAAAGAAATGAAACTCCTGGTCAAACAGCAGAAAGGCTGAAAAGAAAGCTGGAATCTAGTTCCATCACGGAGACAAATAACTCATGTAAAGCATTCGGGACTTAAAGTCAAATAAATTTGGCTGTGTATCCAAACACTACCTAACCAGATGTGATCCCCAGGCTTTTATTTACCCATGTGTAAAAGGGGAAATAATCCTCACCTTAGGAGTCTCACAAATAATAAAATGTACTGACCATTAACCAACTTGAAATGTCCATCAGGGCAACGTGAAGTATTCATGCTCTGTCATCACAGGACCCGCGGCCATCAAAAACAGCTTTCAATGTCTACTAATTATAAGGCTGGTTGATCCAAAGTTGGTTGACTCATCTATTCTCATTGGTATAATATCTTTAACCAACTCATCCCCATGTCCCTCATCAAATTATTCCCCTGGTAGGAAATTCTGGATGAAATTTTCTCACAAATAGAGGAAAGCATGCATAGACCTTCAAAGATCCATGAACTTTAAAAGGCCTGCATATCAGTAATCATTTCTGAATCAGGTGAATGTTTGCAGTACGTTAAATTTAAAATTTGGAAGACCAACTAACATCTTTCATTCAAAAACATATCAACCTTCTTTAGAGAACAGAGATTCTTAATTCTAATGTTCCTGCAACAGCTCATGATGTAACAACAATAATAAAGTGTTGAAACAATAAGGTAAGTCGTCACCAGCTGACAAATTCAAAGAATATTTAATCACAGGTGTCTTGCTACACAGGTGGCTTAGTAACCCTATGTTAGCGGCATCTTCTTTGTACAAAGTGATTACAAAAAGCTGTGAAATGACAAAGGATTAAATGGAATAACTAAACAAAACAGCAACAAAATAAACAAGTGTTAAGACATATTAAACACAGTCATTTAAAATATATATAATATAATAAAAACAATTCAATAGACATTATTTACACTTAAGTCTAAATGAGATCAAAATCTTCAGGGTCTATGCAACCAGATAATTCTCAAGTCACTACTATATATTTAGCTCAGAGTAAAGACAAACTAGCTAGTTATAAATGCTAACTAAAAAAAAAAATTAGAAAATCATGGTTCTGCATGGTTCTGCCATCTAACCTTAACCAATTTATCAACCAATAAGGCTGATTTTTATGCAAGAAACAATCCCTTTAATTAATAATTACAACTCTTTTCTCTCTTTTAAAGAGAAAATGCCTAATGAACATTTTCTTAACAAGTTAAGTGTCATTGCGAGTGTTAAGGTTTCGCACAGTAAAAGTCTGGGTTTTTTTTGTTTGTTTCTTCAACCTCTAAACTGGACTTCAAACTTGTCAGCTTCACGGTACTGCCAGAACACACGTACCTGCTCTCCTTCAGCTACCACTGCATTGAAATACAGTGCTAAATCTAGCCAAGTCATTCACTATGTCAGGACTCACTATTTCTTAAGATGTGAGGCTAAATATTGATGATTTTTAAAAATGGCTTCAAGTTGAATGTGGTAAAATTTTAAAAAGCACTGTGCTCCCTTCCAAAATGCAACTAAAATTTGAGAAAGGAAAAAAGAAACTAAAAGAAGAAAGAAAATGGGTGTAAGACTTTAGAAAACCAAAGTCACCACATTTCCAAGGTTGCAAAGTAAAAGAAGGCACTGAGAATTAGTGGGGAAATTGTGGAATTTTAATGCATAGTGTTGAGACAACTGAGTCTTCAAACTGAAAAAAGGATATAGGACTCCTATTTTGAACTGAGCATACAATCAATCTCAGGTGAATTCTAGAACAAATATGATAAGAAAAATGGTGAAAGTTTTTAAAAAAGAATACAGGAGAATATCTTCATAATCTTGGAGTCAGGAAGGATTTCTAAAGACTAAAAAGCCCTAATTAAAGAGCAAAGATTGATACTCAACTATATTCAATTTAAGAACCAGTATTCATCAAGACATCACATGGAAGGAAAAATACAAGTATAGAATGGGAGAAGGATACCTGAAAACACATATAATCAAAGGGGAGGTACATAGAAAATAGAACAAAATTCTACATTTCAGTAAGAAAACAATAGACATCTCAATAGGAAAAAAAATGGGCAAATGAAAGTGAATCAGCACTTCAGAAAAGAGGAAATCCAAAGTCTAAACATATGAAAAGTTGCTCAATCTTATTAGTAATCAGAGAAGTATAAATTAAAGCCACAGTGTGATATACCTAGATTCTCAGTATACTTGAAAAATTAAGGAGCTAAAAAAACCCCAAGTGTTGGCAGTATGACTGTTACAACTCTTATACACTGCTCTTTGTATTTTTGTACAAGTACTTAGAAAACCTGTTTGGTACCTATACACATGCTCATGGGATCTGTATAGAAGAATGTTCTTTAAGGAACTGTTAGCCACAGTTCCAAACTGGAAACTACTCACCTATTTATCAGTAGTAGCATGGACAGAATGTGGTACATACGAAGCATGGCATACTGCACAGCAATGAGCGGATCATTACTACATGGATACTCACAGCCAAATTGCCAATCTCCCAAACGTTCAAAGAAAGATGACATGATACAGAAATCAAATATTCACATGAAGTTCTCAAATAGGCAAAACTAACGGTGTATTTCATGAACCCACAAAGAGGTGGTAAAACCATAAAGAGGAGCAAAGAAATGATTATCACAAAAGTCAAAATAGGTTGTGATGTGGGAGAACACAGGAAGCTTGAAGTACGGCAATATTCTGCCTTATGTGGGTGCTGGATAAAATGGTGTTCCCTTTAACTGTTCGAGAAACTGTGTTTATGCACTTTCCTTTATGTCTGTACATTTTGCCATGAAAGATTTTAAGTTTCTATTTACTTTTTTGCTTCTAGCTACTCATTGTGGAGTACCACTGGTCAAAAGTAAATGACGACTAGTTTCCCAAGAAGGCCTAGGAATAGCATCCTTAGAGAATGAGATACTGGAATGGTCAAAGCAGCCTAACTAGCCATTGATTTTAAACTAGAGAAGAATAAGACATTAACTGTCAGCACTGTATGGACTGTTTGGAAGTTGAAATAAAATACAAATATCTAACTCATCTTAAAGCATGTTTAAGCCAAAGAAACTTGAAGATTTTACTATGTTGCTTTCTGAAAATGGTGTCTGAGAGTTTCTGAAAAGAGTTCTGAGAGATCCAAACAGTAAGAATCCCAGTGACTAGTAACATTGTCCCTCTTAATGATTCTGGTGAAATAGCTCACCGCCTGCACGTCCTTGAAAAACAATAACTGGATATGTATGTGGGTATGTTGACAGAGAAGGGATTATAAGATTGGTGGAAAGTATGAGGAAGTTAGATAGCCACCCATCCCACTGCTGCCCAAACCTGATCAACCGGACAACTGTCCCTACCTGAACCTGAACCAGAGAGAAGTAGGGATGATGGCTCCAGAGAACTCACGCATCAGAGGAGACAGATGCTACATATGAAGAATCTGCAGAGGCCTCCCCAGGTACCTTTCAAGGCATGACTCCCTGGACGCTGATGGCCAGGCTTATTTCTCCCTCATCCCCACAAGCTGTGGGCAGAATAGGATAAGATTCTCTTTGACGTAATGAAAACACCTGGGTGGAAAAAATATATGCTGATCTCATGGGGTTTCCCATGACAGGATCATTGTCCTACACTGAGACCCACAGCAAGACCCTGCAGAATCCCCGTTCATGTGCCCTGCTACACAGAGGCAGCTCGGGATGACCAGACACCTGTGGAAAGCTCACAGGTGAAAAGCAGAGCCCAAGTTACTAAGAGAGACAGAGGACGGAAGAGAAGAGGAGAGAAGAAGGAGAAGATAAGGAAGAGGAGACAAGGGGGAAAAAGGGAGAGGAGAGGAAGAAAGAGAATGAGGGAAAAGAAAGAAGTAACTAGATAAAAACTTTTTGACAATACCGAGATAAAGTGTTTCATATGTGATATAAAAATATGCTCTGAGTAAACATGAAAAGCCTTCCACAATTAAAAATAATAGGTAAAATTTAACAAAATTCAATACAAGTTGAGAAGAAAATGCTGAGAAAATCTTGGAAATCTCTTACAAGGGAAAAAATAAACAAAAGCAATGAACAAAGAATGGAGAAACTAAGAAAACTGAAGGGTCAACACAAGAGGTCCAATGTCCAGCTAACAGGAGTTCCAGATAAAAGCACAGCAGAAACAGTAGGCAGGGGTAACCCAGGAGACAAAGCGAGAACACTTCTCAGGAACGAAAGACCTGAGAGTTAAACCCTCTTCTTCCACTGTGTTAATTCTACAAAGTCTAAAACTAAAAATAATTTCAAAAAGTAAGACATATTAGCATGTTATTTAAAACTCTGAAGATAATTTAATATGTCAAAGACTTAATGCTGGTTAAATGGGAACTGACAGTGACAGGGGAAGATGTTAGAAGCCATGTAGAAATAGGTGTCCTTTTAAACTCTGCAGACATATTGAATACAATTAAAAATTAAACCCCCCACTATATCAATAGGCAGAGAATACTTAAAGGAGATAAAGAAATATGTCATCAAGTTGAGGAAAGTTGTAAATATCAATCAATTTCCTGATCTTATTTCATAGCATATACATGGCACACAAAATTCTACCTGAGTACTGATGATAATATCAATTCACATGGTTTACCTGAAGCATGGCTTTTTAAAAAGAAACAAGTTCAGGATAATATTTTACATGATTCTAAATCTGCCTGACTTACTAGGAGTGCTCTCTAGTTTCCCAGAGTAACGTAACACACAGGAATCCCACGTTTCTCCCCGAAACATACTCCTAATAACAAGGCTGACTCAGGGAAGACAGGCAAAACTTTAGAGTCATTCAGATGTGCAGAGACTCATTTCCCTGCAGTTCACAATCTTTCTTTTTTTAAAGCACATGATACCTTAGTCAGCTTGGGGTCACTGGGAAAATACCAGAGACCAGGTAGCTTAAACACCAGCAATTTATTTTCTCACAGTTCTGCAGGCTGGGTGCATGAGATCAGGAGGCCAGCAAGGTTGAGGTGTGGTGAGACTCTCCTGACTTGCTGTGTCCTCATGTGACAGAGAGAGAAAGAAGGTGCTCCCTCATGAGGGCACTAATCCCATTATGGGGCCCACCCTCACTCATTAAGTCTCACCACCATCACACTGTGGGGTGAGGGCTGCAACATCCATGTCACATGTGTGGGGTCCATAATATATGGAAAAAGAAGCAAAACCTGGTTATTAAATCCTGCTGCTTTGCTGGAGCAGGTAGATTCTGAGATGACCCACGCCTTTGGAGAGCCCTCTCCCTTTAGTGAAGGCAGGACCTGCAAATATCTCTCCAGTGATTAGGTTGTGGTAGGTAATATGGCCAGGGTGAAGGGATTTTGCTGATATAATTAAGACTCCCTAATCAGGTGACTGAATTAGTTAATCAAAAGGGAGAGCATCCTGGGTGGGCCTGACCTAATCAGGTGAGCCCTTTAAAAGAGAGACTGGGACCACCCTCCAGCTCAGAGATTCTCCTGCTGGCCTTGAAGAAACAGGCTGTCACAAGTTCTACAACTACAAGGAAATGAATTCTTCCAAAAGCACATGAACTTGGAAGAGAATCCTGAAGCTCAGATGAGAACACAGCCCCAATCAGCACCTGACTGCAGGCTTGTGAGACCCTGAGCAGAGAACCACAAAAAGCCATGACTGGTCTTCTGGCCCAGGGAAACAGCAAGATAATAAATGTAGGAATGTATGTGGTTTTAAGCTGCTAAATTTGTTATGTGGCAGAGCAAACTAGTAACACTGTTACCATAGTCTTACCCAAAAGACAATGCATACACATAACTCAGATGATAAAGATGGGAAAAGTTAGATAAAGCTCTTTAGACATATAACTAAGCACAAATATATCTTCCAAACTAATTCTGCTAATTTAAAAGGTAAGATTACTGAATTACAATTAAATTCTTGCTATATAACAAACTCATTAGCTAATATCTCATGAACTGCTTTGTATTTGTTTTCTAATCATTTTTCAAATTAGCTTACCCCAGTCTTTCCACCAAGTACATGGAATAAGACAAAGCCAGTCACTTAAGTCCATAAATATTAAAGCATAAATATTTCATGTTCAAGTTTCCAGAAGGGACAGGAAAAGACAAAGGCAAAACTATCATCTGGTCACTTCCCACTTAATTCAAAACTTAAAATTTTTAGCATTTGGCAACTACACTGAAAAAATTCCAATTCTAAGCCCACTTTGAACAACAGCTTCTTCCAGGATGGCCCCTAATGATCCCTACACCTCCTGATATCTCTGCCCTTATAAAATCCCCTCCCTGCTTTATATGCTGGATTTAATGACTCCCTTCTAATGAAAAGAACATGGCAGAAGTGATGGGATGGTCACCTCCAAGTTTTTATAAATTAAAGGACCATGGCCTCCATCTGGGGCACTGTCTCTTGGACTACCTACTCAGGGGGCAGATCAGCTGATGCTGTGAAGCAGCCCCCTGAAGACATCCCCATGGTGAGGAACCGAAGCCTGCCAATAATCACTGATCAAGCTTGGAAAGAGACTTCCCTTCTCCACCCAAGTTAAGCCTTCCGATGAACCACAGCCCTGACCGACAGTCAGCAAGCAGGAGAGACCTTGAACAACAAGCACCCAGTGAAGTCACACCCAGATTTCTGACTCACAGAAACTGTAAGATAATAAATGTTTGTTATTTTAAACCATGAAGTTTGGGGATAATTTGTACACAGCAATAGGTTACTAATACTTTATCCCAGTGTAAGCAAAAAACATTAGATGCTCTGAGGGAATACAAAAAAAAAAGAAAAAATTCAATAGAAAGGTAAAAGCTCCAACCTTAAGCATTCTTCCTGAAAGACCAAGAATTTCACCATCTTTTGGCTCTACTACAGTCGCAGTATTCACATCACCACTTCCTGTTGTATCTATGATATCAATGATTTTTGGTTTTCCATCTGTTGTAACCTATAAATTGAGATAATTGAAATATGAATTATAAATTCAACTTTTTAACCTTTAAAGAAAGCAATGCCAACCCCCATGTATGTGTGTACATGTACATATAAAAAATATCCTATAAATCTGTATTCACTTAAAAGAGAACTGTTTTAAGCCAAAAGCCTGAAAAATATTTTTAAGAAAATTTAGTCATGAAAAACACCAGAGACTCCTTCAACTGATTTTTATATATATTCAGTTAACAAATACTTACTAAGCATTTACACAGGCCATGTTGTTTCGTGTTGGGGATACAGTAATGATCAATACACAAAATCCCTGGTCTCACAGATCTTCTGTTTTATTCAGTCAATAAATAAGTCTAATATATACCATGTCAGATGGTGGACAATTACTACAGAGAAACATTGAGCAGGCAAGGAGGAGGTCTGAGGCTTTCAATTTTAACCAGGCTGGTCAAGAAAGGTCTTCTTGAGAAGGTAACATCTGAGAAAGGATCTGAAGAAGGTGAGCTTGGGCTGGATAAGCACAAAGTTTAGGGGAAAAAATGTTTAAACTATTTCATTATAGGATGCTATACTAGCACGCACACTTAGTGAGTCCAAAGTTCAAACTTAACACTCAAACTCATTTCTCTCTGGGTTTTGCCAGCTCAGGAATTAACATACACTCAGTAGCTCCAGCCAGGAACTCAGATGTTGTTCTTCTCTGATTCTTTACTCTAGGTTAACTATTTACATCAAATCTGTCAGGAAGTCCTCTTATTTCTACCTCTAAACTATAGTTCAAATTCATCTTCCTCTCTTGAGTTTCACTACCAGCATCCTGATCCTCTCCACCACTATCACCTCCGGCCTTCCTAAAGTGGATGCTCCTTACAGTATCCATTCTTAGCTCCCAACAAAAGCAAGAGGCAAACAAGTTGTCCTATGCCAGTCCTCAGTTTGACACCTGTAATGGATGACAGAGCAGGCAACACAAAACCTCCCTACCTGACCCCACCACTCACCAGCCTCCATTCAATTCCTGGAACATTCCAGAGGTTTTCCTGCCTCACATTCTTTTGCACACGATCTTTCTGCTTGGGATTCTGTGTCCCTTCAGTTGTTCCACAGAAATTCTAATCTCACCTTCCAGTTTTCTACTAAAATGTCACCCCTTCAGAAAGGCCTCCCTGATGACCTCTTTTAAATGGGCTTCATCCCAAACCTGATTATTTCTCCTTGCTGTACCTTCTTTCTTACACAGAACTTAACTGGTAATCATACAGTTAGCTGATTAGAAGTCATGTACCTCCACTATTGGAAGATAAGCTCCGTAAGGGCAAAGACTGTGTCTATTTCATTCACCAAATTACCCAAGACCTAGCAGTGCCTGTTGGGTACTCAACACATACTGACTTAATTACTGAACGATCTGACACTCAGCATGAAGACTCATCTGCATGTCTGGTTTCTTGGCTATCCCACAAATTTTCATTTGGACCAGACTGACTGCTACAGGTACCAGAGTACTGTATTTTCATATTACTTGTGGGAAAAATCAGTCCTGGGCTCTTTCTAGGCTAGCTTCACAAATGGCAGTTGCAGCGTTCAAGATAACAGGCACTAAGTTAACAGTAGAAACCAGATACAGACACAGTGACTGATAAAAGCAGATGCCAAACATCAGAAAGAGAGTGGAATGAAAAGACGTCAACAGTGTGACAAAAGCAGAAAGCCCTCCAAATCGTTTTCCACCTGGAGAATTCCCACTCTGTAAAGTTAAAACTTAATGTCCATTTAAGTCCATCCTCTGGATCACATGCCTCTCTCCCCAACACAACTGCACTGCCCTGAAAGCAGATGCTGATTTAGAAGAGATTGCCTAAGTATCTTTAGAAATAAAAATAATGACAGAAAATGTAAGGAAATCTGTCAAAATAAAAATGGAAACAACAGGAGGTTAATACTCTTCTACAAAATTAAAACTACCTAAATCATATACTAAGAATATAAGAAAATAACCTATTTTAAAATGTATCCCAACTCTCTACATAATTTGAGAGCCACACCATGGTACTCAGAACATGTCACTCATCTTCATCTCATTCAATGAGCAAACAACTTCAGTGATTTGAGATCATCAAGAATCACAAGAGAGCACTAACAAGTCAGACACAGATCCTGCCCATTAGAAACCTCATTATCACTATGTGAGTAAAGGAAGAAAGTCTACTGGGATTTAGCAGCTTATTTTACTGTTCACTATCACCACAGACTTTACTTACAGAATCTTTCATTAAAGATTCTTACATGCACTATTTTCAATCCATGTACTTCTTTCATCTCCATAGGTAAATAAAGGCAAGCACTCCACTGGAGATAAGACAAGACGAGTAGGCTTAGAAAGTAGAGGTTTTACTAAAGGCAAACCAGCTGATAATTTGCATTGGAGTTTGGGGAGAACTAAAGGAAAAGCAGAAACTACTGCTAACATTACAACTATATCCTCATCCTTGAGGCAGGGAAGGTGTCACCTGAAAAGGAGGGACTGATCCCTCGGCCAGTTGTTGTATGAGTCAAGATAAGATTAATAAGCCCTGTGTCCTGGGGTGTGGGACTGAGAAATGCTTACTAGGCAAAGCCTGCTGGACAAAACAGAAGTTGCCCAAAGGTTTTCCCCAAACGTCAAGAATCTAAGTCACTTTGTGTCTCTACTGAAACGATTGTGGTGGAGGAGATAGCTAGGGTTGGGAGCCATTCACTGAACATCAGAGAACCAGAACAAAACAGGGGAAATGCACAGATTATCCTAAACAATACAAAGGGAATGTAAAGTATTTACTTAAATTTTCAGGGAAGATACTGAAAACAGTCTTTTAAACAAAGGAAAATATTTCATAAATACTATTAAATGTTTAACTGTTATTCTGAGAACATAATGAATAAATAAGATGGGCTTTGCTTTCAGAAAGCTTATAAACTAGTTGGGAAGACAGATGAGTCAAGAGCTGCAATAAAGCACAATAATTAACAAAGATAAGGAATATCTATGAAAACATGTAAGAACACAAAACCCAGCCTGGAGGAATCAGGGAAGGCCAACTCAGAGAGGAAGGTAACAAAAATTAAAATTAATGGCATAGCATCCAATATTTGTAAATAATTATGTATCTAAGATAATTTACTTACTGTATTCTATAGTTTTAGTGAACTTAAAAATAGATTTTTATAGGACTACTTGTAGCCTACTTTAAACCATTTTTTCTCCATGAGGATATTATGTACATTATGCATATATGTACATTTTTTTCCATTCAGGAAAAGTATTTAGTTAAAAGCACATTTCATACAAAATGAGTTTGGATATATGCTTTTGAGATAATTTTAACTTTAGCAGGAAAAAAGGTATGTAAATAAATACTAAAATGAAATATTTTAAATGCTATGGGAGGATATGAACAAATTCCTATGGCAGCAAACCTGGGGGGAAAAAAGCCTAAATTAACTGTTAGCAGGGATTGGGCCTTACGCATCTTTGAACCACCAGGTCCTAACACAATAGCTAGCACATACACATAAATACATGGTGTGTGTGGGTGGCTGAATTAAATTAGTAGATAATCCAAAAGGTAATGGGGTCAAGACCCAGCTGGCTCTGAAAGGAGCAAAGAGTTTACAGGTGATCGTGGAACGCTTGCAAGAGGATTAACTCTACATGTGTGCAAAGGCATGTACTGGAGAAAGACCTGAAACATCTGGGTGTGGGGAAAAGACAAGATGTTCAGGATGGAAAAACAGGGTACATGGTGGGGTGGACATAAGAAACCAGCCTACATGAGCACATTAAGCAGAATGGTGAAGGGCCATATAAAGGTCAAATGTTTGGACTCTGCCATTATGCAAAGGCATCTGGGATGCAGTTTTTGTTTGTATCAGGCAAGGGTTGTAATGGAAGGTTATTAAGAAAAATAACTTTAGCAATGTGAAGGATGGAGCAAAGAGAAGCAAGACAAGTGGCAGGGAGACTGGCTATTACATATCCTTTCAGTCCCAAATCATCCGTGCAGCGTGAGTGGTCAGCTCTCACTGGGTCCCCAACCATTCACCCTTTTCACACAAACTTAGGCACCTACCAGGTCACAAGAGAACTGGCCAAAAGCAGTAACCAAAGGATGAGACAACTACTGTTCTTGTAGTTCTCACTTTGTGCCTGTAGTCCTCTACTCAGACCCCATCTGGCTTTCCAAATGTCCCCTTCAGTCCCCTCTTCCTACCACTCCATTCTTTCCTTCCTTTTTATTTCTATCACCCTCTTAATGATATATACATAGACCTACAAAGCAAATTCGCTCAAGGTAAGTGGAGAAAAAAACCTTAAAAACTCTCATGTTTGCAAGCCACCTGACTGAATTTCTTTTAACTGCTCATGTTTAGGTCAGTATCTCAGAGCTCGTTGTTAGAATAATTATGTTTTAGTTTTATTTCAATGTTTTATTGCTTGAACATTTTTTGTTCCATGCAAATATCTAATATATATTTATCCTCATGTAGTTGGTAATTTGAGTCAGCATAAACTCCTACTAAATATTCTCACTTAAAAAATTCGCGTGTGTTTACACTCGAGCATTTTAAAAAGTCACATGAAATTAATCATCTCAATTTTCATGGCAACACTGTGGAATGAGAATTACTATTACTTCACAGTGACCAACAGAACAATTTGATAAGCAGACGGGAAATTCTACAAAAGCATTTTGTAGAACTCCTCCAAACTTTTCTGATACTCGATTACCCTGACAAAGGAACCAGTGAACCACATACCCCAGCTGTTCTCCTCCCACTTATCCCTATAAAAAGTAAACATACACTACAACAGAATGGAAACCATCACTACTCTGTAATAGAGCCTCAATGAGGTGATGATAGCTGTTACTGCTACATATCTTCAGTTATTAATACAACTGTACAACTAGAGGTACCAGGAAGAACTCATCACCTGCTGCGCCTCTGACCAAAGCTGCCTGTCCAGCCACCCTAAGGTGTGTTGTATTCCAAAATGACCATGAAGAATGAACAAGAGGAGTTCGATTCCCAGAGGAATTCTACACAGAATCCGCCAGACTGGTTCCCTTTTTCTCCGGCATGACATCGGAACCTCTAAAACACTATCTCATTTATTAGAGAGCACAGCACAGGATTCAGAGGAAGGAGAGGGCCTGGGGGAGACGGAGAATTATTCAACGACAGGGTTTAGTGCAGAAAGGAGGGTCTCATACACAGATGGAGGACTGATTGAAGGAAGGAACAGATAGGCATACAGTAGGATTAGCCAGGTTAGACTTCTGGGAGATGATCTTCAACAACGGTGAAATTTTGCTTATGACTGGATTTCAGCAAAAGGCTAAGGATAATTTACAAAAGCCAAACTTAGAAGACTTTATGTGCGATACTTTTCATCGAGAGACAGATGCTTAAAAATTACTCTTCGGTATCGTACCTGGACCTAAAGATTTCAAAGGTGTCTACGGCAAAACTTAATGATTTTAAATATTGTAGTTAAAGTATATTGTCTTGTATTTTGAGGCTAAAGAAATACAGAAGCCTAATTTAATAAAGTTCGAAGAGGTCGCCAAGACCAAACTGGGTTCTCACGTAAAACAAAGACTAAGCCATGCGTTTCAATGACCCTAATCAAGTACATTGCAGACGATGGTTTAAAATTAGAATACATAAGAACTACCAGAGGAAACAGTTCCGGAAGTTGACCGAGTTACCTTCTTGAAACCCGGCTTTCGTGTTTTAAGAGAAACAAGCCTCCCCCAAAACAAATCTCCCGAACGAGAGCAAAAACGAAATCCTGATAGGTCATTTGTCCCTTCTCTATTCCTTCCCTACCCCCCACCCCCCCCAAGTAATAAAAATTGTAAAACCGTCTTCTGGAAATAGCAGGCGCAGGCCGGTGCCGGAGAAGCTAGGGAACCTGCGGAGGTGGGCGGTGCGGTGACAGGGGGCCTCAGGGCCCGGGCCCCGCAGGCCTGGACAGGAAGGGGCTTCCCGGGCCGAAGGCGGACCAGGCGCCCCCAGCCACGCCGCTTTTGTCTGGGCCAAATCACGGCCCAGCCCGAGCCCGCCCGCCTGGCCCTCGGCTCGCCGCAGCGCGGACTTTCGCTTGCCGCCTCCGAGGCTGCGACCCCTCAGCGTCCCAGGCCCCCCTGGCAGGGCCGGGTCCCCGCTCCCGGGGCCTCGGCCGCTGCCGCACCTGCATGCCCGGAGCCCCGGGGTCGACCCCCGTGTCCAGAACTGCGATGAGGACCCCTCGCCCATCATACTCCGGGTAGCGACAGAGGAAGGAGGAGGCCCCGGTCTCCTTCTTGGGCAAGAGGCCGTGGAAGGGGAAAGGCTCCTCAGCCGCGGCGGTGGCCATGGGCGCTAGCTGGAAGACGAGTTAGAGGAAAACTGCCAGGCGGCGCGCGGACGGGCGACGCGAGGACACCCGGCGGCCTGGGCGGGGGCGGGAGGCGGGGGCCGAGCGCCCGCCAATCCCGTCCCGCCAGGCTGAGGCTGCCAATCGCGCTCTGCGTCGTCAGCTAACGGCGCCGCTCTCTGGAGCGCGGCCGGAGTGTTGCCGGGGCCGCAGAGAAGGAGGCGGAGTCTGGGCGCATTGCCGTCGGCTTCCGTCTGGAACCTGGGGTCTTAAAGAGACCCGCACGTGGTACTGGAAGCAGGGGGCCGCCCCCAAGCAGAAGGCTCCGGTGTCCCGGGCCGCAACGCTTTCCCAGGACGGAGGAAGGACGGGCCTCCAGCCCGGAGTAGCGGGCACCTCTGGGGGCAAGCGACGGTTCCGGACTTGAGGTTGTGGACGAAAGTTTTCGGTCAGCCTCTGCAGGAGCCCAGCCCCTGAGGAACGGGAGCCACTCCCGGAGCCGTCGGACATCGGCGAAACGCCTAAACATAGTTTTGAGGCATCTTTGAGTCAGTGGTGTAGGGGTCGCGTGTGCTCCTTTGATCGCGGCAGGGGAGGAGTCGGGTGGGACCAGGCCGGAGCTCCGGCGCACAGGAAGTGGGGTGTTTGCCGTCCGTCGGCCTTGCGGGCACAAAGTAAGGGAACTCAAGTGGGTCCCTCCTAGGCTCCTGGCTTACCCGTGGCGTCTGGGATTTCTAAAACACACCCAGCGCCTCTTTAAATTGTAGTCCCTGGTTATTCCTTAAAATTCACTCAATTACCTAGCTGTAACTGGTAGCCTTCCGGATTAACGCAGGCGGCTTTGCTCCAGGCTGCACTACTGGTCCTTTAATGACCTTTGATGTCTCTCTTCATGCCTGAGTAATCGTAGCCTTTTTTTATGGCAAAAAAAGTCAGTCAGCTTGAGGCCTCTGGCCCCCTTCTCAGAACAATGTTTTAAAACACAAAGAATGAAATAACAGGATTGCAATGGAAATTACGTTGAAATAGTTATAAAGAATATCAAAACCAACTTTGTATATAATAGCAGTTTTATGTATGTGTGTAACGAGCTACATGTGTGCTTTTTGGAGTACCAGGAGCTAGTGCCAAATCTAATAAGCTCCCATTTCAAAATCGTGAAGAGCCTAAATGATATTTTGGGATATTTATAACAACTGTATTATAATAAGAAACTGAGTTTTTTGGTGACAAAGTAGAAAACAGTAGCTGCTAATACAACTCTCACTTCCCTAATTGAAGGAAACAGATTTACGAGGTCAAGGGAAATACAGGTACGTATTTTCCCTACACAAGATTTCGAACCCCTTGGATTTCATCATAGACCCCAGGTTAAGAATACCTGGTGTAGAGGGGAGTTACATGTATACCATTTTCCAATCCAATGTAAATATTGGCATTCCCTAATGAAACTTCTACATCACTCAACAATATCCAGTTGTTAATCGTTGATGCCTACCATTGTCTGTTTATGAAGTACCTGAACCATTTAAAATCAGACATTTTACATCACTATTTCTTCTTGAAATGTTATTGACATTCTATGCAGAATTTCATCCTAATGTAATTTAAATTTATAATGGAAAGTCCTATTGATCATTTATCACCTGCAACAAAAATGTGTATTAGAATATTTAACTTAAAATTTTTTCTTGGAATCAAAGTGTTAAAATGTTTCTTTTGGATTAAGTTATTAGAAAGTTGGTCAAAACAATAGGATAAATTTTAAGCTAAGATTGAAAATTACAGAACAAAAAGATGTTATTAAAAATGCAGCTTTTAAAAGGATGCATGAGATCCATGTCATTGGACTTTCATTAAAGACAGTTTTACTGACAATATTTCAGTGTTCATTTGCTGCCCCAAAAGCTATTCTACCTGCAGGCGATGCACAATAATAAGATGCTTTTTTGCTAAAAAGCAGGAGACCCAGATGTGCAACAGGTGTGAAGGAGAGTGAGCATGTCTTTCTACCACACGCACGTTTTCAAGCAGGTAAGTTCAGAAAAGATACATTTAAGCATCCAAATATTGATTGTGTTGAAATTATCTTGGATCTTAGTACCACAGTTTGAAATCCACTATTTTATATAACCCCTGAAATCACAAACAATACAAAGTCATTTACTCCTTGTTTTCATTTTTCAAGCCATTGTGTTCTCCAAGTTGTGTTACACCTTTTTCTTGGATTTAATGTTATTTTCAGCTAAGGGGTATCATTCAATGCTAAGTCAGTTTGTGCAACTTGACAGCTTGGCAGTTCTTTGAATGTGGGAAGGATACTTGGAGGAAATAATGATAGTATAGTTAAATAAAACAAGGGCTTAGGAAGGGGAGGACACAACACAACAAGGTAGACCAAGGCGTCAGTCACCCTCTCTGGGTTAAAGTAATGGGCTGGACACGTGAAAGTCTCCCACACAGGGATGGAAAAGCAGGAAGTGCTGAGCCCGCTATTGTTGGTACCCGTCTGCCTTTCCCATCTCCGGCCAGGTTTGAGGCCACAAGCCAGTGCAGAGGTGCTGTGAAAGGCAGTAGCTTCCCATGAGTCACCTCCTTTGTAACTGCAGTGGCACTGTATCATTTAGAGTATTTTTAAATCGAATTTCCAAAACTAGAGACTGAAAGCATCCAACCTGTCCCAGCCGCCCGGCTGTGAAAATCCTGCGAAATCCTGCGTAGCATTTGCAGTGAGGTGCTTCCCAGGCAATGACTGGGCAAAGTAGAAAATCAAGGGCGCATCTGTTCCTGGGAGAGGAGGCACCGCTCAGAGCCGACTGAGGGGCGGTGCCAGGCCTCGCCTGACTGCACTGTCGTCTAGGAAGCTCCGTGCAACCCTGGCTTCTCTCCTTTCCTCAGGGTCACTCTTGCATCGCAGCCTAAAGGCTCTCTCAGCCTATCGTGAGCCCTAGGTATTTTACCTTGCACGGTCATTGCCCCCAGTGAAATCCTCGCCCCTTTAAGCCAGTGTTCGGCCTCGGCGTTTCGCAGGACACGGACTGGAATAGTACTCACCAGGGCAGCCGAGGGTCGACGCTGAAAGACTTGCCACTTCTGCCCCCTCGAGGCGCAAGCCGTCATTACCATTCCTACCCCACGGGCCGGGTCTTCAGCCCAAACCCAGAGGGCAGCCAAATTTGCCAAAGCTGAAGTCATATACTTGTGCCTGGATCTAATGGAGGATGGGCTGGGAGATTAAGTCCCGACTTCCTACCGTGGACAGGCAGGACCGTGTAATGTGGGCAATTTTACATAGGAAGGCTTTTGAAAAGATGCCAACAGATCAGAACAAATGCCCACTAAGCTAACATACTGATTAGAACATACACATGTCCCCTTATATCACTTAGCCTGAAGACTCTCTGGCTCTAAACACTTCAAATTATCCTTGCTATCCTCTCTCTTTCTGTCCAAAATCAGTCACATAATACCAAGTGCTGGCTCTTTAACCTTCAGTAATGAAATGATAAACTGGGCAATTTGGACCAAGACTCCTGCTAAAAATAATGAGAAAAAGTGGACAACCCATGAAAAATGTCTGCTTGGAAAACATCTTGTAGGCATCAGAGAGCTAACTGTGGTGCAGAATTTCTGGAACAGACGTAAATTCAGAGATGAGCCTAACATTTGGGACAGCTTTGCCTTGCAGGACGTTTGCCAGTTCTTAAAGATGTAACAGAGAGGCTGAGATGTTTTTCTTCTTCTTTAAAGACTTTCAGGGCTCTGGGAACAAAGTCGAGTCCAGAGGCTGTCAAGAGAGGGGACAGCTGTGGCAAACTTCCCTTTCTTTGGGCTGGGACTGCAAAACGCTGCATGGGAGACTAGCTATGAATTGAAAGTAGAGCTAGGCCGGCTCTCACAGAGAGAGCCCTGTTACAAGTAATAGAATTCCTGAGCTTGGGCTGGGCAGAGATTCTTGATTTTGTCTTTCCTTTGGAATCACCTGGAGAACTTAAAAAATATTGATAGTTGGGCCCAGAGATTCTGATTTCATCGGTCTGGCATTTAGCCAGAGAGTTAAGATGTTTTATATCTCACTGGGTTATTCTCATGGGCCCCATGCTTTAAGGAGTCCACCACAGTCCCTGCTAAGTGGGCAGGAAGAGTGGAACCCACCTGGGGCAGATGAAAGAAGCAGATAGGTATGGAGCATGCCGTGGAGCCTGCAAGCAAGGTTCTTGAAAGCTGGATTCCCAGGGCCTGCAGCTGAGGGCCCAAAAGCCCCTTTACTCCAAACTGCTCCAACAGCTCCATTTCTAGAAAAGCCAGGGCCCACCAAGCTTCTGCTTTTGGATGATTGGTGATTCATCCATATGCTTATCTTGATATTTTTTGGAATTTGCTCTTCCTTAATCAAAAGAGATTTAACTAGAATGGAGCACATGGTACTTATTTTGTTTTACTCTAATTCCTGAAATATGTTAGTTAGCAAAAACAAACTCCCACTGTGCTATGACAGTGAATCACATGTATGTGGACAGGCCTTCATTAAATGGTGCAATGCAGGAATTGTTCAGGGAACAGGTCCTGCCCTCTATTGCTTCACTGCAAGAAGCACCTCAGAGCCGTGGGTCCCTTGATGGGCACAGGCCTGGACCTTCCTGCCCAGGACTGTGGTTACTCCGCAGCGCCTGCCCGGGATTTCGTAAGTCCTGTCTATCTGCCCAGTCGTATATTGCCAGAAAAACACGTCAATCTTAGCGCTCCAGTTAAAGGCTAATCCTCATGATGATCCTGAATATCCTGACTTGAACAAGAGAGGCAGAGAATATGCAAGGGAAAGCACTTTAGAAGCTAAGGGGCTTTGTCTCCGAGGACTAGTTCTGCCACTAATTAGCTTCATGACCTTTAGCAAGACCTTAATGTCCTCAACTACAGATCTGAGGGCTTTATCAGAGCTAAACAGAAAAAAAGTACCTTCCACAGTGGCAATGAACAATCACTATTGTTATAATGTGGCTGGTATGTAGTAGGGACTCAGTGCACTGGGGCGGGCCACACCGTTTGTCATCCCACTACCTAAAGTTAGCAATTAGGTAAAGTAGGCAAAGTGTTTTTTTTTTAAAGATTATTCTGTTTGGAAGAAAATGTTTAAAAAATCAATTTAGGCAAATAGTAAAGAGACTTTGTAAGCCTGTTTCTTTGAGGTAAATAGGTCAAACCCTTTACTCCATTGTAAAATGTAATATGAACAAGGTAAGTTTTCACTGTTTCTAGAACTTATCCTTTTTTTTTTAACAAAATACATCTCAGTCTCACAGAACTATTATTTGTTCCTTTAATAAGAGAATGACAAATGGAGGACAGTTACTAAAAATCACTGTGTGGGGGTGGGTATAGATGTGGCTGTATTGGGGTGCTAGCATTTTGGGGTGCCAAATTGAGAATTCTCCAAAGTCTTCTGAAACTGACTTTATGTTTAGGGAAAACTGATTTCTAATAAATTCATAAAGCATTTTTGGGTGTTCTGGGTGGCTTTGGAGAATATAGACGGAATCTAAGAGAAGGCAGGAAGGAACGAGAAGAAACTTTAAGAAAATTAAAGTCTTTGTAGACTAATTGAGTTCCTAAAGTTTTGAATACATATTTGTCAGATTAACACAAAGACTCGAGCAAAAGTACATATGTGTACATTACATATATATATACATATATAAATACACACACACTCACATAATACTTACACACGCAAACCACACGTGCACATTAAAAGCCAGGAAGGAGTTACCACTAGAATACTGAGGAAAAGATTTCCTCAACCAGTGTCTCCAACTTGCCTAATGATATGAATCACCCAGTGCTCTTTTTAAAAATACAGATTGCCTGGGGTCGACTCGGGCCTGCTGAATTGGAATCTTGAGGGGAGTTCCAGGAGATCTATATTTTTAACCAAAATCCTGGTAATTCTTCTAGTGGGGAAGTTTCAGAGAGCTTTCAGCTGTACCGATGTGCTGTCTTCCATTCTAAGGAGATGCTGCGGTGCAGAGAATTAAACTGAAATGTTTAAGATTTTTTTTCACCAGGGAAGGGTGCTGGTTAACAATGCATCGCCTCTCAGGTTGAAACATACCCTTCTCTGTCCTGTTTTGTGATGTGGGAGCTGGGCCTTGTAAATATGTCTCCCTTGCCAGCTGGCACATTAAGCTTTGCCATTTTTCTATATATTGTCTCCAATTTAACTCCTCCCAGTTTCTTAAGAACCCACTAAGATTGGGCCTTTTCCCTCCCTGTACATTCAAGGACCTCCACCTGCTAATGGGAAGGTAGATTCTCATCTTGTTACTTGACCAGTAGCAGCAGTTTTGACACAAGTGAGTAGTGCTTCCTCCTTAAAAGGTTCTCTTTGGTTTCCAGACCAAAGCCTTTGTTTGGTTTTCTCTTGTCTTCCTGTTTCCCTGCTTCAGCCCCCTTTGCTGATTCCGCCTTTTCTCCCAACCTCTGAATTGGAGCATGCCCTATGACTCGGTCCGTGGACTTCTCTTTTCTACCTACACTGCACTCTCTTGATGATGAAATATTGTTGTATGGTTTTTAAGGTGTTTTGACAATGGGTTTCAGCCCCAAACAAATTCACTATGGATTCAGTGAGACCAAAGAATGACAATGGAACATTCTTGAGGTAAAAGGATTATACCCAACTTTACTCCCATGGTGGCAGGTCAATCGCTAGAATCGCATCCACTCAGAGTCTGCATGCAGCATGCCGGTCTCTGCCTCTGGGCCTCTCGCCACCGCAACAGTCTCAGTCTCTGTCCTCGGTGCTGCCACCACTCCAGTCTCGTCTCTCCTGCAGCCTTGCAGCCCTGCCACCATGTCGCCCAGGGCAGTGGGTGGAGCTCTTTATATAGAGTCAATAAGGACGTATTGTCCACACATGTGCAGTGAGCTAGCCAACCAGGGCCAGGTGAGAATCCTGGCCACAGGAACCTTCACTTTATCCACATAGGATCATCTACATGCTGAGGATTCCATAATTTGAATCGCCAGCTATCATAAGAATGTTAATTCAAATAACAAAATTTTGAGTCACAGATGAAAATGACCCTTGATGATAATTTTTCCTTTTCCAAAAAGAAAGGAGACATGAATGGAAAGGATTGATGGAAAATATGAAATGTGTTGAGACTTGTATTTGCTAACTGATTAATAATGCAAAGACAGAAATGCGGACCATCATAATAACCAAAGGAAATTGAAATTCTGCCAGTGGCAGAACATTAGATAAGTAATCTGGAATATTTAACCAGTCAGCAATATGCTTAGGACAAAATTCATTTAGCAAATCTCAGTGAAATTAATAGTAGGACAACTTACATAAAGAAAAGTTAAGTAGCTATAATCAAAGAGCAATATAGATCCCATCAAAATTTTTGATCCCCAAGCAAATTATGGATATGAGGCCTTTAAAGAACCATATGAAAATTTTAGGATATCCCTTAGCCTTACCAAAAACTAACAAAACATCCTTACAAGGCCACAATATTGATTGTATCTCTGGGTATTTCCTTAGAAAAAAATCCCAGAATTTTGTGATTGCTCAAAGTGCTTGAACACTGTTAAGGTTCTTAGTGAAAATGCATGGAAATTTTTCAGATTTGAATTCTGAAAACCTGAACTTGTGGAGAAAAAGCTTCATGGACCAACAAGAAATGAGTAGTAAGCAAACATTCTAACTAGGTGACTTCTCCAAATTAATCTTGGTGGCCAGCTTTTTGAGAGCATTTCAAGCCATAGACCAAGAGAATTTTCCGGTATTAGAATATAACTCAGCAGATAGAATGGAGCACTTGATAGAAAACAGTTTGAGATGGTCCTCACTCAAGACTCTGAAAGAAGAGTTTTCTCTGCAGCTCTCCAACCGAAAGTTTAACTGACTTTGTGTAAGATGCTCAGAACTATTCTTGGCGAACGGTGAGGGATAGAAAAGTGATGCTTTGCTTAAATGGCTGTAATATTTATAACTGAAAATTAGCTACAGTGGAAAGTAAACCGCAAATAGACATGTTTGTAGGAAAGCACACTGTGTGGTTGCAAACTTAAATAATGTGTTTCATTTTACAATTTTAAATCCATTATAATTATCCTTAACAGGAATAAAAATTTCTCAATTCCTTTATCCATATAAAATTTGATTCAATATCTGTGTGTGTGTGTGTGTGTGTGTGTGTGAGTAAATCCTAGAAAATGTGAATCAAAAGCAATTCATTTTGGTTTTTATTAGTCAGCATTGGTTTTGCAATAGTCCCACCTTCTGGTTGGAGTTTGCCTTTACAAGCCGGCAGCTTGTGCAAACTCATCCCACCCTGCTTGATAAATTGTGATTTTGTGCCAGGGGATACTTAAGTCAGCTCCCCCTAAAGATGCTGACCTGATAGGTGCTAGAGGACAAAAGAAGCACAGAGAATGCAGGGAACACAAAGAAAGAGAACTGACCACGCCAAGCATATGAGCAAACCAATAGTGTGTCTGAACTTGGATTGTTTCCCTGCTTCTGATTAACTGATTCTGCTTTAGAAACATACATCGGAAGTTACAGAAAAGGCCAAATGAAATGCCTGTGTTGAAAAGACACTCTCTTTCTTTCTCAAAACCTGGGGTGTTACATAGGTCAGACACAGCCCATGATGGGTCTTTTGAGCCATCTGCTTAGCTTTCGTATGAACATTTGAGTAGCCATTCATCTAAAACAATGGTTTTTAAACCTTGTCCCCTCACCTTTTTCCCTTTTACAGATGAAGTTACAAGTTGAGGCAAATGCCATAGGCATACCCAGATTTTTCACATAAGCTCTTCCTTCTTTTATTTTGGTTAAAATAATTCATTACAGCATTTGTATTTAACACAACTCTTCTGATTCAATAGCAAAGATTACTTAGTGTTAAGTTAGGGTACAGGCTTTGTACAGTTGCCCAGCTCTATCACTCCTATTCTCACTCAGAGAAGCTTGTAGACATGAGTGAGAGTCTCCTTGTTATAAGAAAACTCTTGAATTCCCTTTGACATATAAAGCTCGGTGCTTTTCCACTACACTGCTTCTTGGATCTGGTCTCAGGGTAAAGATAAGAAAATCCCCACCTGTCACACTGTTCCCAGTTAACACAAAGTGGCACTTTACTAGTAGCAACACTTACTTGAACCAAACCTCATGAATGATCAAGACAATTTACATGAAACTCTCAGATTGATAATCTCCTAAATGCCCCCAATTTAGTGACTGCAGGTGTGCTTTTATTTCCATTTATTCAACCTTTCCAACTCTACTTAAAAGCTTTCTACAGCTAAGGCCACTGGTAACTTATTAAACTAATATCTGGATGCATGAATACTGTGTAATACTTTGTAATACTGTGATACTTCTAAGTAAACAACTTGTACTAATTCTCAATCATGTTAACCAATACAGAAGTCTTTTGTATTAAGGTATCAGTGATACACAATCTTCTGAAGGTTTCACATGAGCAACATTGTGGTTACTACATTGACCCATATTATCAAGTCCCCCCCACACACCCCATTGCAGTCACTGTCCATCAGTATAGTAAGATGCTATAGAGTCACTAATTGTCTTCTCTGTGCTATACTGCCTTCCCCATGACCCCCCTACAATAATGTGTGCTAATCATAATACCCTTTAATCCCCTTCTCCCTCCCTTCCCACCCACTTTCCCCACCCCCTTTCCCTTTGGTAACTGCTAGTCCCTTCTTGGAGTCTGTGAGTCTGCTGCTGTTTTGTTCCTTCAGTTTTGCTTTGTTATTATACTCCACAAATGAGTGAAATCATTTGGTACTTACCTTTGTCTGCCTGGCTTATTTCACTGAGCATAATACCCTCCCAGCTCCATCCATACTGTTGCAAATGGTAGGATTTGTTTTCTTCTTATGGCTGAATAGTATTCCATTGTGTATATGTACCACATCTTCTTTATCCATTCATCTACTGATGGACACTTAGGTTGCTTCCATATCTTGGCTATTGTAAATAGTGCTGCGATAAACATAGGGGTACATATGTCTTTTTGAATCTGTGATCTTGTTTTCTTCAGGTAAATTCCTAGTAGTTGAATTCCTGGGTCAAATGGTATTTCTCTTTTTTAGTTTTTTGAGGAACCTCCATATTGCTTTCTACAATGATTGAACTAATTTGCATCCCCACCAGGAGTGTAGGAGGGTTCCCCTTTCTCTGCATCCTTGCCAGCATTTGTTGTTCCTTGTTTTTTGGATGTTGGTCATCCTAACTGGTGTGAGGTGATATCTCATTGTGGTTTTAATTTGCATTTCCCTGTAGATTAGCGATGTGGAGCATCTTTTCATGTGCCTGTTGGCCATCAGAATTTCTTCTTTGGGGAAGTGTCTGTTCAGATCTTCTGCCCATTTTTTAATTAGGTTATTTGCTTTTTGGGTGTTGAGGTGTGTGAGTTCTTTATGCATTTTTGGTGTTAACCTCTTATTGGATATGTCTTTTATGAATATATTTTCCCATACTGTAGAGTGTCTTTTTGTTCTACTGATGGTGTCCTTTGCTGTACAGAAGCCTTTTAGTTTGATGTAGTCCCATTTGTTCATTTTTGCTTTTGTTCCCCTTGTCTGAGAAGATGTGTTCAGGAAGAAGTTGCTCATGTTTATATTCAAGAGATTTTTTCCTGTTTTCTTCTAAGAGTTTTATGGTTTCATGACTTGCATTCAGGTCTTTGATCCATTTCTAGTTCACTTTTGTGTGGGGTTAGACAATAATCCAGTTTCATTCTCTTACATGTAGCTGTCCAGTTTTGCCAATATCAGTTTTTGAAGAGGCTGTCATTTCCCCGTTGTTTATCCATTGCTCCTTTATCGTATATTAATTGGCCATATATGTGTGGATTTATATCTGGGTTTTCTATCCTATTCCATTGATCTATGGATCTGTTCTTGTTTGGCCTTTTTGTTTTGTTTTGTTTCTAAAGTTGTAGACTTCTCAGCTTTCTTTATTTTGGAAACTAAAGCAGACCTAAATGGCCTGTTGACCTCACTTGAAGCACAAAAATCAAAATTTCACCTTGAATTTAAACATGAATATTAAGAAATTGATATGATGTTTCCTTTTTTTCCTTCTCTAAATCTAATGGTGGCAAAGCTCTTCAAAAATCACAATGTATTTATATATTTCCTGGTGTAAACTGTTCATGTTATCTGGGTGTCAGTCACTCACCAAAACTAAAAGCAGATTGGACATACCAGATCTGGTGGCTCATAAATGTAGATTTCTCCCAAAGAACTAGGACCTGAGCAGTGCTCCCAACAAGAAAGAAAGAACCTGTAACCGTTGCCAGTTCAAGTGCTATATTTGGACTTGTGAAATCATTAGTCAGAGGCATTCTTTATCTCCTACACAAAAGTATTTCAAGGTCTGTGGGAGTTTTCTCTAGTTCAAGTTGATCAATCTTTATGACTCTCAATTTATAGTTTCCCAGATACTTAAGTTGGCAAAGACCTTTTTATTTAAGAAAGTGAGTTCCTTGATTATTGGTAATAATACTGATTTAAAACTCGAAAGTTGCTAAGGGAGTAGAGCTTATATGTTCTCACCACAAACAAGAAATCAGAATTATGTGACATCACACAGGCGTTAGCCAACACTGGAGTGGTAATTATTTTGCAGTGTAGAAGTGCATCATGTCAACATACTGTACACCTTAAAATTATACAATGCTATATACATCGATTAAAAAAAGAAAAGAAAAGAAAAATCTTTATTTGTCCTCCTTTAACAATTTTCAATGACCTGGATTCACATGGCTATTAAAAACGAGTAACAGAGACTTATAGAGGTTACACCTTAAAATTATACGATGCTATATACATCGATTAAAAAAAGAAAAGAAAAGAAAAATCTGTATTTGTCCTCCTTTAACCATTTTCAATGACCTGGATTCACATGGCTATTAAAAACGAGTAACAGAGAGACTTATTGAGGTTTTCCTTCAAACTTTATGGGAACATCTGCCACATAGCATCCCAGGATAAAACGCAGAGAAAGTGTTAACAGGTTTAGGTCTTTGAACTCAACATGGCTTCCCTGAACCTTTTGAAACCCATAACCTCTGCATTTGTAAACTGAGTAGAACTACAGTTTAATTCATTCAGCTAAATAAATCATTTATAGAGGAGAGGAGAGTTCATGCTGAGCCCTAATTTACCATAAAAGAAAGAACTGTAACTAATATAATTGTGCTTTCACTTAAAATAAAATCTGTACATTTTATCCTGAAAAATGAATGATTAAGCTAATCCCTGGGCTTCCATATTACTCTCACTCCTTGTTCCCCACATGCTCCACACCACTAAATTGGATTCCTTTTCTGTAATTGCAAATCTGGTTTCCCCACCTTGCATTGTTATCCTCAGGTACCACCTCGGTACTGCTTCCCACAAATAAACGGTGAAAATTTATATGATCCACAATTTCTTCAGCAGGAAATCGAACCATTCCACCTGTGGCTCTTTGCTGGTCCTGCCAGGACCCTCCGGGTATCCTGGCTTCTGTTAGGTGGCTTCCAGCTGCACCTCTTGACTGGTGTGTCCTGGCCTCTGGCTCCGGCTGTAGCAGTGCCATCTCTTCTGCCACAGTAGGTAGACTGAAAAAAGTACCATTTGTAGAGATTTTTTTTTCCTTTTAAAAATAAGACACTAAGATGCTTGCAAAACAGGCACATAGCTGAGAGTTACAGGCTGAGAGATGGGGGAGAAAATTGAAAGCAAGAGACAGGGCAACACTATTTTCATTTTAGTATTTAACAAGTATAACGTGGCTGCCCTGGATGTGAGGCCACCGTCAGGATGCTGCAGTGTGGGGCCAGCACGCTGAGCAGAGGGGAGGCACACAGTGTCAGGAATAGTCCTGGAGCAGCAGAAATTAATATTTGTAAATTTTGGACATGTTCCTTTAGACTGTCATCCACGGTTCCCGTGCCTTCTCTAATCCTGCACAGCCCTTCATTGCTGAGAGACTGTCTGGCCCTCCCCCGGATATAACCATTTCAGTGACATCCTGAGAATGACCAGCCTCCTTAGTTGAGGGATGAGGGAGGTGCCCACATGGGGTGGGAGGAGGCATGCCTTCCACGGCAGATGCATGAGCAGTTAAACTCTTCTGCACTATGATGCAAAGCCACGCGCTGTTGGAAGACTTGCCATGTGTTGTAAGAAGTCTTTGATATAATAGATGCTTAGATTTTCTGAGCAAAGTGCCTTGAGCACAATAAGTACTTCATAAATATTTATGATTAATGGTTTCTAGGATTTGCATGATCGATGTCATCTTTGTGGTGCACCATCCTGGCTGGAGAAATGGAAATTCTGAGAAAACATGCCAGCCTCATATTTCTAAGTATGAAAATACCTAAGGAAACTATCTAATATCATAAAAATCCTACCAGACTGCAATTTCCCAATTGTTTATGCTGAATTCTGTTGAGCGTACATATGTGACGACTGCTCAGACATTCCCTGTGACACCCCCTCAAATGGGAAGGCATCTGTTGGGTCTCGGTTGGGAAAGCATACTAAAAATGTCTTTACTTTGGTGTTAAATCAGCTTATTGGAACAGTGTACACTCTGAAGTAGACATCTCTTACTTTTCATTTTTAGTAAGATGGTTCTCTTCCTGGAGGATCCAGGGACTTTACACACTGCATTTTTTAATGTGAAGGTGAGGACATGTTTTTTCTAGCTAAAAATGGTAATTGTTTAGGTTATTAGAGAGGAGAGCTTAAACGTTTGAAAAATGTATTCCTGAGATGATCGTGAGCACACATGGATGTATTCATTTAGAGAAGTCACCTCCCAGCCTAAACTAAATGTACGCCAACTAACAAAGTTTACTCTGAAAGGAGGATTTTCATACTTGGTATTTGGCCATAAACTGAAATTTTACATCTAAAATGTAAAGATGATTCAAGCTCCTCATAAAGTCTTCATAAAGTAACTAATTCATTGACTTAGAATGTGTACCAGTCTATGTGATAAGGGACCTTTAACAGGTCACGTTTTAATGCTTTAGTGATACATGAGAATTTACCCCTAATTTGTATCTGCAATAGTAATGCTGGAACTTAGTCCTAGATGTGAGTTATTCTGTGTGACAATAAAGGGTTTATGAACTAGTAACTGGTTACATCATAGGTGTAGGTGGTGGCTAAAATAATAATGTTGGCATAACAGATATGTTGATAGGGGAGTTTCCTCTGTTTTTGTTTGCTATCATGAGAAGACTGATCGGCATGTAGCTGTGACTTACATCTCATAATTTGGTAGTCTACTTCATACCCTTCTGGTGTTTCTACCAGATTTGGGGCAGTTAAGTTTTCCTCCTTGAGGGAGCTCTGTTCCCTCAATACCAGGATGAGCGTCATAAGCACACTAGACACCTTTATGACTTGTGGTGCCTTCAGCCATTCCTCATTTCCCCAGCCACCCTGCAGATGTCACAATCATGGCGAGACCCCCCCAGGACATGCCTGTTTAGTGAGGTGTGCACAGCAGGACTCTGAGTTACTTAGGACATCTACTAAAGATGCGACGGCCTTCTGTCGGGTAGGGGAGTGCTGCAGGCCCCACAGGAGTCCAGGGAAGTATCGACCTTACAAAACCAGAAGAGAAGAGATGCTGTGTAGCTGAGGAACAACGAGCCAGGGACATAAATGCCACCAGGGGCCTTTTTCCCCAGTTGTTGACTCTCCTTTACTCAGTATGTTGGCTTCATTCTCTCTCATTCCACACACTTCCTGCACTGGATGGGACAAAAGCCACCACTGAAAAAATCTTGAGGTTTTCATCTCATGATTTCCCCCACCAGAGAAGACTCACCTTTATCTCTTTCTAGTATCAAATTGAATGTCTCAGATTTTCATGTGGGGATGGGTGGGTTTGGGTGGGTTACTTTGTATTCTGAGTCAGAGGGTCAAAAATCCCAAGGAAATCCCATCAGACCAGCTTAGTTTACAACCCTCTCCTTGGATGAATCCGAGGGGTGGGGTCATAAAAGCAGGGAGCTGCCAGGAAGAGGGGACGTGCTGGGAAGACACACTGTAGATCGTGACTATAGGAGTAGGATCGTCCTCTAGTCTAGGGTCTAAGGTGTGACGTAGTGAAGGATCTCAGGACAAGGCCTTCTTGGATTTGTTGGGGGTGGAAGCCTAAGTTCATTGGCAGGTGACTTTGTAAGAGAAAGGTTGAGGAGCTCTGATACAGAGACATGGAAGAGGCCATGTGAAGACAGAGAAAGACATTGCAGGTGTGCAGCCACCGGCTGAGGAGCACCAAAGACTGCCCAGCCACTAGAAACTAGGAGCTGCAAGGATCAACTTTCTCCAAGTCTTCAGAGGCTTCTGGCTTTCAGACGGGGAAAGAGAATACAGTTCTGCTAAATGAAGCCACCAGATTTGTGGGAATTTGTTATGGCAGCCCCAGGAAACTGATATATAGCTTTTAATTGAATAAGGATGTAGTTGTATCCATAATTGTATGTCTCGTTAGAATTAAGTACTGTTTTCAGAATTATAGAGACTTGGCATCATCATGTCTATATTTAGGAGGTACAGTCTCATGACTAAAGTCATTTTCTTATGGTTAATAAGTTTCTCATATAGTCTAGTTAACCAACCTTGAATGCATATTATGCATTTTGTATCTTTGACCTCCACAAATATTTCAAGTTAGGAGTGCCATTTTTTCAAGTGAACTATATAGTTTTGGTCATGTTTCATCTTATTTATTCATAGTCTATCAGATTTTCTGCCAACATTGATCAGCCATTCCTATCAGCCTGTAGCACCTGTGTTCCTCTACCACATACTTGGGCATATCAATTTCATTTGATCCTACATTTCTAACATGCTGCAGGTTAATTATGACTATAGAATAATAGCTACCATTTATTGAGCATGTAATCAGAAATTCCTATAAGTTTATAATTTGATATATAGATTTTTTTTCATAGAAAACAATACCTCCCATCTAGTTAACCCACAATGTACCTGTACAAGAATGTGTCTAGCCATAAATGAGTGTTCACATATGAATCCCAATTTGATTAACTCTGAATATATCCTTCCCAGTTGGGGTAGCAGAATTTGGGAACTTAAACTCTAGATTACTGCACATCAACTGAGTTCTCCTTGACTTAGTAGGATTTCTGGTTAGATAGGCCTTTAAAATGAGATAAAAGACTTATTTATTTTGTCAAGGGAAGTTTGTACTTCTTAATCCCCTTCACCATTTTGTGCCCACCCACTCCCACCCCCTTCCCCTCTGGTAACCAACAGTTTGGTCCCTGTGTCTATGAGTCTGTTTCTGTTTCATTCTGTTTGTTTGTCTTGTTTTTTAGATTCCACATGTGAGACAATATGGTATTTGTCTTTCTCTAACTTACTTCACTAGGTCCATCCATGCTGATGCAAAAGGCAAGATTTCATTCTTTTTTGTGGCCGAGCAATATTTCATTGTGTATATGCACCACGTGATCTTTATCCATTCATCTAAAATGGGCACTTCGGTTGCTTCCATATCTTGGCTATTGTAAGTACTGCTGCACGGACCATAGGATGCATATATCTCTTTGAACTGGTGTTTTCCTTTTCATCTGGTAAATAACTAGAAGTGAATTGTTGGATCATATAATACTTCTATTTTTAATTCTTTGAGGAACCTCATACTGTTTTCCATAGTGTCTGTACCATGTATATTCCCACCAACAGTGCACAAAGGTTTCCTTCTCTAGCCAGCACTTGTTATTTTTTGTCTTTTGAAAAGCACAAGCTTCCAGTTATAAAATAAATAAGTCATGGCAACATAATGTACAGCATCAAGAATACGGTCGATAGTATGGTAATAACTTTGTGTGGTGACTAGACTTACCCTGGGGATCACTTCATAACATTTAAAAATATCGAGTTGCTATGATGTACACCTGAATACACCTAAACTAATAGAATATTGTATGTCAACTGTACTTCAATTTAAAAAATGAGAGGAAAGTGATCCGAAGGGCTTGGGAAGCAAAATGCTTTACAGTCTTTTGCTGGATTAGACACCCGGTGGGCCCCTCTGGGCCCAGATTCTCTTCTTTCTGCCCCTTACTTTTTATTTTTTATTTTTTATTTTATATATTTTATTTTTTTATTTTTATGTTTTTTATTGAAGGGTAGTTGACACACAGTATTACATTAGTTTCAGGTGTACAACACAGTGATTCAACGTTTATATACATGATAATTCTAGGTACCAGCTATCACCATACCAAGTTGTTAAAATATTTTGACTATATTCCTTATGCTATACATTACATCCCGGTTACTTATTTATTTTACTATTGGAAGTCTGTACTTTTTTTGTTTGTTTGTTTTTTGAGAGGGCATCTCTCATATTTATTGATCAAATGGTTGTTAACAACAATAAAATTCTGTATAGG
Organism: Manis javanica; assembly: GCF_040802235.1. Lineage (NCBI taxonomy): Eukaryota > Metazoa > Chordata > Mammalia > Pholidota > Manidae > Manis > Manis javanica. The sequence continues at coordinate 8,103,963 of NC_133164.1, forward strand.
GGAGTCAATGCTCAATGCACAATCATTAATCCACCCCAAGCCTAATTTTCATCAGTCTCCAATCTTCTGAAGCATAACGAACAAGTTCTTACATGGAGAACAAATTCTTACATAGTGAATAAGTTACATGGTGAACAGTACAAGGGCAGTCATCACAGAAACTTTTGGTTTTGATCACGCATTATGAACTATAAACAATCAGTTCAAATATGAATATTTGTTTGATTTTTATACTTGATTTATATGTGGATACCACATTTCTCTCTTTATTATTATTATTATTAATAAAATGCTGAAGTGATAGGTAGATGCAAGATAAAGGTAGAAAACATAGTTTAGTGCTGTAAGAGAGCAAATGTAGGTGATCAGGTGTGTGCCTGTAGACTATGTGTTAATCCAAGCTAGTCAAGGGCAGTAAAACATCCACGGATGCAGAAGATTTCTCTCAAAACGGGGGGTGAGGTTCTAAGCCTCACCTCTTGATCCTCAATTTCTCACCTGATGGCCCCCCTGCGACTGTGCCTGTCTTAGGTTGTTCCTCCCTTGAGGAATCTTACCCGCCTTCGGCTAACCAGTCATCTTCCGGGGCCATATAAGGAAATGTAAAGTTGGTAAGTGAGAGAGAAGCCTTATTGTTTGAAAAGGTTAACTTTTTACTTCTTTGCATATTTATGCCCTGTGGCTTTTATGCCCAGCATTTGTCTTGAGGTATCTTTACCACTTGGAAGAATTATGATACTTGGTAAATTCGATATGAGGCACGAATTCTATTTAGGGGTTGTAATTAGGAAGAAAGAAGAAAAGCTATAGAAGTAGCAGGCGGAAGAAAACATGGGAAGATTGATTATTTATTTGACATATCTTCTTGTAGAGTAACTTCAGCATGTATAGGTTTCAAACTACTAATTAAATTGCACACACACATTGACATAATAGGAGTACAGTTACATAACCAAAGCAGACCTATAATTACCAGCCATCTCCAGTGAAACCAAGAAAACCAGTTGGGCACCTTAGGCATTTGTGAAAACTTATCTATGATATGGTGAGTATTGTCCAACTGAACTTGAACAGTCCTAGAGAAATCAGACAAATTAAAACAACCCATTCCTGGGGACTGTTCACATCCCGTATGTTCTTTTAACAGTAGATAGTCTGTAGTTGTAAGATTTTGGAGCGCTACAATTTGCACTTCTCCTAATTCTTGGTTGAGTTCCAACAGTATAGATCCAGTCAAATTTGTTGTTTTACTGTATGCACAGGCCAGCTTAGATATCTCCTTCTTCATTCCCATGTCTGCCCCTTACTTTAGGAAGAGCTTTGTGGTGGGAGTTTTAGTTTGCAAGCTTTCATTTCCACTGCATTCAACAGATGATGCTGATGGGGGCTTCCCTCCTTTGGCCTACTGTTGAGTAGAACAAAACCCTACAGCTTTTCCTAAACAATTGAAACATGCACAGAGCCCTGTAGGTATGTTTAATTGTGGTTACCCACTAGCAACTATGGAGAAATACAGAGAGGAAGAAATAAAAAAGTAAAAGCTTACAAGCTAACAAGTTTCCCCTCAAAAGTTGCACCAATGTTCACTGGATGCAATGAGCAAGAACTCTCCGTTACTTTTCTTTTGCTCAAACCCTTCTCCACTCTTAGGAGCTCCTGACAACCTTCTCTTCCTTTTTACCTCCAGAATTGGTGGGTGTGGGTCTCATTCCCTCATAAAACAAGGCTCCATCCAATATCTACTTTTCTCAACCGTTTGGCTCTTGAAATTCAGTGAGTCATCCTTTTCCATTTTAGAGTGTTTTTGATTAACCTCTTGGGGGCAGCAATCCCTCAGTACTTAATGACATTTTCCCAGACGGGATGATGTAAAATTTCCAGGGCATCCCTGTCTGGCTTAGGTTTGTCTTCTCTTTGGAGTGTATTATGATGTCATTGTTTTAATTCTATGCTTCATTCCTCTAACTAAAATAGTAAAACTGAATCAGAGTCAGATGTCTATAAATTAACAGAGGACAAATTTTCATGTTCAATGAAAGAAGCAGTTGATAAATGGCTCACGACTTAATTCATTTTTTTTTCTGAAAATCTATAGTGAAGAATTCATTTCTTTCATTAAGTCACCCAAAGAATTGGATTGTTCTTTTACTGTTTTATGTGTTTGTTTCAATATCTGACTGTAACCTCCATGAGGTCAAAGGCTGTAAGTTATGCTTTCCATTTAATTTTGTAACTAGCCCAGTACTTATTAATGTATTAATGTAGGTACTTTACAGTGTGAAAGCTGTTGGTTTGAATGGAATTAAATTCTTTAAGTGTCCATTTTAGAGAAGACATAAGGTCAGATAATTTGGACACAAAGATACATTGGATATAACCCCTTTATTATCAATAAATGTCTTTTTTATCTTTGTGTCCCAGGTCTTTATGTATTGTTTTGAATAGGTAATAGAGACACATGGTTCCAAATTAAAACAATATATTGAGATTTATTTGGAGAAGTGTAGCTCCCACTCATCTCTCTGTCCATCCCCCCTTCCAAGGCAATCAATCCTGGTTGGTAATCATTTTTATTAATTCCATGCATCCTTTTAGTTTTCTTTATGCAGACACAAGCAAATATACACATATATGTATGTTATTATTTTCCTTCTTCTCATACAAAAAAGTTAACATACAGACCATTCTGACCTTGCTTTTTCTACTGAATGTATTCTAAAAATCTTTTTATATCTGCATATAGAGAGCGTTCTGGTCCTATTTTTAAAAAATGACTGCATAGTATTCATTATGCTAAAGATTGTTTAACCCAGAATTTTTCATCCTTGGCTCTATTGAAATTTTGAGCAGATAATTTTTGTTATGGAGGTTGTCCTAAGCAGTGTGTAATGTTTAGCGACTTTCTGGCCTTTACCTGCTAGATGCCAGGGGCACCCTCCCCAGTGTGACAGCCAAAAATAAGTCACCCTAGCTAAGAACTCCTGGTTTAAACAATCCTCTAATGGGGAACATGCAGCTTGCTTCTGTTCTTTTAGTATCACAAACCATGCAGTAATGAGTGATCTTCTATGTATGTTATTTTGTACGCGGGCATGGTATCAATTACTAGCCATAGGATGGCTGGATTAAAGTGAAAGCACCTTGTAAGTTTGGAAATATTGTGAAATTCCCCCCACATTCCCAGGGGGGCCGTGCCCTTTTGAGTCTCATCAGTAAAGTATGAAATCATGAATATCTTTCCATGTAACAAGTGAAAACATAAAGACACATGAAGAATCATGACAGGGCCTGGTAGGCTCTGAGAGCTTACCAGGGGGCAGAGTTGTGCAGCTCACAGGGAGAGCAGGCAGCTGAGAGGCCGGGGCACCCACTGGGAACAGTTCCTATGAAAAGAAGATGGGTAAGTCTTTATGAAATAGAACATGGAGCCAATAGCAGTGTGTTGGCCAGAGAGTGGGGGCAGGATAGATTGTGGTCCGCGTGTGAGACCAAGCTGGGGGCACATGGGAGACGAACCAGCGTTGGGAGGGATCGGGGCCTGGACCCCCAGAGCTGTTGTAGTGGGCCAGTGAGAGACGCCGGAGGAATGTGCTCAGGGCAGAGACAAGGGCGGAGGGTGGGGAAAATGGAAGCCCTGGCTGACACCCCGACTCCACTCCAACGAAACTGACTTCAGATTTGCGGCCTCCCATGCATTGTTTTAAGCCTACATTTGTGATAACTTGTTATAGAGCAATAGGAATCTAGTAACTATTAAAAATTTCTTTTGTTCTTACCCACCTCAGTAGGTACATAGTCTGGTGATCAAAAACACAGGCTTTAGGGCGAGGCTTGTGGCTCCGTTTACTCCGTGTGACTTACGCAGGTTATTGAATCCCAGTCTCCTTCACTTTCCTCCTCTGCAAGATGGGCATATTTGTTTTTACCGTACAGATGTGGGGAGATTTTGCTAGGTCACCTGTAAAAGCCCTCAACCCAGTGTCTGACGTAGACGAGGCTTTCAATGTTAGGGTCTAGGACTCCGGGGTTTCCCAGAGAACAAGACACATGGACACGGAGATGAAAATCCAAGCAAAGTCTTTATTCAGCCAGCAAGCTGGGGTCGACATCACCTCCCCTGACACGCAGACCGAGTCCGAGCTGCCGACCCTGAAGCAACTTTGGGTATTGATTATATAGGATCTTCACAGCAGTTACATCAAAGCCCGCGCAGTTCTACAACTAATAGGTTTTAAACACACTCTATATTGTAACCAATGGGAAACATTGTAACCTTTTTAGGGAACGCGCCAGTTGCCTGCCCGCTTCAATTGTTATCTCTTGCTTGCCCAAGCATGTCTATGTGACTTATCACGGGTTAAATCCCCAGGCGTTCCCTGGCTGTTGCCCACTTCTAGTTATCTAACTTAGGGTAGGCGCATTTCTCAGAAGCCTCGGGTAATTTACATAAGAAAAGACTGGGTGGCTCTCGCTCTAGGCAGTCAGGTTAAGTGTCCTTAGTTCTTTTTCCTGACTTGATGCTCTCTGCACTCCGTTACATCAATATTTGTCCAAAACTAGCCCCGGAGGAGTGAGTAACCACTAAATCATTAAGCAGCCCTCATCCTCCCTGCCAGGCATTCAAAATAGGACTCAATTTACTACAAGTATGTTTGAATCTATCTTTTCAGGAACCCAAATAACTGCAGCTCTGGTATGTTTTCAAGCTGTCGCTTTATTGTCTCTTTTCTCCTTCTGTTAATCATGAAAATGGAACATTTAAAACTTTTGGATGAGTGGAAAGATGACAAATTATTTCAGGGAAGCTGTATCCTCCTGTCTGTCTGTTCAAGCTGCTATAACAAAATACCAAATACTGGATGGCTTCTAAACAACCACCATTTTTTCTCACAGTTCTGGGGGCTGTGAAGTCCAAGATCAAGGAGCCTGGGTGTCTGGTGAGGATGCACTTACGTATTCATGGATGGATATCGTTTTGCTGGGTTCTCAAATGGCAGAAGGGAGAAGGGATCACTTTGAGGGGCTCTTTTAAGAAGGTCCGCAGTTGTGACCTTTTCTCCTCCCATCTATAATGGCTTACGATAGTAGTTGTACTTGTAAAAGCCCTTATTTAGAAAACAAAAACACTTAGTGGAAGAGATTAGTTTGAACATGATTTAAGTGAAAGCCTCATAATTTTGGTAGCTTTTAGGACTTTCTCGGCTTCAAATAACAGAAATCCCAACTCAAACACTATGAACACTTATGATGTGACCATAACAGAATGTCCAGAGGCAAGGTAGGTTTCAGGATTTGGTTCAGTGGCTCCGAAATCCCTGGTGTCATCTTCGTCACCAGCTGGGTAGCGTGATGTCTGTTGCAGACTATCCCCCAGGCTCCCAAAGGTTAGAATCCTGAGCCATTTGGTGGCAAGGAGAATGAGATTATACTGGGATGGGGTGTGAGGCCAGCTGCCCCTCGAGAGCCCTGGCTACCCAGGGAAAGACATCCATAGGAATTTGGGGGTCTGTGAGGGAGGAACAGCAGGGGAATGACTGCTAGCTACGCAACGATAATCATATACAGTTGATGTAAAAAAAAAATTGAATGCCTTTGGAAAGTGTTTCAAGCTTTTCTCAGGAAATCACCCACATGTCAAAAGGAAATTATTGAAAACATTAAAAAATGGCTAAGCATACAACTTCTGAAGTCAAAGTTTTAATCTTCAAGCATTTTTTTTTTTAGTGAAAAAAGACAACCGTATTTTCCAAAATTTAAAAATAAATTTGGGGTTGAGATATACTGTAGAAAGTTTCATGTGATAAGATGGTTTAAAAATTTTTAAGAGCTTATTGAAACAATATCTTATTACTATAGTCACAAAGCTTTGATAAACATTGCATGAAAAAACCTCACTGTTTAATTATAAAAATCTATAAAATTTTTCTGGGCAACTGCTAAGTGACAGGACAGTGATATATATATATATATATATACACACACACACATACATACATATATATATATATATACACATGCATTATATATAATGTATATATGTCTAATGTATATAATGTATGGTATACATGTACTGTTATTTGTGCATATAAATTGATATAGAAAGAGTATAGAAGTGTTTCTGTGTGGATGCAAATATCATTATTGCTCCATTAGAATACCAATACTCTATGTTCTCATATTGATAAAATATTCTCTCACAAGGCTCTCATATAATTGGCAAGTTTTCTACTTTTTGAGTTTTTCTGGAATTGTTGCTCGTATTCTGGTCCTATTTACCTCTATCACAAGGCTTCCCCCCTTGGACTATATCCTAAGGCTGTTACAGTCCTTTTTGGTCTATTTATTATAAAAAGAGACAAAGTAGGTAGCTATATTTCACTCACAAACATAATGTTAAAAGGCCTTACACCTGAGGCATATTAAAAAATGTTAAAATTTCCTTACACCTGAGGAAATACTAATGGGAGTTGAAGAGATATAAAATAAAAGAAAACCACATTTTGGGATATTGTTTTGCTTAAAATTGTTAGTAGCCCTAAATTCTCCTCCTTTTTTCTGTAGAGGGATTATTTAATCACAGTAATAGAGATTTTTCATTTCTAGGGCAATTTGAAGTATCCTGTGAAGGTTTCACATTGACTCATTATTATTAACCTCAGGGAGCAGAGGAATGTAGAGAAACACTGTGTTGAGGGGTGGGAGGAGCTCTTTAGAGGCTGAGAGACTTAAACATAGGAGACTATCAGTTATTTAAGAAATAAAGTGTTTAGTATAAACAGCATTGGGAGATTCATAAACACAGAAGCATGGCACATAATAAGGCTAACTTGGGCTTTAAATATTGAAAGGGTAAAATTAAGATGTTTAAACAAACCTCAGGTTTAAAGTCGTGTTTAAATCCCTTTATGTGTACTCTCCCTTCTTAAAATATGTTATTAGCTATGTCAATACATAAGTGATACCCCTTCATAATCACTGCTGTGAAAGCCTGAAGGCTAATTATACAGCTTCTGTATCTTGCCATTGATCTTCAAGGTCTTTCCCCACTTCTCAGCTCAGCCCGAACCCCCCTCCACCACCCCTTGCCCAGAGCGCTTTCAGAACCTCCAAGTCCACTCTTAAAGCTACGTGGGCATTCTATGCATAGTTGTGGCCGCCGTCTGCAGGGCCTGGTAGTTTTCTTGTCTGTCTTTCCTATTTCAGCGTGAACTCTTTGAAGGCATAGGCTATACCTTACTCACTTTTGTATCCATCATTATGAGCACAGTTTGTGACACATCGTATTCAATCTACATATTGGTGAAACAAAATAAAGACAAGCAAAATAAAGACAGATGTACTTTTCTCATCTTGGTTTGTCTTTAAAAAATTCCCATGGCTGTCTTTGAAATATTTACCTGTTAAACAGCACCAGGACTTCCATGCCACTTTAGCCGGTGGGTGCTGACGCTGTGGCCGGCTCCTCGGTGGATTCCTGTGGCGGGGGGATGCTGAGGGGTGCGTCGCCTCTCCCGGTGGGAAGCAGACCAGCCAGGGACTCGTGTAGACGGTTTAAGACAAATGATTTTCCCTCAACTATTCAGACAGTGGAGTCTGAGTATATTCAAGCTGTTGTGGGGAGATGTAGATTAAGCATTATTTATTTAAGTTAGGTTGAATAGACTGCACAAATGGCTAATTCAAGATAAAATCCACTTTGGGTATTGTAATGCTCTAATTACTTACTTTAATTCTGATAAGATAATTGCCAAGTCTGGTTTTTTTTTTTCTATTAGGCAAATATCGCTGCAGCGTGTCACCTGGGTAATTGTCTTCGGTTGCCTCTCCTGACTGATATGTTTGAAGGGATTAGATTCACTTTCTGTGACTAAACGATAAGGAGCCAAGAAAAAGAAGCCGCTGAACCATTGATGTGGCAATAATAGTTGTGAGACTGGGCTTCTCGCTGTATTGGGAGCCTCATAATTGCAGGGGTTCAGGAGTCTCTTTGGCTCTGAAAAAGCGGTCTGAGTCTCAGGTCTGTAGAGATGATCCCCAGAGGGAAGAGGGCGGGAGTCAGGCCTTGAGGCCCTTCCCTTGATGCAGCAGACAGTTAAAGACCGCCTGGAAGACACACTTTTCATTTTGGGAAGCTAGCATCCAATCCATAGGCATGTACCTGATATCTCCGGTGGTCGTTAGTTGATGGCGGAGTTGATGTTGTCATTGCATCACCAGGCATCTGGGGAGAAAAGAAATTGTGAAGTGTTGAAACTAAGTTTTGCCTGAAAAAAAATTTTTTAAAAAATCTTCAGACCAACCTGTTCATACTGAGCAAGGCAAAGACAGCTCTTGTGTCGAACAAATAAGCCATTAATTAAAGCTTTGATTGAACAACCCATTTCACATTTATATCCTAGTTAAATGGAATATACAGTGCATTCATTTAAAAGAAAAAAAATGGTTAATTTTCCTTACTTTTTGCCTTGAGTCATTTTGCTATTTTTTTCATATAAAAAATTCCATTAATTATAAGACCTTTGCTCTGTGTCATTACCCTTTCAAATATGAGTGCTTAGTTTTTAAAATGTTTAATTATACCTGCAAAAGAAGATATGCAACAGATTGTATTTGTTGTATTTAAATTAGGATCATCAAAGTAAAATAACTTCTAGTCACATTACACAAACATCACTTTATTTCTTCGTTAAGGTGAAAGAAATAAAGCAATTGTTTCCTCAACAATCACTGTCATAATGACTTCAAAATGTTTAGACATCTATGTGACTGACCTACTGAATATCATTAAAAAAATATAGAGGAAGAAAAATATCTATAAAATAATATTTTAACAAGGAAATAAAAATTGGATTGCCAGCTTGCTTGTTTAAATGAACCTGGTCAATTAGCTGTTCAGTACATAAAAAATTAATCAGAAAATCACCTAGACTCAAATTCTAAAGCAAATTTTGTCTGCAATAAGACCCGATCTTGAGAATTCTGTTAACTATGATATTCTCTACTATAAATCTCAACTGTAGCCTTTATTTTTTTAATTAGAAAAAAGCACAGATGAAAAGAAAAAGTAACATTTATTTATGGACACTCCCCCATATCAATTATTTAGTTATTTTAAATTTAGGAAAGCCAGTTCTACATATATGATGTATCTTCAATGAAACAGTTCTAACATACCTTAAAGCTGAACATTTGGGAACTTCTGGACTAGATACGGTTTTCTTTGATTTATGAAGGGAATTGGTTCTGGCCTTTTCTATTCTCCCAGTTTTTGCTGTTCAATGACTTTATTCTGAAGAATCACAAGCTTTATCTAGGCGATTGTTAACATCAGAAACAAACGCAGACCAACCTTGAAAATTCCCTGAGCAGACAAGACCAGTTTCGTCATACAAATAAAGCTTATTTGGCAAGACTGACTTGACATGAGTCATTTCTCGCTTATGCCTCAGGAAATCCTAAGCAAAACTTGAACTGTTTCCCAAGGTTGATATGAGGCAACCGCTGACCAGTTTCCTGTCAATGTAGTCTCCTTCCATAAGCTGCTTTGTAATGATAGACCCGAGCCCACCCATGTTTTGGTTTAAGGGCTCCTGGTCTGCAAACTATCATATTGGTGCGCGCATAATAAACTTTTACTAATTACTACTCTGGTTATTCATCAGTTTTGCTCTTGTTATTTCTGAACTTTTGACACAATGCTTCTCAGATTTTAATGCATGTGAATTCCTGGGCATCTTGTTATAAGGCAGACTCGGATTCTGCAGGTCTGGGGAGGGATCTGAGACTCTATATTTCTAACAGATTCCTGGGGGTTGCTGACACTGCTGGTCCCACAACCATGCTTTAAGCATCAAGACCTTAGAGAGATGTTTTATTTTAAACCTTTCAGATGACTCAGCACTCCTTGAAAACTGGCTTGCTGGGCAGAGTTGAGGCCAGGAATGTACATTATAGGAGATAATCCCCCTTGCCCAATCTTCCTAGTGCTTTAAAGTATTTACTACGGACAATTTCCTTAGCATTGTAAACTTGAGCATCTTTGAATAACAGCCAATTCATTCTTTTGAAGAAAGGCAATCTTCCTTTTAAAACAGCTCTCAAAATAAATTTCTGTTATAAAACAAAAAGTCTTTAAAATAATTTAAAAATCTATTTAAAAAATAAACTCAGAAGGCAGAATTTGTATATATTGAGTGAAACCTATTAATAGTTACTTAGAATCCAGGAAGTAACAAAATAAAATCCTCTATCCCCAGAAACAGATTTGTTTTATTTTCCGAGTACTGACATCTACCAAAATAAAAGTCTGTACCCAGGACTTCAGGATTTCTGTCTGTGTTTCTCAGAGATAGTATTTTAAATTCATTATAAAAGTGATCCCGTCTGTATCTGGGAAGGAGAGTATTATTCATTTTAACTTTGATCTGACCTGTTGTCTGTGGTATTGTGGTAGGTGAAAAAGAACTAGTGTCATCTATCTGTTATCTCAAGGGAGACTAGAAAGTCTAGTAAGTTTTAAAATTTCATAAAGAAGTGTGGGAAGCAAGTAGTATTCGGGTTTCTCACTTAGCAGTGCAAAAGCATTTTTGTTTAAATAATATTCAAGGGCTATATGTTAATAATAACAGAAACCTCCTTTGAGCTTCAGCTTCAGCCTGGATGTGTGGGAAGGCACTGCCGTCCAGTCAGTCTTCACTTGTTTCGATTCTTCATTTCTTGGTGATGAAATGTGTTAAATAGTAAACATACCTTTTAGGCATATGCTTTCTCACTTCACAGGTAATTTAGATGGGGGTATCTCAAAGTGGGGTACCCGAATCAGCAGAATCAGCATCATCTGGAAACTTAGAGGCACCTTCTCCCATCACATACCACGCCTACTGACCAGAAACTCTGGGGGCGGGGCGCAGCCACCGGAAGCTTAAGAAGCTCTCCAGGTAATTCTGATGGCAATTTAAACTAAATCAGTTGTTCCCAACAGAGGCAATTCTCCCTCACACTCTTCTGGGAACATTGACAATTATCTGGAGACGGTCTATGGTTGTCCCAGCGGCAGGAAGGACGCTGCTGCCATCTAGTGGGCAGGAATTTCCTGAAAGTGGGCAACTTCAGTCAGCAGAAAGGCAGCATGGATAGGGAATGAGCAAGGGTCTAGAATTTAGGTTCTGGCTCTGCTAATTAAGAGTTGTGTAATTTCATGTAAACCTCTTAATCTCTCCATTTCAGTTGTCTCATTTATAAAGTGGGGATAATCTCGACCTATTGCATAGACTACTATGAGGATCAAATGAGATAATGTGTAGGAACACATTTGTGTAAACTGAACACAGTAAACTGTAATGCCAGTTAAATGGAATGGAAGGATTTTTTCCAGTAGAAGGGAGACAAAGAGCAGAGGTGGTGCAGTGGGATATAAAAGGTTAGCGTGTCAGATTCAGCTGTCTGGAAATAATCAGACTCCTTCATGCAAATCTGAGTTGTGCTAAAGATTTTTTTCCTCGGTGTTGCTTATATTCTTTCTCCCATGACTGCTTGAGTTTAGCTGTTCTTACATTTAGGGGCTGTGTGATACAGAATTAGCATGCCCTGACTGCTAGAGGTTCTTAAACGTTAGCCTGCACCACAGTCACCAGGAGGTATTTTTGATATTTCATTTTATTTTATCCTTGCCAGCACTTACTACTCTTATCACAAGAATCCTGCCAAAGCTTGTTAAAATGTAAGTTGCCGGGCTTGATCTCTAGAGTGTCTCACTCAGTAGGCTAGAAAGGTCCTGAGTGGTGTCAGTAGTATTAATGTGGGATTCACATTTTTAAGAAATGCTCTATACGGTGTCACTATTTAGAAGATAGGAAGTGGTGGTTATGCCAAGCTTTGGTTTTGAGGTTTTTTTGTCAAACTTCTTTTGATGTAAGGAATCACCCCTGGTAGAAGCCATCTCCCTTATTAATTCCTTGCCTGAAAAGCCCGTTTCTCTTTCCTATTTTCAACAATGTTAATGATTTTAGCAATTTAGCAATAATGGTTTTGGCTAGTTCTCGGTTAGTTGAGGCCACTTCAGCAATCATATTTAATGACAGAGGATGCTTAGTTGGCTTAAACAGAGGGAGGGTGTCCTGATGTATTTTCAATAAGGAATAATTTTGTTATTCTTTGTTCTGTTAGTATTTGTGTTTAGGTCAGGAATTATTGTACTATCAAACAAGCAACATCCTGAAGATGAAGGGGTGGGTGTGACCTGAAGCCTTTGTCCTTCAATTGTTTTCACAGTGTGGCCCATGGACTCTTTGTCTCAGAGTAAATTGGGATATTTGCTTAAAATGCAGTTTTCTGTACTTGCTCCAGAGGTGATGGTACCCAAATATTAGTTTCTTTGGAGGGACGCTGAGAAGGAAACCTGCAGGGCTCTGGACAGAGGGACATCAGCAGAATGGCAGAATAGGAGTTTCTAGCACCTTCTCCCCAAAGAACACTGATGAGCCTACACTGACACGCCATGATCCCTCACAGTCCATTGTGTCCCTGGGCGTTCCTGCCCTTCTATGGGTTTGGACAAATGTATAATGACATGTCTCCATCATTCTAGTGCCATGCAGAGCATTTCTGCTGCCCTGGCAATCCTCTGTTCTAGTTTCAGTCTTACGTCTCCATCGTGCTGTGTAGATCACGACATAACACAAGTTGCTTCAATAAATCTCTGCTATATATTAAGGTACTTTTCTCATTCTGTGTCTCTGAAAATCACTGCATTTTTTACATTGAAAAGATCCGTGGAGATTATTTAGCTTCCCTTGTTTTTGTTAAAGTTGGGGACACTGAGGTACAAATGGATGGGGTGTTTGATCAAGGTCCAACAGCTAATTAAAGACAGAGGTGGAGCATTTCTGCCTTCCATGACATTTCTCTGTCATTTCAGACTGAACACAGAGCAGCAGTATTGGCAGTCTTATTAGTGCTAGTCCTATGGTTTTTTTTTTTAGAGTAAGGTTGTTTTTTTTCCATCGTTAAAGACATTAACAATTATTTTCCTAGGCTCTTTTCCTTGTTTTCTAGCCACGTCAGACTGCTCACTTCCAGTCCTTGAACAAACAATCATTTTCAACACTCTATACTTTTGCTTATGCTGTTTCTGTTTCCTAGAATGTCCATCCTTTCTCCGACGCAAATCTCAGCTCTGTAAAGACTTCCTAACCTAACTCAACGTATTTCTTACCTTCTGAGCTCCTGTTGAATTCTAAATATAGCTTGCCACGTTGTAGAGAAACACTATCTCCTTTCATAGCCTACTAAATGACAATGTGTGATTGCTAATGATAAGCTGAAGTGTCAAACAAGATAAATATAGAGATAATAAGGGATCCTGCTGTATTTATTTTGAATCCTTCTCATGTCAAGCCAGGACCACCAAATTTACCCAAGGAAAGTAGCTTCTCCCTTTGTATTGATATGTAGCAAGTTCAGGCCATGGGATCCCTCCAGTCCTCTGCGAACAGCATTTTACACTGAAATCCGCATAGTTACCTTCTGCCTATGTTACAGCCCCCAGAATATAACAAGACCTTGCCAATTCCGTGATGACAGCCCACAATAAGAACCACACACATGAGCGCTGGTTACAGCTACCTCCTACCAGCTGTTGGGCACTCAGTAAATATTGTTTGAATAAATATGTCAGGGAATAGAGGAATGTGACCTATAATTTCACCTGGCAGTGAAATGCCAACATATTTTACTCCAGGCAGCAAGGCCCACTCCATGTTGTTTTAATAACTTAGTTGCAGTGCAAGGTTTATCATTCTCCAGTGAAGTATAAAACTAACAATATTTATTTGTGATTACCTTTTGAATGTCCTCCCAATCAGTAGTCATGGCCTACATCAACCCAGGTTGCATGTATTTCTTTATTCTTTTTTATTTTTTATTTTGATATCATTAATGTACAATTACTTGAACATTATGGTTACTAGACTCCCTCTATCATCAAGTCCCCCCCACATACCCCATTACAGTCACTGTCCATCAGCGTAGTAAGATGCTATAGAATCATTACTTGCCTTCTCTGTATATACTGCCTTCCCCGTGCCCCTCCCCACTACATTATGTGTGCTAATCGTAATGCCCCTTAATTCCCTTCTCCCTCCCTTCCCACTCCCCCACCCCCAGTCCCTTTCCCTTTGGTAACTGTTAGTCCATTCTTGAGTTCTGTGAGTCTGCTGCTGTTTTGTTCCTTCAGTTTTTTCTTTATTGTTATACTCCACAGATGAGTGAAATCATTTGATACTTGTCTTTTTCCGCCTGGCTTATTTCACTGAGCATAATGCCCTCCAGCTCCACCCGTGTTGTTGCAAATGGTAGGATTTGTTTTCTTCTTATGGCTGAATAATATTCCATTGTGTATATGTACCACATCTTCTTTATCCATTATTTCTGTATTCTTATACTTAATTTTCCTTGTTACATACTTAATAAGTTCTATATATCCTTGCTGTTGCATTTAAATGAACATAGTCATAGGCATATTATATATTTTTGTGTTAAAAACCAGACTCTCATAAGTTGGAAGGGATGGTGAGTCAGGACTCACTCCTCCTTTAGTGAAGGAGCTTCTTCTGATCCTTTGAGAACCCCTGAGCTATGTGACATTTTCACTGATGACATTTCCTGCTGACCCTTTGTAGCACTGGAGGGTTTCAACTCCAGGCAACTTCACTCTGGATTTGGTGAAACTGAATAATGATAATGGAGCATTGGGGGTAAAAGGTTTTATACCCAACTTTAATCTTGTGGTGGTAGATTGAGCACTAGAATCAGGTCTGCATCTTGCAAGTCCACCATCTGCAATCCACCTCTGCCTCTGCCCAAGCCCTGCGCAGAGATCTTTGTATAGCAACACAGACAATAATGGCTCATTGCCAGCATGTGTGTAAGTAAGCGCCTACACAGTAGGCCAATTATTACATCACTGCAGGTATGCAGCGGGCGAGTAGAGGAGGGTCACGTGAGGATCCTGCCCGTGGGAACTTCTATTTTCCCCACAGCCTTCTTTCAATATTGATCGATGATTGTAAAGAGTAGGTCTTTGGCTGCATTAATAGAAGGTATGTAGCTATCAGGAATGCTTTGACCTTGGTAGAATGGAGTATATAGTCCATATAATTTTTTTCTGTTGTGATATTAATGTGCATAGAAAGCTCTTGAGTAAACTTTACTGCCATTAATTAGCTAATTCATGGCAGGCAATTATTTAAGAAAAATCTATTTGCAAGGCTGAGACAACTCTGTCTTCAACCACCATCATTGATCCAGTCTACTATTTATTGACTTACTATAACTTATGAAGAGCTGAGCTTGATGAGGTGAATATAACAACAAAAATAACTGATCGAGGCCTTGCTAGGTGCCTGCCTGAACAATGGTAAGTGTTCTACATGCTGTTTTACGTGTACTTCTACTTACTCTTCATAAAAGAATTGTAGATTTTTAATTCTGCAAAACCTATTTGTGAAATTAAACAGTCCATGACCTGCATGCTATTTGTAACCTCATTCAAAAGCAAATCACATATTTGACTCCATTTTTTTTTTTTGACAAAACCATCGACACATTCCTGAGGACTTAGTGCATACGAGGTATGAAAGAAGGATGCTTATAACTTAGGACCATAAAGGTGTTAGGTAATCCAGTGAAGTCACACAAATACAAACACACAAATGCTGCAGGGCACCTTAGCCCTGCTATACGTATAATTACCGCAGGAATTCAAAGGCAGGAACTCTGCTTACAGGATAAAGTAGTGCGATTGGCTCTCCTCATTGATCTTCTCTGACGCCCCAGTGCGGTACTTAAATCATAAGCTGTAACATGGTTTAGGCTTTTTTCAGTAATACGAGTAAAACATGAACAAACCTCGCTTTTATTTGTAATCTGGGCCTTAGAAGCCTGTTTTTCCTCCACTGGCCTTCCAGGCTTGTTTTAGCATTCAAACAAGCTGACGACCAGAAAGAGTCCAGGTGGCAAGTGTTGGCTTCTAATTTACAGGGGGAAAAAAAAGCAACAAGAAAAGAATTTCCTTTCCCTGCAAACACATGGAGCAGCTGCTCTTTGCAGTAAGAGCATTGGCTTCTGCAGACCATTATGCACAGTGTACATTATGTGCAAGGCTGAAGTTCTGGAACCTTATAATTTGTGTGTGTGTGTGTGTGTGTGTGTGTGTTTCTCTCATCAGTTTTCTTGCTGAGTGACTCACTGTGGAGTTGTCATGGGGGGAAGATGGAAAGATGAATCAGATGAATCAGCTCCTTTAAGAACTGGTATTCCACCCACAGATAGGCCCGTGGTGACGGTGCTCCTTTCTCAAAGTTTTTCCTTCCTGGGAGGAATCCTTGCTCCTCTGCAGACCACGTGGCACTGAGGTCAAGGCAGGGCTTTGAGGAGAGTTTTTGATCCTGGACAAGCCATGTTTTTGTGGAAGATAAGGGGATATTTTTGACAGAGTGAAAGCAGGGAATGAGAAAAGTGTTCTTTGCTTCTATGATTAGACAGGTTCAAATGTCACAATCAGGAGTTGAAAATTAGTTAGTATCCTGTAATCATTGTTGCTAAAATCAGCAAACTGAATTTTTCTTTTAAGTATTTATAGCCTCTTGCTTCTTAGTTATTTAATACATTATGCTAAATGAAATGAGTTTCCTCAAACCCTAATATATTCTAAATTTGCTCATTTCTAAAATGTTATTCTCTGTTTAGTGTATTTCATTATTACATTATCCATCAGAGATCAGTGAAACCCTACTAGTTAGATAATAAAGTTTAAATAGTTTTTATTTCCTATTTAATTTTATAATAAATGTTAACATAAGAATGCGATTTCTTCTATAAATTCATCTCAAACCCAAACCTTTGCAGAAGATATATATATATTATATAATGTTATATGATATATAATAAAAATAAAGATGTTTAAAGATGTGAGTAGCTCCTAGCTACAGGGTGGTCAGCCTGAAGTCTGTGAATTCCTGCAACTTGAGACACTTTTGTGTGAATATGCATTTTTCTGACAAGTGGATTCCGAGCTTCCATTATCTCCCTCAAAGGATCTGTGATTCAAAAAAGAGTATGAATTATTATGTTAAATAAATAATATGATTTATATAGTTTGTGTATTGATGAGTAATATTTAAATGCCTTAAGATCTACCAGCTAATGCTAACAGGAATTACCATAATTATGAAAAACGTGTTTTTCCTGTTAATAAAATAGCAGTTTTTCCCCAAGGTCTGTGTTGTAGTAAACACTTAAACCATGAAAAATATTATTGGACATTTTTGTTCTTTTTCTTTCGGCAGCTATAGTTACTCTGTGTATTCATGATGTGTGCTGACATTTCATACATCAGAGCTTGGAATTTTATGGCTCAGTAATCTAAAATGGACTACTTTCACATCCACACATTTAATATCTTTGAATCTACAATTCCCTGGTAGATTCCTTATTACCTAACTGTATTAAGAATAGAGTTCTGAAACATTTGTCAGAGGGCTGACAGATAAAATAAATACGCAATTTATCTGGTTCTGTCATTAACATTGCCAGGAATTAAGACTGACAATTTTTCCCTCAAAATACATTTTGTCAGTACATAAACTACGTAAGTGATCTTCTCTGAAAGCATTTGCCCCCAAAGTAGTTTCCTAGTAGAATAGTCATTTACAGAATAGACCAGTTCTGACACTTTGAAACAGTCATAAGGAAGTATACTTTCTCCTTTTCAAAATATTGAGATATTTAGTTGTTCAAAATGTGAGTTCCTAGTGTACTGCTGGGCACTGTATCCCCAGACTGGTGAAAACTGAAGGCACCACAGTCCGAAGCACTCACTTTATACACGAGAAAACTGACGCTGTTCTGGATGGCTCCTAAGTGAGCCAAAGGAATCAGAGACCCCCCTGTTCTGGTTCTCTTTAACCCACTCCCCTCGTCCGGTAGACTCTAAGACTCACTCCCGGGCACTTACAAACCAGGACACGGGATCCAACGTTCAGTGTAGTAGGTACACGTGCCACCACCTTTGCAACCCGATTTTCTCACCCTCTGTGATGAAGCAGGACACCCTCGTTTCCCAGCCATTCTTTCCCTCCTAAGGGTGCCCAGCCACACTATGGCTGTGCTGTGCCTGGACCAATAAATACCTCTCTCCACCTGCCCCAACTGTGACTCGAGGAAAACTAAAATAGAATGGTCCACAGGCTTAAAATCCCGTTGCTTGTGAGCCGAGAGTACTGGACATTAGAGCTCCTACCTTTCAGCTCAAAGAAAGAACATCAAAATGCAGGCACGTGTAATCAGAGAAGTTAGGGGTCTTATTTCGGAAAACTTTTAGGCTTATTAAACTTGTACCTCACCTCTTATCACACTGAAACTTTAAGATAACTGTCTTAAAAGGCAAAATACAAAGTTATCACTGTGAGAAGGAAGCAAGATCTCAGGAGCAGCAACAATTTTAAAGTTGTTCAGAAGTGGGTTGAATCCACCTGGGGATTGTTCTGTCCTTTGACAAATTGCTTAATCTCCCTGAACCTCAGTTTCTTCATCTGTTAAGAAATTGTGGGGATGTGTAACATCTACATCAAATGGCTCTTGTGAACACCAAAATATTATGTGATATATAAGAGAAATACAGCTCATGGTGGGTGCTCAATAGACAGTCTTCATAGCCCATTCCACATACCCAAATGGTCAGAGTTTGTCCTAGAATGAAAAAAAAAATCCTTAAAAAATGTGTATGTTATAAATTGATATCAAACTGGAAAGCAGAGCAGGCTACTGGACTAGGACTTTCATAGCAACTTGTTAAGAAAATCATTAAAAGTAACAGAGACAACAGAATTAAAAACATACCTTCTGGCTTCTTTAGATTTACTTAGGGTTTCTGCCTTGCCTAGAACTGAAAAGTAATGCTAGGAGTAGGAAAAAAATCCACCTTTTTTGGGTAACTAATGTAAATGTCATTCTACAACTTTTGAAATGTAGTTAGATGCAAACAAAATGAGTATGGCCATAGTTTAATCAGTAAATAAGAACATTTGCGGGAAATGTCACTCTAAGTATTAAGAAAATGTAGACACGTTATGAAAATAAAATTGCATAAATACGTGCCTGGAAAACAAAGGTTGTAGCTTCTGGCACTCTTAAGACCTGGTAAAATGCCTTCAGTGTTTGCTAAACTTATGTTTGTTTTGTAGTAGGAAAACTCATGGCAAATTAGTTATGTAACTAGGAACATAAACAATTGACATTGTTCTGCCGAATTCTGTCTAATCATACCTGATTGACATATTTTCTGATTTCTTTGATCAGCAAGAAGAAATCAATATGAATTGTTGGGATTTACTAAAAGTAACAGCTGTTTTGTTATCATTCAACCTCATCTTTCTTCTCCCTTCTCCTCCCTCTCTTCTTCCCCCTCTTTCTCATTGTTGTACCCTAATAGTCTGATATTATTCAAGAAAGGTTGTTTCACGCAATTAAATGTGTGCCTAGATTCCATCTTTCTGAAATGCAGAAATCTTAATTGATCTAATATAATGCCTGGTAGGTATTGAGTAAACACTAGTTGAAAATTGGTAAGAATAAATAGATAGAACCCCAGCTTTGATTTATAAAACTGGAAAAACCTCTCTTTTCCTTTTCAGGTGACATTTAACTACACTGCCTGAGATCACTAACATGGGAATACCTTAGGGTCGCCTTGACGGGTAAGTGGCTGGGGTTGTGCTGGACCCCACACTCAGAAAGCCCTGTGCTTGGGGTAAAATGCTCTGTAATTGCTGCCTTGAACTTCTTAATAATTTAAATATGTGATCCATGAATGAAGCCCAGTGGAAGCATATGCCAGAGGCTTAGAGCCTGGTTCACACGAGGTTCTGCCTCCCTTCACCCCTTCCCCCCCTTCCCCGTCCCTTGGCCCACTGGGCCTGGGATCTCCTACCCTGCACTGCTGCCACGTTCAATCTAGGCAGCAACAGACTGGATTGCCTGATTGGGAGAAAGTTTCCAGTGCGTCATCACCCTCTCCCTGCAGGGGGGCTGGGGGGGCGCTGAAGATGGGCACCTGGAGGGCCATGTCAGGCACAGGCCGCGAGTCCCAGGCTGGGACCAACAGCATCTGGCCCTTGGCCTGCGCCCTTCCGGGAGGGGCAGACATCCTGGGAGGAGTCGCTATCCTGACAGTTAAGTGGTCCACTGTGGTTGGAGGCAGAGGGCCTAGTGGGAACGGGAGATTGATACCTGGTTCACCTGGTGCTCTGTGTCTTCACTGTGCCCTGAAACTGGCCCTGGTTGGTAGCTGGCTCTGGTTTCAGTGACATTATTAATGTAATACTTGCTGAGTGTTCTGGTTACATATTAATCTCTGAAAACTTCTCTGTATTGCATCATTAGGAAACTAGGAGTATTAAAAAATAGGCTTCCCACATCTAGCTAAGCATTAATTAATAGATGCTGTTTGCTAGCTTTTGATATATTATATTGAGAGACTACCCTGGAAGTGTTAAAAAATTTTAAGTTTGACTACTTCTATTTCATGTAAATTATAAATACTATTAAACCTTGCCTAGCAATATTTTCATGGGCCCGAAGTATCTGAGTATCTTTACAAGCATCGTAAAATTGAGAAATACATAGGACCGAGTGACCTTAATTAAAGAAGAGGGGACAAAAGGAAAAAAAAAAAGGAAAAGAACAAAAGAATAAAAGACAGAGGACAAAGAAGTGCAGAACTCTGAGAAATTAAGGGGTGACAGAATGACATCAGCAAGATGGCAGGACAGGAGGTTCCAGCCTTGAGCTCTGCTCAGGAATAGGTAGCCTGCTGGACAGTAGGGCAGCACTGGGGGGGAAGTGGGTTTGCAGGTGGAGGGAGTGGCGGAGGGGATACTACCAACGAGCAGAGCTATGGAGGGCTTGCTGTGTGTCTGACTGTCTGCATGCATGACATGTGTGACCCCACTCAGTGCTCAGCGAGACCCTGTGAGGTGGATGCTGTTGTCACTGATTTTATAGTTAAGGGAACCGAGTCCAGACAGTCAGCCCAGAGGCCATGCGCCACGTCACTACTCCACAGATGCATCTGAGTTTGAGATGATTTGGGCTGCTCATGTATGATTGGTGCAATTATAGAGGGCAACTTCAATATTAAGAGCAACACTTTAGTTTGTATTTCATTTATTGACAGAGAAATAACTGGAGGACCCAGGGTAAAAGCGTGGAATGAAAATAGCAAAAAACTTTTGATCTAATAGAACTTTACATTTGTACCTACCACTGTGAACTTCTCAAGGCATTCTCAGGAACGCTAACTCATTTATTTTGCAAAGTGACTTGGCAAGGCAGGTATCAAGGTCCCCATCTCACACAGACGAGGAAATGGAAGCTTTCAGAGATTAAGTGATCTCCAAACCCAGATAGTTTATAAAATGGAGATTCTAGTCTTCTGACTTCTTTCTACTAAGGATTATGAGGCAGAAAATTGTGAAAAATGAATATTTTTCTAATCCTCGTTGAAACAGTTAATTACAGACAGTTTTTCTTCTCCATGGAATCACTTTCAGTGGCTGCTATGCCATTCTACCTTATTCATTGGAATTATAATCGGCCAGAATAATTAAGAATTGTAATATATAAGAAAGAAGCTCATGGATTTTAGACATGATTTAATCCAATTTATTAATTGTAAAAGCCATTTGGACACTGGTGCTCATTATTTTATTTTCCCTTCGGGCAGACATTGCTAAATTGACTTTAGACAATTATCTCTCAGTATATTTTGTTCTTGAGCCAACATTTAAGAACCGTTATTTGAGAGTGGGCTTTGGCTTTCAATTATAAAGGGGAGTAAGAGGGATGCCGAAAGGCTGACTCAATTTTCCAGAACTATGCACGTTGAAGCGAGCAGTACAGTTGCGTGTACTGCCCCTGACATTCGGTGATGCGGTGGCAGAGGATTCACGGTGGGGCTCACTGGCCATGGCAGTTGCTCTCCCTTCTTCACTGAGGTTGGGTCCTTTTGTTCCTGAGTCCTGCTGAGCAGATCGAACCTGGGTATCTGTGTTCCTGAGAGCTATAGGAAGTAGGACAGGGTTAGGATAGATTGCAAAATTGAAGATGACCACGTTAATGTTTTTTCTCTGTCAACATGGAGCTAAGCCAATACCCTAGAACCATAGATTTGAAGTCTGCTTAAGTGGATCTTGAAGAGCTGGTGAAGATAATTAACTAATTAATTAATAGTGTGCCATGCTTTGTGTGGAGCTAGGACTATGGTGGAAAACAAGTGAGATACAGCTGTTACATCTGAAGCTTAGAATGTAATGAGAAAGAAATAAGGAAACACCTATTTAGTATGCCGGCCTCCAGTGGTCTAGCCTTTGCACAACCCCCATCCGGGCAACTGGATACAACCCTCATTGTATAAGGCTGTATGCTATAAGGCCTGCAATTAAGGCCCACACTGTATGTACCTTGACGTTTGGGGAAATCTGGGAGGGCACTGAGTGGCCCAACTCTAAGTTCTCCCCACTCTGCCCTAAGGGTGGGGTCCCCAGGCCACCACAGGGACCAGGCAGGGTGCATGTTTATCGCTCAGTAAAGGACTTTGGTTCTTGGCTAGCCCACAAAATTATTCCAACAAGCCGATCACATCCTCCCCCAGGTCACCCACCCTCTTACAACTACAAAGCCTGCCTTCTGCAGCCTCGGGTTGTTCACTCTGGTCTAGTGGGCATCTCCCATGGGCCCTGTGCGACATGGTGTCCTTTTCTTCCGGGCTGTGAGTGTATGTGACTAATAGGCTGTTGTCTGTCACATCTGTCCCGTGTTTGGCTCTGGTCCTAGGGTGGGACCCCCCTCCCTCACTAACAGAGTAAAGAGGAGGTGACCGAAGCCAAGGAACTTTCGACATTGAGTTAAGATTCGGTTTCCTACTACATCCACTTACTGCAGGGACCTGAGAAGTGGGCGGGGTTCAAAGGGGCTGATGTGAGTGTAGACTACTCTGGGAAGGAGTTAAAACTCCACACACAGAACAATGAAAGCTTAGTTTTGCTGTACTCCTTCCCTCAAAATCCTATTTTCATGAACTCAGAAATGGCTCAGAAATAATGGAACTTTTTTTGCCCATTGCTTTTATTAAGCTGAGCTATGAATGGATAGATAATTTGGAGACTTAAAGAGGCAGAGATTGAAGGTTCATATTGTTCAGTTTGTACGTTTGGCTTAGTTGGGAGGTTCAATCTTTCCTGTCAATTTTCAATTCTAACATTCGTCTAGCAAGTCTTGTGGAAGGTTATCCATCTTTGGGTGAGAAATCGGAGGCGGCTCATGCATGTAGCCATAGTTCAGCTTGTTTACCTGCGAAGCAGTAATTCCCTGACTAAGGACAGAATTATCACTTATCATCTCTTCTTAATTAACTTATATTTTCATTTCAGTTCAAAGCAAACAGATCACAGTCTGGCAACCCTGAGGAGGGAGGCTCCTTAAATCAGACGCTTGTGTATTTGTCTGGCTATGTGCCATGGCGTCCCTGATAACGGTCATCTGACATTGGCCAGGACAATTGTTACTTAACTGGGCACAGAGGAACTGGAATAAAAATAGGTAATTGTATAAAAAAAGTGATCAAAACAGCCACTTTGTGTCACCGAATTGAGATGAAAATGGTGAATCACATCTTTTCGTCCCATTTGTTATCCTAGTACAGTAAGTGGTGACAAAGCTTACCATTCAGAGATACCAGGATGACCCCTTGACCTCCAGTACGTCTTACTTTTTGGGTCCACGCAGTGTGGAATTCTACTTGGACAGAGTAACTTTGTAACCTCTCTTGGCATCTTTAATTTGGGGGGTGTTAGACTGCCATTTGATTGCAGTCTAAGGGAAGAGTTGGGGAGGTAAAAAAGGAACAAGAATCTCAAAGGAAAAAACAGGATGCTGCTCAGGGCAAGGAGGCTCTCCTGTCACACTGCACTTATTCTACCAGTCTGGAGACACCCCAGGTGAGAGAAAGTAAGAATGGGCAGACAGGCAGGCATTGTGAAATTACGCAGGATATAATAGTTACGGCCACCACTGCCTGCGGGTCTGCCGAGGGACAGGAAGCCGACAAGATATTTATCCGTACTAGAGCAATAGGGTTCTTAAACTTGGCTGCACACTGGGGTCCACTGGGTTGCTTAAAAAAGAACACTGATGCCTGCGTCCTCTCCCAGAGACTCCAGCTTAATTGGTTTTGGGTGCAGCTTGAGCATTCGTATTTTTTATAAACTTCCCAGGGGATGCTAATGTGCAATCAAATTTGAGAAACAGTTAATTTACTTCTTCCCACTACCTTAGAAGGTATGTATTGTAATGCACATTTTAATAGTGGCCCAAGTAAGACCCAGAAGTTGAATAAATTATCCAAAGTCATGCAGCCAGTAAGTGTCAGAGTAAGGACTGGAACACGGCTCTGCCCACTCGAGGGCGTGTGCTTTTCCACTAGCTGATTGCTCCGGGGCAGGGCAGGGAGGGAAAGCGACTCCGCCTTGGGTAAATGAGAGCTGACCATAGAGCGCTGTTATTCATTATTCACCTTTTATATGAGAAGCAGCGTGCACAGGTGAACACTGGCCATGCAGCCGCTTAAAAAACGCTGCTAACACTTTAGAGCCCAGAGTCCTAAATTAAACTGATTTTCTGTATTTAGGGGCATTCAAGTTGAGGTTGGCTCTCTGAGCTCCTTGACTGAAAGAAAAGAAAGGTTATCTGGGAATTATGCATCAAAGATGAAAATCAGTTCTTTTCTGTTTTATGAATGAATTACAGTGGATATATTTGGCATTTCATAATTTTTCTTACCACTCCCATTATCTTTTTTCTAGCTCACTTTTCATGTGACAGAGTGATTTATTGACTGTCTTTTAAAAGTTCCATTTCACTGAACAAATCGTGAATATAAAAATCTGCCACTTGACCTAACACTGACTCGGATATTCAAAAGCCTCATTTGATTAAAAAGAACACACGGAAATGGAGCCAACTCCAAGATTTGTTCTTTTAAAAATCAGCGGAAGGCAATCCAAATTTTCTTTTAAGGCGACCAGAGGCTGGCTTTCTTTCTATTTGTAAATATATTTGTATGCCTCGTCCTGGCTCTCGTCATCTCCACCTAATGAAACCACACTGTATTAGCACCTTCTCAAGAAACATTCTCAAGAACCTATCTTCTCAATGCTTCCTGCCAAAATCCAGAGCAGGTTATCTGCAGGGGGACTTGAATGTGTAAAGCAAGCATATATTGGAAGCGGAAGTCCCAAACTAAAACTAGATTTCTATGTTCTTTTAGTAATTACTTAGGTATGAAAGGTCTGAGGATTATTTATAAAAGCAAAAGACTGGAAAAACCCAAATGATCCTCAATAGAAGACTGGTTGACAAAAAAGGATAGAAACTCCTTACTGTTAGGGTCTAGGACTCCGGGGTTTCCCAGAGAACAAGACACACGGACACGGAGATGAAAATCCAAGCAGTCTTTATTCAGCCAGCAAGCTGGGGTCGACAGCACCTCCCCTGACACGCAGGCCGAGTCCGAGCTGCCGACCCCGAAGCAACTGGGTATTGATTATATAGGATCTTCACAGCAGTTACATCAAAGCCCGCGCAGTTCTACAACTAATAGGTTTAAAACACACTCTATATTGTAACCAATGGGAAACATTGTAACCTTTTTAGGGAACGCGCCAGTTGCCTGCCCGCTTCAATTGTTATCTCTTGCTTGCCCAAGCATGTCTATGTGACTTACAACGGGTTACATCCCCAGGCGTTCCCTGGCTGTTGCCCACTTCTAGTTATCTTACTTAGGGTAGGCGCATTTCTCAGAAGCCTCGGGTAATTTACACAAGAAAAGACTGGGTGGCTCTCGCTCTAGGCAGTCAGGTTAAGTGTCATTAGTTCTTTTTCCTGACTTGATACTCTCTGCACTCCGTTACAATGACAAAAATCTTGAGAAAGTCTTAGCTCTGAGTGGCAGCTATATGGAAGTTCAGGATACTGTTCTCTCTACTTCAATGTATATTTGAAAATACTCAAAATAAAAATGTTGACACAGTGGTGAAATGTAAGATTTAACAACATGCTTCTTGTCACTTGCTGAGAGATACATAACCAGGCATTTACATGCTTAACCTATGCCTCACTATCCTTATGTAACAAAAAGGATTGTCATAGACATGGAAATAGGTCACCGAAGGCAGTACCCAGGTTTGGCTAACTGTATGTGTGTGGAAATATCCCACAGATTACGGTAGGTAGCTATGACCTCATAGAAAAGTTGGGCTATAAACTGCATAAATGGAGAATGTTCCAGTTCCCATTGGTCTTGGGGTACTACTTACAACCTTCCCTGTTTAAGACACTCAAGAGACTGTTTAATTGACCTGACTCAGTTTGGACTGGCTGGGATTCTAGCAAAACAGTGTTTGTTATTTTAATTTTGTTGATATGATTGGAAAGGAACTTTTTAAATGTCTGAAAGCTGCCAGAAATATCTTTTTCCAGGTAAAATTTGAAAGAAGGTGCCAGTTCCCCTCTGCGAAGGCTAGGCCTTCTCCCAAGCGAGGTCTTACAGAACCCTTTTCATACTCCCTCCTCACATTTATTTTCTTGTTCTGTCTCTCCCTATGCAGGGCTCACTGTGAATCTTGGGGACCCCACCTGGGTCTTTCGTCAGTCCCATGCCACAACCCCAAGCCACTCAGCACTTCTCTCCTCCCCTCCTGCTTACCTTTATCTTATAAACAGTTACTTTTAATTTGGAGACCCAGATGTGAATTAAATATAATTCAGGGGAATTGAATTTGAGTCCTAACTTAAACTGGGGGCACTGGAAAGGACTAGAAGAGTCCCAGGCAGGTAGTACCCCCTGGTTCCCAGCAGAAATTCTCAAACACAAATTCTTCCAAGGGAAAAATCCTCATTCATAGCCTCCAGTTTCCTCAGATTAAAATATCAACCACACATGAGCTCATAATAAAAAATCATCAAACATACAAGGAAAGAAATTATGAGTGAAATTAAGAAACAACAAAAATTGAGTAAGGGCTGCAACCTCTGAGCTACTGGCATTATCAGACATGGAATATAAAGTATCAGTTCATAAAATGGTTCACAAATAAAGGGTAAATTTTTTTAAAAATAAGAGGTTATCCAAAGTGATAAGTGATATATAAATGATAATACCACCTTACCCAGTTGGGCTGATATTGGCAAATGCCATGTAAAAAAAAACATACACTTTTAATACAAACCAACAATTGCACTCTTGGGCATTTATCCCAGAAAAATGAAAACTACTGTTTACACATAAACATCTACATGAACATAGCCTTTATTCATAACCCCAGACTGGAAACAACTTAAATGTCCTTCAGTGGGTGAATGGTTGAACATAAATACATTCATATCATGGAACACACTCAGCAATAAAAAGAAACTATTGATACAGCAACAACTGGGATGGATCTCAAAGGAATTAAGCTGGATCAAAAAGCCAATCCTTAAAGGTTGCATACTGAGTGATTGTATTCAGATAAGGTTCTTGACAGGACAATGTTATGGAGATAGGGAACAGGTTAGTGGTTGCCAGAGGGTAGAGAGAGGATGGGGAGTGGGAGGAAGGGAAGTTGGTAATGGCTTTAAAAGATAACGAGGGACTCTTATGGTGTTGGAATTGTTCTGTGCCTTGACTATGGCGATAGTCACATGAAACTACACACGTGATAAAACTTCATAGAACTAAATACACACACACACATACACACGTGTATGTAAAGCTGGTGGAATCTGAATAAGATGCGTGGATTTCATCAGCATCAGTTTTCTTGTTGCGTTATTGTATAATAATTTTGTGAGATGTTACCACTGTGGGAAAGTGGGTGAGGTGGTTACAATATTTCTCTGTGTTACTTCTTATAACTGAATGTGAATCTACACTTCTCAAGATGAAAAGTTTAATTAGAAAAGCAAAAGCACGCAAAAAGTAAGTACCATTTTGAAAGCAATGGAAATGTAAGGTACATTGGCATAAATCTAACAAAGTACATGCATGGGTTGTATGTGCGAAATAAACTGTATTAGGAAACTCTAGAGAAGGTCTAAGTAAATGGAGGGATTATACATATTCATGGTTAAAAGACTTAATATCATAAAGATACTGGAGTTAGGAATCTAATAAAATTCCAGTAAAATCCCAGTAGAATTTCTTGAGGAAGTTGACAAGCTGATTCTAAAATTTTGAGACCCAGAAATACTTAAAATACTTCCAAGAGGAGTAAGATGGAGGAGCTAATGCTACCAAATTTGGAGACTTTCCATAAAGCCATGGAAATCAGTATTGTGTGTCCCAATGATAAAGTCTTGTATATGTGAAAATTTCTTTATAACAGTGTGAGCATTGTGGATTGCTAGGGATGAAACTGACTGTTAATAAATTGTGTTGGGCCCTTGGTTATCTAAATGAAAACTGAAACTGGATTACTTCTTCGTACCTTTCCCGAGATTAAATACCTAAATATGATAACTTTTATGAGAAAATATAGGGAGATATTTTTATGACAGGGATAAGGAAGAATTTCTTGAACATGATACAGAAAGAACCAACATAATAGAAAAGATAGAAAAATTTAACAAAATTAAAATCAACAACTTCAGGTCACCAGGACACTCTAAAAAAAACCGCAAATTAAAGTTCACACTGGCAGAAAATAGTTACATTTACAATGTATAAAATCACTAAACCATTACTAATCAGAATATATAAGAACTATAAACAGAATAGCAAATGTCAATAGAAAAAGTCAGTACAAAATCAGTAACACACATGAATAGACATTATACAGAAAAAGAAATACAAATGTCCAACAGTTATGAAAAGCTGCTCAATTATGTAATCAGAAAATACCGATTAAGACAACAGTGAGATATCATTTTATATCATTTGATTGGAAAAAGCAAAGAAGCCTGTTATTATGTGTTAGTGAGGAAGGGGAATAATGGGTGATTTTTACATACTACAAGTATAAAAAATGTAAATTGCTGCAATCACCTCAGAATGCAATTAGGTACTATGTTCATATGGCCTGTGTGACAGCAGTTTTATTCTTAGAATACACTAGAGAAATTCTTGTTCATGTATCAGGAGATGTGTGTATAAATTCTTTACAACACTGTTTATGATATCATAACATGAAGTCAACATGGTCATTGTAAGAAAAAAGATGAAGTGCTCTATATTTAGATGATGAAATAGTACATAGAGAAAATGAATGAATTATTGTTATTTTGAAAAACTTCAGTGAACCTTAAACTGTATTGACTGAAAAATCAAGCTATGCTAGACAGCCTTTAATGTGTCACCATTTTTATAAACTTTTAAGGAAAACAAAGTTAAATATTATATTAATTATATATTATTGCATTACTTTTTAAAACAGAAATAAATGCACAATTCAGGATAATGATTACTTTTGAGTGGGGTGCAGTGTAGTAACATAAGATGCAAGTTTCATAACATTCTAGATCTTAAGTTACGAATTTAGAGTGATACTGAAAGGAAAGGAGCGACACACAGCAGCAATTCACCGGAGAATTCTGCTTTATTAGGGAAAGGTGCTGGGTTATATAGGAAGGGGCATGAGTTGATTGAGGTGTCACTTCTACGGGGCTGGTGGCTATTGGCTAGGTGCTGGGATTGGAGGGGGTGAGGGGTGAGTTCGCCATCTTACGGGTGGGGGCCCTTCATTCCCCCCTTTCTCCTCTATGGGGTTGTGGACGTTGCTTTCTCTCTGCTTCCTGCTGAACGGGGGTGGTGAAGGGAGTGAGGGCTTGAGGACTGGGAGGAAAGGGTTGATAGGACTCCCCACAGTAAGGACGTCTTCAGGTTGGAAATCAATGAAGGTTCCCTGTAACCATAGGTCGAGGACTTGTTGATTCCAATGGTGCCAAGAGGATACGGGTGCCAGAAGCCAGGAGTCTGCGGCTATTGTTTCCAGGAACAGTTTCCAGCGGGCAGAGGGGTCCATCTCAGCATGTGGTAAGGAGGTCACGTGAGGGTGAGGGATCTTCTGTGGCTAAAAGCTGGTAGTTCCTGAGTAAAAGCTGGTTGAAAGTTTGATTAGAGATTTTTCCGACTTGGGATTTTGAGGAACTTTATTATACAGGGTAAGAAGAGACAGGCGAGAAGAATGATTATTATGGGGCCTGCAATGGACCAGAGCCAGGTGAGGAGGGGGTTTGTTAGTATTGACGAGAATGGGTTGGAATTGGAAGCAGAGTGGAGGCTGGAGGCAAGGTCATTGAGTTTGGTAATGTCAGTTTCTACAATGCCGGATTCGTTGATGTAATAGCAGCACTCTTCCCGGAGGAAGACGCAGGTGCCGCCCTTCTCGGCTGTAAGCAGATCTGGGGCCTGCTGGTTTTGAAGGGTGACTTTAGCTAGCGAAGTGACCTGTCTTTGGAGAGAGGCCAGGGAATCAGCAGTGGATATCAGGGCTCTCTCAAGTTTGGCGTTGAGATCTTTAATTGCCCATAGAGAGTGACCCAAGGCTCCCCCAGAAAATCCTGCCTCAATGGCTGAGGTGGTCAAAGAGATACCCACCATGATGGGAAGGAAAGCAGCCCTTTTTGTGTGCGAGGGCAAGGGAGGTTGGAGCTCAAGAAATTCTGCCATGCTGTAAAGTGTAAACTGTGGGATTAGGGTGACGAGAATGCAGGGTGTATCGGAGTTGAGAGGCAGTGAGTTGAAAAGACTGCCATTACACCAAAAGAAGTGTCCCGGTTGTGTAAAAGTCTTAGAGCTGGAGGTGGGGGTGTAGATAGAGAGGCAGTGAAGTGCGCTGGAGGGGGGTGGAGTTGGGCCTACACAGTGGTGGATGGTGAGATTATCTGCGTATTCTGGTTCCCATAGGGGTATGTCTGCCAGGGGGCAGAGGGGTTGTCCTTCTGCATGGAAGGAGTAGTTGGAAATATTAAGGGGCACGGCGGCCAGCAGTGGGCGCTGTAGTGATGCGCACAAGAAACAATTGGCTGTGTTAAGGGTGTGGTTGAGAAAGATGGTGGTGTCCTGAATGAGCTGTAACCAAGAGTAGGAGGAATGAGAAGATGAAGAGGCGCCGTCAAGAGTTTGGATAATGACTTTCTCGGAATGTCTGATATCTGATGCAACTTGAGAGATCTGGGAGCGAGAGGGAACATACTCTCGAGAGATATGAAGGGTACCGTGGGGGGTTGAGGGTCCCCCATAGTAAACTGAGGCTGTGACCCCGGTGGCCCATCGAGAGTCCCAGGGATCTGGGATTGATAAGGAGAAGGAGCCGTTGGGATATTTCATGAAACAGTTGGAGGAGTAATACTGTGGGTACCAGGAGTTACCCATGTAGTGAATGTTGCAAGACCAGTAGGGACATCCCCCGTAGGTGTCTGGCCATCGCCTGCAATAGGCTTGTTTTTGGTCATAGAGGAAGCAGAGGTGGGGAGAATAAGGGGAGCTGCTAGTGAACACTTCGGTGGAGGGAGGAAAGTGGAGGTATAAAGGCTCAGAGCAGCCTTTCAGAGGGCAGTCTGGTGTGGCAATGAGGGCAGTAACTTTTGTTTGATGCTGTGTGTAAGTCTGTCTGACTTTGAATCTCCATACAAAGGAGGCTGGGGTGGTGGGGAAGACAATAGGAATGAGGAGAAAAAGCGAGAGCGCAGTAAAGGAGGAAAAAGTCATGATTCGGGTATGGATGGCAAAGGGGGTGAATGGGATTTTGGAGGAAAGAGGACCGTCGGGAGGGAGGGAGAGTCTGTAAACTTTTGTAGGTTAAGAGATCTTTTAGGCGATGTGGGGACAGAATGGTAAGGGGCACCCTGAATGTCAGTTTATGAGCTTCCTTCTGCAAGAGCTGTCCAGCGGCTAATGCCCGTAGGCAGGGGGCCCATCCCTGAACTGTGGGGTCTAATTGCTTGGAGAGATAAGCTACTGGGGCAAAGGATGGGCCATAATATTGGCCTAGGACTCCTAGAGCTTGACTGGACCTCTCATGGATGTATAATGAGAAGGGCTTCGACAAATCAGGAAGATGGAGAGCTGGGGCTTCCACAAGGGCTTGACGGAGCTTAATGAAGGAGTGTCGGGGTGAGGAGGATAATGGTTCTTCAGGGGGGCCCTTGCTGAGGTCGTATAGGGGTCTTGCCAACAGGGAGAAGTTAGGGATCCACGCTCTAAAATACCCAGCCAGGCCTAGAAAGGAAAGGATTTCTGTCTTGGTTTTGGGAACGGGCAGGTCAGAGAGGAGCCGTTTTCTGTCTAAGGTAATGGACTTTCTTTGTTGAGATAGAAGGAATCCGAGGTAAGTGACAGAAGGGGAAGAGATTTGAGCTTTGACAGGGGATACCCGGTAACTTCTGGAAGCTAGAAGGTTAAGTAGGGAGGCAGTGTCAAGTTGAGACTGTTCCCACGAGGGACTGCAGAGTAGAAGATCATCCACGTATTGTAATAAGGTGGACTCGGAGTGATCATGATGAAACTGTTTGAGGTCCTGAGCTAGGACCTGTACAAAAATATGGGGACTATCTTGGAAGCCTTGTGGCAAAACTGTCCAAGTGAGTTGTTCAGAATGTCTTGTGTATGGGTCCATCCAGGTGAAGGCGAAAAAATCTTGGGAGGAGGGGTCCAGAGGGATAGAAAAAATGCATCCTTGAGATCTAGGACTGAGAAGTGGGATGCCGAGGCAGGGATCTGCGATAAAAGGTGTATGGATTTGGAACTAAGGGATGGATAGGGACAATGGCCATGCTGATGAGGCGAAGGTCTTGGACAAGGCGGAAAGATCCATTGGTTTTTTTTTAACAGTTAATATGGGGGTATTAAACGGGGAGTGAGTGGGTCTGAGGTAATTTTTGTTTAAGAGATCTTGAATGATGGGTTGGAGGCCTATGAGGGCTGAAGTGGTTAGGGGGTATTTATTGGGCCTGACAGATATACTGAGAGGGGTCACATAATTTGATAGAGGCAGGAGGACATAGAGCTACGGAGGGGCTTGTAATGTCCCAAACTTTGGGATTTACAGGGTGTATGAGGGCGGAACCGGAGCTTTCATTGGGTAGAGGGGGGTCGTCGGCTATGAGGGCCATCAGAAAGGGAGTACTGGGGGCTGTGGGAGTGGATATAGTTATGGAAACGTGGAAGAGGGAAAGGATGTCTCGTCCTAGTAAAGGGATGGGACACTGGGGCATAACCAGGAAGGAGTGGGAGAAAAGTATGGGATTGTCTTGGATTGTGCATAAAAGTGGGGGGGTTTTAATGGGAAAATCTGTTTACCTCCTACCCCGACTATAGGAGTAATGGCAGGCATGGTAGGGCCCCGGTATTCTCGTAAGACTGAGAAGGTGGCTCCTGTGTCTAGGAGGAAGGAGATGGGGCGGCCATCTACTATTAAAGTAACCCTGGGCTCCTGTTTGGTCATGGAAATGGTCGGGTGAGAAGCCCCCAGGCCCCGTCAATCTTCTTCTGCCAGCCCCACTACGGCGGGCTTAGGATGGGGGTTGTTTGTCCAGCCTCCCCTTCGGGTGGTTGGGCAATCAGAACCCCAGTGGCCCTTTTTGTGGCATCTGGGGCATGGGGTGGTAGGAGATCTGGGGGAGGGGCATGCCCTTGACGAATGTCGTTCTTGTCTGCACTTGAAACAAGCTCCTGGGGGGCGCTTGTTTGTAGAGGGGCGCCCAGGTTGTGGTTTTATCAGCTGGGCCAACATTTGGAAGTTGGCCTGATCAGCCTTTTGTTTATGGCGTTCTTTCTCCTCCTCCCAGTTATGGAAGACTTTAAAGGCCACTGTTAGGATCTCAGTCTGTGGGGTAGCGGGGCCCTGTTCTAACTTTTTGAGTTTAGCTTTAATGTCGGGGTAGCTTTGAGCTAGGAAGTATGTCATAAGGACATGTCTTCCGTCAGGCATTTCTGGGTCCAGGCTGGTATACTGTAATAGGGCATGAATGAGTCTGTCTAAGAACTTGGAGGGAGTTTCCTCTCTCCTTTGAATTATGTCTTGGAGCTTTTGAAAATTGACTACTTTACGAGCTGCATTTTTCAGACCTGCTATTAGGCAGGAGGCGAAAATATCTCGAGAGCAGAGACCCACGGTGGTGTTATAATCCCAGTGTGGGTCTTGTTCGGGGACAGCAATGGGGTCGGGGGTAGGTGGGATCAGTCCTGTGGGTTTCCGTAGTGTGCGTTTGGGCAAAGTCCCAAACTCGTCTATGTTCTTCAGGAAGGAGGGTATTGGCCAGGAGCATGAAAATGTCATGATGTGTGAGGCTGTATGACTGGTGGGTCCATTGAAACTCCCTGATATATGTAGTGGGATCAGTGGAAAAGGAACGTAGGTGTTTCTCAAGTTGGGCTAAATCTCCTAAGGAGAAAGGGACGTGAACGCACATGATGCCTTTGGATCCTGCTACCTACTGGAGGGGGGCTATAATTTTGGGAGGCTCTTGGGACCTAGTTAAAGGGGGCTGAAAGGCTCAGGCTCAATCTGCGGGGGAGGGGCAGGTGAGGGGGATGAAGGCGGGGGAGGTGAGATGGGGAGGAGATGGTGGGGGAGGAAGGGAGAAGGGCTGTTGTAGGAGAAGAAGGGGAAGGGAGTGAACGGGAAGCTTCTGCGGGGGAGACAGCGTGCAGGCTAGGAGAACTTGGGGGGAGGCGCGGGGAGGAGGAGGCGGAAAGCTTCGATATAGGGAATCTCCTTCCATTTTTTCAGGTGCTGGCAGTAGTTAAAGAGATCGTGAGTGACATTAGGATCAAGAGTTCCCCCTGTGGGCCATTGGTTGTTATTGTCTAGGGGGTATGTCGGCCAATCTTGGGAGCAATATTTACGGAGAAGTTTTGGTTTTATATCAGGCGTCAGGGAGAGGGTGGCTAGATGCTTAAGCAGGCATTCAAGAGGTGAACTTCCAGGGAGGGATGAGGAGGCTCCCATGGCTAAAGGACAGAGAAGGAGACAAACAGGGGAAGATGAACAGAGATCCTTGGACTGGAAACAGACGGCAAGGAGACAAAGGGCATCCCCGATGATCCTTGGTGGTCTGCGGAAACTTGTATACAAGTCGGAATTTCTTAGGTAGTGTGGGTTGTCACCCAGACTTCTCTAAGAAGACAGAGTGCCGGAGTCACGAGGAACCTAGTACTAGGAATTTTCAGCGGACAGAACGGATTTCGGCAGGCAGAACGGAAGGAGGCGGGGGAAAAGGGAGCGTTCTCATCCGCAAGGGAGCCACCTCGTTTATGGCTGTTGGAGGAGGGGCCTGAGGGTCCACTGCAGCTGTGAAGGCCTGAGGTGGGGAGAGTTCCCTCCTCGTCTCCGAGCGTCAGGGCCTTGCCAGACGATCATGGTCAATGGCGCGGTGATAGCTCAGGGAAGAGCGGCCCACTCCGGGGGGAAAACTTATCCAAAGGCCAAAGAGGAGTGGTGAGTGTGATGAGCCAGCGCCGGAAAAAGAGGACGAGGGAAAGCTGCTGCTGGTGTCG
Source organism: Manis javanica (assembly GCF_040802235.1). NCBI lineage: Eukaryota > Metazoa > Chordata > Mammalia > Pholidota > Manidae > Manis > Manis javanica. The sequence goes on from NC_133164.1 coordinate 8,139,553, forward strand.
GGGGGAAGATGGCGCCCAGTTGGGGTGTCCTGTCTCCCGGGTTTCAGCACCAAGGAAAGGAGCGACACACAGCAGTAATTCACCGGAGAATTCCGCTTTATTAGGGAAAGGTGCTGGGTTATATAGGAAGGGGCATGAGCTGATTGAGGTGTCACTTCTACGGGGCTGGTGGCTGTTGGCTAAGTGCTGGGATTAGGGGGGGCGAGGGGTGAGTTCACCGTTTTATGGGTGGGGGCCCTTCAGATACATTTTAAGATACTGCTGCATGACTTACATATATGTCACATCTTTTTCATGTATTGGATATTAAATAATGCATTTTAAGTAGGGAAAAATGCCCATTGTAGAAAACTTCAAATAGACAAGATCAAATGTCAATAAAAATTCATCTCCCTCAAGAGAATGAAAAGCAAGCCACAGACTGGGAGAGAATATTAGCAAAAGATATATCTGATAAATGACTGTTATCAAAATATAAAAGAGCTAAATGAACCCTGAAGGTTACAGTGGTGGTAACCCACTCACTCTCAAATACTTCAGGGAAAACAAATTGGACTTAGAATTTTTCTTTAAGTTTGAGATAGTTTCAAAATTTAAAAAAATTTTTTTTAATGAAGCTGGTCATTATCAGTATTCCTAATAGGACATTTCAGTGTTTGGTTTATTTGTCTGCTATTCTCGTTTCCCCAGGTTAGGGTATGTAGACTCCTAGTCATTCTGAACATCTGCGAGGCCCCGGGGGAGGGGGGAGGCATTACTCTCCATGTGATGTCCACTTCTGATGGCCAAGGTTTCTTCCAGGCGGGCTCAGGTTGCTGACCCAGTGAGAGCCTCCCCCTCAGAGACAAGTTATAAAAGGCCCTCTGCCCAGGGGAGCCTTAATTTTTTTGTTAGGTTTCCATTTCTGTGCTCTAAAATTTAGGGCTGTCAGATAGAAGCAGGAGGGCATGTGGGGCCATCCCCAGGCAGGCAAAGTAATGGATTGTCTCACACTTGCCCATGGGGCAGCTCCCCTCCTGCCGCAGCGACAGGCATTCAGCACCCTGCCTGCCAGGAAGGCTTCCGGGTCTGGGCCACCTTCCTCCCACTAGCCCGGCTCAGCCAGGCTGCGTTGCCAGACTCCTACGCTTGCCACTGATTGTCTACTTCTTTTGAACTTTCTGGGTTTCTTGTCTTCATCAAGATTTACCTCTGAATGTAAATTGAGTTTAATATAAACTGCGTGAATATAAGCTGGATTTAAGTCCAGTGTGGGCGAGCTGCTCTCTTCCTAGTGGGAGAGCTTGCAGGAGAAAAACAGAGACATTGGCTGGTCCAGAGCTCTGGCTGATTTAAAAGTAGCCACTGCTAGTAGGAGTGTTAGTTACTGCTGACATCTCTCCAGACTTCAGGAAAGATCTGTTTAACCTCAAGGCTACGATTTGGATGGAGTTTGATTAATGAAAGGATGCAGCAGTGTCTGGGCAAAAAGGAGCCCGTTGCATGTGGTGGAGGGCAAAGCAAGGGAAGCGAAAGCTGGTCGGGAGAGGTAAACTGACTCTGTTATGTTTTCTAAAGTTTTCTAATGGGTATGCTGTACCTTTCTAGTCAAGAAAATAATATAAAAATGTACAGTGACCGTATAGACACATGTGTCTCAGTACTGAGTTAAAATAGTGAGAGCTTCAGGTCACATGGAATCCCTAGCTAGACAATTTTCTCTTGAAAAAGAAAATCGAACTTGACATTCGCTTTAATGGTGCCCACCGGTATCAGATTTGAGGGAGGGATTGACAATAAAAAAGTAAATTCAATGTAGATTTAATGGTAACATTAATGAGAAATTATTCTAGTTCCTACAGATTAGTAGTATGCCACTAATGTGGTGAACAGCTACCAAATTTTCCTTAGAAGACATGTTGGATTTGTTTCTAAGTATATCAGTGTGTCACTACTTTGAGTTAATTTTACATCACTTTTACTTCATAGTCCTTTCTCTCTTTTCTTTTTCAAGTTAATAAAAAAATTAATTGTATCATTCAATTGGAACATTGATATTACATAAGAAAGCAAGGCATTTGTAAACCTAAAGATCCTTTCAGTGTAACTCTTGAATTGGCAGGAGAGGATTAATTATTTAGAGGCTTCTTGAGTTTTCCCACTGGAATCTTAGTCATTGTTGAAAATGTATCACTTGTAGTAATTCTTGCAGTCACTCTTTATTTATTCGTTAAGCTTACTTTGGGTCTCTGCTCGGTGCAATGTAGTCCTTGGTAAATAAGAATTAATGCTGGTCTTCAGAGAGGTTACTGTCCAGCAGAGGAGATAAGACGCATATCAGAAATACTATAAAAATTAGGAAGTGGTGAGTCCAGCAAGAATGAAGACAGGCTAAGTGGTGGTCAGGGAGTGTGGTAGGGAGAGAGAGTAGGGTGATTCTTAGGGAAAAGAAAAGCATGACAGAGGCAGGCAGGCAAGCCCCAAGGTGTGATGTGGGAACAGCCAGTGGAGGCTACATTGTGTATAGAGATACTGCTGTCACCCCCAGTCAGGATGACCTGTATGAAGTGAATGATGGGTTTGTGGGTCTTAAGGTTCTTGCTCCATAAAAACCTCAGACCCATTACAGGTGACAGATAGACTTCTATGTGACCCAGGGGACATATACAATGAGGCGGCCATTGTACTCTGCTGGGGGGCAGTGGGCTTCAGCTGTCCGGTGATGTTCTCTCTCTCTCTCAGTCACTGATGAAGCAGCAGCCTTTTTCTTTGATCTTCACACCTGTGATGGTCCATTTTACACATCAGCATGGCCAGGCATTTGTCTCAGTTATTCAATCAAACTTCAATCTCGGTGTTGCTGTGAAGGTATTTTTGTAGATGTGAAGTCCATAATCAGTTGATTTAAGCCGGGGACAAGATTCTAGATAATCTGGTGGGTCTGATCCAGTCGGCTGGAAGGCCTTAGGAGTGGAACTGAGGCTTCCCTCAGAGGGGAGGAATTCTGCCTGGGACTGGAGCTTCAGCCCCCGCCCTTCACGACAGCCAGCCTGTGGGGTTCAGACTGCGGGACTGTAGGGGGGCCCCCCACAAGCAGAAGCCAGTAGTATCTCTCAGTATTTATCTCCTACGGGTTCTGCATTGCTGGTTGAATCCTGATACCTAACACACAGATTCTTGTACTCCTTCTAGTAACTAAGCTCCTCGGTTTCCTTTATCGAAAGCTTCCCTTTCCTGGGGGAAATAAATGTCACATTCTCCAGCTTTTCTTTCCCCTGGATTTATTATTCTATACTGTTAACTCATGATTTGGTTTTCAACAAGTTTATTTTTCTCTCTTTTTTAATTCTAACTTCCTAGCAATCATCGGCTCTAGGAGGTTCTTTCTCCCTCTTCTTCATTTCCATCACTTTCTGTTTTGCCTCTAGGAAGTAAGTTCCACAGGAACAATGGGTCTTGTTTGGGTCATTGCTGTTTGCCCAGCACATAAGAGATGCTCCTGAGATGTTTATTGAATGAATGAATTGTATTTCTATGTAAATGTCCCCCTTTACATCCACATGTTGCTCATACGTAGCATCATTACATCAAACATCTATCTCTGTTGTGGGCGTTTGTTGGTGGGAGGCCGGTATTGTGGATAAGGTATCTGCTTTGTAGACCCTGACTCTCCACTGGGCGTGCAATTCCAAGATCTGCAAATGGCCTCAAGGATAAGGTAGCTAGATCCTGGCTATAGATCTGAGTCATTCCCTCCAATGCAGCTTTACCAATAACACAAGTAGTTTAATCTCTGCTCACTGGTTGCCCATATTTATCTCTCAATCACTTCCAAACTCAGAGACAGTTCAAAAGGCATATTAATTATATCTCCCAAACCCTGCAACAAGCATATATGGAATAAATCTATTTTTGGTCTATTTTGGGAGTAACATGCTTTCTGGGGGGAGAACCTATTCCTCTTCCTTCTTAAATTTTTTATTCTAATGGGAACTGCCAATCACATAGTATTCAGTCTTTCTGTCTGCAAAGATGGGCATGTGACCCATGCCAGGGTTCTTCCCAGGGAATTTTTCAAACTGAGACTAAGGAAAGTGAGTTCACTCTTCTCTGGTGCCATTCTGAGTTATTTTATAATTTCTTCTTTTTTATAAAAGGTTAAGGTAGTGGTATGGCCATCTATCTGCAAAATTAATTATGAATTTTGGAAAGACCTTTGAAGGAAATTGTATAGGGAGTTGATGAAGTGCTCCATTGGCCCTGTAGTGGCATCAATTGAAATGAGAAATAATTGGTTCAAAAAGGCACCAAACTATATTCTCAGAGGATTTTCTTTAGTAATGCCAAAGGTGTAAAAGTAGTGGGGGAAATTGTGGGGTAAACTATAATGGGGGTTCCTAACTAAATTTAACTTTCTAAGTGGTTTCGGCAGTAGGCAGTAGATGTCTTTCAGCATGGATCATTCAAAAACGATTCACACGGTGGAATTAATTGAATAAAAGGAGCCACTGCTTCCTGTATTCCAAACACCTGCATTCTCAAGTAATAGTTCTTGGTTATTGTCCTTAGAACAATCCCTAGAATTTCCCACCCTGGTGTACATTGGGTATCCCCTAATTGTCTCTCTTCTTGGTTTATTAACTGCATGTGGCACCCACTCAATGTTTCTTTTATATCAGTGTCTTCAAGTCATAAACCCTGCTGGGTACAATAATATCCAATTTATTTTACCAGACATAATATTACTTAGCCTCTTTAGTAGTTTAAATCTTTCAAATTGTTCTCTAGTAATAAAATGGGAATGCATTTTCATTTAGGAGAACATAAAGATTTATGGTCTTTTGAAATATTTGGCTTGTCTTACTTTCATTTAATACAGTATTTATCACTTTTGGTCATTAGAACATAATGTTCATCTCAAAAAAAAGTTAATACTTTTATATGCCTGTGAACAGGAAGTACTGTTAGAATCTAAAACTGATTCAAGTAGACAATAGAGTGACTAAGCAATGGGATTGGCCTTTTATTATTTTGAAAATATCCCACTTGTAGAAGTTTTTGATTTATGAGCCAAGCTGAAAAGTGTATTAATCTCTCTGGTAATCAGATAATTATAGCAGAGAACCTTAGTTAGAACTTAGCAGAGGCATATTTGAAATCAAATATCAAAGAACAAAGTCAAAGGAAGCACAACAAAACATCAAAACCTTTCAAATACATGTAATCAAATGCATGTTGTCAGAACAAGAAGCATAAAAGTACTCCCCTCCCCCAGCCTGGTCTCTACTGCCCTGCTGTTCTCTTGATATGGGCACAACTTTCATCAAACACATTGTCAAGGCAACATTATTCTTTATTTATTGAATTTTTATTGCATTGCAGGCCCTGCCTAGGTATTCTATTGAATGCAAACAGTATTCTTTCCAGTGAAACAGTTTCTTTTGGTGGAGAGCTCATGATCTCCTGAGGGAGACAGACCCGAATGTGCATAAAACACACATTGTAAGAGTGTCTGCTTCACCTAGAGGAAAGGGCCAGTGTGGTGTCTCACACTGTTGAGGAAACTGGGCCTGGTGGGGCTGCTGGAAGTGGACCAGGAAAAAGATCAGAGCTGGGTGAAAGTGGCTGTTATCAGAGAGTGAGAGCAGATCTCTGTGTGGGAGGTAAAAAGAGAAGCTAAGAGCTGGAGAATGCTGGGAATGATGGGATATGAGCAACATGTCAGGAAGGCAGGAATCTACACTATACCATTGTTTCATTTAGCAGGATTTCATTCTTTTCCTTGATACCAAATTTCCCATCACATGAATTTACAGCAATTTATCCATACGTTCTACTGTTGGTGGGCATTTAGATTGTTTCCAGTTTGGCAAGTGAGACAAATGATGCTACAATAAACTTAACCTATTTTTTTAAAAATATATTTGCATTTGTTCCCATTGGATATATATCTTGGTGTGCCGTTGCTGAGTCATAAGGGTATGAATATGACAATTTTAGTAGATTTGTCAGGGCTTTCCAAGGGGTTGTATAAAGTTAAACTCCTCCCATTGGTTGTGCATGTTTAGCCCAGTGTGTATGCTATGCTATTATGGTTTTAGTTTACTTTTCCATAATTACTAATGAGGTTAGACATCTCTTGGTATGTTTATTGACAGGATATCCTCTTTGTTGAAATGCTTGTTCAAGTTTCATGATTTTTCTATCGGGTTTTTTTTTTCTTCTTACTCATTTGAAGGTGTTCTTTATAGATTTGGGATAATAAATATTTATTCATCTTGTGTTCTATATATCTTTTCCCTCTTTGTTCCTCACATTTGTCCCGTCTTAATGGTGTCTTTGGTGAACATTTTCTTTATTTTAATGGAGTCCAGTTTGTCAGTCTTTTCCATTTTGGTTAATGTTTTCTGTGCCTCATTTAAGAAAAGTTTCCCTACTCTAAGATCTTGAAGTTTTATTGTTTTGCTTTCCACATTTAAATATAAAACTTATATTTATACATAGTTTAAGGTTGAAGACAAGTTTCATTTCTTTCCCCATAAAGGTATCCAACTGGCAGAATTATTTATTGACAAAATTGCCTTTTCCAGAAGTAAAAGGTAGTCTTTTCCCACTGTGCTGCCATGCTACATTCGTTAAAAATCAAGAGTCATATATGCATGGATGTGTTGCTAGACTTTTATCTGCTCTTCTAGTAGATTTGTCTTTCCTGATGTCACTCCCCCATCTTAATTACTGAAGTTTTACAGTGTGTCTTTATATCCAGCCATGTAAATTCTTCCACATTATTCTTCCTCTTTAAGAGTGCCTTAATTGTTCTTGGCCCTTTGCATTTCTATAAAACTATTAGAATTAGATGATTAATTTAGGCCAAACCCCCCATTTCCACCCTCTCACCCCCCAAAAAAACCTGTCAGTGTTTGGATTAGGATTGATCGAATCTGTATGTCAATTTAGGTAGAATCAATGTCTTTAAAATTATCTTTCAATTCTTAACATGGCATATTTCTCCATTTGTTTAGGTCTTCAGTTTCTCTCAAAAATGTTTTATGATTTTTCTGGGTTGGAGTTTTGAACATCTTTGGTTAGATGTATTCCTAAATACTTAATTTTTTATTGACCTTTTTATTAAAATCTAATATTCATACAGAAAAGTAAGCTCATCATAAGTATATATAGCTCAGTGAATTCTCCCAAATCAAACACAACTGAGTGGCCAGCACTCAGATCAAAGAACAGAATATTACCAGCACCTTAGATGTCCACATTGTGCCCCCTTCCTGTCACTAGGCCCAATGGGAAACTAGATTTTTAACTCCATACATTAATTCTGTCCTAGAAAATTTGATATAAGTGGGATCCTACAGGATGAACTCTTTTGTGTCTAGATTCTTCTGCTCAATATTATGTTCATGAGTCATCAGTATTACTGTATGTATTTGGAATATGTTTATTCACATTGCTGGATAGTATCCCATGGTATAAATTTCAAAATGTTTTTTACTCATTCCCCTACTGATTAGCATTTGGATAGATTTCCAGTTTTTTATTATCATGAATAGTACTATTGTCAATTACATTTCTTTCAGTGAACATACATGTGTTATTTCTATCTTGTATAATGTCTAGGAGCTGGACTTCAGCATCCTAGGGTAGGCACACATTTAATTTATTAGGTGGTAATAAAAAGCTTTCCAAAACAGCAACAAATATCAAAGTAAATAGAAGAAAAAAATAAAGAGAAACATTAGCAGTTGAACACACGAATGTGGGTTTAGGTCTCAAGTATAATGAAGCTTTTTGGAATGTCCAGCAGGTGTGTTATACATTGATATGTTAGGAATTGAGAAATAAACAGGCACATTGGAGCTTCACCTTTAACCATTTAGTTATAAGAATATCTTTGAAAACCTTCAACATTAAACTGAATTGATAAAGTTCAAAATTCAAAAATGACAGATTTACTTAAAACATGCTGCTATGATTTCCCTTGTCCCCAACCTTTGCCCGTTGTTATAGAAAAGACTGTCACTTATCAAATGAAGAAAGAGAGAGTAGGTGGATTTGCTTATATCTATCATTTCTAGTGAGAATAACTCTTGCCCTGTGCTAATAGTGAGTTATTATCTCTTCTTTCTTATCTGAAGGATAACATTTCATTTTTTTTCCCATTAGTTCAGCTACATACCTTTTGAACAGCGATTGGTATGATTAAGTGACTTCCTGACAATTTGGGCCAAGAAATAATGAGAGCACATGTCCGCCTCTGAGTATTTGTTGTTCAAAATAAACCTGACATAACTTACTGAAAAGAAAATTAAGAAAATCATAAAAAAATCTTTGTGACTTTATCTTTGAAGTTTAAAACATATTTTAAAATGCTAAGGCAGCATTTCTCAAATACATTTGAGATTTTGGTTGTATAACTAGAAAAATCAAACGGGTTTCTATTGTCAAATGAGTGTCAGAAACTTGGTAATTTAACCAGAGTAATCTGATTTCTTTACTTCAGGGCATTGCAAAATCTGTAGTGTGATAATCATGGTCATTGTGAATCTCCAGAAAAGTGAGTTTGGGCTAGAATTTATCATGTTTCAGTTCCCAGAATCACAGAATGTATTTTTCAAATTCTTTTCTTTGGAACACTTAGGAGGAGAGAAATTTTAATTAGTAATCTTTGTAAATGGATCTACTTCAAAAATTATGTCTTTCTTGTTCTGGAAAAAAATGTTAGTTAGATATTTTAATTTGATTGACTTTTATCTAAAAGATACAGTTGTTTCTTGAAAACTCCCATGTCAGGATCAGGGTAGTAAGAGATTAGGCATCAGTGGATGATGACATGATGTCTTAACCTGTTGGGGCTACTATAATAAAATCCCGCAGACTGGGTGGCTTAAACAGCAGACATTTATTTTTATTTCTCAGAGTTCTAGAGGCAGGCTAGCAGTCCAAGATCAAGGTGCTGTCCTAGGCCTTTCCTGGTGCAGGCCCCCCTCCTGGCTTGCATATGGCGGTCTTCTTGCTGGGCTCTCATGTGATGGCCAGCGCTCTTTCTCTCTCCCTCTTCCTCTCTCAATCTTTCTATCACTCTACCTTTTCTCTTTATCTCTCTCTCTCTCTCCCTCATATGTCTTTTTAAAAGAGCACCAATACCATCATGAAATTCCATTGTCATGAATTAATTGCATCCCAAACACTCCACCTCCAGGTATTAGGTTTAGGGTTTCGACCAATAAATTTTGGGAGGACACAATTTAGTCCCTAGCATATGATATGCTAAAGAAGTCTTTTTAGTGAGTATATTAGTTAGGACTCTTTTGATAGCAAGTAACAAAAAAACTGTACTGTATTAGATAAAAAGGAGGGATTTGTAGCAATAATAACAAAGTGGTCATCTAGATCTCAAGGACAAGAATGTAGCTGGGTACCAAGAATATGTAGAACAGTGTCACCCAACAGAAAAATAATGTGGGCTATGAAGGTAGGCCCATCTGTGATTTTAATCTAATAACTGCATTAAAAAAGTAAAAAGAAACAGGTAAATTTAAGTTTAATAATACATTTTCTTTAACCAAATACATAAAAAAGTTATGGTTTCAATAGGTAATCAACATAGGAATATTAATAAGATTTTATTTTATTTTTTTGTTTGAAGTCTTTGAAATCTAGTGTTTGTACAGTAACAGGACATCCTAACTCAACCTAGCCACATTTCAAGTGCTCGAAAGCCCCGTGTGGCTAGTGGCTGCCGCTGGAATGTGCAGACGCAGAGCAAAGAATGACAGGGATTTAGGGAGCCCCTCTAGTTCACATTTCAGAGCAACTTACTTTGGTGAAAACATTTTAAATTTATTAAAAGCCTGTTGAAGAGACAAGGAGTGTCCCACAAACCTTTAAAATGAAGCACTTCAAATAGGGCAAAGTATAAGAAATAAAAACATAGAAAAAGATGTTTTAGGCAAATGCTAATGAAACCATAACAGACTAGAATAGCAAATGAAACAGACTTTAAAGAATAAAGAGGTGCTCAGCATAATGATAACATTTTCCTTTCCTCAGGAAGATATAGCAAACCCAGACTCTGTCCATTATATAGTCTCAAAACATACCGAGTAAAGATAGGTAGAACCAAGAAATTCACAAAACAGTTGTTTTAATGAACTATTTTTTAATACTGTCAGAGTGATTGACAGGTAGGTGAAGCAAAAAAAAAAAAATAGGGATATAGAATACTTAAACAATGCAAGCAATGAGCAGTCTTAATCCAAAGGACATATATAGAACTTTGTGCTTGACAACCAGAGAACGCACATTTTTTCCATACACACATAGTACATGTATAAAAAGGAACTACATGCTGTGCCATAGACCAAGTCACAGTGTCACTTAAGAAGTGTTGTGACCCAGGATATATTCTCTTGCTCCAGTGCAATTCAGTAAAAAATAAGTCAAAAAAGCTAAAAATCACTATGCATTTGAAAATATAAATGTGTAGTTTTAAGTAATATGTTAAAAGAAAGATACTTCAATGGAAATTGGAAGTCATTTAGAACTAAATATACTACATGTAAAAACTTGTGTGATGCAGTTAAAACCATACTTTTTAGGAAATGTATATCCTTAGATTCTTACATGCATAAAGAAGAAAGGATGAAAATTAACAAGGTCCCACTTAAGAAATAAAAAATAAAAGATAACAGAAGAGAATCCACTTACAGCATTCTATTTCCTTTTCTTCTTCACATCAAGTTGTTGTTTAACACTGATTCTGCTTCCTAATTACCCCTAAACCTGTCTCTCCTTGTCCCCATCCCCTTTTTAAGTTCTGCCTTCTGCATTTCCTCATTTCATTGGCTTCCTAACAATATTTTCTATCACTACACCCTCTTCACTTTAATCCTATTTGGTTAAATTTATTCCTAAGTTTTTAATTATTTTTTATGTTATTGTAAATGCTATTGTTTTATTTCACTAACTCATTGTTCGTGTATAGAAATGCAACTGATATTTGTATGTTGATTTTTGTAGCCTAAAACATTACAGAATTTGTTTAGTAATTCTAACACTTTTTTGGGTAGATATATCCAGAAGTAAGATTTTTTTGGGTCACAGGGTAGTTCCTTACTATTGTTTGAGGACCTGCCATATTGTTTTCCACAGTATTTAAACCATTTTATTTATATTTATACCATAGTATTCCCACCTATACAGTGCACAAGGGTTCCAATTTCTCCCCATCCTCATTAACACTTGTTATTTTCTATGTTTTTTTTATAGTAGCCATCCTAATGGTATGAGGTGGTTAGGCATATTTTTAAGCATATAAATTTCAACAAACCTCAACTGATATTAAACTTTCATTGACTTCTAAATTAAATATCATTTGAAAGCATCATATAGTGAGAATACTGTGTAAGTGGCCACCAGTTTACCAAGGCTGAGAGAATAGGGACCATTCTGGCATATGCCTAGTTCAGTGCCTGGTGGAGGTCCTGTGTGTGGTAGAGATCAAAGCATGTTTGTCAAACTTATGAAGGATGTGTTTCTATTGACAACAAACTTGGGAACAAATGATGTGCTCTTTACTATGGGTGGATTCCATTGTCAAACGTGTGATCACTGGGAGCCTGGGGCTCACAGACCCCTCTGCTTCTCTTCAGCAGAAGGTTTGAGATGAATGACTGAGTTCTTGGTTGGCGGGCATCAGCTGCTCTTAAGCCTCAATGAGTAGGAAAGACCTGATGTTCTCTGTGTCCCCTGAATAACCACCTACCTTATATTTAGAGAAGGGAGCACAGTAAAGAGAAGCTTTGGAGATCATAGCTCTGTACCTACTAAACAGGTGACCTTTAAGATGATCTCATCTCTCCAGTGCCTTCCTGTGTAGAATAGATTATAACACTTATTCCAGGAGATTGTCCAGAATTTAAATGAAATTAAAGCATGTAAATGGCAAAGCATATGTATATATACTTTTAGAAAATATATTTTAATCAATTTTATGTTTTCCTTTAATGTGTAACATTTTTTTTATTGACAGGCAGGTCCCTGCATTAAAATCTATGAATAAACTGTAGAAAACTCTTATTCTAAGATTTCTCTGCAGACTCATTAATATTTTCTCTCAATTACCTCATTAGAATTACTCTGATCAGAGGAAAATATCCAGCACTCATGTGCTACTTTGTAATCTTGTACATTATACCAACTAGAGTAAGGGATGAGTGAGATTGCTGGATTTTATCTGGGCTCAAATAAAAAGGGAAGTTAAGGCAGTCAGTGCCTAAGCTCTATCATTATGAACGTCCTTATCCACTGTGCTGGAGTTTACATGCACCTCCTTCATCTTGAATAAGCACATTTATGTCATATTACAAAGCTGGGCATCCTTTGAAAGGTCCAGAAGCAGTGAAGAAATCACATTTGGTTGGTGGGCATTCCAAAATCCAAAGCAACACTGTTCACTATGTATCTCAGGGAACATTTTATCCTCGCAGTTTAAAACCTGAATCGCATTGATCATGGTTTTATTCAATACCTTTGCTACCAGATTAAATGCAGGTTAATAATCTGTGAAACAGGTTAGCCAAGGAGATTACATTTTTTTTTCACCTAGGATAGCAGTATCTGATAGAAATTTCTGTATTGATGGAATCGGTCTGTAATTTGGTACTGATAGAGTATCACAAGCGGCATGTGGCTAACTGAACGCTTGAAATGTGGCTACTGTGAAATTTTAAGTGTTTTTTAACTTTAATTAAAATTTAAACTGAGCTACATGTGGCTAAGTGAATACCAAACTGGGCAACTGGACAGCATAGCCCAGCCACAGCTGGAGGAAAACGAGAGTTGGCATATAACCGTATGAGCTCTGCTAGCAAACGGCAGAAACTGGGTAAACCTGCCTGCATTCCCTCCCTCTGGCTTTTGTTTGTATATTTGCATCCATTTTTGTTTCAATGTAATAAAAGAGAAATGTTATTCAAAACTCAAACTGGCCAACCCAACTGGAACTGCTGTTGGAGAGAGGTTTGAGGAGGAATAAGTATTTCAGAGGGAAAATACTCATTAGAGATGGGAGAGAAAGAGGTAGAAATAAAAATTAAAAATTTCAAAGTTTGGTCAGTCCTTCCATATCACTGTTGGGTGAGACCCAGGTGAGAAAACCCTTCCTGTAAGCAGAAATATTAACAACGTTTTGGATATGCAAGAGTTGATCCAGAGTTTTATAGTGAGGGAAGAATGACTTCATTTACATTTCCAGGTAAAAAGAGCAGATAAAGTTAGGGTGCACAGGAGAAGCATGGGGATGGAGAGGTGAGGGAGGGCCCAGAAGCCACAGCACAGCTGGGTGAATGATCCTGAAGCAGGAAGGCAGCTCAGCTTACACACCAGGGGTGTTTAATTCCCAGTGTGAAGTTGATGGCATTCCTGCACTGTAAGCCTCTCTTTTACGCTCCTATCTTTAACAAACTGTACTCCATCCACAGAGCATTGTGTGGCTTGTTTGGGGAAAGTAGAAGAAAAGAGGTTGTTTCATGCATGGATCAGTACGGGGGTAAGAGAACAGGGGCGAATTCGGGTCAGCTGGGAAGGCCAGTAAAACCCCATAACTTTTTCTGAGGGATGGAATTCTGTGCTTAGTGCATGGGGAGAAGTTGGTGGCAGACACAAGCCATTTCAACTAAGATTTTTCAAAGCCTTGGTTAAGTGTTTCTATCATCAACCGTTCTCATTTACATTTACAATGATCTGTATGAACTCAGTAGCTGAGTAAATACTTCCTGCAAAGAGAAAAATATCTTTTAATGTACAAAGAAACAACCTCTGATTAGAGACTGAGAGGTGCTGTGACCCATTTACAAAGAAACCAGTGAGTCTTTGGGAAACTCCAAGCTTCAATTAAAAACAACAACAGTCTTGCCTGGGAATAAGATAAAGAATTAGAAATATAGGGTTCTTTTGACCCTGAAATTCTTCAATTTCCACAACCTAAGCCCTTTTTTTATTTGAATCTAGCGAATCAAGTTCTTTTCTTTGTCTCCCCTTCCTGTCATGAAACTCTGATGGTTACAAAGTGTTTCACTACCTTCTTAACTTCTTCTTAGCAAGGGAGTATCAAAGCACAGGTCGTTGCATATAAAGTTGTCAGCGCTCAGGAAACATTTCACTTGCCAGAGCTCCTCACAATGTGCACACAGGGCTTTTGTCTGAGGCCATCTGTTAATTTCAAAGACTGGATTTCAGTATGTTGGGGACGGGACTCAGGAACATTCTGTCCTGTCTTTTGCAGCTCCTCCTACAGCAAAGCTTCTTCCTCTTGGAAGTTAGAAAGGAGTCCAAATCTTTTGTGTTTTTATTTGTATGGCAGTTCTGCTCTGGCTGCTCTCCTTGTGTGTCACACGCTGCTGTCCGCTGGGCGAGGCAGCGAAGTCGGCTCATCACCACACACCCTCTCACATCCTGCACCTGGGGACTTTTTCAGACAATGAATGGGATGAGTTCAGGACGGCATTTGGGGAGGAGGAAAGGGACTCCTTTCTGGCCTAGATGGGTTTACTCCTTCCTCTGAGGGTCCTGAAGGAAGTATATGCGGAGAACCTTGCCTGGGGAGCAGGCACTTGGCCATTCTGTGACTGGGCCCGGAACCACCATATATGACTCCCTTGGGGTTGCTTCGATAATGTGACAATCACTTTTGTTTAGGCCTGTCAGAGGCCTGTGGCTTATAAGTAAATTTCTTATTTTTTCCCTTTTCCCTATAAAATGACACGATTCAGCAAGGAAGGATGGCTAGCCTTGTGCAATCTGAAGCCAAGATTGCTTGGGTTTGAATTCTGTCTCTTAACACAGCAGGCGTTAAACTCTAATTATTATTAAGTTTGGGAACCACTCATGAGAGTACAGGAGGGAGGAAAGTCCCCAAGGGTCCAAAACTGAGCAAAACACCACCACCAATGCCAAGAGAACAAGTGTCGTGTCCTGGACGGTCTTGCATCTACCTTGTCTATCAAGTTCCAGTTCTAGAAATCACGGCCAATCAGGATGGCTCTTCTCTATCCCTTTGGGGTAAATCTGGGCTCATCTTTGTGAACAGTGACGTATGGCTTGGATGGGTGAGCAAAGAGTAAAAAAGGTACGTGGTTTCTGCATAAGACCTCAGTAACAACCTATAAAATGATCTGCTGAGAATCAATCAGGTTCCTCATTTGCTTGGTGACAATTCTCCTTGTTACAGTGATGAGGGCCGTGGCGAACATTTCCTCTGTTCTCCTGATGCTGAATTCCCTGAACTGTCACTTGACTAACTTCAGTGCAACAGAGCCTAATAATTCAGGTCATTAATGGTGACAGAGCTTTGAGGAAACACAAATGTGATGCTGAATTAATAAAAATGCTTTTTAGTGGTGGTACGGACATTTGGTTTTGGACTCTTTAATGCAAGATTCCAGACTCCCCAGGCAAATATTTCCACCTGCAATATTGAGAAAGGGGCAAAATGATGCCAGGCTAAAGAGACATCATTACCCTCTCTGAATCAATGGCTAGTAACTTTTTTTCTTCAATAGCAACAGAACCCTTTTGTTAATATTCAAGAATCCTATAACTCACATGCATTGCATAAATATATAAAATGGCTAAAAGCAGATCTTTCCACAAGTCTTTATTATTATTTTCTCTATAGATTCTAAAATTTTCTACTATGTCATCAGTGTGAATTACCTGACTCTACATTTAACTTCTCTGATCTCCGCAAAAACCCTATTAGCTAGCTACAAATGTACCCAATTCACCAGCGGAGAAAAAAAATTATATAACTCTCCCAAGGTCATAAAAATTGTAGAACTGGGACCTAAACCCAGTCTTTCTCTTTCCAAAGTGTTGGGCTACCCCTTTAACATACATCTTTATAAAATTCCAACTCAGAATAAAGGAGTGACTTGTCCTGCTCAGACAGTAAATTTCATCATGGACATCTCTATGATTGACATTAGATTTTCTGAAACCTGGAAAAGAGTTGATAACCACAATTACAATTGGAACTATTTGACAATTATTTTTCCTATACTAGCTGTTGGTTGCCCAAACTGGTAAAGTTACTTAGTTTCCAAGGCAATGAGCAGTAAAAGAATGCTTCCAAATCAGGAGTCATTAATTCATTGCTCATTCTCTGCTTATGGCTTAATCCTTTATTCTAGTGAGTTAAGCTGGATATACTCTTTCCCTTCTTGTCCTTCCAGATCTCTTACTGTTAGATTGTCCCCACACAGAAAGAATGTGAAATTCAGGAGTTTGGGGATTTCCTATGTAGGTGACTGTCCTTTTGTGCAAAGCTCTAAAGATTCCCTTACATTCCAGTTGGAACACAGGGTTCCGCAACTTACAGTCTGACCCAGGCGCTGTTATATGACCGTTTATTAGAAAGTCATTCTCTTCCTCTGATATCTCAACCAAGAAATCTCAGCAGCTTAAAGTGAAAAAGTTTTATTTCTCACTTACACGTCTTTCCTGGGTTGGTTGGGAGCTCTGTATCATCTTCCTTCCAGGTCCCGGGCACCGTGTGGAACACTGCAGGTCCCTGTGCTGTGGGGGAAAGAGTGGCCTCAATCGCACAGTAGCTCTTAAAGGTCTGACTACAAGTGACGCCCAACAGTGTCTAAAGTAAGTCACATGATTATACCTAACTTCAAGTTAGCTGCTCTGAGCACCTAAGGGTAAACACTGGAAATATTTTGTGAATGGCTTTGCTGACTCTTACCAGGTCCTAGATCCAATTTTCAAGCGTAAACTATTTGGTGGAAAGAAGCAGAAAATTTTAATTTATGGGTGTTAGGGTCCAGGACTCCGGGGTTTCCCCAGAGAACAAGCCACACGGACACGGAGATGTAAATCCAAGCAAAGTCTTTATTCAGCCAGCAAGCTGGGTCCGACAGCACCTCCCCTGACACGCAGGCCGAGTCCGAGCTGCCGACTCTGAAGCAACTTTAGGTACTGATTATATAGGATTTTCACAGCCGTTACACTAAAGCCCGGGCAGTTCTACAACCAATAGGTTTAAAACACACTCTCTATTGTAACCAATGGGAAACATTGTAACCTTTTTAGGGAACGTGTCAGTTGCCTGCCCGCTTCAATTGTTATCTCTTGCTTACCCAAGCATGTCTACTTGATTTACCACGGGTTACATCCCCAGGCGTTCCCAGGCTGTTGCCCACTTCTAGTTATCTAACTTAGGGCAGGCGCATTTCTCAGAAGCCTCCGGTAATTTACACAAAAACTGGGTGGCTCTTGCTCTAGGCAGTCAGGTTAAGTGTCATTAGTTCTTTTTCCTGACTCTTGATACTCTCTGCACTCCTTTACAATGGGCACCATCTTTCTGCTGATTTTTGTGAAAATTTAAGCAGGATTATTTTAGTGGATTGCGAGGATGTGCTTAGTGAATTAGGTTAAACTCAACAATTTTTAAACTCAGGTCAGATCCAGCTTTCAAAATGAAGTGTTTCTTGATCTCATTCTTTGGCCATTCCCATCCTATCTCTCTGCCAACAGAAACCATGTTTGTGGGTAGCAATGCGATGCTTTACTTTGAGTCCTGCCCCACCATGCTAGACTGCCTTCTCTCCCAAGTGATGGCTAAGCAGATATTAAATGAATGAGCCATTCATTCATTTTCTCATTCACTCATCAGTTTGCTTCAGAAACATTTTTTTGAGTAAGTACTTTGGCACTGACATTATGCTAAACTGTGGAGATAAAAAGATATATAGAGCATCTTTCATAGTCTCAAAGATTTCACAGTCCATAGAGAGAGTGAGGATTTCGGTACATCCCACGGAGACCGAAACTACAACTTACTGTATCTTAGTGATCATGGCCCACATCACCTCTCAGTTGCTGTAGAATCAGTCCCTCCTATGGTGTTTGCTATTCAAAGTCTGAAGTCTTAGCTGGTCCTGTCCATACAGAAAATTTCCCAACAAGGAATACTCACAGAACATGGCTCTCTTCAAATAATATGAAATAATAGGATGCTTTTAATACCAACTAATTTTTCTTTTCACCAAGTTTTCAAGTACCTGATATGAAAGGGCATATTGCTTTATTTAATTTTACATCAATTCTCTCAATTGTCAGTCTTCAATATTTTATCTAGCCTTAGAGGCATCATAGTAAATTGTACTCCAATAACTTGAGCAACCAATAAATCTTACCAGGAAGATGCTGTTGTCAGATTTAATTAATTATCTGGAACTTATAAAGTTTATTTCTGGGTTTTACAGGAAGTCAGTGTAAAATAAATTAAAAATGTATACCGGTTTTATTATTTCCCTAAATTGAAAATGACCACAATCTGCCTCTGATTGAACCTCTGAACCTCATTTAGGGAGTTCACTTCTACAGGAGGCAATCTGTTTGGAAGCTCTGAAGGGTTGTAGAAAGTTTCCCTTTTCCCTTAATTTAACTCCACATGTCATTCTAGCATCTGAAGTTCTGACTTTTCAGTCTCCCCAGCTATTTTTGCAAATCACAATGGGTGTTCACATGCATTCCCAAGTACGTACTCACTGTCAGTATATTTCTATCCACTTCCCTTATATCCAGATAAAAAATTAAAATGTCACAATTATTTTTGTGACGCCTGTGAAGGCCCAACTAAGGGTGTGCTCACTGTACCTGGTGCCATCCTCAGCTGTCAGTGCAACTGTCCTGAGGTGACTCCTTCCCTCAAGATGAGACACAGCACCACAGCCACATTGCCCTGCAGACAGTCTTCTTGACATGGGCTGGAACTGGTTCCCTTCTTTGCCACACACCATGCCGCTCCATCTTGCCCTCCCATGAGCAAAGGACACCTGTTATATAAAAAAATAGTAAGGTACTGTTTTTAAAATTTCTAATGCTTTTCCCATTCCAATAGTGTGGACAGAATTAATGTTTGGTGGGAGCTCACATTTTGGAGGGGCTGGGTAAATAGCAAATGCTTTAATGGGATTTTCACTGTGCAGAATACTAGCCAGAGCCTACTATAGAATGAGGAGTTTGGGAACAAAAAGAGTCAATAGGAAGGGTTGTCTTGCTGGTGGTCAGGATGGCATTTTGGCTGGTTTATCTTCTATTGGCCAGAAGCCAATACAAGACGGAGAGAAGACTTGTTAGGAGTTGGACTTGGGAAGAGGAGACGTGAAGATGTTCTAACAGCTGATGACAGGCAGGAAGTGGGGAGAGTGCTGGTGAAGCAGTAGATGCTAGAGAATATTCCGAAATAGATGCTGGACAATTAGAATCCATGTCAGGAATTTTGCCAGAAAGCAGGAGGAAGGAGCATGTACCCAAGAAGGGAAAACATTCTAGTTGGTAGCATTTTGTTGCTTCTGGTTACTTTTGAAGGATTTGGTGGACAAAGCCTTTTAAATATGACACCAAAAGCATAAGTGACAAAAGAAAAAACAGATACAATTTTAAACTTTCTGCTGCAAAGGACATCATCAAAATGAAAACACACAATTGGAGAAAATATTTGCGAATCATCTTTCTGATAAGATTCTAGTATCCAGAAAAAAAATTTCTACAGCTCAACAATAAAAAAGCAAATGAGCCCATTAAAAATGGGCAAAGGACCTAAATAGACATTATCTCCATAGAAGATGTACAAACGGCCATTAAGGATGTGCAAAGATACTCAACATCATTACTCATTAGTGAAGTGCAAACCAAAACCACACTGAGATACTATGTCATACCTACTAGGATGGCTATAAAGGAAAAAAGGGACAGTATCAAGTGTTGGAGAGAATGGAGAGGAATTGGGTCCCTCATATATTTCTGGTGGGAAGGTAAAATGGTACAATCATTTTGGAAAACATTCTGGCAGTTCCTTAGAAAGTTATATGTAGGGTTGCCATACAACCCATCAAGTCCCTTCCTAGCACTGCAGAATCCAGTAACTGTACTCTTAGTTAGATCGATCGATCTGTCTACCCAATTATCTATCTCCAAAAGAAATAAAAACATATGTCTTCATCAAAACTTGTACATAGATCTTTACAGCAGCATTATTCATAATGGCCAAAGATGGAAACAACCCAAATGTGCATCAATTAATGAATGAAAAAATATCCACTCAATAGAGTATTACTTGGCAATAAAAATAAATGAGGTATTGACACATTCTATAGTGGTGAATCATGAAAACATTATGCTAAGTAAAGGAAGCCAGACACAAAAGAAAACCTCTGTATCTATTTACATAGCACATTCAGAGTAGGTTTGACCATAGAGACAGAAAAAAGATTAACAGTAGCTTTAAGGCTGGTTGGGTAATGAAGAATGGACAGTGACTGCTAACGGCCATAGGGCTTTTATTCTGAGATGATTGATGAGAATGTTCTAAAAATGATTTTGGTAATGTTATAATATATAAATATCTAGAGATTAAGGAGTCTCTGAAAGCCAAAAAAGTAGGAACATACCCCACTTTGTTTTTGAGCATGTGGCGCTGACAATGTTTGCACTGTCAAGTTTCTTGAAGGTTTGGTTTAGACGTGTTTAGCATTATTAAAAACAAAGGTTCCTTTGTTCCACTGGGTCTTGAAATTACCTTTCTGATAATTAGGAAGAGAGTAATCAATAACCATAGTCACACAATCATACAGTAATGATATTGTTAAATGCATCATACAGGAAGAAGCATTGAAAGTTGAACTAATATGTGCCAGAGATTTTTTTCCTCTGGAGATATTTGCTGATTTGGGGTTTGGAATTGGCCCAGGTAGAGACTTTTGGGAAAAGGACCCGAGCAAACCTTTAGCAGTAACACTGGTCCGGACTGGCAAGTTAGAGACACGTGCGGTGGCAAACATATGCATCACAGGCTGTTTGCTAAGTTCTGGGCCATGTCAGAGGCAACACAGAGCTGATGTCCTGTTCATTGTATTTGCCAACTTTAAAGCACATAATGGAAGCACAGAATGGCTCTCAACATAAAGTCAGGTGGACCACTCTTGAAAATGGGGGTGAAGCCAAATATAGATAGAGTCTTACCAAAACTACAGTCCAGTTCTGCCCCACCTCAATTCTTGACGGGATTGAGGTTATCAATATTTGACCCGATCTACATAACACAGGACAGGAGAATCTTCTCTGGTAGCATACAACACCATCTGGAGCCTCTGAACTTCTTTTATATACAATGTTGGACATACAATAAAAATTACCAGCCATTATTATAATGGCAAGATTATATGAGATTAAACTAAGACAAAAGATTATCTTTAAGAAGAAGAAAGGAAGGTACCGAACAGACTCACATCGGATCTAGATAGTGGAATTAGCAGAGTTAGTAGACTCAAAGCTGAGAAGAACGGATTGGACCAGGACAGAGAGGGGGGAGTTAGCCAAAGATGCTGGATCACATCCCCAAAGACAGAAAGAAGGACAGGCCGGGAGCAGAGGCTGATGGGTCCCAATCTGGAGGTCAAGGAGAGGAAGAGAGGCTGATTACAAGGTCTGAGAAAGACTGATCAACTCGAGGAAGCCAGGGCTTTGTGGAGCGGTGATGACAAGGCGAGAGTATTTTGGGAGGAGTAAGGCTCGGTGGTGCAACTGCCAGGAGGTCAAGTGCGGTGGGAGAAGAGGCCGTTGTTCGCTGTGGGCCACTGGCGGGCAGCAGGGACCTGCTGACATCGGTGTCCACGCTGGGCTGCGCAGACTGTCTCCTCTGCATGCATTTTGAGGGATGGTTAAGCTACAAATATCTGAGTGTAAACCCGTCAAACTGCTCAGGCAACCCACCCGGGCATAATATACTACACGACTTCAACAATGCTGTTTTAGATATTTCCTTGGCCTGACATTTCTTTTCTCATAAATCACGTCTTGTCCCTTAAGAACTAATATTCACTATTTGATTCTCATAGTGATGAAATGAAATGAAATTTTAAAGGTACAGATATAAGATCTCCACCAGTGAGACAACTCTGAACACACTAAATTGAACCTGCTGCTCCACATTTCTGAAATTTTTAATATTTTAATTGATACTTAAATAGTATCTTGAATAGTGCCTTTTGTTACAAGGGGTCTCAGCTAAGAACCTGGAAGTATAGAGGAAACATTAACCTCTTTGGCGGCATCTTTCTAATTCAGATATTTTTCATGAGATCTTCAGAAGCCAAAATTATATTTTAAAATAAGAATTCTTGGAAGTTGAGGTTGTTGGCTACATGATTACATATAACTGAAAAGTATTTCCATCCACTTCTCCATCAGGAAATCTGATGAACCCAGAGTGATTTATTTATGGCTTCTTCTGCACTTCTCAGTCAACAATGAGTTCCTTGAAGAGAGCAGCTTTTATAAAAAAGGATCTAGTACATGCCTACCCCGTGGCAAGAACAGCAGTAACAATGGTAACTGATAATACTGGCTGCCGTTTGAGTGCAGTTTGTGTTCAAAGCTACTGCTTTTTCAAATGTTTTAGCACAAGTCTGTAGGAACCAGATAGAGAGAACGTAGCTGCCTGGAATTTGGCTTAGAAATTATTCGAGGCTTCATGTTCCAAATCTATTTTGAATGTCCTTTTTTTCTTTGATTTCCTTTGTCCTCTGTGCATTTGGCCTTAATAGCATTATTTCAGTTTGGATACTTGTACTTAAGTTGGCAGTGTGTGTGTGTGTTCACATTTGGAGGTGCTCTGATTAGAAATTCCAGTGGGATGTTATGTTATGATAAATATCTTTGGAACTGTGAAGGAAAGGATTTTTATCTCCACACCTTTCCCAGGTTTTCTGAACACCATCTAGATAAGGCATGTGGAAAAATTTTGTACATTGGAATAAAAAAGGGAGTTATTCCAACAGAATGAGGTAAAGGTTACTCTTCACTCAGCTTAATGGTTCATGTCTGAGGTCCTAATGATAATGAAGTCATGGACACTGTGTCCTGTCTTCCTCTTCATTCCGTTTTCTCTTGGATAACATCTCCGAGACCGAGCATGTACTGTACAGTGACACCTACCATCCCTTGAATCTTTACAGTTTTTTTGCTTTGTTTTGATCAGGATGGAGAGAGAGAGAGAGAGAGAGAGAGAGAGAGAGAGAGAGAGAGAGAGAGAGAGAGAGAGAGAACAGAGAGAGCACATTAGAATTTTTGAATCTTGCATCTTTCTGGATGAGTCAAATTGTAGTCTTCATATCAAGATATTGGCAATGTCCGAACAGTTGTGTGAATCTCCCCAATTCTCACGGGTACCTACTTTATAGCATAAGATGCTCCAAGGCTGAAGAGCAAGAAAGCATCTTTGTCTCTGTCATCAGTATAGCTGTCGATTCATCCACCTGGCCTCTTTAACCTGCTGATGCCCTACTGCTCAAAACCTAAGGCAGGTGTTACGGTGAAGGTAGGATATTTTACAAGATTGTGCGGCGGTTGTGGGGGCTGGAGGGGAAGCTAAAGGGTAAATTTTGCCCAACTTTATTCTCTTAAAGGGACTTAAAATATTGCCGAGGAATCCTCTGCTCCCTTCCCTCCCGTTTTCATGAAGAGGTTCCTCCAGAGTTTTACTCACCCTTCTCTCCTCCTTCCCAGTGGAGAAGGGGCTGCTGGTGGGAGAGATCGGGAAGAAAGAAGTGAGCGGGTGCTGTGCAGCCTCACTGCCTTCTGCTGGGACTTCCTGCCCTCCACTGTGCTGGTGGGGTACCCAGTTGGCCCGGATGGGCCGGGTCTGTCTCTGCCTGGGTGGATAAATTTAATTTAGCGATGGAGAGGTGGCAACTATTAGGACTCCCAACTGGCAATTGATCGAAAAAACCATTCCAATTTATTCGTTTTATCACTAATAAAGTTAGTATTTTGATTTTGATCTGACCCTCCTTTTCGTGGAGAATTTTCTTTTTCAATTGGTTTGGAAGAGAAAGAATGAAAAGAAATATATGAAGTTGTCATCCTGAGACCTCAGTAAAGTTCACCTGGTACTGGGGAGTTATCATAGAATCGAAAAGCCTTAGATCCTAGAAGCCGACATCGGTGTAATGTAAGCCCTGACAGTGGCTTTTCCTTTTGTAGCGCAAGTGGGTGACTTAAGCTTTGACTGCAGACCTTCCTGCTTCAAAGATGGCTATCTATGAATAAACACGATGACAGCCACATAGCTGGAAAAGAGCCAGACCCCCACGCCCAGCCCCACGTTCCTACGCCCAGCCCCACGTTCCTTTGTTTTTAGAGATCTCGGTTCAATTTGATAACTGACTGCTGTTTGTCTCTTTGTTTTCTCTTCCCTTGCTTTGCATTCCCACTCTTATGTTTTAACTTCCTCCATGGTGAGACCCCAGAATCCTAAGCCCCTACCCAGACCCCAACAAAAGCACGGAAAGGGTGATCATGCATTATTATTATTATTGTTAGAAATAAACAAACATTTTTAACCATTACCAATGCAACAGCATACTTGGTAAGGAAGGGATGAATCTCAGGTTTGATGTCATTCGGGTTTCCTGTGAATAAAACCCAAGGGAAGGAATAGAACTTCCTGCAAGTTTCAGAACCTGCATTGGCATCCAGTACATGGTAGCCAAGAACAACCAGAACCAGTGGCCAGAGGGTTGGATGGCCTGTTTCCTCCCCTTTTCCTCTCCCCTCCTTTTTTCAGAGATTCAGCCTCTTCCTCCATATATTTATCTAAAGTAGGGGCATGGGAAAGATAAACTGGAGTCCTAATCCTATAGGGTGATAGCTGAAATTATACTGAAAAAGCCATAAAGCAATGCTACTAATTTAATTTTCAAAGGCTTTAATTAATGAAGATAAAATCAGAACATGCCACCCCCCAAACAACACTTAAAAAGACATTAGAGATGCATTATTAAGATTTTTGCATCTCTTTTAAGCATCTATTTCAATGCCTCTGAGCGTTCCATAGTGATACTTCTATGTACACATGAATACTGTACATTGTGATTCTGGTCACATTACATATAATATGAGGCTTTGTGTATTCTCATTTTGACTTCATATTACTCTGTCAGCAATCTCTGATGTCACTGAAATTCATCAAGGCTTATTTTTTAATGAGTGCCTAGTATTTCCTAATATGATTTCATCATTTCCCTCTAGTCTCAATTTGTCGTTGTTATAAACGACTCAGAGATGTAGACAGTTGTAACCCGGGCTGGTTATTCTTGTGCTGACATCTGAAGCATCAGTTCAGCGTGTCCCAGGAGGAGGGCAAGGGTGCGAAATTTCTCAGCACGGGCGCACAATGGCCTCATGCTCACACCGATCTTGTGCCTCATCTCCACCAGTAGACGTGGGAGCTGATGGTTTAAGGACTGTGTCCAAGGTCACACAGTCAATGGAAGAACTGTGATCTGAACCCAAGTCAGCCTCACTCCAGCATCCACACTCTCCCTCTACGGGGTCTGTGCCTGTTCTGACTTGTGCGGTTTTACTGTGTAAATCCAGAGGGGCTCCGGAGCCTCACGGGGTTTGCAAAACGAGATCTGTCTCGGAGCTGCTCTTCCTGCTCCACCAGTGGCACAAAGCAGTTGCGTCATTTTTATTCTTCACGTTAAGTGAATCTGGTCCTCTGCTCCCAATCTTTGAAGGTCTTCCTTCCTTGCCCCTGGCGTTTTTCTCCTGCCAACTCCCCCACCGGGTGCCCACATGTGCACACACACACACACACGCAGTAGGTGTGAGAATCTGAGGGGCTTTCTCAGGTGGAGTGTCAATAGTCTCAGACAGTCAATAGTGTCAGAAAACCAGGCCTAGTGGTCTGCTGTCCCTGTAGCTATTGCTGCCACATGGTGTCACTGTTGAAACACAGGTCAACCAGCTGCCCCAGGGCTATCTCCGTGTCCCCAGAACGAGGTGTGGGCCTCCCGGCCTCAACATCCCCTCCCTGAATGACCTGGTGGCCTGGGTGTCTGATCCAACCCCTGGCTGCTCTCGGGTTCTGCTCCTCCAATCAGACCCTCCACCCCCCTCTCAGAGAAGGTATAAAGGCCTTCATGATTTTAAGGTCTGGATTTTCCTTTCTCTTGGAGATGAGAAAGTATCTCTCAGAGGGATAATTTTGTGTCTCAAAAACTCCAGAGCTTTCTCTTGAGCAATCATTTTCTCTTTTGGAGAGAAGGAGCTGTTATTTCAGGGGTTGAACAGAAAAGCTGTCCATCCCCCTCTGTGGGTATCCCCAGGTTTGAGAGTGGAGAGGGCTGTGGGTGCAGGCAAGAGGCATGTGTGTTCTGGCACAGCACTGCTGTGGCCCCAGGCTCGGGGAATTGCTGGTGTACACCTGAACTCTGAGCCCAGGGGCTGCCTTTGGGCACCTGGCCAGGGCACCTGAAGCAGAGAAGGTGGAGGCACAGCATGTTGGAAAACCAAAGTGAGAAGGGGGCTCATCCTTTCTTGGAAGTGGCTATTTGGGGAAACCCTTTGGGATGTGTGGGATATCCAGTTTCTTTGACTATCCAAGGAAGAGTCAGAGAACCCCCAGAAGTAGCAGAATGGAGTCCGTGCCAGTCTGGCATTTGGGGACCAAGCCAGGTTAAATCTAATTTGGAGACATGAAGGTGCTGTGAGACTGTCCCTAGTGTGAAGAGCAATGGAATTCCCAGGGTGCACACAGCCACCTACCCAGGGCCAAGCCCTCCAGCAGGTTCATCAGTTTCACCATCTCGAGGAACCAGTCTCATCTTTTCAATCTCAGCATCTCTAGTCTTAAGGGTAAAAGAAACTTCTTTGTCTCTGAGATCAGCTTCACCTTCTGTTCCCTTGGTGGGAGGTATTTTGTTCAGAGGAAATATACACTCGGTTATGTACATTAGTCAAATTATACCAAGGTTTTACTCTATGTATTTGCTGTCTTTAGGTCATTGTGGTATGGGAACATGACGATTCCTACAGTAGCAGCTCCCTGAACATCTACTCAGTAGGTTTTCCTTGAACCAGTGGTAGAATATTAATAACTTTTGTCCCAGAAGTCATCTGGAGATAATCACTGATCTGTGCTCAAGGTGGGGTGCCAGGTTAATTTTTATGCTCTCAGCTGGTGACCTTTTCTACTCCATTTTTCTTTCCTAAAGTATGTGCATAAGTCCTTCCATTTCCTTTGGGCATTGTGGGGAGTTTCTCTTTACCCTCTTTGGATCTTTGCCAGCACAAGATCCTTGTAGACCAGCTGGGAAAACTTTTCTGGTCCCATCCCCATTCATATTTCAATCCCTTCTTTTGTGACACAACCCTTGGTTGGTCTCATTGTCCTTGTCCTTTAATGTTAGAGACTTTCTCGGTCCGTATTCCCTTTAGCTTGAACTCTGCCTTCCTTGGAGCTTGGACTTGGAGATGACATGGATTTGTACTCCTCCCATCACGGGGCTGTCAGATCTTTAGCAGCGTCACAGTGTGGAGAATGTTTCTGCTGGGCTGAAAGGGGGCGGAGAAGAGACCCCTATTTTTCACCTCAAGTGTTCAGATACTCTGAAGATGTGCAGTTGTGCACAGGTGTGCTCACAGGTGAGACCTGCTGGTAACATTCATAGTTTCAGAAAGGAAAGAAGCAGACATCCCAGGTCAGGTCAAGCTGGGAGCAAGGAATACACAGAGGAGGATGCAGACCTGTCCGGCACAGAGCTTGTTACCTCGGCCTGTCATTTCTGATTCGTTGTGAGTAATTAGTGTGCATGGTAAATCACGTGCCATTCTCAACCGATCCTTTGGCATCTTGGCAGAATACCTCTCTCCTGTCAGAACGAAGTGGCCAGTCCCATCCCCCACTTTCAGGACCCAACTGCCTCCAGACTTCCTGGCATTGATTACTCTCTTCTCTGTGTCTTCAACTCCTTACCTTGTCCTGATGTCTTTCCCGTTAGCTTTTAAACACATCTCAGCCTCCCCCATTTCTGTCACTTTCCAAACAAGCTTTGTATTCTGAGAGTAGTGCTCTCCATACCTGTCTGCCTTCACTGCCTCGATTCCTTGTTCACCTCACCCGGAGACCTCTGCAGACCAAACCTCTGTACTCATTCACTACCTGGAACCTCCTTTCTGTTCTTCTCTGTGTGCTACTAATCTGCCTTAAGGGACGACCTCCCCTTCCATTCCTGCCACTGTTCTCTGTATCTCCTGCTCTGGGATTGGCCACCTCGCAGACTGGCTGTCTTAGTCACCTCAGGCTGTTATAACCAAGGACCTAGACGGTCACTTAAACACCAGTCATTCATATCTCACAGAGTCAAGGTGCTGGTAGATTCTTTTTTTTTTTTTTCACATTTTTTATTTTGCTATCATTAATCTACAATTACATGAGCGACATTATGGTTACTAGACTCCCCCCATAATCAAGTCTCCCCCACATACCCCATTACAGTCACTGTCCATCAGTGTAGTAAGATGCTGCAGAATCACTACTTGTCTTCTCTGTGTTGTACAGCCCTCCCCATGACCCCCACCCCATACATTATGTCTGCTAATCATAACTCCCCTTTTCCCCCCTTATCCCTCCTTTCCGACCCACCCTCCCCAGTCCCTTTCCCTTTAGTAACTGTTAGTCCATTCTTGGGTTCTGTGATTCTGCTGCTGTTTTGTTCCTTTAGTTTTTTCTTTGTTCTTATACTCCACAGATGAGTGAAATCATTTGATACTTGTCTTTCTCCGCCTGGCTTATTTCACTGAGCATAATACCTCTAGCTCCATCCATGTTGTTGCAAATGGTAGGATTTGTTTTCTTCTTATGGTTGAATAATATTCCATTGTGTATATGTATCACATCTTCTTTATCCATTCATCTACTGATGGAGATCTACTGATCTCTGCTGGTAGATTTTTTTCCTGGTGAGAGCTCTTTTCCTGGCTTGTGGACAGCTAAGCTGCCTTCTTACTATGTTCTTACATGGAAGAGAATGAACTCCAGTCCCATCCTCTTCTATAGGCACTCTGATCCCATCATGGGGTCCTACCCTCATTATCTCATCTAAACCTAATAGCCTCTCACAGGCCTTACCTCCAAATACCATCACCCTGGGAATTAGGACTTCAATATGAATTTTGGAGGGACACAAATACTAGCCCATAATAATCTGTTCCTGGCCACCAAAATTCATGTTCTCTTATGCAAATGCTTGAATTCCAACCAAAAAACCCAAGTCTTAACTCATTTCAGCATCAACTATAAAGTCTAAAGCCCAAATTCCAAACATTATTTTAATAAAAAATGGGTGAGATTTGAGGTATGATTCATCCTGAAGCAAAATTTATTTCCAGGTAAGTGATGAGAAACCAGGTAAGGGATGGGATGGGTGTAGGATAGACATTCTTGTTCCAAAACAGAGAAATTGGGAAGAAGGAAGGGGTGACAGGTCCTAAGTAAGTAAATATAGATCTTGACGCTCAAGAATAATCTTTTTTGGCTCAATGTTTTGCCTTCCAGACCCACATGGATAGAGGTCCTGCTTCTGTGGCTCCACAGGGAAGGGGTCACAGCCCCAAGGCTCTGGGTGACCCCCATCCTGCTTGCTGAAACCGAGGGGGCAGCACTGATGATATCTGAATTGCCTTCAGGGTCGTTCTCCCCTTATCTTGAAGAATAGCACAAGTTCACAGCAGAATCGGTCATGGTCACAGATCTTTAGGACCTAAGAGGTGTAACTGCCTTCCTTTATCTCATCTCATTTCCCCTCCATCCTCAACTCTTTTTGTTCGGCCATTCTTTTGACATCTAACAGATGCCTGGCAAGTCCCTGAGGAAATGCTTCCCCAGTACGTCTCCAACTGGAGGCATTGCTTTCCTCTATTGTGCACCACTGTCTTTCCGGGTGCATGGAGGGGGTAGGTGTCCTCCTTAATTCTTACGCCTCTTCTGCATCATTAAGCCTTTCTCTCTCTTTTTTTACTTTGTTTTGCAAAGCTCCGTGCTCGCACCATCAGATTCTATCATGGCATCAGTCAGAGCCCCAGCAAGGAACAGATGGCGCACTCGACATAGGAAAATTCAAAGAGGCTGTTGAAAAAGGAGCATTTACAAGGCTACAAATAGGATGTAGAGAAGCCCTGTGGAATCGTGCAGGAACCTGAGGTAGTAACAGCTGCAACCTCAGGGGAGGCAGGAGGGAATTTTTATCAAAACCCAGAACAGAAAATCCTGTAGGATTGGCTGCCTTGAACAATTAATGACCTTCAGCAAAGGGACACAGCCTGATGCAGCCTGGGGAATAGTGCTCAGGCCTCCCTGCCTCCAGCCTCCCGAGACGCTCCCCCATGCCTTCGTCCAGTCCACCCTGGAGCTTGTCATTTGCAGAAACTGTACTGCCTTTGACATCTTCATTTGACCCCAACCTTACAACCACCTCCCTTTCTATCAGCTCATGGGCTCAAACAATCTTACTACAAAAATTGTTATTAATTAATTATTTCCAATTAACCTACCCCAACACTTTCTTACTATCTAACCACCCCTCCTGTTTTCACCTTTTTCCCTGTGTAACTTAGAGCCCATGTTTATGATTAATACGACTCTCCTGCAGTCTTTCTAACCTTCTCTCTCCTTCTGTCATTTTTGCCTGCTAAAACCCCGCTCCGTGATGACTCAGTCTATCCAGCCGCGAGTTCCGTGCTTACATACAGACAGATGAACATTGCAGGAGGAAAGAAATGCAGCCAGACAGACTGGTTTCTCTCTAAATAAGTCATGTAAAACTGCAGTCCTGACTGACAGCTCAACTACATTTGTCTTGTAAGTTGCGTTCTCACTCTTGGAGTTAACCATCTGGTTCCTTTTCCTTTCTCCACGAACTTCTTATTCCCCTTTCCTGTATTTTCATTTCTACTCTTAACTTTGACTCCATTTTCACTGAAAAATTGAAATCAGCAGCAGGAATTTCTCCATTTTCTCACTTCCAAGTCCACAAACCTACCTGCATCTAAAGTCACATCCTTCTTCCCTCCAAAGGGAGGCGGATCATTTAAAAAAGTTCCATGATCTTCATTTGGGCCCTGCATCCTATCTCTTTAGCTTTCTCATACTCTTTGGTTAGTTTCCACCCTCCAAGCTTTACTTCTTTCCCTTTCAGCTGGACCATTCCCACAGGAATGTGATCTCTGGTACCTCCCACCTGAGGGTGCAGGGGTCACGCTCTGACTTCACCCTTCCCTCCACCATCCCTTTACTTCTCTCCCTCACTCCTTTGGTTGGCTTGTTCCATTCTCCTTCATGATTTTCTCCTCCCGAATTGGCAGCTTTTCCTCAAGTTCCTTCCTTGGAATCTCCTGCAACAAAGTAAGTGGTTAGTTTTTGTGGGGGAGAGCTGTGATTGGTACTGGCCACCCTGGGGAGTTCTGGGGGGTGGCACGGTTCTTTTTCTTGATCTGTGAGGTGGGTGCAAGAATACATACCTTATAATAATTCACAAAGCTATGTCAATCAAGTAAGCAACATTAAAAACTTACTCATATAAGGTTGCTCATAATTTTCTCATTTTATCCTGTTAATGGATCTGTGATGATAGCTCCTTCTTCATTCCTGACAGTGTGTGTGTGCATGGCTGTGTGTGCTTTCTCCATTTATTATTTATTTTTTGGGGGGAGGAGTCAGTGTTCATCAGTTTTGTCAATTTTTCAAAGATTTATTGATCTTTATTTTTGTATTCAATTTTATTGATGTCATTTCTTTTTTTCTTCTCTCAAATTCTTTGAGCAATTTGCTGCTCTACTAAATTTGTATGATTGACTCTTCTGTGTGATTGACTCTTCGCTCACTAGATTTCAGCCTTCATTTCCAATGTAAACATTTTAGATGGTGATTTTTCCTCTAACTGATGTTCTAGCTGTACCCAATATATTTTACTGCATACTATCTTTTTTTTATTATTCATTGAGTGTTCTAAATTTCCATTGTGATTTCTTCTTTCACCATGGGTCACCTAAATGTGTATTTCTTATCTATCTATGGGGATTATAATTATTCTTTTGAAGTTTATTTCTAGATTAATTACACTGTGAATCGAAAATATCTTTTGTACTAGTTCATATCTTTGAAACTTGAGAGAACCTGCTTTGTGCCCCAGCATAGGGCCAAATTTTATAAACGTTTCATATTTGCTTGAAAAGAAGAGATATTAATCATTGTTGAGTGCAGGATTATATATTTATATATCTGTGTCTATTAGTTAATGTTAATTTTCTGTTTAAATCTTCTATATGCTTATTGATATTTTGCTTGTTTTATTGAGAGTATTAATATCTTCCATATCATTGTGTTTCTCTACTTTTCCTTATATATGTGTATATTTTTAGTATGTTTTGGAGCCACATTAATATGTAGACACAAATGTAAAATTTGTCTTGCTTCTGATAAACTGTACCTCTTATCATATGAAGCAAAGCTTTCTTCTATTTAATGTCTATGTAGTGCATCTCTTTTTAATTATTATTACTTTTTCTTTCTGATTCCTTATGTTGCAGGTGTATCTCCTGCAAACAATGCTTAGTGGTGTTGGTTTTTTTTTTAATCCAATCTGAAAGTCTTTGTTTTTATCTGAATCTTCTCATTCATTTACACTTAATATAATTAGCAATATTTTGGGGTTGAAATTCATCATCTTGTTATGCATATTCTATTTGTTGAATCTGTTTTTTTCCCATCGCTTATCTCCTTTTGGATTGATAATTTTTATGATCGTATTTTCCCATTATTTTGATGTTGTATGCTATTTTTATTATTGGTTGTTACTCTGGAAATTATTTAACTTGTCGAAGTCTCATATTAATTGATATTTTTCCTCCCAGGAAATGTAAGGGTCTGCGAAGACTTTTTCTCCATTTATCCCTTACCTGCTCAAATACTATTGCCTCAGGTATTTTATTTCTTTTTGTATAGGAAAAAAACTCCATATGACATTATTATTACTGTTTTAGAGCATTTATTTAGATTAACTCTTTTACTTATCATTTTATTTGTCCCTCATTCCTTCCAGCATTTCTGACCTTCCATTATGTGATCATTTTCTTTCTTCTGGAGAACATGATTTATTGATTCCTTTCATACAGGTTTGTGAATGGAGAATTTACAACATTCTCTGTGATTTTTAGCCATATCTTTGTCTATGTAAGCATGCTGAATAGTTTTTTTTTTTCCAGTTCACATATTCTATCTTAAGCTTGGCTTGATCTTCTTTTAAATATGTCCTTCTAGTTTTTAATTTCAATTGCATGTTTCAATTCTGGAATCCTGCATTAACTTAACTTTTGTTTCTGTTTTCTATGTTGTTTTCACATTTTCTAGTGCTCTGATTGAATTTTCAAGCTTGCCTTTTATCTCCTTCAGTAATAATAACTATTTTTCTTTTACTTGATAGATTTTAATGATAGATTCTAACATTTCCCACCAATATATAGTGCTCCTTCCTGCCTTATGATTATAATTACCTGCCATGTTGAATTCAGGTGTGTGCGACCTGGATGCAGAAGTAATGTGTGTCAGTTTTAAGAAGTTTTCAGAACTGGTGCTTTCACAATGCTCCTTTTTTCTCTTGCTGTGGTTGTTGGTAATGTTTCAGAGATTGACTCTTCTATCTGCCTCCAACCAAGTGTGAGGACAGTAATGATGGGGATCAGTACCACCATCTACTTCGGATGGACATATAACATGAGACAGAAGTAAACATTTGCTGTTTTCAGCCACTGAAATTCTAGGGTTGTTTATTACCACAGTGCAATCAAGTTGGAATCAGGATTGGAGTGCTATTGTAACAAATAACCTAAAATATGTGGCTTTGGTTTATGGGCTAGGCATTCGTTTGCAAGGAAACTAATAATGAGGCTAAAAGAATGGTAACCCATGTTATGTAGTGGCAAGTCATTTAGTAAAATAGTTGCTATGTTAACTTAGAAGGGAAATTATAGGCTTAATAAATTTACAGCTTTATGGGAAAACATTTTTAGTGGCATGTGTTGGCTGCTGTTGGCTGTATGGGAGAGTTTTTTACAAGACAGAAACAAGAACAGAACAACATTGGCTGATTTGCAAGCAACAGTGAAAAAGACATGAGAGAGAGTCTGTGAACTCAGGGACTTGTAGATTGAACAGAGAAATGCTTCTCAAGCTCAAACATTAGAAGATAAAATGGAGGAATTCTTTGAATGTCAAAGGCTCATTAAAATTCAGTCTTAAGTAAGGATCAAATAAAAAGTACGGTTGTCACACTGTTAAAATTTCTGAAGAGATTGGTATTCTCCCAGCAGATACTTTTTGTTGGACAAAACGGTTCAAGACAAAGAGACTCTGTGTGGCTCTCCCACCAATGTCTCCAAACACAAGATTGCTGCATGTATACCGGCTGTGGGACATGAGACAAGAAAACTGGTTGGAAAAAAAGTAGATAATAAGCCGCCTAAATTTTTGAGAGAACTGCATTGAGCAAAGAGCCACCACCTTGGACAGAAGCTGTGACATTTAAGAAGCCAATTAGATACTGGCTGTAGACTAAATGTTTGTGTCTCCCCCAAAGTCATGTGTTGAAACTTAATCCCCAATGTTGTGCTGTTTGGACATGGGGCCTTTGGAATATGATAAGGCCATGAGGACAGAGATCTCATGGATGGAATTAATGCCCCTATAAAAAGACATCCCTTGCCCCTTCTGCCATGTGAGGACACAGTGAAAAGACAGCCATGTAGAGGCAAGGAGATAAGCCCTCACCAAGCACTGAATTTGTTGATACCTTGATCTTGCAATTCCTAGCTTCCAGAACTGTGAAAAATAAAATTCTGCTGTTTATAG
Organism: Manis javanica; assembly: GCF_040802235.1. Lineage (NCBI taxonomy): Eukaryota > Metazoa > Chordata > Mammalia > Pholidota > Manidae > Manis > Manis javanica. The sequence continues at coordinate 8,174,303 of NC_133164.1, forward strand.
CCTACCCAGTCGATGGTGTCTGTTATAGCAGCCGAACAGACTAAGCCACACCTGTATTTCCATCGGAAGGAAGCTAGCCGAGAAGCTCAGCCCTCGAGGAAGGCACCTTCTTTGATGCTCTCTCAAGTTGTGGTCAAGGATGATAATAGAAAAAAGGAGGTGGCATGGAGCCCAGTGGGCTGGTGATGCACAGCTAGAGGGCACAGCACACCCGCCTCTGCGATGCGAATTCCCTCATGGCCTCTGCTCAACACGATTTTGAATTTGCTATTTACCAGTGACTTCTGTGTGTCTCTGTCTTTTTTTTTTCTCTTTCAGTACAGGAGGGTGTATTATTCTTTACTATTGTCTTTTGTGTATGTGAGTGTCAGATACTTTGTCTCTTTAGTTCTCAGGTCTCCAGATCAAGAAAAGCCACATGTAGATCTGACCTGGAAACTAACATGTATCCCTCAGAGATCCTGGCTTTGAGCACTGATTGGACAGAAATTCTGGATGTCTCCTGTGAAGAGGGGTTGAGTATAGTTTGCATTCAAAAGGGAAAGGGAACATATATTTGGTATTCAGCAGGGCAAGACCTGAAAAGTTGTATTACTAATGATCAGGCCTGGGTTCCCATCCCTGTGAGAGGGCTGTCCTTCCCGACTCTATCAACCCAGGCGTGGTCACAAAATTGCAAAGGCAATGTGAGCAGATGTGATGTGTCACATCGAAGAAGCTTTTTAAGCTAGTGCATGCTTTTCCATGCTCTTTGTGCCCCTGTCAGTGTTCCTGGAAGTATTCCAAATACCATCTACCCTGCTGTACTAGGTTCCTGAGTGAAGACACAGGTGATGAAATTATTTGTAAAAATAGTTTGAAGGATAGTCCAATGTTTTCTTCCTCTGGAGAGAATTTTTTTTTCTTATGGGACAGTGGTGACAAGGATTCCTGTCACCCAGCTCTAAAACTTGAGATCATCTGCCACCCAGTTGACTTGAAGCTGGGTCTCACTCATGAAGTCCTTGGGGTCACCCTTTTCCTGGATTAGAGCTCTTTACGATGCAACCATAGGCTGGTGTTTGACCCTCTGACTGCTGCCCCCATAACTCTGGGTTATTGTCTCAGGCTTCATCCAGCCCCTTAGTACTTAGTTCTTAGTCAAGTGCCCTCATGAGAGAAGCAATGCCATATACAGGGCTGGCATCACTTGGTTCTTTTGGAATCCAAGATCTTGGCCTAGCAATTCCATCATGTTATATTAATTATGTTATATTATATTATATTACATTATATTTTTAAGAGGAAGCTGTCTCAGTTGGAGTGTTCGAATGAATAAGTCTTCTATTACCACTAGCAAAAGTAACTTTTTATTCCCTGTATCTCCAGGTTCCCCTGAAGGCATTTCCGGTGTTCTTCAGGGACTGACAACAGTTGATTTCCTTGATGAGATGATACGTTTCATTATTTACTACAGTGAAACTTTTCTAATTCATCATATTTTCTTTTTTGCCACTGGATGCCTGAGAACTCATATTTGAAGCTTAAGCACACTGATCAGATTGAGCCTTGGTTGATTTTATGCTTAATTTACTGCTCTATATTCTTGTGAGTATCTTGTGATAGGATAACTTTGTTACATACAATGGGGAAAGAGGCAGGCACAAATCACTCACAAAAAACACAAGGCACAAACTTGAAAAATGTAAACAACTTATTTTATTATGGGGGAGAAATATTCTAAATCATACAAATGAACTGAGAATGTAGAATATAGTTCTGAAAATTTCAGAGGTTTCTGATCATATTCTAGACCTCATTCAATGTATATCTGGAGTACTCCCTAACTGCACCCAGTTTCTCTTAATTTTTTTGAAAGAAAATAAGGGAGTTCCCAATAACATTTTACTCATCTTCATGTAACCTAAAGTAATGATTCACCAGCTCCATAAGTATTTAAATTTTAGTCTAGATCACCTAACGGTTCTATAATACATTGTCCTCTTTTATTCCTGGAGCCAGTATTTCAGTGCCGTCCTTCCCTGACATCAGGTCCTCCATTGGTTCCAATGATTTGGTAAGGGCCTAATTGCCTATATTACATTCTTAATGCCATTGGAGCAAATTCTCTTTCCTGAATTGTACACCGACTGATATGATCTTTGTTTTCTGTGAGTTCAAATATAATCCTTACTTTTATGTTTATTTAAAAGCCCTGATGGAAATCTATTCTGTTGCCTGCCAAGATGAGTGCTTTCTTATCTTATCCATATATTTTGACTGAGTGTTTGAATATACTCTGCTCCTGTGACTAGTGTAAATTGGCACAGAGGTGGTCAACTGACCTAAGCTAGATGAATCAGAAAATTTCCCTGGAATTTGTAAACTTGGGTGTGGAGAGTAAGTCTCAAACCTCCTCTGTTGTTGAAACTGAAAGATGGAAGACAGAAGCTTCCAGAAGTCATTTTGCAAACTTTTGCAACAGGTTGCTTTGATAGAATAAACCTGATGCACTGAGAGGAATGGAGATAATAGAAAACCTGTCTCCCTTTTAGCCTTGAGAATCAGTGAAATAGTCTTAAATAGTCAGAGTTGTGTTTCTATCACTTGTAACTAAAAAAGTCTTGAGTAGTAAAAAACATTTCAGACTCTATGAAACTGCTCCTTTGCAATGGCTAGTCTGTAACTGGACCATACTGATGCTAGAGCTTTAGGAAAAGAAATTTATAAAGTCATAGATTACTATAAGAAGCAGATAGAGAAGTGAGGGTTGGTATCTTCCGTATCAATCAGAAAAAAATAGGTGCACATCTTGCTACTGCTTCCATTTAACCTTTGCTGATAAACACAAGGTGCAGTTGGTGATACTTAGACAATTAATACATTTGGCATAGTACATTTACATCTTAAGTTATCTATTCTGCTCCAATCACATGGCAGGGATGGATATAACCTACAAACCAGACACCAGAATTACATAGTGAGGGTCAAAAATCAAAATTAGTATTTTCATGGACCAGACTAGAAACTCCCAGCTGAGATGGAGGCTGAAGCCACGTGAGGCTCAGATAAGGCACAAGCAGCGGGAGTCTGGTGCCCGAGGGCGAACTGGGCCCAGAGGCCATTGGCTGCGAGGGGCACCCGTCTTGTCCACAGACTCTGAAACACAGCTGTTGTCACCACCACCTGGGACTGGGGCGGTTCTGAGCTTAGGGAGGGGACTGAGGCCTGCCTTGGAATTCACTCCAACCGTAGAGTGTTGCAGCCTGTGAGCGCCAGCAATGCCATCAATTCTCGGTCTGGACGGTGGTCCTGGGAAGTGCCAGGTGCAGGCAGAGGAAGGGAGGACAGGGAGGACAGAGAAACAAAAGCTTCCTGCCCACCTTCAAAAGGCAAAACTCCAACATGCACTTGAATTGTATATTAAGAAAAAACCACTAACAGAATCAACAATCAGAACGTGAATTCAATCGGCGTTACATAGAACGATGTGGCATACATTCATGGATGTTTAAGATGCTTACATAGAGAAATAAAAACATACATCAAGCATGAGCAAGAAAGCCTGAACCAAAGCCATAAAGGAAGAAGGGATCAATATTTCTATATTAGAATTTCCAGGAAAAGGAAATGGAGAGAATGACAAAGAATAAATATCTGACAAGACAATAACTGAGAAATTTGGAATTAAAGTGTAGGCTCAATAAAGATAAATCCAGCCGGGAGCACCTCAAAGAGAAAGAGGGAACTGTGTGGAGTTACCAGAGAGCAAAAACTAGCCATGTTCCAGGCCTAGGGAAGTCTCCACGCGCCATGTTCTCAGAGCACAACACTCTTCACTGAGAAAAATAATAAAAAGAAAATAAGGCAGAAATCAAAGAGAGGTAATAAAAAAGAGAGAGCATTCAAAGATGCATAACTAGAAGATAGAATTTGTAAGTTATTGTGGAGAATAGCTTGAAATGAAAACACACTTTTGATGTTTTTTTCCCTAAATTAGTCTAATTTTAGATCTACAGATAATAGCATTGGAAAGGGCAAAGGGTTAATGAAGCATTTTGCTCAGAACTTGCTGGTTAACTTGCTCATTTTCTGTAATTCCAATGTGAATGGAGGTAGTGAGGAAGATGTACGGGAAATGATATATTGGCCCTGGCAATAGTATTTAAAAGCCAATCCTCATAGTATTTTACTCAGCTGCACGCTGTGGTCCAAACCTGTCCTACATGCTTATATTCCCAAAGCCAGTGTTTTTAAGAGAAACATGCACAGAAGCCCTTTCTGCAGGCAGCACCATGTCTTGATTCTTTTTTAAACATGGTCAGTTTAGGAAAAGTGAAGTTCACCTAGCTGTATTTATGTGTGTGTTCATGCAGGTTATGCGTTAGCATTAACAGAGATGGTCTGAGTTTTTAAACTTTCATTAGCTGTCTCAAGTAGACAAAGCTACTTCTAGTGACTCAGAAAGAGACTTTCTAACACTCCTAGAGGCTGACCAAATTTCTAATGAATTGGCTGGCTAAATGCTAGAAATAAAATCAGCAGGCATGGATGATATGGATTTGCAAATATTTTGTAAATAAGTAGAACTATTAATCCTCAAATCTATAAGATACAAATCCACTCTGTTTTTGGTTGACTTCCCTATGTTTGAGAGAAATATTCATGTGCAGAAATCAACATATTATGGTTTAGAGAGATGTGGTCCTTGAGAACAGAATCTGGAGCAAAGAATTTGAGTCTGTTCAGTGCTTTGCACGCAGGTTTTAAGGAATGACAAATAATTTATTTGGAATATCATCAAGGCATATCCACCTACCAAATTAGAAAAATGGAAAATGAGCTATGGTGTAGATTTCAAACTTTTTACTGCATTCAAAACTTACCATTCCTTCTGAATCTGCATAAATCTTGCATCAATCGTATGCATCTAAACACTGTCTTTTCTAGAGATGAGGCTCTTTGGTGTCTTGGGTGCTTTGCATGGGTCTCCCTGGTCTGCTGGGTACAATAGGCAGGAAGGCCAAGCATCCAATGCTTTGTGAAAAACCGGAATAAAGAAAAAAATATCTTTTGGATGGACTAATTAGAAAGAAAACGGCATCTCTTCTAGGCTGACCAGTCACAAAAAGCATACCCTCAGACTGACCAATTAGAAAAAGGCAGTAGCTGTGGAGGGCCAATGAGAAAAAGGCAGTGTCGGTTTGAGCCAATTAGAAGAAGACGCACTTCCAAGGCGGACGCTTGACGTCCTGGCTGAAGATGCCCTTAGGAGCGCAGCGTGGCTTCCAGTCCTGATTCACGCCCCCGTGGCCAGCTGCCTTTCCTGGATCCTTATTCAAGAACGGAATGACCACATTTTGGGGCACCAAGTGCTCTTCTCCCCTATGCTGTAAGAAATAAAACGGAAACATTATTGACAAATTTCTTTCCCCAATTTTATTTTTCTCCCAAATTTGACTTGAGCATTAGGTGCCTGCTGCTGCTGTTACTCGTACTGTAATCAAATAAAGATGGTATAACTATTATCATAAAAGTATGTTAAGCCATCTTTAGTTTATATAACACTATTTCACGTGGCTCTGTATTGAGCACCGTGACTCCCACCTTCCACACCTGAACATATGGGGAGATCTTACTTTAAAATGTTACCTTAATAGAATAATACCAGATGCCATATACTAATCGAACTTTAAAACAAGCAGATCTAAGAACTTGGGAATACCTATATAAATCCTGTGCTCATTTATAAAGTTTAAGTTAAAATAAACAAAAAATGTATATATCCTATGTATCAGAGTATGAATAATACCTATCGATTAAAGGAAAGTGGTTGATACTAATGTTGAAATATGATTTTGGTCTTTTTATTCCAATTTTATTCAAATTATAAATTATTTCAATATAAATTATTGGCCTAGATATGCTTGACTAATTACTTCTGTGTTGTTTATTGTCATGTTTTCCTTAAAAAAAACAGTTGATGCTAAGTAGTAATTATCTTGAGCCATTATACGTATGTGCGTGTGGTCTATTACTTATCTCATTCAGACAAGTAATAAAGTAAAAGTGCATTATTGTCCAGATGCCAATAATGCATTAAACTAAATCAATGTTCAAACACAATATTTTAAACATTTTTCAGTCCTGTATGAACAGCAATTCAATTATGGGCACTTAAATCTACAATAATATAAATGTTTGTGAGGTTGTCTGTTGACATGAACAAAGAAATGGGATTTTTTTTCTCATAATGTAATTTGCAGAGTCTAAATTTATGTCATGAATCACATATTTAGGACATGAATAATTAAACATATATACATCTGAGATTATTAGGGTGCTGTACTAAGCAAGTCAAATAGCTTTACTTTTTGAACTCTGGAAATTTATGGTTCAACAGAGTTGTGCCATTTATTTTTTGAATGTAAATACTCTCTGTTTTGGCATTTTTTCTTCACTTGCCATATAAACTAAATGTTAGAATATGTGACTTTTTAAATTGTGGTTTTAATATTAATTTTGATAAAGGTCTTTATGAATGATGCATTTAACATAATGACTGGATATTTTAGTTTACAAGTAAAATAATCCCTTTCTTTTTCTTATGTGAGAGTTGAATTTAATTTTATGAACCTCTTTTCTGAGGAAATACAAGAAATAAGCCCAACCAAGTCATTTTCATTCAATTCAAAGTGAAAGGTGTTACAGATGCATGGTTCTTTCAAAAAAATAGCTTGTAGGAAGTCCATCTTGGGTGGGGTGCTCAGCAAATACTTACAGGAGGAAATAATTTCTATTAATCTCTGTTTATATGCTTAATAGTGTGTGATAAAACATGTGGATACTGATAAAATATGTGATATTGGTCTTGCAATCATACCAGATATTTAGATGTCAAGTAAACTATCACAAACTCAATGAGAACTCTTTGTCAACAAGGTACCAGGTACCTGTAATGACTTGGAACCTACACAAAGAAAGTACAGTGTATCTGTCAGGGATAAGTCAGGAAAACTGAAGCCATTTGATGTATTCTGGCTTCAGAGTGTTTTACTATAAGAACTGGAGATTTGGAACTGTTGGAAAAGCTGGGAATGAGTGAGGTCAACTATTATCCACAATCTTGGCCTGACGCACTGCAAGTGTGCACTTGCAGCATTGACTGGAACGCTGCCACGATTCTTAACGAAAGCTTTGGTTCTGAGGGATGCACGAGAATCCACTGTGCACCTCACACTGGCTGGCAATTGCCTTCAGAGAACAGGCCTTTTCTCCTCTACCTTCCAAATCACATTTGAGGGCCTCTCAGTGGAGAGAGCTAGCGTGGAAGGGATGTACTAAGAAAGGTACTCCTGACTTCTGCAGAGGATCTTGGGATGGGATGTTGGTGGTGCGGAGTTCGCCGCAGACAAGTCCTCACACAGGAATGTATTTCTGTTTAGGCACATATTCAATAATGTTATTCTTACTCCCAGTTACTCAAATTTTAGAAAGTGAGCTATTGCCCAGGGTCAATAATATTCTGAAGTTATGAATATAAAAATCTCTCTTCAAATTGAGAAAGCTCAGTGGACCAATTTCTCTTGTAAATTCAAAATGATATACCCAAAGTTATTCTATTCAAGAGTTATTCAGATTATGGAACAAGATTTTATTTTCAAAAAATGTAGTTTCCATTTAGAACGCTTCAAACCACAGATGACAATGTTTTTCAACTGGAGGCCTACTCCCCTAGAATAAACCATAACAAAAACTTGGGTTGGGGGAAAAGTACAATGTAGTTTGAAGTAGTCTGTCAAAAGTTATCCTTGCTTTGTTCAGTCAAGATATTTAATTCATATTCAAATTTGCCTCACATCAAAGAAGGCTTAGTATGTTTTTAATAGGCATGAGTCATAAAAGTCTAGGGACATTGATGTAATGGGCTGCGTTCACAGATCCTCACAGTTTCGAAGGCCAGTCCTACTTGTATAAAGTGAGTTGCCACCTGCCTCAGAGAGTGCGAAGGAGGGTCCTCTGACCTCATGGGGCTGTGTAGAAAACCGGGGCTTTACTGTCAGGCACACCTGATCTGTATGGGCTGAAAGTTCGTTCCTATAGGTGAGAAATGAAGCCTCATGGCATCTTGCCAAGAGAAGCTCATATTTCTGAGGACTCAAGGGAATCCACCTTCTTCTGCCTGCACCTCTTGGCAGGTTCCCTACTGTTTTATTGCTCTACTCTCTGAACATAATAGGAACAATGAGAGGGGTTGTTTTCTTATATTATTTTCTAGTATGTAGGGGTGTTAGGGGGTGATAACACTGCCTTGTCCCTCCACCTCTGAGTTCAGATTCAATTGAGAAATATGGCCACACAGGTTAGACAGATAGAATAAATACCAGTTTTATTAATGACAAGGTGGTTTGGGGGAATGAAATTTAATCTGTGGACAAGAATGGTCCCCCTAAGTGCTTCCCCACCTGGAAATTGCAACGAGCACTCAAGGAAGAGTTTGAATCTGGAGAGCAGGCACATTTACCCAGAAGCCCTGCCTTGCCTCTCCGACCCTGTCTTGGTTTGTGTTTCCACGAAGCACGAATCTCATACAAGTAGCTGATTTGGGGGAGAATATAGCAGATGGGTGAGGAATGGATATAGGGAAGAGGAGAGGGCCAATAGCTTCTTGGTAAGCCAACTGTCCCAGTGGGAGTCCATCTAAATCTCACTGGGAAACTCTGGGATAGAATGCAAAACACAAGCCTCGTCATTCTCCCCCAACCCCCTCATCTCTCCCTCCCCCACCCACAAGGGGGGAGGGAGCTGGGGTGTTTAGCTGTGGAGAAATTCTCATTGGGAGGGTTAATTCCCAGGCTTTTCTGGGAGTGCCTGGACGGAGGGCCTTCCGTGGTTTGGACAACAATCCCTCAGGTTCCAGATGGAAGTACTAGGAATGGGAAGTCGGCCGGAGCACGCTGGTTGGGTGGGGCACTGAGCATGTCGGCTACCAGCCCCCATGGGGGGTTCTGAGAGAGGTTGGTCTCCAGACCTGCTTCTGTAAGTCAGGCAGTGGGCTGGGAGATGGACCCAGCACTTCCCCCAGAGCTGAAGCAGGAGAGTCTAAAAGCTTTGTGCAGACAGACAGATCCAGTGAAAGAGAGAGAGAGGAGGAAGCTGGGAGGGCCAGAGAACTGGAGTTATTTGGATCTTCCCAGACTATTCCTTCTGGGAGAAAAGAGCAGAGGTTTTCTATCCCATGAGTCAATGTAGGAACCTGGCGAGAGGAAGAAAATGATACTAACCAGAAGTACAGTGATGTGAAATTCAGAACTACTGTTTAAAAAGTGATAATAATTGTTAACACCAACAATAGAGAAGGAGTAAGTGTGTAAACAACAAAAGGAACCATCTTTTTGAAAAAAGTTTACAAGATGGATATAGACACTGAGGTCTTTGTATACCCACTGGTCTTTTTTCTCTTTCTGAGCCATTTTTCTAATCACTTTCCCCTCTGTGTTTCTTCTTTCGGTGGTCAAAGCTTTCGTGTCAGTCATAAGCTCTAAACTGTCCCAGGTTGCATCTGATGGGCAGGGAGCAGGGCAGAGAAGAAGACAAAGGGGAGTAAGCTCTGACAGTGGGGCGCGGGCACTGTGGTGAAGATGGGTGTCTGACTTGCAACATGCAGCTAAGCGATAAACAGCTGCTACAGCAAATGAAAGGAGACCGGCAGGCAGGCTATGAATAAAGCCACAGGTTATATGTGATGCCCTGGTGTTACCTTTTTATCATAAATAAGTAAACGAAATATAAATGTGTTGGTTGGTATTAACACCAGACCAGTCCACGGATGGTAGAGAGGATAAGCTGCTCTAACAAAGTCACACAAAAACAGAGTGACTTAAAAAAAGAAAGTTTCTTTCTCTGTCATCTAGCAGGGCAGGGGTAGGCGGGAATTCTAGGAGAGGCTGCTGGCTCCGTCCAAGGTCCCAGATTTCTCCTTTGGTGCCTCAAGCCCGGGAGTGTTTCTGTGTCTGCTGGCTAAGCCGCCCACATCATTACTTTCAGCCCACAGAAATGACAAGAGAGATAAGACTAAGACAAGCAAATTTCTTTGGAAGATATGACTAAGCGTTGAATTTGTCTTTTCTGCTCTCATGTCATTGGTCGGAGTCTAGTCACATGACCATACTTATTGTAACAATGGTCGGGAATGGTAGTCTCTGCGGAGGTGCCCATGTGCTCTTCCAAAACTGTGCTGGGGGTTGGGTTCTATTACTAAATGGAAGAAGGAAATAGAAAAGTAACTATTGGAAACAATTAGAAAAAGCATGCTAAAACAGATACAAAGATTTCTAATGATTAATCTGAAGGTTCACATGCCCTATATTAACATATATTTTATGATGTCCTGAAACTGTAGTCATCACAATTGTTTGTGTGAAGGCAAGTTTAATTTTTAAATGAACTTCCTTGTGAATACTGGGCTTATTTTACTTAAGCTTATGAAAACAGTCTTAAGATTTTATACATATAATATATAATGTAATATTATATTATAATAATATATATTATATAAAATATGTAATACATATAATATGTATTACAGATTTTACTGTCATTCCTTATAGTTACCACGAGGTTTTCCTTATTCTGTCTTTACTTAGATGGGTTCTAAAGCTTGCATTTACTTCCTAATGGTTTTCATTTTTGTCATCTAATATTGATTTGAGTGTAGCATGGCAAAGGGTAAGTAACACTTTGATGTCCTTCAAAACAAAACTGTCTAAACTTAGGTCAGTGTAAGGATTTGTGGATCATCCCTTAACTGGATGACTGCAGAAGCCTGGGTTACCTCTGGGGTCACTCTTGGTCTTCCTTATTGGGTAACTGGAGAGCTAGTTTAATTGTATGAGTTAGCATGAAACAATGGAGTCTTGTACTTACTTTCATAGGATAGATGCTACATAAATACTAGTTGAATAATTGAATCAGGTCATTCAGAGCTCATCTTTTGGATCAATGGTAACCTGAATCAGGGTGAGGCCCTTTTTTCCAGACAAAAATATTTGGAATTTTTTTAAATAAGGCTTAAAAAATTAGCCTATGTAACATAAGTAAATAATGTACCAGTAAGTGTAGAAGAGAACTACAGAAATTTCATACATTGTAATAAAAGGTTTCTCCTTCCTTTAAGTAGCATAAATGATGAGAAGTAACTAATACAGTACTTGTCATCATAGATACTCAGGAAATAATAGTCATAGTTAATTACCTTTTATGTTATACCTTAGGTCACAGGACAAAGTAGTAGTATGTTTTCCACCAACAGACAGTGAAACAACCAATAGCTTTCCATCAGTCATTCTTTATTTTAGTAGGGATCAAATTCATCATCATTAGAAAACAGAGTCCAATTTGGAAATACAAGAAATGCTGGTTTGAGAAATATTCTTTTTACACAAACTTAGCATATAAAAAGATCCAAGAATTACAGAATGTCTCCCCAGATTTTACTCTACTTGTGAAACACGCCAGGGGACTCAGCAAGCTTTTAGAGAACCTTAGAGCTGTGTGTGTGAGTTCAGAAGATCTTGATGGAGAGTATTTTTATCTAACTGTTTCTTTGGCACACTTCTAATGGTAATATACTGGGATATTCTGGGACCCCCAGTGGGACACCAGAATGTTATAGAAGCAACATACGGTATCTGTCCCTATTGATTGATAAAAATCCTTTCCTAATTATTTGGCAATGCTATCCCATGTTTCCCCCTTTCAAAAAAGAATTCTGCTCTTCAATTTTTTTCCAGTCTGCTTCTCCTAAGTCATTTGGCATTAAATTCATGGACTCTTTAATATTCCCTCTTTCTTTACTTCCCAAACGTTATTTAGACTGCAGTTCATCTCAGTAATTCTGTTGAGCTATACGTCATAATGCTTTTGGCACATTGAGGCCATCACTATTTAACTTTATAATTTCTTAACTTGAATAGACTTACTGTTTTAAATTCCTTTTCTATCTTACCTAAATGTGACTGATGTTTCTCAAAAGTGTTCAAGATATTGGAAGCAAATTTTGCCTTCTCAGAATGTTTCCTAAATATTAGAAAAGTCTACCAGTGGAAAGTTGTTTATTACATTTTCATTTCTTGATAACTGATAATCAAGGAGTTAATTTTTTTAAAAATCACGTTCTACCAACCCCCAACAATATAAATCTACATCTATTTGTCTATAAGATAGTTTGATATCCCATGCAGTGGAGGCAGTGGTTCTAATGTTTTGAAGTTGGAGCTTCTAAATATATAGTTTCAGAGTTAAGTTTATGTCAATTTCTCATAAAAATGGAAATAAGCTGGCAAAACTTTAATTCACTTACCTGAGAGTGGTTAATTTTACTTTTCCAAAATGCTCAGCACACAAATATGATGAAATGTAAATGTTTATTATTCTTTGAGTAGTGAGTACACTGGTGTTTGTTATATTATTCTTTGTAATAGCCTGCACTATTTTGTACACTGTATTTTTTTTCCCCAAATAAGACAAAATAAATCAACAGCCGTGCCCTAAACCTTTTTATTTTCTGGCAAAGTAGGAAGCTAGGTTATCTTGGTGAACTAGAAAACCTGCGTGCTTTGTTAGGTTAGATAACGGTTGCAGGTGACAAGATTGTGTATTAGTGTAGGTGAGAAGTGAACGAGGATGAATTTATTGTTACTTCAATTAATGGGAGCAGAAACCAGCAATGAATTAAGGTGTAATTTAAGCAGAATGGTTTTTGTATGAAAATATTATTTGAAGATAATCGATTGTCTGTCTAGACAAGACATACGTTTTTTCAGGTATAGATGACCCTCCCCACCAAAATATAATATGACACTTGGATTTTAATGGTTGTCCTCTTAACAGGCTGTTTCTGCAAGTACATTATTTGTCATATACCTAGTTTATATTTCTTCAAACAGCATTTTAAGTAGGATTCAAGTAAAGAACTAAAGGAAGTTGAATTTTCCTTAATGTTTCCAATGCTTTAGATGCTTTTGAAAATGTAGGCTGAAACTAATTCTGGCTGTAAGGAATGGTACTGAACTACTGTTTATCTTTAAACTCCCCCCCCACCCCCCGACTCTCCACCCTTGTATTTTGTAAGGTTTACTCATTGTAATCGTTAGTTTTCCTTTTCAAAATTCACTTTTAACAGAAGGCTTTGCTAGATGGCTCCCAGAGCAAGCAGCAAGCCTACTCAGGCAGGGCAGGAGAGGAGAGAGGGTCGAATGCCGGGGCTGGGGCCGGAGGTGGGGGACTTCAGGGGAACCGGCGTAGAGACTGCAGTGACACTGCCCTCCCCGGGCGGGCTGAAGCATCTCACTGGTGACGGGTCTGAAAGCACGTGGCTACGTCATGGAAAGCCAGTCTTTTCAATGCAAACTTCAACTCCTCCTCCTCCTCCCTCTAATGCCTGTAACTCACAGCCGACGCCGGGCGAGGAATCCGGAGGGCAGATTTTCCTCATGCTCAACGCTGTCGGAAGCTGGGAGAGTGAGAGGAACGAGGAAGGGGATCTGTGGCGCCGTCTACCTACTACCAGCCTGACAAGGGGAGGGGGCACCTAGATTTGCATCTTCTCTTCGTGGTGATTGAGAACTGCAGGTTTAATCGGAGCCCACTGAGCACTGGCGATTGCTCATTAAAAAAAAATCGACACTGGGAGAAGGGAGGCTCTGTCTTCGGCTGTCAGACTCGATCACGGAGGTGGTATTGGTGTGTGAGTGTGTGTGCTGGGTTTTTTTTCTTTCTTTTTTCCCCCTTTTTTCCCTTTCTTTCTTTCTTTCCTTTTTCCCCCCTTCTCTCCTAGGAGCTACACAATGGCAGTCTTCTCTCAGTGAGATGCATCCTGCTTTGCCTTCTGCAGACCCACCCATCCTCATAGCGATCAAGTAAAAGGCTATGGTTTTCTCTTTGGGGATCTTTTGTGCATTACTGTTCTCCCTGATTAGTTCTGGACTCAGTTGGGATTTCTTTGCTTTTTCGTTTGGCTTCAAGCTGGAAAAGGATTTTTTCCCCAACCCTTTGGTGATAATCCAGTGGTGATCGAGGGGGATAAATCATTCACCCTGGCCGAAAAAAAACAATCACTGAGAAGTCTCAAAGAAATATACCACGTGAGGGGAAAAAACTGGGAGAAGACTCGGAATATTATCGTTTTTCCTATGGTAAAACCGGTGCCCCTCTTCAGGAGAACTGATTTCAAATTATTATTATGCAACCACAAGGATCTCTTCTTTCTCAGGGTGTCTAAGCTGCTGGATTGCTTTTCGCCCAAATCAATGTGGTTTCTTTGGAACATTTTCAGCAAAGGAACGCATATGCTGCAGTGTCTTTGTGGCAAGAGTCTTAAGAAAAACAAGAACCCAACTGGTAAGCAAAACATGCCTCATGTTATGTTTTTCCTCATAATAACCTGCCTTGCTCACTGAGCTAGCTCTGCAGTTCTGCTATGCAGGAAGGAAACAGGAAGGGAACCAGGACAGGGCTGCATATAGAGGTGTTGCATGGATAAAAATTAGTAACAGCTGGATCGGAGGCTCTGAGACCGAAAACCATTATCAGCATCTCTTGGCTGTGACACAATCCATCACTAGAGGGAGGAGGAAACTTTTTTTTTTTTTTTAAATATATTTGATTGCCTGTGTTCGGTGGAATGTTGAAGGGCCACGGCTTTAGATTTTGCCCGAGGCAGCGAAGCTTGGGTAGTTGCGGGAAAAAGAACGGCGAGCCCTCCGTACTCGTGCGGCAGGTTGGGGGACGTAGCTCGCTGCCAAAAACCTGCTCTGGACTTTCTGATTAGCTTGCACAATATTCGCCACCCCATCACCTCTACCAAAGTAAAAGGCCCCCTCCCTCGCGGCCCCGCTCCTCCGTCAGCTCCCGCCTCCCTCCCCCTAACTCTCGCGCCCGAGTCTTAACTCATTCCTCCGTGTGCCTCCACCTCCTGCCCCTGGGAATACTTGAGCTGGACTTGTGCCGGGGGCGGGGGGAGCCCCAGACCGAGAAGACAAGCCCAGCCCTCTACTGTGTGTAATTTAAGGCCCCCTTCTAGAAACCAGCATTAAAGCCCTGTGTCCGGGTCCCACGGGTGGACTGAGCCCGGCCGTGGGTCCCAGCTTCAGCCTCCTGGTGGTCACGCGCCCTTATTCCAAAGGGCTCCAACCGGGAAACTTGCAGTACGTTACATAAGAAATGCAAATGCTGGTGATTCGGGGAGTCGGGTCCCGGGGATTCACTTCCCGGGATCCCAGGCTGGAGGCGTTTGGGGGGCGACCAGGGAGCTGTGGGCTAGCAAGCCTGGGAGGCCAGGCCGGAGGGCTGCGTGGCGGCGGCGGCGCGCCGGCGCGGAGGCTGGACGCCGGGTCTGCGAGCAGCGCGCGCGGGCCGCGGGGGCGTGCGGCGTTCCCGGGCGGGGCCCCTCCTGGGGCGGGCCTCGAGGCCCGGGGTTCGGGTGGGACGGCGTAGGGGGCCGGGGGCGGGGCTCGGCGGTCCCGCAGTGGCCGTCGGGGCGCGGGAGGCTCCCGACGCCGGCACTGCGGTGTCGTAGATCATGGCTCCCCGCGGCCGCCCTGACACCCCGAGCTCCGCCGGGGGCCTCGCTGCCTCCCTGCCCGGAGCCCGGCGGGCGAGCAGCCGGGGGCGGAGGGGGCGGGAGGTGCGGGCCGCCGCAGGGAAGGGAGACTGCGAGTCGCCGCGCGGTCCCGAGGCGCAGGTGCTCGCCTGCTGGCGGGGGGCGCCTGGCGGGGTCCGCAGCCGGGGTCCCCGGGCGCCGCCGAGGATCGGGAGCCCGCGGACTCTCAGCCGCGTGCTGTGGTCCCGCCCCTTCCCAACGGGTCCCCTCTGTTCCCTGCCCCTCCTCCTCCTCCGTCCCCCGTCCGCGCCCCCTTCTCTCTCAACTCCCCGGCGCTTAGCAGCTGGGACATGACACGACCGTCCTGAGCAGCGGTCTGGGAGAAGGCAGCGCTGTCACCTTACCACCCGCATTTCTCACCCGCTGTGAGGTGCCCCTCAACCCCGGCGTCGAGCCCTCCCCTGCTGACGCCTCGGTCCTACCCACATCTGCCTCACTGCTGCCTCACAAGTTAAGGCGAAGACCTTTTTTAAAGCAAGACTTACCGAAGTGGGACAAGCCCAGGGCTGCAGTTGGGAGGGGGTGGGGGTCACTCCCCCACGCGGTGAAAATAGTTTTGGAAGCCTGCTTGTGTCCTTCTGTGAAGAGATTTAGTTCTCTGATAAAGGAATACTGTCAAAGCATTTGTTTAGACTCGGCTATTTGTCTAGGGACCTTCAAGTCAGTCCTCCCATAGTAGTGGGAAAGTGGGAAGTAATTTAGGGAACAGTAAGTTTCCTTACTGGCCTTTACACATTTTTTTTTGGGTGGAAGGGAAGCAGGCGGTTTTACTGGAAACACTGATTTTTCTGCATATGCGATTCAAGATCTTTGATTACACCTCCCCCACCCATCCACTTTCATGTCTTTGGAATAAAGTAGACTTTTTTTTTCCCCTTCGAAGGCGTCTTGGAGGGTGTCAAACAAATGGCAAATTATTTTTAGAGCAATTTATTTTGCAGCTTTGAATGCTAAAGTACTTGCGTGTGAAACTGACGGGTTAACTATGTTAACTACAGTACCAACTATTCTAATAGGATAGTGTCCTTTTAGATTGTTAGGGGTTAAAGTTCCAACCAGGGATGTGGAGCATTTTGTAAGTTATCTTAAAAATGGGACATTAATGTGTCACACTACCTATCTCATCCTTTAAAAGTTTTGCCTTTCTAGCTGGAATCAAACCCAAGCCTAGCTGTTCCCTTTCAGGACTGTAGTTGGTAAATTCTATTCCTTCCTGTGCTATTAACATGAAGCCTAAATCATTTGCAGGTTTTTGATCCCAAGAGAGCAGTATAACTAAGAATTTAATTGGGTAATTAAGATAAAACAAAGACTAAAATCCTCCTAACTGTTAAAACCAAAAAGAACAGATTGCCTACTACCTATTATGTTGTCTTCAATCTAAAATGAGGACAATTAACTGGTTTCATACTAAGAAACTTGGCAGAATACCTCCAAGTACCTATATTAGGATCATGAATTTGGTGTGAAGACTTTTTATTAGATTAAGTTTCTTCCCAATCTTTGCAAGTTATGAAATAATTTACTGATTATACCCAAGTCTTTCAATTGTCAACAAGTACAGGTAGTTTAGCCAAGGATCCCTGGGAGGAATTTCAGAACACTGCTATATAATCAGGCTGGTGTGAAAATAAGCAGATAATGGAATCATAAACTTAAGGGCGAAGTTATTAATTACTCAAAAGTTGTTAATTAGTATTTAAATAAGATGAGCTAGTTAAATCCTCTTTTGTAGTTTAGCTGGAAAAGAATATGAAAAATATATTTCCATGATATGTGCTTTTTAAAGTAAATTGCAATAGCTTAGAAACCCTGGATATAAAGTAAATTTACTATCTTCATAAAAATGTCCAGTATCTCACAGTACAACAATTATCAGAGAACATACACACATAGATACTAAATGTCCTACTTTCCCCTACTTTTCCAGTATAGCAGTAGCTGTATGTTTAGAATAAATGTTACCTGCTTCAACTTTCACTGTATGAGTCATGCAAGGTGGCTGTATTTTAGGCACTTGTTAAATTGAGAATACTAGGTCTGCCTGTAGGAGGGCTGGGTAGGTTTCTCTAAAGCAGTAATGATAGTTAAGACTGACTAATATGTATCACAGGTCAGTTTGGGAAATCATGTAGGTCACTGAACTTTGAGTGATGGCTGCTAAGGTAATAAAAGTGGTTGGAAAAAAAAGTCCACAATAAAGTTACATTCTCGGGTCTGGCCTATGGCTATGTCTTCAGGTACATAATGCCCAACAAGTAAAAGAAGCCACACCCCCACTGAACCAAATACAAGACCCCCAAATTTCCACAGCTTGATAGGATTTTGAAAAGCACAGATTTTAGGATAAATTATCATCGAAGGTGATTTTCTTGAGTACCAGTGTTAGTGGCAAGGAGGGTACGAAGCAGATGTCCTAGACCCAGTTCTGCAGAATACATTTCGAAAATCCCGCAGATTCATGGCCCCGTGTGTTTTCTTTTCTGAACTCAGCCTCCCTCCCTGCCACGTATCTAAGCAAGTCTTGGTAGAACCCATTGTGACTTTCTACTTCCTACTTGTTTGGATGACTTTCAGACCTGCTTTTGTCTATCACTAAACTGTTGTAGATGCCACAAACAGCTCGTCTGCCTCTGTTACTCATTTAATATATGTTATTCTTTTAAAGCTACCTACTTTACTCCTAGGGCTCTCATGGTGTTTAGAAGTGAAAAAATAGAGAAGGAAGAAAAAAAGATAGCATTTTTTTCACTCCTTCTCAGCCTGCCGACTCATCCTGGGTTCCTAGAAGCTGGGTGAGCCACAAATGGGCCACGGCGTCTGCATTTCTAAACACTGAGCATATATCAAATAGAGACATCAGATTCAGACTACGCACCTGCAACACCAAACTGGCATCAGGTTATTCGCCTTCTGACATGCTTGCCTTTAGGGTGGGACTTCCTGTAATGTAAGTCGGCTGGTGGGCTCCATCCAGGATGCCTTAGTTACTGAAATAGCAAAATGGCACTTCAGGAACCGAAGGAAGGCATATTAGGTAGGCTTCCAAGTGTCGATTTGTGGGGAGAGAGGAATTTTCTTTTTTGAAATTTATATCCAGGTTAACAAGTGCGAAATCCAATGCATGATAATGCACATTTGGTTTTAACGATGAAGATGACTTTATACCCATATCCAGCATGTTCTCCTCTTAGACAGCATCTGTAACTGAGAACATGAATGCAAATGAGGCATGGCTTTCAGAAGGTGCTAAAGGTAATTTTATACTGTACTTCACATTTCCCCCATGGAACCATTCCTTTAAAAATGCTCAAGCCCAGTCTTCCATGTTTTAGCAACAGAAATGTTGGGGGCTTCTGTGCAGTG
Organism: Manis javanica; assembly: GCF_040802235.1. Classification (NCBI taxonomy): domain Eukaryota; kingdom Metazoa; phylum Chordata; class Mammalia; order Pholidota; family Manidae; genus Manis; species Manis javanica. Next base: position 8,193,309 of record NC_133164.1, read on the forward strand.
TGTTTATACAAGTGGTAACAAGGACAGCAACCCAATTTGTCACTCCTTTTCACATTTTGGCACCGTAGCTCACTCAACTGACTCAGAGGCTTTCTATAAATACCATATAGATGTCTCAAAATGGAAGCATTTATTCAAAATAGTTTCTTATGCCTGAGGGGAAACAGTTGGGATTTGAACAGTATATCTGAAGCTCCTCTATTAAGTTTTAAACAAGGCACTGCATCGTGCCTATATTCTTAATAAAATCTTTGAGCCTAATTTAGGACTATCTCCAAAAGGGACTGTGGGCCAAGGAAATACCTACTGACGTATCTACCTGTCCCGTGCCATAGCCTGTGAGGTGTTCTTTAGGATTCTATTTGTGTACCATATACCAGATTTGGCTGAGTTAAACCTTAGCCTTGAAAGGCAGGGAGTTTTCTGAGGGAGACTTCTCAGTTCCTCTATGTGCCTCTAGATTAGCACAAATGTTTTTGCTGTTCTGCTTTATAAGGACCAAGTATGTTCTGATGTTTTCCCTCTATATTTCTCCCAGTTGCTACAAACTCATTTTTTGCTTTGGTCAGAATTCTAGGGTCTTCCTAAACATGAAGGCAAAAAGGAGGCATAATGCAGACGTTTTTCAGGGATCACTAAATTTACCTAATCTACTAACATCATCTAAGAAAGTCATCCACAATTTGTTGGTCACTACTGCCTCTATCATTGGCTTCTGACAAAAACTCTGGTTGTGACACATAGCAGGTTTTCAATACATTTTTATTACATGAACTAACAGTGAAAAATAGCATTCTCTGAGAAAGTTAACTGCGGGACAGTAACTATAGGTATCACACACTTTACTTGGTTGGTTCAGGCAATGCTCACTCCTTCCCAACAGTGCTAACCAAGAATTTGGCTTATAAACGATCCAGGAAAAAAGAAGGAGAAAAAGCCTAGTGGCCTTCTTGCTCCTCATTGGCCACGGCAGGGCATCCTGGAACATGGCTACAAACATTCCCTAGGTCCACGTTTTATAATACCCTCGGTTCTAAATCTCAAAACTTGAGGCCTTCCTCAAAAACACAGGCCCGAGAGTCAGGAACATTCTCCGCTGTTGGCAAGCTCGGCCTTCAAAGAGCCAATGTTAGGGCACCAGTAGGTGCCCCTGCAATAGCCTCCTTCATTTTCTATCCCAATCTTTAATTTTCTTCTCCTTCCAAAGTTAGACATTCAACAGAAAGTTGGGTAAATTGTTCCTCTCTTCTGTTTTGAACTTTCTCTGAAGATGGTAACCGGGACTCTTCTAAGGGATTCTCTGTTCCTGAGGGGTCGGCACGGAACAGCTTCTAGCTGCAGCTGCTTTGCAAGGAGATGCCCCCGCTCCCTCGAGGCTTGGGGCAGTTGTCTTCAGAGCTGGCAGCTCCCCGCCTGTCCCACAACCATATTGATCTGTTTAGCTTTCTCCTTTCCGGAGCCACTGTCAAGGTGGCAGGCGAGGGCCGCGGCGGCCTCGGGCTGGGAGGCGCGGAGTCCGCTGAGGCCAAGGTCTGGAGGAGGCCCGGCTCCAGCAGAGCCCCTGCGTCCGAGCTGCGTGTCGCTGTGTCCTGCGAGCGGCGAAGCGGCCACCTCTGCGGCTCGGATCTGCCTCCGGGGATCTGGCCGGCCGATGCCGGGCTCGGACTGTGCCTGAAGAGCGGGGGGCACGCGGGCGAGGCTCGGGCTTCCTCCCGGTGTGACCCGCGGCCAGAGTCCCCGGGGCCCGCCGCCGCCACGTGCTCCCCGCCTCCGCGTGCCGGGAGCTCCGCGGCGCAATGCGGCGAAACCGGCCCGTCCGAGCCGCCGTAGCCCGGGGAGTTTCCGTTGCCACAGAGATGACCTCTGACCGTGGGGGCGTCTCTGAGGGCCCACGGCCCTGCCCGCGTTGTTATGGAAACCGCGGCCCCCGCTGGAGCGACCCGTGGTGCCTTGGTAGTGGGCCCAGGGCCGGCGTCCACGCGGGGCGCCCCCGGCCCCAGGGCGGTGGGAGTTTGGGCGCAGCCCACAGGTGGCCGCCTCCGCCCGCTGCCCCTCTGACGCGCTCCCGGGCTCACAGGACGGGGGGCCGGGCGGGCGGGAGGAGCTGGCTCGCTGGTGGGAGCGGGTGACCCTTGTTTCGGTCTTAGCTTCCCCGCTGGCTGCTGGACGGCCCGCGGCCGGCGCCTCAAGTTCTCGGCCTACAGCACGAAGAGCGCCGGTTAGAACAGCCTCAGGCCCGCCCCAGCGCTCGTGTTCTCGGCCTCTGTAACTTTCCACCTAATCCGACTCTAGGTAGACTTTCCCCTTTCCCTGTTTCTCTTCTGGATTATGTTGAGTATACTTAAATTGTGTTCTAAAATCAGAGACCATCAGAGATGGCGAGCCGCTTTAGGGATCATGAATGCCCTGCTCCCGTAGGAGGTGTGACAAACTCCTTCACGGTGCGGAAGGGGCTCTGAGAGCCACTTTTGAATTGCAGACATACGGCAGCTTTGAGCCTGGGAGGAAGAAACACATCGTATTTACTGGTGATTCTACCAAGAGCAACTCATGCATCTCGTAGAGTTGCGTGCTTGCTGCTGAAATGGATGATGTTCCATTACATCCGTTACATCCCCAGGTGTCTTTTCCTACAGTCAGTCTTTGGGGGAGAAGTCTACCTTCACTGGATTGTTTTTCCTTCTGTCATCTTTCGGCTATTGGGAAGTATCACAGGCGTTTTGAATCTTTTTTTTTTTTTTTAAACTTCATTGTGAATTTAGAATTTAGAAAAGACTATTTTGAGGATCTGATCATGCAAAACTCACTCGTTGATAAAGTAACAGCTGGCTCCAAATTGCAGTTCTAGCAGATGGAATAAGTTAAGGTTACCTGCTTAAATGGCTTTAAACTTCTAAGGTTTTTCTTTGGTCTAGTTGTCTGTGTACACACACACCCCCCCCCCCCTTTATACCCTTCTGGTAAGAATTGCTTGCCTGAATTTTGCATTTCAAAGAGATAGCCTCGGTTCCTAGAGAAGAGGGGTAGAACATTCACATCTCAAAGGCATGGAGAAAATGCAAGTTCCTCCAGGAAGGACTTTGACTTCCTAAACCTTGAATTTTAAGATACCCATAAACCTTTTTATAGAGGATTGGGTAGGTTTGGGATTGTTAAAAAGGGACAGATGGGCTTTGAATTGCTTCTAGAGCTGCATTTCTTTTCTTGTGAAGATTTGATTGAGAAGACAAGTTGTTTTTAATTCCTCAAAGAATTGGGTTGCAATCAGTATGCCATCAAAGGCTGATCACTTACCCAACCACATTATCCTTTATTTCTTTAGATCAGGGAGGTCTTTAACTAAGATGGAAATCAAAAGATTCCTGTGTTTTAGATTTAGAGCTATTTGACTTTGAAATGTTTTTTCTTTACTCTGGGTAGATTCATTCACGTTAAGAGAGAAGGCCTAAAAAATAGTTCCTGTCAGGCTCTGATTTGGCTAACTTCTAACCATAGAGTTACTTTAAAAAAAAAACAACTTTCAAATAGCTTGTCAGTTTCAGCCGAACAAACAGTAAATATTCCTGGTAGTATTGTATGACCCACTGTATGCAAGAGGTGTCCTAAAGAGGGCGCAAAAGCTGTTACCCTCCCAAGATCAGAGCCCCTCCCAAAGATAGCCAAAGGAAAGAAAGGCTTAGACAGTTCCCTTGAGAGCTGGCAGCAATTGGTAGGACTCTAGCTGCAAATAGAGCGTAACCAACATTTCTGTCCAGCCATATTTTGACAGGCCCCAGCCTCACAGTTGCCAGACCAAGTTCTCAGGACACAACATGAGATGCGAAGGCATATATTTTTTATAGCTGTCTCTGGGGAAGCGAATCGGGAGAAGGAAAGGACAACGTGAAATTTTACCTTCCTCTCTCATTGGGCACTACAGATAAAGATCCAGGACAGCTGACTGGTAGATGTGGGGCACCTGCAAGGCCCCTGACTTGACAGTCTTTTCCTTACAGTCTTGCAGTCTCTTCAGAGTGGAAATGCCATTTCATATGGAGGCTGAGTAGAGTGAGTGTCGAGGCGAGGGAGGATGGAGGGGAGTTGCAAAGTCATGACAGTCAAGGGTCTTTTGTAGGTACCTCTTGTGCCCTTAATTTTTCATTAGCCTTTTGCAATGAATAGCTCCATGAAGCTGTTCTAGACTCTTGAAGCCTTTTGGAGGCTTCTGCATATGCTAATTAAAATAGGCATCCCATTCTGTTTGATCTGGGAAGCTTACTTTCAAGAGCACTTCTTAAGGAATCTTGTCTAATTGGAACATTATCCATAATGGCCATTGTAATTCTAGGTTGCTTAGTAAGATTTTGCTATTTTTGTAGATCTCTACAGCTTTGGGGACCACAGTTCTTAGGCATAAAATAAGCAGGTATGCTGGGAAATGGCATGCTTGATTCTTTGAAACTTGAGGATCTCATTTCTTTAGCTAAGCCTTGGGTCTCTTAGAGCCAAATTAATACTAAGAGGCAAGGGCCCCTGGGTTGGGATTTGGTGATGTTTTACAGTGTACCTCATTGCACAGAAATTTTAGTCTGGCTGGCTGGTACCTAGTGTTAACCTAACTTGTTCCATGACCAGTTTCTTCTAGCACAGGAGTATTAAAGTTAGAAGGCTGGTACTCTTAACAGCTTTTAAGTGCTTGACCCATGCCCACTGATTTTGTATCTTTGGCTTCTGAGATTCCCATTAGCAGTAGATCTATTACCTCTTTCACAAGTAGATTTCTTTATAGTGGCAGGTGCCCAAATGGCTTTTAATAGTGCAACTTGTGCCTACTGCCTACTTAGATTTCAATGTGCCATTGGTGGGAAAAGCCTGAATTTCTTGTCTTAAGTTTATTTCCCCAAATCTCCCAGTGGTTTATGCTGTGTACCTACCTTGAGGTTTTGTGAGTCCCCACCTAAGTGTCACCATCTCACTTTCTTTAGATTGAGGGGAACCAAAATAATGCTCCCTAATCCAATCAGTTTTACTGTTTCTGGCTGCTTGTGCACAGTTCTGAGACTTAAGGGACCTTCTCAGGATGCTTTACCTTGAGGTGAGGTTGGTCACAAACCTAACTGTTGTGGCCCATTAAGTCACACCATGAAAATCTGGACAGTGTCACACCCCAATTTCCACCCTGTGGAAATATGGAATCTCTCACACCCCGATTTTCCACCTGGAAGGATTAGGACAATCTCGAAGAGCTCAAAATGCAAAATAAGTGGTACTTGATCTAAGAGAAGCTAATCAGAGACCCCAGAGAGTAGTTGAGGAAAGTGCAAAGGAAAAGGGCTTTGGGGGTACTTTCACCTGCATCCAGGAGCCATCCCTGGAATCTGTGGCCATCTCTGGAGTCTTCAGGTCCCATCTCATTGCCAAACTATCAGTTGACAAAACTAAAACAATTTAGCAACAAGTGTGTGATGTCCTTTATTCAAGTGAAAGCAATTCTTGATATGGGTTGGAGGGGGTCGAGGGATGGAGGTGGGGATGGGAATGGGCAAGGAGGCACTCTTCCGAATGGATTTGGGGCAAGAGCAGGTTCTATGGCATGTTAGAAGAGGCTACACGGGAACTAGCATAGTTGCCCAGGAAGTGGGGATTTCCTTATAAGGCTAGCATGCCCTGTTCCCTAGGGTCAGGTGAGCTAGCCAAAGCTGGGCTGGAGGATTGTGACTGGTGTGTGTTAGATTCTCTTGACAGGTGCTTCCTGTAAGTGCCGGCTGACTTGGGTTTACATCTATGATGTGGGCCGGACCACTGGGGCAGCCTCCATTTTGTGGGTCCTGATATATCAATTAACTTCATTGGTAGCCAAGAGCAGATCATGTGCTCTGTGACATGTTCACACTTACCCTTTTGATAACTGCTATGGCTACCCTGTGGAAAACTGCTTTGAGTGGGACAACTGAAGGTAGAAAAGCCACCCAGGAAGCAACTGAAGTAGAAGTGGTGAGGCCCAAAATCGGGTAGTGATGGGCCAGAGAGGAAGTGGTGTCCATCTATCTCAGTGACCAGTTTGAATGTGGCCAGGAAGGGGAGGGAGGCGTCTATGTTCTGACCACAGGTGTTTGAGCTGGAAACACGTGTTGATCCTGGGCTGCTGACCATGTGCCAGCACAACACTCTCAGCTTCTGGAAACATGGAGTAAAAGCTTGGTTTTCTACAGGCTTTATATTCCAGGGTCTGTGGTCGCTTTCAATAGCAGGTAGAAAACTGACAGGCTTCTCTTTCTGGGTCAAAATTTGAATAGTTCTAGGAGAGTTGCTCTGGGATAAAGTTCATTTTCTTGACTTCCAACCTGAAAACCCTTAGGGATGGAACCAAGTGCTTTACCATAAAGATAAGGTGTGTGTTTTTTTTTTTTTTTTTTACTCATTATACACAATTCTTTGTCAACAGTAGATATTTTCATACACAATACTTTGTTCGGTTTGAGGAATGAAATAGTGCAATTGAAAGCCACGTTTTCAGGTTAACAATTCTGGTCTGGCAAGAAGAGAAAAGGAAGAGTGAATTTTATGAAATTTACATAGGTAAGTGCGTGCTTCTGCTTTTCAGATGGAAATGAATGTAGTCGCGATTAACATGTCTTTCCCCTCTGTATGTAACATTTTGTTGTCTCCCAATTACAGTGGATCCCTGAAGTGTCTGGTATCCTCTTCTGTAATGCTGCCTCTTAGGTAAAGTGTGGTTTGGGAGGGTTTGTAATTTTTATTCTTTCCACTTCTTGTGTGAAGTGCATGGTATACTGCTGTACTTTAAAAAAGAAGAAATTTGTAAATAAGACTTAAAAGGCGAATAATTCTAGTTTTTTATTTAATAGCCACTTATTTCAAAGTCTATACTCATCTTCTATTACATACCCTAGGATTGTCTTAAGCAAAGAAAGGACCCCTGTTTGCTGGGAGGCCTGAGGCAGTTTCCTAATTCACACTCAGTAGTCGCCATCATTCTGCTTGAACATTTTAGTCACCAAACAGACTCTTGTCTCCTTTATTATCTAATGGCTTGACTTGTTTCCTAAGAATTTATTTTTTCTTTTACCTTTACAGTTTCCACTCACATGACAATTAAGTGACATAAAATTCCTCATATGTCATACATATAATAATAGATAGAAAATATTGGAAATAACTTGAATGGAAAGATGTCTCACCAGGGGGTTCAGCCCCTCTGGAAATTCACTTCCAGATTCGGTGAGGCCAAATGATGACAATGGAATGTTGGGGGTAAAAGGTCTCATACCAAGCTTTATTCTCCCTGTAGCAGGTCAAGCACTAGGATCACGTCTGTATCTGGCAAGCCTGCAGTTCTCACTTTGCCTCCACAATCTGCCTCCGCCTCCATGCAGGGCGCTGGATGGAGGTCTGCATAGACAATAAGGGCTCCTTGCCAACACGTGCAAGCATGCGCCAATTATTACATCATTGCATGTGCCCAGTGGGCAAGTAGATTAGGGACAGGTGAGCATCCTGGCCATGCACACTTCCATTTTCCGTACAAATGGATACTGAATGTTAGAAATATGATACAGTAACAAACCATTAAAAATAATAAATTTTAAAAGGATAGAAATTATGCATCACTACTGCTTATTTACTCTGTCCTGGTTTTAAAATCTTGGGAAAAATCTTAAAGAACGCAGTGCTAAAGAGGTTCTCATATACCTGTGGCACACACGTTGTCTTATGAGGATGTCAGCCAGGGGCACACATGCTACAGATAGAGCGTGACCCCATCTGCAGGGCCATGAAGCCTGGTCATCTCTCCTCTTGACCCCTTGCCGTTTGCTTTAGCCAAGTGCTTTTCATTCACTGAGAATCACCCCTTTGTTCCACTCTCCCTGGATTTGTACTATTACACTTGAGATTTTGTCCTTTCACATATTTCCTTTAGATTTGTCTTTCAAAAGTTTTGTCATCAATTTACTCTTTAGTCGCAGTCGGGATAGGTATTCAGTCACATTTTCAACCTTCACATACACTACATTAGAGAAAAAAGGCAAAAAATTCTAACAATGCAGATGTCAGAAAATAAATGACACACATCTGCTGAGCTTGAGGCAAATACCAAAAGTGGCCTTTATTTGACTTGACTTTTTTCTTTCCGTATATCAAATAATATGTAAGAAACTGTAATGTGCATCTATTACCTTATCAGATCATATAATTAAATGATTTTGGGGAATTATCATAACTAAACATTCCACCTGATATTCCCACTAATGAATGTATGTTAAACTTACTACATTTTTAAAGCATATTGCTCTCCCACTTTAATAGAAATATCCTGAGTTCTGAATTCTGTTATTTTTCTATGCTCTAAGTAAGTAATAAAAACTAATCTTTACAGATTACTTTCTATGTATGGTACTTTCACTGTATTACCTAATTTAGTCCTCAAAACCACAGGTTGGAACTTTTGTCATAGTTATCTTTAAAAGGATGAAGCCTGGGCATGAAGAGGTTAAGGAAGATGCCTGACAGCACCCGGCTAGTAATTGAAAGATTCAGGTACAAACCTAGGCTTCCTGCAGAGTGTGTACTCTGAAATCCCTACATTGTAGCTTCCTCTCAAAAGATGATGTTCAAACACTGTGTGTGAAAGTGACAAGTATTGTCTTAGTGATTCTGTGAATCATTGTATCTGAAACTAAAAGGGACTATGACATAATGTTAGGTAAGTAGAACTTGCAATGCTTTTTTATTGAGCACAATTTACATACGTTAAGCTGCATGTAAATTAACTATAGCATTTGATGTCTTTTGACCAGTGTGTGTCTCCTTGTCACTGCCACCCCAATCAAGATAAAGAACATTCCATCACCCAGAAAACTCCTTCCCAGTTCCATTCAGTTCTCACCTGTGCCTCATCTAGGACCCAGAAACCATTCTGATGTCTCTATCTTACCCCAGCTTGTAGCTGAACCTCGTAGCTTCGAATCATGTTTTTGCGTTTACTTCTGTCGCTCAGCATACTGTTTTTGAGGCTCATACATGTCATTGCATGTTAGATGTATAGAATTTGATGTGGTAGCTTCTGTTTTCTTTTGTAATCTAGAAACTCCTAACTGAACAGACTTTTAGTTAACATCCAGAAGTTTCCAAAACTTCAAAGGGGTTGAGAATTGACCCAGCTTGTTAGCCTGCCCCAGTTACGTAGAGCTGGCTGAAGACAGGAGCCTCCTGGGAGAGAGAGGAAGGACTTTATTACTCAGGGCACAGCAGGCAGCCTGAGCATCATGTTCTCATCAGTTCCCCCTATCCCCCAGTCCCCTAGGGGCAATGCTGAGTGGCCCAGGTGGATGCTTGCACTGAGCAGGTTTGTGTCACAGTTGAGAAACTCTGAGTTCAGGCAAGCCACCATCTTTTAGGGAGTTCCTAGCAAAGCTGCCCAACCTTTTCCTTGCAGGGAGGCATTATCTTTATTATCCTGCTCAGGAAATAAATCTGCCCTCCAACGTGGAAAGAGGGACTATCCCTAGATTCCAAGGTTGCAACAGCCTTGCAAAGACCATCTGAGACAAAAGCTGTTTCAAGACATGCAGAAATTCCATGGGCAAGTTATCATTTAACTATTTCTGCAAAGCAACACTTTCTTCCTTTTCTACTTCTCTCAGGGCTGCCATTCTTGCTCCAAAGATGTGGTTATCCTGAAGAAAAATATGTTATTTGGAAGTTAAAAGTGATCTGAGGTTGTGAGAAGATAAGCATTATACAATCCTATCTGATAAACTTAATAGCATTTATTAAATTACTATGAGGCAATTTCCATGTTAGCTGCTGGGAGAGATTTAAAACATTCTACAAGGATTTGTTCCTTGGTGCTTTAGTACTTAAGTTAAATGTACAGAGAGCCCTTAGGAGAAGGAGTCCTCAGCAGCTGAAGGCTAAGGGGAGTGTTGTGGGAGACCCACCCAGGGAGTAAGGGGAGGAAAGGGAAATCTCCTAGAGAGGTGGACCCGAGCTGACTCTGGAATGCATGTTTCATTTGGCAGGAGAGAGAATATACTTGGCAGGGGGAGCAATGTGAGTGAAAGCCAAGGGCCGAGTGAAACGTACATGTTTCGGGTTCCGCGGGAAGGTTAATGCAATCATATTTAGCAGGATTAGAGGAATCATAATTTGGAGTCCAAAAGCCTGGTGGAGGAGTGAGACTGGATGTGGTAAAAACCAGTGAACACAGGACGTTTCCAAAACGGGGAGTGCCATGCAGGAGAACCGCTGAAACAATTGGAAAGTGTAACTGGTGTAATGACAGTGGGAGGGCTAGTCCTGGAAGGAGGGCAGGGTTTCAGAATCTGAGCGATCACATGAAAATGACCCTTCATTAGATGGGAAACAGGAGCGTGCATGGAAGGATGGCTCTCAGTAAGGCAGAGAATAAGGGCAGGTGAAAACTGCTCAGCACTTAGGAAGGGATAATCCAGCGCCTCACGGGGGCGGCATGGAGGAGGAAGGGCACGGCTTCCTCTGAATTCTGAAGGCTGAAATAAAAGGTGTGGATGGCACGAGTGGGCATCCCTGGGGAGGTGGCGGGAAGGTAGCCTCGGTTGACTCGGTGAAGGCACAGATCAGTTGACAATGTGAGACAGGAAATGTAGCTTTACGCTGTTCATTGTTGCATGTCGCTGATAGACGCACATTTATTATCCATTTTCCTACGTAATTTGAAGCCAACTCCCAGTTTAAACTGTCTAGCTCAGGTTGCTTCATTGGCTTTCTAAATATGGGGAGTGGCTTGCAGTACTTCCAAGATGTACACTGGACCATTTTGTAGTACTTACGCACTCACAGCAGCAGTTTATTTCCCTGCAAGATGATGTTTTCCAGTGAAACACAACTGAGAAGAACTAAAAATGTCACAGGTTATTTGGATACAAGGAACTTTTCAACAGCTTGGACCACATATTCTTCTATGAGAATCCTGACATGCTGTCCTGGCTTCAGTAGTGGACAGATGTTTTAGTAACTTCTGGTGACTGTTAGTGGATCAAGGACTAGTGGGGAGATGCATTAAGAAACAGTTGCTAAAAGCACAACTTTTGGGAATGAATTTTGATTTTCTATTCCTTTCTCTTATAAAAATTGAATTGTGTTTTAGGGGGTCAGTATCTGTCTCTTGGATGTCTTAACATTTAAGAATGCCACAAAATTTACAAAATGATAATTCAAGGAAGAGAGTTTTTATTAAAGTTAGTACTAATTAAATCATTGGCTATTCAAGCTTCACAAAAATGTAACTAGTAATGCCTCATAAGCAGTGGTTTCAATTTTTTTAACTTAGAGCAAGGATTTTTATTAGAGTTCCAGTTTATAAGAGTGATATTTATAGAGGCATATGCATAGTTAATGTAGGAAGGGAAGGGGTTTGTTTCAGGGGTGATAGCAGCAGAGGCACATTGTTGGGGGAGCAGACTGGCAGCACAAACTTGAATTCTGTCATTCCTGTGGGTAAGTGATTTGACCAAACTTTTTGTAACTGGGGTTACAAGTACTAGATGGCCGCACAGTGTGAACGGTCAGAGTTAAGAAAAGAGACTGAATGTAGTTATGCTAGCAAAGCTTTGAATAGAAAATTAAAATTTGACCCCTTTGCGTATAGAGATGCCACTGTAGAATCACAGTCCAAGTTGTCTTATGGATGGGCACAGATATGTACCCACTTTTCTTATCCAGTCTTTCTGGTGCCCACTCACCTGTATTTATGAGATCCTTGAGGAGAGGAAATGAGGGTCATCAACCCCCTCTGTGAATCATAACCTCACTGTCTTACTTCTATTACCAAAGCAGATGGAGGTGTTATCTCTGTGAGTCTTGGTAACAGGTTTTGCCTAACTACGCTTTCCCATTCACTGTGGCCATTTTAATGTAAGGCAGATCCTTGACCCTTTCTTTCTTATGTCCTTTTAAGTTTATAATTACTAGACATACTTTTTAAATTCATTTTATTATCATCAATCTACAATTACATGAAGAGCATTATGGGTACTAGACTCCCCCCTTCACCAAGTACCCCCCCACAAACCCCATTACAGTCACTGTCCATCAGCATAGTAAGATGCTGTAGACTCACTACTTGTCTTCTCTGTGTTGTACATCCCTCCCTGTGCCCACCCCCACATTATACATGCTAATCGTAAGGCCCCCTTTCTTTTTCCCTGCCCTTATCCCTCCCTTCCCACCCCTCCTGCCCAGTCCCTTTCCCTTTGGTAACTGTTAGTCCATTCTTGGGTTCTGTGATTCTGCTGCTGTTTTGTTCCTTCAGATTTTCTTTGTTCTTATACTCCACATATGAGTGAAATCATTTGGTACTTGCCTTTCTCTGCCTGGCTTATTTCACTGAGCATAATACCCTCTAGCTCCATCCGTGTTGTTGCAAATGGTAGCATCTGTTTTTTTCTTATGGCTGAGTAATATTCCATTGTGTATATGTACCACATCTTCTTTATCCATTTCATCTACTGATGGACATTTAGGTTGCCTCCATTTCTTGACTATTCTAAATAGTGCTGCAATAAACATAGGGGTGCACCTGTCTTTTTCAAACTGGAGTGCTGCATTCTTAGGATAAATTCCTAGAGGTGGAATTCCTGGGTCAAATGGTATTTCTATTTTGAGATTTTTGAGGAACCTCCATACTGCTTTCCACAATGGTTGAACTAATTTACATTCCCACCAGCGGTGTAGGAGGCTTCCCCTTTCTCCACAACCTCGCCAACATTTGTTGTTGTTTGTCTTTTGGATGGTGGGGATCCTTACTGGTGTGAGGTGATATCTCATTGTGGTTTTAATTTGCATTTCTCTGATGACAAACGATGTGGAGCATCTTTTCATGTGTCTGTTGGCCATCTGAATTTCTTCTTTGGAGAACTGTCTGTTCAGCTCCTCTGCCCATTTTTTAATTGGATTATTTGCTTTTTGTTTGTTGAGGTGTGTGAGCTCTGTATATATTTTGGATGTCAAACCTTTATCGGATCTGTCATTTATGAATATATTCTTCCATACTGTAGTGTACCTTTTTGTCCTATTGATAGTGTCCTTTGCTGTACAGAAGCTTTTCAGCTTGATATAGTCCCACTTGTTCATTTTTGCTTTTGTTTCCCTTGCCTGGGGAGATATATTCATGAAGAAGTCACTCATGTTTATGTCCAAGAGATTTTTGCCTAAGTTTTGTCTAAGAGTTTTATGGTTTCATGACTTACATTCAGGTCTTTGATCCATTTTGAATTTACTTTTGTGTATGGGGTTATACAGTGATCCAGTTTCATTCTCTTACATGTAGCTGTCCAGTTTTGGTAGCACCATCTGTTGAAGAGACTGTCATTTCCCCATTGTATGTCCATGGTTCCTTTATCATATATTAATTGACCATAAATGTTTGGGTTAATATCTGGGGTCTCTATTCTATTCCCCGGGTCTGTAGCTCTGTTCTTGTGCCAGTACCAAACTGTCTTGATTACTGTGGCTTTGTAGTAGAGCTTGGAGTTGGGGACCGAGATCCCCCCAACTTTATTCTTCTTTCTCAGGATTGCTTTGGCTATTCAGGGTCTTTGGTGTTTCCATATGAATTTTTGAACTATTTGTTCCAGTTCTTTGAAGAATGTTGTTGGTAATTTGATAGGGATTGCATCAAATCTGTATATTGCTTTGGGCAGGATGGCCATTTTGACTATATTAATTCTTCCTAGCCAAGAGCATGGGATGAGTTTCCATTTGTTAGTGTCCCCTTTAATTTCTCTTAAGAGTGACTTGTAGTTTTCAGGGTATAGGTCTTTCACTTCTTTGGTTAGGTTTATTCCTAGGTATCTTTTTGATGCAATTGTGAATGGAATTGTTTTCCTGATTTCTCTTTCTATTGGTTCATTGTTAGTGTATAGGAAAGCCACAGATTTCTGTGTGTTAATTTTGTATCCTGACACTTTGCTGTATTCCAGTATCAGTTCTAGTAGTTTTGGAGTGGAGTCTTTAGGTTTTTTTTATGTACAATATCATGTCATCTGCAAATAGTGACAGTTTGACTTCTTCTTTACCAATTTGGTTGTATGTCTTTGTTCTGTCTGATTGCCGTGGCTAGGACCTCCAGTACTATGTTAAATAACAGTGGGGAGAGTGGGCATCCCTGTCTAGTTCCCGATCTCAGAGGAAAAACTTTCAGCTTCTCGCTGTTCAATATAATGCTGGCTGTGGGTTTATCAAAAATGGCCTTTATTATGTTGAGGTACTTGCCCTCTATTCCCATTTTGCTGAGAGTTTTTATCATGAATGGATGTTGAACTTTGTCAAATGCTTTTTCAGCATCTATGGAGATGATCATGTGGTTTTTGTCTTTCTTTTTGTTGATGTGGTGGATGATGTTGATGGACTTTCGAATGTTGTACCATCCTTGCATCCCTGGGATGAATCCCACTTGGTCATGGTGTATGATCCTTTTGATGTATTTTTGAATTCAGTTGCTAATGTTTTGTTGAGTATTTTTGTATCTACATTCATCAGTGATATTGATCTGTAATTTTCTTTTTTGGTGGGGTCTTTGCCTAGTTTTGGTATCAGGGTGATGTTTGCTTCATAGAATGAGTTTGGGAGTATTCCCTCCTCTTCTATTTTTTGGAAAACTTTAAGGAGAATGGGTATTATGTCTTCTCTGTATGTCTGATAACATTCCAAGGTGAATCCATCTTGCCCCGGGGGTTTTGTTCTTGGGTAGTTTTTTGATTACCACTTCAATTTATTTACTGGTAATTGGTTTGTTTAGATTTTGTGTTTCTTCCTTGGTCACTCTTGGACATACTTTTAATTATTAATGTACATTTTATTAGGAGCTACTCATCTCTTTCTACTTTGGAATTATAAGAAAATTACCTAATAAAATTAAGGAAAATGATAGAAGTTGGTACTACAAAAAAATATGCCAATATAGATGCAAGGAATCAAGGTAGCATGAAAGTAATTTTCAGGTAATACACATATTTATTTCCTAATTGCTATATTACATTATGGAAAAATGTCCCTATTTTGAGCTGCTGAATAGTGAAATGCTGCTTTAACTAAACTGTGGATTGAATTTTTCTGATTTGAAGAGCAAACACCAGCATGTTGAATGTGCTCAGTGGTATGGATGTATGCTAGACATTTTGCGGGTGGCTACACCCTGGGTGTTTGTACACCTACCCAGCCCATAGGCCATTACAGTCTTTCACCCAGGAGAGCCATTGAGGAAAGTTCCTGTTCACAGTCATTTGAAAGCAGAAAAAAAGAACTAGGAAGTAGGATCAATACACCAGTAATGAGTACTTTTGTATGGATTAAGAAAACAAGTTGGTGTTTTTAAACTTGTGATTTTTGAAATGAAAAACCAGAATATTTCATATCCCCCCTGGCTCATTTCATAGCTTTCAAGTAAGTAGCTTTTGTTGCAGTGATTTTTAACTAAAACCAGATCCTGAGATTTGCAGCCCAGGGGGTGATGATACAAGGTGTTTTAAAGCACGTCTCCTTCCTCTGTCAGGTTTACCAGTAGGCACCTCGGCACTGGCCGCTGCAGAGGGGTCAGTATAACCAGCAGGTTAAACTTCTCTCCAACAAGTGGGCCACGCAGATAACTTAGAAGTCAGAGTTGCTGCCTCCAAACATATGGTATATTTAAGTGACACGGCGGTTTTTTCAGAGGTTTCAGTAATGTTTGCTATCATCCGGTCTCTGTACACTGACAGGTATTAGATCAAACAGAAAATAAGACCTGAAAGAAAAAAATGTAGTTAGTACAGCTTTAGGCGATTTAAAAATTCCCTGGGAGGGAATGAAAAACAATCTGAATGCCTTCTGTGGTTATTGTCTCCATATGGTCGGGCAGGAGTTTTAAATTAGCCAGTGTCCTTGACTCCCACTGCCTGCGGTGAACCGCCCAGCAGCCCCGCTTACCTGCGCCTGCCCGTTCCCGGGGTTCCGTTCCGCTTCAGGGAACCCCACTACCCGCGGTCAGGGAGCGGAGGCTCCCGGCCAGTCGTCGGAAGGCCAGTAGTGCTTCGCGCTGTGCCGCCGTGCCCCCGTGCCCATGCCACCCACGTCACTTCATGTCATCACGCAGGCATCTGATCCTGTCCCATCATCAGAAGGGTGAGCGCCGCACAGTAAGATATTTTGGGAGAAGGCGAGAGAAAGAGCACCTCCACATAACTTTTATTACAGTGTATCGTTACGTTTGTTCTATTTTATTATTGGTTATGGATGTTCCTATCTTACTGGGCCTGATTGGTTAAGTGAAACTTGATCGTAGGTGTGAATGTGTAGGGAAAACTGGGTCTGTGGTGTGGTCCTCTCCGGGGTTTCAGGTGTCTGCTGGGGGTCTTGAAATGTACCCCCCCCCCCATAAAGGCGTGTAGTGTTCTTGGCAATAGTTGCCAATAGTTTTTTACTCTACAATTTCCTAAGGATTTCTGTGACTCGTTCATGTCTCCTCATTAATCTTCCATCTAAAGGAATAAAATGGGAAAAGCCCTGCCTATTTGATTTTAGATGCTGTCATGCATTATTTTTTGTGGATTTTGTTTGTTGTGTCTTGGTTTTCCTTTGGCCCCTCACTTGGTTAGGGAGGGGGTAGATCACAGCCTTGATTCTAGGGCTCCTTAAAATGAATCACCTGTGATCACTTTTGGGACTTACCCCAATTTGTTTAGAAGTGATTGCCTAATAAAACAAAGCTATATGTCTGCAGCGTGTAACATTCAAGTAATTTCTTTTGATTAATATTGTAGATTATGTAAGATCAGAGAGGGATCTTAAATTTCTGTGACTCTGGGGTTGTAAGGCCGAAAAGAAGCCATGGAGTGTTCTCCAGAAAGAATCAAACTCTGAATGAATCATGATAGATAATATCGTCATGTCTGATATACTTTCATGACTAATTATCACTGCTGATTAGTTGTCATTTCCTCCTTTCTTTACTTCTCAAGAAATAACATTATAAATAATGTAACAAAGACATTATTACAACAATACCATTGAGTGTATTTTAATTATAGAAAAAGTCAATCATTGACAAACATTGGAACTTTATTGTTAATATCAGATTACTGAGGCAACATCTTGTAGCTGATCATGGCGTATGTGTGATGGGACACCATGGTTGAGAACTGGTATGTTACATTTTAACATTTAAGGGTTGGTCTCATTTAAAAAAAAATTACAATATTTTTGTGACATTTTTAAAACATGAAGTCCCATTACAGGTAGTTGGTTCAACACCCAACACCTACTGAATTGTTTCTACATGGGGGGTGGTATTCTTGGCCCAATGGGTGATTCACAAAGAAGACAGGATCTTAGTCTTTCTAGAGGGAGTGGAGGGCATTGGAAGGCTGGATAAAAATAGAAGGTTGCTGGGAATGGTCATTCCTGGAGCTAAAGAAGCAATATTGCAATATTGACAGAGATGGAGGCCGAAACTGATCCATCCTCCTTCCTTTTTTTCCCTTTACCACATTGCCAATTATGTCATAGATTCTGCATGTTGAACCAAATGAGGGATGGATTTAGGCTGGAGTATTTGAAGCAGAATGAAGAGTCCATGACTGTCTTTAGATAGCATTTCATGATAAATTGGGATACATTTATTTTCACAGTAAATTTTTAAGTTGAAAAATACAATCAACATGGCAACAACTGTAAAATAAGTTATGACTGAAAATTGGTTTATTGCCCAATAAGGCTCACTGGAAATGCTCTTGGGGTCTTTGTGCATTTTTTTGTTCTTTTAAATATGTTTACTGGCTATCAAGAGGCATACTTGTCTAATGAATAAGAAAACTTTAAAGGACACTTTCTGTAATATGACAAATCTAAAATAATTTGTGGTACAATTATAATATGGTTGTAAGTGCATATCTCAGACCCAGATTATGTTATAAATCTCATTTTTATAATAGCTTTATTGAGATGTAATTCATGTACTATAAAATTACCCTTTTAAACGTATGATTCAATAGTTTTTAGTATATACGCAGATTTATGCAACCAGAACCATCACCACTATCTAATTTTAGAACATGTTCATTAACTTAAAAGCAAACCCCATACCTGTTAGCAGTCACTTCCCATTTCCTGGCATTGATTAATATTATATTCTTTCTGTTTCTAAAGGTTTGCTTATTCTGGATATTTCATATAAATGGAATAATACAATATGTAGGTTCTTTCAATTAGCATCATGTTTTCAAGGTTCTCCATGTTGTAGAATATATCAACATTTCATTCTGTTTTATTATCCAGTAGTATTCCATTGCATGGGTGGGTATATCACATTTTGTTTATCCATTCTTTAGTTGATGGACATGGTTTTGTTTTGCTACTATAGATATTGCTGCTATGAATGACTGTGTATTAATTTTTACTCATGTAAAAATTTCAGTTCTGTTGGGTATATACTAAGGAGTAGAATTGCTGGTCAGATGATAATTCTGTTGAATAGTTAGAGGGACCACCGAACTGTTCACTAAAGCAGCTGCACAACGTTATATTCCCTCCAACAATGTTGGAGGGTTCCAGTTTATCCACATCCTTGGCAACATTTGTCATTGTCTGTTGTTTTGATTATGGTCATTCTAGTGAGTGTGAAGTATCATGTTATTGTGTTTTTTATTTGCATTTTTTTAATGACTAATGATATTGAGCATCTTTTCATCTGCTTATTGGCTATTTGTAAGTCATCTTTGGAGATATATTTATTTTTTGCACATTTTTGGCTGTGTTATTTGTCTTTATTTTTGAGTTGTAAAAGTCCTTTATATATTCTAGATTCAAGTCTTATATCAAGTAAATTATTTAAAAATATTTTCTTTCTGTGGGCTGTGTTTTACTTTATTGGTGGTATCCTTTGAAGCACAGGTCTAAATTTTGATGAAATCTGGTTTATCTGCTGCTTCTTTTGTCATTTGTGTATTTGGTGTGATAGCTAAAAAACCATTTCCTAACTGATGATTTAATCCTAAGGTTTATTCTGAGAGTTTTAGCTTTTACATTTAGGTCCGTGATCCATTTAGAGTTAATTTTTATGTATAGTGTGAGGCAGGGGTCCAACCTCATCCCACTGTCTAAGCACTATTTGTTGAAAACCTCATGAGACTTATAAATCTCACCTTGAATTAATATATAACCAAAAAACCTTTATACCATTCTTAATTCATCAAAGAACAATCTAGGAGTCTCTTGTTATTTCAAAAATATAACTTATGTCATCTATGACGTGAAGCTGTAACAGGGATACTGTGAAAATTTTTAGTAATAATACCTGCTTACTTCTGTTGTAGTTTAGCTTGTAGGCACTTAAAAAATTAATACTTGTGAAACTTAGAAGCACTTTAAAGAAATTAACACTCTTAGGAAAATAGATCACTTAGATTATTTTTAGATATACAGAGTGAACAATTGTCATATGTTTATCTTTGATTAAAATATTGCTCTGACCCTTATCTGTGTTTATTTTCAGAGCACAGGCATTTCATTAATACATTGACAAGATGATACTATATTTACATTTAATTTGTCTTAGCTTTATTGTTAATGCATGATGGTCAGAATTCACTGTGGGATATAAATTATACTTCTTTTATTTAAATTTGTTCTGGTTCACTTCTTAAATATCTCATGCAAAACAAACATTCCTTGATATGAATGTCATCTAACGTTGGAACAGAAAAACCATTCTTGCTCCAGCTTACTGTACTTTGTCAAGGAAAAAATATCACTCTATTCTCCACTAGAGTAAAGCCCTGTCATTACAGATAAGGAAGAGCCTCTCCTATGGCAGGGGGACATTCTCAGCACCAATCTGAGCAAAGGTTCTGATCTGAACTTGAGTGCTGAAAGTGGGAGCTTACTACATAGGAAAAGAAACTTCATGCTTTCCCTAAGACTTCTCTTGGGTTGGGATATTTGGTTGCTACTGTGATTAAACATTTTGGGCAGGTTGGAAACTGAGTAGGGAGGCATTCATGTACTACATGCTAAACTGAAAACAGGTGAACTGTATGCTGGACATGACCTAGTTCCATGACATCTTAGGTTCATTTCCTTAGTGTTATATCCAAATATTTAATAATCCTGTATTTAGTATGGCAGCCTTGCCTTGGCTGTGCGCTGGGGAATTAAGAGAAGGGCCATTTACCTTTGCGTGAACCAGAGCGTCAACCTCAGAGCAGTGCCCTTACTCTCTCTCTCTTGAAGCCATCCTTAGTGAGATACCCAAAGGGGAAAGGGATCTCAGGAGGCATGCGAAGGATGTCGAGGTCCAGCAGGCTTTCCAGCGAAAACTTTGGAAGATCTTGGTTTTATTTTCTTATAGAATATTATAGTTTTTCCTTCCAAAGGTGCATTTGTTGTTGTATGATATGAAAAAGAAAATGTTCAGTTGCACTGCCAGAGAAGAGTGCAATTAGGTGACTTCGGCTTCATCTCTCTAACTTTTTTTTTACTCGGACCCCCCAACATTAGAACACATTAGCATGCTGATATCCTTTTTGTCTTTATCTATATGTACTTTTAACATCCAGAAACATATAGTAAATGCCCATTGAATTCTCTTTGTATATGTGTGTGTATTTGTGTATGTATGTGTGTATATATATGCATATAAATATCCATGTATATATATGTGAATATATATGTTTGATTTCCTTGAAAATATGGTGATGCTTTTCTTAATGCCCTTAATTTAGATAGCTCTAACCTAAACTTGGGAATAGAACTCTCAGTAAAAGTAACCTCATTAGTAGTGGCTTTTGATGAGGTTACTATAATGTTAAAAAATGAAATAACTAAAAATCTGGATTTTGGTTAGCCTAGGTATTTTCCTTAAACAGGAAGCATAGAAAGATCTCCATCTTTTATGTCCTGATCTGTGTCATGGAAAGATCTTCCGGTACAAGTTCAAGCCAGATTTTTATCTTTTTTTGGCTTGTGCTGGCCAAGATGCCCCAGTCCTGTTGATCTAGACAGGCTAGTTTTGTGTAACCCTATCTAAAGGCCACTTAGCATTTCAGCTTTCTTACCATCTTCCTTTGATAATTACTGTTAGATAGTTGTGTATTTTAAAAACAATTTTTGTTGCATTTTTCTTTCTGATAAAGACCCCAGTGTATGTGTGCGTACTTTGGAGGTAAAGACTGGAATCCTAGTTATAATTTTCTGCACCTCTGAACTGTTTTTGTTCGTTAGCTTGTTTTGTTTTTGGTAACAGAGGGAGAATACCTCCTTTATATATTTGTAGTGACCAAAAGAGAATACCTTAGCACAATACACAGCACACAGGTGTTTATTGATCCTTTGTCCTCATTTCCTTGATAGAAACAATGTTAGCTTTTTCCTGCATTTTTCTGGCGGGTGGCCTATGCTCAAATTGTTATTTTTATTAATTAATACAATATTTTAAAGCTTTTACCTGTAGCTGTAGGGCATTTACATAAATTCTTAAAAAAATGTCCAAGTGAAGGCTGAAGGAAGACAGATTTAAAGGCCACGTTCTTGCTGAGCTTCCCTTTGTACTTGAGGGGCCTAACCAGTTCTTTGCTCCTAAGCCTTCAGGATCTCAGGGAGCCCGGACCATTTTCTACTTTGCCCAGAGCAGGACTGGCTGCAGACAGACAGTTTTGACATCCTTATATTTTTCTTGAGCTAGAGAACATCGTTAAGTATCTGTGCTAGAATATTACAATACCTGCTTTTTCCTGTATACATTGTAGCTTTGAATCTTACTAATCTATATAAGCCAAAGTGAATATTTAAAAATATTTGCATATTTTACTTCATTTTTATTATCTCTTCCCTAATTGCTTTTATCTAACAGCAATTGTCTCAAAAACTTAGAGGTAAATTTTATGGGCCGTTCCCATTCTCTGATGCTTGCTACCCCAGTTATAAATGAATGAAGCACATTTTAAAGCCACCTTTGCATGTCATTGTTCTGCTATGTTGGAGAGTCACTGCCCAGCTATTCTTTTACTTCTTTGGAGTGAGAGATCTCATGGGCAGCTCTGAACCGTTCGTTTTGCCCCTGGGCCTTGCTCTCTTTGGCTATTATCCCGCCCCCCACATTCTGTGTTCAAGTCGTAGTTTTGCTATTGGGATGCTACTCACCTGGACATGATGACTAGCCTGGCCCTTCAATTTGTGTTCTTCATGAAACTGTAGCCCTTTCCTTTGTTCCTACCTAACTGATTTTGGGCTCTGTCATTGATTTATTTTCTTTAGAATGAAAATAACCTGGGTACTTAAAATCAACCCTGAATTTGCCTCTTTCAAGGGTCTTGTAAGAAATGCTGTGCCTCATTAATGGGGTTATGAGTGGGACTACCCCTTAAAATCTGAATATCAGCATGAGAAATGGACTCTAGATTCTATGGCTTCAGAATTAATAGACTGTTTTCATTTCAGGCAGGTTTGAATTTTTTAAGGAGCAGGTTTGAAAAAAAAACAAAAAGCAAAAAACTTCTGTTGACATTTTATTTGCTGAGCTGAAGTTGGATTTTCTTAAGACTGAGAATTGGTTCATTTATGTGGAAGGAAACTCAGGTGAATGTTTGTTTACTATAGGAATTTGGAGAACACAGTCCTACAGCAAAAACTAAAGTTTATGTCAAAATGTAACTGCCCAGATAAACAGTCTTATTTTCTGAGCTTCAGATCTTTAATTTACTTCACTTAGAAGGTAGGTTTTATCTGAAACGTTGAATTTGATTTTTTTAAAGGGTAAAACGTTGCCCACTCACCTCCATTGTTATCATTAATGAATTATACCTGGTGTCAAAAAGTTAACTTTCTAGTCATTGGTTTGCTCCCAAGTCATACCTTCAGCTAAAACATTTTGTTATTTGTATCACACTTTCTGCTTGTTTGGATTTGATCATAGCTGTGACTTGTACAATGTGCTGCAATTAGGAGACGAGGACCACAACTTCTGGCTCCCCCTGAGCCACCTGCCCTTCCCTCGATCCTGTGTCCAGTGGTGAAGTTTAACTAAGACCATGTAATGGATGTGCATTTCACTGGTGGGTGGAATTGCGGCAACAGAGCTATTATTACTTTTATCAGAGTGAGTGATTTTCTATCAATCTCTGTATTTTCAGTTCCATTTGGGCAGAGTCAGCCGAAATGATTGGCCAGATGTTATGCAATATTTAGTCAAAGTCTTCCTTCAACAATAGCTTGGATATTCCTTCCTAACTGCCTTCCTAAACTCTGGTTTTCTAAGTTTAGTTGTCTGAAATCGAATTTAGCAAGTGTCTGTTTACAGACTGACATTCTCTCACATCTCCAGTATGTTTTACACTGCGGAGTCAACGTAATTGCCTAGCAAGTTTGTGTTTTTATGAAATTGTTTCACGTTATTGAGAATTTAGTTAGATTGCATAAACTACCAATAAATCTTGAGTCATTTTTTGAAAATTTCACTTTGGCTCTTGATTGAAAGAAATATCTAGAAGGGATTGGGTTGATTTGTATAACAGAATTCCTGGCAGGAAATATTTAGTGCGGCAAAAGAGTGACACATCTGCTGACTGATACTCATAAAATATTATCTACAGCTTAAACTTACTTTGGTATTTAATCTCTTTCAATCAAATGCACAAGGTATGGACCTCCATGCTGTTGAAAACATATTTCTGGCTGCATTCCCCCTTCTTCACAACTGGATGTGATTTCTTAAAAAACCCATCATGCACTTAGACTTCAAACATACTTACCTTATTTTTGTATTACAGCCTTTTGTATGTGTGAAATTTTAAGTTCCAAAGCGATCTGAGATTTGGTTAACTCATTATTTAATGTTTATTATGTAGAGGAGAGTCTTGTGGATAGTAGATGGTCAATTTAATAATTGAATTCATTGAACTTTTCAGTTTTAATATCTCCTCAATGTGTGGTCAGAACCTGGAGAAGATACAATACTCTGAGAAGGAGGTTTAAATAATAGTAGCGTCCTCTTTGTACTTTGAAACCACACTCAGGAAAAAATACTACTGTAACAACTTATTCCTAATTTGCACACCCAAACAAATTCCAGGTTTGGTCTTGTACGATATTATAGTATGGTTTACACCAACAATTAAACTTACTCATAAGGTTGGAAAGAGTCTGAAATGTGATCCATCCCCACTTGCCATGCAGTGCTTTAGTTCCTTCTGTACTGGCTGTTGTCACCTTGGGCATCTATTAGAATGACCTGGAAAGCTTTAGTAGTCCCAGGGCTCAGGCCTCACTCAGTCTAATTGTATAAGGATCTCTAAAGGTGGGGTGTAGGCATCAGTATTTCTTAAAGCTCTTTTGATGATTCCAGGGGACAGTCAAGGTTAAGAGCTGTTGTTTTATAAAAGCCCTACCAAATATTCTTCCAGTCTAATCAAATTCCTCTGGAGATGAGCACCTCACTACCAAACTTAGTTTTCTGTTTAATTCCACTTATTCAAATAGTGACTTAAGTATAAGACTGTTTAAACTGTATATGGGTTAAATTATGTAACATAAATCAAGTTCACTAATTTAATACTCAAATGTTGATAAGTAACAGAAGAGAGCATGACCTTTAAATTTGAATTATCTTCTTTGAAGTAGCATTGCCACACTTTTGAATGCCTTGTAAAAGGCTGGTCATAAAAATCACTTCAAACATTTTCAAATTTTACTGTAGCAGTAATCCAGTTACTTGGTGTGATTCAGATGAATGTTCTGCTCTGTCTGAAAGTATTATAGTCATTCCATTTTTATATAATCCTTCCACCTGAGAAAACAGAGAATTGATGGGCAGATTATTTTTGTATTCATCTGCCTGTACCTTACTAATGTAGCAGTGTTTATAGGTTAAAGTTCTGTAGGCTCTTTTGTGGAAATGCGCTAACTTCTCAGGACAATAATGTATCATCTAGGAAACTTCCAATGTACTGACAGAACTTAGGTGAATGGCAAACGTTGGTTTTGTAAAGGTCTTTGATTCTAGAGAAGACTTTTTAGAGACAGCTGTATGTTACCTCACACAGATATGCACACACACCTGAAATTCTGCTCAGGAACTTACCTGTCCTGAGGCCATTTGCCTGGTGTCAACTCACTGGAGCACTTTGCATTTCCTATAGTCCTTTGGTAGAATCTGGGCACCAAGGTCAGCATATAGCATCATTATAAATGCTCCCGTAGCCCTGGAGTCAGACAAACCTGGATTTGACCCTTCATTTCCAGCCTTCTTCACTGCATGGCCTAGGGAAAATTGTTATTTTTTTTACCTCAGCCTTAGTCTCTTTTTTTGTAGAGATAATGGCACATATCCTGTAGGGATGTTTGTGAGGACCATACAAAGGCTCACAATGACTCCTGGATTATAGGAAGTGCTCAGTAACTTAAGTTTCTTTGTACCACCTTATGGAGGTATGATTGACATGTAAAAAATGTGTATATTTAATTTACACAACTGGATGAGATTGGGGTTAAATATACACCTGTTATCATTACCATTAAGAGCATAGACATCCATCACCTCCCAAAGTTTCTCTTCGTCCCTATTATTACTATTATTGTGATAAGGTCACTTAACATAAAATCTACCCTCTCAGAAAATTTTAAGGCTACAACAAAGTATTGTTAGCTAGGGGCACTGCGCTGTATAGCAGATCTCCAGAACGTACTCATCTTAAATGACTAAAGCTCTCTGCCCTTTGACCATCACCTCCCTCTCCCCCAGCCCCAGCCACTGGCAAGCACCATGCTGTTCTCCGCTACTATGAGGTTGACCATTGTAGATTCCACATGTAAGTGAGCTCCTGCAATATTTGTCTTTCTGTGCCTGGCTTATTTCATTTAGCCTAATGTTTTCCAGATCCATCCGTGTTGTCATAAATGGCAGGATTTCCTTCTTTTTAAAGGCTGAATGATACTCCGTTGTATGTATATACCACATCTTCTTTATCCATTGACAGATGTTTGGGTGGTTTTCAAATCTTGACTATTTTTAATAATGCTTTAATAAATGTGGGAGTGTAGGCATCTCTTAGAAACCTTGATTTCAGTTCCTTTGGAGAAATACTCAGAATTGAGATCGCTAGATCATAGGTAGTTCTATTTTTAATTTTTTGATGAACTTCCATACTGTTTTCTGTAGTCATATCAATTTACATTCCCACCAGCTGTGGTACCAGGGTTCACTTTTCTCTGTTTCCTGGCCAACTCTCTTGTTTTTGCTTTTAATAACAGCCATCATAAGAAGGGCGAGGTGCCTCTCACTGTGGTCTGGATTTGCATTTCCCTGGTGATCAGTGATGTAGTACAATTTTCATGTGTCTGTCGGCCTTCTTTATGTCATCAGTGTCACTGGGCAGATCACGATGGCTGTACAATGAGATGATTTAAGACAGTAGCAGGAGAAAATCTTGAGGCTACTTCCGTACAGAACATCATCTCCCCTCCCCTTTATAGAGAACTACCCTCGGACGTGATGTTGAATTGCGTCTTCATCAGACTGAGTTTCTTATCAGGCCCGCTGATGCTGCAGCACATGGTAAGGGTGGGTCTCCTCAAGGCCGTAGGACACAGGGGATGGTGGAGGTCTTTAGGTGTCCCCTGGGGTACTAGGAAAGCTAGCTTCACTGACGATTTTAAGTCAGTAAGCCCTAAGTGTTGATGTTTCAGGAATATACTTGGAATATGGAAAGGCAGGTGGCCAGTTGTTGCAATAGTTTATGGGCGATGATGTGACGACATAGGGGTAAGGTAGTTGATTTAGGAGTTGAGAGGTCTCGGGTGGGAAACATTTCTGAGAATTAAGTATGATTTGAACAATTTTTCTAGCTTTCTTTTTTTTTGATATGGAGACTGAAGTTTTGAGGAGGATAGAAGATATGACAAGTCTTTTATATGTGTGTGTGTGTGTGTGTGTGTGTGTGTGTGTGCGTGTGTGTGTTATTTTTTCAAGGCCTTCAGGTCGTAAGAGGCAGGGACCCTCTCCTAACACTTCTGTTTGGTTCCCTGCAGTGCATCAATGATCAGTAAGTTCCTGCTAAGTTTAAACAAGGAACACAAAATGTATATGGTGGGGCATATTTGTATACCTGTACTTTTTTATTATTTTGATAAATGTATTGGATATTACAGGAATGAGCCAGAATGCATACTGGAAAATTC
Source organism: Manis javanica (assembly GCF_040802235.1). Lineage (NCBI taxonomy): Eukaryota > Metazoa > Chordata > Mammalia > Pholidota > Manidae > Manis > Manis javanica. The sequence continues at coordinate 8,220,492 of NC_133164.1, forward strand.
CTTTTTCATGCAATTTGAAAAATAATCCAAGTGTCTGAGAACAGAATGATCTCATTAAAATTTGTATTTGTGTTTAATAATGTCTTTCTACCCTTCTAATTTTACTATTTCCCTAAAACTGCAATTCTCATCCTTTTGATTTTTATTTACTTATTTATTTATTTTTTATTAAGGTATCATTGATATATAATCTTATGCTTGGGTTTCACATGAACAACATTGTGGTTACTGCATTTCCCCCTATTATCAAGTCCCCACCACATACCCCATTGCAGTCATTGTACATCAGCATAGTAAGATGCTACAGAGTCACTACTTGGCTTCTCAGTGCTGTACTGCCTTCCCATGCCCCCCCTATATTCTGTGTGCTAATCATAATATCCCTTAATCCCCTTATCCCTCCCTTCCAACCCATCCTCCCCAACCTCTTTCCCTTTGGTAACTGTTAGTCCATTCTTGCGTTCTGTAAGTCTGCTGTTGTTTTGTTCCTTCAGTTTTTGCTTTGTTGTTAAACGTCACAGATGAGTGAAATCATTTGTTACTTGTCTTTCTCTGCCTGGCTTATTTCACTGAGCATAATACCCTCTAGCTCCATCCATGTTGTTGCAAATGGTAGGATTTGTTTTCTTCTTATGGCTGAATAATATTCCATTGTGTATATGTACCACAACTTCTTTATCCATTCATCTACTGATGGACACTTAGGTTGCTTCCATTTCTTGGCTATTGTAAATAGTGCTGTGATAAACATACAGGTGCATATTTCTTCTTGAATCTGTAATCTTGTTCTCTTCAGGTAAGTCCTTTTGATCTTTTAATGTGTCAGTGCAGTTGTTCTTCCCATTCAACAGTTAAAGACTTCAATGCTAGGAACGTCTGAGGCAGACCAAAGTGTGGACTTTGATTCATGGTTGTGGTTTTGTGGCTCAGTGCTTATCATAAAACACGAGGCAAAGACATAACACACAGGGATGCTGTAGAAGGACTTCATGATCTGAGAAGTGTATTATTTTCTATATAAGAAAATTCATGCTCTATCTAAATTTTATATATATATATATTCTTCTACTTTATTTTTCTGTGTAATATTTTTTCTTACTTAGATGACATTTAATGTTATCTGATTTTAAGTTTAATTTTACATGGGTGGTTCAGGTGAGCACAGCGGATGAGGTCAAGCTCCCAGCCCCTAAGGCAGCAATGGTTAACCTTGAGCAGGTCAAAAGCCACATGGCCACAGAGTAGGAGAGAGCACTGTGACATCCCTGTGATAGTCTGCAGGAAGATGCTGTGTCACTCTGACTCAGCACGGCTCCCAGGTTGACTCCTCAGTGCAGGGAACATGCAGAAGAGCAAAGCTGGTCCATCAGGTGGCTGTGAGTTTGAGACACAGACACAGCGCTTGCCTTCTCGATAGTGCAACTCTTTTTCCCTTAGCTTTGCTGCAACGGGGAAAGCAGAGTGGATCTGGGCAATTTCTGACTTTTGCTGAGGAGAGGGAGAGAGCAGAATGCATGCTTCCTACTTTCTCTGCAGAGCAGCGGGCATGTTGGCTATCACTGGGGGCCTTTCCGTGAAGGACAGTGGCAGAAGAACACCAGGGTGTCCGGAGCCTCTGTGTGCCTGGCAAGCCACATTCCCCTGAGCCTGGCACTCCTGTGTAAGGTGGTAAGGCCCGGGCATGGAGCAGATGGGCCAGTGATCCTGTGGCTTCCATCAGAAGACACATGTGACTGGCTTTTCAGTGGGGAAGCGCATGAGTGGGGCTGGTCTGTGATCAAGAGTTCACAGAGTATTACTGATGAAATCTCTCTGGGGCAAATCCTGTAATATGATGTCATGACTGAGAACGCAGTTGGCTGAGTTTTCTTAAAGAAAATAATTCTCCTTTTTGTCTTACTCTGATTCATTTAGATCCAGAGGATACATTTATTCTTCAGCTTTCTGTGTTGTTGAATTTAGAGATGACATAAGCCAAGTCGTGTCTTAGATAGTCCTCTTAGCGGGACAGAAACCCTAAAAGGTGGCCTTTATTTGTGGGCCATTAATATCAACGTTAAAAAATGGTGAATTACATTTTCTTTACGCATAAAGAAATAATGCCTGATTTAGAGTAATTCTGACGTAAGTCTGCATTTTTGTCAGGATTGGTGAATCTTTTGAACTGTCATCATTTCTGTCATGCATCTCATGTGAGGGTGGGAAACATGCTATTTTGCTGAAACCTTCATGTGGGCACCGTGCGTTAGCTTCTCAGGGACCCTGAACTTTGACTGTAACGGGAGAGGAGTTCACATGGCTGAAAAAGACCCGAACCACAACTGACTGGAAAGAAGGGAAAACAAACAACCCTAAGTTTATCACCTCATTTGTACGTGGTGAAGTTTTTCACGTATTTCATTTAATTTTGAAAACAAGTCTTTGAGGTAAATATTATTCTTCTCCCTCTTCTCTTTTTTCTTGCTAGTGAGGAAACAGGCTCGTGAAAGTGGCGAGAAACTGACGTGGTGAGACACCTATTGTGTTAGTTCATGTGCGTTAGGAGCTTAACGGGGGTTTCCTCATTTAATTCTCAGAATCGGTTTTGTTATTCGAGGCATGTGAATTAGCACAGGCCGGATTATACTGTGGTACCACACACACACGCACACACACACATGCAGAATGTGGGCAGCCCAATAACGTGTGTTTATTTTTTGCTGACACCAAACTCAGTGTGGGGCCCGGCGGCTTCCCAGGGCAGCCCCTCCCCGAGGTTACCTGGCAGTTGAGGCGGAGGGAGGCTGCACCGCGCTGCGGGGACCCTGCCCGGGGAAGCGGCATCTGGGTTCTTGGGCAGGAGACTAAGGCCTCCGCATGAGTTACTCTCCCTCGTGCCCGCTTGGCCGGAGCCAGTCTCACGGTCCCACCTGGTGTAAAGAGGGCAGGAGAGGCAGGGAAGCAGGTGCGTGGCGGCTCACACGGCCCGTCTGCTACAGTCTGTGGCCCTGTTTTAAAAATGAGAAGACTGAAGTTCAAAGACACTAGGTCATGTTCCCCAGTCACACACTTGGCCGGTGGACTAGTTCTTGAGACAAGGTCTTTCTCAGTCCAGGGAACCTCTGTATGCCCTCCACCCCCACCTTCCCCACCAGCCCTGACTCCGTTTGATGGGTTAGGGTCATGTGCGCATCCGAGGTCGCCGGTGTCCAGATGGCCCCGTGAGACGTGCCTCCTGGCACTCGGGCCCCTGTGTGGGTCCGCAGTGAGCAGGGCTGACCCTGGAACAGGTACATCACTGCAGAAACGACGAGGTGTGACCGTTGGGGTTGGGCCAGAGGAGGCATTGTTTCCCCCCTGCTCCCTCTGGGGTCCCGGCCGCTCCACCGTGAGGACACCAAAGCCGCTCTCTGGGGCTCCCATATGGCCAGGAACTGAGGCCTCCCGCCAGCACCCAGGGCCAGCCTGCCGTTCACGGGAGCGAGCCGACTCGGAAATGGACGCAGCTGCCCAGCAGCCTCGAGGGGACTGAGCCCAGACGGACGTCCCGACAGCGACCCCGGAGAGCCCCTGGGCCAGAGCCGCTCCCTGAGATCCCAGGCAGTCCTGGACCCGTAGAGACTGTGGGCGACGGCAAATGTTTGCTGCTGAATCGCTAAGCGGTGTTGGGCAGCGCTGGGTAACAATGCAGACCTTTCTGGAGCATTTCCTTTCATTGTGTTTTTCCCCTAACTCTGGGATTCTTTATATTTATGACAGTAAGTTTTTAAATGAGCTGAATTACAAAGTAGTACATTTCACAGTGATTGTCACACAATGGTGTGTTATGAAATTCTAATTGAATGAGTCTTACCACTTAACCTAATGATTTTTAAGCATATTCAGTGTAAAACTCATACTAAAAAATGATACACCATTACTAGCTCAGAAGAGAGCATTCCTGCAATTTATTTTCCAACAAGTGTGTATTTTTCTGCTTTAAGCTATTATCTATGTGAGATAATGCTTTAAATCACATTTTGAAGTTTTGGGAAAGAGCAAGCTAGGATGTTTTTGTTAACAGTTTATTGCAGGGAGAAAGACCGAATGTAGATGTAACTGCCAGCTTTTTGGTAAGGAGAAGAGTTTTCAGCGTTTTGGGCAGTGCTGTATCGCGTGGGCAAACGGAGGGTAGGCCTTATAAGAGCAGAATCCCGCGGTGGAGGGCAGGCAGCCATGTGTGCACCTGATGATTCCTGGCGCCAGGGATGAGCCATAGGGTCCACCAAGTCCACACATGGATCACTGACTCAATTCTGTCCTGCACGCTGTGCCTGGACATCTTTATGTGATTGTATATTGTTGATACTTAGATTAGTGGTCAAGGGGCATGGTATACTTACAAATATGTTTCAGAAATAAATTTAATGCAGCATTTGGACCACCAGTATGACATGTATTAATAACATTATGATGCCTTTCAGTGTTCTAATCGCTTAGATTTTACTCTTCAGTGTTGCAGTCTTTCCAAAATGCGGTCCAAGCTGTGGATTCCACTGTTTGCCAGGGTACCAGGAAGGGAAAGCTTGGGTATAAGTTAGCCCTTGCCAGTCAGTAAGTAGTCTGTGAATCCCTGTAAAAAGCAACAGGATACTGTTCTATTCCATTTGACATTTTCTGAATATCTCTGTTTCAAAATCTTAGTTCTGTTGGAATAGATGAAATTTTCTTAACAGAAGCCTTTTCATTGGCTGGTTATCATGCCCATTTCCACCCTTCCATTAGCAAATAAGCTATATACACTCTAAATTTTCTATCTTGCCTTACTTTGTGCCAGTGGGTAAATGATACAAGAGAGAACATTTAGATCAGAAAGTGCACTATTGTTGGAAACACAGTTATTCAGCAGAAACAGCCAAGTCAAGGGGGTAAATGAATACATGTTCCCATAGGCAGATTTTGTACATTTATATACACAAATGTAGATAGAAATATATGTATATTTATGTTTTTATTCATATATAACAGCACACATATATATTGACAGGTAGGAAGTGGAGACTGAGGTTCAGACTTAAAGACCTGAGTGAGTTAAAGAGAGATGCACGGAAGGAACATATACTGATTTTAGGAGGCAAATGAAAGCAAAGACTCAAAGGTAACTTCAAGGTTTCTAACTTTACCCTTTACCCTACAGGGGAGGTCTAATTATAAAATTTTTATATATAATGCTTTTTTTTGGTGGAAAGCAGAGAGGTGGTAGCTTTTGTAAATGAGAAAATTGCCAAGAATGTGAATTGACTTAAGGCTTATAGCTAGTAAGGGAGAACACTGGAATTTGAATCTGGGAGTTCTGACTCCAGGTATACTTAGGGATCATTCCAGAAATTCCTCAGCCGGCGCTCCATGGTGGCCCTCGGGATCCATGAAGCGCCAAGATGGCATGCGTGCCTGAGTGTGGGTGCGAGTGTTCCTGTGTGGAGGACCCAGATTCGAGATGCTCAGAGGGGTCGTGAGTCGACAGGACTCAAGAACTCTGTTTCTTCTGGGGTGCTGCCTGGCCTGGGTGACCAGAAGGAGGAGGGACGGCTGGTCTTGCCTGGTAATTCGATCATGGAGAAGGGCATTCCGCTACGGCGGCACCCAGTGGTGTGAAGAATCCCAGGTGTGGAACCAAGAGAAAAGAGCAAGTGTTGGAACTCAGTGGATTTTTAAAGGAAAACTTTTACTTGGAGTTGCACCAGCTCACACCTGTTTGGAAAACAGGTCAGCCCTTAGCACTTAGGCCCTACAGATTTGTGACAAAGTAGAGGACTTACCGTTCGCCCGTGTGCAGGGGGCTTCTTGTCCGCATGGCCTTTCTCCCAGGGACCGTGGGTTTTGTACTTGCCTGCGTGCTGATGGCCAACTGCAGAGGAACAGGGAGGGAGATCTGGGGAGACTGTAGTTTCTGTGGTCAGTGTTATGCTGTGGGTGGTGCCAAGATAGAAAAGGGGACCTTTTTTTGAAACCAAGCTTAGATTTTGTTAACAAGCGCCTGTCTCTGCCAAATTATAATCTAAAGTGCAATACGTATGATCCACTCAAGTAAAATATTGTAAGGTTTAATTGGCAAGATACAAAAATTTCTGTTGAGAAGTCCTTCAACTGCCACAATTTCTTTTTGCTCATCAGTAGTAAATAGAAAAGATTCTTAAGCATGAGGCGCTGAAGAACTGCCACTGTAGAATCTGAAACTGCGTGAGAAAGCAGCCTACAGGGGAATACTTTGGCTGGAAGTACTGCGAACATGGTAGCAATTTTCTGAGGTTGATTGAATCCACTGTGACATTTTGGTCTGTTACAAAAAATTCAAAACCATATTAGTAAATAGGCCTGAAGTGGGGCCAGGGTGAAGCGTCCCTGGTTGCTTTTAACCTCAAACAGGGCCCCCTGAGACATGTCTGACAGCCCAACTGGTTTTGTTCCTTTGAGTGCTTGCTAAGGAAATCAGTGCTGTCACATTGATATGGATGCGGGCATTTGTGCTGTTGGCAGCTAACTCAAAAAGCTAACAGCAAAATCCAGGGGCATCTTACTTATAGCATCTCTCCTATAATAAAAAAGTAATAATAACGTACTTTACTTTGGATTCGCCACGGTGAACTAGCATCTAAATGATCTGAAATGGTTTGGCCCTGCCTCCATCTCAGGTGGAAGACAAGAAAGTTGAAAGTGTGCTTTGGGCTCAGATATTAAAATGCAGTTAAACCACAGTCAAGAAAAGATCCACAGAAAGACTTGTCAGAATGCTGCAGGGCATCGCGTTTCATTGCCCTGCAAAGTCCAACCTTCTGCCCATTTAATGTTAAATACGAAGCAAAAGAATCTTGGCTTTTCTGTTGTGGCCTCGGATAGGGAGGAAATCAAACTATTCAAAATGACAATAGGACAAATTAGCTCCTGACAGCTGTCATGAGCAGGTGACAGACATCACACTGAAAAAAAGTAAAATATTGTATATTTTCTTCAGTTCAAGGAAATGCCCTTTGTTTTTCCTTTTGGAATAACAACGAACATTCATCTTACTGGCAGTGTCATGGCGTGGGGAAAGGAGTCATTTATGACATAATTTAGTTGAAGTGTATTTGAACACACACAGTGTTCTAATCGGGCTTGTACAGCACCTACATTTTTATAGCTCTTTACATTTACAAAGCTCTGTGAACATTTATTAGCTCATCAAATAGGCTGGAGTCCTATTTCTGATTTATTTCCCAGTTGACCTACCTTGTGAAATGCATAAAATTGCTAAACTGCTCCCAGAATATCTTTTTCTTTTCTTGAAAAATGAAGAAATTAATGCCATCCTATGTGAGTGGTTTCATTTCCAATAAATTAATAAGAGTATGTTTTCTCTAAAAATAAGTTAGTGACCACAAAAGCTGAAGGTCACAATCTAGATGTTAAGTCAGTTAACTAATTTGAGTTTGAGACTGGGTTAATTTTACATATGATTAGAAGAGCTTGGTGCAGAATTACGTCTTTATCTCTGATATTTAAATATTTTTCTTTCACGTATATATCTCTTAAAATAACCAATTTTTATTGTATTTCATATGAAATAAAATTAAATCAATCTATAGTAGATTAAAAAGCATTATGCCTTAATGCTTTAGTTTTCTTAATATGGTCGTTATTTTAAATTTTTTCTGTGGAATGTAAATCCTTTTCTTTTTTAATATCTCAAAAAAGAACTTTTCCCCTTGGGCTTAGTTAACATGTAAGGTTTTTTTTATTCATAATATGACTACAGATAACAGCATTATTTTAATCTGGTTTAAGAAATTTTGCTTAAAGTTTATTTACTTAAATAGTTACTTAACATTTGAATTTTTTCCCTGTATTTGTACAGACTTTAAAAGTGAGTGTCAAAATGATATCCTTTTTATTTGTTTGGGCAATGAATAAAGTAGTAGTATGGGGAACATGGTTTCTGTTCTCAACAAACTCATAATTTGGTGGTGAAAAGAGATACAAATTGTAGTTCCAGGCTGAAGGGGGTTTTAGCTCTGGGCAGGTTCAGTCTGGATTCACTCAGACTGAAAAAATGACAACGGAACATTGGGAGTAAAAAGGGGCTTATACTAAACTTTATTCTCACAGCTGTAGGTCCAGTGCTAGAATCCTGTCTGCCGCCTCCTCAGCTTCTGCCCCAGGCTCCGCACTCGCTTCCAGCCTCTTGTTCTCTTTCTTCGCTCTGCTCTTAGCACCGGGTGGAACTCTTCATAGCAACACTTGCAGTAATGGCTTATTGCCAATGGGTATGCAAGCATGTGCCTGTGCAGTAGGCTAAGTGTTACATGAGGCACATACACAGTGGCTGAGTAGATTAGGAGCAGGTGAGGATCCAGGCTCTGGAATTTCCTTTTTCCCTATGCAAATGTATTTCTCAGAACATACAAGAACCAAGTTAACAAAGTGCTGTTGCACACAGAGGTAGAACAGTTGATTTTGCCTACAGGCAAGATTAATTGTCCCTAGATCATTCCATTCCTGTTGCAGTTAGCCTGTTGATACTGTTTTATTATAATGAATAAAGTTTCTGGTCTCATCTGCTAAATATTTAACCTCTTTCGGCAGAAGTGCTCTAATTTCTCTCAGTATCTCTAGTTCTTACCTTGCTTCACACTCATTAAATATTTATTGAATTCATTTTGGGGGGCAGAAGTTAGAAGGGCTCATAGAAGAGATACCGTTTGGCAAATGAGATAACATTCAATGTGGGCCTTGAAGAATGATGAGGCAGAAAATGACAGACTCTGGGTCAGGAGTGAAGTTCCATTCCAGCAAAATCAGGAAGGGCCAAAAGTTTGGGAAGTATTTGGAAAATGGTGACAGAGGGGGTGGGAATGGCTGGAAGTGGAAATGAAATGGTAAACCTAGGCCCTGTTTGAAGGGCTTTGACTCTCATGGTGATGAATTTAGACTCTTCTGGAAACAGCCAAATCAGATCGTTTTCTAGAAGTAGTGAGGAAGGGGCCAGAAGCAATGACCCCAGAAAGAGGGCCTGTGTACTGCTTCTACACACACATATATTTTATATAATGAACGTGATATGCCATCACTTAAAAATGGCCACAAGCTGACAAAAGGTATGATTTAGATCCCCCCTCCAACCAGGTTTTTACACAAAGCACATCGCTTTTTTGTGTATGCTAAGTTGACTGATTTAGTGTTGATTATTGCTGAGTGAAAGTGAACTTTTACTGGCCAAAGGTGTAAATGAGTAATCAGTCCATTCTTTTCTGCCTTGTAGCCGTTTCTAATATTTATAGCTCTTCAGCTTTGGTGTAAGAAGACTTCATCATATTTGGGGTTGAAATGACATTTTTATTCAAAATCGATATACTTAGTCTATGTGCATTCTCTATGTGTGTTCTGAAAACTCGCAAGATGTTGAGGAATATGGGTTTCCATGGTGTTTTGATCAAATCATCAAAATGTGGGAAGAATTTTATTTATTAAAAATAAGAATATAAGAGGCATATTAACGTGTGTTTATAGGCTCTCCTGCTGGATATGAAGGCATGTTTGTGCTTTATGTGCCTGGCACATATGAGGTGGTTATAAATCTTACTGAGTCTGACTGACAAAGGTTTAACTAGGGTGTAACTAGTTTTCATTGTAGAGTTGTATCTCAGGTGAGCACTTTCAACATTTGAAAAAGGAAATTTTGCCATCTGAAGCCTTTCCAGTGCTTTTATTAGAGCTCTAATTTGTGTTAAGAAATACACTTTTGTGGCCTATGCAGAAAGTGGTTTTGTGTCATGGAAGTAAAAACAAACATGCACCAAAACACACCTATTCTATTTTCAGGTGGGTAGGGAAGAACACACATGTGTCCATGAGTATGTGCATGTATGCACACACATGTATGCACGTGCACACACACACACACTATGTTAACATGTAAATGCTCAAATCATGAGTTCACCTGGGCCCTGATAGCTTGTCACTCTCTCCACTACATGCCTGGACCTTTGTTAACATCAGACCACAGTCAAGTCTCCTAACAAGATAGTATATGGTTAAAGCCTATACATAAGGAAATCCCCTAAGTTCACCAGGATATACACCTGATTTTAGAAAATTCCTGTAATTATGGTAGTGTCAGTGTCTACTAAGTATTGAAAACTAATTTGAAATGAGCTTCAATGAAGGTCTTAAGACAGTCATGATGGAGAAACCTTGGTTCATATAATTGATGGATTACTGAAAATATGTCTGTGGATCAGATTTTTGTTAATGATTTGTATTTCCACTGTTTTATGAGTAATTGCTATTTAGAAGAAACCAAAGTTTTTAAAGTAATAGGTTAAATGATCATTTTCCAAGGTGAATGACCACTAATTTTCTTCGTATAAAATTCAAGTTTTGCATGTTAGAAGTAAAATTTTTCCCACGTGTGATATTCCTATCAGAATAGAAGTCATTGACTTGCTGTTGGTGGAAAAACCTTTCCTTTCTGATATCTCTGCTCCTACAATCCTTTGGCATGTAATTGTGGGTGTATTTAATGTGTGCCTACAAATATGTAATCTAGCTCTAGAGAATGATGCCAGACATTGAGGGCTTGTGTGCATGCTTCTCTCTGAGCTTGGCTAGCCTGGGACATGTGTAAAGTGGGAACAATCAGTGAGCCCTATTTTCAACTGTCACCTGCCACCTGTTGGTGTAGGGACAGCAAGAACACTAACAAAAAAGTGATGCTTGTTGAACAGGTCTTATGTTCCAATCCCTTGTGTAGGCACTTTTTCTGCATGAACTCACTTAAACCTCACAATGTCCCTATTAAAATCCCCAGTTTACAGGCTGTGAAATAAGGCACAGAAAAGCAATTTTCTCAGTTTCTAGCTGTAACAGGTGGGGTCAGGATTCAAATTTAGACAATCTAACTGCAGAACAGGCTGTAATAACTGCCCCCTTAAGTTGCTTTCTCACAGGGAGAATAAGAATTCTAGAATTTGACTGTGTGTTCTTCTCTTTGGACTTGACTTTGCTCCCAACAGCTCTTTGTGTGCTGATGTCAGTGCCCTCATACAGTGTAGGGGTCCTCCCATAGCCCTCTGTGCCCCACTTCAGAAGGCTCCAGGGTGTGTGTGTGAGTGTCTCCTGCCTCCCTGGAGGAGCTCTGACATGGTGTGCATGAATGAGCTACTCAGAAATATGATGTCCACAGTGTGCTGTGCTCTGGAGGTGTGGAACCTGGTGGCTTTGGTGGTTTCTGAGGAATTTACCTTGATTAAGAGTTAGGACACTTACCTCCAAAAAAAACATTAGTATGGAAGTATCCATGTTGGAAAGTAGTCCAAGATTGTGCAAATGAAACAGCTCAGGTTTTATGGTGTGATGTGCACACTTTACCACGTTTCAGAGGTAGTTGCCTTGAAATGCAACTTTCCGTAAATTTAATAAGTACAGAAATGAATCTTCCTCCCTGTCAATACATAGTTTATACTGAATATATACCTATGTATCTGCATTTCATAGAATAAAACCCTACTTTAAATACTGTTTTGACATTTTCTTTTTTCACTTAATGAACTATAATTATCTTTCAATTTCAGAGGTCCATGTCAGTATATTGAGAATTGGCTAGTTGCCAAATATTTCATTATATGAATCTAATCAATTTAAGTAAAGTAAATGTAAATAAAATAAATAGTATTCAAAGTAATAAAATAATTTATTTAACTGATCCTACTAATGGAAATTGAGCTGTGTCCTACTTGCATTATTCAGTGAGGCAGTGGACAGTGGGGTATGGATGGTCGGGTAAAGGGGCATCATCTTGCCTTCAGGTATTGAGAATGGTGAGTTTCTGGCCCCTGGGACTACCGGATCTGTAAGCATTGCATAATCACAGACTGACATAACACAAGTCTCTGACGGGGAAGCCTCAGGAACTCTTCATGTCTGATTGGCTCATTAATTCTATTTCTCAGATGAGAGGTAGGTATTAGCTTTCTGAGTACTGTATTTTTAAAGATCAGGCAAATATAAGCATTTCAAACCTGAAGTTCTAGGTTTATGTCTAATTGCTTTAGTTAATTCTTATCTTGGAAGCAACTCTTCAGTCTTGTTGAAAGTTGCATGTTTGGGTCTAATAATGTCTCACTTACGGTAAGTAGCGAAGAGCTGTGTAAACGAAGAACAGGTTTTCTGGGCCTGGCTCTGCCTTCCGCTGAGGTGTCTCAGCTATTTCAGTTGCTTTTCAGCAGGGACTCATTAAAGTCTCCTTTCTTTGTCAAAATGTCCATCACTTTTCTTTTCTTCTAGTTCTCTACTTGCAAATCTGTTGTGACCCCACTTCAGGTATTAAAACTATCTTGTGAAAATTCTACAGATAACATCCTGAGCACGTGACTTCTCAGGGGCAATAAAATGGATGTCCAGGTGGATGAAGATGTCGTGTTAACTCAGACGTTACTTGCTCTCTCTACAAAGTGGCATGAGATGGATGAAAAATCTAAGGACTGAATTAGTGTTCAAATTATCTTTGCATTTTGTTGAATTGGTATGAGCATTTTGTATAATCTCTTAAAAAGTTAATTTTTAAGGAAAAATTATTGTAAACATATTCACATACATTGTATTCAAAGTATAGCACATAAGGTTATCGGATTCTGAAGACACAAAGTACGATGGAGAATATACTGTCAATAAATAATTTTACAACATTGAAGAGTAGAACTACTTAAAATCACATTCATTCCATAGAACTTAAAATTCCGTTATTTCCATTCTCATGTTTGTCTAAATCCAGAAGGATATGCAGATTGTGTTAATTCAGGTAATGATTTCACACATTTTGTTTCAAACAATAGGGGGCTTTTAAATTGCCCTTAAGCAACCATTCCTCCTGTAGCGAAGCTCTCAGCTTCCAGCCACTGGTGTAAACTGAACTTTTCAGGAATCGCCCTGTGGAGGAGGCCTCAGTCACCCTGCTTGGGCTTATTCCATGGACTCAGTATTTGGAATATGTCATGAGAATCCAAGCAACCTATGAAATACGGTGGTCACGCAAATTTCATTGAAAATTGTGCTAATGGGACTTGAAAAGCCCAAATATTTGTTTTTTTCCCCCCACAGTCTATCTAAGTTCATGGTTTGTTATAATGTATGTTTGTCCTCTGCTCCCTTATTGGTTTTACTATTTCTGTTATGCATCACTCATTCAGCAAACATTTATTGAGTGTATTCTAAGTCATAAGTCTTAGACACTGGGAACACAAAGGGGAGAAGGTGTCTTGTCCTCAGGGATGTCAGCAAGGCTAAGAGATACATTGCAGTGAGAAAAAGGCAAAAACACAGGAAAGAGTACAGGTCAGTGATGACCCACAGCAGGACATGATCCGCTGTGGCTGGACTGTGAGGAGAGGTCAATGAAGCTTTTACAAATAAACTACAGTCACTCTGGAATCTTGAAGGATGGGCAGATTTTACCAAATTCATGAGAAGAGAGAGGCTTCATTTTCACATCTCTGTGCGTATTCAAACGTGTTACTTAAGGGAAACTGAATGATTCTTTCAACAATGCTGAGTTGAGTGGATACACCAAGCATGACTGGGGTGTTGAGCTAAGGCTAGGAAGCTGCTGGAAGGAAAGCCAGAGGAGAAATCAGAATGGGGCCAGGGTAGGCCCTGCAGAACTGTGAAAGTGAATTTAGACTCTGCCTAGTGTCGATGCACATCGTAGTCAGGTAGGACTGCTGAGACCAGATACCATAGCCTGGGTGGCTTATCCAGCAAACACTGATTCCTCACGTTCGGGGTGCTGGCAGGTCTGATGTCTGGTGAGGGCCTGCTGCCAGACTTGTAGATGGCCCATGTTTTGCTATCTCCTCCCATGGCTGAGAGAGAAAGGCTTCATCATCTCTTTCATTCTCTTGGAAGGGCACTAATCCCATTCATGAGGGCTCCATCTTTATTATCCTAACGACCTCCCAAAGACCCCACCTCCAAATAACATCACATTGGGGGTTTGGACTTTAGCAGAAGAATTTGGTGGGGGGGTGGGGGGAACAAGCATTCAGTCTATAGCAATGTGGAAGCCACAGAGGATTTTAATTAGATTTGACTGCTAAAATTATGAGAGATACTCTAGTTGCAATGTTGCAATGTGAAGAATGGATTTTAGGAGGAGAGTATAAGAAGGAACCAGTTAGTTAAGAGAATATTGCAATCAAAATCCAAGTGGGACATGATGGGGTCCTGGAAATGGGGATAGATTGGAGAGATTCATCTACTTTGCAAAAATGTAGAGGAATTATTTTGGTGACTGGGAGAATGGGAAAGCTTGAATTCAGGGTGGTTGTACAGGAGGTACCTGTGGAAGAGATTCTGTAGAGAAGATAACATATTCATGTTGGGACATTTGGAGTTTGAAGGACTTCTGGGACTTTTAGGTGAAGGTGTTCAGGTTCAAGAGTCACATTGAGCTGGTATTGAAGCTGTGGGGGTTGACAAGACACCAGAGAAAGCACCTCATATAAGAAGAGAGAGGGACCATATACTCAGAACCCTGAATCACAACAATCATGAGGACCTCGATGGTGAAGAAGGGCCACAAAAGAGATCGAGAGAAGCAGCAGCAGTTCATGAGCAACTTAAGTGTGTTGTTGTTCATGCTTTCAGTAGGAGCTGTGTCTGATATTTTTTTCATATGAGTCAAATATACCTTCTTATCAGGTATATTGCTTTTATTTTTAGATAAGTGGTTTTTGATTGCTTGCGAACCAATCATTGGACTTCAGTTATTTTAGAATTTGGACCTTTCATGTGGTATTTACAAAGGAGGAAAGTATATCTAAATTATTCTAGTTCAAGATAACTTCCTTTCTTCCAGGACAGGGTTGATAGAAAAAGGGAGTGCAAAGAGGTGGGAGTTAGAGCAATTTATTATAAGAGAAGGTATTTTGAGAGGAAAATCCGTTTCCTAAAGACACGTTGTTCTTTTACTAACTGTATCTTAAAAGAAGACCTAGATTACATGATTGCTGATGGCTAATGAATGACTTGTCTTAGACAAGTTTTATGAGCTATTAAAACGATTTGTTTCCTTGGTAGTTAAAATGTACCTTCGCCCCCTCCCCGCCCCCAGTTTTCATTGGTGAGTCATCTAATCTTGTTATTTTCTATAGAACCCTATTGGTATTCCCGAGTTACTTTCATTTTCAAATTAAATTATTGAATTAAAGTGTTGTTGTATATGTGTGTGTGTGAATAGATATCCTGATTATTTGGTTATTTAAAAATCACAAAAACTATAGATTTATACCTTTCAGCAAGTTGGAGTCTCAATAGAACATAATAATATTTGGCAACTTCCTAGCCCACACAATATGCGGAGTATCCTCCTTACAAAAAAGCTTAATGTTTTAAACATATGCTTGTAGGTAGATGATAGCATATGTTTTCCCCCATGGAAATGATGTCATAAATGGGACTTGGACTCAAACTTTGCCCACTTCGGTGGTTTGGAATATGTCCAGTGGCTCTTTGACACTTCCTTCGTATGATGGAACCTCTTTCCTGTACCTTGGTGTGGGCTGGAAGACTTACTTCTAAGGAATAGAAAAAAACTGAAGTGACCGAGTATGACTTTGGAGACTAGGGTATAAAGGCTCCCTTTTTTTCCCTTTCTCCTGGATTACTTGCACTGAGGGAGGCCATCTGCCTGTGGTGGCCTGAGGAAAGGCCCACGTGGTGAGGAATGGGGGCCACCTCCTCACGGCCCGTGGGTGTGCATCTTGGACATGGACCTGCAGTTCCTCTCAAGTCTTACGACCACAGTCCCGTGTGCTGGCCCAGGTGCTGCCTCATGAAGGACCCTGAGCTGGAATCACCCAGCTAAGCGCCTCCTGACCAGACAATGTTTTTTAAGCCACTAAATTCTGTAGTAATTTGTTAACCCTAGTAATACAACCATCAAAACCTTTTTAATCAGCTGAACTACTCTCTAAAGATTTCCAGTGAAATACTACTTAAAAATATGATTTATAGCCAAGTAGACATTGTAGGATTCTTGAGTTTAAGGTGGTGAGAGGTTTCTGCCTTTGACCATTTCATATGTGGAAACCTTGCTTGTGAAAGAAGGCTGGATTTTATGCCACTCTTTACTTCAGTGTAAACCCTGCTATTCCACTAGTTTCCTTCAAATTCCTATGTCATTGTTTTATACTGAGTACCTGCAGTGTTGTCAGTAAACACTTGTCAACTGAATGAGTGTCTCTTTCATGAGTTCTATGCAAAAGCCAACTTGACTTTTGTCAAGTCCAAAGAGGACTCTCTTGTCCCAGTAAGGTTTTAATTTGCCAAGGAGGGTGCGTAAGTAAATAGAGTTGGTTAAAAATGAGACATGTCAGAATTTCTATCCAGGCTGGAAATGTGCAGAGATGAATTTGTCTTGCTGCAAATGAGATCAAAGGGTAATTTCCATAATGCCCATAGCTCTTTCCTTAAGCCCTTTGGAAAGGTGAATTTTTGTGGATGGTTCTGGTAACATTTGGGTGAGCCTCTGTGCTCAGGTGGAAATGATTGCTGACAAGTTAAATTTCCTGCTACATGCCATCACAGAGAACTTCGGTGCATATGGCCTTAACTCATTGCTAATGAATATTTTCAGAAGCAGATACTTTTAATTGGTAACCCATGCTCAATTCATTCTTGTCTCCACTCTTTTTTCAGGTTTGTATCTGAAAACAGCAGGTCAAAATTCAAAGTACTGAATTATGAATATATATACATATTTCCTTAATATCATTTAGTGTTCATTCTGAAGGAGAAAAACATGTCGGTCCCTTCTATCAGACTGATGATTAGTAGATGTATTATTTTTAACATATAGGTTTATGGCACCAAGATTTCCCACAGAGCACTCAGAATTTATGCTACTTTAATTTAGACTCAAGGGTTCATAATCTCTTATATTTAGGTAAAACCAAGGAACCAAATGCATTCAGGGTTTTTAACATTCCTAGAAATATTCAACTTTTAGCTTCCTGGCTTTGAAGTTTCTGTTGATAAAAAGAAAAAATATTAACACTGATTCTGTTGAGATATGCATTTTGTATTATCTCTGTGGAACAAAAATTTGCAGATGTCTCTGACTCCTCACCAAGTGATACTATTATGGAAACTATCTTTCTATGTTTATACACCATGTTCAAGTCAGAGAAGATGAGGTGCTGATAACATGACATCAATTCTCTTGTGGGATTTTTAAGTCATAGAATGAATGTTGACGTGGAAGGTGCAGCTGAAGGTTGCGTTGCCTGAGAAAAGCCATTTATAATTAAATAGTTGGAGGGCAGATAAAGAAAAGTTTGAGTATAAAGAGGGAATTTATTGTATCAGCAGAACCAGAATTTCCCAAGGTTTGGTGGAACCGATTTGGGTTTGAGGAATGAAGGAGCACATATACGATGTTGGGTATGAATTTAGTTGCCAGGGCAACTGATCTTCAGTTTCTCAACAGCAGCTCTACTGCCATTTCAGGCTGGACCATTCCTTGTGGGGGGGCCGCCCTGCACATCTGTAGAGTGTTTAGCAGCATCCCTGGCCTCTAGCCGATGACAGAACCATCACTCGATTCTCCCACTTTGCTCCATATTTCTCACTTGGCTCTGCTTTCCCTGAGAGGCAAAGGGCCCTCATGAGAACCACTGGTCCCAATAAAGCCTGTGGAAAGAACTGTATTAGAAAAGAAACGTGTGTTTAAGGTTGCAGTGAGAAGAGGCTCCTGAGGAAGAAGAACCTTTCTGCTAAAGGAATGTCAAAGGCCATTTAACGGATGAGGCTATTTACAAACGCAGCTTCTCAAGCAATTCCCTAGTCCTGGGGGGTGGCGGAAGGTTGCTCCCCTTAAGTTACATGGTATCTTTCTGGAATACTGGTTCCCACAAAGAGTGCATCAGAGTGGAGGGCTGGAGGGATTTGGGGGCCTGAGAATTTCTGGTTGAGTAGATCTTATTGAATAGATTTGAGGGCCTGAGAGAAGTTTTGCATTTCTAACCAGTTTCTAGATGATGGTGTTGCATCCCTAAGAGACCTCACTTTGAGAATCAGTTTTTTTTGGCATATCTACTGTCAGATCTTTCTTGATTACTTTTGTTATTGGCTTGATGCTCAGACTTGTTACTTTTAGATTCTCTTGTTCACATTTGTTCTTTCTACTTAATCTTTGCACTATTTACTCCTTTTGTCCTAAACTGTCTTAATTCCTATTCTGCACTAATGGATGAAGGGAAGATTCCTGCTCTTTCTTTAATTCTCTTACTGGGCATTTTTTCTTGCTTCAAACCAAGTGAAACTGTTTCTCTCATGATGCATCTTGTACCATCTCCCAGATTGGCCATGTTTCAGGACATCTGTCCCTTAAGAATGGGTTACATACATATATCACAGTTACCAAAACTCAAGTCACTTAGCATTTGATTTGCTGTTTTGACTGTAGTAACACATTCGTAGGGAATATCTGACTTTTAGATCCTTTTCTGAGCTGTAACTAATTTCTTGGAACTCATGTTTCTACAGGGATATTTGAATTATTTTGCATAACTGTAATTTTACACCTGCCCACATTGAAACATATCTGTGAATTTCCTGCCCACTCACACATCCCCTCAAGTTGTCCTTATCAGATTGCATTTTTTTACCCAGTAAAGATTACTCAGGGTCCTATGTATTCTTAGAGATATCACTGTATCTTATCCTTTCTTAGTCATTAGAATGTTTTGTATTTTTAAATAAGTACAGATTGGTCCTCAAGAGACCATCTCGGTTTATATTTTATGATCCATTCTCCTTTGCTACATGTTGAAAATAAACTCTTATCACAAAACAGAATCACATGATCCTGTAGAAGAGGAAAAATTATTTTCCCTGTACTCTTCTGAGCTCTTAGCTGAGACTCCTGTAATAAAAGACAGATGAGTAAGTGAAAAACAAACAAGTTTATTAACATGTAAGCCTTATGTGTACATGGGAGACAGGGAAAAATGAGTAACCCCCAGAGGTGGAATAGAATTCACACTTAAGTACCATCTTAATAGGGAGAGGAGAGAGCAGAGTCAGGCCTCTTAGGGGAGACGAAGTGATTTTTAGAAAATATGACTGGGAAGAAAAGATGGGGGCATGGTAGCTGTGTTTGCCTGGGTGTGCTATCAACTTGTAGTGTCCTCTCCTGTGACAAGAGTCAGTCCTCTGGCTGAGTCGGGCCAGGGGAGGGGATTTATGGCACTTACTTTCCTTCTGGAAAATTTGTCTTGAAACAAATGAGGGAGTTTAGAGGCAACTCTCTTTGTTTGTTGTTTTTTATGTGCCTATAGTGCAAAATGATAATTATACCAAAGTGGCATATTTTGGGGTGGCATTTTCTGCTACCCTTCAATCCGTCTAAAGTAGATGATTTCCTGTAGCACCTCCTGGCTTTTGCAGACCTGATTCCACTTAGCTAGCCGTCTCCAGTAAATCGCCGCGAGCAGTCTGTCCCTCTGGACCTTGCGGTGTGCTCCCTCCTTTAGGTGTGCCTCATGGCCGGGGTGCTTTGGATCGTCGGCACCCTGAGGAAGCGCGGCTCCCTAGGCAGCAGGGCGGGAGGACTGGTTTCCACAGCGGCCCGCTTGCTCCTCCCTGCACATCCCCCCACTTTTACAAAGCTCATCCCCCTCCTTGCCAAGCCAGTGCTGGGGCATCCTTCAGGTATCAGCTTGCACACGGCCACCTCCCCACCTCCGAGGGGCCTTGCATGACGTCCGGGCCCAGCCATCCTGTCACTGGCTCCTGGAGCCTCTGTACTTCGCCTTCAGGATACTTTTCACCATGTGATTATTTAGCTGCGTTTAATAAGATGATGACCAGCTCACTACCTGTGGGTTCTCTCAGGGCTTTGTTTGTTTTGGGTCTCTGTGGTCCCTGGTGTCAGTCGTAGGGCCTGGAGCCCAGAAAGACCTCTGTATTTAATGACTTGACTGCTGGGTCTGCTCACCCTGTCTGCTCTCAGGAATAACACCAAAAAAAAAAAAGCATGCTGTTTCTACACTTTCCCGTCTGTCTACAATTGCAGGTCTCCCCTTCATTTCCTCCCTTGGTTCTCACTGTCTAATTCTGCTCAGTTCCTTAGCTTTTTTTCATAGGATGTGGTCTCCAGACCTAACGTCCTGGCTACGCACTTTGGGACGGTGCTTGAACACAGTATTCCTCTGCTGGAGCCCGGCCCTGCTCTAATGCACATCGGGGCTGCTTGAATGATTATCCACCTGAGTCACGCTGCCGGCTAACGCTAAACTTCTGATCACTGCAATGCCTCAGTTCTTTGCATGATGCACTTAGTAATACAAGCAATATATGATCACTGTAAAAAACTAAGTTCAGGTGAAAAACATAATGATTTAAAATCACCAAATAATGCTGTCACCCAGAAACACTGAGTGTTAAAACTTATAACTGTAAAAACTTTTCCCGTGAGCTCTCTATACTGATGTCAGTATGTGTGTATGTATGTGTATATATATATATATATATATATATATATATATATTTATGCATGAGCATGTCTGTATATGCATATGTGTGTACCATGAGCTCATATGTTAATTCTATATATATATAAAAAATATGCCTCTACACACTCTCATAAATTATTATCTTCATGTCAGTAAATATAGTTTTGTTCTGCCTTGGGAAGCAATATTAAGAACCTAGGATTTGAATTCAGATGGATCTGGGCTCTCCATCTCACTGCCACTTACTAGCTGTATGACCTTGGTTCAGTTTCTTATCCTTTTAAAATTTGTTATATATTTATATGACATTATACTTACAATAGCTATATAGTTCGTATAGCTATAACATTCCTTTCTATGGCTACACTGATTTATAGTGTCTTTAGATTAGGTTTCCCCCATCCTCCAATTTAATTTTTGAATTCTAAAGCTCTATTTTATATTTTTGTACTTGTTAAACTTTATCTTGCTGATTTCAGCCCAATGTTTCAGGCTTTGGAATAATTTAAAAATACCGTCCAATCTTTGTCTCTTGGGACTGAGTGTCATATACAAATTTGATAATTGGACATTTAATCCGATTTATAGATACAAGCCTTAAACACAGTAAAAGTAGTACAGAGCTGTGTGTCCCTCAGTGTCATTCTGGGAGGACCCTCCCCTTATTGTCCTAGGGAGGTCAATCCACTCACTGAGAGACTTTGGCCAAGGTTGCCGAGCTTTGAATCAATTCGACTGATTGGTATTTTCCTAATCAATTTCCTTCTCTGATGCCAAGAAAGGGCAAGAGAAATCCTGCCAGAAGCCCTGATTGAATAAGAATGTTGAGATCATAAAGCAGAGGTTATGTTTGCAGGAGCCTCCCCTGCAACATTCTCATCGTCGACCTCTCCAGTAAGAGTTTCCAAAAAGTGAAGAAGATTAGTCTGATGAATATTTAGTGAACTCATACTAGCTTCTTGAAATTTTGACATTTTTATTAATAATATACGAGCTATGGACTTATGAGTTAGAACAGTACCTCTTGGAGAGGAAAATAATTGGCAACAAATTCATTACAACATAAAAATATGAGATAGATCATTCTGGCCTTTGACTTTAGGATGGGATGTAAGAAAGGATGCTTTGGAGGAAGAAATGAAAGAAAGGAGAAAAAACGTAGGATGGAGGATGGAGAGCATTTTTTATTTGCTTCTTGATTTTCCTTTGGGCTATTGCTGTATCTTAGAAAAAGAAGGCAAGGACGTGCTAAAACAATGCCACATGAAAGTCATTATCATGTTAGATACCTGTGAATCAGTGGTTCCCACATGTAGTATAAAATTTATGTGTTTACTGCTTCTGGTTCACCTGGGGTGGTTCACTCTATGCATAATAATGATTGTTCTTAAAATAACATAATGCTTTTAAGTAATACTGTGGTTGTGCTCTCTAAAGAAGTCTCTCATTATCCTTTTGGTTCTTTAACACACCTCAGTAGGTTGGTGGGATCTCTCTCAAGAGGAAAAAGAGACAGAAAGACTAAGTGAATTGTCCCCAGAGGTTCACAGCAAGTCATTCGTGGAGTTGAGATCATAAAGCAGAGGTTATGTTTGCAGGAGCCTCCCCTGGAATTCAGTAAAATGTCCTCTTCTATTCGAGGAGAGTGAGCCGGGCTCAAAGAACATCCAGGACCCAGTCCCGCTGTATCCACAGCCTTGTCTCTCACGCCTCCCCCATTCCTTAGCTCACGTTCCATGAACACCAAGCTGCCAATAGCTTTTCCCCACACCAGGACTGCTTCATGCCTTTGTGTGCTAGGCCATACAGGTCCATGTACATAAAGTGACCTTCACACCTTTTTTCACCTGGAAAAATCTTACACCTGTATCAGATTTTAACTCCTCTTCTCCAGATGGGGATTTCTTTGAACCTCCGGATAGGGCTCGTGCATGGCTGTCCTAGCACTTGACATTGCATTGAGCTCATTATGTGCCTCTCCTCTGCTGTAAATTCTTCCCACATCCAGAACCTAAGATGTGGTGAGTGCTTAAACACTGTCAAAGTGGTACCAAATAGGAACCAACCAAATGGGATGTAAGGGTGAATCTAAGTCAATGAACAAGTAAATACTCTTAGGTAATTTTCTTTTTAGAAAGAAATTCAGTTCAATTTTTGAAAATACAATTTTCAAACGACTACTCTGGTAAATAGCCATTGTTTGTTTTGTTACACATTTAATGGTGTTTTGCCCAAGTGGGCAAGCATGAGCATTTTTTTACCGAGAAGCAGCATGTGTTACAACCTCAATGGCTAAATGGTTTAGTAAGGTTCTTTATGGAAGCGGTTCTGTTTAATTCAGAAACCTTAAGAGGTTGGAGGAATCGTTACCAGAAATCGTAGCATTTTGACAATCTCTATCTTTTTAAAATATTCTGACATCCAAGGGATTTGATTAATTTAGTTTTTAATAGGTATAAGAGAATTTTAAAATATACCCACAGGATAATTTATTAATGGAGGATCATTTTATAAGTGATGAATTTCATTCCTTCTTTTCTGGTAGAAACAGAAAGAAAGTGGATTGCAGCTGCTAACTTAATACTTTTACTGATAACTAAGAATGGAGCAGATCTTGCTGTGAATTGTATAGTCAGCTTAAAAAATACTCCGTATTGTTTCAGTGACAGAGTATAATATGGTTATTAGAATTTTTTCCTGCAAAAGCTTAAACATTTTGTATTCACTAGGATAGTCAGAGAAAGACTGGGTTAGAATGACCAAAACAGCCGCTTAAGGAACGCGTCTTAATGTCAGCCTTGAGTGGCTTTTCTTTTTCCAACTAAGGAAATCTAACAGGATATTAAAAATCATATTAACCTTCAAAATATGTTTAGATTCTGCCACACTTCTAAAGAGGCAATATGAGAATATGAAAGCTATGTTTAGTAGCAGGTTTGACCCACAGAATTTGTAGAGAGGGGGGTCACTTAAATTTATTTTGAAAGCCACCACATTCATATATGACTGTCTAACATAATACTCCTTCCATCCATTCTCCACACAGCTGGTACAGTTATCTTTCTAAAGGCAAATCTGATGATGCAATTCATCTGTTTAAAGCCCGTTAGTGTAGAATCTAGACATCTTAGCTTGGCAGACTAGGTCCTCTCTAAAAAGAGTTTGCAATACTGCCCTTGAAATCCATGCTTGATCTATAAGGAGCAACTCCCAGTGCCCAGAGCACTTCAGCCATTGGCTACTCCTTGGTATTATGCAACTATCCCTGTCTGCCTGGAATGCGTGGTCTCTGTCCCTTCCCTTTGGGGACCTGACCACTTCCTCCTTTGCACTCATCATTCTATCTCTATACCAGTGTTATTTCAAGTCAGTCTTAACGTTTTGTGTGTGCCATTGCACTTTTCTCTTAGACTCTAAGCTTTCATTATCTCTGTGTGACACTTGGTTGGATGAATGTATGGAGAGATTGGCCAGGAACTGAGGGACTCATTGGACATGGCTGCTCTCAAAAACAGTATCCTCTGCAGATATTTTGCCAACAATTTCAAAGTAAATGGTCTCCAGCTTGGGATGTCTTCCTGAGCTTTTATTATTACACTTGCTGATTTTGTTTTAATGTTGCACTTGAAAACCCTGGAGAGCAGAAGCTTCGGTTTTTAATTTCAACTGTTACTCAGATAAATCTGTGCAGAAGAAAACACTTTAGGCTAAAAAAAACCCCAGCACAATCAGCAGAATTCTCAATTTTGTCCTTTTTTCCCATGGAAATATGTCTTCCAAAATGTACCCATTGATCCATTTTGACCTCCACTGGTGTTTTTGGGTGGGTTTAGGATTTTAGGGGAGCAAATATGGGAAAGGCATTACCATTTTTAGCTAGATTTCGAACTATTGAGAATGATTTTATATTAGGACGATTTAGAGTGATTTTATGTTATTTTGTTCCTTGAGCTGTCACTTATCTTAATTACTGGATTATTATTATTTCTGAGTTATTTGAATTGTGAAAGTTATTCATAAGCATGTTAGCTATTATATATAATTGTAGAAGTAGTCATTGCCATTGTTTGCAGGCTTAAAAGTCAGTCCTGGGATGTAGGTAGAATTATAGAGTGTTGAGTTAAGTTTTTCGATCTTCTTTTGATTTTTGACATTAGGAAAGTGGAAGCCCACGATCTTAAGTGACTTGTCTAGGATTTCATGGCAAAGTCAGAAAAGTGCTGAGCCCCATGCAAAGTATTTCCAAAATGCCTCCCTGCCTTTTGTATTTGAAAACTGCTCTAGTAGCACTGTGTTTTGGGGACTATCCAGGTGGGACGCTAGGCTTGGAGCTAGGAGTTACACTAGTGTTTACTTTCCACTGATTTTTTATTGTCCCTTTAGAGAAGAGGGCCACATGAATAGTTAGTCCTCAGTGAACTAAGGCATTGAAGACCAAATTGCCTTGTGGCTTTACCAAGGTGGCTATACGCTGTTAGGTGTGCCTTAAAAGTGTTTTTCTACTTGAACTACCAGAAACATTGACTAGTGAGTGATGATTCCCAGTCTGTAATTACTTCTGTTAACAAGTGGGCCTGTCTTTTCCCGCACCCCAACCCCACGGCTGTGAAGACTCCATGTCGAGCAGAATCAGCTGGGGTGGCAACATGGAACTATGGTGAATTTTAGTAAGAGAGGCAAGGGAGAGAAAAGAGCCTCAGAAACAAATGCAAACAGTCTTAGGAGCTCCTTCTAGATCCATCTCCACACCCATCTCCCTCTGCCTGGCGCCTAACTGACATTCTTCCCCAATCGGTCAGCTATTGTTGCAAGGTGGCTCTAATCATTTTGCAATTTTAAGTAAAAAAAAAAAATACTGTAGCTTTGTGTCAGTTTCCTGCCTTTTATTCTTAGTAAGAAGGCCATAAAAAGTTCTTGAAAAATGCCCTGTCTTTGGAAACCTTGCAAGAAGGCAGCCCTTTCAGTCATAAAAATATTTCAAATAGCAGCTTTGTCAGCCTTCAGCTTTGAACTGACAATAGGGACAGTTGGTGGGTTGGAGGAGGGGGAAAGAACAGGCTTTAATTATACATCAAGAGCACTTTAAGGAAGGAACTGTACATTTTGGTATTCTTTAAAGCCTACAGTAATGCTAAACACGCAATCTGCATGTTGAGGTGTTTACTGAATGAGTGGACAGGATGGGTGATGGATGGATATTTTACATCTACTTTGGGTCATTTTGAATGACAGGATCTCTAAAATAAATTTCTCTCCTCATAAAGGAGCACTGTTTCTTCCTTTTTATTTTCATAAATAAAAGAATTGTCCACTTATTCTTCTTTACTTTCATAAGAAAAAATAAAATTCCCTTTTTTGTAAAGCTGTCCATCTTTTCCCTGGATTGCTCCCCATACTACTTCATTGGGACCCAATCCCTTCATCATCCCTCTAGCTTTCCCGGTGTCTGCCCTCCAAAGGGCGGGTCCTGCTGCCCCGCGCCCTTTCTTCCTGTCTGCTGCGCAGCTCCTTGGAGGTGCCATCACCTGCAGTTTCTTCTTATTCTCTGCAGCTCAGCTCAAACTCTTTGAGGCTGGATACCCACACGTTTAAAATGGGGACAGTAATTCTCCTTGGCAAGGAGGCTTTTATTGTTTGCCTATTGTCTGGACACATTTGATAACTAGTTTCTCTAATTATGATGATTTTGGTTGACAATTCTCACAGAGGCTTCTTTCTCCTCAGACATGGGGAGCCTTTTCTTTCTCCTTTACTTTTCTCAATTTTGCCTCCACAATGCAGCTTTACCAGCACCTTGTCCATGAAGCTTCCCCTTGGAATTCTACTTTACTCCTGTTTCTTCTTGGTGCTTATTTAGTTTTCTAAACTAAAACACATGAGATAATGTGATAGCATGCATTTAACTTAAAAAAAAAGTCTCAGCATCTAATTCAGTGCTAGGCATTTAGTGGTTAATAAATACTCAGTTGACCAAACTCTTACAGATATATGAGTGACTTTTACTCTTCCGATTAATCTGACTGTCATTTTATTAAGGACACTGAATGCCTATAATAGTGCATTCTTCATGCTCATTTAATAGATTACCTTTTTTTCTTGCAGGAGCTTTAGCTATTACAGTAAGAGGCCCTTTGCATCTTTATTACTGTCTTCTTGATCCATATATTGATTTTAAGGTTTGTTTGTTACTTTACTATATTTCTTTCCATATATAAAAGGCAATCCTGGTTAGGAGTTATTGTTTCAGAATCAGGAAACATGATTGGTAGACAAAAGGATTAAGTCATAGATCATCTGTGATTGTAAATCAAAAGATATTTTAGGATATGTAACAAGAATTCAGGGTAAAGGCTTATATATTTGGTGGACTTTTTAGGAATGATACTTTCTAACACTGGTATTTGGAGTGTGTGTGTATGTATGTGTTTGCACTAAGGCAAAGCTGTAAGGGCAAAGCACTGCTATTCATCCCAGGTATAACTAAAAGGAGAATCAAGGTTATAACTGTTCTGTTTTGTTTCCTCTTTGGTTCCCCACCACTCCCCAAAACAACCCTTCTGATAGAAATACAGTTGCTACCAGTTCCAAGCTACGTGACTGCCCTTTAAGGTATTTCTCAAAAAAGACCAGTAATGGTGGAGGCAGGGCAAATCTGAACATAAAAGCAATATAATTGGAAAGACATTCAGAGCCATGCTTCCTTGGACAGAATGGAAAACGAGCTGAATTTGGTTGAATTTTTGTAAGTTTACCAGGAATCTGAAGGCACTATTGTTTTATTTTTTAAAAGTGAACTGATGAACTGATCAAAGTGCCTTTGAAATTCTCTTAACCTTTCACCCAGACCCAAGCAGACACCCCCCTTATGTAGTGTCATTCACCACTGCTGTCACCATGTGTGGTCTTCTGCAAAGCTGGTAAAAATGGAAAGTGACTTGTGGAGGGTCCTCACACCCTGCATGTAGTGTTCCTGTTTTCCTCTTGTTTGCTACAGGCTCTGTGGTCCCTGCTATCATTTGGACATTGTCTTAGTCTCTTTAAGGGGACCTCTAGCTCTAGGTCTCCCACCACCCCTCCCTTGAGAAAGGAGCAATGGGCAGCACTATATGGCTAAAAACGCCTGTATTCGACCCTCACGCTGGACTGATAATTTTGCCAAGTTCAGACTTTTAGAATGACAATCATTTTCCCTTAGAATTTTGAAGGCATTTCTCCACTGTCTCCACATTTCCAGTGTTAATGTTGAGAATCCTATGCCATTTTTTCTTAAATCTTTACTTGAGACCTTTACTCTCGCTTTACCTGCTGGTGTTTTGAAGTATATGTTTTAGGTACTTTTTGCTTTTCTAGACATTTTCAAGGACCTTTCAATTTGGAGACTCACATCATTCAGTTCTCAGAAATATTCTTTTATGATTTCTTTGATAATTTCCATATAGACTGCTTTGTTTGGTCTTTCCTGCTGAAACTCATGTTAGTTATATCTTGGACCACGTGGATTTTCTAAATCACTCCTCTTTTTTATTTGTTTATAAGCCCTGTCTTTGTCATTTTGTTCTTTTTGGGGGACAAATTCCCTTGCTTTCTTCTTATAATTATCTCATTGGATTTAAACATTTTTACTTTCATATTTTTAACTTCAAAGAACTCTTTTTCTTTGTTATTCCTTTTTTGGACATTTTCTTAATTCATGGACGCAGTGTCTTATATCTGTGATGGTATCAGTGGTCATTTATTCGACATTTTCATTTTGTTTCTTTTTCCTTTACATTATTCTCTACTTTTCAACTGGAGGCTTTCCTTAATGATTCTTGCTTGTCACTCATGTTCCTACTTGAACACTGATGAGGGGTTTGTGAGCAGGTTGGGTCTGTTCATTGCTCGGTTTTTCTGTGACCATCCCCATCACTCTTGGCTGGGGATTCCCAACAGTTGGTACAGGTGTAGCTCCACGCTGCCTTAGGAGCAGGATCTCCCAGTCTCCTTCTGGGGAAGCCTAACCTGGCTGTTGACACCCTAGAGCATGGTGGGGGGAAGGGGTGATGTCTCGGTGTTTTCCCACGGCCCCTGTCCGCTGTCTCTGATGTCCTTCAATCCTGAGATTCTCAGGATCAATTTCTCCGTAGACTATTTTTCAACATTGCTGTGGGAATGAGGCCTGGGTCATCAGTCGAGGTTTCACTGGAGATGGTGGAACAGGAAAATAAATGGTCCTTATAGAGACTTTCAAATTATCCTCCTATTTTCAACCTTCTTACCACATTGTACCCTTCCCTTACAATCTACCTGGCGCTTCCAACTCCTGTGCTTTTTCTAAGTTCTCCAGGGTGACCTGGAGCCCATCTCATTGGTGTCTTCCTTCAGATGGCACTCGGGTTTAGCTTCCTCTTTTCTGCTAGATTTTTGGCTGTATATCATTTCTCAGTAGGAATAGGTCTGCTAAAATTACTTAATCTTAACAGAAGAGTGTTCTTGATGAGAAGACTTTTATATGGAATAAACTGGTATATAGATATGGAAATATAGGTAACTCAACAAGAAATAATTTAGAAAATCTACATGGTCTAAAATCTAACCAGTAGAAATTCCCACAGGAAGGACCTTATGGAAATCACCAAAGGATAAGGAAATGGAGGCTAACATTATGTGTGAGTGCATCTGTGATGAGATTTTTCTTTCTCTCCAGTAGCTTCAGAGATTGGGCCATGTAAAATGGGGGACCTTACTGGGAATGCAGTTATATAAAGTGAGGGACATAAAGTAGTAACATGCCCTGTTAATCTCCCTGTAGTGAGATACAGGAAGGCCCCTAAAAGAACAGGAACTGAGGATGTATTGATGGGCAAGTAGGTTTAGGTAGAAGAAGTTTCAGAGAAGAAAAAAAAGCAGATGGTATGATGATGGTTCTCACGTTGTGGCTTCTCGTCAGACAGGGTGCTGTCTGGTAGCTCTAAGCGTCAGTGTGGGTTGAAAACAGGTGTTTTTTTGGGGGGTAGAGGATGCCACCAACACAATTGCCAAAATTCTTGATCCCAGAAGATCCCTTGTTATCATAATGGGTTATTTTTAAAAAACCTAGGACATCCTTCCTTGGCTCATCTCATAGAT
Organism: Manis javanica; assembly: GCF_040802235.1. Taxonomy (NCBI): domain Eukaryota; kingdom Metazoa; phylum Chordata; class Mammalia; order Pholidota; family Manidae; genus Manis; species Manis javanica. The sequence continues at coordinate 8,250,107 of NC_133164.1, forward strand.
AACAACAACAGCAACAAAACAAAAAAACAAACAAACAAACAAAACAATAACCCCAGAAAAAGCAAGACACATTTTAGGGTAAAAAAAGCAAAACTCAAAATATCTTAGGAAGATCAACCATTTCCAGCAGAGTTCATAAGTACTGTGCATGAAATGTGAAGTTAGAACTCTCATCACCAAAGCCTTATACCAATGCATTCTTTTGTCCCAACCTAACCTGCAGGGATTGGCACTTCTTTGTAATAGATTGTGAATCTTTGTGCAACAGGGTAAATGTGAGGCAAGAAAGAACATTTTGTTTGGTTTTATTTCCCTGAGTAGAGCCCCGTGATGCTGCTGTTTCTGAAGACTGGCTGTTATCTGCGTGCTCTGCTGCAGACAGCCTCTCTGGCTGCAGTAATTCGGGGGCATCTGAGAGCTCAGTCCGGAGGTGCACTCACACACCGTTTGGCCAGCGCTGAGCACGATGTCTTCTGAAGTGGATGTCATTTTGTAGGTTTTGTGCAAGGAGTGTTTCTCTTGAGTCATTGGATACCTACCTATGCATCTCTGAGACAGGACTAAGCCAAGAGATACTCAGATCAGCTTAATTTGTTTAGACAAATCAATTCAAAAATAATCATGTCAGCCCAAACCTATGACCTCACTGGACCGGGCTGCTGAGAGAGAGGCTGAGTGGGTGTGCTGCTGGGGCTGAGTCCTCTGATGGACCTCCGGGGGCTCATAGCAGGGCTGGAGCACAGCCCTTTTGACATCTTTCTGTGTGTGTCTGCAGAGGCTGCGGCCTGAACAGATGGCCTCGGAATGGGCTCTCATGACCACCACACATGCCAAGCAGACAGATGAGTGACCTGGCTTGTTCCTTCTCTATAAAATTTCTGTCAGCCAGGGAAAAGTGGCAAGAATAAATCAATGGCTCCTTCTTTCAGACCTAGCCTGTACCTTTCAGTCATCAAAAGAAGAAACATCCTTTGGTGGCTGTTGGGTGATTTCTCTGATAGAAAGAGTCCCCCACACATTGGAGGTTAATATAACAAATGGCCAATTTGTCTGTCAGGGACTAAATATTGGCACTGAACGACAGCAGCAGGTTTAGAGGGAGCACTGCTTATTCACTCCCAGATGCTTTGCGGCCTTTATGGCTGGGCTCTTTATTTTTGGTAACTGGTTGGTAAGTGTTCACGTCTCCCATCATCAGAACACAGAAAATCATAAACAGGACTCACACCGAATGTCCCCGGCAGCGCCTTTGTCTTCCTGCTGCACTGGAAGGCGAGGTGCCTCTTCTGAAACATCCATAGTCTTGACTCTTTCCTGAGCCCAAAGGAGCTGTGGCAGGGCTAGTTTAAGACCAATGCCCAAAGGTCTCATTCTCATTTACTCTTGAAATATCAACAGGTTGACCCCGAGCTAGGCAACTTTTGGGGTCACATGTCAAAAAATTGGTCCTGGGTGAGGAGAGTGTGGAATCTTTATTTTTTAATATTTGAGATATCATTGCATGATGAACAGCTGATCACTAATGTATCAACAAGTTAGCCCTGGATTGGGCTGTTCTTATGGCCCAGTTTCCCTTTATTTGGCATAAAGACCCCTCCCCCCAACACCTTGCTTAGAAACGTGTCATATTCTCACAGCCAAAAACTGATTTTCTAGTTATAAGCCATGGACATTGATATGTTTTCAAACAATGAACATTTGTTTGTGAGCCATGTTGAGTTAAGGGAGAAGGGAGGGTTTCACTTTTTGGAATGAATCATATATATATATAACTTTTGAAACCTTCATATGGCCCGTGGGTGGCATGTTGAATATCCCAAGACTTACTTAGAGCAATATGATAATCTAGTTCCTAAGTTTTGCACAGCTTGACATATTGATCTGTTTGTAATGTTTCTAGGAATACCATCAATAGAAATAACTTCATAAGACCTTTATGTTGTGATCTGCTTTAAGCTGTCTTACTGGTTAGCTAGAAGCATGATGGGCCAGTCAAGTCAGAGAATTAAAAGTGGGATTTCTGGTCTTATTTCTAATTTGGTTATATCTGAGCTATTTCTTGAGAAATATCACTCAATATATCTCCTCACTGATGTTTAAAAATACATATGTGAAACAAAGCTGTCTAACTTGCAAGGTTTTTCAGGGGAGTTCTTTTACAAATGCTCAGAAACTCATATGTAGAAATTATCACTAATGACTGAGCTCCTTAGAACTGTCAAGAAGGATGGCAGTGTTTCAACCAGCCCTTGTGAAGAGACAGGTCTGCTGTGAGTTAGTCATCATCTGTGGATGATGTATTTGAGGACATGATGCACAGCAGTTGAATTTATTTAAGAAAATGTTGGTAAGCTGTTTTTTGGAGAAGTCATGGATTGCACATCAGATTCTGGGAAAATGGAATTTTCCCTTAGCTTTGTAAGTGTGGCAGAAGGGATCTTCACTATTTTCCATTTTTGGATTCTCATTAGTGTTACACACATATACTCAATAAAATCTGTGATAATTAAAAATGCCGTCTTAGATTTAAGATATATTGTGAAAATATTAACACATAATGTCATCTCGGAATAATGATTTGTTGGACTTCTGCTTCATTTATGTATTTTCTTTGGGTAAAAGGGCAGTCAACTATTTATGGTTTTCTTACCCTTTTGTTCGGTTTATTGAAATAGAATGTGACCTTTGGGCGCTGATATCTCAGGACAGCCCCATGAGTCTTAGCACAAAAAACTTGAAAAAGTTTCTCTTCTCCTTTTTGCACCCCTCCACATTATAATCAACCACTTAACATGTTCTTAAAGGTGGAACCTAATGACTATGATATAAGTATAAAGATGAGGAGATGAGACCAGAGGGGCTGAAGAACTTACTCCGGGAAGGCTTGTGCAGAGCCACGGCCAGAATTCAGGTCATTTTATTTTTTGTTTGGCTCTTGCACAAATATTTATTGTGCTGAGTCCTGTGTTTGTTGCTATTTCTGTACCTCTTCTATTCCATATGCTGCCTGCCTATCTCTGCTCTGGGGGATTTGATCTATGGAAGTTACTTTTCTTTCCACGGGGAAGCATTGTTTTAGTGCCCATTCTCCTCAGTTAAACTCAGAGGACTTCCTCAGTGTCCTCCTTTATAAAATGAGGATGCTGTACTACCAACTCCAAACTTTCTGGATTCTGTCCCCTGTGATCAATTACATGCAAAAATGCATTTGAACCCTGAGCATCCTTCACGGTGCATTTCATGTAGCTTCTGTCCATCATGCCGTGTTTTGCTTATTTTTACTTCACCTTGTTCTTAAAGGTGGCATGAGAAATAATGCTGTGAGGCCCCTCCGTGACACATGCTCAAACATGGGGGTCAGTTATTTTAAACAGCAGAATGCAGTTTGCTTCAGGTCCCACGTCCTGAACAAGCCTCATTTTCAGTGCCTTTTCCGGTGATTGTGTGCAGGCCCACATTAGAGCGCCGCAAGCTATTGTCCTCAGGGCCTAGCAAAATGTGAATGTATCATAATGAGGCAAAAGTTTAGCTAATAATTGCAAGCCAGTGCTGCACATATGTCATGGAGCACAGCGACATTTCCACTTGGGATCCCAGGTATGGGGATAAAATCAACATCTGTGTTGAATTGCATAAGCTAGAACTATGTCTTTTGGGATATTAACATATTAGAAAATAGAGTAGTTCAGAATATCATCATTAAAACAGCTCTGTACTTTTTGGCCTGGGATAATATGAAAGTAGCCATTCATATGTTGGTTGTTTCCTGTGTCCCAAGGATTTTGTGGACTGCTTTATATATAGCATTTTGTTTAACTATTTAAGAAATCCTATGGCATAGTTTATTATCCACATTGTACAGAAATGGAAACTGAGTTGCGGAAAGATTAAATGACATGTTGAAGCGCTCACAGCTGCCATTCAAATTGAGGGTATAGTCCTAATCACTGGGCTGTAATTCACCCAAGCCTGTCCATTCATTCACTGTGTTCTTATTGGCATATTACTGTTTGGGATGCCAGAAGAACAGAGAATAAAATAGACAAATAATCCTGCCGTCATGGAGCTGTCATTCTTATAGGCGAGAAGGGAAGTGAAAGGATGGGTGAAGAGCAGAGGCTGAGCTTGGTGCCGGGACTTCGGAGAAGAACGGCACAGTGAAGGGAGCAGGGAGCGAGGGGCAAGGGTGTGGGGCTTGCAGGCTTGAGTCGGTGGTCCGGAAGGCCTTGCGCAGGTGTCACCGCAGTGGGGGACGGTAGGACTGGAGCCCACTGGAGAGAACCAGGGAGAAGTCGGGGGAGAGGGGAGTAGGAGAGAGCAGGAGTAGAGACAGCTCTTCGGAGTCACGTGTTAAAAAAATTGGCCCTGGATCAGGAGAGTGTCGGACTACTATTTTTTTAAGATTTAAAAAAGATTTTGTTTTTATCATTGTGTGATGAATCGCTAAATGGTAAGGTCTAATAGAGAAGGAAAATTGAAGGATGATGTAGGAGAGAGACGTGAGAATTGCCGTGATACCTACAGAGTGGGTGAGTTACACTGGGGCCCAGTGCGAAAGTGGAGGCCTTGGTCTTAGGCTGGAGCCCGGAGATGGCTCAGGATGATAGAGGGAAGGCAGGGGGAGGTGCCCCGTGCTGGCACGGGGAGGTGGACTCTTGGGCAGTGATGCCATCCTCTCCGGATTGCTCCTATATTTTTCACCGAGAAAGTGAAATCATATCCTGAGCTGGGGCTGGGGGCGGTGTGCTGGAAATCTGAAGAGGGAGTGGGGCGGACCCGTCCTGCAGGAGGGCTCGACTGGCTAGCGCGCATCTCTGGTCCATTGCCCGCCAGCACTCAGGGTGCGCGTGGGGTCAGAGGCCCGTGTTCAGAGTGAGAAAACTCGTGTGGTTGTGGGTTCTTTTCCTGGGGAGGACCTTGCTTCTCAAACCAGGTTAGGATGAAGAGAGTTGGTGGAAAGTTAGGTTTGAATGTGGTGAGGGTTTTGCCCAAGAATGTAATAAAGAGAGAACAATTATGAAATTTAAGCTGGGGAGGTGGGATGTGAGGACATGGGGAGGGTGGGAGGCATGGACAGGGTGAGGAGGTCTGTGGACTGTAAGTCCTGGTAGGGTCCAAGAGCGAGGGACTGAGGGGGAAACAGGAGCGGGTAGTCCGAGCATGCAGTGCCTGATGCCGAGGCTCCTTGGAGATGAGGCCTTCTTGGCTGTAACTGTAAGTCTGAGCAGCTGCGGTGGGCAGAGGGCGGGATCACTGGAGGAAAGGTGCCAGGACCTGAAAGGCCACCAAGAATTATTTCAGGTTTTCCTCTAGAGATTGATGGTGAGATAAAAGTCACAGAACTCCAACAGGGAGGGGTCAGCCGTCATTGCCGGAAACAGCAAGTTTGCTGGGTTTTGAGGGACAGAGAACAGCCTGCTCACAGGGAGTATTGCCCGCAAGCTGTGCGGAGGAGCTGCGGGCCATGGGGCGGAGGAGGAGTGAGAATCTTCTGGCAAAGAGGAGAATGAGGACACCAGCCTGGCTCCTGGCCCCACGGTTCAGGTGCTTGTGAAGCAAACAGCCTTCACGCATGGGGCTGGGAGGCGAGTGCCCAGAGGGGAGCCAGGTCACTGCCAGGGGCAGGGGGCTGAACGGGTCAGTCTGAGGAGGGGTGTGCTGCTGCTGCTGAGCTCTGGTGGGCCCAGTGGAAGAACCCCAGGACCCGGGGTGGTGGAGAGGGCTGGAAGAGGTGCAGAGAGCCGGATGGGCTGGCAGGCTGGGAGAAGGAAGGAACAGAAAATCCTGGCTTCCCCCAAGTGGAAGCCCGAGGTCGCCCCAGGGGTCTGCAGGCAGCTGGAGGTGGGGAGGCTGGGTGTGAAGACGAACAGAAGGGAGGGAGTCTGCACGAGCACACAGGATTTGGGGTCCTCCCGTTTCCGGTGTAGAAGCTTGGAGAGTCAGTGTTCCCTGAAGCACCAGGATATCGGGAATACTCTTCTAGCACCTAGACTATAAGGCCCTCTTAATTTATGCTGGGCATTTATGATTCATCATCTGTGAGAATATGCAACTGAGGAGCTGCGGATCTTGCTGCTTTAGTGGTCTAGCTATTGCTTCTCCGTTGTGCATCGTGCTGTCCAGCTATGCTAAGCATCTGCACGGTTCTAGGCCCTGCATGCACGCTTTAGGTGAGCAGTAGGTGAGAGCTACTCACCTAGTGGATGGGGGCCTTCTTTGAGGAGTTTACGGTCCAGAGGGCAGAAACGCAGACACACATACTAACACATATCTACAAGGAACATAGACCCATGTCCTCTCTACAGGGGGATAGAGGAGGTAGGGACGTGTTTAGATGTCAGATTTCCTAGACATGTGGAAGACAGAACGTCTTATCTAGAGGACCAGTTTCACCCATTTTTGTGAGACCCTTAACAGAATTTTGCAGCTACTTCCAAAGAATTTGATTTCTGGGAAGTTATATGGTACTTCAAATGTGTTCAAAGTATTTTTGATCAGTAAATGAACAGGTGGATGGATGGATGGATAAATAATAAATGCACTTGTGAAGGGCTTCAACTTTTAAGATTGTTAACCTGAATTAGTTGTGAACATTTGTTTATGTTAAAATTTCGGTGGGAAATGGAACAGTTGGACTTGATTGCCTTTAGCTCCAGAAGGGAGAATGGAGGAGAGGAGGCCGTACGCCCACTGGCATGAGAGAATAGAGGGGACAGGCTCGTGACATCTGGTTCTCTCACCGCTTGTCCCTGGTAGTGGTGAGGAGCTCCTCTGGGTATAGATCCTCAGGTCACATTGTAGTGTTTGTTCTAAATCTTTGTGCTGATGTTTCCAATTCCCTTTATGCTATCGTTTGCTTATAAAGTATTTATTTATTTTTTGAAATGAGCCCATTCTCTGTTTTCAGGATAAGGTTGTTTGTCTTCTATCACATAAAAGAGATTTATAGACATGCTTTTGGCTACCAGGACATATTTATTTGAATTAAAAGAATCGTTTGGAGTTGGAGACATCTTAGTAATTAGTGGGTACTTTGCCCGTGTCATAGATCGATGGAAGAGCTTATTTGAGATGACCACGACGACTTGGGCTGAATTTTAAGTGCTCTTACATTGCTCTGTGCCGGCTCCCCTCCTTACCGCTCTTCCCAAGTAGTCTGCACTTCTGGGTCCTAACAGATGCACCACAGGCAGCCAAACATGAGGGGTTGTGTATATGATTTTATGTTAATGTCTATGTTACTGAAAGCAAGTAGGTACTGACCTAATTCAGGTAACGCTGGAGGACCAGAGAGCCACTCCTGGGCTGCCGTGCATTTACTGGCATTCTTCACTTTGCTTTGATCAAGATACCTTGAAATGTGAGCCATAGATGCTGGGAAGCAAATTACCCTTTAACTGTTTTTGAACTTTTGGATTATGCGGCATTGATCCTAAACTAGTTTGAACTGCCATTCTGGTTTAACCCGTGCGCTGAGAAGTTTCTTGCCTTCAGTCCACCTTTTTTTGGGGAATAACTGGGATCATTACCCTGACTTTTTCTTCCATTCATATTCTACTGATTATTAATAGTTTATTACTTTCAGTCCTTATGGACTTTCTTATTCAGCCACAGCCTCTAGGGCTCTGGAACCTTCGTTTTCTTACATCCATTTTTCTTTTTTTTGCTGTTTTTCCCCTTTTTCTTTTTATGTATTTAAAAATATATTTAATTCTGTAGAATATCAATTTTTAAATGCTTTATAATAATTTTGAGCTGTTTTCTTGTATGTTGGCTGCTTCTGTCACCCAGCCCTGTCTCATAGCCAGTGTGATAATAGATGAGTACCTTTCTCTCCTGTCAGTGATGAGGAAAAGGTGTTAAAGATGCTATTCATCACCTATTTACTAGTCATCAATTTGTCCCAAGAAAATAATTTATAAAGCTAAAGAAACCATAAGAAGGGGGTCAACATTCTTTTGAATCTGATTTATTTAAATGAACTTAAGACTATGGATTGATTTTCTGCCTAGTGTGGCCTGATTATATATTTTGGCATTGTACAGTTTTGTGCTTTCAGCATATTAAATGAAATTGCAAATATTTTGGCTGCCATATTTTCAGTGGAGAAGTTTTCTGTCTAAGTGTTTGCATTTGATGTTTTGGTTATCGTTCCTGGGGTTCTGGGCTTCTTCTTTATATTTTGCATTTAATTTTTATTCGAGGTCATGCTTTGAAACTTGATTTAAACAATACTCAGCACGATTGTGATTCAGCTTACATTTCAATCTCAGAAATAATAGCAACTCTAAGTTCCCCTTTCTTCTCAAGAATGCCCAACCCGAAACACAAGGACTGTTTCGTTTTGTTATGCTTTTTTAAGCATCTCCTGTGTCCACTGGAGCAAGTGTGAAAAAAAACATTGGCATTTTAAATTTATTGAACACTTTTGCTTGTTTACACCAGCACTGTTTATATACGCTTAGGGTACATCCATGAACAGATGGCCAAAACCCACAAAAAATCTGTGCTTCATTGAACTTATGTTCTATCTGGGGCAGGTGGGGGTGGGGTCGGGGGGAAGAGACAAAATAAAAACAACATGGTGGGTAAGTATAGTGTCCAGCTTGGTAGCGGATGGTGGTGTTATGATAACACGTAAAGCAGGGTAGGCAGGGTTAGGGATGCTGGACTGGGGGCAAGGCTGCAACTTTAAATCTAAGTAGTAAGGTCAGGGTGGGTGTCTCCATGGTGCGGGCATTACCCGTGGTGGCCTCTGGCAAGTGTGGCTCCAGGCAGGGGGCACAGCCTGTGAGTTTCTCATTCCACGTGCAGGTGATACCAGGGTGGCCAGGGTGGCCGAGTGACGTGAGCAAGAAGGAGTGATGGGGGCAGGCGCCCGACGCAGGTGCTCCCCAAAGGGAATGATCTGAGAACAGCCCGAAGTGGTGTAATAGGGACTGGGGACATTGTTTCTTATCAACAGCAAGAGAGAAAACTAATTTCAAGTAACATTTTTCTAGTTTTTTTTTTTCCTTCTGTTGTTGATCTTGACCTGGCTGGACACTCTCTGCTCTTTTTCAAAATTCTTTGGGAAAAAAATAATTCCATGTGTGATTAAAAGCCAGCATAATTCTTTCATCTTTCCTCTGGTGTCCTTTATGCCTTGTGGTTGTGGGGTGGTAGGAAAGCTGTTCGTGGAGATCTGGCCCCATCGCTTCTTTTCAGGTTCCTTCCATTTCCTTTCAGCATGTTCTCTTTGATGTACTTTGATTTCAAAGATATTTCCTTTTTTTAAAAAAAATTACAACTGTGTGTGTGTGTGTTTGATATTCGCTGGAGGATCACAGTAAAGTTTTAAAAATTCACCCTTTAACACTTCTAAAATGATCAACAGAAATAACGAATATCAATGAATGGTTAGCATACAATATGGTAAAGTGAAAAGGTGGTGGGTTTTAATGAGTTATTTAAATATTTTAATATTTGTTATGTTCTTAGAACACATAGTCTCTCATAGGAAAGCGTAATATCTGTCTAAATAGAAGGAAAAAAAGAACCATGAATGGCCAAGACACTGCCTCATTTAGGCCCCATTTCGTCACATGTAAATCAGGGCTAATAGCCATCATGCCCAGTTGTCTTGAAGATTAGACATCCGTGTGTGTGTCTTGCATGGAGTCTGGCATCCTGTGATAACAGTGACCCTGTTAATGGTCACTATTTGGGGGCCTGTTGTGTTACAGCCACTGCGCTCAAGGCTTTGTATCCAGGCTCTGATCCCATCCTCACAAAGGCCACTGGTGTGAAAACTCCATGAGGAAGAAGCCTCGTCTGTTGGGCTCCTGCTGTATACCCCGTATGGAGACCGGTGCTTCATGTACATTAGACACTGGATTTCTAGTTCTTGAATGAGTGACAAGAAATGCCCATTTTACAAATGAGGAAACTGAGGTTTGGTGAGATTATATAGAGTGTAAATGATTCAAGGGGTTACAGTAAGTAAATGGTGGGGCCAGAATTTGAATCTGGGCACACCGAGCCCGGAGCCCTAGCTCTTACCTAGGTACTGTGTTTAGGGCTGTCCTTTCCATCCTTTAGTCCACAGCATCTCCTTTCCAGGTTCATCCTAGGGGCGTGTGAGAACCACATTGTTTTCAGTTTTCAAATTAAAAAAAGCAGACGTCTGGTAAGACCTCACTGCATATGTTCACAGGGGAGTCCGTAAGGTTTTTGAAAGAAAAGACTCTTGGTAAACAATCTGGATTGCTGTACAAATAATATGATTTCAATTTGACTCTGAGATAAGGTTTTTGCTTTTACCAATGTCATGTCACTTCCTTTTAAACGGTTAAATCATCTTTTAATGTATTTTTTTTATTAGATAACTCGTGAAAATTATGAAGCAGACTCTTTAATGGTACTCAGCTTACTTCATCAGTGATAAAGACAGGAAACAAAATAAAAAGGAGCAGATTAATAACTAGACAGCAAGATCTTATAAATCCTTTATAACTATATATGTATCTTACTTTATTTGAAGGCTCAGAATTCCAGGTATTCTTAGAGAAATTTGTGACTAACACAGCTTAAAAGGTCACAAACTGACGTGTAGCAGGTTTTCTTTGTATTTCTTTTATACTGGAATGTGGCAAATGCTGACGCAGTATTGACACTAATTCATAAATTGACATTACAGCAACTTTTTTAACCTCACAATTGGGCAAAAAATTGGAAAAAATCATTGGAGTCCATGCCAACCAAATTGATGTCATGGGGAGAAACCACAGGGCTTCTACCTCACCTTTATCTTATTTACCCAGTTCAAAAAATGCTGATATTAGGATCAGTCTGTGAGAAAGGAAAGGACCAATCAGGTCAAAGTAGAACATTTCTCTAACTTTTATTTTTTTGTTTTTAATATCACTTTTAAAAACAAATTTTTTTAATTTGAAGGTAAACTGGGAAGAGGCAGAGATTGGACAGAAAAGTATGGGTGAATATTTATTTATTTATTAGGTATGTGGGATTAGAGCACATGTGGCAGTATCTGTTTTAGGAATGATTTATATACTTTTTAGTATGAAATAATAAATGTATCAATCTTCTGAAATTATCAAAGTTCCATGTGGCCTTCTATTTTTTATTATTTTGCAAAGTTAATAGTGATAATTTTACCTAAAGGAAATTATATAGGGGGCAGAGGAGATACTGATCTTTTATTGACATGTATGAGAAGACTTAAACATTAGGCAAAGCTTTGGATAATTTTTTTAAGAGTAGGTGCATCTCAAGAGACTGATTGATTATCACTGAAATACTCCATCTTTATTGATGCCATGACTCACCATCATTAAAGACATGGCAGTTATGGGATCCCCAAAGCCACAGGGATACATTATATATTGTCATTGTGACAGGCCTAATAGGTCTTTTCCACTGGTAATAAATGAGTTCCTGTACTCCATGCCAGGGTGTATTTTATTGACTTCCTCCATTTCCATGGTGAGGCCTCAGCCTTGGTGGTAAAGCATGTGCCAGGCAATTACACTTTGAAGTTGCTAAATGGTAAGTATTAAGCCACTGAGCTAACTGCTCAAGGAGTTCATGGCAATACTCTGGGCATTTGGGCATGGCATATATAGAGAGAGCAGTATGTAAGTATGTTTAGAAAAGTACTGCTTAAGCTCTTCTTAGGAGGCTTATGTTCAGCCCATTCACTTTTCATTCCAATGAATGCTAGAAGGGATGTGCTTGGTGAGCCATCGGATGTTCTAGTATTTGGGAGTCTCTCAGGTCCTGATGTCCCTGGGCTCAGTCTAACCCTCTCTGGGGCAGACCGCTCTGCCCCAGATGTGCCAGGAAATGCAGTCTGTTTCTGGTACAATTTGGGTTGAAAAAATTTTTTAGAAATTTGAGGTCACCTTGAACCTCTGGCTTTGAAGACAATTAAAATGTGGTAGGGAAGGAGTGTAAATAAATCTGAACCAATTCTTTAGAATGAAACATAATTTTTATTAGTTGTAGAATCAGAAACTAGTGGAATGCTACTGGTTATGAACCAGATATGGAATCTAACTTTATTATATTAAGTTACCCTGTCTTAGTTTAGAAAATCCATTGAGACCCAATCAAAATTAATGAAATATAAGCACATTTTGTAGTAGTGCTTATATTAGTCCAAATGGTCAGTTACTGTCTCCTGTAATAATCTCATAGGCACACACACATACTTTCAAAAATGAAGTATAGAAAAGTCTGGTAACAAGCATTTATAAAAGGTTTCTACTAACTAAAACTATAGGATTCACTAGAAAATGAAAATTTGTGCTTATAATGACCCTAGAAGAGAATACATTTCAAATTCATTAAAAATTACATTCTTTGTAGTTGCATTGTTAAATATATTATTTTGCATTATGATTCCTTAATAAATGGATAATTATTATGTAGTAACTCCAAGACAACTTAAATCGTATCCCATCCCATTTCTCTATAGTATGGAAATTAAAACAGTCCATATAACTTGAATTTCCAGCAGTCAACAGGAGTCTAGCTAATCTGTTTTATAGCACCAAATCAAGGAATATTAGAACTACAGATTTCAATTTAGTCATTCTGTTGATGAACATTTGATCCATAGCAATGATGGGGTTTTCCCAAGGTCCTACAGCCGTTGGGCAGTCAAGGAGAGATGGCGTTCTGGCCCTCTCCTCACTGACGGGTGCTGTTTCCTCTCTGGCACGTCAAACGCAAATCAGACATTTTAACACTTTTGAATGGCTTAAAGTTTCTCTGCATTTGAACTGAAGGTCACTCATTGAGCCCGTATTCGATAAAGGCTATTTAGCATACAGCCGACTGGCCCCATAAGGACTCTTTTTTATATAGAGTTGGCCAAGAATTTGGTCGAAGAAGCAACGGAAACAGGAAATGAGGTCACACTTCCGGAAGGGTCGGTAATCAACATCTGCCATGGCTTCATGTATCTTGCCTTGCTGCTTTCCAGATTCCAGCCCCCTTTGAGGGACGGGTTGCACAGGTGGGGGCATGTAGGTAAGCAGGTGGGTGCTGGGCAGCCTCTCTCCGTGTGCTCCCTGGCTTGTTCTCAGAAGTCTCCTTTAGAGAGCTTGTGCTCTGAGTAGACGCATTGCCCTGACCCCAATATCTTATACTAGTTCCCCCTTCTGCATGGTTTTACTTTCTGCGGTTTCAGTTACTCATGGTCAACTATGGTCTGGAAGCAGATAATCCTCCGCCTGATGAATGACACAGGGTCAGTAGTAGCCTGACACTGTGACACCATGCCTACATCATTCACGTCACTTTATGTCATCGCATAGACATTTGATCATCTCACATCATCAGAAGAAGGGTGAGTGCAGCACAATAAGATATTTAGAGAGAGAGAGAGACAGAGATCACATTTACATAATTTTCATTACAGCGTATTGTAATTGTTCAATTTTATTATTATGATTGTTAACCTCTTTGTTTAAAATTTATAAATTATACTTTACCATAGGTATGTGGATGTAAGAAAAAACTCTACATATCCAGGTTTCTAGGTTTCTGCAGCTTCAGGTATGCACTGGGGGTCTTGGAACATATCCTCCGTGGGTAAAGGAGGACTACTCCGTTGGGACCCCATCAAGCTGATCCCTTCCCCTCCCGGTGCTCAAGAGAATGAGTCTCTAAGAAAGAAGTAGCAGCCGTGAAAAGGCGAAGTGTAAAACCTGGGAGTGAAACCTGACTGCAGCCACATTTCTCTAGAATAACTCCAGTCCCATGGCGAAGTCTCAGGATAAAATTACGTGGCCCCTGTGGTGTGGCACCAATCGAATGTGTGCTGGGGATGTATCCGCTCATGTCTGCAGGTCAGGAAGGGTCAGTCAGGTCTCTACCTGGATGAGCACAGAGTCTCCAGAAACTTTCACCCTGTGAGTCATCTTTGCTGACTTGTGAAATTATATTTTTTGTAGTTTGTAAGCTTTCACTTATACTCTTTCATTTCATGCTCACAGGTTGGATAGCAGAAATCATTCTTTCCATTTTTCTTTAGTGGCAGGACAGGGACTCAAACTTAAGACTCCTGATTAACTCCCAAACTATTATTCTTTGCAGGCTCCACAGCCGCTTTGGGAGAACATGCACACACACGCACACACACATACACACACTTATTTGGACTGTGGAAACCATACAGGTGTGTATCTGTCCACAGATACACTTTGGTGGGTACTCAGAAAAAACACTGACAACATGCTTTGTAACCTTGAAGCTATAGCTCAGTGGCAATTTAGGGACATCCAAAAGTGGCTTTCACCAGTCGCTCTCTCTCTACACACACACATGCACAAGCACAGATCATTTAGCACATATATATCTGTATCTATGTATCAATCACTATCTTTAGCTATTGTCCTCCGAAAAAAATGCCTGGTTGCCATCAGCATAAGGCTGTAGAGTTAATTGTTTCAGAGCTGATGAAGGACGCAGGCAGCCTGCCATTCGACTTGAGTGCATGGGAAGCTCCCACAGACCCAGAAGGACCTTCCTGCGGTCACTTGTAGTTGAGTAGCCATCATGGCAGTCACAGCTGTCTGGCTTATAGTGGTGATAGCAGAGATATTCTTGCCCCTCACCTCATGCTAGCTGTGCGTGGGCTAGTCCTCGAATAGAACTGCAGGTTGTGTGGGATCTGCACTGCATTTGGGGAGGGCGAGTCCCTGAGAGACTGAGAGACGTCACCTAGGTGGGAGGCTGGGCACTTCCAGGGGCATATGCCCAGGCTTTCTCTTGAGCATTCAGAGCCAAGCGGTTTCGAGTCAGGTGACTGATGGCATCTGAGCACCTGAGCTGCCAGCAAAGTGGGAGGCATGCTCCTCAGTCCAAGCATTGCGATTTCCAACCTTTGCCGGCTATGATTAGACATGTAATTGTGCATCTAAAATTAGCCTACTATTTGCATATGTAATTAATTGCAATATAGTCAGTTCTCTCTGGTCTCCTTTTCCTATAAATCGAATTACTCAGACTCTTATCTGACACTAAAATCTTTTTTGTAAGTACATATGACATTTTGAAGGATAAGATTATCTGCTATTTATAGTGCTCTAACTTCAAATCCAGGGCCTTCTGCTGCGATCAGACAGCTAGGAGGCCTCTGTTTTTCAGGAAACAGTCTCAGAAACTTTTTCACAGCAGAAGGTTCTCTCTTTAAGTGTTGAGCATTGAGTAGTGATCACGAGCACCGGCTACCTCTTCACCCCAAACCAGATGATATACTTTTGCATAAATCTTGCACTCAGCAAGGACTTGGCCTTCATATATTCACTGACCAAGGGTGCATGTACTGAACACCTACCCACCGTGTGCCAGGCCCTGTCTCGGGCGATCCAGGGAGTGGTAAATACCATCCCTAGTGTTAGGGGTGAAATTGTAGCCCCCCCCAAATTCATAGTTGATGACCCAGCCAACAGTACTTCAGAATGTGACTCTGTGTGGAAAAGGGGTCATTGTACATGTAGGTAGTTAAGATGAGGTCATATTGGAGGGTGGGCCCTTCATGCAGAGTGACTGGTGTCCTGATACAAAAGGGACATGTAAACACAGACACACACACAGGGAGAACACCATGTAAAGATGAAGGGGTGATGCTTGTAGAAGCCAAGGAGTACTGTAGATTGCTTCAAATCACCAGAGGCTGAAGAGAGGCCTGGAACCTTTCAACATAACCCACTGGAGGAACCAGCCCAGCTGACATCTGGATCTTGGACTTCCAGCCTTCAGAACTGTGAGACAGTAGATTTCTGTGGGTTAAGTCCCCAGTGTATGGCTCTTTGTTACCGCAGCCCCGGCAGACTAGTGTAGCTGAGCACCCAGTCTGGTGGGGGAGGGTCCTCTAAGGCTCAGAATTTGCAGTCAGGGCCTTCTGTGTGGCTGGCGGCCCCTACAGGGTCCAGGGCACTCCCTCTGTGGGTAGAGTCCAGACTGAATTCTGGCCCCTTCCAGTGGTTTGAATCTCATCACCTCTGTGCCTTGCTTGGCCTGTAGGGCTACTGAGGCATTCACCCACTCAGCCCTCAAGGGACTCAGGGGGGTGTGGGGTTGCTGAAGCCTCCGGCCTCCTCCACTTACCTAGAATGCCAAATGGCATGATCAATTTCCGTGTGAGCATGGTGGTAAAATAATAGGAAAACACCAGTCTAAGCAGCCAAAATTTAAAAAATCAAGTATAATTGGGGTCAATTTTGATTTCCACGGGTCCAGAATGCTAGGCAGAGTGCATTGTAACAGTAGACTCTTTCGTTACAGGGGTTTGCGATCTTGCCATTGCAGGAGGTTAGATGGGGGCCGGGGGAGGATTATCTGTGTTGAGGAAAGAAACAGGAACTAAGCAAGAGTTAAACGGAATTTGGAGCCTGGCTGCCACCCAGGCGGAGTGTGGGAATGAGAAATCAGGTGCTGTGTAGGGGACTATTAGGAAAGTTGACATGTTACATAGAGGCCAGGAGTCAGGTGGGCTGCTCCCCCCATAGTGGCGAATGAGGGGCATGTGGTGAGCGAGGGGTAGGTCCTGCCGGGAGTGCAGCCATCCACAGCTCTCAGACTTGCTGTGCCTGCTCAGGGCTGCCAAGCCATTGAGAGTTTGGTCCTACGTTTTGTGAAGTGTGTAGAATAAATGAAGGAGGTTTAGAAACCAGCACATCTCCAAGCTATAAAGAGAAATTCACTTGTATTGAGGAAAAATGCATTCCTAGGGCACGCTGACATCAGCAAGGCATCCTCTTTGTATCATGAGTCTGAAAACCTTAGTGACTGCATGAATTGAATTAATGAATGTGGAGTGACCTACAGACAGTGAAAAGCAGACATACGACCTGAAGAATTGTGGACGCACTTCACGCAGGTGAGTCGCCTTCCGCCTCTCCGTCATTCCAAAAGAACTCAGCATGTGATACCCCTGGTCATAACCGTTACTCCAGGACAGGACTGCATGATTTTTACTATAATTTTTCAAATCTCTCAGAGGTCTTATGATCAGCTTTAGAACAAAGTAGTTACATTAAAAGAAATCCGATTCTTAAAAAGATCTGCTTGAGGTATCTGAGCAAATGCTGACATCCTGTTTTTCGGCCATGATTACACATGCACACAGACACTGTAGTCCAAGAGAGCTATGCCAGGCAATCTGTAAACATATTTTAATTTTTCTCTAAATGTTTCCCATTGCTTTCATATGTTGAATTTCACATGTACTTGCATGATGCCTGGTATTCACCTGTGCAAGCCATGCAATCTAAATAAGGGGAAATAAGCCCTGACAGGAGGCAAGCTTCTAAACCAGAAGACCCACCCCTTGGAGTCAATATTAAATCTAGAGTATTATAACATATCAGAAACTAGCAGAAAGGCAAGTTTTGTGCCTGGAGAGAAATTTTACTTTCTTAAATTCTACATTCCTGACACGTCAGCTGCGGTACCTGACCAAGTGTACTGCAATGTAGCTATGGGATTGCATAGTACTTCCTGCGCATCAAAGTAGTTATGGCCTAGTTTCTGCTCTTTCACGGTGCTGGTATATTCACGAAGAGTATAATGTAATGTACAACATTTTTTTTTAATATCTTGGGATATTGTAAAAAAGAGTAATTTTCTAGAAAGGTAGAGGAAGGAATTAAGGCTTTAATGTATCTGTGTTAGGCTCTGCCTTTCTGTATTTGAGGTCTTACCTAGTTTATTTCAGGCCTGGGGTTCTCCCTAAGGTACACAGGACCTAAGCTAGTATATTTTAGAGGCATGATATTTGGGACAGAAATTTCCAGCTCTGGTTTTGTTATATGCTGGGGGATCCTCAACTATTTCTAGGGGGATTACAGAATATCTCAAAAGACAATACATTTTAAATTTACTTTAATTTGATAACTAATACATACCATTGAGTCCCCTTTCCTGCAATGGTGGGGTCTGACATAGATGGTGCTGAATACCAGACATTTAAAGGTGAATGGTTCACAGTGGCAGCACTCAGGGAGCTTAGTCAAGTAAAGCAGACCCTCAAAGAATGTGGTGAAATGTTCCAGGTTCTGCTTACAGTGGGAGGGTTCAGGAAGGGGACAGTTCTTGAACTTGAAGTAGGACTTCAGAGGGTCGCTCTAGCCTTTCAGGGAGGATGTAAGCTGGGAAGCGTGTTGGAAGAGGCCTCTGTCTGTGTAAGTGTGGCTGACTTTTAGAGCAATGTGTGTTTCTTTTTGATAAGACCCTGAAAGTTTGTAAAAAGGGGGAATAGCAGGTCTTATATTTTCTCTTTACCACTCATTTCTTTGACCTATTTATCAGGAAAGGCACATGTACATATGTAGGTATATGTTTGTAGGTATATGCACATATTTGTATTGTTTGGATATTATATACAGTATATATTAATAAATTTATTATATATATGAGTCATTTCATAGCTAAAGCTAATAGAAATGAGATCAGTAAAGCATTACACTTACTCCCAAATCCACAAACCCTGAAACCCTCCTAACAGGCATGACCCAGTGCTTAGTTTCAGAGCCTGGTGGGAAATCTCCAAGAGTCAATGCACATAAGATGATTATTTTTCTGACAGTAGAAATGAACTTTCAGAATAAAAGCCAGCAATTCTGTCGCTCTAAACATTTTTGAAATAGTGGTTGGCATTTATTTACTTGCATTTCTATCCACCTGTTTATTTACCAAGTACTTCTTGAGTACTTACTATGAATACTTGCTTCGTGAGTTACTGTGTTAATAAAATGAGGCTGCCAACCCTCCTAGGCAAGAATAGCTAATTGCACCTAGTACTTGGAAGGTGTAGACATTCAAGAGAAGTTCAGTTGGTTGAAGGGACCTCCACAGTGAAGACCTATGGGCATGGCTCTGTCACTTCAGAAAAGGGGTATGGTACAGTTGAGGACACACTCAGATGGAACTAAGTGACCCACCTAGGATATGTGCTGCCTGATTTTGCGTATAGTAAATGTCTTGAAAAGAAGGACCATTTCATTTGCATAAAACGTAATGATACATAAATAGAGATGGTGGTGACATTATTGATAATTTCAATTTGTAAGGTCACCATATCAGGTAAGCTACAATGGTGCTAACTGCTTTTGGCTCCAGATACATTTTCCAATATTTACAAGCAGCAGAAAGAAATTTCAGTCTTCTTATTTACCAATTGACTTCTCAGAAAATGAGTCATTTCTCTTCAAAATGTAATGGTATATGAGTATGGCTTGCATGGCACATGGAGCGTTTTCCTAAATGGAATATATGTGTTGGGGTTTGTGTGTTGGTTGTGTCTTTCTGCCTCCACCTGGAAGAGCTGCTGCATAATTGCTGCATTTCCTGCATGTTGATGGAAAGTAGTTATAGTGGTTTCAGAAAGAAGAATTGATATTTAATAAATCTTTATTGTTTAATTCTTGTCTTTTAAGGCTTATTTTATTTTCCGGTCTTGAACAGCCATATGTTTTATTGTGGAGGGATTTGGGAAGTGTTTGGGTATTATTGTTGCTCTTCATTTGAACTGTTGAAGAAACCATAAAGATTGAAGGCTATGGATGATTTTCTATTGAACGTAATCTGAAAGGTTTTGGTGAGTAGCTTTTTAAAAGAAAACAATATTTGTCTTTGGGTTGGAGATGGCAATAGACATCTTCAATGCCATTATATTATTAATTTAAAAAGCATTTAAACCAAGCATTTGAAGTGCTGTGACTCCATCTCCCCTTTACAGTGTAACTGGTGTATTTCTGAAAAAGCTCCCAAAGAATCTCTTTTTTTGAATCATTAACCACTATTCCCACACTAAACTTCTCACCATTTTCTTTAAAATCTAGACTCTTTCGTAAATGCTGATATCCCTGCTCGTGTGCCTTTCCTGTGAGTAGAATGCCCTTCCCACAGCTCAGATTAGTTCCCCCTCATCTTTCAAAATTAAGCTCCTCGCTGCCTTCTGGGTGAGTCTCAGGTAGTTCCTGAGTTCTCTTCTTCCACTGAGTCTATAAAGAGACCAAGCTCATCCTTGTAATGTAAAACCACTTACATGTCAGCCTCCCCTGCCTGCGAGTTCTTTCAGGGTCAGGACTGTGTTTTATGCTGGTGATGCCCTGTTCACGGTGGAGTTTGCTACACTGTTGAGCTTACCGTTGGCTGGATCTGTGAGCCTCTGCTGTGGAGCCTTGCTGGGCACTTACCTTCCCCTTGGAGAGCTGTAAGGCTGTCAGTGTTTTGAAGGTGCTCCATTGTCCTTGAACTCAATCTGTGGTCATGGCCCAGAAAGGGGCAGGCTGGCCTGCACGCAGTCACCTAGCCTGGCCCCAGAGAGGGTCCCCCTTGTCTTTCTTGAGTGTCATCTCCCAACCCACTCCTGCCTTCTGTTCTTACAGCCTGGGGAGGCTGTGGACAGAGCCACAGTCAGCGCTTTGATGTCAGGGCCAGTTTCTTTATTCTCTGTATGTTGCTGAGGACATTGTTGGTACCAAAAATAATCAGCAATAGCTTCCTGCTGTAGATAGCTTTCAAACCTATGCCCTAAAAAGGAAAATAAACTCCTCTGAATATAAATAACCACTGTGACATTTTTCCTAGGGCCAGCACTCAGTGTCTCTATTGGTTTAATCTACACAAGAATTGGTTTAGTTGGAATACCTTAAAGTATGGGGATTACAGTGTAAGGACGCAAGGCTGGCAATAAGAACCTGTGGGAAATACAATTTCTGGTGGATTTGACTTGTTATGGAATGTATGGACATTTCAAACCACTAGACTAGGTTTCAGTCGTATTTATTCTTTTAAATAAGATTTTTTTGTTTTTGGCTGACCTTGCATAATCACTGAATTTCCCCATCGGCGAAACAGAGATGAATGTTAGCCAGTAAAGTTTCTTGTCGATGGCAGTGACCCTATGTCAGGGAAACCTCTTGGAAAGCAAAGAATTAGTATTGTCCAGGGGGAGGGTGCTGTTGTAAGTTCTCTAGCACTTCAGCTGGTTTTTCCCTCAGTTTCATTTAAATAAAAAAGCCAGGCTTGCCATTCTTGGTCTAGGTCTTCTCCATCATTTATTCTATATATGAAGATACAGAGAGTTCTCTAAGGATGATAATGGCTCTGTAAACCATGGGGGACCTCAAAGAGAAGGGAGTGCTGCCTGCAGATGGAGAACGGAGGTCAGAGGATGCGACTTATAAAAAGCCACACGGTCCCTAGCAGAAGAGTTCAACAAAAACTCAGGTCACTTGGTTCCTAAATTCACAGTTAGCTGTAAATCAAAATTAGCTCCTTAAATATAAACTAGTAAAATATAGCTCATACTTTGGAAAATAGGAGTGAAAGTTTCCCCCACCCCCTTTTTAGGGGAAAGATCCCTTGTGACGAGACCCTGGTGGTATTCAAGTCCTTATTTGTGTTCGGTTCGCCTGGGTATACGAAAGAAACTTCTCAGCACATCAGTTTCCCGCTTATTCTTATGTTTCATTCGGTAGAAGCTGTGATATGCCTTCTGCATTTCTAAGAAACGGGAAGAGGAGTGGTTTGTTCGCTCTCATCGTTGATCACAGACAATCGAGAAGAGAGTTTGTAGTTGTGCCTTAGAGCAGCTCAGGTCTTCGTTCGTTGCAAATATCCTGTGTATATACTGTTTTTTAAATTTTATTTCAATGCTTTGTTTTGCCCGCCCCTGGATCGCTTCTGCTTATCTTTTCCCTCCCTGCTCCTTTCTACAGCTTTATTTTTGGTTTTTGGTAGTGTAACAGTACTTGTGAATCGTAACAGTAGTGTTTTTCCATACCTCCAACCTGTCCCAAATTCAAGAGGTGACTTCTAAATTGGCCAGCTTCCGCTGGGGGAAAGTGTGGGCGCTCGCCAGCGTGAGCACTGTGGCTCCAGGTAAAGACGCTATTCATTTCTGGGGAGAATCATTGACAAAACTTAGTTTTGCTTTAACGAGCTCACACAGAAAAGATGTTTTCTTCAGCATTAGTCAGATAACTGTTCTGGTAGATCATAAAGCGTGCCTCTCCAGGGCCCAGAAACCAGGGCAGGAGAGACTCCTAATGCAATGGGATCTGTTTGTGACCTTCTTAGAAAAGAACATAGCACTTCTCCCTGAGGAATGCATTTGCAAATGCATCTCTCCTCACACTTTAAGAAATGACCTCTCCCTTGGACCAGGCTGTGCGTAATGACTGGAAGGGCACTGAATGGAGGTGCATTCGGAGCAGCTAGCTTATTTAAATGGTTGGCCACCTCTTCTCCGAAGTGTGTGTGTGTATGTGTGTGTGTGTACACATGTGTGTAGATGAACGGAAGTGGGCCATATGGGACACAGCTGGTGATGTCAATAGAGGCCATGCTGGCAGAGAATGGCACAGGCTTGAATTAGGTCATGCCCTGGCTGCATTTCTCAGCTCTGAGGAGGAGACCCTGGCAGTCACTTCTTGCCCCCAAGGGGGAACAATCTGGTCTGGCATCTGGTGGCCCTAAATAACTGGGTAACTCCTGAGAGAAGGGACCTCAGGTGTAGGGGAGGCCACACTTCCTCACCAGCCCTTAGGCCTTCTTACCTCACAGATAGAGGAAGGGGCATTTTCTGTCAGTTAAAAAAATGACAGAAAAAGACAAGAGGTTTATTCCTTACCTTCTCTGTCTCCTGACCCAGAAAGTTACTTTTCTGTCCCTGTGGGCACAAACTCGGAGGTCAGAAGCAGCAAAGACACGTAAGGAAGCGCAGGTCACACTGAAAGACAAAAGCTTCCGTTCTGGCTTAAAAAAGTAAATTCTTCTCTCCTTTAATATTTATCAGTGCCATGCATTTCTTGGGCTTGTCAAGGTTACTTCCATTTTTTAAATTCTTGGATTTTGCTAGGGTTTCTGACTTTAAGTAGTTGATAATCCAAACAGAATGGAAAACAAAAACACTCTGAGCAAAGAGGGAAGGTTGTGTGTGTGTGTGTGTGTTTGCACGCATGTGTTTGGTGTTTCACTTTGACCAAGACTAAATTGGGCAAGAAGAAAACTGGTTTTCCCTGATTTCCATCTTCTGGACATTAGCAAGTCCAGAAGCGGTTTTCCCAGTTAAAAACCACACCGCTTGAATGGATACCAGAATCATAAAGCTGAAAGGAAGGGAATGTCTCCCTTTACAAGGTAAGAATATAAATCCTCAGTTGGTAATGTGACAACTTTGGGTCACACAGCGATGCCGTGGGCAGTGAGCACCTTGTGTATTCTGTGAGGAGATCTATGTGTGGGTGAAATAGTAAAGGCTGTAGAGTCCTTGCCGATGATTTTCCATGGAAGGCTAGATTCATGTTTACCTGGTTCAAGAATAGCTGAGATTCAAAGACTAAACCACACTCATGATAAAGATTGTGAGAGGACCCTGATATCATCTATGGGGTAGAGAGGGAACTGAGCTATGTGCCTGAGAAGGTTGTTGTTATTTATTTCTGTGGACTCTTCATTAGCATCATCCCTTTAGTGCATGGATTTTCCAGTACAGCAGTGGACAACACCAGTTTCAGCTTTCTGTTAGTGAACATTCCAGGGCTCTCCCCATTTCTGCAGTTAACTATTGCATTTACTTTTGCAGTGATTCTTTGCTTTGTGCCCAAACTGCATGGTCCTTTTGTGCAAAGAGAAATTACTCGCAGGCACCAAAATGCCACTTTCTTCATCCTCTGGTCCATTTGTAGCAGGACCCGGGTGGAGTCCCCTTCCCTCTCCTGTCCTGTAGAGTCGGCGTGACACTGCCTCTTCCAGGGCTGCTGAGAGCAGGCCGATAGTCCAGTCATTCCAACTGGTTAAACGAATACCTTTCCCTAGCCGGTAACAGCGTCGGGGTTTGGAAGAGTTCCAGGGCCTCCTTTGTGCTTGTAAGAAAATGTGGTAGCGTTTCCAGGCACCCTGTGTGTTGCGGGCGTTTGGTGCAGTGCAGCAGGCTTATGTAATACCTCTGTGTTGATGCTTGGATGGGCTCATTGCTCCACGTGAGACAGTGGGAGGCACTCACTCACTTCTGTACGAGGGGATATGTGTACTATATGCATGTATGCATTTGTGTGGGCGTATGTTTATTTTTCTTTAACTCCCATTAGCCGAGTGTCAAGTACATCTGTGATTACTTACTTAGCAAGGTTACTATTTCTGGTGTCCCATTTTTATCCAGGTCTTAGAAAATTTACTACATTTTTGCTGATAATTTTGGAGTGTTCTTTTTGCAGGGTCTTAAAAAATATACTTAAGAAACCCTCTACAGATGAGTGGCCCTGGGGTTTGACTATTTGCCATCTTCTGTCCCTGGTGTCACTCCAAGGTACTAGGTCCATTCTGGTCCAGTACATTGCTTGAATCTAGACATTCTTCTTTGTGCAAGGACAGAACAGAACTGGGAACATATTTGATAATCTTGTTGGCCAATCTTTTTATTTTACAAATGAGGACATGGAGGTGGACAAGTGAAATGACTTGTCCAGGGCCACTCAGGTTGAACCTGGGTCTGCTGACTTTGAGTTCAGTTCTGCCTCTGACATAACTGCATTGATTTTTTCTAGAAGATGTTGAGTAGGTGATTGATTTTCCCTGATGTCTACAAGTTTATTTGGGGCCATGACTGTTACCCAACAGATCACTGAAGCTCTTTTAAATTCTCTTGAAAATTATAAGGTCGAAATCAATAAATGATATCTGTTTGGATGTCCCTTCATGCTCATATTGATTTGCACATAGTAGGCACTCAGTAAATATTTATTGAATTAATTTTGTCATCAGGATTACATGAAAAGTGGGAAGGTGCCTGAAGCCTTTTGTTGTTGTTAAATACGAATATTCCCAATTGTCGACTTGGCATACAGGAAGCCCACCCTCTGCCAATACAGAGGATCTTGAATGTCCCCTGGGAAGTATCTGGCTTGACTCAAGTGTTTGGAAAGATTTTCACTAAAATGCTCATCTGAAGATTGTTCAGAAAAGGACATCCTTTAGTAGCTGTACATTTATGCTTCTGGCCTTACTGGGCTTCTCTAGAAACCTCTGGTTGGTTAAGAGGGTTGGTTCTGGGGTTGGTTCCAACCTTCAATGTTTTTTCATTGTGAGACACAGAGCAAGTTTATGGAGGCTCTGTAAGCCCCAAGTGTGTCACTGCAAGAGCACAGTGGGCCTTTGGGGTGGTGGCATGCGAATGAAAGGGAAGGGCTTGGCATGGTACGTGGAACAGAGCGTACTCCTAATAAAGGCTCGCTTCTATTACAGGGCTGCCCTGGAGAATCGCTGATCCCACCTGTGACTTAAGCACATTACTTACATTTGTTACATCTCAATTCCTCCGTCTGTAAAATGGGGATGATGCTGTAAGTGGCCTCATGCAGTTGCTGTGAAGATTAGATGAATCAATATGTGTGAAGTGCTTAAGACAGTGCCTTTCCTCTAGTAACGCACATATACCTATGTTAAAAAATGTCGTGACTATTGCTGTGTAAACCACTTAGTGCCATGACAGTACATGGTGTTTACTGACCGGATAGGAGCTCTTCTTATTTTTTACTCTTTCTTCCCTTTTAGAAGAACTGGCCCATAAAAATAAGTGTATCACTGTAACAACATTTCTGGATTTTGAGTAGTGTTTATTTTTGTAATACCAAGTTATAGACTTGTATTTGTAACTCCATCTTTATGTTAAAAACAGAATGTGTTGGCATGTTAGTTTTCTATTACTACTGTAACATATTACCATAAACTTGGTTGTATGAAATACAAGTTTTAATATCTTATGATTCTGTAGGTTTGAAGTCCCCTATAAGTCTCATCTGGCTAAAATAGACCAGCAGGCTGCATTTCTTTCTGGAGGCTCATTCAGATGTTGGCAGAATCCAACTCCATGTGGTTATAGGATCCAGGTTTCCACTGCCTCGCTGGCTGTCAGTCACGATGATGGAGATTCTGGTAGGTGGTGGTGTCAAATGGCTCCGCAGGGGTGGTGGCTTCTGCAGGTTCTTTTGGTGGACTTTGCTCCTTGGAATTGGAGAGCTTCCCTTTGCAGACAGGTCTCTGTGTAGCCTTTGCATGTAGCCCCTGTATCTCAGAACCAGCAGCAGGATAGCAGACCCATTCTATGCTGTTATTTCTCTGACCCTCCACTTTTGGGGACACATATGACTGACTGGGCCTGCCCGGATCATCTGGGCTATTCTTTCCATCTCAAGGTCCTGAACCTTGATCACATCTGGAGAGTCTTTTTCCAGTGGATGGTAACATAGGCTCAGGCTGTGGAGCTGAAGATGCAGCCATCTTTGGTGGGAGGCGTTATTCTGCACATCACAGAATACAAAAAAAAAAGAGAGAGAGAGAGAAAACTCTAGCCTATGAACCTGAATGTGGGTGTTTCTAAATAAGTGTACCTTGAGCTACAGATTTCATTGTTCATAAGGTAAAAGTCCTCCATACCTCGCCAGAAGCCATGCTAACATCTCCCTTTATTCTTTTGGTCTTCTGGGCCCTTAGAGACCCATTTGGTTGATGATGACTGATGTAGCCATATTTCCAAGCACACAGTCTTATTTCATAGAGGCTTCAGGGTTGTGGCGTACTGTCCACTCTTCCCTTGTCAGAAGTTGACTGCTAGTCAGGGGATGCTCTACTTAAAGGTCAAGCTCAAAGGTCATTGTTTTCATCACGTTCTTTTCTGCAGTGCTCTGTTCAGCCTGCCTATCCCCTCCATCTTTCCGGAATTTTGGATTCTTCTCTGTGGTTCCCCTGTCATCTGTGCTCCCTCAGCTGTGACATGCTTTCCCTGCCCTGGCAGCCACCCATCTAAGTGTCTGGGCCCCCGCTGCCCTGTGAGCTCCTTCACTGTTAGGATTGTTCCTTAAACTGCTTTGAGTCCTTGCCCCCCATGCAGTGCTGCCTGACGGAGGAGAAGCATGCAGAGTGCTGGTTGTAGAAGATGCTCTGTCACTCAGCAGTTACCCTACCAGCCAAACACAGGGTGCAAAACTTGGGTTCCAGAGGTAGAGCCATAAATAGACACAGTTCTGGTACCCTAGGGGTTTGCAGCCTAATCTTTAAGAAAGCATAAAAGTGATCCTTCTCTGACAAATTGAGTTGTACGTTCCTCACAAAGGGGTGAATGCTAAATATGGTATTTGAGGGCAAGGGAGGCCATTGACATTATTTAATTTTTATCTATTAAGTGCTTTCCCAGAGCTTCAAAACAGGAGCCAAATATTATTTCAGGTCTTTGCTCTTTAGTTTCAGATACACTACCTCCCCGTAATGTGTACTATATGAAAAGCAGAGTACATATTGGCAATATCAGTGCCTCTGTAATTTTGGTGCACATTGTTTCATCTGTTTACGTGAATATCTTGTATTGTCTGTGATTGGCAGTTTGAGTTCACCTGGTTCGGGTCACTCTCTTTAACACCAGCTCAAAGAGAATCAATCTTGTAACTCAAACAACAGAAGGATTACTTGTGAATGACTGATGTTAGATACAGAATGACTTAGGTCCAGATTTCTAATTAGTTACCCAAAAGCAAATTTATATTTATATAAGAAAGTACAATAAGTATATAGGTCTAATTACAATGCCATTCTGGTATCAATGCCAAACTTTCAACCTTAAGGCCAATGTTCCTGTGTTGGTCTTGATCTTGGTATTTTCTTCATAGTGGTCTGACATTGTCTTTAATCTTCTGAATTGCACTTTAATCTTCTGTTTCTACATTCAACTGGTTATTATTGTATTTTAAATAAGGGTTATTGCATTGACAGCAGAATATTATGCTTCTTAATGTTTCTCAGACTTTAGAGTTTAAAGTTCAAAGTCCTTGAAAACCTGTTTTCTGTAGTTGAAGCCATTTGTTCTACTACACACATTTATTGAAATGCTGATATTTAGGATTCTACTGCAGGTCAGATACATTAAGTTAATAGCCCTCTTTGTTAAACTTATCTCAAAACTCTAAGCTTGATGAAAAGACGAATCCTTATTTTACCTGTCATACATACCATATATTTTTTTGAATGTTGCATTGAATTTATACTTAATTTTCTTTGTTATAGAGTTCATGAATTTTTAGTTTCCTTATAAGTGAATATTATATGCATGTTGTCTTAGTCACTGGTTGCTGCATAACAAATTACCCTAAAACTCAGTGGCTTCAAAGTATAAACATTTATCATTTCACAGTTTCTGTGGGTCAGGAATTCAGGGGTGTCTTAAGTGGGTAGATCTAGTTCAAGGTCTATCATGAGGTTATCGTTAAGATGTTGACTGAGGGTACAGACATCTGGAGGCTGGCGGGGACTGGAGAATCCTCTTTCATAGGCCTCATGCATGTGGATTGCGTGTTGCTGCTGTCTGTTGGCAGGAGGCCTCAGTTCTCTGCTACCTGAACCTTTCCATAGGGCTGCATGATGTGACTGGCTGGCTTCCTCCAGGGCAAATGGTCTGAGAACGCAAAGCGGACCCCACATTTCCTTTAGAACCTTGCCTCCCCCACGTGGATCTGTCCTATTCAACACGGGAAGGCTGTGAAAGAACATGAATCTCCAGAGGTATGAACCACTGGGGCCTTCTTGGAGGCAGGCTATCACACACCTGTTCCTCTTTCTTATTTCTTATGCCTATCTGCCTGTGTAACTAATGATTCTGCATACTTAGAAAATATGATGTAAGCTAATTGAGACTTGAATAGAAAACTCCTGCCGGGTAAGGATCAGGAGCTAGTGGGGTGTTGGAGATGGCAGAGCTGCGTGCAGAACAAGAGCAGCAGCAGGGATCTGGGTCAGGAAGACAAGCCCAGCAAAGAGGACGTATTGAACCAAGCACATTGCAGGGCAGCTGCCTCCTTCAGTCAAGAGAGTTTGTGGGGTTAGGTGGGAGGACAGGACTCTGGGGAAAGGGTCCCAGAGAGGAGAGCATTAGCACCCCTTGCTAGTTATCCTCATTAACCTAATGAGTTTTTCTAGTTCATGCAAGTGATGATGGAAAGTTGGGTTCAGCAGCCCCTTGGCAAATAGATTTTAACAACATGAACATGAGCATCAACAAAGACCTAGTAGTTTGGGGAGCTAAACTGAAGACAAGTGAATTCCAGAGCTACCCTCATAGTGTCCCTGCAGTTAGTGAGGTGATGAAATTATATGAAATGTCTAATTTCATCTGCTGGAGGCTGTGGTACCTAGCAGTCTACATAGCTTTTTGAATCTGAGAGGTGATCATTTAGTGTTTGCCGTACTGTGTGGCGTTTGAGTTTTAATGGCACTAAGTGCTGAAGTTGATTGCGTTTAACGCACACTAAGGTCATTACTGAGGTTCATCCCAACAACACAGCTAGGAGGTGTGTGGAGTTAATTTAGAAAGCAATGGGCTGTGGAGTGAATCAGGCTCGAGTGCCAGCCTTACATCCACCTTGGATCTGGGAGTTTGGGTGATTTATTTGGCCTCTCTAAGCCTTAATTTCTTCATCTGTAAAATTGGGGATTAAAAGAATTTACCTCAAAGATGGTTGTGAGGGTTTAGTAAGACAATACACATAAAGCAACTCAATATGATGGTGAGCCCTCAGTAAACATTATCTCTTATTATTCACATAAATATCCTGTTTCAAAATTCAATTCATTCATTTACTCACAATTATTTATGAATTCCTTCTGTCTGTCAGGCATATTTTTGGGTTCTGGGGAACAGAAGTGAATAAAACAGACAGATCCCCCACCTCTTGGTGTGGTGTTTTTAGCCATAAAGTGAGCACAAGAATGTGAAATGTGTAAGATGCTGATAAATTCCACAAGGGAAATAAAACAGAAGAATGAAAGCCAGTGGTAATTTGGGGAGGGAATGTGATTTTATATAGGACCAGGGAAATCTGTAATGACACTTGCCCAGAGAACTGAAAGAAGTGAGGGAATGCTTTGCAGCTCTCTGGGAAGACACCCTAGGCTAAGGTATCAGCAAGTGCAAAGGCCCGAAGGCAGGAGTGGGCTTAGCATGTTGATAGACATGGAGGAGTCCCCTTTGGATGGAGCAGAGTGAGCGGGTGAAGGGGTGGTAGGGGATGGCACTGGAGAGGTAGGGGGTGGTCAGCTGACTTAGGTTGCTCTGGGTCAGAGCAAGGGGTTTGCCTTCAACTCCTAGAGGGATAGGAAGACCCTGGAGGATTCTGAAGAAAGCAGTTACATGCTCTGACTTACATTCCATAAGGATCTTCCAGCTACTGTGTTGCAATGGACCGCAGGCCCCCAGTTAAAATGTGATGCTGTTGGAGTGGTTCTGGCACGAAGTAATGGTTGTTTGGGTCAGGGAGGCTTTGGCAGAGGTGGCGGATAAGAGGTCAGCTTCTGGCTAGCAGCTGAAGTAGAGTTGACAGGAGTCAAGGAGACGCCAAATCTTTTAGCCTGAGTAACAGAAGGATGGGGTTATTTATTGGGATGGGGAAGTCTGTGGGCAGATGTCTGGGAGCTGAGGTCAAGAGTCCGGTTTCAGACATGCTGAGTTAGTGAAGGTTTTAGAGACATTTAAGAAGAGATGGTGAGTAGGGAGTTGGGTCTCTGAGTCTGGAGTTCAGGGGATGGGGTGGGAGTTGGAGATTTGAATTTGGGATTGAACTGATTGAATTCACAGCTGGGCAATCAGTGCAGGTGGGGAAGAGGATTGGGGAGAGGGTAGCCGATGTTTATGGAGCACAGATTTGAGGAGGAGCCTCTGAGAGAAAGGAAGACTAAGAAAGCATGATTCCTGAAGCCTGTGATAGGGAGAGAGAGAGATCAGTTACGTTCAGCGCTGCTGATACACCAAGTGAGATGATGACTGAGAAGTAACATTCATGTTATCTGCAACGTGGTGAGCCAGGCACTCCATATGACCCTCTGGAGAAAACAACACAAATGCTGGATATTGCATTTTAAAACTTGTTTGGATCTCCGTAAGCTGGCAGGGAAGCAAAGCAGAGAGAAAACTTGCTATGGCAGCGCTCTTGCACAGGAAATGTGCAAAAGGGTCTGGGGTATGGCCGCAGGAGGCTCTATCGAAGTTCGGATAGTTCTGCAAAGTAACAAGAACACAGCCTGCCCGGAACCCGTGCAGGCGGCTGGGAGATACCATGGTGGGGACGTGTGCTCCTCTTCTGATGGTGTCTCAGTGAAGTCAGAAGTAAAGCCATCAGCTGAGAGGCAAGGATGGCAGGGTCCTGGAGTTTGGAGAAGAAAGGAGGTGTAAACACTCTCCAGGAATATTGGAAGACGGCCTCCCAGCACTAACCACCCACCTGAGGCGAGCAGGCTTGGATTTGAAGGGGTGTGTGCCAGGGGAGCTGCATGTTTTTCCCCAGTGACGTTCAGCTGCATGGGCACAGGTATGGAGGAGGTTTCGGCTGGTAAATCAAGGTGGGAGGGGGTGAGGTAGGGAGGATTGGATCTGAGGTGCACCGAGGGCAAGTGCCCAAGGCGAGGCGAGAGGGCAGGAGGAAGGCTAACGGAACTCAGGATTCAGGGCTTCTGCTTTTCCATTTTGCTGTTGACCCTGCCTCCTCTATTAATTTATGTGCACCTTTGCTTCCCCGATTGCTTATGAGCCCATGTCTCATTCTTTGATGTTTCCAACATACTCTGTAGCCATTTTCCTCCAAAGTAAAAATCCATAACTGTCAACTGGACTGTTTTTCATATTTTTCTTAGTCATCATACATTAGTTTTATTATGTGAAATTTTCTTGAAAACTTTTTTTTTGTAAGTCAGCTCCATATAAATATGTATAAGTAACTGTTCTGCTCTGAAATGTGACTTTTGATTATAGATATGTCAGCATGGCTGAGATAAATTAAGCTTTTGACAATATGGTCAATTTTGCCAATTAAGTAGATGGATGAAATAAAATATTTCAGTAAAGCATTTGGCCTGAACTATTTAATTTGACTTGCGTACATTTGGTCAAATTAGCCTAATGTTTGCCAATTCTCTATTTTATTTTGAGGAACGCCTAGAAGAGGAAAAAAACAATCACCTTTTTCTTTTGAAAATAATATCATTATCATGGTTATCAATTTGAAATGTTATTAAAGTTAGATGTGTGTGTGCCCACTGGTAGGAGTTCATGGAGTCAGGAAGAAAACGGAATATAAAAAAAGTAAGTCAGAGGTCAGCGACTGGCAAAGGATTGCTGAAAACAATCCTCTTGTGTGTGGTTATGCCCAACAGGGACAGCTGAGAACAAAGTATTGTCTTCAGGTCTAGTAATAAATAACTTTAGTTGACAAATATGGGTTGTGTATCTTCTTCTGCATGGTGCGATGCCTGGTGCTTAGTGAAAAGGTAAAAACATAAGATTATTATTATTGTGAAGTTAAAAATCCAATGGAGCAGTAAAGTGGGATTTTTGCGGAGGTGGAATGGGCAGATTTGGGTAGCTGAGTAAACATGTGGGGAAAGGGAAGGAGGGCTACGGAAGATCATATAGAAGTTTTGATCCCAAGAAGGTGTTAACTTGTTTAAGGGACACAGTACAGCCTCTGGGAAAGGTGCCCACGTAAATGAGGTGTGATTTGTTGAAGGGCTCATGCAAACACTTGCATGGAAATGTCCAGTGGGAATCAGGTGAGAAGGCAGGAAATCCATGGCGCTTCTGCAGTTTTTAGGTGGAGGGAAGGGAGGATCTGAGGCAGCAACAGGGGCGTGGTGGGGGGGGAGCTGAGGCGGGAGCCAGGCTCTACTGAGGTGACTTCTTCTTGCTGCGTTTGTCAGACAGTCGGTGCTAGCATACTTAATGCATGTAGTTCATTTCAGTCTTTCAACAGGTTTGTACTTTCACACAGCAGATTTGAAATTATGTGGAAATAGAAGTATATTCCTAAAGGTAGAGGAGAAAGTTTTAAAAATATCTATTAAAAATTTAATTTCAAACGCTTAAAAGAAGAGATACAGATACCAACAGAAGTTTGTTTAGGGTTTAGTTCAACGAGCTTTTAACGTCCAATTGGATTTTTGTCCTTGGCGCATGAAGTTGTGTTCCTCCCCGATGTCCCTCAGTATGATGTGGACTCTCACACCCTGCGCCCCCTTCCCTGGGCCTCGGACTTGCTGCTCTGCTGCCCGGCTCCCTGGATTTGCTCCTTCCCCCTCCATGTGGCACCTTTAGTCTCAAGGTTAATTCCCGTGGGAAGCAAAGACAGGGCGAGAAGTCAGCAAGCAGCCTTGGCCTTCCTGAGGCTTTGCTGGCGCCCCCTCCCTGTGCAGCCCTCTTCTGTCCCCTCGCCCCCACTCTGTGGTCAGTCTCCTCCCCTACACTGGAACTGATGGGAAACGCCTGTGGTCCTGGGTAGGAATCCAGCCAACTCCAGCAGGCCTTCCCTGTTTGCTTCTCTTCTTGATCTCTTACCAGTATTTCCAGCAATTGTGTGCTTGCAGTGGAAATCTAGTAAGTCCAGCCAGACCTGTGTGCATGCTGAAAATCCTAACCTTTACCGTGCACATGGCTTAATCCCAAAGAAATGTGGCTTTTGAACCCTTTGCACTGCTTTATAGTCCTAAGGGATAGTTAGCATCCATTTCAACTCTCTTTGATTTGTTTCTCAAGTCTATTTTTATAAATGCCCTGTTTTCAAAATGATTCCTCCAAAGCATATTCCAGACCAAACAGCACTAATTCTCAGAGGAATGTTTTACCTATTTTTTGTTGTTGTTGAATAACCGAATTAGTAAATAACCATTTAATTCCATTCATTGTATCTTTAGGGCTTCTTGCTGTTCTTTTACTTAGAAAATCCCAGCAGCTTAGAACTGCTGTTTAACTTTGATTAGAATGAGTTTTCTACCAATATGGAAAGAAACAGCTTTGTCGCTGTCACCGAGAAAGCTAGATCCCACTGGGAGAGGTGAAGTATGGCCTAGTGGTCTTGCTTTCAGCATGGTATGAGAAGCAGATTCACATCTAGGGTAATCGTCTGGTACAGAATTTATTACCTAGAAACCATGAGAGAAGCACATCACATTTATTCAGTTCTCTTCACTTCTGCTTAGAGTTCTTTGAAAATAGACTCACTTAATTTTGAGGAAATGACATTGTTTTCCCAGACACTGCATTTAAAATGAAACAAAACAAAACACATTTTTAAGTTCTTTTGTTGTTGGGATTTTTCTCCCAGCTTTCTGCTGAAGGCAGCTGTTCATCTAAGAAAGCACTTTAACAAATTTGCTTCTGAGGAGTTGCACAGCATAATTAGGCAATCACCCTTGTGTCTAGAGTCCACCAGGGGAAAAAGGTGACGGAACTGCACAAGGCTCATTATCAAACAGTGCAAAATAAAAACTGAAGTTGCCAAGTTAAAAGAAGGACAGCCAAAACTGTGCTGTAAAATACTGATGCTTGGCAGATGAAAGTGAAAATCATCTGTGATAGAATGTCTTGGTTAGTCAATTAGGATCAGTAGTAATTGGTTATTCGAAAATATAAGTTAAAGAAAAAGGACAATGAAATGGCATTTATTAAAAATGATACACATGTGCCATAAACATTTTATTTCATATTAAATATATAGATAGTATCTTACTACACTGATGGACAGTGAGTGTAATGGGGTATGTGGTGGGGACTTGATAATGGGGGGAGTCTAGTAACCACAATGTTATTCATATAAGTGTATATTGATGATACCAAAAAAAATAGCTCTATATATAGCTCATTTACCAGTACTTTGCAATAGTCCCTTGGTATTTCCTTTGATTATATTTGATCTGATTTGAGTTCCTGCAGAAATCGCCCTCATGATCTATGAGTTCTAATTTCGGTGTCTAATTGGAGCAGAACTTGAAGGATGTAAGCAATCTGAGTGCAGAATCTTTCTTGATTTCCATGACATTTTCTCCCAGTCTTTCATGGTACGAGAACACACATATTCAAGGGAGTATTTTTAGCCATTTGCCTTTATCAGGTTTTTCAAATCACTCAACCTATTTTTTCACAGAAATGACAATTCTCTCTTTTGCAGTTATACTTGTGATTTCAAAAATAATTAAATTACGTAATTACAGTAACAAGGACCACTGTATAAACAAGACTGGGGCAAGTGTTGGTAAGAACAGAACTCTGCTGCAGGGAGAGAGTGTAGAACGTCCAGCAGCGCGGTCAGCGTCCTGGGCATCCCAACACTGCTGCAAAGCAGAAGGAATTAAAAGAAGCTGGCTAATTAAATTATTCTGATGCATAGATGTCAATAAAATAGAATGAGTGATGTTTTATTTTCAACAAACTTTAATTTCAGAGCAGTGTTAGATATACAGAAGAGTTGCAAAGATAGGACAGGGAATTCCCATGCACCTTACAGCCAGTTTTCCCTCCATAGCATCTCACATTAGTGTGGCAGTTCTAAGTAATAAACTAATCTTGATACATTATTATGAATCAAAGTCTACACTCTATTGGGATTTCCTTTGTCTTTTCCTAATGTTCTTTTTCTGTTCTGTGCCTCCATCCGGGAACCCAGGTTACATTTCGTACTCATATCTTCTTAGGGTTCCCTGGCCTACGATGGTTTTGCAAACTTCCCTTGTGTTTGATGGCCTTGAGAGTTTTATAAAGCATTGGCGGAGTGTTTGGTAGCATGTCCCTCAGTTTGGGTTGTCTGATGCTTCCCGCATGGTTAGTCTGGGATCAGGGGTTTTGGAGAGGAAAAAAAATGCCATTCTCACCACATCGTATGAAGGTACCCATCAAAACTGTCAGTATGCTTATTCCAGCTCATGTTGATCTTGATCACTCAACCCAGGTAGTAGGTAGGTTTATCCTCTGCTGCATTTGTGTGATTTTTGTACTCAGGTGGTGTGCTACACTGACATGGGGACATGTGCAGGCAGTTAAATTCTTTCAACCATGTTCGCTTCATGATAGATGGCTGGGCCTCTTCATGGCGATTTGCGACTAGCTGCTAGAGGACGTCATCTTAGCTCCCCTACGGGTGTGCTGAATCCAGTGTTGCTGTTTTGTCTCATGTTTCTTGAGCCTTGGTATCGAAGTGAAGGAAGCCCAGGCTCCGGAGATGTTTCTGGCTGTGCTCTGGGGAGAAAATGAGGCACTGGGCTGGAGCTTCTGCAGCTGCATGGGTCAGGACGTCAAGCTCAAGACTCCACCTGCCATTCCCTGGATCATTTTATTTGAATCTGTGGTCCGCATTTTCTGGCTAGAGCTTTTCTTACTTCTCCTGAGTGCACCTAACGGACGTGTGTTTTGTAACCACCCTGCAGCGTATTAGTGGATGACGGAGGCCAGTCAGTGGGGACAAGTCCAGGCCCTACTTGTGACTCCAATAAGGTGCTGCAAAACACAGCAGCTCATACTTTACAGAAGTGGCACAAAACCTGAGAAACAATCTTTTAATAAAGAATCAGACTCCTACACTGTGTCAGTGTGTTGGAAACATTTTAATGTAGAACATGAAGAGATCTCTAAAGCTCAGAGACCATCTGTTCATCTGTTGGCTCTGTGGGCCTGGAATGTTACCCAGACTCCCTTTTACCTAAATTCCTGTGATGACGATGGGAACATTGTTTTAGAATTGAAATTCTTTGAACTTACTTCAATAACAATGGTTTCCTAGGCCTCAAAAAGCACAGAAACAGTGGTCCCAGTAGTTTAAACTTAGTTCTACATTATCAATGTGAAAGGACAAGAAGGCTGAGACCAGTTCTCTTAAACGTTTTCTCTTCTGTAGCCCCAAAGGACTTTATTTTTCAACTCCATCTTGGCCAAATATCAACTCATTCATCTACTTCCTCAGTATCTGCATCATGCGGTAGATCCCATGTGAACTTAATCTTGAGTGGCTGGATGATGTGAGCAGCTTCCTGCCCATTCAGACTTGACTTTATTGCTCCCATGTCATTGCCTGGTTCTCTGCCCATTGCCAGGGCGTTGGTGTCCATGAACCAGGTGGTATAAAATGACATGTTTTGGGGAGAAGCAGCATGATGCTGTGTGGACAACTTTGGAGGGGAAATCCTAAGACCAGGGCTTGTCAGTTCCCTGGTACTTCTAATTCTGTGACCCTGGGCAGTATCCTAACTTTTGACCCGCAGTTTCCTGGGGGAGAATGAGGGACAATAGCAACTGCCTTGCCTACCTTCAGAAAGGATCCAGTTTTTAGGTTTTAGGATCCAGTGCCTGGTAATTGTGCAAATATATTATAAACCACACAGCGCCCGACAGTCAAAGGAGAAGAAAGAATGAAGTCTGCTGAGGGGCAAGTAAAGGTCTGCAGGACCCCTTGCTACCTGGAGTGCCATTAGGTGTCACAATGCAGGGTGCGGTGATGGGTGCTGTTAAAAAAGGTGGATCTGAAGGACAGAGATGAGAGTGAATTTGTTGATGCTGTTGAGGACATCTCTGCTCCCAATGCTTAGATTATAAATGCATGTCAGTGGCATCACAATCCATGAGGAGTATAATTCCTTGTTCAACTAGAGTCTGATGACAACAATCATGATGATTAAGAATCTACTAAAGAAATAAGAAGTTGGACAACCTGGTTTGAAGGGTTCTTCCTGGTTTCCAAATCCTCTGGCTAGCCAACTTAGTCAAACCAATTACTTAAATTGAAATAATCCCTAGATCAGTGGAAGGAAAAACAAATACAAATAGATACTGAAAAATACTGTGAATAATACGTATTCACATTTAAATCACTTGAGCTTTCATGATGACATGATGAACACAGAGCTTTCCGCGTGCCCTGTGTCATTCTAAGCAGAGCTCTCCATGTGCCCCATGTCATTCTAAGCAGAGCTCTCCGTGTGCCCCGTGTCGTTCTAAGTGCTGCCCTAACGCATTGCTCCTCACAGTGACCTCCTGGGGTGGATAAGGAAACCGAGGCACAGAGAAGAAATGACTGAGGTCACACAGCTGGTTTGGGAGAGCCAGGACTTGGACGAAGGCCATTAACTATAAATGTTAAGAAGAATTAAGCTGGGAAGATGTCACTAATAGATGCAGGAAGAAAAAAAGCTTTTTGGGCAACTGGAAAAATCATGGAAATAAAACAGGAGGAAGGGCTAAAACAGCAGGTGCCAGTTCAGCACTGGTCACTTCTCAAGTGGGCAAACCCAAGCAACAAAGGACAGAACAAGGGAACGTCCTTGAGATTAATATTTGAAATGTGCTTATTTTTCAAGTGAGTATCAGTAATTTCTTGCTAATATTTAAACATTTTTCTAGATGAGGCGAGTCTAATAGCGATCCTAATCCTATTTAAGGTATACAATTTCTTTTTAAAAATCTTCTGAAGAAAGACCAATGGAAGACAAAGATTAAGCAGTGGAGACAAGGGCTATTATTTTAAGAAATTAATCATTACAAGTTAACGGGAAAAGCATTTGATCACACTGAATGAATATGCCTTCTTGTGGACTGCGGTGCCTTGACATACCAGATCATTCATAGATGAATACCATATGGCTTTCACAGAGAAACCACTTGTATATGATTACATAAAAATGGTTACACTTGTTGATACTTTTTTTCCTGCTATCTGTGGGTGTTGGGTGTTTATATTGTCCGGTATTTCAGGTTTCTACTTCTACATTTCTCTACCTGAACCCTTACGAAAAATTTCTGTACCTGTGACAGGTTGCAGGAATGTTTTCCCCCTGTGTGCGCTCCATTTGTGTATTATTGTACCTCATGACATTTTGAATCAAACGCCGCTAGTACCAAGCTGTTATCAGCAGCTGATGCCAAAAATATTCGTTATTACACTTCTCAGCATGCAAGTGAGAGCACTTCAAATCACAGAGACAGAATTTCCAGCCATTGTTCTTTTTCTTTTTTGCCTATTATACGGCAAAAAAGATGCACAATGCAAGGAGATTTATTCAAAAATAATGCCTTGGTAAAATGTTGTAAAACATGCCATTCATTGTTTACGAAGGTCGTGTGAAATCCAGCCTGCGTTACAGACACCATCTCAGGGCCCTGCTTCTCTTCTTTTCTCTCTTCCCAAATGTTCTTCAGGGCGCATGTCTTTTCAGTCTTTGATAACATTAAAGTGCAAGCTATTTACACATCTGGAAGTACGCAATACCCTCAGCAGAGAACCATGATGTGAGATGTGCAACCTAAATTTGCTTTAGGCCCTGTAGTGGGTCCCTTTACGTCAATACCCGGGTCAGGACAGATGTAGTCCTCGTGGGAGCAGTGAGGGGAAGAGGGAAGGCAAAGGAGGACAATCGACAAACAAATTCAATTAGTAAAGTTTTTCATTTTCTAATATCAAAAGTGCTGACCTGCAAATATCAGCAAATCTCTTATACAGTAATTCGTTTTGCTGGAACTCTGTAGCCAAATGACAAGATGCCAGAAAATGTCGTGGCGGAGAGAAGGAGCCTCCTGTGGCAAGCTGAACACCTGACCTCTCACTTCCACCATCTTCTGGAGAAGAAACAGTTGGATGACTGGGGGAAAAAGGGACCAGAGATGGAAAAGTGGGGTTGGGGAGGGGACTATAATTCTCTGATTCTTTTTCTATTGCCTGAAAAACTAGGGTTTAATAACCTTGGCCTCCCTTCTCCGCCGACCCCTTGAGCAAGGGGCTGGAGCTGCCCTAAGGTAATTTTCATCTCAGCTTGATGAATACATACCAAGTGCTCCTTAAATCTGTGCTTCCTGCACAAAGTGCTATGACCTCACTCAAACAGAGAGGCCCAAATGTCACAGTCAACTGGAAAGAAATCAGGACCATTGCTACGGTCTCCTGCAGGCACAAGAGATGCCAAAACGGCCCCTGGCTCTCATTGCTGTCTTCGCCACCTGCCTTGCTGTGCATTATATGGATCGACTCTCTATTTCAAAAAATGTGTTTATGCGGAGATGTTTCTTATCCTGCTGATTCTCAAGCCCATTGCTGTAGATGAAGTAATTTCTTTTGTCTGGTGCTTACTTAATATTCTGCTAACGTTTGACTTGGAAATCACAAAGTTGTACCGAAGCCTTAAAGGAAAAGCTAAGAATTCATGTTTCTTGTGCACTTAGCAAGTGTCTGACATGGTAGTAAATACTCTGTATATGAAAGCCCAGAACAAGCTGAGGTGCACGTCTTCAAATAGAAATAACAATCTAGTCTTATCTGTGGAGACAGTGTAGGATATTGATCTCATACTTTTTTCCTGTTACATTTGAAATTCTGGAAGATAATAAAGTAAAAGGTTTACCCTCAAGAAGAATAATGTATTTAAATCCGCTGCTTTGCAAACATTTAAAAATTTTCATATTTTGCTCTGGACTGTTTATTAGGAAAGCTCTGACAGGTAAGATTTGCCTTCTTTTAAACCCCATGCATTTTTGTCAGTTCATTTAAATTCATGAAAAGTAGCCCTTTTATTAACAACAATAACACAGCCCCACAAAATTTAGAATTATCAAGTCACTGTCAAAAATCTATCAGTGAATTTCTGGTGTGACCAAAGATGTAAACGTGGGAAGGCTGGTTCGGTATCGATCACTGATTCGTGTCAGCTAATGACATGCCAGAAGAAGGAATTTGCATTGGCTTCCGTCTCTCGGCTCACCTGCGGTGGTTGGGATTGGAGGAAAGGGGACCTGGGGTCACAAGCCGGGCTGGCTCTAAATCAGAGAACTGTGGAGTCAGCATTAATGTGCTGACTCATTGCAGCGACTCTGAGGCATCTCTCATCTTCCAAGTGCTTCTGAGGCATGTACAGGGAGTTGAGGGCATCAGGTGGGCCAGCGGGAAGGGGTGGCCATGGGTCCCACCATGCCATTCATGGTGGTCAAACCAGAGCTTGGAAGGAGACCTGCCCAGGGGCTCTGATTCCTTCCAAGTGCACCTTAGCAGCTGGTTTCTAAGCCCTGTCTGTTTGGACAGCTTCCAGTTTAGGAATCCCAGTTTGTTCACATTGAGTTCTTGACATTTTCCCCCAGTTCTCAGTTTCCCCAGTATAGCTTCAGATCCTGTGAGGCCCTTTAGTTTGGTGGGTGATGATTATCTGGTTCTGAAAAGTTTTATTTATTAGTTCATCTATTTTAATTTATGTTTATTTGTATTTGTTAATTTTGTATACTTATAAACATTTATTTATTTATTTTGCTGAACAGAGAACACATGCTTCAGACAGGGAAGAAGTGAGCAGTAGGCTTTTCTTAGCTCCACTCTCTATTCTTCCACACTTTTTTCTCCCAGATCTTCTGAACATGTTAGCAAGTTCTTCCTGCATTCCACTGAGAACTCGAAATACAGTTACTCTGCTCAGAAGGTAGAATAAGTCCAGTGTATCAAATGCTCAGGGTAGCATTTGAAATTTGTAAATTTCAAAAGAACAAAAGGCATAGTATTAACTTTTTAAATGATAGCCTATGTAAGAATGAAGATAGTAAGCTTATTGTGAGCTATTTGGTAGTTAATAATTTCAACAGCTTGTAGCTGAAAAGAGAGAGTCTAATTCAGTCACCCTTGCCAGCAAAAGTATCTTTTACTGCTTTTAGAGTCACAAACATGAAAACATGCAGCTTACTAAAAAATACTTTTGCTTAATTTCAACATTTTGCTTTGATTTTTAAAATTTTTATATGAAACTAATACAGCTGACAAAGAATAATGTTACTTTCAAAAATATGATTGGTTTTATAACTTATATTTGATTATACAAACTTGTATGTTCCACTAAAGGACAGTTACTAACTATGGGTGATCCTTGGGTGGCACAGGTCCACTTATTTGCACATTGTTTTCAATAAATATGTTGGAAATTTTTTTGAAGATTTGACACAATTTGAAAAATCATTTCTTTTCTTTAGCTTACTTTATTGTAAGAATACAGTATATAATACATAAATACCTGTTAATCAACTGTGTATGTTATTAGCAAGGCTTCCTGTCAACCGTAGGCTATTAGTACTTAAGTTTTGGGAGTCAAAAGTTATACATGGATTCTGACTGTGCGGGCAGTTGGAGCCCCCACTCCCTCACTGCGCTGTTCAAGGGTCAGCTGTACGTGGGTTTATAGAAGAGCAGCTCTCACAAACACCAGGGTTTCTCTGCTGCTGCGTCATCTCTAGGGACAGTAGCTTAGCAAAGGCTGGTGACTGCTGCAGAGGGTAAAGTTACTACTGGCTTAAAGGAAGGATGTGGAGGGCAAGGGCGATAGGACCTCGGGCCTGGCTCAGGGTTGTACCCTATCACTCACTCCAGGCATGAGCTCGAGACTACAGCCAAGTCTTGCATGTGCAGAGGGACACGATGCCACTTCGAGGCTGGGCTCAGGCACACACTAGAATTTAATGGAAAAATTGGTAGTTGGTGCCAGCACATGGTAGATCAGATCCAGAGACCCAGAGATGAGCTGTTCCTTTGAACCTTGGGGGCTGGTCACCGCTGCATTCAGAGGCTGGGCTGGGCAGGGAGCAACTGTGACGATGTTAGTGGTGTGCCCTGTGTCTAACCTTGGCACTTAGTGGTACTGCAGTTGAAAAAGAAAACTGACAAATTAAGAGTATAGAGAAACATCTTGAAGAATACACACTTTTTTAAAAAGACACCACCTATTCAGATATATGGCATGATAGAAATATTTTTACTCCATAAATAAGCAAAAAGTGTTTATTATTGTGCTATGCAGTGACTTTAAATAACTTATTTAATAAGAGAATAATACTTATCTGATAAATTCAAAGTAATTTTGTTTTAATTCTCTGAATATTATTATGGAATAGTAAAGAAAAAGTAAATGTCTTGGTCTACATTTAGAATTAATAAAAAGCGGAATCAGTTTGAATTCAGCTTTGAACTCTGAGTAGTTTCCTGCTAATTATTGAGAATATGAGGATCTGTGGGAAAAAGGCTGTCCAGCTAATTATAGCAGATTGTTTTCATGCATTTGCAATAAGCCTTAGTTTGCAGGCTTACATGAACAAAAACTACTTTATCAGTCTTGCCTGGACATGCTTGAGAGAAATAAAAAAGCTACATAAAAAAAATCATTACTTCAAAGTGGTATTGTGAATAAAATAAAATGCCAAGTTAATGTAGAAGAGCCTTTGAATTTGTAGATTCTTAGATTCAACTTCAAAGACTACTTTATTCTTTGGCACAAACATTTTTTTATCATCCATCCTCAAACTATTTTAGGTCATTTGTGTAGCTTCAAAAGATTGTAATGTATTCATTGATCAAGCAGTTATTGAATGCCTACAGTATACTGGGCACTGTGCCTGATGCTTGGAAAAACAAGATGTTTAAAGAGAGTTTCTAGCATGCTCAAGTAATGGCAAGATAAAGGTAAAAAGTGGAACTCCAGTGGCCAAAGATTATCCTCCCAAAGAGGAGTTTTTGTAATGGGATGAGTGGTTCAATGGGGTAGTAAAACGGGAGGAAAGTTTTGTGCCTAGTAACAATAATTTTATAAGTCTCTTATTTAAAAAAATTCCATTTAATGTATTTTCACATGTCTTCTTGGGCCATTTATATTGAAAGCAAGAACATTTTGGAAATGAAAC
This sequence comes from Manis javanica, assembly GCF_040802235.1. Classification (NCBI taxonomy): domain Eukaryota; kingdom Metazoa; phylum Chordata; class Mammalia; order Pholidota; family Manidae; genus Manis; species Manis javanica. Next base: position 8,293,611 of record NC_133164.1, read on the forward strand.
ATTCAGTATTAGATATTTGATCAAATCATATCTTTTGTTGTAATACTGCAAACAATTTCTGACTCAACACTGAATGAATGCATTAATCAACTGAGATACTTTCTCATTGTAGAGATATAAATTGTTAGATGACTTGCCCTACAGTTTTGGTCTGAAATTTAAATGAATACAAGTAGAAAACATTTGGAAAAGAGCAGAAAAAAAAAAAAAAGGGCAGGGCGTCAGTAGAGATGTTTCATAAAGAATTACCAAAAAATCTACTTGTCTACCTTTTGAACAGTTGCTATGAAACAGGTATGTTAATAGTAATTATATCCCAAGTAATGTCACAAACTAAGGTGGCTTGGCTGTCTAGGCTCCAGTCACAGATAACTTCACACTCTTAGTCTAACGCTAGGCCTAGCCCATGCAAACACGTAGCATACAAATGCAACATTTTCAGAAAGGTCAAAGCAAACTCCAAATATGTTTTATGAGGGACCTGGTAGCCTTGAGCTACAAGCCTTCTTCCTACTTGCTATCGCTGTTAAAACTCAGATTTCTCAACTGTTGTCAACTGTGTGTCAAAGGTAGGAAAGGACTGACCAGGAACAAAACTATGCCACATGTCCTTGCCAGGCTTGGAAGAGGGAAGGAAACGTTTGTCTAATTTAGAAATGATGCCCAGGGGTAGTGTTCATAGTGCAGCTTATGTGCAATTACACAATGTGCCTTGGGGGCTTTGTCTTATTTAGATATTGTTCCTTTAAAAATAGTAAGTACTAGATTATAATCATATCGTTTATTGTAATACTGCAAACAATTTCTGACTCAACTCAAAGTGAATGAATGCATTAATCAATAAAGATTTACTGAGCGCTTTTTGTGGACCACAAATAAATGGGTTGATGGAAAAAGTAGGATAACCCGTAAATTATGACATTCATTGAACAAATATCCATCAGCCCTGCCCTGGGGGTGATGCACACCGCAGAGGCCCGGGAGTGGCAGAGGGGAGTCATCCTGCGTGGCCTTTGGCCACAGAGCATTGCCAGGTGAGATGCTCATGCAGAAAAACAAAACATTTCAATGAAATTTATGGTGTTGTAAAATATACAGAGATAAATACTAGGGCTAGTGCAGCCTTTAAGGGGAAAAGAAGGGTTTCCTGGAAGAGGTGGAACTTGATCAGCTTCTGTGTGGTGGGAAAGATCTGAGAGGCAGGAATTTCTTTCAAGGGAGGGCAGATGAGCAGTGGGGGGAGAAAGGAGGAAGCCAGGGGGCGTGTCGGGAGGATGTGTTCCTGATGCGCTCAGGAGGGGGGTGCAGATGCATCTGATTAGAATAGTCAACGACTGCCTATGACTCTTGGCCCATTAAGTTAAAACCTGCACTGATGAGGTTCCTTAACTCCATCTGTGAGGCTGTTGGAGCCTGCCCTCGGCAGTGGGGCCGGTTCTGCCCTCAGTCGGCCGCTGCTTTGCTGCGGAGCCCTGTTCCAGGGGGGCGCCCTCTCCGTGGCCCCTGCTGGCCTTGTTGGCCTTGCAGTATCTGCCGTGGCTTCATGCCCTGTCCTGGCTGTAGTTACTCTGGGCAAATCACTCGCTTTCTCTTTGCCTTCATTTTATCATTTGTAGAGTCTGAACAACAATAATTTGCACCTAATTGGAAAATGTTAAGAACATTTTCAACCGGGCCTGAAAGTTACTAAATGCTATAGAAGTACCAAAAAGTATCAAAGTATTAGTTTGGCTAGTTTACAAAGATCTGTCTTAGCCATTACCTGACTAAACAGCCTAGAATAGTGGCAACTTGTGAAGGAAATCATTACAAAAACAGCTTAATAAAAAAATAGAAAAAATTTAGGGCAAAGCTTGTGTGGTATTAATTCTTAGTGTAACTTTTCAGGTTATTCAGGAACCAGGTTTATTTACTGATGTGATAAAAATGCCACCTAGTATTTATCCCACCAACAATTAGTTCATCCTACTTCTAGAATTGCATGTATATTAATACTCCCAAGAGAGTTACTTTTCTATACCTTTTAGTATCCCCCCAAAAATAGCTACCATGATATATTTCATGTAACACACACATGTACAATCTGGAAATTCTCCTTAATTAAGTAGTGAAAGATTCCTTGAAGCAACATTCGTAACTAGAAGAATAGTTTTAATCTGGGCACCAAGAACATTAGTCAACTCACCAAAGGGACTGTTATGGAGTTACGAATATTATCCTTTGCTCTATGAAAGATTTCCTGTGACATGAGGAGGGTACAAGTTTTTAGCTGTAATTTCTAAATGAATAAACTTGTTCAATTGTATGGTCTTCCAAGATTTATTCTTTCTTTTTATCTTTCATGCCTTTGGTGATTCTCCCCTGCCTTTTGCTCAAGGTGGTAAGACTCATGCACACACACACACACACACAGTTTAATTCCATTTTTTACATGAGTAATTGTGAGAGCTGCTTGTACCGTTTATTCTCCTGTTGCTCATATTAGGCAATGGGTAAACTTTAGCCAAAGAATAATTCGGTAATGAGCTCTTTCTTAGGACTTTGACATATTTATCCTCATTACGTGCCTTATGTATCCGGTAACCGTCACTCATTCCCTTAGTCAACAGAGTTTGTTGAGGACTCAGTTCCTTAGATTCCATCGTGGGGTGATGAGCAGATCAAGACAATCTTAGGAAGTTTTATGATTGTTCTTTGTGAAAGAGTTGAGATTTGGAGAGTCTCAAGTAGGCTACCTGAAGCACACTTCTAGGTATGCATAGTTGTTTCCTGGAGTTTGAGATGGTCCTGAGGGTACCAGCGTACGTCAGGATACTGCTCTCTCACTGGGAAAGGAAAGAGCCATTGACTGTAGTGCTTCCTGAAGTTCTGGCACCAGCACTGTCGTGTATGCCCCTCTACCCATCACTTTTTTTTGGTCATAAAAACAGTATTCAAGATCATCTAGTTACACCCAGTTATACCATGTGAATGTAAATGCCAACAATGATTGACTGCCCACTGCATTCTAGTACTTAATATGCATTATTCCTTTTAAACCCTATGTTATACTGCAGTGTGCATATATTATCTTCATTTTGCAGTGGAAACATTGAGACTTGGAAAATTTACACTACCAGTGAGTGGCAGTTTTAAATTTAAGGCTTAAGAAATGATCTAAATTGTTTAATGTCACTTAATGCCTCCCTTATGAGTACATACATTAGAGAAATGTAATTTTGATAGCATCTTTTCAGTGTAGCATGATTAAAGTAGATAATGAGTTCAGATAAATATTTCAGTATAAACCTTTGAAAATACTTGTATTTTCTAAGAATGGTTGGAATCTGCACTACATTGAAGGATATGGAAAAATAAAACATTGCAAAGCATTATTTTTTCAGTGTGAACTTTTAGAGAATGCTAGCAGAGCAGTTCCTTCTGGTTTGCTTAATATGTATCACCCATATTCTCATTCACATTCATCAGGTCTTTAAGCCACCATGTCCCCACATAGGTTCTGTGATATTATAGGAGGGACTACGGTTCTTCCCCACTCTCTGTTCTTTCTTCTTTTGTGATAATTTCTAAGGAAGAGGTGGGTGGCTTATGTGATGGTCTGTAAGGGATGGGCACAGGAGGAGGACAAAGATCGGGATCCCTGGTATCTCGTGAATTTAGTCATGGGTGGAGCTTATCAGTCATTATATGGCTAGAAGGAGGCACTGGGTTTGCAGTGCAAATGTATGGTTTTGTTTCTTGGTTTATAGTTCTGAGGGCTGCCTGGTGGAGGAAGGTAACTCCTATCCAGGTCATCCGCTGTTGCCCCCTCTGGTCGGGACATACCGTCAGTGAGCTGTTTGGTGAGATACCTAAACGGACATGTGCAGCATGCCTTTGGCAAATAACGGGTCTGTAGGGGGGGGACATGAGACACCTGGAGGCATAGGTTGGGGAATCATTTGCAGTGATGGTTGAAGCACGGAATGTACACAGGGAAAAACAGATGAAACAGGTAAGAACTGGAAAACAAACCATTTCAGGCAGTTGTGGAGGAAGAAGGGCTATATCGTGACTCAGAAGGTAGGATCAGAGTAATTAAGCAATGGATAGGAAAACAGAATTGTTAGTCTGGGTAATTAGGAAGTCGGTGCGCATGGTGGAGAAGAGCAGGTCGCATAGAGGGGTGGTAGCTGCTTCGAAGAATGGCTGACTTTGCAGAGGGAGATGGTGCGGGGCCCACTAGCTCACAGTTCTCATAGGGGGGCCGCTCTCGCTTCCTCTTCGCCGGACCTTCCGAAATCCTGAAAGGGGCAGTGGTGGCACACAGGCCACGGGGCAGCACGACCACCCTCCGGACACCCTCCGAGTCCACTCTCAGGAAGCCCGGCGTGATGCTACTGCGTTTGTAGCCAGTAGAAAGAATGTCTTGCTTTTCATTAAAACAATGGCTCAACTTAAATAAGAATGCGTCTAAAATTGTTTTGCCTGCACCTTTGTAAAGATATTACTTTCAAAAGTTCAAGCATTTGGAGACAAATAGACGTCTGTGGCAGAACTAGATGAAATTCAAATCCGATTCCCCGAGCACCTTGGGACGTCGCCTCTTGGTCCTGCTGCTTTATGCTTGTCTGCCGGAGACGGCTTCCGGTCACGCAGGCAGCCCTGGTGTCAGATCCCTCTGCGCCTGACAGAGTTGATTCAGGCTCCTGACTCCACACTTCAGGAAGCTCAGCGGCCTCCCCACAGTTTCCATTACTGCCCAGTGCCTCATGTTCCTGTGGTCAGCCTGGATCTGTTTCCACATTTCTGCTGAGCTCTGTATCTCATTTTTATTTCAGCTCCTGGAGCTATTCTAATTTTTCTGTCCCATGCACACTCAGAAGTGAAACCCAAACCCCCATTCAAACAAGGCATGGGTGTGTGTCATGGCTTTACTGAAGGTTTGCAATGATGAAAGCAGGTGTTTAACTGGGGCACCAAGCTTTGACTTTGTGAATGACTGAATGCCCTGACCTCCCTGCCACTTGCATTTCTTTTACCGACTTCCTTTTCTGCACCATTAAACTTTCCACTGTGCTGCCACCCTCTGCTCCCCCGCTGTCACTGACCACTGGCCCGTCCTCCTCCCTGGATGCCCCTCCACCTCCCAGAGTCTGCTAACATCTCACGGAGCATGCAGTTATCACTTGACTTGGCTATGTTCACACAAAACATTCCCTCAGGTCACACTGCCCTGCTTAAAGCAGTCTCTCTAGGCCTTTTCCTCAAAAAAGACACTTCTCTCCCTTAGGGGAACTCTGGTGCCAGCTGTTAAATGACATTTTTTTCAACCTGCTACATAATTTTTAAAAGATAAATATGTTATTTATCTTCAGTGTCTGCCATGCCTGGATACTGCTGAAATAATTGCCTATTTTCCTGCAGTATGGCATCTAAGTAGGGACTGTTATTTGAACAGAGTGAATAAAGGAAATAATAATTTAATATGCACACGGCTGTATCCTTAATATACTCAAATGATGCTTGTAACTGTTATTACCCTGTATAGAGCTCTTTCCCTGAGGTATTCAATCATGCACAGAATGTAGCTTTAGTCTTCGTCTCTAGTTCCAAGGCCGTCTGTTTCCAGGAAGATGTAAACTCCGCGAACAATCAGTGTACATTGGGGGGCAGGCTCTGAAGGCATCGTGAGTACTCAGGTGAGAAGGAATGGCTGGGTACTTCTCAGGGGAGCCCAGGTGCATTTCAAATAGTTCCCAGAGGATTTTATTCCAAACAAGATGCTAACAGTTACAATATAAAAGCTTAGACTTTTAAACTGTGTTGTTTCCTAGGTTTTATTTTTGTTTGCTTTTCTGAGGGCAGCAAGGCAGAGAGAAAAAAAATCATTTAATATACATTAGCCGCTGTTGCTTTATATGTGGTATTTGGTTGGTTTCATCCTCACATAATACCAAGAGAGAGGTTAACATCCCTATTTTCCTATTAGAAATGGGACACTTACAGCAGTGAGTGAGTGGCTAGATGGTCGCATCAAAAAAGGGTGAAGTTAGGATTCATCTCATGTCCAAACTCACCGTGGTGGCTCCGAATATGGAAATCACGATTCTCCGTGATGCACTTCTTGAACTTAAGACTTTGTTTTCCTGTTCTTTCTCTCAAAAAATATGACAGAATGTAGATTGTAATTCCACAAGAGGAGGAGTAAGACAAATGTCATTTGTAGGGAGAATAAAGCTGTTTCAATGAAGAAGTTGAGTCACTAGGACTATTTTCCTTTGTACATTTTTTTCTTCTAAAACTGCTCATTTTCCAAATACACCAGTGTCCCTGTTTTTGCATGCCATTAAAAAAAAAAAGGGAAATACATTAAAATAAAATGTTTAATAAAATGTGATCTTGCTTTTTAGGGAGATGGTCTATTGACTCCTTCAGCGCAGGGTCCAGGGACCCAGATTCCTGGTCTGAGAGCCCGACGCATGTCGTGTTAGCTGTGTTAACTGAGGAAAGTCCCAGAGGCTTCTTTCTGTGGCTCAGTTTCCTTTTCTCTCTAAAAATGATAAAAGATAGGAATAGTCATATGTCATAAAGTTATTGTGAAGATTGAAAAGTGCAAATATGTGGAAATGCCTAGGACAGTGTTTGGTATATAGTAGGGGACCTATCAGTTTATGAGGACTCTAAGTTCTGAGGAATGATAGACAATGGTAATAAAAAGCCGAATAATACCTGACTTACAGTTGCCATAGTAAGGAGAAAACTCTGGCAACTGAACTGATTAAATATAACATGTACATTTTGTTAAAATGTTGCTAATTGTAGAGTGACTATAATAGCCAAAAGATGGAAATAACCTGAACCTCCAACAATAGAGAAATAGTTCAACAGGTAAGCTTACATATGATGGTAGCGACCCAAATATCAAGTTTTCACATAACACGTTTCTGCATAAGTGTATTCTGTGGAAAAAGGATTGAAACACTGTGTGAACCTTAATAAAACTATTGATCCTTTTATCTATCTGTGTCTACATATACATATTAAGGACTGGAATGAAATATGGCTGTATGTCAGTCATAGGAATCTCTCGATAAAGTGGTATGGGCAGTTTTATTTTTGCCCCCAATTTTCTTCTGCAAGTTCCCCAAACTATTAGAGTCATAAAATACCATTGAAATGAAATAAAATAAAAACTGAATCCAGTTGATGTATAAGCCACAAAATGCATCATGTATATTGTCACATCATGTTTCTGTCCTAGTCACTTTGTGCAGAGCCATCACAGGGGAGCGCTGCTCTGTGTTCACATGTGGGCTCAGCGCACCCTTCATCATCACACCCCAGAGCAGACGGCACCGGACCGTCCGTATTTGGTGGGATGTGATTCCCTCTTTCACAGTTGCTGTTTGCTTTCAATCATTTAGCTTCAAAATTAACGAGTGAACATCATGATAGCAGCAGAGAGGAATTTTGCAGTGTAGTGTATTTCCTGGAGTTTAATGAAACATTTTTTTGTACATAAAGTGTATGTCAAGTAAAGCTTGCTTTTGTGGGGGGTTGGGTCTCAAAATTCTGCATTTTGAATATCTTGATTTTGTTTTCTGAAGGAATGAAGCATTTGAACATATGCCCAGCCACCCCTGTTTAATCTACCCAGTATGCTAATTGTTAAATGCTTTAGGTTATAAAAGAATAACTTTAGGAATGGCTAGGCATTGATGTCATTATATTTGTTGCTTTGTTTACTCTTAACTTAGGAGTTAGATTTCTGGAATTTTTAACCTGTTCTGATGGACAAACCCTTGAACCTCAGGAGACGGTCGCCAGTTCGCTCCGTAATTCTGCACCAGTTGTTTTAGTTCCTGGGTCTCTGTTTTTTCTGCTGTGACAGGCAGCGTCTCCTAAGGGGCTGCAGTCATTACTGAACTGCCTTATTTATTTCCTTAGAATTCAGTTATGGAACCTGGCAGCACAGACACTTGCCCTGAAGAATGGGTGGGTCCCCACTTGGACTGCAGTTCTTCAGGGGACTCTTCGAAGACCCCTGTCTACTAAGAGAAGCATTTACTCTAAGGGTCACATCTGGTTCTGGGCCAATCAATTTGCAAAGTGAATTGAGCAGATATGATCCCAGCCATGTGTTGTTTGCAATCTAACACAGATAATAATGACCTCCACAAGGAGAGTAAGGATGCAAATTTAAAAACTACATGCCTGAAGTTAGATTGATTGCATAAATAGACTAAGAAGTCACCCAATGCAGGAGCACCTCTGTGGGTTCACTTCAGCAGATAGAAACACATTTCAGAGAAGAATTTGAGCACTAAAATCAGTGGAAAAAGTGTATTCGGCACTCACTGTTTTTTTTTCCCCCTTAATGAGATCTGGTAAATAACTAGTCTGTCGGCTGCAGGATGGGCTGGAGGTGAGTGAAGCTTATGAGTGACCTTCTAAGTGACCTCAGGGGGCATGGCGTGGAGCCGGTGTGCTGCTCCCTCAGGTGATGGGGTGGGTCAAGTCCGCTGGACATTCCCCAGGGGAGGCGGGGAGTTTGAGACAGGGAACCGATAGCAGGACAGTTTCTCTGACATGATAATGAGTGGTGGCTCTTCCAAGTTTTGGATAACTTGCAGCTTATACACAACTTTAGAATTTAACAGGAATGTATAAACTAAAGGCCATGAGATATTGCAGTTGTTTAAAATACGAATATGAAGTCGATGATGATTTCTAAAATAGAGTTTCTTGACAGTCATTCTAAAATAGAATTTCACCAGCCAAAATCTCTCTGTTGTCTAGCATCTGTTTAAAAATAAAGCTAGTAAAAATTGGCCATATTTTGGTAGTGTGGCAGCTGATAAAATTAATGTATAAAAATACCTGAACAGATGAAATAATTGAAATTAAAAAGAAAATGCCAGGCAAAGTATTAACTTTTGTGCCACTCTTCTAGGTTGTATGCCTTTCGCAAGCATCTCTGGCTTCAGTCTATACTTCTTGGCCTCCACTAAGTTTCTAAAGGTGACTATTGGCACGGATACCCATGAACAGGCTACCAAATCAGTCAAAGCTACATTCTCCTGTTAGTAATGGCAACATGAAGACTTTGTATCTCTAATTTCTTGCATCATTTACTGTCAACTTTAAAATGTCATGTTAGTGTTAATCATTGTTAGTTTAAAATGTCAGGTTAGTTAATCATTCGTGTGTTTCTAGTTGCTTATATAAGGTATTGCCTAAATAAAAGAAAATTCTCTGACAATATTAAGGGCCAAACACATATAACTGTGTGATGTTTCAGAAAGAAGATTATGTATGCCATGACAGTTATGTGTTTTTTAGGCAAGATGAATAATGCACCAAAAGCTTTAAAGCATTCCTTAAAACAGGATAAAGAATTCTTTGAACTGACAGTGAACAATCTTTTCAGAGCTGTAGAACTTTTGTTTGATGGTCTGCAGCAAATCTAATAAAACTTAAAAAAGGCTCCATAGTCTAAATATATCAGTAGTTTGGAGAAGATTCTGAGAGATCTCTGCTGAAACAATCTTGATTTAGTGATCATGAACTAATTATATATGTGTGTGTGTATCTATAGATGTATACTGTTATAATTTTATCTATGGTTTAATACATTTTTCAAATGTATAACTATAATTTTTTTCAGTTTTACTAATACATTTATTTAAATAAGACACAGAAACATCTACTGATAAACTACAAACCAAAGCGATACATTGTTTTGCATAAAGACATTGATGGTAACTCAAATACTGTGCAGCACGGTGGCTAAAATTAAACAGTACATGATGTAATATTAATACATAATATGTAAAAAGGATATATATATATAAACAGATATTGTAAAATATATATTATAGCTATGATATATTAAATATTTAAATGTAAGATGTATAAAATACTATATATAACATAAATATACTACATATATTATAATATGTATTAATTTCTAGGTTAGGCAGATAGAAATTTCCAGAAAGTCCTAGTTAATATAACTCAGTAGTTAACATAAAAGCACAATTATTGAGACCTCCTCTGTGCAATGGTGTTCACTTATATCTCCCATGTGATCCTCAGGACAACCTGGAGTTTCCACGTTACTAATGATGCACTAAATCTCAGACTGAGTACCTTGCTGAAAAACATTCTCTTGAGTCTAACTCCATAGCTCATAGGTGTTCCATGTCAGGGCTCCTTATAATGGCTTATTCCACTTTTATCTTTGCACAGTAGTAAGGTTATAGCTCAAGAAGGGGATATAATGATAAATTTCAAGAACATTTGAAATGTAATATGCAAAAATCATTTAACATAATTCTTCCTTTTTCTAGTCTTGGGAAGATTGTAGAGGGAGTTAGATTGGTGGTAGAGTAGTTTATTAGGCTAGTAAGAGGTGGATATTATCACCAAATTTTGGACTCATATCACAGGACAGGACATTAGAAATGCCATTTCTGCTCTAGAATCTAGGAGTTTATCAGTCCAAAGGTCTGAGACTCAAATTCTATATCTGATGTTCTTTGCAAGACTTCTTCTGTAAGCCATGAGGATTGTTGACAAGTTTCCCAGTGGAGTGTCTTCATGTCTGAATGCTTATTTAGCTCATTATCTCAAATTCATTTTTATATTCTTTACTTTTCAGATATTTCAAAAGCTGTTTTTAATTTCAGGATTAGAAGAGGAATCCCTGTAATTCTAAAAGCAAAATTTTTCAGAGATTGTGAAAAAGAAAGAATATTCCTAGTCTATATGTCATGATTCAAATTCTTCATTAGACACTGTATTTTTGCATATTTTTAATTTATAAAAAATACCAAGGATAAACCATTTGTAATTTTAGAGTGACAAAAGAGAAATGTTGGCTCCACAGGCAGGTGAGTGGCTTCTCAGGTAGTACAGTAAGTATTATCCACGAGGAGAAAAGTTAATCTTTGTCATTTGATATGCAACAAGGAAGCCATAACCTAATCACTCAGGAGAAAATGATTCAAATATTTGCTAAGATTCAGTTACAGGAGACATGCAATCTTGATATGTTCCCATAAAGTCAATATACATTTAATTATGTATATTTTATGTGCATATATATGAGTTGAATGCTATCATCATCATTATCTAAATAATTTATTAAGTATTGATGAGTAAAAATAAAACAATAAACTCTGTATCAGGCACGAAGTGTATAGGCGTGGTTTTTGAACTCCGTAGCAGAGAATCAAAGACATAATGTGCCAAGTCGGACATAACCAGACGTAACCATGGGTTCAATTAACAGTTTTCACTGTTTCCTTCACCAAGGGCTCCTTTTAGTGTGCATGTGTTTGGACCCTTTATTTGACACGTTTTAACCTCTAAACAAGGTTGCATTTTAATGGCTTAGATATATAAGTGTTAACCAGAGCGTCTGGGCAGCTTTAGAAAATAGGCATTTTATTCCTTTTGATCTTACTGATCTTTTGATCTTCTTCTTTTGATTCTTATTCTTCATCTGCCTTTTGCTGGATCCAACATTCAAAAACCCAAACCAACAACGTTCTTGCTCTAATTAATGTTATAGTTAGTGTGTATGTGTGTGTGTGTGTGGGGGGGGGGGAATAAATAAATAGTTCAGCTGATAACATTCCACATCTACGAGAAAGAAACTTGAAGTTGTAGTTGGCTTGCCTAAGATTTCACAAATATATGTTGCATTTCTGTACAATTAAAAAAAAGAAGTCTTTCTGACTCCCAGCGGTACAGGTACCCCTATGATGACATTCATTGTGTTAAAACAGTTACATATCTGGAGATGTTACTATAGTAAGTACCCAAAAAGAATGCTTGAGGAGAATGTCTGATAACAGAAATGGCAACCTGAAGCGGGGTCATCCCAGGCAGGCAGGAGTGGACAATGGCAGCCGTGACAGACGCAGTACGGAGCATTCATTGTGAGCCAGATGCTTTTTGCAAAAAAGTGTTTACCATTCTTAACAAAACCCCATGAAGTAAGCATAAATTTTACCATTGTTCATATGAGAAAATAAAACCTGAGAAATTGGGTAATTTGCTCAAGGTCACGTGGTTGGAAGTGGTAGTAACTGGATTTGAATCCCGTTCACATTGCCCCTTGACTGGATTTGGCTTTCTGCAAAGCAGGGAGTTATTGGGAGTAAGTGAGAAAACAGAGAGGGAGGAAAAGGACAGAGAAAGAAACCTTTAGTTGAAAGAGGAATTAAAACTGGACCCATACAAAAAGAAAGGAAAGGTGAAGATTTTTACGTTGAGTGAAGAGTTGACTGTGATTTAGCAATACAGCCTGGTCATCAAGAAAGCATTAAAAATCACTCCATTTTGTATGCTAAATTTTAGGTGTTATACATTAGTACACACAAAATATCTGTTACTAAAATTAAGAGATTGGGCATGGAGAAGGTAACTATTTTTTAGCTCATTCTTTAGATCACCAAATTTACCTTTTCAGCAAATGCAATGTTTATTTTTATCATGTGGTATAAATGAATGCCTTTAGTCATTTTGGCAGGAGGCCATTCTAAATCCTATGAAAGCCACATCTGAACAGGTGGCGAATCTTCAGGTTTCCTCTTGGTGAAGGCTGTGCACAAAAAAGGAAATTGCATGTTGTGGATTAATTCTGTCTCATGCTGCTCTTTCTTTTTCTCATGAATTCTATTTCCTATAAACACCATTAGTTGACAGATTAGTAGTTGCTATTATTAGCCAGGTTAGGTATATTTTTTTAGTGTCCCTGTCCAAAAGTCACTCAGCACGGTTTGAACCACACCATATGTCCAGTTTGCTACATTTTTGTCAAGAGAATGTAATGCAGCAAAGTCCCACATATTCCCTTCAACTCCAGGGAAAAAAAAGTTAACCTTTTTTCTAAGGACAGATATTGAGTTATTGAGTTTAGCTTTCTGTCACTGGTATTTATTCATCTCATGACAGGTCCTAAGATAGGATTTCCACAGTGACAATCTAAGCTTTATTTTTTGAGGTGTTCATCTTTGAACTCATCAGATATTTTCAAAATGAAATCCAAATGGATTTAAAATTAGGATATAAAAATCTGATGAATTTACAACCTTGCTTTAAAGTAAGAGGAATATAGTACAATGGTTAAGAGGCAGGGCATTCTCTGTCCATGTGACATAATTCAGATTCTGGCTGTATCACTCAGTGAGTACTTGTGTGACTTTGGGCTAGTTATTTAATCTTTCTCTCAGTTTTCACATCTGTAAAATGGGAGTGATGACAAGTCTATCTTTTCTACTGCATGGTTTCCTGTGTGTGTTTGTGCGTGAAGTAAATGAGTTAATACATATAAAATATTTAGAACGGTACTTGGTGTGTGGTAGCCATTCAGCACATGTCAGCGTTTATTCCTACCCCTGCTACTGTTACTATGTACTCCCTTAGGAATATTTACTATGTACCTAATTTGTGACAATTACTGGGCTACAATGACGAAGAATTTACAAACAATAATAAGCTGTAGCTGTCCATCAGCTTATATTCTACTGGCTGGAGACAAGTAATAAACAAGTCATACACAGAAAAAGAAAACTCCATCAGATAAACAACCAATAGGAAATGCATAAATTAACATGGGTGTTTGTATTGAATGATGGTGGGGGGAACTTTAGTCTGAGTCTGTGACATTTAGAGTTAAATCTTTATAGTAATAAAATGCAAGTGTAGAAGATGTCAGGGGAAAAACATTTTAAGGGGAGGAAATTGCTGGAGGGAGTGGGCAAAGGGGAGCGTCAAAAAGGTTGGCCAGGGACAGCTCATTGAGAGCAGATGGGCCAGGAGAAGCAATCTGCATTTTATTTATATGCAACTGAAAGCCACTGGAGAGGAGAGACCGATCATATTTATATTTAAAATGATTCTTTCAAGTTTGGGGTTGAGAATAGACTATTAGGTTGGGGCACATGAGGAAGCAGAGACCAGGTAGGAGGCTGTCAGCATGGGCTAGGTGAGAAAAGAGGGGGCCTTGTCTGTGGAGGTGGAATGAAAAGGAAAGAGTCCAATTAAATTTTAAGGATTATTTTTATGCCATGCCCTCTACTTGACCACCTACCAGACAGACACCCCACAGCACTGGATGAAGGCAATCATAATTCATCACATATTTATTTATTGAACACCTGGACACTATACTAGTTATTGGGGTTTTAAACTTTTAGTCTGGTAGGGAAAATGGACACATTAAAATAAGTATGATGCGATGTGATAATGATCTCGGTAAGTATGAATGAGAGGCATTGGTATGCACAGCATCTCACTTGTCTGGGCTGCTCACAACTCACTGAAGCAGGGACATCTCTAGCTTCCAGTGGCATGTAGTTTGCCATGTTGTGGAATGGGCAGAGATGCACTCCGGGCAGGCAGTGGAGGGGCATGACTCAGAATTACCAACATCCGTTGTGTATCTGGGGAGAAGTACTCAACTTATGTGACTACAGTGTAGCAAGTGGACAAGAGTAAGAATTAGGAAGGGAACAATGCACATGAGAGAGTTTTATTTTGTAGCAAAGAAAGAGTCCTGGGGATCTGGTGAATAAATACGAGATACAAAAATAAATAAATATTTGATAAAGATTCAGGATGTAACCTAAAAAAAATTCACCAGATGCCAAATGAACCAATAACTGTGTATTTTAGTTTTAATTCCAATAACGATTTACCTAACAAGGAAGGGCAATTGATGGAATCGTTCATCCACAGAACAGCATGAAACCAGTAACATCTCTGCAGGGCATGCAGAGTTAAAGTGTTAAGATGAACACAAAAAGTTTGTCCATTATAAATCATGTTGACTACTTACTGTAAAAACGTTTATTCACTCATTTCTTTTAACAAGTAGTGTAAGCATAGAAGTAATACTTCAGTGTCTTTATTCAGTGGCAACCACAATTACTACTGGTGTTATATAAAATGTATTGAACACAAAACGTTTTAAAAGCACTTTGACAAAATATATACACACACATTAGTTGCTACAAATATGAAAAAGGACTAATATATATACTATGTCATGAATTTATATACAACAATAAACAGGCAAAAATATTAAGACACAAATGCACAATAATTTGTGAAAGAATAATTTAGAAAGAAGAAAAACAAATGGCTAAGACATAATGCAATGTAATGTATTATATATTTATAATATAGTCATAATGTCTATATGTTTACCTTTTGGTTGAAAGTGTGTGACTTAATATTCAACTTGTATTATTTATTGAATGAACTTCCTAGGAAGCAGTTTGACAATATGTATAATCCTTATAAGTTTTTATATATTTGCTAAGTAATTCTGTTTCTGAGAACCTAGTCTAAAGAAATGAACCTAACTAGGAAAATATTTATGTAGAGTAATTATTTTGTAACTATAAGGAATTGAAAGCAGCTTGAATTTCCAACTGTAGGGAAGTGTTCTGGGAATCATTGGTAAAGTCACTTCATGTAGTGATATAGATTTTGAAATAAGATTTGTGAAAAATATGTAACATGGGAAATGCTTCTGATATAAAATGAGGTAAAAAAATCAAAGCAGAATTATGTTTAGGCTTAAAAAATGTGGAATATCTTAGAGAATGCCATCCACATTGAGAGACATTTTCAAAGCTAATAAAAGGGACTTTGTTATACAACTGTGGTCAATTACTAGTCCATGCAGTTTGTGATATAGTCACAGGAATTGTCTTAACTGTTGAATTCACATATATCCACTTGGGCTTCACCTAACACGTTGGGGTTTTTGCTTTTCCTGGCAAGTTATTTTTCATTATGCATACTTGTGCCTAACAAATCTTTTACTGCCTGTTTCAGACCACCTTTTCTGCATGAACCAAACATTAAGCTTGAGTTATGCTTTTCTCTGCTGAGTATTATTTGAGAAGTTTAATCACTTAATGAGAAGGTTCTACTTCTCCAGATAAGTTCTATTAGATGATGTGGTATAAAGTCTAAAGCTTATCTTGCCAGCATAAATGACATCTTTATCTTCTTGGTGACTTACTGAAACATCATCTTGTTATAGAAGCAGATAAAATTTGTTGCCATGGTGAGTTTATCATTGGACTTATCATAAATTTAGTCAGGCTTTTGATGTAAATATTGTTCTTAATTTGTTTATGTTTGAATAATATACTGTGTTTTTACCCATATGTTTTGTGATCTAAAGATGAGTGCAAGACATTTCCAGATGACATTTGTATCTGTTTAAAATTTTAATCTAAATGATTGAAATTATAAAATTAACATGTTCACTCTAAAAGTTAAAACAAAACAGTAATGGAAAGTGAAATTCTCCTTTTCTCTTCTTCTCATTATTCCCTGCTTCCTTCATGAGGGCCTCTACTGAGATTTTCATGTATGCTTTTATATTCTAGACATTTTCCTGTATAAAGAATGTAATATGTACATGTAATATGTTTTACTTATATAACCTTTATCCATAGTTATATATCTTGTTTTTATACACATGAGATCATAGCATAATATTCTTCATTGTTCTCTTTTCACTTAAAGCAACGTTTTGGAAAACTTTTCAATTAGTCATTTTTAGACCCTTTTTACAATTTTTCACAGCTACACATTATTCCCTTGAATGGATTATTATGAATTACTCTACTAATTTATAAAGAGTTAGTCAATGATGTTGGGTTTCTTCAATGTGTCTAGATGTGTGCTGGGTGCTAGATACCTCCCCACAAGACAGACAAGATCTCTGTCCTTGAAGTCTTCACATTTTTGTGCCCTTAAAGATTTGTATTGCCTTCAGTTTTTCACTATTACATTTTTTCTTTTATGAATTTATTCTATTTACATTTGTTGATTTAATAGGTGTTTTTGGTCTTATTCTGATGTCTTAGAATGCTGTATTTCATGATGTATTGCTTCCATTCTTACCTATTTTTTTAGATAAATTGACTACTTTTTGGGTGCTTGTTTGGGTTAAAAATATTAGCTGAACCAACCAGTTTCTTTTAGTTGTTTTCTTAATATTCTGAGGTAATGACATTTTAATAACCATTTCTTGATTATTAAATTTATACAGTTTCTGCCTGCCTTGAAAAATAAGAGAATTGCTGTGTATATTTTATTTCCTAACTTTAGTGTTTTACATTATTATTTTTATGTTATCAGGGATGATAACATTTGAATTCTGTTTTGCAACCATAATTCCCATATTTATTCAGATCTAGTTTTTCACTTATATGGATTCAGCACAGTACCTTCATAAGGTACACATTATTTTGATTTATCACTTGGTTGGAGATTATGTATGTATAATATATACAACATTTATATAATTGATATATAATTTTTTAAAGAGTTGTCAATAGGTTACTTATGCCCTTGAATGTTTAAAAGTTAATTTATCTTGTCTATATATTAGACTCAAAAATCATGGCTGAGTATAAAATTTGGGAGTCGTGTATTTTTTCTGTTAGAATTTTGTAGGCATTTCTACCCTTAGTTGGTCATTAACAGTTGATGTGGAAATGTCTAAGGCCTGCCTGAAATGCTCCTAATTTACTTTTTCTATGTTACACTGTGCCAAGCAGAGTGTTAGGTGCTGGACGCACAAGGATGGGAAATCTGACTCTTTGATTAAGAAGCTCCCAGACTAGGGGGTGGTTGAATTCCAAGTTAGTGTCTGGCTTATGGGCATCATTCTAGCCAAAAGTTTTGAATAGAAACTTCACTTTTGGACTGAGGTCAAGTAACTTCACTAGAATATTAAATTTTAATATTTTGCATAATTTCTTTGTAAATGCAACATGACTTTAATTTCAAGTCATCTTTTATTTTAAGAAAGATTTCTTGTGTTGAATTTTTGAATTTTTGTTTTATTTTTCTTCAGAATATCAATTTTGCACATTTGAACTTTGTCTTCTTTAACTATTATTTTCTCTTATGAGTTCCTACTTTTATTCTTTTAATTTTGTTTGGTATGATTTGATTTTCAAGTTTGCCCTTTGTGTCCTATTGCTTTGAGCAGTGTATATTCTGCTTGCTGTTTGAAGCATAGATTTCATATGGAAAATGGTTATACTGACATTTTTCAATTGTTTTCATGAAACTGTTCAGTTCACTTTTTATCTTTGTCACCTTTGACCCCCTTCTATCTCTTTTATATTTTTCTTTAATTTTTCTTTAATTCTTTGTCCAGATTCATATTCTTGTTAGATCCTGTAAGAGTATCATATGATTTAAATTTGCTTCTCCTTACTGGGGGCACTTCTTTCCTGACATGCAGTGTTCACCTGATCTGTGCTTCTGTGTGTCTGTCTGTCTCTGTTGATGTTCTATATTTTGTCTTTGGGGTGAGCAGATCACGCACACAGATTAGGCTTGTTGTTATCAAACATTTAATTTAAATCACATATTTTTTATATTGCAAATCACTCCCCTGGTGGATCTGGTCAGCAGCTCCAGAGAGGGCTGTCTTCTCTCTTCTGCCCTCCTTACTGCATATGGGGAAGTTTCTTTGTTTTAGGAGTCTTAGTGGAAAAAATTCTAGATGGCCAATGTGGGTCATCCATCCTTAGCCCCGTCTCCTGCTATTCTTGGAGTTGGAAGTTGACCTTAGCCTTTCTCACCCTTACTGAAAAATCAATAATAGTCATTTTTGAACTTACCAGTTACTTTTAAGAAATCTTCATGTTGGTTAAGAACTAAAAAAGTCTGAATTGTCCACAATTTCTTCTTTCATTTTGTTCCAATTCTGTTGTATTTTACAATAATTTTCTTAGTCTTTCTTTTAGGGTTGTCATAGCTTCTTAATTTTGCTGTAGTTGCATTTTTATCTTATTTTAAATTACTTCTATTACTTTTTGTGAGTGGCAATGCAGGGAGTAAAATATGTTTTTGTTCTTATATTTCGCAGAACTCTCCATTGCTATGCTTGAAAGTGGATAATCAAAGTAAATATTTGTATTGATTTAAAACCATATATATGTTTTAGATCAAAATAAGATAAAATAAAAATAAATATGTTATATATATATATATGAAGGTGTTTTCAATCTGAGGGACAAATATTTTACATACATATAATAAACACACACACACACACACACACACACACACACACATAAATACAACTCCCCTCCCACCCTGCCCCCGGATTCTAATTTCCTCATTTACCAGCTGTGATTCTTCTATGTTTCTCAGTCAGCTGAAATGGGCAGAGCATTTATTTTTGGCCAGCTTTTGGGCTTTCAGTGGGAGCCTACATAATATTACTTTACCAAGTTAGAGAACTGGACTTATGCCTCCATGACAATAGTAGATGCTAATTTTAGGAAAAGAGAGGAAGGGTAAAATCTTTTCAAACATCAATTTTGGGTTGGTATCAGTGCTCAACCCTTCATTATTCTATGTAATTCTAGTAGGACTCTTGTTAAGAAAGGTGTTTTTTCCTTTCCTATATATATAAGTATCATGTAGCTTAGACGGTGTTAAGCTGTTGTCCAACATCTCAGAACTGGTAAATGGCAGAGCTATGATTCCAGCTCTTTCTATCTGAATATACCAAAAAAGTTGGTTTCCCAGAGTGTATGTGAGAAGTACATAAGGAGCTCTTTTGAAAATCCAGATGACCAGGACTACCGCAGATCTTCTGAAAAAAGTCTCGGGGGTACAACTTGTGTATACATTTGTATATTCCGTGTTCCTTGCCTTACCAGGCAATTCAGATAAGCAGCCAGACTTGGAAAGACTGAGCTAAAGCTTCCTATTTGTTCTGGTATTAAATGATCATACACTTTTCCTGTTCTTTAATTTGAACATTCTGGTATTACCTTAAATGGTGACATATATCAGAGAGTAAATTATCTCACTTTGTGTAAAAGTGTTTATTGAGCTGCTTTCTTTTTTTAAATTCTGAATTTTATGAACAGCTTATGAATTACAGACAATTATCATGCTCTGAAGCACTATACTGGAAATATTTTTATCTCTACTAATATTTATTATGTGAAATCAGGATATTACTTCAGATTCCATGTAAATACACTGAGTCTGAATTAGAAATACTGAGGAAGTAAAAAAGAAGCTATTAGGCATATGTTTTAATAAAAATTGGCATATAGTGAAAACATTGGCATCTGTTAATCTCATAATCTCTCTAATCTTCATGCACAGAAGACATTACCTCTATTATGAGCATCTCTCATGTTTCATGAAGAGTGAAGAACACATGATGTTATATAAAAAGCACTTGGGATGGACTCTTAGTTGTGTTCGTCAGATCATAACAGCACGTGATTTTCACTGCTCATGCTCCATTTCCCCATCTTTAAAATGAAGATAAATCCACCCTACTTAATCTCGAAGGAATATAAAAGTCGCTGTTTAAAAATAAATCACTGATTCCTAAGATGACATGGAAGAAAAAAAACATGCAAAAATGTGTTACTAGGGGGCTCTTCATAAGACCCAGTACCAATGAAAATGTGTTATTTCTCAACATCCAACACCTGACAAATGCCCACCACTTAGTAGGTGCTAAATTTGGCTGTGATTGGCTATAATGGATCACTATTCCTTGATTTGATAAAAGAGGGCATGACACTTTTGTTGAGCTTTCATACATTTACACTAAAAAATCTGTCACGAGTAATCACCCTGCTAGAGATTTTAGGAAGACAATCTAGAATAAACAAGTGCCCATTCAGAGACAGGCTGAAAGGTTCTCAGTGATAGGGAGTACGGCACCTTTCCCTTTAAGTAGTTCCTCACAGGGACAAATGAATGTGGAATAAAAAGCAAAACTCCCTCGACTTTCATCCCTTGAAAGGGAAGTCCAAGCAATGGTAGATAGAAGATCACACTTTTGAATTTTGTGGCCATTTTAGATAGCGAATGATTGCTTCTGGGAAGTTTTCATGTGTTTAACCTAAATACTTCATCTTAAACATTTAAATGTTTCTTTTTAAATGTAAAAACCTTGAAATGTTTTATCTTAGGCATTTAAATATTGAAATCAGTGCAATATTTCTTGCACCGCCCACAAAGAGCAGTTTTCCCCAGTTGTGGAATACTGACCATGCGCATCTGCTTTCCAATAGTTCATTCTATCCGTCCAGCAGAATTTACCCAGGCCTCAGATACAGTTGTTAATTGAGTGAGCACATGAGTCCACTGCTTCTGGGGATAATCAGGCAGCCGAATGCCAGGGGACTGAAATGGACATCAGTGACTCCTGCTACCACTTGCTAATGAAGCCACTCCTGTCATCTGTGAATCATTTTGGAAGATCGTTCCAAAGAGATCCTGGGTAGAAAGACTCCATATCACCAACTGAACAAAACCTGTTAGTTACCTTCTATTTTTAGGGCAATAGTCTCTTTATGTGAAATTCAATAGGAAAAATCATTTTTGTTTCTCAAGCATTATGAAAACCCTGGAAAACTGACTAAGGGTAATTTGAATGCCAAGTGTATGCTTTCAGATTTCTTTATGTGTGATGTATTTATAGAAAATATTGGACCTTCGAAGCTGATAGCCACCCTTGTTAGTAAGGAACTATTACTTATTATTTTTGAGGCCTGCTGTCACTTTTCTTTCCCCAATTTGGTAAAAAAGAGGGTAGTGTAACGGGTTATTTTGGAATATGCAAGACACGCTGATGAGCTATAATTACACAGTGACATCTTGGGAACTGCTTTTTGGATGCTGTTTGCAGCTCATTTATTATTCTTTAAAGAAGCTGCATTCATATCAGTTTCATTTACTTTCATTTTTTCCCCATTTCTTTTAAACTTGGAGGCACCGCTATGGGCTTAAATATCTCAAAGATTTTTCTTGACAATCTGCATCCAGCTAAATCAAAATTCATTAAACTAGCCAAGAAACTAAGAGTAAAGCTCCTTAAATATTTCTCTGAATCCTCAAATTGCCTCTTGCAAACCTTTCCTTTGTATTTGGTGCTAGCTGGGCCCTACCGGAAGAGGGTCCCAATGGGCCTTACTAGGGGACTTTTGTGCTGTTCCTGGGAGGTGATGCCATTTTCCCTAGATATTCATCTCAAGGAAAAATACATGAATTTTATTTGTAAAACAGTCAAAAGCCATTCATTTTTCGGATACTCTTGAGTGTCTTCTCTGAGCACAGCCTCTGGCCTTGTGTCACTGTCCATGTTTTGGGAGATACCTGGGAAAGGCCACTGCAAAAGCATGTGTTGTGGGGGCACCCAGGGCTCCTACTTCCCCTGAGGAGGTGGGAAGGGTTCTGGGAAGTAACAGCAGGTGAAGTAGGTGTTATTCAGAGAAGGGCATGGGGCAGGAAGAACCCCGGAAGCAGGGTAGCTCACATCTGACAACGGGAGCTGAGAAGGGGCGGGTGCCCTGGGGATAACGCCCGGGGCCGATAGGGTCCAGCCCATTGACAAAATATCTCCACAGACAGACGGCCAGTGACTTTGCTCTCAGTTCTGGCATCCATTCTGCTTGTTGGCATCTTTTAGGGCAGAGCGCAGTACTCAGTGTGGCCGAGGGCAGGGAAGCATTTTTATCATTAGTTTGTTGTCGTGAATTGGAGAAGAGAAGCAACTGAAGGTTTGTAGAGGGAATGAAAGCATAGCAGGACAGGTGGTACTCCCCTTGGAGCGGTCATTAGAGCTCCAGCCCGGAGGCTCAGGCGGGCCCGGTGCCCGGGCAGGCGGCCAACCCAGCGCCCGAGGGTATCACATGGCTCCGCACGTGCTCTGCCTTCGTTCGATACCCAAACTACCTCCTGGTCTGCGGAGAGTGGGGTTGGGTTACCACGATCAGTGGGGACCTGATTTATTTTGTACTTGAGAAAACTCGAGATTTAGATTTTACTAGAGATACCTGAGGATTTGAGTGTCTATTACTCATATAAAAAGTAATTAGGTTTCAAGTGGTGTCTTAAAGAACATTCACTTAAAATTACCCTCTTCCCTCCTTTTCTTTCCTCTCCTCCCCTCTCTCCTTCCCTCCTTCTCTCTCCTACCCCTTCGAAGACCAAGGGCTTCTCTAGTGGTGCATTCATTCCTTTTTAACTGATTTGCAAATCGTAGATCTGCTGCAATGGGGTCAGGAGGAGAGTAATCCTTGTAGAGAAAGTGAGGAGCAGCTTCCCCTGCCAGGTGAGGGCTGCAGAGGCAGCAGTTATGGTTTTAAAAGGTACAGAAAAAATGCTCCTGAATTTTTTTTTTTTTTTTATAGTGCAAAGACCTAAGGCCCTGGGGCACCAATGATAGAAATTATCTCTGGAACCAGAAGCACGTTCCTAGCTCTGGCTCTGCCCCAAACTAGATACAGGGCATCCTGGGTGAGCTGTTTCATCTATAAATTATAATGTTTGGAATGTATGAGATGTTCAGTGCTTTATTTTTAATACTCCATAATTCAAATTTCATTTGTTTATTTTTTTCATTTTATAACCAACATTTGTGGAGAACCTAGAACACTCGAGGAGCCGTGTTAGGTCTGGGGAGAGTAAAGGTAGAAAAGGTCTACCTTCAAAGAGCTGCATGGGGGTAGTGCTTCTACAGGAGCTTTAAGTCCAGAGACCAGAAAATACGTGTTAACAGTGGGGTGGGCTCTGTGCTATGAGAGAGGTGGGCACGGGCTGCCACAAAAACATGGAAGGGTGTTAGCTAATGGTAGCTGGAGCTCAGAGACTGCAGTAAGGGACGTTGTTAACAAAGGAGGAGATGCTATATGCGCTCACAATGATTCGTTAAAGTTATTCAGGTGGAGGTGGGGAGGATGGACCCTTCAGGAGCTCTGGGGATTCGGTCTGTCTGCAAAGGACATGCATGTTGATGGGTGTGGATGCAAACCTGGAAAGGTGAGCTGAGACCACAGCCCCACACAAGCCAAGGACCTCATGCATTGGATTTTATCTGGAGAGTGGTGGGGAGCCACAGAAATTTTTCCAAAGTGGGACTGAAGTCATGATATTTGGTTTTCAAGACAATCTCTTTGTGCCTTGGAAGCAACCTTTATAAAATGAACAGATGAATGAGGAGAATGATTTCTAACTTTTTCAGATCATGCTCCCTTTTGAGAATATTAAAATTATATCCAGAAAAATGCATGTACAAGTAAAATTATACCTGTGTAGTTGCAGGGAGCATAGAGACCCCCTGTAGCCCAGCCCATCTATTGATCACAATGAATAAACTCCCAGCATAACATTCTGTGTTTAGTTTTCTTATTAGTTTTACTTCAATAGGATTTGTCCCAAACCTGCTTAACTGATCCTGAAATTTTTACACTATCATTCATGTCCCCGACTCAGTTAATGAAACCAGGAGCACATCTCTCACAAGTTCATGTATAGTTCCTCTGACATGATCCACAGCATAAAATAGCTGGAATAAATGATTCATTGAACCCGCTGTCACTCCAGGGCGCCGGCTCAGGGCATGCTGGAGCCATCCGTCTGCTCCTCCCATATACCCTCAGACCGGGGCTGCAAGGGGCAGGAGATGCCCACTGAAGTAGGGATTCAGCCAGCAGCAGGTCAGTGTGAGAGTCGAGGCAAGCAGGCTGGTGTTTGGGGGAAAGGCATGGTCCTAAAAGGCTGTAAATCAGAGAAACTGAGCTGAGAGCGGCACAAGGACAAACAGCGGGCCCGCTTCCTGCCCCAGGAGACATGCATCACCACCCCTGGTCCGTCCGTGGGCTGCGAGTGTGGCCGTGCCCCTACCTATGGGCATGACTGGCAGAGGAATTAGGCAGGGAGGGCCATCAGTTAACTCAGCCTGAAGAGCTAGGGGGCGGAAGGGGAAGGAGGCACAAAGAGGTCCCTCCAGAATCGCTGCAGACTGGTCGTCTTATCAGAGTCCTTGATTTCTTCCATGAAGCTCTACCCCTTCCTCCTGGCTTAGTGGAAGCAATTATGAAAACTGGAAGTACGGATAGAAAAAATACACATTAGGGCCAAGATAGGTAGTTGGGAACTCTGTAGATTAGAAATACACATGCATATGTAAAGGAAAAAAAACAAGGCAGTGTTAAACCCATCAGTAAGCTAGTGAAAGGTTGCTTCTAGCAGCTCCTGAAAGAGTCTCCTTCCAGAAAAATGGTGCTGTTCTGAAGATGTATCCTTGGGTGTGATGAAGTTTTATCTGGTGCTGGGTATGTTTTCTTCTTCTAATGAGGATAGTGAATAGATCCAGTCATTTAGTCTGATGCTATTTTGGTGAGAAAAATGTAAACTTTAAGCCAGCCAATGCTTAATTTTGCAATAATTTTACTGTATTATATCATTTATTATGCAAGCCAATCCTCCCTTTTCCTTATGTAGCAGAAAAGCAATTAAAACAAATCACTAAATTCAGATAGAACATGTTAATCCCATGTAAAAATTAAAGGCAAATGAATGTTATTTCCCTGGGAAAAAAATACCATTTATCTTTTCCACAAATTTTCAGTTCATGTCCTTATTTATTTATTTTTAATTTTTTTAGTTCATGTCCTTTCGTTTTATTCCAAGCTACCTGAGTTTACTGTATAAACCTGATATTGCATAAATGCAACTTAACGTCAAACTATATTCTGTGTAGACTCATTTTATTTTATTATCAGCATCAACTCTTAAGCAACGCCACCCATTTATTAAGCTTCCCGAATGCTCTGGCGTGAGACTCGCTAGTAATTTATCTAACCATTTAGACCAGATCTTGTGGAGTACCTAAGTTCTGCTTAAGACGGGGGAAATTCCAGGAGATGTGTTAACTCTTTAGAGCATCTAATACAGTAGTTCCCAAGAAAAGTTTGGGAAACATTCTGACGAAATTTGATGAGTTGTCAGGCACCTCTGTTTCGGTTACTCTTCAGAGACCTCTTGGGTTGCGCGTGATCTGAGTTCGCAGTCTTCTCATTTTCCCCTCTCTTCCACCGTGCCGTCCTCTCAGGTTCTCAAAGAGACGCTCAGTAATCATTTGGGGTTTGGGTGAGCACTGTGCCCAGCCTGAGTTCCCAGGTGGCAGCCAAGTGGTCTTAGATACTTTCCTAATCAGTGGATAGATTTTCTATATTTTGCGAATTTCAGTTTTATTTCTGAAAACCTACCTTCCCTCCCAGAATCTGTCCCACATCAAGTATGTCTTGTAAAGGTGTCCTGATGTGGAAAAAGTTAGAGGACAAAAGTGTGCATGGATGTAGTGAGAGTTACACCCTAGACAAGCAGACTCAGTCAGACATGAGCCCTGCAGACACGAGCTGTTGGAGGGTGTTCTTTTTCCTCCCTGCAGATGTATGTTTTGAACAGACATTATGCTGTTAACCCAAGTAGACACATATTCAATCAGGCGGGAGCTGCCTTTGCTTTTCCCTTAGAAGTTTCTAAGACAGAGAAAAGGCTGTGTTCCTTCATCTAATTGCCCTGCAGAAGCAGAACTCCTTGATGAGATGATTACTTACTCACAATTTATCCAGGAAATTACATTACTTTGTCATGTTGTCTCATTTACAAGCAAGGGTAAACCTTATTCCATCACAAACTTCCTGACGATGTCTCTGCTCACGGGTTAGTAAGACAACTGACTGCATATTAGTCTGTTTTCTTTCCTGTTTTATATTCTAATTTACTTCCTTGGATTGCTTCCCTTCCAGCACTCCTTCACTGCCTCTTTGCTGTGTGTGTATGTGTGTGTGTGTGTGTTTAATTCACTGAATAGAGCTCAATGAAGTTTTCTTATCACTGTATTTAATACCAAAAGATGGTTGGACATTTGTATTTGCCCTTGGTCCTGGTTTTCCATTCAATTCCTTTCAAATTCCAGTTTTGTTCAGATTTATCAGAATAAATGGCCAAAGGAGCTATAGGTTATAGGAGAATCATTTGCCATTTCAGGAGGGCAGCAGTGAAAGAGGGAGATTCGCAGGGAACCTGCACTGTTTTTCTGACTGACAAGAACAAAATGACTCTGTTTGAATGGATGGAAGCAGAGCGCTGGGAACAATGACGAGAGTCACAGGGCCTAGAATTTGAACTCTTGTTCCAAAACAAGAGCTATTTTGGTCAAATATAAATGGAACTATATCAGTTGATCAATGATTTAGGGTGTCACCCAGCTATTTCCTGCAATGGTCTATGAACAATGAACTTAGAAAGAAAGCAGTTGGCCAGTAGCATGCAAATTCTGCTATATTTTCTCTGGGACTTCAACTACACCAGTGGTTCTCAATTGGGAGCCATTTTGCTCCCTAGGGGATGTAGGGCAATGTCTGGAGGCATTTTTAGTTGTCATAACTGGGAGATAGCGCTCCAGGTACCGAGTGCACAGAGGCCAGGGAAGCAGCTAAACATGCTATGGTGGACAGGACAGCCTCCACCACAGAGAATTACCTGGCTCCAGATGTCAACCATGCTGCTGTTGGGAAGTCCTGAGTTGTACCAACAGCGATGCCCGGATGTTAGGTGCCCATTACAACTCTAGGCTCACATGGAGGCCTTCTGGAGATTTGTGTCCATCACTGCTTCTTAGGAATCATAATAAAACATAAAATGCTCCAGGATTTGGGGCTGTGGGCAGTGATTAGTGATTTGGGGTTCTTGCGCTCTCCTGGCAGCTCTGACAAACGCCCCACTGAGGAGTTTGAGGACCCCGGCTCAGTCCGTGTAGCTGATGTTCAGCCGTCACCTCAGGACTGCTCTGGACCCCTGGCAGATCCCCCTGATGATTGCCTTCCTTCTGCATTAGAGCACTTCTAGACCCCTCCCAGGAACCCTTGTCTTGGATGCTCGCCTTCAGATTAACCAGAACTATTAACCGGATTAACTTCATAAAGGCGGTTATCCGTTATATGGTTTTGGAAGTGCTGGGATTGTTTGGTGGCCATTTATTTGGTGGCCTCTAACTTCTTTGGCCTTTTTTCCCCACTAATGGAGAAATTCCCCATCAGGAACATGACCACCCTTGGCCTCTGGGGCCGGGGTGGCAGTCCTCCTAGCTCTCTGCTGGTTGACCTCTGCTGTGTTTTACAGTCTATCTTTGCTTGGCTTTCTTACACATGGGGGAGAAGAATCTGCATCCTAATTTCCTGTGGGGCTGGGGGCTGTCTCAATGAATAGAACCCCTTCTGTTTCAGGTTACTCCTACTCATCCGGGTTCCAGACTCATGATATGCACACTGTATTTACACAGTTTCCAATGCTTTCACCTCGGGAAGCAGGTATCATAGTTGTCCTCTTTTACTGATGGACGGAACTGACGCTCAGGGAAGTTATGCCATAGTAAGTGGCCAGAACAGAACTAAATATTGTTTTCTTTCTCCCTGGAACTAGTGAATATCCTGCAGGGGCAGAGCCGATCCTTACCATGGCGGCATCGCCCCAGAAGTGTATGTGACCCCGTAGGCTGTGTCCTGCTCCAGTGCTTCTCAGTGCAGCCTGCATTTGGCCAGGGGCTCATCTCTTCTATTTGGTTGCAAATGTGCATCCTGCCTTTCCCAGTTCTGTACTTTCCCAACATGATCTGGACAGATTGGATTAGCCTTGTAGATATTCAGGTGTCCGGTGTCTTATTCAGTAATATATTGTGACTGGACCAGCTTCCATTATGCTGACTAGATTTTATCCCTTTGTGGGTCATAACCTGTGTAGGCAGGATGCTGAAGAACGAGGAAAATGAGTTTGGTCAGTGGATAAATTTCAGCTCTAATTTATCAGCATTATTTAGATAATGGTGCCCTTTTGCCAATAAAGGGAATACTGTGTGGGGTTTAAATGAGGCTTGGGAGAAGGATAGATTCAGCAGCATTATTTGGGGGATTCTAGAAGAGATGTCTAAAAAGGATCATGTAACTGGAGTGGCATCTAATGTGAACAGAAGCATCCCTTCTCCACCCTGCACCCCTGCCTCCAGTCTGGGGTACCCCTGGGTGAAAGGACAGGGCACCCCCTCTACTAGTGCCACCCTCCCTGTGAGTGCAGAGAGGAGTCCACAGGCTCAGGACTCCACAGCTCGACCCCCACTGGATTTTAGCCTACTCAGCCCCTGGTCTCTGTCCTTTACGTAGGACACACCTGTTCCCTGTACGCAGCATCCCTGAGAACCAAAGAAATCCTTTTTCAGCATGAGATCCTGTTTCCCAACATTGTGAAAGACTGACTCTGTAAATGAGTAAAAGCAAAAGCTAACAAGCCAAAAGGAAAGGTTCTTGGGTGAAAAGCACTGCTTTCACGAAGTGCAGCCTCTTAGAGGGCTCCAAACGCCAACAGCCCTCACTCAGAGCCCGCTGACTGCAGGTAACAGCTGACAGATTGCAAAGGAGACAGAAGGAGATTTATATCAGACGCCCCAGCCATCAAAAGCCAGCCTGGAGGGAGCCTTGTACCTTTATCCCCGTAGTCTCCAAGGGCACAGACACTGTACCAGTGAGTGATGACTGCATGAGACTTGCCTGTTTGCAATGACTACCCTGAGTAATAAAAACGCTGAATTATTTTCAGAGGCTTCATCTGTAATGGTGACATTTTAAAATGTGGAAGAGGAGCAAGTTCTAGTTACCATTGAAAATTCACTTAGGTAGGATGTTAATTTCTTGATGAGATTAGCTAAATGAAGAATTGCAAAGTATTATAACTATCATTTTTTGTTGTAACATTTATAAATAAAAGGAATAACACTGTTATTCTTTAGAATGAACCATTCAATAATTAAGCATCCCCAAATGGAATTTGGAGATAGAGATTTGGCATATGCCACATGACCAGAAAAATATTTTCAATCAATCATTCTCAGTTTCCAGTGAAATATTAGGTTATGAGGATGTTAATTGGAGTTCTCTGATAAAAATATTACTTGGATAAGTAAATTTGGGAACTCAGCCCTACTCTGTCTGCCCACCCCTTACAGATTTGGTGGAGGTGGTCTCCTCCTGTCTTGGGTGGGGATTTGGATGGGCCATGATAATTGATCACCCTTAGGTGATAAAGTTGCCCTTGATATATATCCTTCTTGCTCTTCAGAAAGCATATGCACGATATACTGTGTATGATGAAAATGCTCAGCACGTATAGTGAGTCAGTCTCGGACCCCTCCCAGGTCACGTGTGGTTCAGGCTGGACGCTTGCGTCCCAGCTGCCCTCTCCTTGCTCAGCTCCTCCTTTTGGCGGCTGCCACTCAACTCTGGACGGGGTGGGGTGTAGGTAGGGCAGGTGTGGCAGCTGCTGTTGCTTTGCTTACCTGGCCCCTGGCACGGTGAAGCTCACCCTTCTCTCCAAATGGCGCTTTCTGGGCTTCCTGTCCCCCGGTTCACCTGACAGGAAACACCTGCTTCTTTCTACCCAGAGGTGTTCTCCCAAGCCCTGGGCCACGAAGTGTTCCCCTCGGTCTTACGTCTCCTGTTTCTCCAGGAGGCCTGCATGGACTGGCCCAAGGCGCGCTCACTCTCCTCCAGCTCTGATCTGGGCTGCGGGGAGTGCTTGTGCGTCCCTCCCGGGGAGTCAGGGGACTCAGGCGTCCCTGGCGCTGCTTTCAGAGAGGAAGGCCAGCCTTCTCCAGTGGTAATCGGTTCTGGAATCTGTTCCAGGACTCAGGAATGCTACTGCATTCCAGTGCATAAGAAATCCTTGTCCGTGTCTACTCTCACCGGGAGTGCAAGTGACAGGGAAGCTTCCCACGGTTGTTCTCTTTCTGAATTCCGCTTGGGACAGGCAGGGGGCGCTCTCTCCCTCCTGCTTGGTTACCTGAGTGATACCAGGTTGGCCTCTTGGTTGAAACAGACACAGGGCAAGTCCTGTTCCTGTACCCGGTGTTATTTAACCACCGAAGACACCTCGGCCTGACCCCCACCTGCACCCACACATGCTTTTCTCAGTACCCTACTGTAATTTCTTGAATGGTTGGTGCCTCCACTCGTCACTGACTACTGTGTCCTCAGTCCTCAGCAGTTTGCACCATCATTTTGTAGAGTTGCTATCTGCAAGGTCCTCGGTTTCTTTCTGACTGTGTAGCCCACTTACCGTTGTTCAGTCCTCTTTCCCTTATTGTTGTTCAGTCCTCTTTCTCTGACCATCTTAACATTTTCTCTTTCCATTGTAACAACAGTAAATGATTAAGGTTCCCTCTCCTTTTCCAACCAATTCTTCACTGCCTCTCCTTTTCTTTATTCCCAAGTAAGGGAATAACGTAAGGACAGACTCCTGACCCTTTGCTACTCTTCCACCACTCCTGGGAATCCCATGCATCGTAATAGATGCTCTTAAATCTTCATCTCAGGCCTTGATATCCCTTCCAAGCTCCATTTACATGGATCTAGATACATGTGTCCTATGGGCAGCACAGGTTTCTGCAGAGGCCCCGCTGTGCGGAGCTCCATGATGTCCTTCGCAGGACGCTCCCTCTTGGCTCCATTGCTGTAGTGGCACCGGGAGCCTCCTGATCGCAGAGGCTTGAAATTCTGGTGTTGGGACTCCGTGTCCGTGAGGTATATGCGATACATCCGTCAGGTCCCAGCAGCTCTGTGCCTTAGCGCTCCTCCCTCCCTCTCTTTCTATCACTTGTCTCGCTCAGTCCCTTTTATATCACGAGAGACTTGTCTGCACAATGTCCTCTACTTCCAGCTTTTCTCTCTGCATGCTATGTTTGTGTGTTTGTGAAATCATCCTAAAACAGCCCTGGTTCTGCTGGTTCTGTTGATTCAGTTTGACTCTGTTAATTCCTGGTTTGAAACAGACATCTCACAATTCCCTGACGCGTTAAGTCCGAACTTAGCCAGGAATCCAAAGCTCTTTGTCATCTGGCCCCACCGTCCCCTCCTACGTCCGCTCCACTGGCTCCTTTACACAGACACGGGGCTTGAGGCGCACTGACCTCCGCATTCTAATACTGAACACATTGATTCTGTTTCTCACCCCTCTCCTCTCATGTGAGTCTCAAAGAGCTTGAAGAAGGGCTGTTACTACAAACTTCTGTAGCAGTGTGTGTCTGCAGTGTTTCCTCATTTTACTTCAGTTGGTAAGGAAGTACACATTAATAATTTCTAAGAGTCTAAATGACAGGTACGGTGTTTTCTACGTTTTTATATCCTATAATGCTATATAATGTGCCCTGCAAATGGAGTATTTATTAATTTAATATTGCTTGATTGAAACAGAACAGAGCCAGTCATCGATTGTCTAACAAACCTGGATACGCATTTTCCTTACTTTTCCCTGAGGATGATTGGATTTGTGCTTTTCTGTATCCAGGTTTGCTTTGCCTTCTCTGCACGAGCCAACCCCACCCCCTGCAGGAGCTCCTGTGTGTGTGTGGATTAGTGTGGCGTTTGCCTACGCAACCTGATTCAAAAAGTGGTCACAGATGCATTTGTGTGGCATTGTTTCCTTTCTTTTACTAGTTCAACATTTGAGGACTAATTGCTATTTGAAAATCTTAACATTATCGTGACTTCGAGGTAGTGTAACAGCTTTAACATGGATGGCCATTTGCTTTTCAGTTCTCATATTTAGTATGGTCATGAGGAACAGTTTTGAGAGGTCATGTAGCTGAAGCCATAGCTGAGAAATTATGGAGAGGTGAATTCTGGGAATAAATCTCCCTGAAGCCTGCTGGGTATCTTGTTCAAGTGACTTGATCTTTCTGTGCTTCACTTCTTTTCTAAGACAAAGGAAAACGATAATATCCACCTATTACATCATATGTGTTAAAAAGAAAGGAATAGAACACAATTTTTTTAATGTGCTATGTTCAATTGCAGGTAATTGTTTTCATGTAGTAAGTAGGCAAAATGAAGGCATATAGTTTTAATTGATTGTAAGCTGCTAAGTTAACCACTTCTTCACTGTACTTTTAAATTGGACGTAGTGGACCTCTCCTGTATGGGTTTGCCCATAAATATGGAACAAAAACCAAAGTTTGGACATCAAATGATATTGTAAGTCCATACCTCAATTCCCATATTAGTTATCTGAGTATAAAAGAAGACCCTAAACACATGCAATTGTGTTTATTCAGTGAAATGATTTGATGTCAGGTGTTTGTTTACTCTAGTGGACAGTCTGTGTTCAATAAATGTTGGCCTTATTATCATGTAATATATGTATGTGTATGTGTTTCATGAGGGCCCTAGAGAAGTAAAAGCTAAAAGAAATTATATCAAACTATTAATGGTAATGAGTTAAAGAGTATGGGTAATTTTTGTTTTCTGTTTCCAAGATGTCATTACTTATTTTTTTTTATTGAGGTGTTGATATACAATCTTATGTTGATTTCAAATATATAACACAATGGTTCCACAGTTACTTATATTATAAAATCCCCACCCCTTCTAGTGCAGTTGCTGTCTGTCAAATTAGGAAGATGTTACTGAATCACTGAGGATGTCACTACTTATTTAACTGCTCATTCCTTCACTTAGTAATGTCTGCTATGTGTCAGTCACTTTGCTAAGCCCTTGTCATCCAAATATGTTTATGACCAACACAGTCCCTTGTCTGGTGAAACAGCCTACATTTTGTAATGACTCACTAGAAGAACTTGTGAGAAATTTCCAATAATTGTTCTCCATGTTTCCTAACTAATTTTTTTTTGAAAATTTTATTTTGTCATGATAAGAATGCTTAACAGGACACAGGTTTGGTAAGACATCTACTGTATTCTTTGCAGTGATTATTACCATAACCTTGAAGAGAGGTGGTTCAAGTAGCACCCTGTCTGTAGATAGGATTAAGTAACTTACCATGCTCACGAGGAGGGCATTTGCGATCATTTAAAGAAGGGACACGCAAGCAAGGCTGATTTGCCTTCTGGTTGGCATGTCTTAAGGAAAGCTGAAGTATCTCTGGTGCCGTTCTCCAAGGGCTGAGCAGCTGCTCTTCCCTTCTTTCCCTTTGACATTGATTAGAGAGTTGGTAGTTTCCGCATTTTATCTAATAAAAACAAATAGGTAGCTTTTCGACCACATTTCTGAAGGGCTGTCATTGATCATTGTGAAGCCGTTTCATTCCCTGATTCAAGTACATTAAATCTTTTTAACTTGTGTAATTACATGTGTTCACAGAAATGTATGTGTTTTTCCCTTAGAAAGGGTGTTCTAATACCCTAGGCTCTTGACAAGAACGGACTCGTCCATGCAGCCTGTCAGGATGGGAGCATGATTCCCTTCACTGTGAGGGATCAAGCACATTTCACTATCACTAGATAAAGGTAATTTTCGATATCCTTTATCTCAGCACATGAGGAGAAGATGTATTTGCTTCACAAAGCTGGTTGTGGTCAAATAATCCATGAATGATCAAATGGCACCAAATGGCACTAGGATGAAAGTGCCATAGCATGAAAAATCTAAGGGGCTTGAGAAAATTCATATAGATTCCCCTGATGCTGTTACTCAGCCTTCACATTTATCGTTTCCACAGAAGGCTTCAAAACTCTTTAGTTCAGTGTTATAATTTTAAGGGGGAATTTTTTTTTCATTTAAAATGCTCTGCTTTTTTTTAAGGTCACACAATTGTGCATGTGAATTGGCCAAAGAGCAAAACTCTGAGAAACCAGGGAGAATGTGGGAGCTGCTTCCCTCTTCCTATTAGGGCTGAGGTTTTCACCTCACACCCAACTTGCAAGTTACCCTTTTCATGAAAGAATTCAGGGCCAGATTCAGAATTCAAAATGCAGAGAATTCAGACCCAGGGCAGACCTACAGTGCTTCACAAATTCCAAGAATATCCAGGCCCAGAGTAATGAGTCCCAGCTTAGATTTTACAGGACACATGGAAGATGTAAACCTCCTTAGCAGTACTCTCCTTAAATGCTCAAAAGTTTAGGGTAAACTTGTGAGGGATTGCATATAAAGAGTTAGCATTTTCTAAATATAATGGTGAAGAGCTTTCCTGGAGGAGAAAACATTCCGGTACAAACAGTATGGGATGGGAATAAGGACAGGCACTCAACAGCATCCGCTGGGTCTAGACAGCCCCAAAAGGGGGATCAGATGGGACTTGAAATGAAAGCATTCTCATCAGCATAGTCGTCAAAGGATTTTTACCAGTGGTTCAGTGGGAGGGGCTGTTCTTTATAGCTGTTGTATATGAATATGTTAATTAATTAAAGGATCACAGCTGTAGCTACCCTCTTGCTGACTTGCCAGTTTCCAGGCTAAACACTTCCTACAACATGATGGGCTGGACTGTCTTATCCTCATATTGCATGCATTACATTGTTATCACTAAGACTCAGAGAAATTCAGTAACACACCGAGTATTTGTGAGATGTTGACTATAAACCATCGCCTGCTTGCCTCCTTTCCATTTTCTGACACATTTATCACACTGACACCCCCAACTTATTTTACAACAACATTGAGAAATTGGCCCTTCTTCCTCCATAGTTTTAGTGAAATAATTCAACCAGGTGTTGCTAGAGATAAATGTCAGCTAGACATTTATTTATCATCAATGACTTGGGCTTAAAAAAAATGAGATAATCTGTTGTGGACTTGTAAAATTTTTTGAGTTGCTGTATGTCTATATTTAAGTGCAGTTATGCTGAAGAAGGTGGCATTCTAAGGAGCAGAAATTGGTGGAATATATTTTCTTCTGTGTTTAAGGTAAAGGCTAAGCTGCTGTGATAAAGAAACCCCAGATGGCAGTCACTTCAAGAAGATAGAAATTTATTTGTTCCCATGCGGTGCTCCGACCATTCAGCCTGACTGTGTGGCTCTGCTTTCAGAGGCCTGGGCTCTCCCCGTCTTGTTGTTCTACCTCCTCTGGCCTTTGTCCTCATCTTCATAGTTATGACTGGGTCACAGTTTTATCCTTGTTTTAGCTTGTGAGAAATGGGAAAGGAATAATGGTGGAGTGCATGCCCAAGGTCTTGTGGCCCAGATGTGGAAATGGCAGCTATTTCCACTCACTTCCACCTGTAAGACCTTAATCACAACAGACCTCACAGCAAAGGACCCTGGAAAATAGTCTCTAGCTTTACAGCCATGTGCCAGGGACAAGATTAGGGAACTAATCTTGAGGGAAAGCTAGCAAGCTGCCGTACATTGGAAGGTACTGTACTCTAAAAAGATAGGATTGGTTGAACAAATAGGTTTGCAAGCAAGAAACTGGGAACAGGACAAAGGATAAATCTGCAAAGAGGATATGTCCAGAAGAGATACTGTCATGTCACTCTATTGCAAGGGCATGGCTCTTGCTGTCTGCCAGATTCTTTGTGTCAAAATTACAAATTTAAGAGCATTTAAGTATTAAATATATCTAACATATAAACAACATTTTAAATATTACCTTTAAATGTAGTATTTTTCCTGTTGCTTAAGGAATACTAGAGAAAGAGGAGGTGGTGGGGGAGGGCTGGCTGGGACCTCTGGGAGCTCAAAACTTATTTATGCAGTTCACAAATGTTTTTATTTTATTTCAGACTCCCAACTGATAATGCTCACTATTCAAATGGTTTAGACTCGAAATGCAGGCCCATGAGTAAAAGAAGCAGGGGTTTGGTTTCCCATCACCAAAAGCCACCATATTTTTCATCACCCCTCTGTGGGGTATTAGAGCCTGAAGAGGGCATTCAGTTTATTTTCCATTTTCAGGTTGCCAAGAACAAAGATCCTGTAACTCTTAAATACAAAGCAAGTGAAACCTGCATGGCTTGTAGAAAATTCCTGACTAAAAATAAGACTTTCTGGCAGGAGCAATTTGCTGGATCAGAGCTTTAGGGATTCTCACTGGCAGAAGTTTGTC
Organism: Manis javanica; assembly: GCF_040802235.1. Lineage (NCBI taxonomy): Eukaryota > Metazoa > Chordata > Mammalia > Pholidota > Manidae > Manis > Manis javanica. The sequence goes on from NC_133164.1 coordinate 8,330,307, forward strand.
TCTAGTGGTCTGTCCATCCTCATTGCACTCTAAACCCTTTGTCCTTCATTAAGTGGACTATTCTGTAGGTAACAGGAGGACAGTTTGGCTGATACTCATGGAAAGGATTTATTTTAATAATGGAAATAAAGAGGCTTTTTCGATGTTGAAGTTCTTGAGCTCAAATTAGCAAAGCAGGTGGACAGATGAAATTTTCTCTGCAGCAAAATTCCAGGGGGGGAATCTGAATTTTCTTTCCTGTTGTTCCAGTTCCTCTGACCAATACTCAAAGAAACCTACGTCTTTCAACTTGATTGTTGTTTCTCCTAAAGAGTTTTTTTGTGGTGGGAAAGAACAAGGTTGCTGTGTTTGGTTGCAGGGGTTGGACAGGGTACAATCCTAGGACAGCCCTGGGAAAGTGAAGGTCTCAAGGGACCCCTTTAACTTCATGATTACTAGGGTAAAGGTATATGGCATTTGGAATTATGCTCCGTTTATTCCGGGTGGCTCACACATGTGTACAGTCTGCCATTTCTATGCAAAGGAAAAAAATTGGCATTGTGTTGCCTGGGAGATAAGTTTTCTAGGCTGTGTAAGAATGTCTCTCTGTGTATGATCATCCAACCAGAGGTTATTATTAATCTCGTGGGAAAAATGGACTTCAGCTCTCTCAATTTGTATTTTCTGAATTCCTAATAAGATTGAAAATCTTTACTCATGTTTACATTTCTTTTTTTTTTTTTTCTGGGAATTATCTTTTCTGAGTTCTTGCCCATTTTTATATTGGGCTGTAAGCCTTTCTCTTAATGCTTTGTGGAGACGTGCTCTTCCTCTTACAGACCTTAAACATTTCACTACTATGTATTTTGATAATATCCCCCCAAAAGAGGGTAAAAATTATTCTCCTATATTGTTCCTTCTAATTTTATTTTTTTCCGTTGATGTTCGGATCTTCAGTGCTGCGATTTACACATTCCTCTGCGGTAGGAGTTTACTTCCTTCCTCATCTGCCTCCCCTGCAGCTGTTTGCACAGCAACACTGAAAGAGTGGCCCCCAGCTGGGGAGAACGGGATGGCTGAGGCTGGGCTTCAAAGCTGAGTGTTTTCCACGACTCTGCTCTGTGAAAGGAGAGACTAGGAACTCGACGCAATGGGAAACACGGAAAGTTGGTCCATTATTTCTAAAAGATGCAAATCTCTATTCTCAAAATTTCTGAAAAGATCTATTTGAGTTGGGCGATGTTACAGGACAGATAAGAAGGAAGGTGTGCTTTTCAGAGTGCAGATAAGCCCTTATTATCTAATGTGTGAGCTGGGGAAATCATGATTTTATGGAGCAGGGAACTGCATGGGGGACGGAATGACCTATGCGGTTGGCCGTATGTGCAAACTCCGCCTTGAATAACAATTGCTCTAGATGGAGCTATTATTCTGTGACCTCTGAGCGTCTGTTCACAGTCTTGCCAAAAGTTATGTTTGTTATCTGGAAGAAGGATTTTCTTTCTATGGTGCTGACAGAAAACGTAATAGTGCAGATACAAGGCACAGGCAGCGTCTGTGGTAACAGAAAACGTAATAGTGCAGATACAAGGCACAGGCAGCGTCTGTGGTAATGCCCTTGAGTTCGCCTGTGACCTGAAGGGGGAAATGCATCGTGTTCAAGCTTACATTGTAGAATAGCACATTTGGGGACTGTTTCCTTAGTCTTCTTCTAATGAAAATAAAATACTAACCTATCCTTCGTGTTTTCCTTGAGAAATAATATTCTAGACTTACTGACCCTGATTGCGTTCTTTGGAAAAACTTTCCTGCTTCCACTGCCATTTTTTTTTAAAGGTATGTTTTCTTAAACTTTGTGTTGGAGGAAAGGAGTCTTTTTTTCCTCCTTTAGAAGGTAGCCCATTCTGAGTGGGTAAAGAATCAAAAATAATTAAGAAAATGTTGGAGGGACTGTAATTAGAAAAGTTACAGAAACAAGTAAAACCGTGCACAGATTTTCTTGGCCATTTGACTCCATCTGTATGTTGTAGTTTCAGAAGCCAGAGGAACACTTTTTGGATAAAGATCTGATTTCATCATCTTCATCCATTTTTTCAGCCTGCAGGAGATCTCTGTGTTAGTCAGATGTGCAGCTAATGCTGCAAATGCATGCACCAGTTTAGCGGTTCATCAGATTTATTCAAACCCTGAAGCAAAGAATTTAGTCTTTCCATAAGCCTTGCTGCTAAGTGTGGTTCCTGGACCAGCAGCATCCGCATCAGCGTCACCCGGGAGCTTGTGAGGAGTGCCCCCGTCCCAGATCTAGTGAGTCAGAATCTCCAATTTTTTAAAAACAAGATTAATGTTTGAGAAACTGTTCTTCCGCACTAGTAGACCAAGCACAATGTTGAACTTAATTTCTATTATCTTTAGCTCATTTGAAAATTAGTACATTAGATATTTCTTTGAACAGAACAATGGCAACAAAAAAAGAAAAGCCCAGCTTGGCCAGAGTATGATGAAAGGGAAAAAATCTGTAATAAGCAGATAATATTCAATGCAATAGCTGGTTCAGGGCTCTGCAGTCTGATAGACCCTGGCTGGAATCGTGGTTTTGTGATTTACCAGTTTCATTGCCAATAAATTATTTCCCTTTTCTCCACCCTCAGCTGAAGTGAAATGTTCAGATGCTCAGTTCCATAGACTTTTGACTCCACTGTGCTGTCCACTACGTCAGCCTGATAAGCGAGAGTTCATGTGTGTACAGAATTATATTCAGTGTGGGTATTCTTTTCAATAACTCACATTTTATTCTCTGTGTACTGCCCTTCTAAGAGCAGAGGCATAAACCAGACACATGGACATATAAATGAGTCAGGGGTAAGGGGGGATTCAGTGTAAAAGCGCTGTTAAGTGATTTTAATATTTGGAATTATATCAGTAAGTTTTCAATGAAATATTCTGCCAATTTGCTCTAAAAATGAATCAATGACCCTGGCTGTTGACTGTAGTACCCATGTGTATTTCTAACCTGATTTCCTGGCTATAACAATATGGGGAAACTTTTGGTGAAGACACAATGCTCTGATTCACCAACAAATTTATGTATATACATTATTATGAACCATGTCTGCAAATGTATCTTAAAGGAAGGCAAAGGGAATTTCAACTTCTGTTTGTAATACCATCTGATTTAGATGTAAGATATGTAAATTAATTTTCATTGAAAGAGATATAGTGCCAATCAAGCTGATGAAATGTGTGTGTTTTGTATTTAGAATAACATCCCAGAAAGAAACTATCTCTGACTTACATGGAGGTAGAAAAACAGGATATACAAGATAGTGCAGAAGATGGAAACATTCTTTATATTCTACACACTTTTAATTATCTCTAGACAAGTGTCTACAACCTGTTTTATCTTAAATTGTACATTTGTTAATCATTGGGTTAACCTTTATCTCATTCTCTTAAAGTTGTCACCTTATATTTTTTTGTTCAATTAGCTCTTTAATATATTTCTGAATATTTTGACTTGGTGCAGCTTTTATAATATGAATTTCTTACATCCCAATTATTTCATTTAGCAAGCATGTCTGTTTAATCAACAGGCAATTTAATGATGATAAAGAAAATGTTGCCCAATTTGCACAAGCCAGGCACATAAAAATGGAAATTAACTAGGTTTGGGGGGAGTGTAAATAGCTACATGATTAAAATTTAAGTAGATTTTTAGAATGTGATGATTCAGGTAATATGTGTCCCTACTACTAGTTTAGAGCAGATGCCAGCACTGATTTCTCGGTATCTGTGGTCCCAGAATCTGCATATGAATCTGTAACTGTAAATCAAATCACTTTGCTATTAATTCAACACTTTACTTTTAAGAGATGTTTTAGATTTGTTGTTAGGTTTATAATTGTTTTTTAATTGGCAGAAGATTAGAGTTCTCAGGTATTAGATCTATACTGTGATATTTTTACCATGAAAGTTTGAAGACAATTTAAAAATGTATTTAATTTATGGCTCAGGTGACAAACCTTGTTGGTAGTATGTGTATTTTGCTTGATTTGAGCTAGGTTTGGAACCTTTTCTTATTAAAGGGGAAAAAATGCCAGATGGTTTAGAAGTCAAGTGCCAATACTGGTTCTGCTGAAACACAGTTTGCACCAGTTGGTTGTCTGTACCTTTCAACGCAAGTTACACTGCGACACTCATCACCTCTCAGGAGCATACAGTGCCCTGCTTGCACTGATTCCCTTGCAGAGCCTCTCCTAGGCTTTTCCTGGCTCTGGAGGAAGGCACGCAGGCCCAGTCCCCTCCCCTCTGCAGGGAACCTGCACCTGCCATTTTAGTGGCCTGGATGGAGGCAGCTCACCCCATATTATCTGATTCTTATTCACAGGGTTTCCTTTTTAGAGGGTGAACAGCCCTGGGGAAAGCATGTAATCTGGTTGCTGTGGATGCTAGAAGGCTGTGCTGGGGGAGGCGGGGCACTGTCCAGAATTCAGGCCCTGTTCCCACCTTGCAGGAGAGCTCTGCATACTGTTCGGCTTCCCAGGGAAATGCACTTTTTTAATATTTTTGCCATGAATTGTTGCTCTTTAACTGGCTCAGGCATTTTGTATACTTACCCAAAGATGGGAAAAAAATTTGTTTACTGGGAGACTTTTTAGTCTAACCACTCAATTGGTTGGGAGCATTGATGGGTTATTTACTCTATGTAGAGTTTTTCTAAGGCTCTTGAAACTTTTCTTTCCAGAGAGACTTGTAACTGTAGGCCACGCCTGATTACTTCTCCCTATTCTCATCTCTCTGGTGATCCCAAAGTTTAAAGACAGGGATCCCTTATCAAAATATCCAGTTGTCCTATGGAGACACTCTTTTCTCTAGAAAGTGTGTTTTACTAGCTAAGAAATAAGAGATCAAGATATCAAAATAATAAGCAAATGTTCTTCTTTGATTCAGATCCCCTGTGGCCATACATCTGGAAAGGAGACCACTGAAATATCAAAATTTCATTTTATGTACTTATATATATATATCTCTAGGGAAGTCCTTCTGAAACTTTAAAGTACACACTAATCTGATGGGACTCTAATCTGACAGATTCTCAAGTTACTAGGGCTTTGCTGGCCCACAGACCAAACTTTGAGTACCAATGACCTAGAGAATTTTCAATAAGTAATTTTGTTAGGTTGTATTATTAGCTGAGTGGAGATTAGATCTGTGAATTATTTGTGATTTTTAATTATTCATTTGTGAAACTTTAATGACATGCTTGATTTTTAATATTGTCCTCCATGATTAATGAATCTTATTTGGCATGACTGACCATTACAGAAAAATATAAATAAATCCCCAAGTATAGTTTCCAAAGGAATAAACGCTGCCACATGGTTTTGTGATTTCTGTTTCAGAAATTTACTGGGCATATGTGCAATAGAATGTGTGAATAAATCAAATTTATGTATCATAATTATCAAATGATGCATGGTTTTGACCAGACAAAAGAGATCTTATTCCCTGGGGCTCTTGAGTATGAATGTGGACACTATTTTCTCAGTTTAAATCTTAGACAATGATACACATGAATCAGAATTCATCCTCTGAAAATAGAAAAAATAATGGCTTTGATATTTTTTATTTGATTTTGATCAAAATTAAAAAAGATTTGGGTTTCTCGCACTCAGTGTTTTAAAGTTTCTCTAACTCCTCAAGACTTTTCTACACACTATTTGACTTTCTGTAGAAAGTAAGTGTGATTCCGTGTACACATTGTGTTAGAACCATTTTCTGGAGATACTGAAAGTTTAGCTGATGAGTTCTGATATAATTTATGAACAATGCATTTCATGTGTCTGGCATACATTTGCATGTGTAGTTCTATGAGATTAAGTACCGCCCATGGTTACGCATCCACGCATCACCACCATTCCTCTCCAGAGCTGTTCGTCTTGCACACTGCAACGGTCCTTTAATCTACAACTCCCCATTGCCCTCTCTGCCCAGGCCCTGGCACCACCATTCTGTTTTCTGTCTCTATGAAACTGACTACTCTAAGTACCTCATATAAATGGAAATTGTCTACTATTTTGTAATAAAAAATGGAGGTTCATAGTTCATTTAATGGATGAAGATAGACATTTAAAAACTTGATAGGACACCAATTAGAAGCACACTGAAAGTCAGCATGACTGAAATGTAAGGATGCAAGGATCTAGTTTCTTACAGACTTCATTCTTCTGTGTTCAGTGACAATACGTGTGGTGCTGAAGTTGCTGTGCTTTCTCCTCATTCACGGAAGCAGAATGATGTCATAGAGGGGCCACACCTGGCTCTCCCTTCAGCTACAAGGGGCTCAGATATTTCGTCAGAGATGATCTCTGAAGTTCATCCATCTGTTTGAGCAATCTAATTTGAGCCCTTCATTTGGCCAGGCTCTGTTACGGGTGCTGGGGTACAGCTGCGAGAAGGGCAGGTCAAGATCCCTGCCCTCACAGAACTTTCACTCTAGTGGGCGATGTTGGCAAAAAGTAAGCTAAATAAAAGATGATTTTGTATGTTAGGTGGTGAGCAACGTTTTAACAAAGATGAAGCAGGAAAGAGGGAAGGGACGGTGTGAGGTGGGAAGGTGAGAGGGGCAAACCTCAGCGAGAGGAGGGCAGGCGCTGGGCAGAGGACTCCTACAGAGAGAATACTAGTCAGAGCTCTGAGGTGGGGTGCTTGGCACATCCAGGATCAGCCGGAACCACGGCCAGAGCCGTGAGTGAGGGGGAGAGGGGAGGCGATGAGCTTGGAGAGAGAACAGAAGGCCAGAAGAGGGGGCGATCCCGCAGTCCGTCGTGCAGAACGTTGGTGCCCCTCGGAACGAGGTGCGAGCCTCTGAAGGGCTCTGGCAGAGCAGGCGCTTGATCTTATGGGTCGGAAGGGTCCCTCTGGTTGCTGGGATGGTAGTGATGGAGGGGGTGAACTGCGATTTGAAGGTAAAGACAAGGTTTGTCTAAAGATTAGAAAGCTGAGCCTGTAGCTTCTGGTCTGAGCACACGGAAGGATGGAGCTGACCCTCATTAACGGGAAGCCTGGAAGGACACGTATGAAAGGGAAGGTCCAGAGTTACGTTAAACTTGAGAAGCCTGTTGGGTGTTCAGGTAGAAATGAGGGGCAGGCGGTTGGTCTGAGAATGAGTCCACCGTTTTCAGGAGAAGATTGCACTGGGATGAGTCTGCAGCGTGGTTAGAGCCACCAGACCCTACGAGGGAGCAACTGTGATAGGCAAGCGCAGTGGCCAAGGTCCGAGCCCTGGGACCCTTGGACTGAATGCGGTGGTGGAGTGCGTGTTGACCAGGAGGCAGCAGCAAAGGAGAAAGAGCAGGAAGGAGGAAGCTAAGCAAAGCGTGTCTCGGCTTCACTCCAGATGAAAGCATTTCTCAATTCTGCGACCTTCAGAAACATGGGCTCTGAGTCCTGAGCACGAAGGACGTCCCTCGCTCACAGAGGCAGACAGACAAGTCTCTCCCATCCAGCTCTCCTCCCGGGGAACTCATAGGTACAGTCGTTCAGGATTTTGTGAGTCAGCGACCTCTTTTTACCCTGACACGTAATTTCGTGAAAGTCCCCCTCATTTCACTTAGTATATGATAAACATATTTTTCAATAAAACAACTACTTTTTACCGCTGTCAAATAAAAAGGTAGTTTTTCATTCAGTGTTTCCTAAGATTCATATATAAAGGGAATTTTTGACCTTTTCCATTTAATATGTGTTACATATTGCTTAACTTTGAAGTGATTGTTAAGAAAAGGCAGGATTACAAAATTAAAAGGGCATCATTACATTATGTTCATTTTTCTGATCAAATGGATGTTACAATATAGATTGAATGTATCAGAGAATCAAGAATAGATCAAAATGACTTGGAATTATAGAACTATGACTTGGGATTTGGGATTCTTATATTTTTGCATAAAAAGTAAACTAGTATATTATTCATAATCTTGTTTTATTTCTCTGTATCAAAATAAAAGTGTTCCGATTGACATTTGTAAGCACTTCTCTGAAAATAATACATGTGGCTGTAGTAGTTTTTATTCATAAATGAAAAGCCTAACTGGAAATAATTGCCTCTAAGTGTTCACCTAATATTTATTTTTTAAATTCCTGTGATATGTCTTGATAGGATATATAAAATTGCAACTTACTATTTAGGTAAAGTTGATACTGATGTGAATGTGAAAAAAATACTTTTATTATCACGTTTCCCGTCAGCTTTGAGCTCAACACCATTGTGATCTTTCCTGTCTGCTTGTAATCATTTAATGGCTAAAACAAAAGCAATGTAAACAGTGTTAACTTTAGTTAATTTTGTTTCATTTAGTTGGATACTTTAATCTCAAGGTATTTTTCCATCACAATTAGTAACAACTAATCGTCATCATAAGTTTATTGAGCGTTTATTCTGGGCTAGTATTTTTACATGTATTCTTGTATGTAGTCCTCCCAGTTACCCTGTGAGTTAGAGTCACTGTCATACTGAACTGCCTTGTGGGTGGGGAACCCGAGTTAGGTGGCACTTGAGGACTGTGCTCTGTGTTTGGTAGCCAGGAAGTGGTGCAGGTGGGATGTGAGTTCTGGGTTTGTCCCCAGCCTCAGTGGCTGAGCTCTTTCTGTGGCAGGTGCTCATCAGTCACCAAACAGCTCTGGGACCGATCGTAGCAGGCAGAGAGACACACTCTATGCCGTCTTTGCTGGACTGGCAGTTATTGTCCACTTGTGCAGCAACATCGTTGTAGTGCAGCAAACCTAGGATATTTGCTTGGTAAATCCCAAGCAGCATGCCTTCCGTTCATCGCTTCTGTCTGTGGAGACGTTTGCCTCCCTCTTCACCCCACAACCCCCCACATTTTGGCTCTGGCTTTAAATTCTTTTATTTTTTTTTCATTTCTAAATGCTTCCTGCCCCTCTTTGTAGCCAGCTCGCCTCTTGGCACTGCTATTCATGCCGGATATTTTTCTGGGGTCATAGTATACCAAACAGACAGGGAAGATTACTCTTCAAAGAAATAGGTAAAAATGCAAAGTGGGGTGCTTATATTTTAAATGAAAACTTGACTTTCATAAGCCTTTGATTTGCAGCCCACCATTCCATAGCAATTGTTTGACTGTCGATTTAAATTTCAAGACTTTAAAGAGTAATCCACATGTTCCACAGCCTATTCAGAGAGGGAGAGAGAGACAAATACATTTCGTGGCAAGTTGGTTGGGAGACTTCAAGATATGATTATAAAAGATATGGAATAAAAGAAGAAGGGAAATAATTTAGTGGAAAGAACATATTTTAAATCAAGGTACCCAAGGTCAGATTCCAGCTCTGAGACCTTGAATAAGTCCCTTTAACACTTTAAGTGTGTTTCTTCCCCAGGTGGATAGGGTTACCTATCCCCCTACCTTGGTTTGAATATTAGTAAGATATTTATTAAATATGACTTTAGCCATGTCCAACTTTACATTTATTTAATAAGCTTCAGCTTACACAACTGCATGTTTTTTTCAATGCTCTGTACAAGTATTATGGTGGGTTGCAAATAGGTATTCCGTTTGCTCCCACCTGCTTACTCAGAACACAAAAGAGAAGTTAGGGGCTTTCAGAAATAAACAAAGCAAATTATTTCTGGAATAACTAACACAGTAATAGAAATATTTAAAAAGTGCATGCACACTCCTTTTTTCTTGAATGGCCCTCACCCTTTGTGTCTGCTGCTGCCTCTTGAGCCACCTCCTCCATGATGCCTCCTGAGACCTCTTCCCTGCAGTGGGGTCGGGCTGGCTGGGATGGGAGTGTCCATGTAAATTCACCACACTCTCCTTTGTGAACCCAATATCCCTTTTTTAGATCACTATTATAGGACTCTGTTTTGATCTGTATTTGTGTGTTTACTTGAGTCTATCCTCTGTTGACTGTGAGTTTTTTAAAGATGAAAGTTATGTCTTCTTTATCTCTGCTCACCAGTGAATAGTACAATGCCCAGAATCAATAAATAAGTACTTCATTGAATAACTCAACCTTTTTCTCATGTAATAAAGCCATTCAGAGCATATTCAGACAATTCACCACAAGTCTACCTCTGAACTGTCAGAACCCAAAGTTTATCTGGCAAATCGGGAATTAAAGCTTATATTCTTTATTTAGTCCTATGTCTCCTATAAAGGTCACTAGCCACCAACTGTGTAGGTGTGGGGAGGGCAGCGTTATGTTAATGCACTTGGGCCTTGTCCTGAGAAGTCCCAAGGTGGATACAGAAAGAGAATCCAGAAAAGGAGGCAGAGAAGGAGCCCCTAGAGAGAGGAGAACCGGGCAGCGCGTCCCCGTGCAAGAGAGCTGCAAGTGTTCAGGGACAGTTGCCTGTCTGTAAGTCCCTACTGACCACAACTTCAGGACCTTGTACACCCACCGTTACCGAGAGAGTGGGAGGGAGTGTCGAATGGGGCCACAAATACGGGCTCACAGCCTCTGCATCATCCCCTCCCTCTGCTCACGTCATCCGGGCGCCAGGGTCACAATCATGCCTCAGCATGCGCTTGTCATGGGGATGGTGTGCAGTCCTGTGGCAGTCCCTGCGTGGAGCCCGTACCTCATCCGTGCTAAATCAATGTTACTCATACAATTGTTTGCTGTGTAAGCCAAATGAAGTTAGTAAAGTAGAACTTGATATCAGTGTATAAGATTTTTATCTCTAGCGAAAGAAGAGCCGCAAAATACACTGAACCTGTGGGGAGTGAGAAATGGCGGGCGGCATCGGCACCTGGGCCTCCCAGGCTGCGGGACAGGCTGGGCTCTGACGGGATGCATGACCTTTCAGGGTGGAACCAGGAGAAGCAGGTTGTTTTCTCCCTCAAAATAGAAGAAAAAGGGTAGGAAAAAAGGATTATGAGAAGGAAGTCAGTGGAGAGGAGATGAAATTCAGCAACAAATTCTTGCGAGTATCATTTTTAAGTCAGCCCCAAATATATTTGAGATTGCTCTTAAAAATACACTTAATGACAGAGGAGGAGGTTTTATATTTTAATATTCAGCTTGCATAGGACAGAGGTGTGCTATGTTTAGAAGGCAGAGCAGAGCTATTAAGAACATGCTTTTAGACTTAGCAGTGCATGTGACAAAAATCCTGGGTGTAGCACATATTCCCTGTGTGATCAGGGGAGGTTTCTTACCTTACATAAGCCTCAGTGTTCTTATCTGTAAAATCGGAGTTGCAATTGCTAACTCACTGGGCCACTTTAAGGATGAAAGTGAATAATATGTGCAAAACATTTTACAGAGGGCCTTGTGAATAGAAAAGTATACATCAGTGTAGTTACTGAAAGAAAGATAGAATGCGACGGATGGATTGATGGATAGTTTTGAGATAGACAGACATTGTTTTCAATCCCAGGAAAACAGATATTAAGTATTAATTAGGCAATTCTAGTCTTAACCTTATTAATCACATAAACCATTCAATTGATCACTCTGAGTAAATGGAACCACTATCACTGTCAAAGAAGGGAAGATGATGAGACTTTGAATCATGTAGAATTTCCATTTGCTGCTCCTTGACCATTTCCTCAGTGGCACCCCCTCTCATGTGGTGATGAATCTTCATTTTTAAAGCTCTCATTGAACTAGAAAACAGATTTGTGTTGGTAAAGAACTAAAACTGTCCAACATACCTGAGGATAAAGTTAGCATCATTCAATTTTGATGAAAACAAATCTTTGAAATAGGAAAAAATCCTGCAAGGAAGCAACATAAAAGGTATGTTTCCATTTTAACATTTTACGGTTAGTAAACAGGAATGAGGATGTTGGTTAGCATAAACACTCAGGAGGAAAAGTTGGCTGTCATTCAATGAGCAATGGAGAACAGCCTATGCTAAGTTCCCCTTTGTGAGCATACTTGAAATAACGGAATCTGGAAGTGTCTTGTGAGACAAAAACGTGGTGCATGCAATATAGGATGTAAAACAAAGGCGGGTGATTTCTGTAGCTCAGCAAAGATGCCAGATGGTGTGTATGCTTGGTTGAATGGCACTCGAGACGAGAAAGCACCCACCTGGTAGTCTGAGAACACAATGGGAAGAATCCTAGATTTTCCCAACCCCTTTATTGAGGACTTTTATTTTAATACTTACTGTTCCTGTATTACCATACCACTTATTGTAGGTTGCAGCGAGCCTTTTAGTGAAGGTAGAGGATAAATATTTTTATAGACAAGGATTAGTGAAACTCTCAAGGTAGCGGTGGATGTATGACTGACATAGGTTGGTGTGATGTAGAGCAGTGCTTGTGGAGACATAGATTTATGAGTGCACTGAGGAATGAGTGGGGAGAGCTCCCCTCACAGACGAATAGACCAGGACATGCCAAGCTGAGGAGAAGCAAAAGCAAAATTCCCTGAATCAAGAAGGTGTGTGACCCTCCTGAAGGAGCAGCTAGGGGTGGGCTGCTTGGCAGACAGAACGGGAGTAGGAGACAGTGGCAGGCTTGACTGGGATTATGATAATGTAGACTTTATTTTGACAAAAATGGGAACCTGTTAAGTGTAATTCTACTGGGAAGTAGATAATGACCAGAGATAAATTTTAGGAAGACACAGGCAGTAAGGTTGGAAAATAGGCCCCAGGACCTTGAAATGGTAGGATAGTGGGCGGTAGAAGACTTGGCTGTGAACTGTGTACTGGTAGGTAAACCCGAGGGGCGATAGAGTTAAATAGGATCCTTTGTTCCTGTGCGGATCTCTAGGATGGAAGTCAGTGCCGTTAGCCATGAGAGGGAACGCGGGATGAGGAGAGGCTTCAGAAGCGCTGGAGGAATGGAGGTGTGATGTTTGGTTAAAGCTAAACATTTAATTCTGGTGGCTGTTGATTAGGGAATGTGCTCAAAGTGTTAGAAATAATGGTTTGGTTTAAGTGGACTGGCGGACATAGATTTGAGAATTACCTGAACCACAGCTATACTTATAAACTGAGAGTAGGTGATTATCTTGAGATCAGGTACGAAGGGGAGAAAAAGGCCAAGAACAAAAACTGAAGAAATATGTATATTTCAGGGATGAGGAAGGAACTTATAAAACTTATTCCTCAGTCTCCTTGACTGACGAATGTTCAGAGAAGCCAGGAGGGAGGACTGCTGAAGACTTGAAGCTGAAATGTAGAAGGACATCTCAAAGCTATTACATCCCCAAACATGACATGCTGTGAACAAATGAACAGGATAAAAAGTAAGAGAGTAATGGAACAGACATGCTAAAGACAGTAGCAAGAATAGCGTTAGCAGGTGAGCAGGATAATACGTTTAAAATCAGCGTAGCTGGTTATCCTTTACTGATCCCTCTCTCTGTGCCTGGCGCATTAGCTTAAATCTCCCTAACATCCCAGTGGGGCAGGACTCCTCATGGGCCCATTTCCAGTTCAGGAAATTCAGGCCTGGAAGAGTTAAACAACTTTCTCAAGATCATACAGCTGATCAGTGACAGTTATGATGAAAACTCAGGCTGTCTGGCTGCTGAGCCCAGCTTTTTACCCACTAAAGTAGTGACTTAGGGTAAGAGTCAGATATGGTGTGTGTGTGTGTGAGGTGTGCGGCATGTGAAGCTGAGCTGCTGGCGGTGGGCCAGCCGGGTGGCTTCCTGGTGTGCGACTGGGGGGAATTACAGCGCAGGTGGGCCGTGGCACACTTGACGCCGTGCCAGTTGGACAGACTGTAGAGGTGAACAGGGACTTCCAGTGGACATGTGAATACACCCTCCAAGGGTGCTGCTAGCAGGAAGGTGTAAACATGGGGCTATAGCCTCAACTCGGGGAGTAGCTTAGTGAGTTTGCTCAGACTGCCAGGCCCAGTTTTAAATTCGGTAACCAAACAAATGTACTGCAGTGTTGTTTTCAAGGAAACCATGGTTTCCTTTATTAGCTGAACATTAATTTCTTTAATATGCTTTCAAGAAGTGTCTGGGTTCAAAACAGCAAGAGAAAAACCAAGGGAAGACATATTTTGCTGACCTGAAAGTACATAAACAAATGAATATTTTTTTGAATCCGTTTTTTATTCTGTCATTTACCTATCTCCTTGTTGGGTGCTTAGGGAAACTAGTTATCTAGTTAGAGGTGATTGCAGGAGTGCCAAATGAATGGCAAATCTCAATCAGGTAATAGTAGCATAGGTTTAGTGCAGGAAATAAATGTCTTACTTTGAACTGGCTGAGAGGCATGCAGTTTGCTTTCATAGAAACTTGTCTCCTTTTGAGATTATAAAATAAAGGGCTTAAAATTATTAGCCAGCCCAGGCACCCACAGAGCTGGTCTAGCCCTCAATGAGTGCTTAGTTAGAAATGGAAGTGATAGTTACTACATCTAAAAATGGAACGTTGAAGATGCAGATATTGAAGTCTTGAGGGCTGGGTGAGGCAGGGTGGAAGGAAGACTGCGGGTGAAGGGCTTGTCCATGGGCTGGGGAAGGCTTCTGAGTGACAGGAGGGCAGCTGAGACATGGGGAAGGGTGCCACTGCAGAGGGCCGCCGCCCGTTACCTGTACAGGGGTGTCGCTCTCCTCAGGGAGGTACGAGCCGGCGCTTCCTGGGAATTGGAGGCCAGAGTTTGGACTGGGAAGAGGAAGAGATTTGAAGCAGGTCTGCAAAGAAATGGGAACAATTAGTAAAATGTTGGCTGCTCCATATTAAGCACCAAGTTATAATTTTAAAGGACCAAGTTAGGAGAAAATGCATTAAAGAAAAGTTCACTTTTCTTTGTGGATGTTGGGGAAGTGGGGAAACGAGGGAAGCTCTAACCGATCAGTTGTTAGTCACTGAAGACAGATCAAAGAGAAAATAGGAGATGAACTTGCCAATACCGAGCTAAAACCTATGCTCTCCAAGGCGTTTTAAGATAAGCCTTTTAGTGAGATCATCAAGGTCATCACTCAAGGGGATAAAACTATAGCTCATGTTTGAGTAGTTGTATCATGTCTTTTACAGGATGGAAATACATTGTACAGTACAGTTTGATTAGACTCACGGGTGTAAGGAGACTTAAAGCACCTTATCTAAGAGTTTAAAGTCTTGTATGCATAACACAAATTACCATCTAGATATACTGCCTTCAGGAAGTCTTGGTGCTTTTTAAAATTATTTTTGTCTCAGTTTCAGCTGGGAAGGACCCTGAATGTTGCCTTTTTTTGTCCCAGGACAAACTGTGGAAATGATGAATGAGTTCTATTAATTCACCATAGCAACAATCGAGTATCATATAATGGTGCATGGTAGAGTTAATACCCAATAACCCTGAATATAGTACAATTAAAATAATTTATTTAGAAAAAGGGCTCTCTCATGAAGATACCACCAGGAAAGTGATTCTGAAATAATATTCCCATAGTGCTAAAATCCTTATAATCTGGAGTTTCCTTGCAAGCTGTCTAGAGTCTGTCAATATGACATAGGAGAGTGTTTTTTAATCCAAAGACTGGTTAGTTTCACTAATGCACGAAAACATTTTTGGAGATTTATTTTCTGTCCTCCAACTGTTTTTCTGTTAATAATGGAGGGTGAAAGTTAATTTGAAAGTAATTTTGATAATATTTTACAATCAAATCTTTGTATTAGTTTCAGTGTTAATGTATGAAAAGAGAAGCCAGATGATAAAATCCAAGGGCCCTGGCAGAGACTGTGGCACCTCATCTCTTTTCACACTGGCAACTATAGCTCAGCACAGGGGCTCATTATCTTTATGTTCTCCTATCATTTACAACAGAATGAAAAAGCAAAATATCGTAATATATTCAAAGGTAGAATATTTTATACATTTTTCCTGGTGAACTAAATAAGCAAAATATAAGATGGATGTTGATAGAGAATGAAATAGGACATAATATGAATTATGACAGTAGATTAAAAAGATAGCGCAAGAACCTAATGATTTAAAAATATTTTTAAAATAGGGTAAAACTTTTGAAAGCCATGGACTGTAATAGCTGATTACCACTGTGCAGAGGGAAAAAGCAGAGTAAAATTATGATATCAAATTTAAATGGGAAGTGCTAACAAAATTCTAGTCCTTCTTAAATAAGGTTTAAACCACAAAACTGCCAAGGGTACTTGCTGTGGTCCCAGGAACAGCATTGAAAGCACATTTAATCAGGAAGATATAAAAACTACTAATAATTCTGGTCTCTCCCGAACTCCAGGAGCGGTGACAGTTGTCATGTTTGTATCAAAAAGCTCCCATCCCTATGCATTGCCCTCTGCCCCTGGCCAAATGCCAGTCTCTGTTTCTAGTTACTGCTGCTGCTGGCACTGAGTCATCAGCCACATCTTTTAGGAAAGGGTCTTGGCTGTATCCTTATCCCCACAGATACTGAACTTCGGTAAAAGTGTTAGTGTGTAGTTTTAGCATTTTTCTAGGATGGCTTTTCTCTAGATAATTTGAAACCTATATTTGGAACTGTAGAAAATGAGGTTTTAGGCAAAGTGAAAGCCAGCATATTCCGGGGTAGTTTAATTGACCCACATAGCATCCCTATAGATGATGAAAGATACCTATGGAATGCTGACTTCTGAGAAGACCCCTAAAATACAATTTACATCTCTTTCCCCCATGTTCTCCTAAGTAGGGTCTTGGGCTGCATTAATGGGGGGATTGTGCCTGGATGCTGGTATGTGATCAGTACCCTTGAAAGGACTGGGCTTCTTTCTGACGCTGGATTAAAAAGGACACAGATTGCAGGAGCATTTGGAGACAGTGATGGAGATGGCCATTGACGCAGAGACCGCGTACCACAAGGACTACTCAAGGAGAACAGGACACTTACCTTGGGAAAGAACGTCCTGAATGAGACAAGATTGCTGACCTACATTTCAGAGAACATCCTCTCAAAGTAGTAGAACAAGCCATTCAGCCTTTCTCTTAATGCACCATCACTAGACGCAGTGGGCTGCAGAGACAAGGAGCGTGAGGGGAGCCGAGGAAAGCTCTCACCACCACGGCTGCTCCTCTCTATGACCGAAGGGCCATCTCAGCGGTTCTGCCAGCTGGCAGCCTTAGGCCAGGGCTGGCAATCATTGGTCAGAATTTCTTTACTGGGTAGACAGTGGCAATGTGTGTCTTTTAAATAACTTACCATTTTCAAAACTGTTTACTTTGCCAAGCAACTGTTTGTTGACCATGTGTTCGCCAGACACTGTACTAGTGCTATGAAGTGCAGTGCTGAATCTAATATGAACCCGCTGCTAAGGGTCCAGCTATCTAACTGGGGGAAATGACATGCATGAGAACAAGCATACTGGAGCACAAGTGGTGTAATGACAGTGTAGGGGTCCCAAGGAGTAAGAGCTAAGGAATTCATCAGATATTTATTCCACTTCTATCATGTAACCGACAGGCATTTTCCTACATTCTGTGCCCAGAGCATAACTGAGCTTCACAGTCCACAGAGACCATTGGTTTGGGATGGGGAGGGTTTAGAAATCTACAGTAATCTTTGTACTTATACCCGTTGTTGTTGTGAACCATAAAGTGTAATTGCTAAAGATAAAGAAACCATTTCTAGCTCCTCCTTACCTCTGAATCAGTCATAAACTAAACAGTCCTGCTGCCGACATAAGTAAGTGATTAGGATAGACAGTCAGCCAACATTTATTAGTAGGGGGATTATAAAAACAAACAGCAGTCATTCTACCTTTGAGAATCTTGCAGTCTCCTTGGAAAGTTGGCAGTGATACGAGATAAATAATCATTGAAAAATTTAACAATTGTTGATTTATATCATAATAATCCTACATTTGCAGTTGAACTTTAACCATGACTTTCATCCCATCTCTTTGCAAGTTACCTGTTGATGCAAAGCACTGTGTGGTCATATTCTCATTCATAATCCATTTTCTCTGTGAGAAATCCTCCCCGTCCACCCAGCACTCAAGTATATGTTCTGAAAGGCTGAAATGGTTTGCATAGTTTGATGTTGTCTGATGTTGAGTCTTCTTTTCACTCCTGGATGGATTTTGTGCCCACGCTTTTTAGATTCTCAGCCCATTGAGGACAGGGGTTTCGCTGTTCCTTTGGGGGGTCCCTTCAGTGCTGAATGCAGTAGCAGGCAAGGGGGTTTAGAGTTAGCGTCTTAAACAACTTTCTGCTCTTTTTACTCAGTATTCTTGAAAGAAAGGCATTTATGTGAGTTGAATGTTCCTCTTTTTTTACTGCTGGGTTTGGATTCATTAACTGATGGCAAGTCCTGTTTTATTTCATAAAATTTCCATCTGAAAAAAACCACTTTTATCTCAAAATCTAGTTCTCTTCTGATAATAATTGTCTCCATAATGCAGTTTGCTTAAAATCATATGGATGTGTTTGTAAAAATTCTGTTCTTTATTATTTGTACTGTGGGACATTTAGACTTAAGGTGGGCATTGAAGACTAAGGAATCATAAGAAAAGTTCTTTCATAGAATCTGCTGTCTGCTCTCCTTCTGGCACGACGAATGTTAATGCTGCTGTAATCCATTTATGGGGCGCTCTTAAACCATCTTCACTTTTACAGCTGCCATCTCAACACCCGTGTGCAGTGAATTTCCTTGTTTTACAGAGAGGGAGAGGAATGTCAGGGAGGTTAAGTGATTAGTCGAAGATTATACAGCTAATGGGGATGCTGAGCTTAGAAAACAGCATGCAGGCATCAGCTCTGGGCTGTCTCTTACTCTGCATAAATCGTATGTTCTCACATTGTGAAATGCATACGTGTTGTGAATTCAATAAGGAAACACATCAGTAAATTGTAGCTGTGAATATCGTGTGAAGTGCCTCTTGGTGCCAAGTCACAACAAACTACAAATTGTGCTTTTGAAAAAGGTGTATAATATCATGAGAAATTCTGCTGTGTATTAGAGCAAGAACATGATCAAATGGAATATAGCGATGTATTAACCATCTCCAGTGACTTGAATTGTATTTTGGCAAAGAGCATAAGTCAAGGTACATTTGGTGTCTTGAAACTCCTAGAAATTTAGCTCTCTGTTCCTTAACTTTCTGCATCTGTTTTTAGTAATGATTACATAAAATATCCAGTTTTGGATTTCATGTGTAGATCTAGAGTTTATCCTTCCAATGAATGACAGTGAAGTTCATTTTGAGTTCTTTTCTTCACAATCTATCTGGATTCTGAACTGTTCTTTTAGCACTTTTATTTACCTTCTTAAATGGCAAATGTAGCCACATATTTTTGTTAGGAGAGTCACTAAAATTGCTCCTCAGGTAGAAACATCTTTCTCTATGCAGTGCTGGATCATGTGCTCTTAGAAGTTTACAATTCAAAAACCTAAATATGGAGAAACTTTAGAAATTTGGTTCTCATCCAGCTTTTAGATTTTATGGTAGGGAAAATGAAAACCCAAAATGTATGGTCACTTTCCAAAAGCCAAGCATTTATAGTTTTCATATGATTAGTATTTATGTTAATACTGTTGTTAAAAGAATTAAATTAAGCTATATACAAGCAATAAAGTAGTGGCCCAAGGTTAGGTTTGATGAATAAACATTTCTTGAGAGTCTCTAAACATGGCTAAGGTTTAACTCAAAGGAAATCTTTGCTTTTTAATTGCCCCTATTGACTGTATTTTGATCATTGTGCTGGAGATTCTTTGTAGAATTCAGAGCTATGAACTGTGAGTTGGGACTTGAGGTATGTAAATTGAGGTTATTTTAATATCACTTTCAATAGCTGAACACCATCCACCAAAATGGTAATCTAGCCCTCTAATTCCAGGAGGAAGTTAAAAAGTAAACTTTGTAAATTCTTACCTGAAGCATATTAGTTTTTCTTTCATGATTGAGAACATCATGTATCCAAGTTCTAAATCAATCACCATAACAAGTTCAGAAGGTTCTGCTCTACAATCAACTTTCACAAAATTTGAAATGGAGCACTCTTACTTGACAGTAGAACCCTAGAAAAGCACTATTGGCATCAGAGCCTAGGTTAAGAATTCCTTCCTCTGTCTCTGGGATGTCAGTTTCATGGAGGGAGCAGCCTCACCAGCTCCCGTGAGGGAGTATGTCTCTGTGGAAATACACATGAGAAGTCTCCAGAGGTACTGGGAGTGGACAGTCTATAAAGCCACACTCGATGACAAGCCCAGCAGAGAAATAAGATATTTTATTTAACCAGTATAGCTCATTGAAACCAGGGAGAATTCAAAAAGGAAGAACAATTGGAATATTATGCAGGCATGAAAAATAATGAGTTAAATATGAATTTACTCTTAATTGAAAAGATCAATTTATGATCTCAGGTTTGTAAAATAAATGTTTGTTTCTACATACTCATATGTGTCAGCATATTATGAGCGAGTATCAGTGTGTGAATGAAAACATGCCAAGGTAGTAATTTTGGAGAGGAAGTACCGGGGGTGGTGAAAAGAGAAGATAAAGAAGGGTGAATTTATCAGGACTCCAGCTCAGTTTGGTGCCTTTTCAACACAATATACATGCAAGCTCTGAGTGATTTGATTTTTTTTCCCCTTAATATATATTTTCTTCCCTTAAAATTTTCTTGCACTACCTAGAAGATTCTGAGCTCTTTAAAATTCAACTAGGAATTCTACACATTCCAATCACAATTGCCCAACCCCAAATTCCCCTCTAACCTCTACTTCCAACTTCACATGCACAGACATGTTCTACCAAGCACTGCAAGTCAGGTGTGGGCCTGGTGGCCCTTGGTCGAGAGTCATCCTGATGTGGTCAAAGCTCTAGCCTTCAGTCATGCTTGCTGAACCAATCAGGTGGAAATAAATCTCTCTGCTTTGTGGTCCGTGTTTTCGTACAAGCAGAGCTCTGGTGTTGAGGAGGAAAATGGGGATTTGATGAAAGTTCTTACTTATTTCTTCTGGGAAGCAATTTCGCAATCACAGAGCTGGGCAAAGCTGGATCTGATGAGGGTCAAAGCAGATCACGCTACTAAAGCACGGGACACATGAATGTGTTAGAAAGGGCCCTCTTTTGGAAAAAAGATAAGAATCTTGCTCCTGAGGAGAAATTGTTAAGCCATTTGAAGCGCTAATTTGTAAACATCGTTTTTCGTGCTGCAATATTGAATTGCTTTTCATAACTCTTGAGGGGTTTGAGCTGGTCCTGAACCTGTCTTCAGTTCCGGCTTTCACAGCTTCCTGTAATGAGTGCGGCTCTCCACCTTCACCAGCCACAGGCTACTAGTTGCAATACTTCATCTGGGGAGTCCCAACTTGTAAGGCTCTGCCAGTAGGACCTCGGTTTTGCTGGGGCTGGTTGCATGTTGCTCTGTCTGAGTAAGATGGGGTGACTTTTGACTTACTTATGAATGACCTTCAATTTCCCAAATATATACATATATATAATGTTAGTGCTTTAACGTCTTCTTCAGAGGACAGTGTTTTCCTCTCAGAATTAATGGTTAGCCTATGAAGTTTTAAAATGCCCCTGGATTAACAGTGTTCACAATCCAATCTTTCTCATGTTATACTAACAGGTTTTGTCTTCAGTGCCTAAGGTGATGGGTGACGGGATGATAAAGCACTCCACATTTGCTAATGCACCCAATTTTTTACACATATCATCTTGACCCTGTTATGTAATCATGATTGTTCCTATTTTAAAGATGAGGAAATGGGGCTTGGGGCCAGTTAATTGACTTGTTTGAGGTCATCTGGCTGGCAGGTAGCACAGCTCTTGAAGTCTGTTCTGTCTGGTCCAATAGTGGTTGTTCCCCTCAAATTTATCCTGCTTTCTCTCCAAGCCACACTGAGACACATCATAGGTTTGAGATCCATACTGAGAGGCTGACATAGCCCTGAGAATAGTGAGCATCTCTGAGCCATGGGAATATCTCTTCTCCTGCTGAGAGGGCATAGCTTTTATGGTTTCTCTTCCTCCTGCCACTTATCTTTATGTTCCATTTGGTCTCATGCTCATTTCTGTAACTATTTTTCTGCTCAATTCATCTTCTCTTCTGCCTTCAGTTCACATGTCTGGGTCTATATGGAACCCAGGCCTCCATCTCTGACTTTTTTTCTCTTTCGAGCTGTTCTAAGCACTTGAACTTACAATATCAAGTCAAACTCAGTCATGAATAAGAACAGTGCTCTAAGAGGAGGAGGCATGTGGCTAAAATAATAGTATCCCTGTTCCCTTTCCACCCAGAAACAAAAATGATCAACCAACATGTGTTCAGTATTGTATATATAACCCTGTGCTTGAAAAACCGGAGTTTGAGATGATTCAAAGCCATACAGTTTTCTTTTGAAAAGCTCATCATCTCAAGAAGGGTGCAAAATGTTCTAATCAGAATTATATAAACAGCCTAAACATACACACATGGCAGCATGAAGGATAAACATGTTGCTGGCCATGGGGAAATGACTGAGGACTAAGATTATGGGTAGTGGCTTAATTTGCATGTTGGTACCAAATATCTCGTAACTAGAAAGACTCAGTGCAGGCCTGGGAACTGGAGATGATTTTATTTGAGTGCACTGGCTGTCCAGCAGAGGTCTTTTTACCTTTTTGGAGCTCTCAGCCAATTTTTCTGAAACATGTTGCATTTATATTTTTAAGATGTGCAAGGGAAAAACGAAGGAGTAAAAGCTGCACCAGCTTCTTCTTGAAAGACTATTTTAAAAAGCTAGAATCAAATCATCAAATGTTAAGTACATGTGTTACGTCATCAGTCATTCTAGCTCGACACGAAGGGACGTGATGCTCCCAGCCCCGTAGAGCAGGCTGACCTTCTCATCCCCTTTTCCTGCTCATGATTCCTTAACATCAGCTCTGCAGCCGGACCAAGGAGTGGGAGCAATTAACCTGTCAGCGTCTCCCATTTTTAGTGCATTATAATTTGCATATGAACCAAAAAGAAAGAAATTGTGAAGTTTTGAACTTAATTTTCCTAGAAGAGTGAATAGCGTTATGCTTCTCCTTCACAGAATGTGGGTGGTGACATTCAGTTCCCACCAAAAGAGGTATCTGTTTCCCACTCCTTTATTTATAAGTGAGTCATTCTTTCAGGATTTATGGGAAGCTCTTCAGGCTAATGAGTAAAATAGTCTTTCCACTCCGAATATGAGCAAGCAGGCAAGAAAGAGTATTCAGAACTGGCTCTCTCAGCTGTGCCACGACTGACATTTGGGGCTGGATAACTCATTGTTTGGGGGCTGTCCTGGGTACTGTAGAATGTTGGGCAACACCCCTGTTGGCCTCTATTCACTAGACGCTAGTAGCAGTCCCCAAGTTGTGACAATCAAAACCGTTTTCAGCAGTAGCCAAATATTCCCTGGGGGAAAGGGAACACAGACACTGCTGGTTGAGAACCTCTGATAGAGAAACACACATAATGAATAATGAACTTAATAACAACTTAGTGGGAGAAGATTCCAGATGGTTACTTGACTTCCCCAGGGAGTGCTGAGGGCTTGAACTAAATGGCACTCAGAGTGTGAAGGATGAACTGAATGAATGGAATAGATGTTTTTGTTTATTTTTTAATCATGTTTACCATGCTATGACCAATCTGTTCCCATAATTTCAGAGAAGGCTATGGACCCATCTTGGGGCTATCCAATGACTTATCCCTAGGAAGGTAAATTTACTTTTTCTTTAAGCTTCTGAATCTTAAATGGTGGGTCAGACCCTCCACTGAAGAATAAAAAGACACAATAAAATGACTCAATCATGGCTTTAAATTAAGCAGAACCTTTTCTAATGACACTACTTCATCATTTGATAGCAAATTATGAATGGCAAAGGAAGGGAATGAGCTAGTGGAGGAAGTGGAAGGGTCTTCCAAAGGAGACAACAATAGGGCAACGTTGTTAACTTTATTCAGTGCAACCAAGTCTACATATAGAAATGCAGCATAATGCAAGACAGTGAAAGCAAAGTCCAGGTCAAAGCTAAAGATGGTTATGGACTCCACACTCATTTCCCAGTTTGTCAGTCATTGTAGGAGAGGGATGGGATATCTTATCTACAGAACCTGCCTCCCCAGTAATTATCTGAATTCTCACCTGCTGGCAGCCTCAGCCTTCCCTTTATCGGAGGCTGGTGCATCCTAAACAATGCTTATTAGTACTAGAGACTGAGATGCCTTCTAATTAAAGGAGATGGGAAGACGGTGGGCTGTTCTTCATTAATAGAGTCCAAAGAAGCTTGGCTGTCTACAGATTTATTTGGTGCCTGGAGTAGAGGGGAGAGAGTGTTCTCTAAATTGGCTTGGCAGTCAGGCAGGCAGACACAGATGCTGCTGAGGTTGCCTTTTGGGGAAGGAGAATAAAGAATGATTCCATTTAAACTGCTGATTATTTCTTCACTCATCGATGCCATCCTTCTGATTTATTGCTTTTTTCATTAACACTGACAACAACAATAATTGTTTAATATGTACAGTATTTCAGGGTCCTTTGGTCCTTGATTCATTGGCAGTCACTCCAAAGATGAAAGTCACTTGATGGATCTGTTCAGAGACCCCTAAAGTTCCATTTGCAATTTATATAACAAGACATTTCTCTCACTGACCATTTCAATGATATTTTGATCCTGTTCACAGCCCTGCCACTAGCAGGGGAATGCCAAGTGCTTTGAGATCCATAAGGGAAAGGAGCGGTCTAGGAGGAATAATATTATTTTCCAAGCACGAGTTTCTAGACACTTCCATTTCTATTTTTTCCCAGTGTGAGCTGCTGTATTGACATGTAGTACCCTCTAACAGAAAAGTAAAACTCTTGTTAATATTTATGCTGTTTATATAAAAAAGTAATGGCAGAATTCCCCGGGCAATTCATTTCATTTAGTGTATATTTACCCTAAACTTGAAAGAAGGAGGGTGAATGCTGGCTGCAGGCACGCACTGTCTACTCAGCGAGAAGCTCTATGGAGTCTTTTCTAAGAAATCCCCATCTTTGTCACTATTTCCTTCCAGGTGTTGAATAACCTTAAAAGTGGCAGTTATAACAATACGTTAAAAAAAATTGACAATTGGCAGCATTCAGCTTACTTTTCTGTCCCTTTCATTAAAAGCTAAGAGTGTTTTGCACTGTGTGGGGAAGTGGGATTTCAGACTTTATTCGGGTTTGGTTGAAGCATACCGTTTGGTTAGAATAAAAACTCCTGCCTAAGCAAAGCTTTTTGCAAGCCTGGCTCTGCAGTACTGGGCACGCCCATCTTGCTTCAATTGCCTGAATGTGTGTTGAGATACCTTGTAGCTTTCAGGGTACCTGTTCATCTCGAAGAGGAAGACGGTCTTTTTTTCTCCCCAGTGGTCAGTCTTGTAATTAGTTCTTGTTAATCTGCTAATAATATCAGAATCATCATTCCCTGTTCTCGTCATTCAAAGCATGTTCAAAGCTGTGCCCAGAGCATGGCACTTGTGGCTATAAAGTAGTCAAGAGAAAGAGAAGGCAGAGAAAGGCGCGTGCTGGGATAACCCCGCCGTCAGGAAGAGAAGGCGCAGAGCGAGTGCGGTACCCCAGTTGGGCGGGTGGGCACCGGGCTCACGGCGCTGTGAGCCCCTTCGCTGGCTTTCTGGGCTACTGCAGTTTAGACCCGACTGCAGGCAGTGGATCTGTGTGATGTTTCCAAGGCTCTCCCTCCATTTGCTTCTGGCTTGGAAAACAGATTAAACTCCATGAGTGGTTTAAGAAAAACACGTGATACTAAATCAACAAGAGCAACACACATTTTGGAGAAGGAAGTAAGCGGGAACTGGCGTGGAACAAAACGCAGGCTGACTCTTGAAGAAGGCACATTATGGACATGGGATTCGAACTGGGGCCATCTGTTCAGTCCCTGATATCCTCGAATAAGAGAAAACATGAATGAATGGGGCGCTATGTGCACTCTCAGAAAACATCTCAACAACTGTGAAAGGGAAATTTAAGCAAAGTCAGATGTTTGACTTAATAGAACAGGAATTTAGGATTGAAACAGGAAAAATAGGGCAAAATTACATGCACATGAAAATATATGAAGAAGCATTAATAAGAAAAGTGAGTCTCAAAATTGAAGTTCTTTTTATGAAAATCAGTCTAAAATGCACCTCCCCCTGGCCCCCTGGGATGCCTCTCTTTCAGCTCTCTGAGTATCAGTTGTTCTGGGGTAAGAGTATAGTCCTGTTTAACACTGCCCATCCTGAATGATTTAAAGTACACCTTTGAGCCAAGCATCCTCTGGGCCTCGCTTGGCACCCAGGTGTTCAGCATCGGTTTGCTGCATTCAGGTGGCAAAAGACATATTAAGCAGGGCAAATTTGCCTACATTATTGTTTCTTTTCCCCCCAATTCTAACTTTGAAAAAGTTCATAAGTTGTTGAACCAAAATCCTGACTTGTTTCAAGTTGAAATGGCAAATGGTAAAAAATCGTGGGAAATAATTTAAAGAAGCTATATTCACATATACATTCTGGTTAGAATGAGGGAAACACAGAGGTTTGCAATAGGGCAAGACATTCTTTAAAATGTTTTATTCCATAGTCTGGGGATGAATCACACACATAGTGTCTATATGTATTTTGTATATTAAGGAATTGGTAGATATGAGGATCTAAGAGACTTATCAGGGTGTGTCCTTAACTTACCCTTTCTTCCCCCGAAGCTATTTTGGCCAGTCTGTCTGTCCCGCTGGCAAAATGAGTGATTTTTATGTTGCTCATTGTTGCGTTACAATAACCTTTTTTTTTTTTTTTTTTACTGTGGGGGGCTCATTAAACAGAGAGAGAGGGAGAGAACAGAGAGAGAGGGAGAGAGAGAGGAGGAAGAGGAGACCAAAGAAGAAAGAGGAGGAGACAATAAAGGGATGGATGACAGTAAGAGCAAGAAAGAAACAGAGGTCACCACGGCGGGGAGCTGTGTTTCCCTGGGATCACCTAGGGCTCTTGTCTTTGTCCCAAGAGGTTCTACACTTTCTAAGGCAAGAGTTGTCTAATGAGAACAAAAAAAACCCCACTGAATTGGGCTTACAGTATGATTGAGAGTCTGAGAGTGGCTGTTTGACTCTGTACAGTGCACCATTTGGCCTTCTTGATTCTGACTGGTTGGATTTCTCTCCACCTTGCAAAGCCCTCCTTCTCCATGACGGTCTCTGCTTGGTTCATTGACTTGCACTTCAAGAGTGTGATTCTGGAGAAGGGAGTAAAAATATCATTCTATTTTGGGGGGCAATGATACAGGGAGTTTATTTCACTTACTGTGGTTATTTCTGATGGTATCTTTTTTGTGGTGTTTGTGGTATGAAATATCTCTATTCAGTAGGACAGCTGTTGAAAATATGACCCACCCTTAATAAATAAGGACCCACCCTAATAAAATATGAACAGTTTTTATTCCTTTACTGTGCTGAGTAGGATTCTTAAACTACTCTGTTTCCTCTTAATAGTTCTGAGGCACTACGTGGGCTATTGTTTCAGTCCCTGAGGGAAACACAGTGTATCATTATAGGCAGCTCAGAGTTGGGAGGTTCTTTAAAATAGGTACTCTTTAAATTCTTTGCCTTCCTACCACTCACTCCAAAAAAGTTTCAAAACTCTATCTGTCCCTTGTAGATTTTACAATGAAGCCTACATTTTATATCAGTTACAAAGTACATAGTTTTAATGCATTTTAAATATTCCCACAAAGTATAATATCTGTTTTCCGAGAAATGATGATGTGTTATTATTCACCATTTTCCATTTAAAAAATACATGAACAATCTCTTCTTTGACATATGGAAATTTCCTTCATTTCCTTTCCTCCTTGAATTCGTGTTTCCATTTAACGTCACTCTCAGAACCTAAAGTAATACATCTATGCTTGCAATATCTATTATTGATCACCCTTTCATAGCTCTGTCATAAAAATATTCATATAACTTTAAAAAGTACTTTCTCTAAATTGGGTTCTTATTAGAATCTTTGATCAAAACAATAATTTATAGATTTAGTGATTAATAAACATAAAACTAAAATATACTAAAATGCATGTCTTGATGGGATGGGAGTTTAAAAACACAAGTAGTTCAAGTATCTCGGATGAATAGTACTTGTTGCTAGAGTGAGAAAAGGTTCAGCATCAATTCTATTTTAATTTTTATAAATTTGAGTGCTGAGCATACTTATTTATATAAATCTGTTGATAAAAAGATTTATCTATTCTTCCTCTTTTCCCTGTATTTAATTTAAAAAATACTTCTTCTCTCTTCTTTAATAGATACTTGTTTTTCATTGGCTAGATATCCCTAAAGGGTATCTTGGGTCTTAAAAGTTTGAATCAAGAGTTCTCTGGTTTGAAATCTGACTTGGTGGTGTTTACTACAATCAGAAATCCCCTTTGTAGGCAATACCATAATCTTCTTTATAGATTGTTCCTTTAGGTCAGAGGTCCCATCCCCAAATTCTGGCAAAATGGGCCACTGCTGGCACACAGCACTGGGAGCTGCCTGGCCCAAGGTTCAGCCTGCAGGGCTGGGGCCAGTGTCTGACTGCTGCAGAGGTACAAAGCCTGGCTTCAACTGGGATAATTGTGCAGGGTCATCCCAGCTCCAGAGCACCTTGTAGCATTGGCCCGAGGCTTCCAGAGCAGCTATATTGAGAGCTCTCTTTCATTCTGCCCCACCCTGCCTTCCTACACACGCAGGAGCATCCCGCAAACTCTGCAAGCCCGTCTCCATCTCCAAATCTGTTCCCAGAAAACCCATTGTAAAACACCCGTTCATTAACTTGCACTTCAAGAGTGTGATTCTGAAGAAGGGAGTAAAAATATCATTCTATTTTGGGTGGCAATATACAGGGGGCTTATCTCACTTACTGTGCTTATTTCTGATGGTATCTTTTTTGTGGTGTTGGTGGTATGAAATATCTCTATTGAGAAGGACAGCTGTTGAAAATATGACCCACCCTTAGTAAATACTCTCCATGATATTTTCCTAATGACCAAAAAGTTTGGTTGTGCCTTAAGTTACCTGTTTCTATTCTGATGTGAGAAGTGGGAAACTTGAGTGTGTAGTACTAATAATTTAATAATCCCCAATTTAAATGCCCCAATAAAAACTATGTTGTTGCTAAAGACTTGGTTTCTAACAGGGAGCACGTGCACACATGGGCACATATTGCTCAGTAGCATGGAGCCTGGGGAAAAGCTAACTACAGTTCATGAATTATGCAGGATTTTTCTGTTTATGCCATTTCCATCTGTTGTGTGCATGATATTTATGATATTCACAAGACAAACTGATAGGAGTGTGTGATCTGCTAATAAGTATATTTTTCAAAGCTTTAATTATTGTTTTTATGGAAGAAAGATGTCATGTACTCTGACTCCAGGGAAATGAGAATTAGAAAATAAAATAGCAACACACAAGAGAGAGACACTTTTGCACATCCAGACATTTTATTTTTAAATGAGTGGTTCTTGATTTGTGTCTTCGCACATTCCAGGATCTCAGGGCTTCCCAGCACTGGTTTCTGGTGGCATGGTGGACGGTAGAGAGGAGAAAGGAGGGGAGTGTGGTGAGTCTTTCTCCTGCTCGCTTTCTACCAGCACCTCCCCTCCCTGGCTCCGTGCTGGCTCAGCTGAATGAGAAGGATGACTTCCATGTTTTTCAACTGCTCTGTTAACCTTGGAACTTGTCTTGGGCATTGAAGTTCCAGTGAAGTGAGAGCTCTTCGTGAAAACAACAGAAAAATCCACTTTTCTTCTCTGTGAACCAAGGGCACAATCCCATCGAAGAAAATTTGGTTCCCTCTATCACCTATAGGTTTTCCGAATTAGTGAAGTTTAGTGGAAAGTAGTCCAGACAGAAGAATCAGCTTCTGTTATCCCTGGTTAAGAAAAATCACCAGTTTGCTGTGTGGCTGGCTATGAGCAGGTCATGTCACCGCCCTGAACTTCTCTATCGTAGTAAGAAGAATGCAAGGTTTGGAGCAGGTGATTTCAAGTGTTCCTTCAGCACAAACGTTTTAAAGACTTACATATACTTGATTTTCACCTTTAAAACATTCACAAGTTTGAGAGACCTTCTAGATCCATGAACACTACTTAATTTTTTATAAAAACAGACTCTCTTTCTTAAGGAGGAATATTGCAAAAATTGTAAAAATACCCTTGTTATATTTCCTAGCCCAAATACTTTTCAGGTATTTTGAGGAAAATGTTTTCAGGTATTTTTGGGGAAAATGTTATAAAAATCATTTGCAGCCTGCCTCTCCTGTTTTGTTGATAATCCTAATCGTCTGGAAAGAAGTCAGTTTGTTTATTTTTAAATCTGGCTTTCTGTGATGACTGCCTTCTGACAGTTTTCCTCAGTGTACAGCGTCAGAGGTAGAAGAAGGCTTCTTAGAAGTCTTCACATGAACTGAATTGAGAAAATGTGAAATCCAAGGTGTTGGAGATTTGTTTCTGAACATTTTGTCAAATGCAACTTGTCAAGAATCATTGACATTTAGGTGGTCAACAGTTTACTATGAGACAATGCGCCAGATATTGCTTCGGCATTGCCTGAAATGATGGCAAATACATCACCCTAGCAACACCCTCTTTAAAACAGTAAACACCATATAGTTGTGTGTGTGTGTGTTTTAAAGTTTTACTGGTATGAATTAGTTAAATGGCTTGTTTTCATTCCAACACCTGCACCAGTTTATGCTGTAAGCCTTGCAGCAGCCACAGGTATGTTCCTCAGCTCCTTTCGGGGGGGAAGGAGAGTGTGAGGGAGTGGGCCCCGGGTCCCCAGCTGGATGGCCTGATCCCTAACACCCCCAACATCAGTGCGCTAGTCTCAGCCTGCCACACGTTTGCTTTCCACTTCCCATTCTGAATGTGCCCCTTTAGTTTGCCACAAATGCCTGGAAAATGGGGGAGGTTTATGCTGTTTGCTCCCGAAGCTCCCTATATCCCCTTATGGGAGAGAGTTGGCAATATATTTTGTTTATGGCATTTTCCCTTCCTTTCTGAGACCACTTTCCAATCTGGCGTCCTTCACAGTGGGGCCTCTCTCCCTGTTTAAAATAAAGTCCAGGTCACCGATTTCTTCCTATGACATGTTCCTCCCCCTCTGACCTTTGAAGGCAAATTGAAATCAGGGACTGTGTATTATATCCCTGTGGTACAATATCTTATTACACACATGATGTCTAATGTCTACATACAATACCTCTGGTGGCTTTTTTTAACTGTGATAATATAATAGTTGCTATTGAGGGTTTTATTTTTTGTACCTTATTTTATGTTAAACATTTCATATGTATCATCTTGTTTCATTCTTGCATTAGTTCTGTATGGCCTCCGTAAGCAGAAGGGAAGAAAGCTATTCTCAATTACAGCTTCACAATGGCACTGGAGTGAGTGTGTGCAGGGGAGGTGGGTATTTGCACCCATCTTCCCCTGAAGTACAAAATCAACCTACCTTGCACCTAAACCTTTAATTTTCTTCTGTAGGACACTCCTATATCCACCTTATTGCCTCATGTTAACATGACTTTCATGGTATGCATTGTGATACAACTCATGGCTTTGTTATGCTATAAATATATTCATTCCTTTCCTGCCCAAAGTTTTATTATAAAGACCTCTCTGCCCCTGGTTAAATAAAAATAGTTGAGTCTACACCAACCAGGTGGATGGTGCCATGCCCAATTTTCTCTCTCCTGAGTCCCGTGTTCTTTGACTTCTATGCCCACAGGTGTGAGGCGTGGCCCAGAGAGGTGGTGGAGGTGGGGCTGTTTAGGTCATCCAGGTTGAATCTGAACTCAGAGAGTGGAGATGGGAGAAGCGGAGAGGAGTGTGAAGGGGAAGGTGCGTGCCTCCTGGGAAAATGGAACCAAGTGGGCTAAGAGTGGGCTAAGAAACAGCTGTTTGGAAAAACTTGACTGAAGGTGGGCAGGGGGCGGAGTGCTAAGCACAAAGGCTGCCTACCTCCCAATCTTACCTGGTCCTACGGAGCCTGGATGAATTTGAAAGCTGAGTCAAATCATACTTTCGGTTATTGTTGCCGTCGATCCAATCTGCCCTGTTCTAATTGAAAATTCTTGATTGGAGCACACAATCAAAACCCATGTTCTGCCAGACTTGCCCATCTCTATAGTCCCTGATGGTATGGTCCTCTCTGTCGAGCGCAGTTAAGCTAGTTGTTCTGACAGTAGCCACTATCTAAGTAAGTGAAAAGTGCACAGTAGGTAACAATTAAGCTTTAATTAGTTGTTTCCAGTTGCGCAAACTTTAATGGGGTATTGCGGGGCTAACAGTCTCTTCGAATTAAATTGTATTTGCAAATTTGTGTCAAAACTTATGTTAATTGGAAGAATAATCATAAGGAATTACAACCTAATTCCACGAGAAAAACTTAGACTCCACGAGATACACTTAAAGCAACGTGGAAGAATCTTTAAAATTCATTGTTTTAATACAACTGTATTTTTTTCAGTGTAAGCATCCCAGATTTGGGACTTCAAGATTTCGAATCTTATAAATATAATTTAATTACCCTAGTGTTCTCTCATTGGTCTCATTCTTTATTAAAATCAATCAGTCATGTCATGTATCTTCAAGCAAGTAATAGATGTGCGCTACTAAATTGTAATTCGAGTATTTGAGAAAAGCGAGCCACCCAATGTCTCTCACCAGAGGCAATGACTCTAGAGTTGCTTTGGTATCTTCCCAGAGTTACTCAGGATTTTATTTTTTCTTATGAAAATTATACCCCAAATCAGCATATACATCATTCCAATCTGAGATTTGTAAATATATATTTAAAAAGCAGATTCTCTCTCTTCACCACCCAACCCTTTTGGATGCTGCCTCTGTCCATTAGCTGTTGATATGTACTTGGGAAATGCAGACTGATTGATGACAGTATCTGTTTAAGCAAAACATAATTCAGAAGGCAAGAGAAAGACACGTGCTGGATATATTACTATCAAACCGAAGTAGAATTTGCACCATGCTTTGGACAGTGCCGGTTGCAGGTCTTCAGCGCCGTGCTGGAACAGGGCCTTCCTATCTTGCCTACTCTTTCTCAGTCTTGGAGGCACCTAGGAAACCCTGACCTGGTTTTGAGTTCTCTATGCTGATCCTGACGGGATTCTGGGGAGACCTGTGGTAACCTCTGGTCAATGTTGCCTCCAAAGCCCTGGTGAAGAGGCCCCTCAGATGCTTTTCTCAATCTCCACCTTTCAGAACCTTAGACATTGCATGAAAAAAAATCAGCATTGCAGTATTCTGACTCTGAGCCCTTTTGTTGCTGGTGGTCAGAGCAATGCCTTGAGTTTAGAAATGGATATTTTGCCAAATAGTCTGTTGCTTAAGCATAGCGCATCTCTGCCAACGTTTTTGAAAGTCTGGAATTAGAAGTGAAAAACAATGACTAAAAGCACTGGGGCCAGACCTTTTCTAAGGTGAGTTGGCCTCCATTAGGAACTTGTAGACTCAGCAACAGCCATACTGTGAAGATGAAAAAGTTTAATTTTGGGAAAGAGCTCCAAAGGTTATTTTTTTTCCAATACAGCAAAATACAGTCAAGGCATAAAGACAGTGTTTTCATGTAATAATAACAGCAGGCTAGAGGTCATTCAGAAATCCGGTAATTCTCCCTTCTACCCTATGGCCATCACCTTCAATCATCACACCTACAGAACTCATATGAAATAGCAAAACCTTGCTTCTTGCTAAAGAGACTCCTGTCCTTGTAGGCGAATAAGTGTTACCGGCTTCGGCACCACCCCTGCTGGTCAGTGTCTGCACACGTACAAGCTCTTTGGACCAACCAAGTGTCACAGGGACTATGACCACCTTCTCCCAGTGCATCTGTAGGAGGCACAGCTGTGCGACGGCCTGTCACCAGGGACAGAAATAGAAGAGCTACTTTTTCATTTTCAATCCTCCTCTCTCTGGATATTTGCCCCTCAGTAATCTCTTCAGCTTTAGGATCACACATACCTGCTTAGTATTTTTTAAACATTTTTTCCCTCACTATCTTTGCCACTTTGTCTTATAAATCATGCTCAGTCACTCATCATTCAAACCTTGGACCATCCATGGAGCATCCCCTGACCTCTTGCTTAAGAACTGGTTGCATGTGCTCCAAAGAGATTTCATCGTCTGCCTTAGAAAGGATGTTCATCATACTGCAGGCAAATTAAGATGATGGTATTAAACCTCAGAGACTCTTTTGGGATATGAAAAAGATGTAGCTGCTTTCTTTGTATGTTCAGGTCACATTCTCTTCCTGTGAACTATGTATGTTCACTGACATAGTTTGTCAATCCATTAGGAATGCTTATTATTCTCTTGCAGCCTTCCCACATTCTCTATGCTTGTCAAGTTGGAGTATCTTAAAGAAGAGGTGGAGTCAAAAGTTTCTACATATTTATTAACATAGGGATTGGTGGCTTTATATGAAAGTTCAACATTTGTATTTTAAACTTTTTTTGGGGGAGGTTTGATAAAGAAGACATTGATCTTTTGTAAAAAAAAAAAAATCCAATATGTAGTCTTCTCAATGCTGTTGTTTATATTTGCTCACATCTTCAAGTTGTCAGGATTGTTTTGAGTTGCAGTGACACCCGCTAAATGTAGTTGACATGCCACCCACTTGGTGGTATCCACAGTGAGTAAATTCTCTGAATATCATTAGTAAAAATGGAGTCCAAATCATCAAGGGGAAAGCAGACAGCCTGGTTGAAAAAAAAACAACTATTGACTATATTCTCTATGCTGTACTTTCATCCCTGTGATTAATTTAGGTTATAACTAGAGCATTCTTTACTGTAAATAGCATTATGCTAGAGCCTTAGAAGATGTCAGTAAACACTGACAGCACTGCTCTAGGAATCCAAGATCTTGCATCTCTACTATTTAAGACATAGTGACAATTCTTTACCTCTTTAGAGCATTTTATAATTTTTAAAACTGTTATGTGTGTGTGCAAAAAATTATATGTATATAACTTAATGTATAAGTATTGTATAAGGATTAAATGAAATATACATATACAAAATTATGTGTATATAAACGTATACATATATTTATTTGAATATATGTGTGTATATATCACATATATATGTGTATTTATAATTTCACTTATCCTTACAGCAACCCTGTAACAGAGAGTAATGTCTCTACATCACAAATGAAAATTTCAAGGCTACATGATATTAAGTAAAATTGCAAAAACTGGAATTTCAGCACAACTCTCTGGATTCTAAGCCATATGGTCTTTCCATTGAAGCACACCTCCTTTTCTTAAACCAGCATAAAGGTGTGTCCCCAGAGTTTAATATATCCTGTAGGTTATGTGGGAAGCATGCTTAGAGAACGTGGGGCTTGAGGAGGACCTTGGACAGTGCTGAAGGAAAGGGATTCTACAGGGTGAGGAGCGTGCCCCACAGTATGGAATGTGACATATTATGAAAGAAGATAAAAGAACCTTATTCAGTGTATTTCAATGGAAATAGCAAGTCCTATTGTTTTCGCACCTGAGGTCTGAATGTGGAGAGGGTGTGGAGGTGGGTTTTTTCTGAAGGACTGAATCTCATGAGTGAATGTAGCATGAGATGCCAATGGGAAGAAGTGAGAAACAAAAAAAGCCTGGATGATAAGGCCCCTTTTGGAGGAGTTGGTGGTCCATCAGCTAGTCCAGTGTTAAGGACAGGGATTCTAGCTGACCTGGACACGTGTTTATCTTCCCCAAGTCATAATAGTCCTGCTTCATCAGGCAGTTTTAAAGATAAATGAAATGGTTCACATAAAGCTAATCTTAATCTGAGAAAACAGTCATTAATGTTTAGATACATATTTGTCACTATTATTAAAGTTAAAGTTACAGGAGATGAAAATTTTAAAGACTGACATATTTTATGACAGTGTTTTAATTCCTTGTTTAAAAAACAGCATTTTAGTAGTGGTCTACTAAATAAGGCTGAAGACTGTTCTACCTTTAAATAAGCACCTAATACTTGCCTCTTCTGTGGACAAGACTCATTTTAATTCGGATGGACAGTTTTTACCGTGATAGAGTAATAGTGACTCATGACAAAGATAATAACACTGAGAACCACCTACACATCTTTACAAGTTTTGAGAGACTCATAGCAGTGGGATAATAGTGTCGCCTGTTCTTGAGCTAGTCCCTCGTATATTTCAGGACCTCTGTCACTGTTGTGACATTTAGACCTAAGAGGGTCATTTGGGGCTTCGCTGAAGCAACTTTAGATTCAGAGTCTAGCAGAGAGTGAGAAGTAAGGGCTTTCCGTCTGCTCAGTGAGTTTTAATGTTCATCCGACGGAAAGGCTGAGAATGTCTGTCAGCTGTGACGTAAGACAGCAAGAGGAAGGCCCCAAATAAGGTAAGGAGGCTTCTCTCATCCCAGTCAGTGTTTGAATGATTCTTTAAAGCATTTGAATAATCAAATCACTCGGGCAGATTTTCCTCTCAATAGTTAAAGGACAGTCAATTCCAGGAGCAGTATTTTAAAAGTTCGAAAGTATATAGAATTTCCTCATGAGGAGCACAGATCTTCTCTCATCTTCAGAAGGAGGAACTCCAGTAACCACATGCCCATTTCCCCACTCGGAAGTCCACGCTGTTCAATTTCAGCATGAATAGCCGGGCTGCACGCGTTTGCCCCTCTGTCTCCTATGGCTTGGTAAGGGCAATGTGTGGAGTAGGCAGCTGCCAATAGAATGTAATGTTGGTGCAGCAGAAAAGCCCACATGCCTGAAATATCCACTCTTTGCATCATTGATGGTGGCTGGGCAATATTCTCTACAAGGCTACGATTAAAATTCTTTGTTATGTTTTGTGTCATGTACATGGGTTTGTCCTAGTGTTCCATAGTTGGGAGGTGCTTTACATGCCACTGCAGTCCAGTTTCCTCCTCCAGTTGGGATAACAGACCCTGGCCCGGAAGGCTGTGTTTATTCCTTTGATACTTGGGTAGCTCTGTGCCTCAGCTCTTGGTGGTGCCAAAGAAAGCACCAGAGTTTCATGCTGTGGCTCCCACGGTCCACCTTAAATGGGTGAGGCTGAGGAAAACGTCACTGGGAGGGAGTATGACTGTGAATCAGAAGAAGATGAGAACCTGAACTCGAGGCATGTGGGTGGCGAAAGGAGGACACAGTTGGTTCCCCAGTAAAGACAGGGCTACGGTGGAGAACAGGGAACCATTCACTTCAACGCAGTGTCTGGGACCCTCTCTGCTAAGACAGCATGTTTCAGATGTGGGTTCCCATCACTTACAAGTTAGCCGCTGGTGGACACCACCCCAGCGCAGGGGTGGGCTATTGTGTGTCGGCACGCTTTTCTGTCTTTTGATTCTGAGAGATGCCAAATAATTTTGTGCTGTCCTCAAACTACTTTGAATGGGCTGTTTAGAGATTGTTTGAAAGCACTGTCATGGTTACCTATGTTGTTTATACAGTAAATGTTAACCTATGTGTGTGCTATGCCCTATATGTATGTATAACTACATGTAAATTGACATTGTTTAATTACATATAAGCATACAAATACAAATTTTATTATACATCAAAGATAATTATGGGTAAACAGAGCAGGATCTAGAAATATTTATTTATATGTTATTTATTTTAAAGGAGGTAAGGACCTGATTTCATAGGGGAGGGGCATCGAAACATTTGAAGGTGGAAGTTTAGTTTCCTCCTTTTACAGATAAAGCAGCTAAAAGCCTTTTTTGTGTTTCCTGTTCTTGAGCTAGTCCCTCAGATATTTCGGGACCTCCATCACTGTTGTGACATTAGACCTAAGAGGGTAATTTGGAGCTTCCCTTACCCTAACCCTAGGCCTTCTTCTTGCTGTCTTATGTCACAGCTAACAGACATCAAGGTCGGAGGCTGCGGCAGAAGTCTGTCCAGGCTGGGGCTGCCTCGTCGCAGCCCGTGCAGGGCCCTGGCTGATGGTGGCAGGGTGCGGCTCTGGGTCTGGACTGTGTCTCCTAAGGGCGATGCCAAAACGCTCCCCCTGTGAACCTGACGTGATGTGCGCTGTACAAAGGCCACACCAAAATGTTAAGAGGTTCCTGGCTTAGAGAGTGTAATAATACTTCCGTAGGAAAGTGACCTGAGCTTAACCTGCTATCAGCTGCCAATGTACACGTGGACTCACCATGGGGTACCCATGACCGGGGTCCCAAGGACCTGTCCCCCTAGCCCCTGCTCCCCTGCCTCCCACTTCTGTGTCCTCTCCTATCACTTTATTCCTTGAGGCCACCAGCCTCCTTCTTGATTCAAGGTTATGTTGTAAGGGCAGGAGCAGCACTGTGCTCAGCTGTGGACTCTTTTCAAAGATAAAGCCCCCCTTCCCTTTGCCAGAGGCTCTTTATGGATGTCCTGCACCACCAGGCCACCTGCGAACCATGCTGTTTGGATAAAGGGTCTTTCTTCTTCCCTGAGTCTTTGTGCTTGAATCCAAATATCTTCACAATTGGCTCATTTCTCTCCCATGCTCCTGCACACCCCTGTTAGCTGTTCTGGGAAAAAGAGCAAAGAGCTTCACATTTGCAGTCAGTGGCTGGAGGCCCCAGGACCACGATGCTTAACTTAATATGATACGGTTAGCTTTGTCTCAAATTAAAATTGGAACCAGTAATGTCTTAATTCTCTTGTCTAGACAATGTCATGGCTATAAATTACCATCATAATGGCCATTGAATGGCTTATAATGACCTTACCAAACATTATTTGCCCATCCTATAAACTTTCTGAACATGCTGTTTAGTTGATCCTAATTAATCTATTAAGAGATGCTGTTTCCTCTCTCCACACTGACATTTGTGGATTCAGTTTCTTTCTCATTGCTAATGCTGCTTGGTAAACTCACTACTGATCTAATTCTGTCTTCTGTCTGTCTGCAACAAATCTAATCAGAACAATCATTATACAGATGCGATGTTCTTTCTGTGCTTGAAAGAGTGCCTCTTGCCTGTGAACACTTGGCGCTGTTCCTCTGATGTGATTAATAGCTGTTTACATATGTTTTTGTTCAGGGTAGTACATTGCATAGGCTGCTAATAATCTTGTGCAAAAATGAATTTAAATGAACTCTTTTCAAACAAGATCTTGAAAGAGTTCAAGATGTTTGGGAGATAGGCCTCTATACCTAAAAGCTTGTCTACAGCATATACAAGCAGCCTGTAAACCAATACACCAATTTGAGTAAGAAACCAGTTCACCTTATAATGTGCAGGTCAGCTAATTATGTGGTCATAGCTCAGTTAATACCTATATTGCCTATGCCTTTCTCCTGTGTGTAGGGGGAGGGCAGTGAGTTAAAGCAGTCAGGGAGGAGGGCAGATGCCAAAAGGCATCAGACAGTATCTGAGATCTGTCCCCTCAGGGATCTTCAGACAATGCTCCCTGTCCTTGCTGCCTGAGGACCCAGAGCCAGGCTCCTATTGCTCCCTTTTGTACAAAAGCCCCTTGCGCACAGCTCTCTCCATTACAAGCTTATTTGATGACTGCTATTTGCCTCTGTGTGTTTCTCCCAGTAAGTGTGATCTCAAGAGTAGGGACAGGATCACCGCTAGTGGCTAAGGGATGAAAGGACCCGGGTTGAATTCTGTTTTTGCTACTTTTTGCCCTGGCTGGGTACCTTTCAGTGGGTTTCCTTGCCAGTGAAGCTTGATTTTCATGGTCCACAACTCAGGGATACCGACAGCATCTGCTTCCTAGGATTTAGGGAAAGCTGGCCTCATCTGAGCTATCACCACCGCCACCATCATCATATTTGTTTCATGTCCCCACTTCCATTATAAAACACAATTTTTTCAAATTAATGTTTTCTCTTTTCAACCAACTGTTCAGTCCCTCCATTTAACTGAGATATAATTTAGATGCTGTAAAATTCATCCTTTCAAAAGTGTACAGTTCATTAGCATTTTTTATATTCACAAAGTTGTGTAACCATCCTAATTCCAGTAAATCGTCATTCCAGAAAGAAATGTTTTCCCCATTAGCAGTTCTCTTTATTCCCCTATTTGTTCCACCAGCTTCGGGTACCCATGAATCTCCCTTCTGAATTTGCCTCTGGTGGACATTGCATATAAATGGAATCATGCAATGTGTGTGTTTTCAGTCGGACTTTTTCAATAAGCATAGTGTTTGCAGGGTTCATGCGTGTTGTAGCATGTGTAAATATTTCATTCCTTTTTATGGCCGCCTAGTGTTCCATCTTATGGATATGCTACATATTGTTTAGCCATTCATCAATTGATGGACATTTGAGTTTTCCCCTACATTTTGTCTATTACAAATAAAGCTGCTGTGGACATTTATTTACAAATCTTTGAGCAGACATGCTTTTAATTATCTTGGGTATAAACTCAGAGTGGAATCGCTGAATCAGACGGTCAGTGTGTTAAACTTTGTATGGAACTCGTTAATTGAAACTCTTTTCATGGCATGCTGTCTTTTTTTACATCTCCCCACTGTAGCTCATCCTACTGTCTTCAGTGATCTTCCCAAAGCACATCTCTGATTTTTACCACTACCCTGTTTTTCAAGTTTCAAGTTTTCCTTACTGTCTAGCTAGACCCAATAGTTCAGCTTGACTAGAAGCAGCCTTTCAAAATTATCAGCCTCTACTTTTCTTTATGATTTAAACTTTAATCAAATCAGAATGCTTGCCTTTCCCATTCTTGTTCCATATTTTCCATTTTGTGCATTTTCTTAGGCTATTTTTGATACCAGGCATATTAAAAGTAATAAATATAATGAAAGTAGGTAGATTTTATTGAGCACTAACCCTGTGCCAGGTACTGTACTTTTCTCATTTCATTCTCATTTATTTAAGTACATCTCTTTAGCCTTCTGGCACATAAAAGGAGAATTATAACTTGAAGAGGGATAATAACATCCCAAGGTCACACAGATAGTAATTGAAAAAACTGGACATTAAACTTGAATCTTTTCACTGAACACATTCTCGTTCTTAAAACAATCACGACATTGTTCCTTCTCCTTCTCTACCTCTCTCTCTTGCAATTCTGGGGCTTTTGAGTCTAAATTTATATGTCAGCTCATTCATACCCCAGGCCTGGTCCTTCAGTGGAGAAGGTCTTCCCCCTCTTCTCTTACTGAGTTCAACACGATGGCCACTGCATCACGGTAGATGGTCAATATATGTTTTAATTAAAGGACATGGCTGAGTAAAACTAGGTATCTCATTCTTTTAACTCATCATTGATATAAAGAGAAAAATTAAAAAATACATAGTATTTTTCAGATAACAGGCACTGAATAACTATTTGTTAAACTAAATGAATGGCTAGAATTCAGTAGAGCAGCTTGTTGGGTGTCTGTTTCTCTTTGTGCTTCCCTTATACAGACCTGCATGTGGAAGAGCAAGCTATTGAGGCATCTACCAAGTACGTGGGAAATGTCCTTTACTTTCTGTGTTAATGTGTGCAGGTGAGCAGTCCTGCAGGTCTGTTATTATGTAGTTCGCAAAGGGAAAGGGCCTCAGTCTTAACCATTCACAGGAGAATTTGGAATTTCTCACTATGCAACCTATTGTGGTTTTCCTTCCTTCCTTTCCTTTTTTTTTTTAAACAACAAAACATGATTTATTTGCCACACAGCCCAGTCCCCATCACTTCAGTAGAGCAGAGGAGTAGAAAAGGGTTACACTGCAAGAATCCTTTAGGCCAAGGCAGAGCGCCATGCCTCCCAAGACAGCAAGCCAATCTCTGCGCCAGGGGAGCTGTTTCATGGGCTGTCAGTATGGAAACAAATCTGTTTCAATGGTATGTCTTCTTTGCCTGTCCCCAAATGAATGGGGCATTTACGAAGAGCAAGGACAGGGCGCTGAGGTGGAAAAGAGAGGAGAGGAAGTTAGGAAAGAGAAGAAGATACAGGGCAAGGATGGAGACTAGCCTGCATTCGATGCCAGAGCGCCCAGACCAGGGATGCTATTGGCCTGAGGCAGCAACATACATCAATTAGTCAGATCTGGCTGGATCCAGGTACCCCAATAGTTCTATGCAAATCAGTAATTCTAAGATTCTATTTCATAAACAACTCTCCAAAATACTTAGACCGTACAAGTCCTCAAATAGGAGTATAAAAACATTTCCCCAGGGTCTGTGTGTTCCTCGAGAAAATGACCAATTTTATAATTCCATATATTGATTAAGAGTCTTACAAAAGTAATGTAAACATGTTGTGGGTTACGTGAGGTTCCTAATGGAGTTGGGTCATGCAATTTCAGTACCCACACTTTGGGCTGAATTGATCATATGGGTATGATTAGGAGGAGGTGCTATTATTTATCCTAGGTTAATGAGGAAAAGCTAGAGTTGTTCTCAGGCATGTAACTCAGGCACGTGTCTGCATGTGCTCCACATGTGCGCTGCATGTATGACTCAAGTGTGTGCCTGCATGTGCTCTGTATGCATATTACATGTGTAACCCAGATGTGTGCATGTGTGTGTACTGTACATATCGCCTCAGACATGTATCATACCAGTGGAGATTTTGTAGAAGTTTGAGTAGAGAAAAATGTTGAGAAAGTTGTGTTATAGACATGCCAAACTTTAATGTGCCTGTGTACCGCTATATGCACACTGAGAACTGTTTAATTTCAGCAAACAATGCAGTTCTTCACTTTAATGTTACCATTTTTTATAGTATTTTTGTAGTTTTCTGTGCTTTTAACTTATTAATTTATTTTTAGTTTTACACCTGTAA
This sequence comes from Manis javanica, assembly GCF_040802235.1. NCBI lineage: Eukaryota > Metazoa > Chordata > Mammalia > Pholidota > Manidae > Manis > Manis javanica. The sequence goes on from NC_133164.1 coordinate 8,372,980, forward strand.
CCAAATCATAAGGACAGGGCAGGCAGATTATGCTAGTTTTATATATGAATTTTATATAATTATAAAAATAATTTGTCAACATTTGCAGTTACTGAGAAGATCTGTTCCTTTAAATGGGCGGCTCTTTACATCATTTGAGCTTGCAAAACACTATACCATTCTACTTTGAAGTGCATTCAAGTCCTAATTTGTTGACTCCAATGAGCCATTTTAGAGAAAATAATGTTTATGTTGCCAGAGACATATTAAGCTTCTTAATAGCAATATTCCATTTACTATTATAATGGCTGTAATCTCTCTACTTTGTAAACTGTCGGCTTTACTCACTGCATCATACTTTCTTGTCCCTAGAAGAAAATTACACCACGGTAATACTGGTAAATTCTTGAGGCTGTGTTCAAAGTAATGCATTCAGGCTAAGAACTTTTCCCAGAGTAGGCCAACAAAATTTGCTTTTAATACTCTCTTCATTTGAACAACTCTAGCATATTATTTGAATGAAGATAAAAGACTTCCTCCCCTTTGGTATGAAGAAGTTAAAATAATAACTTCACAACTTATACTCACTTCTACCTATATCATCTCATATTGCTGTAGTAATACTGGGAGGACCATATCATTTCTACTGAGCAGATGATAGATGTGTATGTCAGGGGGTCAAATGATGTGTCCCTATCATAAACCTGGGTGATGTAGCTCTGACTGCAGGTGTTCTGGCTCCAAACCACAGGCTCCTTTCACTATATTATATGGTTTTTCTAAATAAAATTTAAACTGATTTTCAGATGGAAATTGAACTATCTAGGGAAGGTGTAATATTAAATCATATAAAAATCTTTAAAAGATAAATTTTGAATTCTACATCTCTTCTGATACGGTTTTTAAAAATGACTATTGCTGCAATTTATTGGGGTACAATTGGCATTTAACATTTTATTAGTTTCATATGTAAGTATGATGATATAGCATGTGTTGTAAAATCACCACAATATGTCTAGTTAACATCATCAGAATGATCTATGTGCATATGTACATTATATATAAATACTATACAATATATGTATAATTCTTGCTAACTGCCAGAAAGGGTTTAGATAAAACACAGTTCTCTGTGACAGATCCCTTAACCAGATTAAAATACAAAAGTCAAGAAGGAAAAAATTTTTAAAAGATTTCTGTAGAAAAAGTGAAAGGGCCATTTCATTTATGGTTGAGTGCAATGAAGCTCTGAAGACTTTTGCAGAGAGAAAACTTTTTATTTTCCTAACTTGTAAGAAATGTATTAGAGGTGAAATGATTTAAGCAACACCTCAGAAGAGAGCATAGCCTACTTGTAATCTAAAGCTTTAGTTCTACCATATACCTCTTTAATTAAAATGAGTCGGAAAATGAGAAAGTCCACATTTTGTGGTACATAGTGTTGAACAGAGGTTTAGAAAGTTTCTTCTCCTAGAAATAGCTCCCTTTTCGAGAATTTATGTTGCCCCTCTTAACTTCTGTTCCCCTTTCTCATGGCCTTTCTGAAGTCAGTAAGTAAAATGATTTTTCCATTGAACATTTTCTTATCTTCTCTTGGACATAGGGCCTCAGAACTCTAAGAGAAAACAGAGGAGAACAGTTTCTTTTCATCTTTTGTTTCCTTATTATGGTAATTATTTTAGTTCTATGTCCCTTCTGAGCTTAAAGGTAATGCATATGCTTTTAGAAAAATTGGAAAAATATGAAGAATTGGAAGGTGTGTATTCACATCTCTAACAATGGTAATTCCTTGGTGTATTTTTCTCAATAAAAGTTTAGCTTATGTAAGAACAGATGCTTTCTTGGCATTTTTAGTGCTATTAAATTTTCTTATGTTATTGCAAAGCCTTCATTTTTAATGGACACAAACTTTTCCACCATTTGGATATCCTCTGGCTTTTTAGAGCATCCTGCTAATAATGAACTCATGGAGGATTTCCAATTTCTCCCTGTGTGTGGCTCTTCTGTACATAACTTTTTGCGAGCAATTTGGTGTATTTCCTTATAACTACCTTATGACAGTTTCTAAGAATTAATAAGTCACAAGAGTCTGAGTTATTTTGATAAACATCACCGAATTGCTTTCCAAACTCTTATGCCAGTTTACATTTCCAGCGGCAGTGTGGGAACGTGTCTGTTTCATGGTGCCCCCCCCCTCTGCACCGATGGCCTCTTTTTGATTCTGTGTTTCTTTGATGGTTGAACATTGCATCACACTGATTTAATTTGCATTATTAAAAAAAAGGTGCATCATTTGTTTTGCTCATCTTTACTAGCCATTTATCTTCTCTTTTGAAAACTGTCTAAATCAACTTCTTACCACTCTATCACTATTTATCACCACTGTACCTCCGAAAAATAGCATCATTTCGATCATAGAGCTTTAGGGCCAGATGTGCCGGGTCCAGCCGCCCGCTGGAGTGTGTCTGGGTGGAGGAAGAGACTGGATGATCGATGAACGGTGCCTGCTCCTGTGCGGCCTGCCTGTCTTCCCGGCCCCTCCCGCCTTCCTTGCCTTTATCCCTCCCTTTCTTCCATGCATCTGTCCTCGTCGTCTTGTTCTCTGAATTTGAAAATTGTCGACATACATGAAAACGCAGCGCGGTGAGCAGGCGTGCACGTGCCTCTGGAAGTGGTCGTCACCTCCGGGCCTTTGTTCCAGGATGTCTGATGCACCCTGTGCCTCTGTGCCGTGCCTGTCCGCGCGTCCCAGGACAGCCACCCCCGAGGCGCACACCAGGCGCCCATGCACAGAGGGGCCCTTTACTGGGTCTCTGAGACAGAAACCCAGTGAGTGAGCAGGACCCCTACAGAGCTGCGCAAAGAAGGCGAAGCACTTTTATTTCTCCACACTGGCTTTATTCCTGCAGCGCCGCGCCAGGCGGCTCAGTTTCCGAGGGTCGTGCAGTTGGGGCAGTCGGGGGCGCTTCCGCCGTAGCCCTCCTGGGGAGGTGCTTGCCCGTCACGTAGCTAATAAGGGGTGCACTTGAGCCTACGTCCGGCTGCCGGGGTCCGGGCCTGGCTGTGGGTGGCTTGGGTTCCCTGGCCGCAGCGCGGGTCTGGCTCTGCAGCGGTGTGCTGGGTGGGCACTGGTGTGGGTGCAGAGCGCTGTGCGTAGGTGCGCGGGCAGCAAAAGCCCGAGCTCGCGGAGGAGCGCAGCCAGTGTGGGTTTCCCACCCCAGCTCATGGGAAACGCTGAACAGCTCTCTGTGACTATTGACTGAAAGATGCTTTTCATTAAGCTCCCGTCCTCTCTCAAATAAAAGGCAGGGGTCACCAGTCTGCAGGGCAGGAGCGATCTGGCCGCAGAGCCCCTTTCGTAATACAGCTTGTCTTCAGCTGTGGACTTACACCCTCTTAACTTCCAGTCCTTCCAGGTGAGGCTCCCACGCTCCGAGTGGCGTGACTGAGCTGAGTAAGTTTTGACCTCTGAACACATGATTAAGAAGGAAGAAGACCGTTTTATTTAACTTTACTGCTTACCTCCTTCAGAATCTCTGAATTCTGAAGAAACCCTTAGGGAGACGAATTGTGAATGTATTATAGGGGAGTCTCATTTTTCAAATAGGAAAATATTTATCATCTTCCCAGTCTTGCCCATTCATAATCATGCCCATGGCTTTCACGTAATGCTAACATAGTCTGGGTCCTATAAAGACACCTTTCCATAAAGCCACCACCCTGTGGGTAGGAACGGTGCCGTACCCCTTCTCTGGGGTGGCTGGGCTTGCGTGTGTGTCCCTGGGAAGAGAAGTTAATACTCTTCTGTGTTCCAGGTTGCCCAGTATCTCCTTCTGACCCTGGGCGCATGTATTGGCTGTTCCCACTGCAGCGTGGTGGTCCGTTACACACTGCCAAATGAACCTGAAAAATGAATGAACATAGTCGTAGAAAAAGTGTATTTATTTTTAAACATTCTTTTGGAGAGCAGCAATGACACAACTCTTTGCAATAAATCTACTTCTCTATACCTGAGCTTCAATAAACTATTCAGCAAGAAATATTGAAAACGGAAGATCTACATTTTAAGTATTTTGTGTTTAACAAACCTGAAACATGCTAACAGTCCAAACGAGGGGTCAGCAAACTATAAAGAGCTAGACAGAGAATATTTTAGGTTTTGTGGGCCAAGATGAAAAAAATCGAAGACATCAAGTAGGCACTTCTGCAACGAGAGGACAAATTTCCACACAATTTGATGACATTCAAGTAGTAACAATAATAATGATAACTGAGTAATTTTTTCTTGTAATCAGGCCTATTGTATTTGTTTTCTATTGCAACCACAAGAAATTATCACAAACTTAGTGGTTTAAGCAGTAACAATTTATTATCTTGCTGCTCTGGAGTCAGAAGTTCCACCTGGGTCTCACCTGTGCTGAGACCAAGGTGTTGGCGGGGCTGCTCCTTGCCGTGTCCGGCTGTGAGAGGCCACCTGTATTCCTTCGCTTGTGGCCACCTTCCTGTGTTCAGGCCAGCAATGTACTCTCTCCCTCATCCGGCTACCGTCATCCCATTTCTTCCTCTTACCACAGTCCTGGAAGCTTCTCCACTTCTAAGGATCTTTGTGATTATGTTGGGCGCACTTGAGTAATCCAGGATAATCTTCCCATCTCAAGGTCCCTGAATTCGTTTTCTAGGGCTGTCATAACAAAGCACCACAAAACTGGTGGCTTAAAACAACTCAAGTTTATTCTGTCACAGTTCTGGAAGATACACGTCCGAAATCAAGGTGTCAGCAGGGCCCGCCCCCTCTGAGTCCCAGGTCTTCCCTGCCTCTTCCAGCGTCTGACGGTGGCTGTCAATCGTGGAGGTCCTGGCTGGTGGCTGCGTGGCTCCAGCCTCTGCTTCTGCCATCACACAGCCTCCTCCCGCCTCTGTATCTGCCTCTCATTGGACTTAGGACTCCCTCTAATAACTGTATCTTAATTATACCTGCCAAGATCCCATTTCTAAATAAGGTCACATTCACAGGTACCAGGGTTAGGACTTCAACATAGCTGTTTGCGGATATATCAGCCCATAACAGTCCGTAGCCTTAATTACATCTGCCAAATAAATCCCTTTTGCTCTATAAAGAAGCATATTCACTTGTTCTGGAGATAAAGATGTGGGCATTTGGGGGGTTCATTATTCTGCCTGCCATACCTACTAAAAAAATTTTTTTTGATACAACATTTTTGTGTTCCTACCATCAAATGGACTGCAAATCTGCAAAAATCATTCTGAGCTGAGTCATACAGAAACAGGGAATTGGATTTAACCTACAGGTTCTGTTTGTTGACTCTTCCTTTAAACAAAATATTATTTAGGCCAGAACCTACTAGAGTGCTACTAAAAATACCATTTAGTGTAACAATAAACATGATTTGGAAAATATATTACAAATTATAGTCCCAGTCAGGCTAGAATACATGCGTAGGTGTAACCCACATGGTAAAATTAACTCCTTTGGGTAGTTTGAAAGGTGTTTCCAGATTTAAGATGCTTAATTTTTTTATCATTAATGTATTTCAAAGGCATGCTGATATCTTGCTACCTGTGTGTATTTTTTCAGGCTAATATTTATAATCCAGCAAAGAATTTCATGTATATATTCTTCCTAGGCAATTACTAGTAAGCAGCTTCTAGAGACCAAGCTTCTCTTAGGGAAAACATTACCTAATTGGTAAAAGATTATTTGTTTTATAAAACATTTCATCTTAATTTGTATTGGCGAACTCCGGTATTTAGTGGAATCACAGCATGGTGACGATGGCCACAATCCTAATGATGATGTGCATTGTGTCAAAATAAAGACATCATCAAATAGTGTGACTTTCAAAGTAAGGAAATTATATTTGGTGACATTTAACTGGCTAGCCCATGGTCCTGCCTTGGAAGTCACTGCTAAGTTAACCTTTCTCTCAATAGATTTTTATGAGAACTCCATAACCTTTTGCTTGAAACACATGCTTTTTCTCTGCATTAGTAATACAAGGTAAGTCTGACTGGGATGGGAAATGTTGAGCTGGGATGAGCAATGATCATATTTATAAATCTGAGTTTCACTCGCAGATATATTTTAGAACCCACATAATATAAAGAAACTGTTGTACCGTAAAGTTATTTTGAAAGGGGATGGAAGAATTATGGTCTGCTTGATCCCATTCACAGGATTTCTTGAGGGAGGAATTATATTTTTCAAAATTTTAGGTATTAAATTTGGACTCTCTTAGATTGATTAAGTTTTACTCTTGAGAGTCAACATAGAATAGTGACAAACAATATGGTCTTTGGAACCAGACTGAATGGGTTTAAATCTCAGGGGTAGTTTTTCCTAACAGGTCACTTAACCTGTTTAAGTCTTGGTCTACTTCTCTGTGAAATGCATCCAGCTGGTGCCTAAGCATAAAGTGTTTAGGAGAGTTACTCGCATGTAGTAAACATTATATAAGTATTGTTTATTGTTATTATTAATAGTAGTAGTTTAGTGGTGGTAATAATAGTAGGAATTTTGGTGGTGGTGATGTTAGTAAGATGCTCTTTATGAATGATCATATCTGTTGAGAAATGTTGAAGCTTGGGGCTACCATAATATATGTAGCCCCCAATCCTTAAGCATACGGTTAAGAATCTTGAAGGACCCCAGCTTTGCATGGAAACACTTGAAGCAGCACTGAAGGAAGGCTGCTGGGGAGGGAGGTAAGACTGTTATGGGGACTCTTAGGGGCCTGTTATGGGAGGTGGAGGAGGCAGCTCTCCCATCTCTATTGGGCTGTCCTTGCACTACTGGGACAGCACTGATTCTTGGGTCAAAACTGGGTATTTCTCCCTGGCATCTCTGTTTCTTTACCACTTGCTGTACGAAGCCCAGGAGGGAATGTGGATTTCATGTTACAAACCCACTTCTATGGTATGTGACGTGTGCTGACATGCCGTCGGCTGCATTACTGAGTTCCATTCTGCAGGCTACCCTTGGGATTTCTTTTAGCTCTGGTTCCTTCTTTTCCTTTTCCTTCCCCCATCCCCACCCCATCCTACCCTAATAGTTTCTTCAGTATCTCTCCCTGCCACTGCATATGGCTTCTACAGTGTCAATTCCCCAAGGGACACATAGCTCCATGATTACAAAAAGTGAATTACATAAAAATCTTTGCATTTGAATTTAAACTATAGTACTAAATACGATTTAAAATTAAAATTCTAATGGGTGAGATTTCAGTGGTTCTGTTGGAGAGCTGGTGACTTAAATCAACAGTCAGTTTTTAGTAGCCACTGGGGCAATGGTTTACATGATGGAAGGAATATGATTCAATTTGTGGAGTTTTGGTTTTCCAACCGTTTGAGCTAGAGTGGTGTTTCCGTAATCCCCACAGGCAATTGCTTACCTTTCCACAGCCCTTACCCTACTCCCTCAACAAGCTACTGAGGCAGAGGAAGGGCACTGGGCTTTGGGCATTCTAGAAGTCAGGACTCTTCAAGGGAAGGGGATATGTCAGCCAAGGTACCCGGGAAGCTGGGGAAGCTGGTGGAGGAGGCTTTGGCCCCGTGTTCATGCTGAGAGGAGGCTGTGATGTTGGGGGATTGCTCTTTAGGATGCCCACATGAGATGCCGTGTGTACTGCATGCAGGGGAGGCACAGGGCATGAGCTGAGACAGGTGCTGTGTATTGAAGATGACGGACTAAACTAATATCATTGAGTATATTATTTTCGCAATTGCTTTTTGGGAACATAATTAAAATTTTATTTTCTTTAATAACAGAGTTAAAAGAGTGCAGTAATGTCAACTTTATGTAGAAATTAGGAAGGGCACTTTTTTCCTGAGATGAGAGTTTTCTTCATAAATTCTTCCCAGTCACCCTTGCCTGAAACAGCTCTTGGTAGTAGACTCCTCTTTGCATGAAGGTGGGATTTCAGCCACGAGGTTCCTGAGAAATCACTCAAGCAGACTTTGAGAGTTTTGCAATTTTTTTCTGCAAATAAGTTCCTCTCAAAACGCGTGAGGATAGATTTGGTACACAGACATCAGTAGATGCAAAATCAGAAGGGAGAGGCTATGCAGAAGAGGAATGGTATTTCTGAAAAGTAACAGTCACTGTTGGCTCATATTAATTGAAAAAGGCTAATGATTTTTCTTGAGTGGCAGACACACCAGGAACCAGTAGAAAGAACGCTTTCCAATTAACTTGTTTTATTACTGAACTCTAAGCTCCACAAAGATATTTCCCACTGGACCAGTTCTTCAGCAAGAATCAATGGCAGTGCGTTGGAGTTCAGCAAAGTAGATCCAAGTACCTGCACACATTTCACCATGTGGTTGGTCATTCATGCATCAACTCTCATTTTTCCATTGCTGTTTTATGAAGCAGTAAAGTGACTTTGGCCTTTGTTAAGATTGACATCAAAACAGCACATGGTAAGCATTAAAAATGAGAGGACAGTTCATATATTATAGATTCAAAAAAACATTTAAAAATATTCATGTCCATAATCCCTTAAATATTATACTTTTTAATTTATAGTTCATGTGTATTTTGGAGCTACAGGTGTTTTGGATTTAGTAGGTAAGAGGAGAAAAAGTGTTGTTCAAGCTGGTGAACAGCTGAAATGCCCAGTTCGGCCATCCTGGTATTCCACATCCTGGTACTCCACAGCCTGGTACTCCACATCCTGGTACACCAGCAGAAGATCTGATTGGTTTTTGTGTCTGTTTGCAAACATATTGACTATCACAGTATGTAAAGTACATATACAGTTACACTTTTTTGAAAAATTTATTGTGAAATCTCTTTAAAAATGTGCGGTACAATGAAAAAATGGAAAACTGTAAGGTATATATATTTTAATTAAGTATAATAGGGGGTAGGCATGGCCAATCATCAAAACATGGGGCTATCTTGTAGTGCTTCTTATGAGGATAACAACTCATAAAAAACTGGTTCTAAAAATATTTTACTGTTTGGCAACATAAATATTTTTCAATGTGATTTTTTTTATTCAATAACACATATAATCATTTTCAGAATAAAAGAAGGAACTTCCTTTTGAAAAACTACATGCTGCTTGCAATAATTTTATTCATTTTCTTGAACAAATAATTAAATATTTTTTAGCAAGATTAAAATGAGAAATGAGAGACATTAAGGCTTGCTATTTTTATTTTCTTTGTTAATTTCTGTGGTAAAAAAGAGGGGTAGAAATTTTTGTCTCTTCTGGGAAGGATTTTCCAAGTAAAGAAAAATTAATTCAAAGGAAGACTCTTTCTTTTATACCTAGATGGAGAGTCTAATGTTACAAGCTATGTTATCATTTGTCATTTCTGATGAATTTTAATCCTTAGTATCTGGATTTCTTGAAGACACTATTAGCACTTGTCCTTCTTGAATGCTTTACTCTGAAATCATTCATCAACTCAGTCACTGTTCCAGTGCTGTTCTTGGGAAGTATCAGGTGTCCTGCTCACAGATGATTTTTCCTCTTTTAAGACTGACATAGAAACACATGGTCAACACTGGTCTTCAAATAAGGGGTCTATGAATAAACTACATTTTTTGCAAGTATGTTTTTAAATGTCTGTCTTCACTTTGCCTTAATAACATATATAATACATTAACATGCCTAGTTTATGATTATTTTTGAGTTATAGGGTGCTTTCAATTGCTCTTATCCTATAGTTTCATTTTCATTACAATAAGTTTAACAAAACCCATTACTTTTTAAAAATCCTGCTTATATTTTTAAAACTTCCATTGGTAAAGATTTTAAAACAGTATTTTTTTTTTTTTGCAATTCACTATGCTTTGTGAGTTATTCAGATGAGTCCTTTTGCAAGAGAAGTAATTGAAAATGTAGAGGTAAATAATCCAGAAGGTAGAGCAGAAAAGGTATTATAAGTTCAGGTATGGACTGTCTATGAGGAGCACAGCAGAGAGACAGTCTGTACTTTCTGTCATCACAAAGGTCTACCTTTGGTTTGTATGGTCTGGAAGAATATAATGCTGGGTAACTGAATTTCACTGAAAGGTCTCTGTTTCATTTTTTAAAACAGCAATTTCTGAGGACCATCCTGGCCCACCTCTAGCTTTATGACAAAAGCTGCCTTATATTGTTGGTCACTGTAGGTCTTTCACAGAATGGCAACACTGAACAGAGTGTATAAAATAAATGCTGTTGTGATGGAAGGTGTGATTAGAAATATCCTACTGTGTTTCTTCTGCGGCATTTGTCCATAAATGACTCCTCCTGTAATTTAGACCAGGACATTCCTGGCCTTGCATGTAGGGCAGAAGTGTAGCATTTCTGTAAAGGATGGGGAAGAGGGGACCTGGGCAGAAGGAAGAGGTGGAGAGGGGGAAAAGGGGAGGGACAACATCAGGGAGGGAAACAAAAAGAAGAGCTGATATTTATAATGTATCAGGATTTCCAAGTCCTCATAAAAAGAGTAGACGTGAGAGCCAGGATCTATAAAAAAAAAAGCTATGATGAAAATACCTTACCTCCTCCTTTAACCTACCAGGATCTGACTCTATCATAGAGTTTTATCTAATGCTCAGTGATCAAGGACATGCCAGAGAGGGGGTGCAAAGCCCTATCTGCCTGCTTCTGGCCCAGCTCACTATTCAAGGATGAATGGGGACTAGGACAGCCCCCCCCAACATGACGTTGTCTTAGCCACACACTGCAGGCCATTTAGGTTCTGTAGTCATGCTATTCAATTTGTCGGCCACTAGACATATGTGGCTATAGATATTTCATTTATTTTTGCTGAGCTTATCTCCATTTTTGTGCTGTCAGATCAGAGGATAGTGAGTCTCTCAAACTCCTAACTATTCACAGAATTCCTGAAATAAATCAAGCCCATGTTACTTTTTTCATTAAATATCCTCTACATCCCAATGACTCTAAATTTGTATGTCTCTGTCACATGTGGCTATATAAATTTAAATTTTAATGAAAAACCGATTCATTTCCTCAGTCTCACCAGCCACACTTTCAGTGCCTTAGAGCCACACGTGGCTCGTGGCTGCATGGTGGACGGTGCGGCTCTAGAACGCTTCCATCACGGCAGAGTTCTGCTGGACCACACGGGTCTACAGCTTCCATGGGGAAGTGAGCTCCTGAAAGAAGTTCCTCCTGCTGGCTGGGATAAAGCTTATCCGATTAAATTACTTCTTATTGGGGCTTTTAAGCAGGGTTAGATCGGTTAATAGGAAACAGTATCTCTTTGTTAATTTGCACATCTTTGAGCAGCAGTGAGTTTGCAAATTCGGTCATACAACTCTAAAGAATTGAATGGTTTCTTCTCCCTGCAGGGGGACCTTTGTGGTTACTTCTGCTTTCAGGAATGTCTTGTGGATGATGCTTAATGATGACTGCCTCTCCTTTACGACTTCCCACTTGGGGCTAATTATTTCCTTCTCTTGGTTCAGTTCAGATACATTCACAGCTTGGTCTGATGGTCTGGTCTGAGCTTCGTCCTCAGGGGCCTGAGTGAAACTAGCTGCCAAACCAGGGCAGGTGTGGAAGGCAGGGGGGGATGGCCAGGTGCTGGTAGAGGGGGCCAGGGAGCTGCCAGGAGCCAAGTAGGAAGCCAGAGCTCTGGACTAAGGACACTGGGAAAACGGAAGCCCAGCTAGGGGCAAAGTAGGTCTGCTAGTGAGTGTGTGACAGAGCCCAGCCTGGAAGCAGGAGCAGCTTGCTGTTGATGGCACAGAGCTGTTAGCATAATCTCATTGTCTAAACATGACACGTCTTTCCCAAATCCAAGGAGAGGACCTGGATGAGGACCCAGCAGTGCATCCGGTGTCAGGGAGGAGGAGGAGTCTGCCGGGAGGGTGTGCTCTTGCTTGCCTCTCTCTGCAGTGCTCCAGACATACCCGAGCATCAGCTCCGATGCTCCAGGCTCTGTCCCCAGCTCTGCTGTCATAGCTCAAGCTCAGAGGTCAGCTGTGTGTCCTGCTCCTGAGCCCAGGGTGGATCTTCAGGGTGTGCTCATTGACTGAGGCAGTCCAGGAGGGCATACACACTTGTCCAGGGGTTATTTTCTCCTGGGAATCTCTACTGTTTCTTTCCTGAGAGTGTCCACAGTGCATTGGCTGGGCTTGCTGGCCTCCCCTTGTCATCCAGAAGTCCCCTCACCCCGGCTTAGCTGTGGCAAGGGCCTGTCTTCAGTAGCAACGTGGTCCTGTGGCCTCAGCTGCACTCAGAAGTCAAGATGAGGTGTCCTGAGAGCCTCGGGTCCACGGGAGAAGCAGCTCAAGACCGTCATTCCCCTCTTCTCTGGGTTCTGTTTTGAGAAAGTGCCGAGCCGTCTCCCGCTCTCAGGAACATCGTCATGGGCTGAGAAAATAAATGGGGTGGTAAGATCCTGCCTACATTCATTTTAAAGCAGTTTTTCCCCCAGCAGTAAAATTAATGTATTTTAAAGAAATGACATTTGTATTCATGAATGATAAGCAGGTCAAAATAAGAAGTCCAACTATTATCATGTCCATGCATTGAAGTCCAAGAAGTCTTTCTTAAAATGTTTTTCAGTTGCTGCAGACCGATTTGCCACATTCATCAAACGGGCTCTGTGCTCTGAAATCCATCGTTTAGGCTCTGTACCCCGTATTGATCAGCCCCAAAGAAACAATTAATTGCATTGATGCCATATTTTACCCCACATTCTGGAGGGCTTATCAAAAATGTGCTCATTGCTTCTAAAAATAATAAAATGGAATCCGTTTCTGGCTTTCTTTCATACAGTTTTCCTCTTTTCTTTAGATTACATTTTTTAGCATGAGAAAGAAGGCAGTTGCTTTTCTCCATGAAAACAAATATATCTCATTTTCTCCTTTTTCTGTCATTCATCTGGCATATTCTAGTTCAGCAGTAGGATACCTGTTTATCACTCAGGTTGATTTTCAGTTATGAATGTTTACACTGCCAGATGAAACACTCAGATGTTCAGAGTATGTTTCGCACAAGCTCCTCTGGGTGCCAAGTCCTTTCTGAGCAGTGCGATTCTCACAGGAGAGGAGCATATTGATGATTAGAGCTGAGGCCTCTCATTCAACAATTAAAGGCATGGTTTCCAAAAAGGAAACAATAGTGTGCCTGGAAAACTGGGTCACATAAAAAAAGAAAAAACCTATCTCTGCACACAGCATATCCAGCCTGTGTCAGAATTAGCAGGAATGTCAAAGGATCCGATTAAATGACTAGCAGATCCCTGGGAATTTCCATAGGGAAGGAGAGGGGGACCAATCGGCATAGTCTTGGCAATGCTCATAGCTGAGTAAGAGCCTAGTATTATTTATATCTTACATTTTCAGATCCTATGCACTTGAAATGGCATACATCATTAAAATCAGAATTTATAGAATAAGGGACAAATAATGTTCCTTGTAAGTATAATGTATGGAAGAATTAGCACTTGAGGAATTAAGTTGGTGACTCCTGTACTATTTTGAGTGTGAGTCAAATGTTCCATGATATATGGTAACTCATATCTTTATTGAGACCCAAATTTGAATCTTGAGTACTTCCAGCCTGGTACACGTACCAGGAACAAGTCTCCTAGTTCTAAGGGACTACCATGCATCATCTTCTCAGTTGTGCCTTGCTGTTTCGCTACACTAGTCAGCTTAATGCTTCCCAATAATTCGAAACCATATTTTCTTTTCAGAGGTAAAAAAGGCAGACATCAACTAAGAGCCTTTTCTTGGATGGAAGAATGAAAACCAAGTGCAGAAAGTCAGGGCATTTTTGAATGCGAGTGTTCATCAAAGTCCCAGGAGACAGCTGTTAGAAATACAAATGTCCACACAGTATACGGAGCCCTGTGCGCTTAGCACTGAGGTACAGAGAAGGGGCCACGTAAAGGAAGTGTGAGGTTCAACCCCTGCTTTCAGTACTTTGTAAGACTGGTTGTATGAGGCGTGTCCTCTCCTTGTGCATTGTGCTGTTTCCCATGTCAGTGCTAAGGAGAGCTGCAGACTTCAACATTATAGAAGAACAGAGATTCACCGATTCCCTGACTCAATCACCCATTTAACAAGGGTTTCCTAGAGCAAGCACTTCCTGTGTGCACGGAGCTGGGCACTGAGAATGCAATGGTGAGCAAAGGAGCTCTCCCGGGGGTCACTTCCAGTCTACCGGGGAGAGGGCTATTGATTAAGGAACTGCACGACTATAAAATTTTAAGTAGTTATGAGAACTGTGAAAAGTGATCCCAGAGAGCCTTGAGCGACAAAGTGTGACATGGGGCTGGTGTTGAACATGGATCTTGAAGGATGAGTACAATTTGATGGCCACAAAGGATTTGAAATCTTTGCCCCATCCCATGTACATTTTTTTCTTCGTTCTTCTGGAATTGTTTACATTGTAGAAGTACATATTCTCTGTCTGTTCTAGAATGAGCAACACTATGTAAATATAAACTTCATCTTTAAAGAAGAGGGGGAGCCTGAAGGTAGATGGTCAGTGATTCGCTTCATACTTTTACTCACGGTCTATGTGAAGAAACTGAAAATTTTTGTTCACACTTTTTGAATATCCTACAATATACACAGTAGTTATGGTCTGTAAAGTCTCTGCAAACACTATTTTTATTGCAAGAGGTTCAATGGCTATAGACACTAGAAGGTCACAACATGAAAGGGAAGAAAGTTACAGATTTTCTTTTTTTGGTGCATAATAGACTTGGCTGTTTTCTTTATTTATATTGATTGATCTCTCTCTTGAAACATTACAACTCATGACCCTTTTTTCTCTTCCAAATTCATTCCTCCTTAAACATGCTCAGCATCTCCCAAACTACATTTTGAAAAAAGGAAGATCTGATAGTTCCATTTCTAATATTTTAATGAGGATCCCCTACTGGAGTTTTCAGAGCTCAAGTCTTGTTGGAGCTAATGTCCCCCACATATATAACTGTTAGCCCAGTGGGTTCAGTGTGCCACTTATTTTACAGACTTCCTATTTGCAAACTGTTCAGAAAGAGAAATAGAGTAAAAATTAAGACAGGTTGAACGATTCATGTAGAGACTCAGATATTAGAACTCCCAAACCCAGTTGTGGTGCTTTAAAGTTTACAAAATAAACTATGAAAAGCATTGCTTGGATTTGCAGTGGTAGTAATCTTTAAGGAAAAGAGTTTGAGTATGTGTGCCACCAAAGCCAGTCATGGGTGGCTTCGTTCTAGTGACTGTGAGCAAATCGTATGCTTTAATTAAAGGAGAATTCTTGTCTGGGGCTTAGACCATAATACTTCAGTATGTGGTGTTCATTGATTTACTCTTTGTCAGCCTCACTGTGCCAAGCTTCTGCAATACCTTTTTTTAATGAAAAATTTTTATTTGTTCTACTGAGATACATACAATAAAATGCACAAACATTAATGTATAGCTTAAAGAGTTTTCACATGCATATATGCCCATGTAACCATTGCCCAGATCAAGACAGCAAACATCCCAATTTTTTTCCCCTTCTTTTGTTTAATACCTCCTTTTGCAATGCCTCTTCCACACAGTCAATTCCCAATATACACAGTAGTTATGGTCTGTAAAGTCTCTGCAAACACTAAATGAGTGAACACTGAACCATTGTCCTTGGGGAAATGCAGGGTTAGGTTCCTGTGAGCCTCTGGTCACATTTTCATCAAGTGATCAAAACAGAACCTTGCTTTATGTATATTTTTGTTTAAAGACCTCATTTAATATATGTTGATTCCTTAACATTGAACTCAACAGCACTCACTCTTGCTGTCTTGCTGAACGGAGCTCATCACACCGCAAGGCTCACTGCAGCCTCTTATTCATAGGAACAGCAGCCTGCCCTTTGGTGCAGTGCTTGGGGTGGGAGGCATTTCAAACAGTGAGGTCACCAACGAATAGCACAAACATGCAGAAAACTTGGCACCCTGAGGCCACAAAGGACACTTGTTTGTGGAAGGAGCTGAAATAGGAAGGCAGAGCCAGACCTTGTTCACTCTCAGCTGGGAATGTGCACAGCCATCAGTGAGTTAAATTTCCCCCCCACCCCCCACCCCCGTATACATCTGTGAATGACCACTAAATTGGAGCAAGTGTCATTTGGGGAGTTACAAGCAAATTTTAGTGAATGTGTAAATTTGCAGATACAAAATCTGCAAATAATGTGAACTGACTGTATTCCTTCTTTTCTGTCCTTACCATCACGAGTCTAATCTAAGTCCTGGCCGCTCACTTCCGGCTTGCTGCGAGCACGTCTATTAGTCTCTCTCTCCAGCCTTGTCTCTTATTTATCTTCCCCTCTTGCTATCACTAGATTAATCATTTCCATTACTTTTATACTGTTGCTATCCTTGTCAGATTTTACACTTTTAAAGAATTGAGTAAAATATTGTCCTGGCATTCAAAGATTCTCTGGTTCTTTATTTTTTCTCATTTTATATCTCACTTCTCCTAGACTAGAGCTGTCCAATAGAACTTCTTGTGCTGGTGGAAATGTTCTATGTCTGCACTGATGACTGTTGAGCCCTCAAACCATGGCTGTTGAGGAACTGTTAAAGGGTTGCTGCTACCTGGACTTTACCAACAGCCAGTGTGTACTGTTGGGCACAGGTATCACTACCTGTTGAGGGGTCTGCTCGTTCTGTCCCAGAGATGATTTACAAATGTTCTCTGTTGCCTTTGCCCATGTAACTTCACCCTCCCCCTGTTCTCCAGCCTGGTTTCTGCTTGCCCCTTCCTTAGTGCCCCCATTCCCTTTCCATCCCGACAGAACCCACCCATGGTGCACCCCCGTCCAGATGGAAAGACTTTCTATGCTTTCTGTATTCCTAGAGATATTGTTTTGTTTAATGTCAGCTCTTCCTAACATAATTGCCAAGTCTCTGATGGTAAAATCTGGTTAGCACTAAACACAGTGTCTAGATATCCAATAAATATGTGTTGATCATACAAAATTAATACACAGAAATCTGTGGCATTCCTATACTCTAACAATGAACTAGCAGAAAGAGAAATCAGGAAAACAATTCCATTCACAACTGCATCAGAAAGAATAAAATACCTAGGAATAAACCTAACCAAGGAAGTGAAAGACCTATACCCTGAAAACTATAAGACACTCCTAAGAGAAATTAAAGAGGACACTAACAAATGGAAACTCATCCCATGCTCCTGGCTAGGAAGAATTAATATTGTCAAAATGGCCATCCTGTCTAAAGCAATCTACAGATTCAATACAATCCCTATCAAAATAACAACAGCATTCTTCAACGAACTGGGACAAATAGTTTTAAAATTCATATGGAACCACAAAAGACCCCAAATAGCCAAAGCAATCCTGAGAAGGAAGAATAAAGCGGGAGGGATCTCGCTTCCCAACTTTAAGCTCTACTACAAAGCCACAGTAATCAAGAAAATTTGGTACTGGCACAAGAACAGACCCAGAGACCAGTGAAACAGAATAGAGAGTCCAGATGTTAACCCAAACATACACAGTCAATTAATATATGATAAAGGAGACATGGATATACAATGGGGAAATGAGAGCCTCTTCAAAATCTGGTGTTGGCAAAACTGTACACCTACATGTAAGAGAATGAAACTGGATCACTGTCTAACCCCATACACAAAAGTAAATTCAAAATGGATCAAAGACCTGAATGTAAGTCATGAAGCCATTAAACTCTTAGAAAAAAAAAAGGAAAAAACCTCTTAGATATAAACACGAGCAATTTTTTCATGAACATATCTCCCTGGGCAAGGGAAACAAAAGCAAAAATGAACCAGTGGCACTATATCAAGCTGAAAAGCTTCTGTACAGCAAAAGACACCATCAATAGAACAAAAAGGCATCCTACAGTATGGGAGAATGTATTCACAAATGACATATCCAATAAAGAGTTAACATCCAAAATATATAAGGAGCTCATGCACCTCAACAAACAAAAAATAATCCAATTAAAAAATGGGCACAGGGTCTGAACAGACACTTCTTCAAAGAGGAAATTCAGATGGCCAACAGACACATGAAAAGATGCTCCACATTGCTAATCATCAGAGAAATGCAAATAAAACCACAATGAGATATCACCTCACACCAGTAAGGATCGCCACCTTACTGTACGTCAAAAAGACAAACAACAACAATGTTGGTGAGGATGAGGAGAAAGGGGAACCCTCCTACACTGCTGGTAGGAATGTAAATTAGTTCAACCATTGTGGAAAGCAGTATGGAGGTTCCTCAAAACACTCAAGATAGAAATACCATTTGACCCAGGAATTCTACTTCTAGGAATTTACCCTAAGAATGCAGCAGCCCAGTTTGAAAAAGACATATGCACCCCTATGTTTATCTCAGCACTATTTACAATAGCCAAGAAATGGAAGCAACCTAAATGTCCATCAGTAGATGAATGGATAAAGAAGAGGTGGTACATATACACAGTGGAATATTATTCTGCCGTAAGAAGAAAACAAATCCTACCATTTGCAACAACATGGATGGAGCTAGAGGGTATTATGCTCCATGAAACAAGCCAGGCAGAAAAAGACAAGTATCAAATGATTTCACTCATCTGTGGAGTATAAGAACAAAGAAAAAACTGAAGGAACAAAACAGCAGCAGACTCACAGAACCCAAGAATGGACTAACAGTTACCAAAGGGAAAGGGACTGGGGAGGATGGGTGGGAAGGGAGGGATAAGGGCAGGGAAAAAGAAAGGGGGCATTATGATTAGCATGTATAATGTCGGGGAGGGCACGGGGAGAGCTGTGCAACACAGAGAAGACAAGCAGTGATTCTACAGCATCTTACTATGCTGATGGACAGTGACTGTAATGGGGTGTGTGGGGGGACTTGATGGGGGTAGTCTAGTAAACATAATATTGCTCATGTAATTGTAGATTAATGATACCAAAATAAAAAAATTCGTGTTGATAAAGTGTCAGCCATACTTTGCCACACAAGAGAATAAGAAAAACAACACATATGCTCCTTGGGATTGTAGAACTCAGCACCAGCTAGGAACATAAAGACTTCCAGATCTCAGCAGTGTACAAAGTCCAAGATTTATTTCCTGTTCACACCCTGTACTCATTGTGACCTGGCTATGCCTCTATCCAGGGTTTTGGTTGCTTGGTCAGCCTCTTGAAACTTCTGCTGTAAGTGACATGCCACTGCTGGGGTCAACAGGGTGGGAAGGTGCGACCCTCCTGCATGGAAGGCATTAGAACGGTTAGTGAAAAGTGATAAAATCTACAACGGGAGTCACGTTTTCAAGCTAGGCTTTCACAGTTTCCCCTCTAGTTATGAAATAGCTTCAGTAACCCATCTCTCTGCACTTCTCCCTGCTGCACACTCTCCTTTAAACGGTCTCCCATTTAAAGGTGCAAATCTGATAATTTCATCACCCTGCCCAAAAGTCTTTGAAGGCTCCTCATTTTGTGTAGAAAATCCTAAACTCCTAATCATGGGACTTACAACCTTCACAATCCAGCCTCCTCTCAGTCCATTCCCACTGTGTACCCCATGCTTTTGTTCCCCTGAGTTTCCTATGTTTGGAACCAGACAGATCACCTACCAGAATACTAGCCCCAGATCACTACCCTGAAGAGACCAAGCCCCAGACAGCCTCTGAGAATTACATCCGAGAGATTGGCACCTTCACTATTGCTCAAGTAAGACACAGGGCTTGCCTCTTGTTATTGCATTTCTCAAACTGATAATATTCATGTGTTTGCATAGCTTTGCTCCCACTTGCTTTAAAGTCCCTTAATCACAGACCCTTGACACGACTTTACTCATGTTATACAAGCTTGGTGCCTAGTATGGTGTCTGACATGGCAGTGCTTCCATGAATACCACAATTCCTTATCTGGTAAAACATGGCATATTAACACAAGATTATGTACTTGGTGTCTAATATCTCTTTGCTGAGGATAGTTTATAAAATTACAGTAGAATGGGTATAATATCCCTAAACTATCCCACAGGCTTTTATTTGCCATTGCAGCTATACTTTATCTATCAAAGGTTATTAATGAGTGAAGTTAGGCAGAAAGTGTTTAAAAGTATTTACATTTATTGGAAGTCTTGGCTGCATGTTTGATAACTTGATGAGCTTTTTAAAAAAAGGAACCCATTTTATATATTCGGGGACACTTTATGAATGCCTCCATATGAAATATGTGGAAGTATGTTTACAGCATAGTTCTTTATTTAGACATTTTCAAAGCAGGTGTGTTTCTCTAAGAGTTGGAAGTATCCTTCATATTATCCTTTATTGACTTTACTACTAAGCTACATATAAACAAGAAGGACATTGCTAACCCTGGCTACTGAGCAGGGGAAAGTTACCCAGACTGATAACATCTTTCAGAAAAGTCTTCACTATGTGCCCAGATAATTTACTCTCTCTTATTTCCAGTGTCAAATAAAAGTTCATTCTCAGTTAATGAATAACAGAATCTCAAGTTACACTGTGAGATGCCAGAAACTTTATTGGTTATTTTTGAAGATTGAGGACATCTGTCCAGGAACGCATTTAGTATTTCTAATATTATAAACGTGATGGGCTCTTCTGGTTCAAGTCTTTGTGACACACTGAATGATGCAAAGTGCTTATTTGTAAGACTAGGTTTTAGTCTCTGTAGGCTTGCATTTGATATAATAGAATTGATTTTTTAAATGTAATGTTCATTTATATTAATTGCTTCAAAATGCACTCTGTGAGCTTCGTAATGCCAAAGACCAGAATAGCTAGCTCATGGCTGCTTTTGCCAAAAATGTGTTTTTCTAAAAGCTTTCTCTTCAGTTGCTTTCCAATGAACGTATTCTTGTGATCCATTCTAATAATTTATCACAAAATGTCTAAAATAGCAGGCTTTGTTTGGTTTCTGATCAAGAGATTCTGAGTTTGCTGAAACTTTAGTTGCCATTTAAAGCAGCACTGTTTGAAAGCTGAAATGTGCTAATTAGTTTCCACTTGGCTCCAAGAAACCTGCAACTGATTCTAGTCCCTTCTCTTAGTATCTCTTAATAGCCAAGAAATAGCACACCTAAAAATGCTTAGAATGAAGATGTCTTACATGTGTTGTGGATTGTTGTTATTCCATTTGGCTTTTATGCTTATATTAACTTGTAGAGTGGCATTAATAAATCAGAAATGCTCAGAGAGGCATTTCTTGAATCATTACAACTTACCTGCAGGATGATGGTAAAAGGCAAGATTATGATTTTCTTGATAAGATTAAATGAGTGTCCAGAGTGAATAGCATCATTTACTCATTCATTCATTGTCCAAATATTTTTTTTAAGTGTCTTCTAGGTGCCCCATGCTGGGAATACAGTGACTAATTAAGCAGTCCCTGCCATCACAGAATTTACAGTCTTATTGAGGAATTCTTAAACAAATTTCTATTACTCATATTTTGTTTTCTCTTGAGATAAGATGACTAATGGAAAGTTAATGTATCCATATTGGTATTTACATCTAAAATATAATTAAATATACAAGAATTTCTGAAAAACTCCTTGATTTTTTTCCTTCATTTGCGAAAGCCGGGTTACATCGACTGCATCACCATTGCCTGTTGTAAGTAAGCATTTGCTCCCTGAAAGGGCATATTTGCTCATTTCCTATTTCTTTAGCCAGATGGACACCAGGGAAACAATGGTGACAAGAGTGGAAACTAGAACAACAGGTTCAATTCCCCTCTAGAAAGTAGTAATTCCTTGTTTAGAGTGAGGCAAAGCTTCTGCAGAGTAGACATGGATTTCTGGCAGATGCCCTTCTCATTTCTTTCATGCTTATGAGTTTTGTCTGTCTTTTACTCATTCATTCATTTTTTTCAAAAACATTTCTGCAGTGCCTAATATGTTACAGAAGACATGTCTGTATTAATTAATCCATTTGAATTTTGAGGTACAGATTTTCCTTCACATTCTGCCTTCTTCCATCCTTTTTGTTCTCCCGCTTAGGAGTACCCTATGTTTATTTTCCTCTATTTTTCTCTATGTTGATCTTCACTATCAATATTACTTTGCATATCCTCCAAGCAGAAATGTGTGCGTGATCTCTTGTGGTTTTGAAGATTGTCTAAGTGAAGCATTGAAGCTCAAAGTTCTTCTATGAAGTCATTCTTCAAAAAACATGCTTTGTGAGCTGAAGTTGGATATAAAGGTTGAAATAGGAGATTTACCAGTTTTTTTTACCAGCTTACAGCCACTTTTTTGCCACCAAAAATGCACATGCACTGTGGCGTTGGCACCCTCCAAATCACAGTGTTGCTGCACCCAGTGAGGAGCGTGAAGGCTTCTCTGAGCCCTGCGATCTCCAGCCTTCTCCTTTCTCCTGGCGACTTTGGGATTGTTGATCTTGAGGGTGTGACAGTGCTTCTAATGAGAGGGTAATCCCTGCCATCCCTGAGAGGTATGTGTCCTTCTGCCTCAAGCTGGTAGGACAGAGTCCCAAGAGAGCGCCTCACTGAGCAGAGGGTGTCTGCTGAAGAGGGGAGGTGCTATCCCATTTTTTCTAGGTGGGCATCAGCTAAAGCAGAGGCCAGCTGACATGTCCCTAAATCTCCTTGAGATGAGGGTGGAGCGGAGAACTGGATATAAAGGAAAACGGGCTGGGGGCAGATGCAGTATAGAGGAGCCATCTCTCTCTCGCATGGTGGGGATGCTGAGTTTCCTGAGGGTGAACAGGATGGTGAGGAACAGAGCCGGGCTTGGCAGTCTTTCTATGATAACACCTCGGGGCTGCCCCTGGGAGAGGAGACCATGGCGTTAAGAAACAGTGGGTGGGCATACATAGCAGGATATGAAGAGCGGGGATGATGGGTGGCGCCAGGTCCCCTGCACCCAGAACCACGCATGGGGAGTCTCTCAGAAGAGCCTGCACATGTGTTACCTTCAACTGCCTGCAAGGGCTGACAGGGAAAGGACCAGAATGTACCCATTTCTCCTCCTTTTCTTGGAGCCTAGAAGAGAGTGTGCTCAGGAGAGGATGTGCCCAGAGCAGAGTGTCCTACACAGGGAGATGGGGCACTTTGAATAAAAGATGAGATGGAATTTTAAATTGGCCTAGATTAAGTTTTAATGATCGAATATTCTCCCCAGAAGGAAAGGATGATTTGACATGGAAAATTTAGGAAAATTGGTTAGGCAAATATAAAACTCAAGGGTACACCTTACTTGAGATGAGACACTTCAATAAACCAGTGAGAAATGTTAATTTTCTTAGTATCCGACAGAAAAAGTTTAATTGTAAATTTCTTACAGTTCAAATTTAAAGAGCAAATAAAGCCTGAATAGAAATTCAGTCAACACTGATTGTATATTGCGGTTGGTTGATACAACTTAATTAACTGAATGTGTATTAAATTCTACTGTGGGTCAAGTCCGATGATGGGTGTTTGGCATGCAAAGATAAATGAGACAGGATCTCACAAAGCAGTAAGCCCATAATTATGCTATAATCTGATAGGTGCTGTAGCAGGGAAGGGAACAATGAGCCCTAGCTTGATTTTAGTGTTGATATGTCTTCTGAAGATCTGAAACTCCATTGTAAGCACAGATTTCTGCAAACCCATTTATACACAATGGAGATTTGTTATTTTCTTTGGGAAACTGTTTAAGCTGTAATTAATAAGGATTATGCTTTCCATCTCTCAGTTCTGTACTATGTACTGATGTTATGTTCTTCTTGCATCCCTTCTCTCCACTTGGCGAAAACCTATTTCTCCTTTGAGGCTGAGCTGAAATGCTAATACCATGAAGTTTTCCTTAACAGGGTCAGATTCAATTAATGCCTTCTTTTTTGCCTTTATATTTTGTTTATATCACCAATCATTATTACATTTGTCACACTCTGTTATGGCTAAATTTTCATATGTTGTATGAAAACATGTGTGTGAATTTCTAGTATTTTGTTAATAATGGGAAATAATATAATTTTGGTTGATATTAAATAATTTGCAGTAGCTTCCAAATATACTCACTCTGACTCAGAATGAAGTCATAAACCAATTCGTAGATCTTCAGATTAAATTTTGGAATCCTTAAAATGGGGTCACTGTTTGATCTGAAAGATTTAACTCTATTTACATTCTTATTATTCTTTATGGACACCATATAGCATAGGCACTAAAAGCAGGGAAGCTGAGGTCACCAAATCCTGCCTTTGACTCTTATTTCTTTAAACACTGGTTGAGTTTCCCCAGAGCTAGCTAAGGATTAGATAGTGCAGTGTTTATGAATTGCTTACTAAAAATACCTGGATATAATAAGAGGTTATTAAGTTTTGGTTGTTATAATCTCTTATAAGATTTATGATTCCTCCTTGTTTCTCACTCATTCTCTGAGATTAGATGGATTTCCAGCTAAAGGAGGGAGAAATAGTTTCCCTGGTATGTTTGGTGTACAGACTGGCATTCATGCCCCTTTCCCACACTTATCCTGTGCTGTCAATGGAGAAGGAAAATGGAAGCCACTGCAAGACTGAAAACCCAAGTCTAAGTAGTAGTGAATCTGTTCCCTGAAAAAGTACCAGGTATTCCTACAATTCTGTTTGGGAAACACAACCTGCATTTAAACTTTAGCCTACTTTTGGGGTTGAACTAATGCTCAAAATCTTGCTGTGTATATTTTAACTCCTTAAGGCAGAATTTGTCTTCCAGAAAGTAAGTAATAGCTGTAGAAAATGAATTTACTCTTTCCAGAAATATATTGCTAACCAGAATTCTTCTCCAAATGGTGATAGTTCACATCAGCATCTCACATACTGTATCTCATTCAATCCATACAAAAGCTGTCACATAGGCAGTAGTGAGATTATTAACCCCTCAATTTCATATGAAAAAGTAAGCCTCAAAGAGCAGGTTAGCAATTTGTCCAAGGGCGAGCAAGAAGCTAATGGCAGATTTGGGGCAATAACCCAGACTTTATGAGCCAAGAATCAAGTTCCTTCTATTTTTATAATGTGCTCTTATTCTGTAGATCAATTGCCATCATCTTTATTTCACTGAAAAACACATGTGTATGTCGGGGGCATTTACATGGAAAATTCTAGTTCTTTTTCATTCTCCATCAACAGTGCAGCACTAACCTCGGCAGTTCCCTTTTCTGTTATAATTCTTTCTCTCTCTTCCACCTTCTTGTAAAATTTGAGAAAATTTCAGGTATGGTTAGAAAAGCTTTGTTTTATTTGAGATAATTCTGGATTCAGCTAATCGCTTCATTACATAGGAGGCCGTCAGGTCAACACACCTAGAACAAAGGGGAGCGGGGACCTCTCTGCTCCCAGCGGCTCCCGCTGAAGCTGGGCCCTGTCTGACGTTAGCCGGCATCCTGCGCTGCCAGGGCATGTGTGCCGGAGGGAGGGTGAAGTCACATAGAAAGTCGCCAAGTGGTTTCCCAAGCAGCCAGAAACAGACCTCTTGAACAACTCCCTCACATCTTTTAAAATTAAATATTCAGCAGAACTTGAAACATTAGAAGATTAACATGTCGATCCATTTTCCACATTGCTGCACAAAGCTAAGCTCTAAGAATAAAATGTACTGTTTAGGTATTTTTTTAACAGATTAAAAAAATTACAGGTGAAAGCAGAACGTGGCATACCTCTAAAAAGATCTTTCTATTTTGAAATTGAGGTTTTCACTATTCATGGGGTTCAGATCTGAGCTCAAAGAATCCCCTAATACCAGTGTTCTGGGCTGACTTGTGACACACCAAAATTCATATGTTGAAGTTCTAACTCCTCAGAATGTGACTGTGTTTGGAGATGGGATCTTTGCAGAGATGGTCAGGTTAAAATGAGGTCATTAGTGTGGACCCTGATCCGATATGGTGGGTGCCTTTCTAAGAAGAGATTAGGACAGACACACATAGAGGGGAGATGTTGTAAAGACACAGGAAGAGGAGGGGCATCGATAAGCCGAGGGGAGGGGCCTCAGGAGACCCTAACCCCGCCAGCATCTTGATCTTGAACGTGTAGCCTCCAAAGCTGTGGGAAACAGACTTCTATCGGTTCAGCACCCCCGGGTACTTGTTATGCAGCCCCAGCAGACCAAGGCAAGTAGCGACCAGAAGCCTTTGTCACGCTGTTTAGGAGCTTGGCCAGGTCTTCAATTTCCAATGACACAATGATGAAGTGCTGAAGGCAGCAGTGAACCAAGCTGCGGTGAGGAAAACCAGCATTTTCATTTTCGAGGGTAGAAAACAAGCATTTGGGTCCTGAGGGTGGATAGGGTAGCATATGGTACATATCAGCCCTTTCAGGCTTTATGCTGGGCAGTGTGAAAAAGTAGCTGCTTGGGAATCAGAACTTGCTTAAAGCCTCTGTGATCTGTGTGAACTGCAAATTCCTGGACGTTTTCTCCTTAGTAAAATCAGCTAATGTATTGTAAGGTTGTAAGGTGGTTGTGAGAAATTGGTGAGCCATTGGCTGTGAAAAACTGCACCATGTAAATGACAGAGTTATATAAATGTAAATGTTATATGTTACATAATAATGTGAGTCACTGTTTCGCGGGGCCCCTTTGCTTAGAGGGGGAGGCAGAATGGAAGGCATTGAAAATCAGCTCATTTTCAGCACACGATTTAACGTTCATATGGATGTTAAATTCCTTCAATTTTTTAAATGTGATTTTTAAAAATGGCTTCAGAAGATGGGCCTAAGTTTCCTTCAGGGTGAAGGGGACCAGAAGAGGTGAGAGAACGTGGGGTTCACAGCCTGCTCTGGACACACTGGGCTCCCCAGTGTCTATTAATTAACGTGGCCCACAGCTGCCACTTCCATTTGGATTTAGAGGTTCCTCCGTGAATTCTAGCTCATTATAGGGGGAAAGAATAAAAGAGCTTGGAAATTCCCCTCCTAGCGACCTCTCCCTCGGTGTTCTACCATAACAAAACCCTGGGAGCAATGTCATTTTCCAATAGCATGTCTTTCTCTGCTCCACCAAAAATTAAAAATAAGTGCATCAGAAAACCTTTTAAAATATAAAAGAGCTCAAATAACAAGAAATTATAATTCTACATTTATACTCTAAATCCCCACAGTTCTGTTCCCTAGTTCCAGTGTACTTTCTTCTCTTAATGTCTTCAACACCAGGTCTTCCCTTTGCTAAACTGCAGACTTCACTTGGACAGAGGTTCTCAGCCTCGCACCGCTGCATGCAGGCTGCACAGTTCTGTGGTGGGGGCTGTCCTGTGCTTCGCAGGGTGCTTCGCAGCATCTCTGGTGTCTACCTGCAAGGTGTGAGTGGCACCCCCGTCCTCCACCTGTGACAGCCAACACTGCTGAATGCCTCCTGGGGGGCATATCACCCTCAGCCCAGAACTGTTGCGATGATCCTTTGGGGAGTCGCAGAGACTAGGTGAGAATGGGATGAGCAGGCTGATGCCCAGGTGAGAGGAAACTCTGTCGTTGCCCTTGCGTCCTCCTCCCCGCTCCGTGCTGTCACTCTTCCTTACTGCCCTACCTCTTGACTTGTCATGGTGTGCAGAACGGGGAAGCATGGGGCAGTACGACTGCAGACCTTGGAGGGAGGCTTGTGGCTTGGGAAAGCGTATGGTGGGCACATGAAGCCAGTGCACACGTCGCTGTGCCTTAGAGAAAGAATGGGACTGTGTGTTTACATCATGCTATTAGTCTTTCACCTTAAATCCTTACAGCAACTCTTCCAGGTAGGTTTATCTTCCCCATTTCATATCGCAATATTCGCTGCTGCTGCTTAGAAGGCAAACATGTGGAATGCATGCTACGGAGCACAGACTTTTAAGACACTGCAAGACTGTAGACCTTCCAGCCACAATCTCTACCTTTACTGGTGAGCCCTGTGGGGCTCAGGGTGCTAAGGGACTTGTCTGCAGTCACGCAGGCCGTTGAACCTGGACTCAGCATTCTCCATTTCCTGGTTCATGCTCTTTCTGCTTTCTTGTGCTGCTTAACTGGGGCAGCATTTTCCCTTCAGTTCACACTCTAAGCTATGCCTGCACATTCATCTCAATCAGGCTGGTTTTTCTACCAGCGTATAAGGATATGGTGATTTTTGTCTCTGAATTGGCTTATAAATTTCCTTTCAATGAAGAGACCTACATTTAAAGAATCACATCTAAGTAGGGCTGTAGAACAGGGCCCTGTAATTTTCTATTATCTCCAGTAAAGGAAAGAGGAGACAGCTTCAAGGAGCAAGAGCCAGCAGAACAGGGCTCTGTCATCGCTCTGTTCCTTAACTCGACTTACAAGGCCTTCCTAGATGCGACCTGCCTGCTTTTGCCATGTGATCTCCATCTATTCACCTGGTCTTGCCTGGCCGCTGTGCCTCTGTCCTTGTCACCCCACCTGACCCCACCACTCCCCTTTTCCTCCATCAGCCACACTGAAAGTCACCTTTCAGACATTTCAAGTCTAATCTCCTTCCTGAGCATGTCCCGCCCCCTAACCACTGACATGATGTTGCACTTTGAGTCTCTGTGTTAATGTTTCATCATGTGCTCTGTGGAACACCGACTGGAGGGATGTTCTGTGACGCGGCGTGTCCCTCGGCATGAGTGTGCACGTCAGCGTCTGCTGTGTCTCTCTCCCAGTGTTTCCATATTTAGCTATATAATGAAGGCTTTATGAAGGGCTATGGTGTAGATGTCTTATACACATATATAAAATATATTTTTTATTATGGGAATTGACTTGTGCTGTTACGGAGGCTGAGAAGTCACGACATACACTGTCTGCAAGTTGGGGAACCAGGAAAGCTGGTGATGTCTGTCATTCAGTCTCAGTCTAAAGTCCTGAGCACAGGGGAATGGGTGGTGTGAGGTTTGGGATGGGGTAACGCCTGGTGGAAGTCCTCGAGTCCAGAGGTCTGAGAACTAGGAGCCCTGATGTGTAAAGACAGGAGAAGAAGGCAGCCTAACTCAAGAGAAAGAGGGAATTTCACCTCTGCTTTTCTGTTCCGTTTGGACCCGTGATGGATTGGGGGGTATGTGCTCACGTTGGTAAGGGGAGATACCCCTTATGCAGTTTACTGATTCCAGTGCTAATCTTTTCAGAAACACCCAGAAATAATGTTTCACCAGTGCTATGGGCATCTTAGCCCAGTCAAGATGACACATAAAATTAACTTCACAACTTCTTTTTAAAAAAGTGATACCTAATAGTAGCCAAAGAAATAAGTGTTTCTTAGCATTCACTAGAGGAGACATCATTTCATATCTATAAACGTTTCAAACATTTATTTGAAAATCAATCACTTTTATTAATGACATGCTGCCTTAGGCACTTCTATTTTGACTAAATTATATTCTTATAAGTGGTCAGATAATCCAGGAAAAGAACTTAGCACACAGCTTGACACATGATGGGTCCTCATATAAATGTGAGCTATTATTAGTAACAAGCTTCAATGTTCTTTATCTCCATGATCAATTTATCCACATCCTAATGTACATAAAAGTATGTGTGGCACTGACGTTCATACTGTATATTCATGGTATATGCTGGTTAGTGCCCACAAAGAGCTTCACCATCCAGGCTGCAATTTAGGATCTAGTCCAGATAACTAATACATGCTTATTTGTTCAAAACATGATCATGGAAATGGAATGTAGGATATACAGAGATAATAGCGCCTTACGAGACTTTTCTTTAAAACTCTATTCCTAACACAGAAAAGCAACATTGATCCAAATTACAATGAGATTAAAAACATATGAAAAAAGTGTAATATAAAAAATCAAATTACAAGTTCTTCCTTATAAATAGTAAGAGAGTCAGTATGACTTTATATGTAATTTTCTGCAAAAATAATTCTATTTGCTCAACCACGTTCTCAGTTTGAAGTTCTAAAATAACTTGTTTTTTTCCCAAATTATGTTGTACTTAAACATAAGAGCTCTGATAGTCAATGGACAGAAGATAAATGCACATTTTATGTATAATAAAACCTTCATTTTTTGATGCAGAGATTGTTGATACATGATCCATTATAACCTTAGGAGCACTCCGCTTGGCAAAGCATTTCAAATTAGATTTATGAAGTAAAGATTTTGCTAAAAATTGCATACCTTCCAGGTATGGGAGAATTGTTGCATTTTGGAAACTGGCCAAATTTTGAAGGGTAATTATTACTTATACTGTGTGCGTGCACAGCAGTTCTGTAAAAGCATGGCCCAGCATACAGAATAGACTTAACACCTGTGCACTTTTTTCCCCCTAAGGTTCAACAAAGGCCACTTCTGGCATTCAAAGGCTTTCTGTGGGGTGAGAGCAAGATCATGCCAGGAGGTCAATTAAGTTTGACTTGTTTGATCTTTTCTGCCTCTTTCTAGCCCCTGCCCTTTAGGGAGCCAGGCACCCAGCCACCCTGAGCCTCGTGCACTTATGGATCCTGTGCTGGAATATTTACATTTAGAAAGTCTAACGGTACACCCATGATTAGTCCAAGAGGGTGACATTTTTGATGACAGTATTTTTTGACACGTACAGGAGAGGTGGTTTTCAAGTAGTACTGTATCTACGTTCCCTGGCGCATGCCAAATATGGAAAAGGGGCCACCTTTCTTAATGTGTTCAAGGGTAAATAGTGCTATCATGTCATATTTATATTTGTCTTAGAACTAATAAGACTTTGGTGCTCATTCCATAAAATGCCTGTGACACACCAAAATCAACACTAATATTCATTAGCTAATTAAGTCCTCAAGGCCCCACCAGGAGTTACTAGAGTCAATGTGATCTACCACGTACTGCATATAAATTAAAGGTCACACTGTAAAGGGTAAAATAAAACAGAAAAAGACTCTTTTTTCTCCAGGGACTTCATAGTCAACGTGAAGTGACTTTGGACAGGCAACCAGAAAGACTTTTATGATTCACAAAAGCAAGACTTGCAAAATATAAAAGTTCTTGCATTATTGAATTCAGTAATTTGCTTTGCTTATCAGAGGGTTAGGTTAGACTTGCTGTTTTATAACATATTCACTATTTTTCCCTGATTCATAATCTTTGGAATCTAAGTAGAACATTACTGAAAAATAAATAGAAATGATTTTGCAAGGATGTTCTGGTTTCTTTCACAATAAATAGATTTCATATCTCTTCAACTCAAAAAGTGTTTATATACTTCTCTAAATATTTTCTCTCCCTTACGACAGGATTTCCTGTTCTGAAATGTATTAGGGTGACCAAATACAATGGATAATTTTATGAATATACCAAAAATTCCTGGGATGGTTTTTGGGCCTTATGTAGCTCTGGGGAGAAAGTATATCCCCTCTTCTGTTCACGAGTACCAGACATACTCTAGTAACTTTGGAGCATAAAGATGGTTATTAATGGTTATATATAACTGGCCCACTGAAGGAAATGGAATATTTGAAATAGACACAGGTCATATGATTTAACATACTTTCAAAATGAAAAATCATAAAACCCAACTGCAATTTGCTTAAATACAAATAAGGAGCCTGGAGGTAGAGAAGTTCTAGAGTTGGTAAATTCAGCAGTTCAGTAACATTCATCTAGGATCTATTTTTTTCTGTCTTTTCACTCTGCTACTATGGGTGGATTAGCTTCTGCCCTCGTGATTATAAGATGGCTGCAGCAGATCCTGATGTCACCTAGTGATGTCCAAAGCACCCTCCATTCCAGCAGATCTTCTCAACACAGCTCACTGACCAGAACTGGGTCTCGTGACAATTCCTAAGTCAGTCATTGGCAAGGAAAAACAATTATTAGGATTGCCTTAACTTACTTAGGATTCACGTAGTAGCACTAAAAAGGGCTATCTCTCCTAAGTGGTGCAATTCAGATTCCCATTCACAAGACCTTGAATGAAATTTGAAGTTCTGTTAGAATAAAAAAGGTCATAATGGCTCTTGGCAACCAAGAGCAAATAACATAACAAAATCCAGAAATGTTTATTTTGGATTTTTTTTTTTATCACATGTTACCAGAGAATTACTTGGTGGTTATATAATCAGTTTACTTATAAATAGATAAGATAGGTAGATGATAGATATAGATACATAATAGAGGACAAAATGTGATGGATTGAGTAATACACTGAAGTTAGAAAGGGTTTTGGGGACTTACTGATGAATGCTGGGGTGCTTAGCTAGGCTTAGCTAGGGTGCTTTGGTGGGCAGAGATTAGTGGAGATAGGAAGTTGGTATCATTCCATGTTGATTGTCCAATGACCATAAAGGGCAATATATACAATCTCATCTAGGAGTTTTCAAATGAATCTCAAGAAATGATACAATTCTGAGGATATGCTTTAGAGATTCTGCTAACATTGTATTCGAACTTATTTTGGAACATATCTTAAAATCTATTTAAAACTATAATCACAGAATAAATATGTAATATACCAAATTTTAATGTGTTGGATGGAGACCATGGCTTGTTCTGCCAGTTAAATTATTTTGGGGGACAAACCTCTTAATAAATGACTCCTTAGATAACTGCATGTAATCGATTTTCTCATAGACTGATATTAATCACAAAAGGTGTGATTCTACACTGGTCTTTCTCTTCTTAACTGAGGCTTGCCCCTGTTGTGTGTAAAACGGTCCAACTCCTGCTACAGTATATGTATTCCTTCTTTAATTGAATAATACCATGCAAGACTTAGGCACTTTGTGTGCAGGAAGTTATTGTAATTTACATGGCTGTGTGCATGTTTATAGGCTTGAGAATTGTACTTACCTTTTGTGTTCATTTTATGATGATGCATTCGTCTACCAGGGCTTCTGTAACCAAATACCATAGACTGGATAGCTTCAACAACAGAAATGTATTTTCTCACAGTTCTGGAGGCTGGAAGTCTGGGATCAGGGCGCCAGCATGATTGACATCTGCGGAGGGCCCTTTTCTGGCTTGCAGATGGCAGATTTCTTGCTGTGTATTCACGTGGTGAGTTGGAGAGAGAGAGAAACAGCAAGAAAGAGAAAGAGCTCTGTGGTGTCTCTTCTTATAAGGGTATTATACCCATTATGAAAGCCTCCCCCTTATGACTCCATCGAATCCTAATTGTCTTTCCGAAGCCTTGAAATACCATCATACTGCAGATAATGGCTTTAACATACAAATTTGGTCAACACAAACATTCAGTCCATAGCAGATGATAAAGAATTGCCCCAGATGATAGATACTGCATTGATTAAATTTTTAGACAAAGTATTCTCAACAGTCTTCAGTGAGGTCCCGGGTCAGTACAATTGAAGAGTTTTCTGACTACAAGGCAAACTATTAAAATACTATCACCATTTACAACCATTTATTTGAAGAATGATGCAGGAATTTTCCAATTCTCTACAACTAAAAGCAGTACAGAAATACCGTGAGATAGATAGAAGGAAGACTAGTTATTTAAAATATTCCTATAAATATGGACCCTGTTTTCATTTACTTACTCTTTATAAATAGCTATCATAAGAATGTATATACAGAATGTAAAAAAAATTATATTAATTAAACACCACTTGAATCATTTTACCTACTGGACTTCTACTTATGATTTCTTTT
Organism: Manis javanica; assembly: GCF_040802235.1. Taxonomy (NCBI): domain Eukaryota; kingdom Metazoa; phylum Chordata; class Mammalia; order Pholidota; family Manidae; genus Manis; species Manis javanica. Next base: position 8,406,486 of record NC_133164.1, read on the forward strand.
GAATAAACAATTCAATGAAATATATATATATATATATATATATATATCATTTATAATATCTCTTGCTATATATCTACCTATCTATATCAATTTATCTATCTATCTATCTATCTATCTATCTATCTATCTATCTATCTATCTCTCTATCTATCTCTCTATCTATCATCTATTTATATCTATCCGTACATACTGATCTAACCAAGTGTTTTAGATAGAAAATCATGGAGAATGATGGACACAATAGAACCCATCAGAGATGAAATTGTAACATATGATTGGTGGGGATTATTTTGTTTCTTAATCGTAAAATGCATGATGCATGTTTTAAGACCTGAGAGCATCTATTTTGATCACCTGGGCCACTTCTATTTGTGGGAAACTGTTCAGTAATAAATATTCCTACCTTAAAGGATCTAGGTAATCCTATGGAAGCCATAAACTCAGAAGCTCCAGGTCTGGCCGCTAAGGCGGAGCTACAGACATCCTCCAAGCTGGATACTGAAGGCTGGCTACCGTAGGCGCCGTGCTGCCCTCTGTTGGCCGGAGACCCTGTGGGCATCTCTGTTGTGTGCCACAGTCCTTGTGCCCCATTCTTCGTCTCTGTAGGGGCTCTGGTAGGGAAATTAGATACAAAGTTCTGATTCCTTTTGTTTTTCTAGAACCAAAAAAATCCTCAACTCTAACAGTGCATGCCTCTTTAGACTCTTACCTCCACGTGAGATGAAATCCATTCTACCCCAAAATGAAGCAGCTTCTGTCTTGCCTTGTGGGTGGAGATCTTAAACATATTTTTGTCTTTGGGGTTCTAAAATAATTTTAAAGTCAATGTGATTATATCGAGTCAGTGGAAGCATGGGTTAAAGCTCAACTATTTAAGGCTGTTTCTCAAACTCAGGAACTACTGGACGTCGAGAAACTTCCTTTGGTCTCTTCAGTGATTGGTTTATTATAATATTAATGTCTAAGATGAAAAATAGAAAAATAAGAGATTTTTTTTCCCTGAGGGAGAGTGAATTAGCTATATTTAAGTAGATAGTTACACTTAGTTTCTCAGTGGTTCCCATAGCACTTGCTGTCCCTCTTCAAGGTTTATTGACTTTAACATATACAACTAAACTAATGTATTAATATACGTATGTCATGTTCACATATGTAACACATTTTTATTAACCACATACATATATATATTCACATACTGGAAGAGTAGTGGGAGTAGGAGTAATAGATAATAATTCTTTTGTTGCTTGAAAGCAGTAGGCCCACCTGTAGGCCCACCTGTAGGCCCACCTGTAGGCCCACCTGTAGGACAAAGCATTTGAAAGTATTTGGTGGAGGAAACTTTATCCACAGGTTCATATTTGGAGAAAAGCTATTTCTGAAAAAATACAGTTATTGACTGCCATGTGGATGACCATCAGTGGGAGGATAACTGGGTATCTGTGTCATCACCATCTTTTCCTGTGGCCCTCTCCATGGTAGGGGGATCAACCATGGTGGAATCTCAAGTCGGCATCAGGAGGAAAGTGACAAAATGTGGAGCAGGGCTGGAGGAAAACAGGTGTAGTCGGCATCAGGCTGCTTGTGAGGTGGACCACTAAAAGGAGTAAAGAATATGTTTTTCTAAAAGGCACCCTGGGAGGGACTGAGGAAGTCTATGAAATCTTTTAAGTACTTGTTTATGACCTTTACAATTCGTGTTGTAGAGAAATTTCAATAAAATGAAGGCAACCCTGTATGTTGATACATTCTTGAGGCTTCCTGTGATTTAGTGACTTAAAATGTATCAGGGAAAATCAAGATACAAAAGGAATCAGAACTACGAGCCTGTCATGTTTCATATTGTCACTGTTATCACTGAAGTTGAATCGTTGTGCCATTCATTTATCTACCTTTTCTGTACCTTAAAAGCATCTCAGTAAACTTTGCACTTAGTTTGTTTTTCTTTCCAGTAGAATCATTGGTTTTACGAAAGGTCCTCTTCCTTGTAAAATACCAGAAAGCGAATCAAGGGAGACACTGAGCCTAACCATAGTTATTAGTACTTGTCAAACATCTAGGGTGACAAGATTAAGGAGTGTCTGCTTTTTTTCTGGAGAAGTTTTTTGTTTGCTTCTTTTTCTTTTTTTAAGAGGAAAACAGCTGTTTGAAGATGGAGGTATTCTGAAAGCATGACTCAAGCACATTATCGTGTGAAGATAACAATCAAATCGTATCTATTTTTACCACAATGTCCCATTTGCCAAGGAGAGACGCGATGCATATCTGACATTTACAAGCTTTATAATCAGTTTGTGAATTGTATTGTGCCGGATGGTTTTAGGAGAGAACAGCTCCAAAGATTCTAAGTGCAGTTTAGACAAATAGGAATCCTTTTGCCAATTGTGGCATTTTGCCATGTTGCTGTAGCAGTATTTTTGTTAGCCTACTCTTTGATAACATTTAACTTCACTAATTTTATGTATGTCTAAATTTTTATGAACCACTGATACTTCTTATTCTCCTCACATAAATACTTTCTTTTTCAGAGGAAAAGAGAGGGAGAGAACAGAACAAAATGGTCCATGGTTAATGCGAGTGTGTTTTGATTTTTCTTCTTAGATTTAAAGAAAACATGAGATATCTACATATCTTAACTCAGACGCTGTTCCAAATATGGAATTTTGTCATTTCCAAACATTTCTTTTTCCTCCAGAAAACAGTCTTATTTGTGCCCTCTAGTGGCAGATACACATATTTATGCAGTAAGTTAGAGAAAGCCGACTATTTTTTCTTTCAGTGCATAGTGATTCAGCATCCAAATAACAAAATAAGGGTGCTAATCTATACACATATTTAGGAAAAAACTCATGTAATTAGGTCTGATATATTTTCAAAATGCTTCAAAATTATGTATTGAAAAAAAACACCCACTTCTTATCTGGCTAGAGAAAGCTCTTAGGTCACAAGAGTCTATTTCCTGATGATTTTTATGATGGCCCCACTTGTCAGGCAAAATGCTATGATTTTTTGAGGAAAAGTAAGGACATTTTGAGAAATACGTTTTCTCTTCTTGCAATTGCATTATGAAAACTCCTTGAAGTTTCTGTGTAAGTCCATAACCTGTTTGTTATCTCTGCATCGATGGATATTCTTAAGGACCTGCACAAAGGAAACTGTCTTGTGTAACAACAGCAAGAATTGCCTCTGATGGAAAATACCCAGATAGAAGTAGGCATGGCCTCACAGCTCTCCTGGACTTCTCGGGGATTAATAGTGCCCAGTTTTTTTTCCTCCTCTGGAAACTGCCACTGCCTTCATTTGAAAAATCCATTTTCTTACATGACCCAACTTGATTGGTCCTGGAATGGAGACTTTGCCCCAGTTGAGCAATGCCAACTTGAATCATCCTCTGGGGTTTTTGAAACTAGAACTTAGAAAGTAAGCCTATTTCTAGCACAGGAAGCCCTCCAGTATATTTTGGGAGAGACTGTTGGCGGCCGTGTTTACTGCTAGATGTTAGTAAGAGACGGCGAGGCAAAGATGGGAAAGAACATTTTGGTGACGTCCATGCGCCTGGATTCCGCCCCTGCTGAGATCTGCTGTCTGCCCTTCCCATAGCCTTGCCTTTCTGTTCATTCAATCCACCCTTGGATTTTGTCAGCCAATGAATTCTGGTTTCATTTCGGAAAATTTGAGTTTCAGCCTGGTTTCATCACTTTTCACCAAACTGATATGATAATCCCAGGGTATACTGTTAATTTTCTTTCTGAATTTTCTTTTTGAATTTGAACATTGAGAGAGAAATCGGAGGCACAGTTCCTGGCATTGTGGCAGGCAGTACCCATCTCACAGTTGTGACTACTTGCATGTGCATTACGGGGCTTTGTGAAGTGCAGTTTCTACTCTTTCACCCCTAATTGGAAGCATCCTATCTCTTCTCTGCAGGCCTGGGTATTCCTACTTTCTCACTCCCCTTTACCAAGACTAGGTCATACTGAGTTACAAGTGCACTAGGATCCATTTGTAGCAATGTGTTACCTCTTCCAAGTAATTTTTCAAACTTTCATCTCTGAAATGATAAGCTCTGTCTTCCTTAGGAGCAGTTTTTGACAGTAGGGGAGGGAAAGTATAAAAATCTTTCAGTGCGTTGGTGGCACGCTTCCTTCGCTTCTGAAATGATCTAACATCTGAAGTTGTGTCTAGCTCGTAGAGCATTGATAAGTTTTGGCCAAACCTAATAGCAACATTTCTTGAGTACTATATACCAGATACTGGGTAAACATTTTATTTACATGAAGTTTTAATCTTTACAACAACTTTTCAAGGCCTCCATTCTTATGCCCACTACAAATGAGCAAAGTCCATGAGCTTGCCTACGAACACGCAGCTAGTAAGAAGCGGCACTGTCCCCAGGGATTTCTACTCTGCTGAAATTTCCCACCAAAATACAAATATGCATAGTGATCAGTTTAGAGGGTCTTAAGGAGTTTGACTTAAAGCAGCCACCATAGAGTTGATGTTGCTTCATGACGTTTAAAAAGTGGTTTAGCAGTATGAAAACAATACCAGTTACAATCATACATGTAAGCTGCTTTCCAGTTATGAACAATGCCCACGTTGCAGAATAGCTATGCTTCATACGATGGCATAAGGCATTCTTGAGTTTCCAGAAATAAGCTGCCTTTGAAGCGTGCCCTGCTGTTGTATTCAGGAGCAGGTGTCCAGTGTCCCCCTGGAGCCTCAGTCAGTGAGCGGCTGGGGGGATTGATGTACTCCGCCTGCTGACCGTTCCCGCTGCTGCTGCTCTGGCCTAGGATGGCAGGAATACAGCTGTCCATTCTTTTTCCACGCAAAGTTCTTTTCCTTATTTCCCACAGTGCGACTCACAATGAAAAGTTATCAAAGCCGTTCACGACGGTGGGTGGTCTGCCTTCCACCGTAAGGAGTCTCAATACTTCAGTGTCTGGGTCAACCTGAAATCCCAGTCGTGGGTCAAGTCCTCCTCTTGCGCATCGCCCAGGCCTAAGGGCCCCCTCCTGTGCCACCATATCTTATCCCAGGACTCACACTTTTCATTGATTGACAACAAGACTATCCATTTCTTTCCCACCAAGCCTCACTCCACCTGGTAGACGTGACCTGACCTATGGCTCTAGTAAAACAAAAATACAATAGTACAACATCTGCAAAATTTTCAAGGTTTGTGTTATCAGACCTGAGGGGTACTGAGCTATGATGACTGTTCAATTCATCCCCCAAATCAAGGCATTTGAGAATTAAATGAGGGCTATTATTCACTATGCCATGACAGTAAACAAGAACTGGAATATATGCATCACCTTCCAGATTTGGAGTATTGACAGTCCAGAAGAACTTGGGGTGCACTGAGCTTAAGTCTATTCATTTCCAAGAACTTGGTGTCTAGGACACATCAAGCATATGAACAAATACCTTGGTTGCATATTATTTTATAATGATGGAATAATCTGAAGTCTAGACACCTGTGTGTAGCCTCCAGATTGTCTTGTTCAAATAATTGTATTTATTTATCCAGAATATGTCTCCAGAGGATAAAATGACAGCTAATTTAGGACCACAGGAAACACTATTTGGTTGTAAATTTTGGCTTTTAACCTTTGTCAGTTATTTTGATTTGGTTGTCAAGAGAGAGAGATGTCTGAGATGAGGCTGCTTCAACATAAATACATTGTAACCATGGGAAAAACAATAAAAGGTCAGTTTTATTCAAGAAGGCCAGATAGCAGGTGCCAGAGGAGTGATCTATGGCTGTACAAACTGCACAGTGAGGCAAGCTTACCATGTCAGCATCCAGAACTTATCTGGGTCTACTAGTGACCTTATTGCTGTTTCCAAAATACAGTGCGCCGAGTGGCCTAGGTTTGGATTCTCCTCATCATCCCAAATTTTCAGTGTTGTTTGCATCAAGTACAATAGTCTCCCCTTATCTGTGGCCTTGCTGTCTGCAGTTCCAGGTACCTGCAGTCATCTGTGGTCCAGAAGCCGGTGATCCTCCTGACAAACTGTCAGAAGGTCAATACGAGCCTCACATTGTGTCACTATGCCTATATCACTCACATCACTTCCTCTCATCACCCAGGTATTTCATCATCTCACATCACCACAAGAAGGGTGAGTGCAGCACCATAAGATATTTAAAGAGAGAGAGAGACCACATTCATGTAACTCTGATTACAGTAGATCATTATAATTGTTCTATTTTATTATTAATTATGGTTGTTCATCTCTTCCTGTGCCACATCCATAACTTTATCATAGGTGTGTATGTGTGGGAAAAACAGTGTCTCTACGATTCAGTGCCACCTGTGGTTTCAGTCATCCACTGGGGGTCTGGGAGCACCCCCCGCAGGTAAGGGTGCGCTGCTGTAGCCCAGTGTCCCAGTGTAGCCTCGCCTTGATAAAGACTCCACAGCCGGTCTGTTTGCCTAGTATGGCAGGCAGGGAGTGAACAGCTCTGGACCATTATTTTATTTTTATCTAAAATGAACCAAATATACATGAGTTAGTTAAGATAACCACAGAGGATATGTTATTTTTGTTTTGTGTGTGTGTATATGTTTTCTAACTGAACACAGTTATTTCATATTAATATCTGTCTTCCTTTGGATTATTTCATGTGTTCAAGCCTGTGGCCTCACTTTATCAATCTCCGCATTTTTTTCTTAGAATTTATTTAATCTGTGGCTGCTTATAGCTGGACTTGGGGACTGTGCCAATCCTAGGAGAGCTAATGCTTCCAGCAGGACCATTCTGGTTGCTGTCTGTCGTGCCTTTTGCAACGAGAGCTTTTTGAATAAGGGGGCCTATTTTCAAAGCAATGCTGTGGGCGTATTGGAACTGATTATTTTCCGTGGATTTTGCTGTTATCGATGTTAATATGGGAGAGAGACTAATGTAACAGTCATGAGCTCAAACATGTAGAGACTACCTGCGTTCAGCCTTCAGCTCTGCCCTTAATGGGACCTTGGACATGCTACCTGAACTTCCTGTATCTCAGTGTCCTTGTCTATAAAATAGAGATTATGGTGATAATAATGGTTCTGTCTAAATAGGATCACTGTGAAGATTGCATTTCTGAAATGTGTAGAATAGTTAATGCAAAATTTGGAGTCTAATATGTACATGATAAATATCAACTATCAGTATTTGCATTCCAGATATGAGTAATACTTTTATCATTCGGATGTAAAATGATATAGAATCGAGTGTTGAATCTGAAAAACTATCATTGGATAAAGAATTCTGGGTCACAATATGACACATTTCACTTTTGGAGATCTGATTTCTTTCGGGGAACACAGCTCTGTGAAGCAAATGCATGAAGACATGTTAAATAATACATAAGAATTAGAGCCAAAGTCATATTTAAAATTCCACAGGAAATGAGCTTTGGATCCCACATGCAGGGAAGTACTGCTTACAGGCAGTTTTCCAAATATCACTGACTCCGTTATAGAACTGCCATCCAAACTCCTAGCATCTTGCTCATTTTTAACTCTCTTCATGCTACTTGTAAGAAAAACAACCAGGTAAAGACATTTTTAATGAAAATTCAGAATATAGCTCAGATAAAATTGTCTTGCAATTGCTTTCCTGCAAATCTGGCATTTGTCCATATGACATGTAGAAGTTAAATGCTGCTAAGATTTGCTCTTGTTTTTGTTTACATCTTGTGTAAGTGTCCTTAGTTTGAGATGAGTGACTTGATCCCAGATCTCAGCTGGGTCAAGAGGGAAGAGGATTCTCAGAGGAGACAATTGTCACATTTTTCCAGAATGCATGAAATCTGTTTCTAGGAATTTTTTTTCTGTGATTTGTTAGTTCAGAGAAACTTGGCCTGAGGATACATTGAAGGGGTTTGAGTTTAAGAATTCAGACTCAAAACATTTGTACCAATGGAGGGATTTTGTTCCTTAAATGTTAAAGTTCTTAGTTTAAACAACCTTGTAGAAGATAACCACAAATCATTAATTTTGAGTTCCTCCATTTCAGATGCTGTTTCCATCATTATTAAGGAACATTTGTAACTATATTGTTGAGTTTCTGCATGGTGCCCCACACAGCTACCATCAATTCACCCAACCTGTCACTTGGAAAGAAACCTCTTTGTCAGGTTACGCTGTGAATTTGTTCTCACAGTTTCCTTGCCAAGGAGATTAAGATTATTAACTCTGTCATGTGCAGAGACATAGGTCCCACAACATGCTATGTAATACTTGATGCCCATTATTACTGTAATTCCTGGGCTCCATGGGAGTATAGATAGGTGTGTGCTTTGTGGAAGTGCCAATTACAGGCACCACTTTTCCAACCCCTGGACTTGACTGCCTCAAGGTGGCCGATGAATGCCCGTGCTGTTCTCTTGAGCACCTTTAGGAAAAGCTCACAGGCCTAGTCAAGTGATGCTGCGTAGGGATCTCTCCTGAGCACTGGGAAGACTAAGGAAGCAGGAAGTCAAGTTCAGAGCTTGACTAAGTGCGGTTCCCTCACCCCTTGTCTGCATGGCGCTCTAGAAGGCATCACACCTGCATTTTTCTGATGTGATGTTAGTCTTCCTCTAGGCAGAGCTCTATCTCCTGTGTCTGTATTTGATACGCAGTGTCTACGCTGTGCCTTGTTCAACCATACAGACAACATGTGTGTTTTAATGTCATAAACACTGCATTGGCAGCTGAAAGATGACAAACTGAAAATTTTGTCCATTGCTTTTGTTTTCTGATGCTCCAGATAATTGCTTAGTTTATGCAGTTTTCAGAAAGAAATCAAGGCAACTGCAGTGTGTCAGTTTCCCCATAACAGATAGTAAGGAAGAATATAAATAGTCTAGTTCTGATGCACCTGGCATGGGTATTAACCTACACATGCAAAAAGCAGGGAATTTTAAACAAGGCAGCCCCTGGCCAATGCTGCTGTATGACAAACAAAGGCTAAAAGCATGCTTTTAAGGAGAACAAGTGAAACTGTTAGCTAATTCATCCTTCCTCATTTAAGTCAAAGTCACTGTCAGTTAACAATTGATCAAAAAATGTTGAAACTATTTTAATGAGATTTTCAACTTAGTGAGTTCATGATTGATAGATTAGGATGAATTGTTTTCTGTTTCCTTGGGAAATTCTGCCTTCTTAATTTCCATTTCTTATGTCCCTTCCTTTATATATTATTCTCTACAGAAGTCTTTTGCAGTATATTGAGTTTTCTACAGTATATATGGGTACATATATATATTCCTATAATATATACTTCTATAATATATATGCATATACATATAAATATTATAAAGAATGGATTTGGCATTAGCTAAATTATAGTCCATCTTAATAAGACTTTTGTAAGTCTGTGAATCTCTTTTATTTCTTAAACAACCTTTTATAAATAACTTTTCTATACATGCTTGGTTAATTAGGAGAAGCAGTTGCAACCTGGTTGTATTATTCTAAATTTTATATAATAACTCTGAAAAAAAAGCTATTTGGAATAGTTTGTCACATTAAAAGCAGTGTAGATACTGACTCACAAATAAAAATAATTATTTTAAAATAACACTTCCATTAAAATACTGTAGTACCATACTTGTGGAAATTATTGATAAAAAAAATAAATGTGTTGAGGGTAGAAAATAATGGTCAGCAATTCATTTCAGTGTAATTGTGGGAGGCAGAATAGAAAGGCCTTCTTGTTTTGATGGTTTTGATAGCAAATGTTTCAAAGCTCCCTGTTGGCTATGTTCAGGGATAAATGCAATTGCTCAAATGAAAATGTATTTAGGTCCACAGAACACCTGAAAGTCTTTTCTAACAGTTCTATAAAATGTTGCATTGGTCAATTTTAAATTGGAATAAAGGGTAAGTAATGTTATTTTAGGAGACAGTAAACTGATCATAACTTTTAAGTAAAGGATTCTTAGCATTTATGTATCTACATCAGTCTGTCTGTCATCTTCATTAGCTCAGATCTCAGACTGAGTTAATCATGCCCCAAATTTAAATAGCTCTATATTAAAAATTATCTTTGCAGGGTCCTCTCTGTGTCTATCTAAATTTACCTATCATCTATCTAACCATCTGTCTAATTTATCTAATCTGCTCATCATCTATCTACTTACTATTTTTTCCTAATCTACACAGTAATTGTCCTTAAAAGCACCAGTGTATGATGTTCTGTGTGTGTATATGTTTTAAATTTGTAAGTGTTGTGCTATACGTTTTTGTCTTTTCTTTTCTCTTCCAGTGTTACATGTTTGAAATCTTGCCGTGTTGCTTCTCTGCTGCAGGCTATTCTAACGTCCACTTCCAGTATATCCTTCCATCCAGCCCTCACGAGGGGCCCCGGGGCCACCTCCAACTCCCCATTCCCACAGAAAGGGCATGGCAAACATTTTCATCTACATCCCTTAAGAAATTTTTGAGAGTATCTCTGGGACATATACCCAGGATTAAGATTGTTGTACCTTAAGGCACACAAACTATAAATTTCATAAATCCTGCTAATTTGATTTCCAGCTGCACAATTCTATATACACACATATGTTGACAAAAAATTCATTAATACACCTTGAAAATACAGACAGAGTTTATTTGAGCCCAAATTGAGGATGTAGGCCTGGAAGTTCCAACTCTGATGGGTGGGGTGGGAGGTATGTCCCAGATAGCCCATGTCACACAAAGGTCTTATGTCCTTGAGGAGACAGACAAGTCAGAACTTCAGGGGGGTGTGTTTCATTGACATAAGATATGCGGTGTAGAGAAGAGAGCAGGGGGTCAGTATACATCCTGGCTGTGAAGGAGTTAAGGGGAAAGGCAAACATTTTGTTTCTCCTTTAGGGGGAAGGCAGACACCAGTTGCTTAGCTTTTAACTTAATAGAGGGCGTTTAGTTTTTGTGGGTGGCCATTTGAGATGCCCAGGGTTAATGAAACCTCAGCCCTTAGGCCTCAGAAATCATTTTGGTGGCCCTTGGGTGGCGGCCAGCTCGCCTTTGTGTCATACGTGCAGAAGTATTCTTGACTCTTGGTATCTTTACTAACAGTCAATAATCAGTTTCTTAAAATTCTAGCATTTTGATGGATCTGATGTACTTTTTTGTTATTTTTCACTATTGTAATTTGTGTTTCTCTGATGACTAATGAGTGTGAGTGCTTAGTTCTGCCTTACACTGAGCAAAGTACAAGACGGGGGAGGGAGGGGGTATGTAATCCAGTTGCTCCTGGAATATGTTCGAAGATCAGAAAATATGCATATAAACAAATTAACAATCTCTGTGGCCTTAAGTGCTAAAGGATTTTAGAGTATATGATTCATGTGTGCCATAGTATTTTACCAAGGCTTCATATAGCGAATGGAAGCTGGATGTTGCAACAGTTTTGAGAAAAGAAACTAATTAGAGGCCAAATTGTGGAGACGAGAATGAACTGAGTGGGTGCCTGGGAAGGTGACAGCAGGCTGGGGTGAGCAGGGGACTAGGCTGGGGGCATGCCGCGCTGTTCTTAAACAGGAAGGAAGCAGCCACTCTGAGGGAATTGAAAGCTTTGTTTTCAACAAAGTATGTTAAACAATGGGAGCTATTGTGGTTTCTTCATAAGCGCATCCGCTGAAATAAAAATTTAACTTGCTCTCCCTCTCTGGTTTGAAAAGACGACTAGTCGTGTGATGATTTCATCATCGGGCAAAAAAGATGTTTCTCAAGTAGCAAGTGTGCCAGCAGTGTACCCCAGGTTGGTCACCGCTCACGCTCAGAGCAGACTCAGCCTTCCTTGCCTGCTGCCTAGGCAGACACTTAAGGGAGCAGGAAAGCAAGGGGTGCCTGTCTGCAGGCCGAAATCAGAAACACCCTAATTGGAGATTTTTGTTTTTAATATCAGTTAGTTCCATGTCACCCTCTTTAGATGTGTTGACTGTCCACAAGGCAAGAAGGCACCTAGTTTTGTTGTGCATTCCTACACTTTGTGTAAATACTATCTAAGTATGCTGGGTGGGGGAGGGCGAATTGTTCTGGGACAAATTGACCTTTTCCACAGCCCTTATGAGTAAAGTCCCTAATCATTTAATCTATCATGTTAGCTTGCAGAAAGAGTGGAATTCCTCCCTGAGGCTCATGAGGGCCTGCCCTTCTCACAGGCTTACACCTCCAAGCACTCAGCTCTTTGTAAGCTTTAACAGTTTAGATCAAGGCAGGTGGATGTGACGTTGAAGGTGTCATTTTACGGCATCTGATTTTCCCTGTTTTTCACTCCCATTTTCCTTTATACTTGTGGTAGGCAGAATAATGACCTCCAATATGCTTTCCCTTCCTATGAATATGTTAGGTTACATGGAAAAAGGGGAATTAACTTTGCAGGTAGAATTTAGTTTGCTAATCTGCTGATTTTAATATAAGGAGATTGTCCTGGATTATCCCGGTGGGCCCAGTGACATCACAAGTGTCCTTGAAAGTGAGAGACAGAGGTGGAAGGGGAGGTCGGAGTGGTGTGAGGGGGACATATGAGGTGCCTAGAGGCAAACGCATAGACACGGGAAGCTGATTGGAGGGCAGAGAGGAGAAAGGAACTGGGAGCTTATGGGGTACAGAGTTTATGTTTAGGACAATGAAAACATTTTGGAAATAGATGGTGGTGATAATTTCACATTCAGATGTAATTAATGCCCCTGAATTGTATACCTTAAAGTGGTTACAATGGCAAATTTTATGTAATATGTATGTTTTTCACAATAAAAAATGTAGAAGTGGTAATATATTAAAAATAGATTGTATTAAGACATTGAAAACATTCCAAGATATTTACCTGTGGTTTAAATGAAACCATTATTAATATATAATGCAATATCTAATATGTAAAATTTTAAAGTATTTATATATACAAATTGTTCCTATACCATTACCTAACATATAGCATAACTTTCAGTACCTCTTTCATATAAAATATATTAACCCAGCTATTGAATTGCTCTATTTTAATCTCTGAAAGATACTAGTGTGTGGAAGGCACAGAAATTGCATTTAATGTGATAAGATAGAGATTTCAGCTGTGTGTTTGACTTCATGGAGTCAGTGTTGGTTTTATTTTCGATCCTGTCAGGAGGAAGGTGGAGCTGTTAACTATTTTCTACGACTCTCCCTTTGAGTTTTGCTGCTGAGCGTACTGGAATGTCACTGTGGCTCCTATGGTCTGTTTTGGGCCTATTTATCGGTTTTTAAAAACTATTGCTTTTCATTACTGAAAACTTCAATATACAGGAAACTATAGAGGGTAGGAAATACACGCCAAACTCTACCTCCCAGAAAGAGCAGATGTGGGCAGTCATTGAACTTCATCCCATGGATGCACATGATTTGGGGCACTGTGGACAGCATAGTTTTTATGTAGAGTAAATGAATTGTTGTGGAAAGCTATAATGGTCTAGGGGAGTAGTGGGTGCTCCACTGTCCTGTCCCACTTGATCCTCCAACCCGTCCTGTGAAGGATGTAGTATTTTCCCCCATTTTGCAGGAAAAGCAATTTGGAGAGGTTGACTAATGAGCCGCGGACCACCCCGCATGGTGGTGGAAGAGCTGGGGTTCCCACCCAAGGGTCTTCGACTACAAAACCCATCTCTTTTTTATTTCACTGAAATACTTCCTTCTGATTAATTAGGGATCATGATCCTGATCAATAATGAAAGTTGTATTGGATGGAAATACAATGAATTTTTATATTTATTAAGCTCTTAGTATAAGCACCACACTGTGAAAGGACCCAGGGGAGTAAAATCTCCGTCTATGTTCCCCAGGAGCCTCCGTCCTGGGAGGAGGTGGTCACAGAGTCGGGGGCTACGAGAGCACAGATCTCCAGGCCACGGGCCTCGGGGCAGCTTTCCCAGAGGAAATGATGTTTAAGGACAGATCTTGAGGATGATACAGAATTAGCAAAGCAAAGCATGACACAGAGAAAGGGTACAGAGGAAAGAGAAAGTGCTCAAAGCAGAAGTAACATTAGGAACAAAAGCCTGCATTTGAAGGACTGAAACTTGTTTAGTAAGGCTGGAGCATTGAGTGCAAGGTTAGCGGGTAGAGGGAGAAAAGGGTGGGGATGAACGGAGATCAGGGGGCTATCAGCCTGTGGAAATTGCTAAGGAGTTTGGAATTTATCTTGGACAGACCAATGAATGAGGAGTCAGTGATGAGCATTAAGCCATGGTGACATGATCAGAGTGGGTACAGATTATAAAATCTGTTTCTGGATTCTTTGTGGCGGGAGAATGGAGTGAGGCAGTGTGGCAGCAGTGAGGACTCCGGGTGAGAGATGGCTAAACGCTGTGGGAGAGAAAAGTGGGTGTCATGATATGAGCTGTGATATGAGCACGAGACAGGTGTCAGGATGAAGGCAGAGGGGAAGCGTCCAGGCTTCCCGGGGTTGGGGTAACTAGTGACGGAGAGAATGATGGTGCTAGCCACAGAAAGGGAATTGGGAGAAAAGAGCAGGTTTGGGTAGGAAGCAATTGCCTAATCCCCACATGAGCTTTCTCCAGAGATCTGGGAACAATTGTAAAATTGCAAAACTCCAGAGTTCTGGATAATACGATAAAGCTTCTACATTGACCCGTTTCATCTTCTATATTTGCATCAGCAGTTGCCAGCAGATAAAGTTAGACAATAAACATTTGCTGAAATACTGTTGTGTGTATGTCACCATGCTATACTATGCAAAATCTATTATAAAAAGAAACAGTTCAAATCCACTGAAATCTATAATGAAAACTTAGACCAAACAAGCAAATAGTTTTTCAAGGGCTTAGGGCTTTATTGGTCAAAATAGCCAACGGCAGACTGGCTTTCTTGTCCTGCCACCCAGCAATCTTCCGATGGGAAGATTCTCCAGAGCCAGAATAGCAACTATCCATTGGCTGGTAGAGGCGCGCTTGCATCAACAGGTGTCATGAACCAACATTTGCTTTCTACCTATACTAATTCAAGGACTAGTTTTCATACATCAGTAAGGGAAGTGTTTTGTCTATTACTCTTGGAGAAAGAGCTATGATTTTAAATGATGAGGCTTAACGAGATGTTAACCACAGCCTATGCCTCTATAGGGTGAGGTATTGTGAGTGACTTTCTTATACATTTCTATGTTTTCTAACATTTTTTACTATGAATCTGTATGTTTTATAACATGAGCACATACATAATAAAAAGTTATAATGCTTTCCAGTTTGCAACAATAACAAAAAGTCTAATTGACAAGAATTGAAGATCTAGTTTGACAACCGTAGCAAAAATAGTTATCAATAGGAATACAATGGGGGAAGTTTGATCAAATTTACCTATTAAACAATAATACCTGAGGATTTCATTTAGCAAAAGAAGGAGCAGTCAGTGGTTTATAATTTTTGGAAAGAGGTAGACCGAAAGCAATAAAATGCCTTATGGAAATAGACAGTTATTGCATCTCCATGAAATTATTAGGATTTCATGTAGTTTACTAAACTTCAGAACACATGGAGAAATTGAGTCATGTTCTGAATATTGAAATGGTAAATAATATTTCTAAGTTTTAAGAGCCAAGGAATTATTATTTTTAAAAGTAGAGAAAAGGAGGCTTAAGATAACATTATTATTTATCATCCTAAGCTTTTTATTCCTAAAATGGATGCTAAGGGAATTTTTCTGTAAAACACATGTAAATAACAGAAAATGGAGCAAAACTAAACAGGCTCAAGAGAAAGCTGGAGATGGTAGAAAAATACAAAAGGAAAATTTGGAAACCTCAGGTTTGAAGGTTCTAGATCTGGTTCCATGCTGGTGGATTCTAAGTGTAAAAGGAGTCTGTTATTCTTTTGCTTTAAATTTCTTTAGTTTCAGCAAATACCCCCAAATTTTATTAGTACAGAAAATTGGCCCTTCACCCCAATTTAATAGCGAACATCCGTTGTCTTCTGCTTTTGCTGTAACAGAACCCTAACATGGCTGTGCCCCAACATTTCTCTCTTCTGGAGAGTATAATTACCGCCATATTGGTGGTCAAAGTAATGTTCTTTTAAAAACTTCTCATTTTCCATCCTTTAAGTTACACTTTCCTGTAGTATCTTTTGTCATAGATCGCACTTCACAGTCTACAGGATTTTTTCCAGGTTTCTTTCAGTAACCCCATTAATCTTTCAAATGGAACAGGCTTTTAATTTTTAGTAATTGTTTATTCATGTTACTTTCTACTTTTCCATCCTTTTATAGCACATACCTAGTTCCCCAGAATTTCCCTGAGGGTGAACAGTTTCATTCCTGCTTTGTACCCTCCAGTCTTTTTCATGCCAGTGTTTTTTCTGATTCCGGCCCCATTGCTATTCCCTGGGTTTTGGAGAATAAGGCTGGAGAGTATCTTTTATTTGCACGTAGATCTGTGTCTAACTTCTGAGGGTACCTTGCCTTCTGGAGAAATATTGAATGATCTTAAGCATGGCAGTATTTCCATTCGCTAAAGTCACTTATTCCTAGATCAGGAACACTTCCCCTTTAAAACATTTAATTCACACAGATACTGTTGGTGTTTTGTTTCATGTCAATTATGTGCAGAACCTTGCATTAGGTCTTTAAAAATAAATCCGACTTAGTCTCAGCATGCAAAGGGCTTAAATCTGGTTGAGGCTGAGGATGGGGGAATGAGACATAACAAAAATCATTTACCTTCAAAACTCTTGGTGAACAACAGCTACCTGTAATGCAAAAAGTCTTTCAAAGATGTAAAGCGATATGAAAGAGAAGTAACAGGGGTGATGAGAAATGGAAGAGCCATAGCTAGGGACTTGGAAAGCTTCATATTGTTTGAATTTGGAAAATTGAGCATAACTTTGATCAACTCATTTAAAAAAATTATTTATCAACATTTCTTTTTTGTCCCTCTCCTGCCATTGCCCTATGTTCTGAATGTTAGTGTCTTTCAAGAAAGTCAGTTTTTACTTAATCTTCCTCTCTGGGCTAAATTCCTATAGCAGCAGCATTATGTGCATTTTAATTAATTGCTCTAATGCTTTTCTCTAATATCTTATTCTTGAGTAAAAGTTCATTTTCTAACTTAATTTAATTATTGATCACCCTGGCCACTTCCATCCTACCATCTTTGTAATTTTACTTAGCAAAGTGCTTAAAAGAAAATGTAGCTTCTTTTCAATCTAATAGCAGCCATGGTTGGCTGCCTTTGACCTAGAAATTTTTGCTGCAGACTTGATTTTATGACCTTCAACAAATTCTTTAATCTTTCTGTGCTTTGGTCTCAGCATACTTCGCTGGTAAACTATTTGACATGGAAGTGTCTTCTTAATTGTTTCATTCTTACTAGGCTCTGTCTATCTATCTATCTATCTATCTATCTATCTATCTATCTATCTATCTATCTGTCTATCTATCCATCTATCTGTCTAATGATCCCTCTGTCTACCTATTCTCCTCCTCCTCTCTTTCTCTTCATCAAATCTTCATATAATTTTTTTAGATGCTATACATCTGAAACCCAATTAGTCTGATTGTTTGGGGCATGAGGCATTCAGGTCAAGTAAATTTTATGGGTGACTCAGCTTTGCTTGGTGGCTAGGAGGGCAGGCTCTGGAGTCAGGCAGTCTGAGTTCAAACACATGCCACCTCTATAGTTTTGAGCAATTTAATTAAAATTTCTCTTGAGCTTCTGCAAAATGGAGAAAGTATGAATACCTATCTCATAGAGTTATTTGGGGATTTACATTAGTAAATATGAAAGATTTAAAATAGACCTTGGAACATTTAAGTCCTTAACATTTGCTATTATTATTATTATTATTATTATTATTATTATTATTATTGTTGAAAATAATTATTTCAAAATTAATTTCAATAATCTTTCTTGAACCAAATTGTTCATTTTCCTACCAGAGTAAATACAATCTAGGGGACATAACTAAATCTTTCTATTATGTTCAAAATGCTTATAAAAAGTGGTGTTTTGATTGTTAGCGGTATGAAATGCTATCAAATAATCAAGATTCACAAGGACTGAATAATATCCATTTGGATTCCATAATAAGGTGAAGACTCCAATCTTGGAAAAAGGTGTCTTACTTAAGAGGTGAAAAGAGCTTTCCTCAGAGTCACTGCCTACAGTGAGACACACCTGCTATCGTATCTGTAAAAGAGGAAAAATGGATGTAGGCAGAGATTATCTAGGGGCTTGTCAAGAAGCTGGTGAGAAAAAGACCAAGGTGCCTGCTGACGGTTGGAGGGTGGGGTGGGGACTGGATGGGATCTGGAGGCCGTGACGGATCGCAGGAGAGAGTGCTAGCAAGGAGCGGAAGTCCCGGGATGAGTAGGTGGGCAGAGTGTAAAAGTAACAGCCTGCTATGCTAGTGCGGACCTAGAAAAGTCCAGACTGTGTCCTTAATGTGTTGCATGACATTTTGCTTGGGTGAGCTTGTGAATAAAGTAAGTTGTTTTTTAATCTGCTGCTTTTAAATGTAAAACCATCCCGAGAGAATCAAACTCAGGACTGTAATAGCCTGTGGCTGTGTTGGGATTATAAACACTATTTCAGCCATTAATGGCTTCTCGTTTTGTCTTGCGCAGTTTACATTTGATTTCATTCCATTGAAACGTAACTTTTAAATGACAACATAACGGATCTCTTAGCCACTCCCTGTCCCCTCCTCCCCATTAAGCTATACTGATTGTTCAACATCTTGAACTTGATGTTGAGTTGCCTTTAAGCCAGATGAGACAGACCTTTGATTAGGAGCTTGGTGACATTTATACTCCATTAGCTGTGTTCTCAACACACTTTATAAAGCAAAAGGGGTTCCATTAGAATCCCACTCACAATTCAAAGACATATACTCAAGTCTTATAGATGTATTTGGGTGTGTACAATTTAAACACTTAAGAATATTTTCAGGGCAGAATACAAGGGTGTGTAGATAATATAAGCAAATGTCTCCACTCAAATACTTAACAGTCTATAGCATATATTTTCAGTAACAAAATACAATTACAAATGAAAACTAAACTTAAAAATTTTCTGGAAAATAGGTTCCAAGGATTAAAATTTTCTTCTGCACTGAGTTCTCATAACAATTATTAGCAGTAAACAGTGGATCAAAGTAGAGTCCCTTTTCAAAAATTTTGGTAGTTTGTAAATAGAAAAATGAAATTTTTCAGTATGCATATTTTCCTGAGATGGATGTGGTGGGAATGGAGAAGGTATGGGCTGCGGGGACACACACACTGCCAGTGCCACTCCTTTGATTGCCCTTGACCAGAATTTCTGCCTCTGGCCTATGCCCCACAGTAAAATTCCTGGTTGGTGAGTGGAGTGATTTTCCTCTGTGAAGGGTTGAAGCCCAGTTGTAGGAAGGGGTGGTGGGCAAGCAGATGAAGAGTGGGCATGAGACCTTCAAGACAGGTGCTGCCTCAGGCAGGGGAATTTTAGCAACGAGTTCCCATGGAGGCTAAGGATTTAGACCCCTGTAACTCCAGGGGGAATGCGTTCCCAGCCTGGGGCAAATAAACCTTTGAATCCGAAATCAGTCAAAGGGAGAAATAAAATACGAGAAACCTGTTTATTGCTTACAAGCAGCTGTCTATTCCTGCTCAACCATGTCTCTTGTGACCTGGCTGCGAAGGCCTCACCAAACCTCTCCAGTCCAGGTGCCCGTTTGCTCCTCACCTCCCTTGTAGTCACTTATTGACATGGAGATGGGCTACTTTCTCCACCCCTTGGAAACACCTATTGATATGCAGATGCACTAAAGCCAGGTGAGAGATTCTGGAAATATTGCAATTTTTACCCCCACACGTATGCTGCTTCCAAAATTATTTTCTCCTCTGGTGGAAGCACTGTTGTTAGACCAAGTATATCCACTTTTTCTCTGTTCTCCTGAATCCCAGCGTCTGAATCCTTCAAACAGACAGATACTAACATGTTTAATGGAATCATTAGGCTCTTTTAGTTGTCAGTTAGAAAATTTTATTTTTTATTTATTTTTTAAATCAGAAGTTAATATTTTAATATTGCATGTTTTTTCTTAGCTACTTTGTTTCTCTCTTCTCTTTGAAATATGAACAATCTTAGCTCCCAATAACTAGATATTTACTTGTTTCTGTAGTATAATGATAAGAAAATAAGACTTATTCTACAGTATAAACACAACATATTTCTTATTCTACAATACAAATTTATCCTACAATATAAATAAAATTATTTCAAAATTACAATTGCAACCTTACTACTAACCAGAAAATTTTTAATATTTCACATTAGGTTTTCTTTTGTCTTGAATATAAACTCAAGAGTCCTGTGTTAAAAAGTTACTTTAAATACTTTTGTCTTGTGATTAGTTACTAAATTGATATAGTTATTTTCATTTACTATATTTAAAATTCTGAATATATAAATCCTCTCCATGAATTCAAGTCAAAATAATACAGAAAGGTCCACATAGAGAATTATTTCTGTCCCTACCCTCTCTACTCCATTTAGTAAACATTTGATGAATTTCTGATTTTTATTGCCACCGTTTCTCTTTGAAAAAATAAGGACACATGAGCACGTTTTTTTCTTATTTTCTCTTCATTCTAACAAAGGATAGCATATTACATGCACTGTCCTGCATGCTGCTTTTTTTCTGAGAACAGTTTATCCTCAGGGTCCCTATAACACAGCTCTCTTTCTTCCTTCTTTTCCCCGGCTTCACAGTGTGGGGGTGCCATAATTTACTCAGCTAGCGCCCTAGCAGTGAACATGTGAGTTGTTTCCAGGCTTCTGCTATTACAGTGTGCCTCTTTACTCATCTACTATTTTGTACTTGCAGAGCTGTGTCCCCAAGGCAGACTTGTACCCTTCGTATCTCTATTTTCAAAAGCACTCTAAGTGATTCTCCTACAGAGCTGGGGTGAGCATTCCTGGAATAAAGGTTGAGATCAGGACTGGCTGACTTGAAAGTCAGCTCCTCAGAGTCACAACGATGTTTGAGTTCCGGGGATCAAAGTCACAGAGCGTGGTGGGAGCCGGGCGACGTGAATGGCAAGGATGAGGACAGGTAAGGGGTAGAAGCCGCGTGAAGAGACAAGAAACTTGGAAAACTCAAATGTGGAGAGCAGGGCAGCCCCTGTAAAACCTGAGCTGAACCTGCAATGGAAAAATGACAGAAACCAGAAGAGCAGGTGAGGTAAGGAGAAGAACAGACCAGAAGCTCTTAACAGCTTCTGTTAAGGCCGTGGCACAGCTAGAAAGTGCTCTCTCTGGAGAACACACCCCCAAGCCCGTAGTCTGGCTAGCATGAGCACCTCAGGACTAGGGAGTGGGAGCTGCCAGGAGGGGGCAGCGAGGGAAGGATGGTGTCCTGGGGAATGCTTCAAGTCCCCCCGTGGAGGGAGGCAGGGCTGTGCAGATCCATGAGCCGAGCTGATAATGGAATGCAGAGGAGCTAAGAGTAAACTTAGGCTATGATTATCCACGTAACAATAGAGAGGAGAACTCACACTGCCTCCGTGCAAGGCATCTTACATACCTGTCTCATTTAATCCCCAGGGCAACCTACACAGCTGAAAATTATCATCCCAAATTGAGGAGGCACAAGGTGAGGTCCCGAGAAGCTGAGTATCTTTTCAAAGGTCACAGTATTAGTAAATGACAATATTCGAACCTTTGAAGATTGCACTGTTTTTGCTGTCCCAAGTTCATTCTAGTTAGAAGAATGCATGGTCTTGCATTTTCAGAAACACTTTAAGTATTCTTAAAATTCTTGCTTAACCAAATTGCAAACATTCTTATGATTTTAATTTGAATTATAAATGAGTTTGAATCAAAGCTGTTTGGCGTTGTACTTTTGAGAATTTGATGAAAGAACTCCCTAGAGTATGTGTGCGCATGAATGAACAGCTAACTTTACATTCATGTGTACATTCATAGGACCGGAGGATTCATGATCATCCATGGGTTCAGCTGAAAAGCCTCTGTTTTAACTTTCTTTTCCTGTTAGTGATTTAAAAGATGAGTCAGGTTGAAAGGTCTTTGGCATTACACATAATGTGCAACAGTAATAAGTTCTGGGTCAGATAAGTATTGTTAAAATCCAACAAGGAGCTTTTATTTGAAACCCTTTGGTCCCATTTGTTTCTTGGTATACTGGGTAGAGTATAATGGCAAATGGAAAATTCCACATCTGGGAATAAGGGCTATTCAATTAAAGATGCATTAGACATATATATATATATATACACGTAGACATAAACTGATAGACACATGTACTGATCCACTTAGGCATTTTCATCTATACATATATGCAGGTTTAAGATACACTTACCATTGGTGAGATCAAGGCACAGAACCTGTTTGCAAGGGCTAATAACCTCTACAAAGGGTTGACACAGTGTCGTAGTATAGTTTACAGATATCCAATCTGATCCCAGAATTGAATTTTTGAACATAATTCTCTTAGCAAAGTTTGTAATCCAGCAAATATTTCTAATCCTTTCCTTGTTTGGCCAATATCCACTACTACATAGTCCTGTGCCTCCAGATACAGGGTTAGGAATACAAATGTGTGTAAGGTACAGTTTTCTGAGGCAAATCACCGAGAAGTAAACAGATGGCAATTAAAACAAGGGACTAATTACATATCCTGGTGAATAACTGGGAAAGTTTGGGCAGTTCTTAAAGAGGAAAATTCCATGCATAACAAAGTTTTTGGTGTGCAAAGAAAATACGGAAAACTATACTGATTTTCCCAAAGTTGATGCAATAGATAAAATTTTTAAAAATCAATTTAGAGCACAAAAATAATTTTAATCATTTTCAAAGATGAAAAACATCACATAAACTATGTAATTCATATTTAATGAAGTCATATTTAATGAATATTTAATGCATTATGTTTAATGTAATTAAATTTAATGTCATTATTTAGTTTAAACAATTTATAAATGTCCTGAAGAAATGCTAAATATATATATTCATTTAATCCATTAAAGTCATAGAGAATATTTTATATATAATGAATTTCCAAATAAGATTAGATATGTTTTAGATGAATACACTAGATAACTCTATCTTTACTGCTACGGAAGCAAAAATTCCCCCTTTGCCCCAGCATGCCTATGATGCATCCAAACCGTGGGAGTGTTTCCTGAATCCACCCTGCAGTTTCTGCTGGGTGTGTGCCGTTACTCCCATGCTTCCAACCTCCTGGAACACCATCCTTTTCTTCTTTTACTTCTGAAATCATACCCCATCTTCAGAGTAAACCTAAATGGCAGCTACTTCACTAGGACATTACTGCCACTCCCTCTCCCATCAGCTGTACATGAACACATGTTAACTGTTGCATCTCTATGTGTTAAATCATAACAAGTGCTGGGAGGTGTTTAGGGCATAGTAAGTGCTCCGTAAACAGCACTTCCCCTATCTTCCTTCTCTTATCCTCTTCCCCAGAGGCCAGTTGCCTTGCTTTCTTCATCTTTGAATACCCTAGAGTGCTCAGGATGAACACTGCACTGACATTTACTCACTGGTAATAATGTAACTGACAAGATGCAGTTGGGTAAATCAAGCCAAGAGACTTGGCCAGCTTTCTCCGGAATTCAAGCCTGCTTCTTCACTGTTTTTATCAGGTCCTCTGACCTGAACTTTAAATATTGTGCCATTTATTTCAATTTTGTAACAACTTGTCAACAGTACCAGATTCCAAAGGGTTCAGCAGCTAGGAGATTTTGCCAAAGCTCACTATCCACCTCTGTTTCAGATGGATTTTTATGAAAAGTGTCCCTAAACTGTGTCTTATCTAAAATACAACTAGTACCCATCAAACTGAAGTTCAAAAGTGGTAAAAACTGCCAAAGTTCAAAATGATCTGTTATAAGGCCTGGTAGAACCTAATCAAGAAGGAAAAACCAACAGGACATTATTGTGTGTTGCTTACATTCTGAAAGTCCACACCAAAGAGATGTTTCATAAAATAGTTCTAGGAGCTATTCGGATTATCTTCAAGATAGAGATGGGTCACCTAATTACTTCTCTCACTCATGACTAGTATTTATTTTAATGGAATATGGTTTTAGTATAAATAAAGATGAAATTTAAATACAAGTAACTACTTGATTTATTAGCTAAAAGCCAGAATTCATTTCCCCTATGTTCTCAAAAAAGCATACAAGCATATTGTCTCTTAAAACAGTCCTGTTGGAAATATGTAAAGCTATTATTTATAAATACAAATGGAAATATTTACTTTAATTGTCTACTTTGTGATCATGTTCATTAGGGGTAAAATTTTTTCAATTATTAAGAATGATTTAATGTTAGGTATTTTATATTCTTAGCAGTACATGCAAATTGGTTTGTGTATCTTGGCATCAACCATTAATATCACATTGGTTTACTGAACATGAAAATATTCAAGTTAAATGTTTCTACATAAAGGAAGTTATATTTCTCTAGGAAATAATATTTTGAAGATGAACCATTTTTCAAGCTGCTTCTCAGTATGATCCAAATCCTATGATCCAGTGTAAAATCTGTTTATCTTCTTGAATGTAAAATCCTCTAAGTGGAGACCCTGTAATCAATGAATTTACCAGTTTGAATCCATCACCATCTTTACTTAATGTTTATTAAATATGTGGAATACTAATTATAATCATGGCAATATATATTAATAGATGATAACAATGATCATTTAGACTTAAACGCAATCTGTGTTTAATACAATATCTCATGATGTTCTGACCACCTAACTCATCTGGTTGAGGGCACTGAAACAGCTCTGAAAACCAAATTTGCAAAATGACAGGGAGTTTCCATTTAATTTTTTCCACTTAAAAAACTAGTGGTTCTGGATAACTGAATGGATTGCAAGAACAGTGTCAGCCAAGCCCTGCTGGAAAAACAAAATAAATGAGAAAGTCTTCATGTCCCAGTTGGCTATATTTAACTTTGTAATATTTCATGCCTTTAGAAATCTACTCTCCAATGATGCAGAAATGCTCTCCATCAAAGCTAGCGATTGTCAGTGATAAAAATGTCTGGAGATGTCTTAGACTCTTTAGTAATTAAGGACTCACAAACATTCATAATCAAATTAGATATACATATTTTTTACCATCTTGTCAAATACTGGGAAGCATGAAAATGGAATAAAGTAGGTCAGTAGTTCCTCAAGAAAAAATTTAATTGGCTCTCATAGAGGTCAACCATGGTCAAGTAAATGATCAGGGGAAAATACCTAATTATTCCTCTAGACCTACTTAATACTGACAGTCATTTTCTTCTTTTCTCTTGGAAAAAGAAATAAAGACTTTGCCTGAAACAATGGAAAAATACTTCCTGTTCAATCAAAATGTGGAATTCTAACCTCCAGCAGTCGATCATAATACATGACCTTCAAGATGTAATCATTAGTTTATTGACATTAAGTAATGAGCCAGCGAAGCTCATTTTCCTGAAGTTCCTTAGCAAATGTCCTCACAAGCAGGACAGACTGGCAGCAGTTCAGTGTAGCAGTACCTCCTTACATTAGAACAGGTGTATTTTCCTGGCATAAATCATGTCTTGCTGCACACTGTGGACTTGGGTTTTGCTCTAATTTAATTTGGATTCTGGAAATGCATTTCAGTCTTGATTTAATGCTTAAGTATCCTTTCATGTTTGTGAATAGGGCACTGGAGAGGTGTTCGTGCTTCCAGGGGGGAAAAGAAGACCCTTATGCTGGTGGCTACTGAAATTTCAACCTTTCCCTTTAGGGTTTTACTGTTGGTGGAATGCAGACACCTCTGGGAGACAGAGCTCTTAAACTACCAGTCACCTTATGCTCTGTATAAATGACTAAATCCACGAGTCATGTGGCCTACGGCAAGTTTCCTCAGCTTTCTACGTTCAGTTTTCCTGCAGGTAGAATGCAATAAAGACGGAATTCAGTATTACTGTGCTACTAATGGAGCTGTGGGCAGTGAGTGATGTGCTAGCTCACTTCCTGGCCACACTGCATGGTTGTTATTTTTCTTTCTTGGTGGTTATTTTTCTCTCTGACTGAAACATCTTTGCAACTTTACAGGTTCAGAGCTTCCGTCAGAGTAAAATCTCGTGGGTAAGCAAATGATGCTAGTGGTGCCGACAACCAGGTTTAGGGAAAGAATAGTATCAGAAGGATCCTTAGTCCTTGGTATACTGGAGAGAAATGTATTGCTTCACAGTTTTGACTGCAGTAGAGGGAGGCACATTACAGGATGGCAAATAGTAAAATTAAAGTGATAAATGAGAAGATCCTTCAAATAGGAGGATAGGAAATTAGACTGGACCTCAGTCTCTGTCACTAATTTGTTGGACCACCAGAATGAACATCCCTGGGTCCTGATGGTGCAAAAGGACCTTTATGGAGCTAGGCATCCTTGATTCCCAGATGACTGGTGACTCCTGTGTTATCCAATTGCTGAGAATGGGAGAAAGGGTCTATCCAGGGCAGGTAAGGGCCTCACATTTTCCCTGCTCCAGTAGAAGACCTCTAAAAAAATGCTTCTCCACCCAGAGACCTTGTTAAAATGCATGGTGCTCAGTGAGGAGGTCTGGGTCAGATTTGCATTTCTAGCAAGTTCTCAGGTGAGGCTAATGCTGTCAGTGTGAGGACCATACTTTGAGTGGCCAAGCCTAAAAACTGATTACTTGTTCACAGGAGCAAATCCAGTCTGGAAGGGAATAGAAACATGTTTTTACTCTAACATGAGGCTCTGGAAGGGAATAGAAACATGTTTTTACTCTAACATGAGGCTCTTTGAACCTTTAGACAAACAGAGCATGGATTCAGTTCATAGCAGATGAAACCTTATAAATGTCCTCAGAGTATCAGAGTGTCAGAATCTTCGGCTTTCATAAATAAGC
This sequence comes from Manis javanica, assembly GCF_040802235.1. Lineage (NCBI taxonomy): Eukaryota > Metazoa > Chordata > Mammalia > Pholidota > Manidae > Manis > Manis javanica. Next base: position 8,433,357 of record NC_133164.1, read on the forward strand.
AAATACTGAGTATGAGTCCGCCTTAAGGTAAGGCTTTTGTTCTGCTCTGTAAGGCTTGTGATCTAAAGTTGGGTGTTTATTAGCATTACCTCGTGAGAATGTTGGTGTTCCTTTGCTTCTAGAAGTTTCATTTGCTTGCAGAGCAGAGGTATTTTTAGCAGTTCTTGAGCTGTTAGCCCATGATTTACCACTGGTATTCAGTCTCTTGCTTGATTTCTTTATGGAGAGTTCAATCGGGGATCTTTGCCTGATGCAATAAATTTTGTTTGGGGCCTTCCCACTCTGTAAATTTCATATTTTAAAGAATAGCAAATAGACCTTCAATGTCATCTCTGAAAAATTGACTTTTTGGAGAAACAATATTTTGCCGGGCAGATTTCACAGTGCTTCTCTTGGGATTTAGATCTTCTGCATTTCTCTGTTCCTGGCAGTGCACTAGAATGAGGACTTGCAGGCTTGGCAGCTGGCCCCTTGTCCCCCATCCCTGAGAAAGGCTCACACCCCCCAACTTTGCTGCGTATCACAAATCAGCACAAAGTTTTCCCACTTGCAGCATCTAGCTGACAATAGTTCTGAACAAAGAACACTGCCATTACCATTGCTTGGTAGAACACCAGTTGTTTGCCAGGCATCAACTCAGCAACCATTCAGAACGGTAAGGAGCCCATTTCCAACTTCATTTCTAAATATCTTGGTGGCTTTTGGTAAGAAAACACCTTTCACTTCCATTTCTTCTTACATTTTGTTCTTGCAACTACTGGTTTGGAGTTCCCTTAAAGTGGTTAACCTGGAGCACTGAGGGGGCAGTTGATATACATGATTGCGTTTGTGCTAAATAAATCACTCATGGCCAGTTTATTAGATCAATTTTCAGTAGAGTTTAACTTTGGTCCTTTGAAAGGTTTCTCTGTACAATAAATATTTAGCAACTTACTTCTGTTGGAGGTTGTCTTTTGCAAAGGAAACATGGACAGAATGTTGACAGTTACTATTTCTAGGGATGTTTATTGTATACCTGATTTTTATTCATCTGCAAATTTTTATACTCTCTGGAAATGCACTTTGGTTTAGAAAAAACACAAAGTATGCTGGAGATTAAGAGTGGGCCTAGTCCACTGGCTCTCTAAAACTGATTGTACCATAGTTCTTCTGTTTAGCAATTAAAAAACCATAAAGAGTGAATTTGGGCTACATTCCTTTTTGTCAGGTATGTCCATGTGTCTCTGTTCAGTCATCTTTACTTTTGGATTTCTCTTTGCACCATATTCTGTTCATTTAAATTTTAATTGTAGGGAAAGGATATGTTACTATATAACCCTTTTCTGTATAAAAAGTTGTTGCTCGAAGGCCAGGAGCTAAGGGAAGTGAGGCATTAAGTAGAAAGGACATGAAAGGATCTCATACGATATCAAAATAAGACTAAGCTGTGTGACTTGGGGAAAGTCACTTTACCATTCTGGTCTTCAGATTATTCATCTTTAAGATATGGATGATATAATGTCATGAAAAATTGTTGCAGAATTTGGTGAACTAATATACACAAGGAGTCCACTGTAGTACTTCCCAGATGGTGTGTGTACAAAGGAGGCTACTCTAGATTGGAAGCTAAGTCTTTCTAAGACTTAACTCATTTCTTGCCAAGTCTCACAAAGGTAGTGGATTCCCCAAGCATTTCATTCCATCCTTCAGCCTCTCATGTCACTGTTACTACAGACAAGCCTCCTCTCTGCCCTTGACCATGCTGGCTGGACACGCTGGCTGGAAGCACCAGGGTCAGCTCTGCAGGGCCAGGAGCCTGCTGCTCTTGGAGCCTGGTCTTGAGTAATCAAGCCCCCTTTCCTATCAGCAGGAGGCCTTGGCAGTTTGCTGAAGGTTGGGAAAGAAATGACTCCCCCTTGTGTTACAGTTATAGGGAGGGTCCCACAGCACCTTTGCTTGTCACCCAATCTACAGATTTTGGAAAGAGAGCTTGTTTAGTTTACATGTATACTCCATCATCTCCTGGACCGTGTACTCTGCCATCGTGGCTTAACCATGGGGGATGGGAGGCATCTGCTGTCTTTTACCTGACTAACACTTTCTTTGATACTTAGGCCCTGGTTCTTTGAGTCTTTCTAACATGCCACACTTGTTCTCTTATGATGAATTCTCTCATAGGATAAATAAAGCCTAGCTTTTATCTTCCTAAGCTCCTAAATTCCCTGCAATTCATCAAGCATGTCTATATATACCTAAGCCTCAATTTAAGTTATGAATCACATTTTTGCTTTCTTTGGAAGCCTCCTCGGCCCTTATATAAATAACTCCATGGATGTGAGTAAATATTCTAAGGAAGGAATTTCCCTAGATATATCTGAATATCAAATTTCACACCAGTAGAGACCTATCATCATTATTGTATTAATAATTTTATAAACAAATATTCATTAAAAATTTTAAGATCTAATAAAATACTAATAAAAACATGTTTATTAAATAATTTAATAAAAATAGTGCATTTTATTAACACATATAAGATTGCATCATTGAAGTATGTGTGATGAGAAAGAACTTTCACTTTAGAGCCACAGAAAGCTGGCTTTGAATCCCTGCTAGCTACTTGTTAATTATGACTTTGAGTAAGCTACTTACTCTTTTTTAAAGGAGTAAATTTGACATATAAACCTTGCATAAGTTTAAGGTATATGTTTTGAACTTGCAAAAGTGGGCCAATAATGTTTTTGTAAGAATTGAGTGATGTAACTGTATAAAATCCCTAACACATTCTGCTCTATAGTAAGTGTCAATAAATTAGACTTATTTTTATTTATCATTGACATTTCGTTCTCAGAAACTATGTGCAGTTAAGGGGTAGGTGGCTGAGGCCTGAGGAAGTTCAGATGCGGAGAGGACAGTGCTTGGTGGTAAAGACTGACTGCCTCTTGTGCAAAAAAAATCCCTGTTTCATAAGCACTCTGTTATTTTTGTCCTTTTCCCACTAATTTTGGTCCTTGTAATATATTATGCATTCCTTTTCTTTTCCTCTCCATTTGTCTTCCTTCTGTCTCCATTCTTATTCTCCCTGCAAAAACATGTCTTTTAGGAGCATGTAAATATGGCCTATGGGTAACTGGAGAAGACTCTTTGCTGAGAACCTGCAGTGAGATTAGGAGAATTCCCCAGCCCTTGGCAGAGTTTGATGTGGCTGCCTCCAGAGCCTGGCCCCTTACTGCTGAATTCTTGACTCTTTCTGGAGGTCCCTTTTCTACTGGATTCATGCTCAGCAGCCAATAGTTTTCATCCCACTTCTATCAAAACTGAGAGAAAAAAGTTTTTTGTCCTTCCATCTTAATGTGGATTCAAGTCAATGTTTCCTGTCCTTGGGGCATTTATATTTTGAAGTATAAGTTTCATTTAAAAAAGAGGATCTGACCCCTGTTAAATAATTTTAGGCATCTGGTCCATTGCAAGTCACCTGGGCATTAAAGTAGCCTTTGGTGTCCTAAAAGAACACTGACTGACGTCCACTGATAGGCCCTCTCCAAAATGAGCACGTGCGGAGCAGGGAGAGCTCAGGATTCAGCTTGCACCCTGCGTCTGACCCCCTTTAGTCTGATTTTTAATAACAGCAACATTTTTAACATCGCCTGCTTTCTGAGTCAATTCTTGCTTGTTTCATGGTTCAGTATCTAAATCGAATCAGGCTAATTATCATGTGCAGTGTATTTGTATAGGTATTTCAATGGAATGTAAGAAGAGTAAAGTGTTAATTATTGTAAATGGAACATATTTCTGAACTGTCATAAACTGCCTTAGCATAAAAACATGAGAGTTATATGTTAATTGCTGAAAAATCCACACATAATTCTGCAGAATTTGCGCAGAAAAAAAACAAACCACTTTGGTTTGTAAGAACCAATATATAGGCCTGACATCTGGATATATCAGCCATATTACCATTCTAAGTATGAATGTCCAGGGAAATGCCTTTCTAGAAATGGGTTATTAAATGAAAAAAGCATATTGGTGGCAGGCTGTCTGCATGTTTCCTGCATACTCAGGATGTGGGAGGTGAACGGGAAGCTCTTGTTACGGCAGTACAGACTTGGGGACTGCATTTCATCGAATGTGTGAAATTAGGACAGGTCTGATTGCAGGAGCCCAGGTCATGCTGGAGGTGGGGTGGGAACTCATGCTGGAGAGGAAGAGGGCAACACATGGCTCTCCGGATGCAATCTGGGCTGCCCTGGAAGCTGGAGCACTTTCCAAAACGTGGCTGGCCTCCCAGTCTTGGACTCACAGCCAGCACTTTTCTTCTGGTTGACAGTTCATTGCGACGAGTGGAAGGAGGGCTCTTAGCTCACCCTTAGGACACAGACCTCAGCCAGGAGTGAGCCTCACACACATGGCTGTGTTATTGTCCCACTGCCTCTGCTCTGCTCACACAGAGTGGCTTCACCACTCCTAGAGTGTTGTTGACAGTCGGGGACCATCTACAGGTTTGACTTTCCAAATTGCCAAGCAACGAAAGTTTGTCATGGCATTTTGTGGCTACAGCTTGGGATTTTGGAGTTTTATCTGGGAAGAACTGTTCCAGAACACAGCTTTTTTGTTCTTATGATCCTATCCCATAGTCAGTGAAAGAATTATGCTCTCCTGAGCCAGACAGAAGCCATTTTACTGCAAATACAGGGGTTTATATGAGAACAGACTCCATGTGCTCACAGGCGATTGCTACCCAGCATTGTCCCCATATTCACAGTTCCACTTTCCAAGGTTTCAGTTACTCACGGTGAACCATGGCCCAGGAAGCAGATGATACTCCTTCTGATGAAGGTCAATAGTAGCCTGATGCCCATGTCATTCATGTCACTTCATGTCACCACGCAGGCATATGATCATCTCACATCATCATACAAATAAAAGGATGAGTGGAGCACAAGGAGATGTTTTGAAAGAGACCACATTCACATAACTTTTATTACAGTATATCGCTGTAATTGTTCTATTTTATTATTAGTTATGGTTGTTAATATCTTCCTGTGCCTAACTGATAAGTCAAACTTTATCATAGGTGTGTATGTGTAGGAAAAACATTGTATATGTAGAGTTTGGTGCTACCTGTGGTTTCAGGCATCCACAGGGGTCTTGGAACATACCCCTACATACAAGGGGGGCTACAATATACAATAGGCACTGGCAGTGGACCCAAATTAGTCTGCCTTAAAATGTATCTTGTAGATGATTTCTTAATTTTTGGAAGTTATTACTGAAACAAGGTCCTGTTTCTACTTGGCCCAGTGACTTCCCTTTCTGGCTCCCTAAGAAGTCTTTATTTCCTGGTTAGTTGTGTTTTGCATCCACTCTTCACTTAGAAAGAAAAATCCAGGCATGCTAAGTGGCAGCTTGGATTGGAATCCTGCCTCTGACAGTTGGAAACTGTATGTCCTTGGAAAAGGCAGGTACCCTCTCCAAGTCTCTCAGAATCCTGAGATGTAAAAACAGGTAAACACGCCTCCTAGCTTGGTTGTTCCAACAAGAAAATAAAATTGCAGATGGCAACCTGGGAGTAAGTACAATTCCTGGCTCATATTAGTTCTTCAATTAATGTTCTTTGTTCTTATCAAATATATTTTTTCTTAAGTTTCCAAGCAAGAGTGATCAGTATCGAAGTTATTTTCTTTTTAAGGATGAAAATTAATAAAAACTAGCATGGCGCACATGAATCAGGACTCTCCTTGGCATGCTGGTACACTGACCACCATTCCTCAAGGAGGTCTAATCTCTAATTCCAGTGTGAACCTGAGATAGAGCTCCACCATTAGCGCTCTCTGGTGACCGTGTGGGTGGCAGTTTAACACATCCATCAGCAGCTATAGTTTTGTTCCTTTTCATTTGACTCTTCTTCCTCTATAACTTGTCATTTATTTCTGGTTTTGCAGCTATTTCGTGAGCTGACTTTTGCTAAAATCCATTGGTATTTCTGCTTTACCCTAATAATTCCTCTTATATATTTGATATACTGGATATGCAAAGTGATGCGTATCAACTCGAACAATTTTGAGTAAGATACAAAAAAGACAATATCCTATTTATGCCAAAGAAGTGGATATGTGTAGTGCAATTTGTATTCAATATGTATACATCTGTGTCCATATTAATAGGTTTCCAGAGTGAGAATACACACGAATGTGGAATATATGTGCATGTGTGCGCTCTCACCAAACTCCACCTGCATTTTTTGGGCTCCTTAGCCTAACCTTAGGCTTTCAGGCTGTCCTTTTACCCATAACCCTTTTGCTGTATAACATATTCGCTAAGATGTTGAACTACTATTATCTTTCTTTTCCCTTTCTTTTCTTAAATCATGATTGCCTTTCCTGTGTCATGTGTTAGGGCCCCCCAGAACAACTAGATTGATAATCATATTCATTCTCAAGATATAATGCACTGTGCTAGGCATTAGCATATTATACTGTTATCATCCATTAATATTAATGCTACTTGTTCTCTGTCCTATTAAAGTTGACATATTGTATTGATTTTAAAATATGTTTATAGGGAGTAATGATTTATTTTAGTACATTATGCCTCCTAGAAAATCATTTCATTTCAACTCAGAATTTCAGACTTTAACCTACTGGGAAGAAATATCAGGGGTGGGGTGGGGGAGCTCTGGCCCCGTGGAGGCCAATGGAATGTGCTGCCCCTCAGCTCGGTTCATACAGGAAACTGCCTCACCTGCCCATTACTGCCTTTTCTGATTCTGAACAGATGTAGTATGACTCCCAGAGGTGTTTTTAGAGATTGTGGGGCAGTTTCGGTTGCTCACGGTCGGCAAAAGTTCACCGCACTTAGCATTCAAGAGTCAGATGGTCTTTGGTGTGTGGCAATTCATGTTCTGTTCAGCTCGTTCTCAGGAGAGGTTCCCGTCTCTGACAGTGGCGGCATCAAGGCGCAGCCACACCAGGGCGTCGTGCTTGTCCTCGGTATTGCAGCCGCGGTGTTTATGATCTCGTACGGACACACATAAACCATATGTTTTAGTCTCTATTTCAAATGTTCAAATAAGAAAGAAATACTTTTGCCCATCCTCAGTAGATGTCACCGTCACAGTGTGGTCAGGAGAGGGAAATGACAGCAGTTATTTGAACAGATAAAATTTAAGGAATTTTTAATTAGTAAAAAGCTGTCAGCTGGTAATATAAGAGGTAAAAAAGAAACTCTAAGGCATCCTGGAAGTAGCAGTTTCAGGAAGCAGCTACCACTGTTAGGGTCGAGGAAAAAAGGGGGAAACTTAGAAACTGTAAGGCAAGACCCTGTGAAATTCAACTCAGGTGTGTAGGGAGGAGGGCGGCTTGGCTGGTCCTGGTGCATCTGGGCCCGAGGGGTCCCGAGCTGGGGTACAAGCGGCTGCGGAAGGAGCAACGGCCGGCTGGTGCCTGAGGGAAGTGGGGCCAGTGGAGCAGTTTTGTCAAGCGTTGGACAAAACCCCAAAGTGCACTCAGGTGCTCAAGAAGGATCAAGCTCCTGCTGGGGGTGACAAAGCCTGCAGGCTGATTACCACAGGGGCCACAGCAGCCAGAGGCTGCCCTGGGCAGGTGGGGAGGAGCAAGCTGCTGCCCCCTCCTCCAGCCTGGGCTCTCCAGTGCCTCGAGGGGCAGAGCCTGCGAGGGAGACGCTTGGCAGAGCAGCTGTGTGTTTTGCGGGGTCCCAGGCTCAGCAGCAGGAAGCAGAGTGTGGGAGAGCAAGTTTGGAACTGAGGCCGTAATTGGCTGGCGCGTGTGGCTGTTGTCTTGCATCTCCTAAGTCCCACCTTACGCACTGTAAACACGTCGCCTAGTATAGCCGTACCTAGGCGTTTGCATATTATGTATAATATATACTATACTTGCACATATTTTTTCTTATTATTCTATTACAATGAACATGTAAAGTTGATGTAAAAGTATGGTTAGAGGGAGTTAATTCATTTCAGCAGAGCAAAGGAAGACATTACAAAATATTTGTTGTAAGAAACGGGCATTGAGTCTGCTGAGAGCCTCGGTCTTGGTTCCAGCAGTGTAGTGCGGGTTTGGACTCAGGCTAGTGGCTGCTCGCCAGCTCCCAGCTGCAGTGCCATCTGACCTCAGCTGTAAGGCGTGAATACAAAAAGGACTCAGGCGCATGTAGAGTCTCACTGCAGTAAAGACACCATCTACAGGGGGCACACATTTTGGGGAGTGGGCATGCATTAATGGGAAGGGGAACCTCAGCTGCCCTCCTGGTTGTCCCCAGCTTTTCATTGCTCCTTCCTAAGGCGATAGAGGCACGTGAGGAGGTGACATTCCGTACAGCTTCCATCCTTACCATTTCAGTGGCAGAGTTCTGAGTGCCCTTTGCAGTCAGGGCCTGGGCTTTTTATGAAAACTATATTCAAAAGCAATAGTTACTAGTTGTTGAACTTCTACAAAAGTTAGATACCCTGATCAAGGTTATTATGGCACTCACAACACTTTCTAAGTAGTAAATATTATCTCTATTTATGATGTGGTAACTGATTACAGGAATCTTGGGACTTGCCTAAGACCACATACCTAGTAAGTGAGAGACCCCAACCCCACTCCACCTGTTCCTGGTGACCTCTAACCCCTTTCCTTTCTGCCTCCCAGGAGAAACACAGAACACAACTCATTGTGTGTGAGGGGTCATTTTAGCAAACAGTACAGTTATTGACAGATCAATTGACACTAGTTAACTAAGTCCATATATCCATAGTATGAATGCCTGGTACATATTAGAATCTCAGGAAATATTTGTTGAATATATATTAATACATTGATAAAAAATGTAATGATAATTTTCAAGTTGATCCCCCTTTGACCTTGAGTGTATTATCAAATTAGGTTTTCTAACTGGCCAGTGGACAGAGTAAAGCTAGTCACCCAACACTAGAAGACACTTGTGTGATGAGGTCTCCTGTCATTTGAGATTCAGGTGTGCCAAAGGGAATTTCACAAAAGAAAAAGAGACAAGGCACTAAAAATGACAATTATTCCCAGACAGTTTCTAAGTGTAAACCTTGGACACAAATAAAGCATACTTTCCTATCTGTACAGTGCAGAAAAGAAAGGAATTACTTAGAATACAAAGCCAGTAATTAAAATGAACTGAAGCAATTATGTGATTGATAAATCACTTGTCTCAGTCACTCAGGAGATCAGACTTACCAAAACTGCCATTGTTTTCTATTTCAATGTCTTCTAAGCTTTGATGAAATGGCATCATTTTTGAAGACTTGATACCATCATGAGCTTTTTGTTCAGAGCCACCTTACAGAATGCTCTGTGGGTGTGGACAGTAAGGACTTTTGTAACCAAATGCTAAATGTAAACTTCCTTGAAAGTAAAGCTTGGGGAAAATGTGGAACCCTTAGGAAGTCACACTGACTAGAATCACAATCTCCTGCTGGCTGTTAAAATTAACTACCAGCTAAAAATACTAGCGCCCGTTTTCAAAACATCATTTTATCCAGATGTTCTAGGGGCCCTTACAGCCACATTGCAGGGCATGAACAGAAGCACATCTTGCTGAAATATGCACTTATTATATCTGAGCTTTGTTTTTCTCTGTCCACAATACCCCATGAGGCTGAATGTCTGCCAGCGCCCTCTTCTGGAGAGAATACAATGCCTTTTTAGAAGTTACCTGCCTTTTTTACACATGGGCTAACCAATTTCTCCTTCACCTCTGCGAGAGCCAACAACTGATAACAGAATATAATTTGGTTTTGTTATGAGCATAAAATATACACTATATTGACTAGATCCAAAGGAATATGAGCAAATATTTCCAATGTATTAATATTTATTTAATTTTCCCTAATACTCTGGAAAACTTTACTTTCAAGTTAAGATGCTATCTTTCTGAATTTTGTATCTATTATGGCAGGGAAATAGATTTTACAAAAATTTTTAATAGCTAGAGTTGAAGGAAAAGACGTTTGACCATTATCAACCTTTTCTGGAGGCACAGTTTTTGACTTCATGCTGACTTGGGTCCCAGTTCAGGACCAGGACTTCAGCTTTCTGGGCTGGAAATACGCATAAAACACTCACCTGCCTTAAATGGTAATTGTGAGGATGAGATGAGTCTATGCAAGCAGCTCTTGTCTTTGTACCTAACTTATGATACTCGTCTACACTGCTTGCTTTTCTACAGCATTTGCTATGATAAGAGCTATATGACATGAGCAAGTGCCTCTTTTAAGATAAAATCTCCAAATATGAAAACAATTATTTTAATTAAGATATATGTTTCTAAATGTTAGATTATAGCATTTCAGATCTTTAGATTTTTTCCAATGAAATCATACTCATAATTTCCAATTAGATACATCCAACACCTTATGGATTGATTTTGATTTCTCATGAAGGAAATATTGCAGTAAGGCATCTTTACTATAAATCTTAAAAGTATACAACATTATAATCTAAATATGATTCCATACTTCAAGGATGAAAAGAACACTCCATTTGGTACATTTAATTTCATTAAATTTCTATGTTTTGCAAGTTGTACATTTGAACACTAACTTGTTTTTAACTGCTGGTACATACACACTTTGACATCCATTTTCATTAATATGGAATAAAGAACTTTCTCTGATTATTAAATTTATCATTTTTGTTATTTCTCCCACCTCAGTAGTGATTGTTTTTAAATGTGTTTTTATTAAAATGCCTCATTCTTAAAACTTGACAAAATAGAGGCAAAATTTAGTCTTTCCAGCTCCTTTCAGCTGGATAGTTGAGTACGTGTGTTGGCTGTGGGTCACAGAGAAATGAACCCAAACAGCAATAGAACACCAACCCACTTACTAACTTTAGGCATGAAACCCAGCCTTTCTGAGCCTTAGTTCCTTTTATGTGAAATGAAAATAATAATTTCAAATTAATAATTTTGATATGAGTATTTATGAGAGACCTAATACAAAGTAAATGCTCAGTATAAGGTAATTCTCAATTTTATTTTACACACGTATGGAGAAGTAGAAAAGCCAGGGGCTTTGAAATCAGACAAACATCTGTGTAAATATTGCCTTGTATACTTGTTTCTGGGATTTACATTTCCATCTGTAAGATAGTTTTTGAGAGTATTCAAGAGTTGTGTTCAGAATGCTCAGTGTAGTGTCTGGTGCAGGGAAGGCATAAGCAGATATAAAAGCAACTTCTATTACCACTTTTGCAATGTACCTGCTTTGTTCCAGTGTTCAGAGTTACAATCTCTAATTCTCACTGTGTCCAGCTACAGTAGACATGAGAACCTTGCCTCAGTTTCCACTAGCCCTTCAGTTAGCGCCTGCCTTCTGTTTCTTCTCTGATGGTTTACCTACCTGGGGATGCATGCTACTTCCAGCCACACAGATTTTTACACTGTAGGGCCCATCATCTTAGGTCATCTATGGAAATGCACAATGACCCTTTCCAACTCCAAACTCATCAACTTGTACCAGTCCTGTGTCCTGTTTCCTCATCTGGCTACTCTGATGAGCTAAATTATGGCAGGGCTATTTCTGGATCCATGTGCTCCTACTTACAAAAGCTCCAAAGACTGGATCTTTCTTCCTCAGACCCTACTCGTCAGGCTTGAGGAGGAACTTCCAGGTGACACAGGTCAGTAGTCCTGGGGAGATCTGCGATTCTCAGTTCACCCCACATGGTCAGACCACCTCCTGTCTAAATGCCTTTACTCACTCTATTTAATTCTTAAAAGTTTTAAAAATGAAATGCACAGCTTCAAGCATGTCAGTGCATCTTCAAAGATAGTTACAGTTGCACATGTTGAATTTCAAACTGGGTAGATTATTTGGCTTGAATCAGAATAGGAGGAAAGAAAAGTTCTTGATCAAATATACAGCAGTCTTAGCACATGTACTTTTCAAAGTCTGAGATTTCAAAAAGTATATAATTTCTCATTTTGTTATTAATTTTCTTAAGAAAGTTGCTTACATCCTCATCTGTAAAATAAAGAGATTTGATGAAATAAGGTTTTAGGCACCTCTCAACTCTTGAGTTTATACTTAACTTGAATTGAAATTAACTAGCAAATTGCACTTAAAGTTGAGATCAACCACAGCCCATAAAAATTAGGTTTAAGAAAAGCATCATCTTTAGTTTTAATCAAGACTTGCCATTTAGCCCATTTCCATGCATGGTTAGAACCCTTCTAACTGTTGATTAATTTCCTCTATATGGTTTTCAAAATAGCAGCCTGCCCTTCTGCCTGCTTGCAGGACCTTGGATGGTAAACCATGCTAAACAACCATTTATTTTTAGCTACAACTTAATAGAGAGTGAAAATACCAAAGGCTTGATTTTCAGGACAGTTACTAAATAAAATTCTGGGAGTAGAAATTGAAGATGCTTTCTTATCTCAGTTTTTACCTCGTCTTTGGCATGTCCTTTCTATATGAAGTAAAGAGTGGTTTTCCTTTCAAGAATTTCAGCCTGCATCTACCTTGAGGTTCGGGTGAGGGAGTTCTGTTTTGCTGCCTCTGGCCTTCCCACAGCCAAAGGAGAAGTTAGGTAGTTTCACTGCACAGCCACTGGATACCCATGTTTTCCATTCCTGAGGGACAAGTACTCTCACCTCAACAGGAAAAAACCATTAGCTGTCCAGGATTATACGTTGTCAGAGAATCTAGTGAACTCACTTTTGATTTTCTGGATATAAAATTAGGAAGTTGCTTATGTCTTCCATTTCTAAATACTGTCATACTCATGGTTTATTCCACCAGAGTTCTCTTCTTAATAAGCAGTCAGAAAATGGGCTGACACCACTCCCATTATTCTATCAGAAAATGATTTAGAAAAATAACATACAATTGTAAATTGCCAAACTTAGACCAAATCATTTTTCTAGCATTTATCAGTTGAGGGATTATGGGCAAAGGAACCTCTGTTTGGGGATCATTTTCAGATTAAATGAACTTGGATTAAGCACAGTGTCTGTTACATACAGGAAGCTTGATAAATGGCTGTTCAGTTCTACCTTGCCAGCACACACTCCACGCTGTGCACACACACACACACAGACACACACACACACACTCCCCACACCACCTCACACACACACAGGGAGTGGGGAGAAAGAAAAAGAGAAAGAGAGATACATTTAGCTTTAATTTTCAAATAGAATTGATGAAAGTACAACATGGGAAGTATAGTCAGTAATACTGTTATTTCTTTATATATTGACAGACAGCAACCACACTACTGTAATGAGCATTTAGTGATGTGTATAATCATTGAGTCACTGTGTTGTAACACCTGAAACCAATATAATATTGTATATCAACGACATGTCCACTAAACACATAGAATTGAATTTTACTGATCAGAAAATGTTTGAAGAGTGCATGACACAGAGTGTCTGAGTAAAGGTGGTAAATGTTAAGACCAATTATACTACTTTTATAACTTCCTTTGTTTCATATTTGGCCAATGGTATTTCCTGGGAGAATTTCAAGTACAGTCAAAGGATAAATGTTGGGAGTTTTGTGGAAACTCTCCACTTAAAGAAGAAAGACCAGAAATTATAGTAGTAGTAGGCACTGGGAATCAATATTAATGAGCATTTTGGGGGAGCCATTTCTTACAGCTTAGCTCTTTGTAGTAAGTACTGTCACAACCATTTCACCGGGGAAGCAGTCCATCCAGCGCGTTAATGAGGGAATTCACACCTGGGCAAGAAGCCTCTCCTTGGAAACGCATTTCTCTGGTGCGTTTTGATTGTAAGTTATCTGGGGAATACATCTTCAAAGCCTTTCCTGCTGCCATTTTTTTTACCTGTGATTGCCTCAAAAATATCCTGCTTCCTTGGACTATATATAACTCACACCGTTATGATGATGCTGTAGCTCTCAGCCTTAATTTCATGCCCTATCTTGCAACGATCTGCAGGTAACACAGTCATCTTAATCACTAGTCTATACATTTGTTTCCTCCTTACATGTCTATTAGAAAATGAAAGTAGGGAATTCAAATTGCTTTGCTGGTAGGAAAGTTAAATGGAAGGAAGAAAAAAAAATGTTCCTCTATTCATTGATTTTTTTTTTCCCCCACAAACACTGACAAGTAATTCTTGGTGCTGGAGACATATCTGTGAACCAAAACAGGCTGAACGCCTTACTGATACAGAGTCTGTGTTGCAGTGGGGCAAGAATAATCACAATAAATAGGAAAAGTATAGAGTATGTTGAAAGATGATAAGTGCAAGGTAAAGAATTGGAGCACAGCGGGGAGCTGGGGAATGTGTGGGGAGTTGGGATTCAGCAGGGAGAGAAGCCTCGTGCGTGTGTGTGTGTGCGTGTGTGTGTGGTGTATTCTGGCAAGGTGGAACAGCGCAAAGCCTTCAAGATGGGGCATAGTTATGCAAAGAAGAAGGCCAGCTCAAAGAGGGACAGGCAGAGAAGTAGATGCACTCTGAGAAGTAAGAGCCATCAGTCTCCTAGGACCTTTAAGGCCATCATAGGAACTGATTTAAATCATGACATAAGTTGCTGAGGTGTATTCCAAGACATCAACCAATAATTTGAATTTATAACATTTTGCTTATTGTTCAAGACACAAGGACTTATGCATTTATGTTTAATGTCAGGCGCGTTTCCATGATTCTGCATCTCTCTCTCTCTGTTTGGGATTGAACAGGGCTCTGAGCCCATCATTTAAGTAATCATTTATCCTTCTTTGTTGCTTTTGTTGATTTTCTCATTGTGGCTCCAGTTCCGGAAATTAATGGGAACCAGTCTTTGGAAAGATGGATTGAACTCATTTGTCAAATGCCAGTTCTATTTTGTTTCTTATCACAGTTTCTCTTCAATAATGAACACAAGCTAACAAGAGAAGACTTCAGGTTTTTTAATAATGCTAAAGAACAGCTTTGTAGGAGGGCTTGCTGAGTCCCAACTGAACTAGAAACTCTGTCGGTGTTTGTCCTTTTATGTCTTTTCACGAGACAGCATTTCACGATACTTTTCTACATTTACCTGTATTGTGATCTCTTTAGAACGCTGTTGACAAAATGTTATGGTCTCAATATTGCTTCTTCCTTTTCCATTTTGAGTTCACACCGTCAACTTCCTGGTGGTAATTTTAAATATAGTCCCAGTATAGTAATAACAGACTGGGCACATTAAAACATCTTGATATGGAATTTTTGGTTTCTCTGTTTCAGTGGCTCAAACAATTATAGCTAATTTAAAATGATCAGTTTAGAGATTTCAGTTGAGATAAAATACTGCTATGTACATGTGATTCTATAGATGCTAAATCTGAAACAGAGTTGTACGCTTGCAGACTCATGCTAGTTTCGCTTTTACTGTTTTCACCATTCATGTTCACGGTTAGTAGGTAGGTCTGTGTAGACTGCCTCAGAGTTCTGGCACATTTTAGCAAACAGGTTTTATTCCTACATGTAGAGCTTGTAGCTTCACATGTCAGACAAAGGCATACACTTAGAGTGATGTAAATAAGTAAGAACCTACAATACTTACAATAACTATGTGAGAATGTTACCATCATAAAAACTGGAACATGAACATCTACTCAAATAAATAATTAGGTCAGAGTGAGAAAGGGCAAAAAGATGATAAGTTGCATTTGGCAAAAGATGGTAGAAAATATTGCTAGTAATACTTCAACGAATATCGGTGGGATCTAGGGATGAGCAGCTACAGAGCTGAGCAATGTTGAGATGAGAAACATCACGGCCTGAGTGAGGGCAAAGTTATGTGTGAAATGTCCAGGAGATCCTGAGCTAACCCCTAAAACTTTTTGTTCATTGGTTGAGGCCTAAATTCTGTAATCAGAGTTGTATTGCTTTACCTGAAATCTTTGATACGTATGTAGACACGTCAGGCCTCCACTAAGAGTTTCAAAGAATCTGTGGACCTCTAAGGTACTGAATTAGCAAGATGAAACAATTCTCTGCTGCCTGGTGTAAAGGTTATGCTTAGACTGAACGGTGGGAAAGAGAAACAATGACTTGACTGTAGCTCATAGCATGACGGCCTTTCTCAGCATCACGCACATTCATTCAGGTATTTTATGGTTTGTTTTTACCATGAGTTACCATTTTCTCTCCTGCTCTTTTGTTCTTTGCTTTAAGATATTTCTAATGGTCCCAGAAAGTGAGAAGATTATTTCAGGCAGAAGTCGTTAGGCCATTTCTTACCCAGAGGAAAGGCTCATTGCCTCAGGGCTGGAAGGACAGCCAGGTCCTGTCTGACCTTGGCTGCTAGTGACTTTCCCGGGGTGCTCTCCTGATGCTTTGTGCTTCCCTAGATTTCTGTTAGAGGGAAGTTTTGTTTGGTCTTAGATTCAATAGCACAATATGATATATGTAGCAAATGAGCTTTTTAAAAAGGTGGGGAAGTTAGACCATTACTTACAGAATATGATGAGCTTTTCTGGAGCCAAGCTAATTCCCTGTTCTGCTGTCTATACATCGAGAATTAGTTCTGGAGGGAGGCCAAGAGGCCACGCAGACAGAACACCAACATCTGTCCTTTTAGGTCTTCATCACTTCTAACATTTCTAAAAATATCTTGGTCTTCCCAAACATTGCACACTCCTGGAATACAGATGCAGATTTTTGGAAGGACATGGGGTAGACCACTGAAAGTGCTGTTTCAATCTGCTAGTTCTGAAAGAGAAGCAAATGGATGTGGGGGGAACCAGTAGTCAGAGGTGAGAGAGGTATTTGGAGGAGTCGAGGAAGGCATGGTTGTTGGAAGGCTTGCCTGGGAGGCCGTGAAACCACGCCTAGGTTCATCCTTGACTTCTCTCTCTCCTGCCCCGTCCCCATTCTTCCTGCAGTCTGTGGATGCTTCTTTAGAACATATCCAGGATGTGCCAATTTCTCACCACCTTCACTGTAATGACAACTCTAGCCCAACCACTTCCTGTCCTGGATTATTGTAAAAGCTTTTTCACAGGTCTTTCTGCCTCCGCCCTGTCCTTCCATAATCTACTCTCTGTCCAGAAACCAGATGGAGCCTGCAAAAACCCGAGGCAGATAGCATCCTGCCCCTGCTCAGATGGCTTCCCGGGTCAGCAAACGTGAGAGCCAACCCCTACGACCCTCTCTCTCCACACCGTCCACAGCTACGCTGAATCCATCTCCCAGCCTGGTTACTCTTGCCTTCCATGCTCCAGCTGTGATGCTCTGGCCATTTCTCACACCTGCCAGGCAAGTCACCACTTACTGATCCTACTCCCAGACCATTTTCCTCCTGGATAACTGGGTGTTTCCTCTGTCAATTCCTTCAGGTCTCTGCTCAAAGGTCACCTTCACACTGAGGTTTCCCTGGCACTTACAGCAACACCTCCTCTCTTAAGAGCACCTGGTATATTACATCTTGACATATTATGTGTTGACATATTCTATGTGTGAACATGTCTAGACCCAGATCACCTGTTGCTCTCCTGGAGGATGTAAGCTCACTGGGGAGACAAGGCTTTATCTCTTTTGTTCACTGCTGTGTCCCCACCACCAGGAACAGGGCTTGGCATATAATAGACTCAATAACTCATTATTTATTGACTGGATCAGTGAATAACTTACTTTTGTCATTAATATGATTTCCTTCAGGGAAGAAAACATGCTAATCCTCTTTTTCTATGGCTCCTTGAAAGTTCAGGCTCAAATGAATTTCACTCCATAAAAAAAGCATAAATCGTGAACAGTGACTTTTGAAAGATAGTAAGTAGTAAAGAAGAATTTAACAGGAGAGAGAGCAAGACAAGACAGGGCCAGTGGCAGAGT
Source organism: Manis javanica (assembly GCF_040802235.1). Classification (NCBI taxonomy): domain Eukaryota; kingdom Metazoa; phylum Chordata; class Mammalia; order Pholidota; family Manidae; genus Manis; species Manis javanica. Next base: position 8,451,144 of record NC_133164.1, read on the forward strand.
CCCCGTGCCACTCTGGGGAGGACGAGCTCCTGACGGCTGTCCAGGTGGCCGTCAGCAGCGCTGGAGCAGGAGAGGGGCAGGCCCGGGTCCAAGCACCACCCAGATCCACTGGCATCCGACGAACTGCTGCGCCTGTCCGGTTTCCTTCCTGACTGTGCAGCCCTTTCTCTTCTCTCTGCTCTCACTGCTTCTCGCCACTGTCTGCAGGACCTCTTGTGGGGATCCTAACCACCAGGTTTCCCAGACTTCCTCATTACCCTGGCTGGAGAGCGCTCTCTAAGAGGTGGATGTGGGCATGTCACGACCTTGTGTATGACTCTCTGGCAGCCTCCCCTCATTGATCTGAAAATAAAGTTCAGGTGCTTAATACATTTCACAGGAGTTTCCACCTTCATGGCTCACTCTTCTTTCAGCTTTTAACACACTTTGGCTGGGCCCCATTCTTTTAGTCTTTTGGACCTTTATGAGCATTGCTGTCTTCTGCAGCCTTTGACCGTACTCCCTGTAAGATTGCATCGCTTTTATTCATCCTGTGTGAATCTTCTGTGTACCTGGATGAGAAGCCTTCCCTGATACTTGCTTAATAGAGGTAGCCGTCTGCACGAGTCCTGTAGCATCCCACGTTAGGGTGAAGGTTGCAGATATCACCTGGTGGTAGTGTGATTATGATTGCATGTTTACACATTGGTGTTTCCTCTGCACTGTATGTTCCTTGAAGGTGTGGGCTACATTTTCCCTATTTACAGGTATGTGTTTGGGGCCAAGTACAATGCTTACCACATATTAGATATTCCAGACTTGAGTGATTGGTTTTGTTTCTCCAGGTGTCAATATCTGCAAGTCATCGTCTAGGACAATGTTCCTCAGGTAGGGGAGTTGGGTAGAAAAATGAAGACTTTTACCCCCTAGAAACAAATGGGTTGGCCTGGGGCTCATAGAGAGTGGCGTTTTGGCAACAGCCCTTTCTTCTCTGGGGAAACTGCCTCTTAGATCTTGTTGGGGGTGGGGGGCAGAGAGAGGGAAATATGAGAGAGGGGCACAAACAATAGTCCTGCCTTTGGAGACAGTCCTCAGCAGGGTCTATCCTTGGCTCTGGAGGGCCTCACATGCCCTTCCGATCAAGGCCTCGCTGGGGATGGTGTATCACTCATGCTCTGAAAGAGGAACAGAAGTCTATTCAGCTGGGATTTTGAAGCTTACTGATGAAGATGCTGTCTGCAGAGGTGTGGGACAGTGTCGGAGGGACCAACACAGGATGGGAACCACCCAGGGACCAGCAAAGTCCAGAGCCTCTACCCCTTTGGCCTGCACAGGGGCATTTCCAGAGGCTGGTGAAAGCTGGGGCTGTGCAAAGGGTCCACTTGTAGAAGCAAGAACCTTGGAGAAAAGTAGCCCCAGCCAAATTCATGGCCAGGAGAGGCTGAGAGAGGAGATACCCCCGTCTCTCCCTCCTACTGTCTGCTCTGTTGTCTTCAACTGTCTCCCTTTGGCCAAGCCCAGCTACAAGTTGGAAGGTGAGGAAACCCAGGTATTGCAGTCCACGGGGACCCCTACACACCCCATGGAGGCCTAGAGAAGAGAGAAGGAGCAGAGGTGGGGGTGGAAGAGGCTGAGCGGGGCACGTGGAGAACAGCTGGCACAATCGCTTGGCTTCCTATTCAGGGCTTTAGCTACATGATTGGCAGCGGCAGGGGAGATATGCAGGCCTGGTGAGGCACTACTTGTCTGAAAGAACAACTTGAGCATCATTCTGTGAGTTTCCACTTCCCCACTCCCTGCCCCACCATTGCCCTCCCCCACCCCTCTTACGAGCCAGACTTAAGCACAACCCCAATTTCTCCAGAGTGCTGTGGTGCGGCTCACTCACCTGCGAGGAGGCTTGTGCCCTGCTGAGCAGGGGTCCTGGCTGGAGGCGCTGGGTCTTCAGCCCACCCTCTAGACCACTGAGGATGTCTGCAGGGGCCAGAGATGACCCCGGAGTTGGTACAGTCCGGGGTCCACTGCCTTCTCCTGCTGCACCAAGGGTTCCACCCGCAGGGGAGCCGAGCATACCCGGTGGAATGCAGGCCTGAGCTTTTTTCTAAAGATCTGAGGACGGGTGATCCTTCCCACCAGGAGGACCCTCTTCAAGCTTTGGAGATGCCATGTTGATAGGGTCAAGGACATTGTGTGGGACACACTTACACTAAATATTCTCCATTGTTTATTTGAAATGCAAATGTTACTGGGTGTCCTATATTTTATCCGGCCACCCTTCTTGGGTGGACACAATGTACGAAGTGAGAGCACTTAGCCTTCCAAGCCCTGAAGCCCAGAGAGACCCAGAGCATCAAGCCTCTCCAGGGTCTGGGATGAGAGTCTGTGGTACTTCCAAGTTTCTAACGCTCACGTGCCAGGCCACACGCCCAGCAGGGGTGAGAGGGGCACCAGGAGGCCCTGGCCTCTTCCTCCTTCCCCACCACTGATACTCACCAAAGCTTCCTAATATGCAACTTCCAGCAAGAAGTTTGTCATTTTCCAAGTTGTGACTGTCAAAATTACATGAAATCAGCTCCCAGAAGTTTGAAACGTAAGTTCTAATTCTATGTGTTCTCTGATAGGGTAAAAAAATAAAATTGCAGTGCCCCCCTCCGAAAGCAGTTTTACTTGTGCTGCATTCGTGTGTCACATCACCAAACCCCAGCAGACATTTTTTTCCAGAAAGCCTGAGTATCAGTCAAGGTGCAGGGAAATTGTACATGGGAATATTTCCAACCTTAGAACTTAGCGGAGTCAGAACTACCACTGTCAGAGGGGCTTCACTGAGATGCTCCACTGTGACACACAAACACACACACACACACACACACACAGAAATGCACAGTCTGAGGCTACCTGGGGCAGGCTTGGGCACCTCGGTCAGGGCCGTGCCAACCCCATGAAGCTTCCCCACAGAGACCCTGAACCCCATGCAGAACATCAAGTGTGTGCAGGACTTTGGGTTTGCTCATATCACAAGGGACACCCTCTTGCAGGTGTGTGACCCCCACCTTCTCCTCTGTGAGAAGTCCCTAGTGGCTGATGGAAGAAAACCCTTTTGGGGGACGGGGGCAGAGAGTCCACGTAGGTCCCTGAAAACTCACATTCTACCCTAAGAACAGGCATAGATTTAAATTACACTTTATAATATATTTATTTTAGTGTGACTCTAAAATATCTTAAATTATTTATATCTGAGTAAAATTCGCACTCTGGGAAGTGGCCCCAAGGTTTACCCTCTGGCTTCACATTTGCCCGCCACTGTCTGTCTGCTTTATCAGCCCTGATGGAGACCCCCCACACCTGGGCCGAGAGCAGGGCAGGTGCCAGAGGGGCTCCTGCTCCGTCTGCGGGGAGTTCACCACAGCAGAGCCCGCAGATTGCACTGGGCAAGGATGGTCTGGCCTTTCCGCAGTATCCCGTGTATTTTGCAACAGTTTACGCTAAGGCATGAAAAGGCCAGAGCCACGCTGTATGATTCATCTGTTTCCAGATACCCTGGAAGTGTTGTTCTTGGTCATTTTTATGAGCCCTGGAAATTCTGTCAGTAAGCATCTTCCACGGCCAAGAACAAATTTTTAATTGTGCAAAACTGCTGCAAGTTAGAGTTCCTGTAATCCAGTTGAAAAAAATAAAATCATTCCAAACAATGTTTTCCTCATGGAGCTGGTGTTACTGTCAATAGAATAATTTTGATTGAAATAAATATTAAAAATGCACAGGTTGGTTTCATCTGTGTTGTTGTGTGTATCAGTGGTTTGTTCTCTCTGTTGCTGAGCGATGTCCAATTGCCTGAATGTGTAAGAGTATCAGGAGCTTGATGTTGTTTAATTTGGACTAATTCTGTCATAATCAAGACTGCAAATTTAGTGAATTTAATGTAGAGGCACAGAATAATGAACTTTATAACTTAGACCTCGTGTTAAATTCTACCCATATTAGACACCCTGTGTGTTGTATATTTATAAATATTTGTAAAGTGAATGAATAAAAAGATTTATCCTACATAAGAAAAATAACCCATAGTTATGGAAGTTGGGTGTGCTCATCATAGAATGAGAATCCAAAAAATATATAGAATAAATGCTTCCTAGCAAATCATGACTTAGAGATAACCATGATGGAGATTTGATATAGATGCTTATGTAATTAAAATCATACTGGACATACACTTTATTTTCTTAAAACCATATTATGAGGATTTGCTCATTAAACAATTATTTTTGAAAACATGATTTTGAGAACTGTATGCTATTTTAACATATGAACTATAAAAATGAATATAATTATATTATCTGATTTTTGTTTCTACAAATTATAATATTGCAATGAACATCCCTATATATACATATACATGTATATACATGTATATATACATATAAATATATATGCATAGATATAGATCTGATTGCAACTTTAGCATAAGTTTTTTGATGTGGAATTACTAAACCAAAGCTATGAAAACAGTCTGAGACGCTTAATACCAAACTGTCATAAAAATAACAATTTACTCTGTTTCAGTAGATACCACACAAACTCCCTGTGTACTTCCAGAATAAAATATTAAGATTTTAAAAATCTTCTGCCAATTTTCTAGGCAAAAATAAAATTAACAGTAAATAGGGCTTTGTATTGATGTTGAATTTGGATTTTTAATTGGTGCATATCTGAATTTATATTTCTGTCTTTTGTATGTTTTTTCTTTTGTGATATATACCTACTGATTTTTAAAGCCTTATCTAACAATGATAGCAAAACTGCATATTTATAGTTTAATCTATTGATACTTTTCTCTCTTTTCCTTTGATTTACACTTAAAATATGTGATGTCACACATATATTTACTGAAGCACCTTTTCTTACATTAATTTAACATTTATTTTTTTAACAATTTAGAATTTAATTTGCAAAAGGCTTGAGGAAAAGCCTAACCTTAATTTTCCTTTTTGGAAAATAATCTTGAACAAAACGTGCTATACCTTTTGACTGTTAATTAGGGCTTGGAATAGTCGGAATGTATGAACAGTTATACCATTAAGTTAAACCATGTTCTGAGAGAAAATGGGGTTCTGTCTGTTGAATGACCAGATTAGAACTTTATTTTATTGTTTCATAATAAATTATTATAAATAAATTATTAGATTATTTTCCACTTTAAGGTAACCTATACTCATTGTCAGATTTTAGAACTATACTTCAAAAATATTTTCTTTTTACATAAAAAAGTGTTTATGTAAATTTTTGAATACAAACATATTAATATAGAAAATAATCCAGAATTTTATAAAATAGAAACTTTGTTTTCTTTGTCTTTTTCCATCAATTTTCACATAGTTCAAGTTCAACTGTTAATATGGATTTTTAATGTGTTAATGTAGCTATAATCAGGTCTTTGATTTTAAACATTATACAACAGACTGATCTTCCATGTGATAATTATTTTATAACTCAATTAACATGCAAGTGTGAGCCAATTAATATAAGGTTTAAGGAACCAGTGAATGAATCGCAGGTGTTAAATGTATTGCAGAAAATTTTGGCAATGAAATTGGCAATAATGTCTCTCTATGCAGCTTAAAAGGGAGAAAATATGTTTTGTTGTGCAAACTAAAATTTCTTGGCGGAGTGTTCCAGTCATGTATAAATATTAGGCTTTCCCAGCTAGCACAGCAACAGAACAACACCTGGGATCATTCTAGCCCTCAGCCAAGGTGCTGCTAAATCCTCCTGAGCTCTGTGGTGAAGGATGTGGCCTCATGCAGGCCGGATGGTGGAACAGGACTGAGTGGGGACGGGAGCAGCTCAAGGGAGGTCTGAGGCCTGCACACAGACCTAAAATCTGCCTGGCCATCTAAGCGGACTGCTGAGTTTGGGATGTGAAGTGATGAATCGAAGGTTCAGGCATGTGTTCCTATCAGAGGCAAAAAGTCGGTGTTCCTGGGGCTGGAAGGCCACAGTGGGTGCATTTTCAGCATTTGCATTTCATGGCTTCAGGAAAGGCATGAAATCTCCAGTTTGCTGCAAACATCACCGCTTTCTATTGCCTGGCATCAGCCAATTTGCACATTTACATTACTGGCCCTCGTCCGGCATGACATTTGCTTTGAGACCTCAATTTACAACTTTATTTCCCCATTTCCTAAGTTCTGTGTTTCTATTTTTCTATCATCTGAGTGACGTTTCAGGTTGTTTTTGGAGGAAGTGTAAATGAGTGGTATGCTGCCCAGTTTGGCATTTACAAGTGTCTTTTCATTTTGCTCACACAGTAAAGCAACTCCACTGTGTGTAAAATTAATAAGTCATAAAAGCTTTGCCTCAAAATTCTGTGCAAAGTTGCTCCATCGTTCCATATTAGTTGATCGACAACCCTGGCAGGACTTGGGGAGGGGGATTATTATCAATTTTGATCGGAATTGTAGAGCCCTATGTACAGATGACTTCTATTCATTAGGAAAATTTCCTTTCATTCGGCTTTTCATTATTGCTTCTGTTCTCGAGGATTCCTCAGGAATCCTATGATTCTGAGTGACAGTGTGTTCACCATCCTTTGTTTTTTAGCCCACTTACTTTATTGTTTACAAGTTGATTTTGCTTTTTCTGTAACTTCTAGGAATGGTTGTGTTGACTGTCCTCTCTACATCAGTGACTCAATTTGCCCCGAGTTAATGCTGCTCTGTGCTGCCTTCCATGAGGGTGATGATTCTGCGTCCTTAAATTCAACCTTCTCTCCACCATCTCTTCATCTTGTTTGTGATGCCTTCACTCTCTACCTTTGCCTGCTTTATAGTTTTCTGTTCTTTCACAAAGACTAATATATTCTTGCATCCTTATGATAAGTCTCTATCACAATAGTGAACTCTGTCTCTCAGTTTTCATGATTTTTCCCTTATTGTGAAGGAGTTTGCATGGCCACCATGATACTTATATTTTCCATATCCACTCTCTGTGTAGGGAGGCAGTTCTTGCCCCACTTATGTTTTTGTAATAGCAAGTCTTTGTACAAGTGTGCAATTCCTACACCTCACAGCAGGTGTGCACCTATTGGCATTTTCAGGACTACTCTTGGGCTTCCTCCTGTCCCTATTGCCTAGATCTCTCACATTCTAATTTAGCTCAACAATGAAAAATGGAAACTATTGCCATGATCTTATTACCCCTAGGTATCTTTTAAGGGGGGATAAGGAATAAAGAAAGATAGAAGCTTGTATCTATTTATCTACCATTGGTGTACAAAGATGGGATGTGAAACGGGGGATAATAAATTATCCCTTTCTATTACATCTGAGAAAGTGAATCATACAAATCAGCACAAGAAAGACAGTGATGAATCTCACTTTATGCTGCCTTAAGGCAGAGGAGTTTGCTGTTACTGAGTCTTGACATGATGATTATAAAAGATATCAAGAAGATAGAAGAAAGTGGAACAAATAGTAAAGCTAAGGAGACAAGTAGAAAGTAAATGGAAGGCCAGTAATATATCCGGTGGATGAATGCTGTTAATCTACAACTGAATACTCCCTGAAGATGGCTGGTGCGCCAGATCCTCAACCCCAGACTTCCCGAGACACGTTCTGCTGTGATCTGTGTGGGTGACACAAAAATGGCTTTGGTCGTTTTCCCTTTGCTTGTCCCTAAAGATTCTATGTGTAAACCTGCCCTAGAGTTTTGATCTGGTCCTCTCTCTCCCTGTTGTTTTGTCACCTACTGTCTACACACAACAGCTTCCAAGGGCAAGAAATAACTTGGCTTTTGATGCCTTTTTCTTCCCCCGTGATGTTTACCTGTGATTTACAGAGCAGCCGGGCTGCCGGGTTTTGCTGTTGTAAGCTCTTACTTGGTTTGATGTTAGAATTGCAGGTTATTTGATCACAGATGCTTTTTTCCTCAGAATTGCCTAGAGAAGTTTTCATTGATCTTTTCTTTTCCTTGCCATTAAGATTGCAGTCCTTCGAGAACGATTTACCGACTGGAGTTAACGTTTGGGTGTGATTCTGACTTCATGCCTTTATCCATGAGGGTAGGATATGAAAACAGGTCTTAGCACAGGATAAAAATGAAATCCTATTTAAAAAACATATTTCATTTAAATATGTATCCCATAATTGTCTTAAATTCCATGAGAACTCACTGGTATATTTCAATTCCTTTATCAAAGTATTGGTCATTCAGGGAAACATTTTCTATATAATAGCTCAGATACAGGGATTGGGAGTTGAGCGAACAGGGTCTCAACAGTTTTTAGTGGGCAGTGGAAGCGTGTCATGATATCTCATTCAGCAGATTAGCAATGTTTCTCAATTATTTGCAATGATATGAAATAATTAAAATGGTAGTAACCTGGGAGGCAGAATTCTGCTATTGATTCATCAGAATCTACTGGGCATCTATGTATATGTTACTTGATTATCTTGCCTTGCAACTCGACATGTGTATTTATAAGATGAGAAAATTGAACCAATTTCAGGTTGCTGTTTCAGTGCAAAAGTGTGATAATATTATCTATGTCTTGGCATAAATCCAAACTTGACATATATGTTGCTTGTTTTCCACAAACCTCTGTTGGAGACTTGAGGAAACATGTGACCTTGACCTCAGAGTAGGCCAGTGTATGCTCCTCAGGCAGAGTTTCAAGGAGTAACGTGGGAGATGAGAGCTTTCACTGGGGAACAGTATGAGATATGGGGAAAACATAATTTAATGTCAGACTGGAGACCTTTGAATATATGTATTTTTCTCCTCAAGACATGGGGACCTATACAGTTTTTAAGCATGCATATTTCATGATTTAAGCATGAATCTGGGGTTGGTGTGGATGAGGAGAACAAGACAGGAGCACAGGTTCCTGTAATAGTCTAGGTACAAGGTGAAAAGGCCTCAGACCCAGGGGAGGCAGGTGTTATACAGATTCAAGAGAGATTTTAATGAAAGTAAAACGAGGGTTCAATAAAAACCATGAAAGGAAAGGAGCGACACACAGCAGCAATTCACTGGAGAATTCCGCTTTATTAGGGAAAGGTGCTGGGTTATATAGGAAGGGGCATGAGCTGATTGAGGTGTCACTTCTACAAGGCTGGTGGCTATTGGCTAGGTGCTGGGATTAGGGGGGGCGAGGGGTGAGTTCACCATCTTATGGGTGGGGGCCCTTCAAACCAGACCATAATTAGAAAGACCCTGGGACTTAGGATTCATACGAATAAAGAGAGAAATGTGTGTAAGGAGGAATATTTTCACCTAGAAACTTTGGAAGCACTGTTTGGATGTATCACCTGGAAATTTAGGAGCAGAGTGGAGGGAATAAGCACTGTATTATTTATTTGGCCCATAAGCTTTTAGGATGGGAATGCTGTAAACACAAACTCAGAAGAGTAAAATGTATTTGATGGTGAAACATGCCTGTTAGTGTCTTTATTGCTCACTGTCTTTGGTAAAATTACATTGTTATTGATAAGGTAATTTCATTGGTTCTTCTATTTTTAAATGAAAATTATAGTAAGTGGCTTCCAGTTGAAAATTAAGAACCTGATGCAAATTAGATGTCAGAAAAAGTAATAGCCTTTCCTATGTTCTCAAACCATATGCTACAGTAACAATGATAAAGAACGTCAAGTACATGGTAAGGCAATTATTAGACATCAAACTAAGCCTAAGTTTTTAAAATTAAAAATTACTGTTACAAAATTAGCTTTCTATTTAAAACCCTGGGCAGTCTACCATGATAATTAGTATGGGTTTATAATACATTAATAATCCTCTGCTTAAAATCAGAGTATAGTTTAAGCCAAATGTTATTATTAATGTATTACTTAAGGATATTCTCCCGCACTGACATTCTTAACTAGTTCCATTTGATACATAGTTAAATAAAGCCAAGAGCTACATTGTCTCACTCAAAATCTTCATCAGGAAAATGACTCTTAATGTGTTGAGCACAGAACTGAGAGAACACTCTTTTATTAGACTGAATATCCACAGATAATGATGAAAAGTGATTGATAGTTTATTCATTATTAAGTTACTTGATGACTTCATACATTCCTGGTCAAATCACAGTGGGTTTTTTATTGTATGTATTTTTATCCAAACATGGGTGATTTACTGCTCTTTCACATATTTTTAAATAAACTATGTTATCTTTCTTATACTCCTGGAATAAATTTTCATAGTTGTGGAGCAACTCATGTAGAAGAAGTGTTTTAAGGGGTATTTTAGCTATGTTGCTACATATTCACTGTCCAGGCTTTGCTGTTGATAGAAATCACTTACAATTGGAGGAGGCAGGGGCACTGGCCTGTGTTTGACTTCAGTTCCTAGAACAGAGCACAGTAGAGCATGTATGAATGATGTGCCTTGAGCCACAAGTTAGACATTGTAAACCTTTACAGGGATGATATATATTCCAGAGCAAAGGGGTGTTTCTGGGCTGGAGACTTATAAAAGTCCAACTCCTTTCTCCTTCACAAGTAATCCGTCCAGGCTTAATATGATGATAAATAATCTGTAGACTGAGCTGAATCAGTTTATGTTAATAATACTGATATTTGGAGCAAAGGACAATGTTTAAACTTCTGTAATTGTTTTTCATGGAAACATTTATGAAATCAGAGTAACATTCAAGAAATTACACATGAACACTTGGATCTGACATCAGAAAATATTCACTTTATGTCGCACTTGCTTGTATGACATTCAACACAAATTTGTAATGTTCTTGAAATTAACCTAAGCAATACATCTCCTTTGAGATTTTGAGAAATATTTAAACCCCTTCTAAGCCTATGCATGAAGCACATCATCTTAGAACCTCCAAAAGACAGGGTGAGTGAGGGTCAGCATCTCTCTGGGTCACTATCAGCAGGAGCTTGCTTTGCACTTTGTGTCTCAAGAGCACAAGCAATAATTTCTTTTCAACTGTGTTGGTGATAAGCTTAGTGAACTCTAAGTAGGAACTTACCTGAACGTAGTCACCTGTCTTTAGATATCTCAGATTAACGTTCCTTTATCTTCATGCCTTTAGTCAGTTTTTACTCTGAGCTCTGATAAGATGTAGTAATTTTTCATGAACAAATCATGTCCCAGCTTTACACCTGGTGGTGTCTTTGTCATTTTTTGAGACCCATCTCAAAAATCATTTCTTCTCTAAAGCCATCATTCATTCAAATGATATAATTCTTCATCACCCTTTTGCTAGTTGTGTGCCTGGGTAAAATCAATGCATTTTACTGAAATAGCTAGCTCTACAAAAGATGGGTGATTTTTAGAACAACACTGGTTTCAATTTTGGATATACTTTATTTGTATAAAATTCGTCCATATTAACTAAGTGAAGATGTTTAAGGTAGGTCACATAGTATTTAATAATGATAATAATAACTGGTTAAATATATTTGAATGTGTTATGAGTACACAGTTGCTACTTGAAGTTATGGAATTTAATAAACCATCTCTTGCATATAGAGAGATAAGTAGAATATCAAGGAAGGACCCATAAACTTCACCCATTTAAGGGATTGTGGGATATAATAAAAGGCCAAATTAAAATATTTGTATTAATAAAAATCTGATTATACTGGTAGTGAATGTTCCTTTTACACAATATGAAAAGAACAGAAAGGAACAAAAAATAAAATTAAAATCACCTATAGCTTCACAAACAAATCACCATTAATTTTATTTCCTTTGACTTCTTAATTTTTATTAGAAAAAAACACCTTGTAGTTACAATAATTACAATTTCCTAATCTTTATTTTTTTAACTTAAATGAGAATGTCTGAAAAGTCTTCAAAAGCATGATTTCTGGTGGCTGCATGGTGGCCCATCACATGAGTATGCTGCTTGACTGTTGGTATGCTGTATTAATTCCACTTCTCAAGTGATTCTCTGGCTTTGCAGGAAGTATATAGCCATAGCCTCTGCAAATTCTGATGAGTTTATTCTTTTTGAATCATCTGTACATCTTATTCATGTCTCTTGGCTTATTACATTACCTTGATATTTAGGTCAAAATAAAATATTAGTGATAATAGGCATTCTCATTTTGTTTATTATTTTAATGGCATTCTGTGTAATGTTTTAGCACTAAGAGTAATGTTGCCAGTTTATAACAGACATGCCTATTTCTAGTGTAATGTTTGAGATGTTATGAATGGAAATACATCACTGTTAACTTCCTGAGTTTGACATATGTTGTATCTGTGTTCAAAGTAAAATTGGTTTATAGTACCACGTCCTAAACCGGGTCCTCCAATCCTTCCTTCTACTCTTTTATTGCACATTGATAATATTCTGTGGATAAAAGCATTTTATAGTCAGGAAGGCCTGGAAAACACTGATTTCCCTGCTCTCAGAGATGCACGGTGACCATTCTTTTATTATGAACTCAGAAGTTCTTCAGTTCTATAACAACAAAAAGTTGGAAAGGGAATTTCCCAAATTATTTCTTCTTTAGTTTAATGCATATTTTGATATTAATTTTTTTACTTTTGACCTCTGTAAATTTTTGGGGGGGATTTATTCATAGCTTTTATTTTAACTCAACCTGAGTACCTTTTCCAGTTGATAGCAGTGTTTAGACCATTTACATTTATTGTAAAAACTGTATTTGGTTTTTGATTTATGGGTCTTACATTTTCTATAGTTGAGTTCCTCTGCTGCTTTTTATCCTCTCTGTTTTATCCACAGACTTTAGCTGTTATCCACTTTTCTATTGCTGCCTAACATACCACTGCAAGCATTGTGGAATGAAGCAAGTAACTGTTCATTATCATTATGTCTCCTGATCCTGAGGGTTGACTAGTCTCAGCCGGGTGGTTCTCGTTCTGGGTATTCCAGGGGCTACAGGCTGATATGCTTCCTCCCTCCCATGTTTGGTAGTTGATACTGGATGTTAGCTGCACTGAATCAGGGCTTTCAGCTAGAACACCTACATGTGACCTCTCTCTGAGGCCTAGGCTGTTTCCCAGAATGGTGCTTGGTTCCAAGAACAAGGGTCCTGAGAGAGAGACAGGAAGAGCTGTGCAGGACTGCCTCCTGTGACCTAGTGTTAGACATCACATGATATCACCTCCACCTTGTTCCCTTAGCTGAGGCAGTCACAAAGGCCAACCAGGTTCTAAAAGGGCATGTAGTATAGGAAATATAGTTGTGACCATTTCTGGAAAACACAGCCTTCCTTTAGATTATTACTAATGGTCACAGAGACCTTCTTAAACATGTAATGTTACTAATCTCTTAAAGTAATTAAAACCCACAATTTTTTGTCTTCTTTTTTGTAATAGTAGGGATTTTTGCTGCTTTTTTCTTGCTCATTTCTCCTTTCATATTCATTTAATTTAAAATGATAAAATCTTTTAAAAAAGGAATTGATGATCTCTATCAAAATACTGTGGGATGTTAATTTTGTAACACTGTTTAGAATATTTGTCAGGATTTATTTCTCTATATTTAACTGGTTTCATGCTCCTACCATTCTTGATAACTCAGTTCCTCCATTCTTGTCTTACTGACTTCACTTCATTTTTTTATTATTCTGGCATAGCTCATCAGCTGGATTATTCAGGAGGCCTTCCTAGGTGGTACGTTTTCTAAGTCCTTGCGTATCCTTGAATGTTTGCTGTTCTTTTCTATGCTCCATCCACCAACATGGCTTCTGTGTAGCTTTTGAGCCACAGTATTTTCCCTTTAGAGGTTCAAACCTTGCTGTCTGCTTGGTGTGGGCACTCATGGCAGAAGTGAGTCCCTGTCTTCCAGTGTGACTGGGCCACTCTAAAGACTACTGGTTGACAGAAGCAACAGAGATGCCAACGTGAGTGAGAGATGCCATTGCTGAGCTGAGACTGTCCCCCTCTCTAGCCTCAATGGGCTGTGGGACCTCAGCACCTTCCATTTTCCTCCTACCCACTCTAGACTTTGAGAGTACATTGCTTTTTTCTAATCTGATTCAGTCCGCCCTTTGTCTAGAAGACGTTCTTTATTGATTCTGGCATGCAAAGTAGCATCCGTCATTACGTTTCTAGAACATGTAAGACATTCCCATTTTGGGAAATCCTGTCGGTTATTTCATCAGGAATTTGTTGGAGTTGCATACTTGTGGTCGCATAGTTATCTCTCTTCATAAACTTCTTTTTTCTTCGGAGTTAAGAGTGAAGCTAATTCTGATTTCCTTATCAATTCAACATCATATGAAGTGTAATTATTCTCGATTAAAAAGCACCCAAGAGGCAAAGCAGCTAAAAGTAACGCGTGACCCTGCATTGGATCTTGATTCAAACAAATCAGCAATAATGGAAATTTTGGGCAAATTCAAATGTTGAGTAGGTCTGGGTATTAGGTGACAGGATAATTTATTTGAAAAGAAGATATAAACATCCTTAGTTGAAAAAAATTATAAAACCCATGTATTGTGTTATCTTAATTTGAAAGAATGCATATGAAAGTGGGTGTTTACTGAGACTAACATCCTAAGATGATGGTTTTATTTTCTACCTTTTCTGTATCTGTCTACTTTCTACAGTGCACATATTCTACTTTACAAATAATGAGATACCAACTTTATCTTTTAAAAGAAAGAATTATAACTTTCTCAACCTTATGAGCCAATGTAAAACCCCTTGATGAAAAGTTAAGGAGATAATTTTCTTAAGAAGGAGGAACGCCATGCAAACTTTTGGTCTGTTTGCTGATGAAATGAGTTGGAATTACAGAGAAAATCGATAAAGATGTCTTCTAAGTGAGGGAGTGTGTCCAGATTTTATTTTCATGTTATTCAGTTTCCATACCTGTGTCAAAGAAGCTCTTAGAAAGCCAGGAAATTGTTAATAAAGAAAGTCCCTTTCTTTCTACACTCGACTGAACTCTGTTTATGTCAATTGTAGCCAAACTCCTGTCAGCAGGGCTGGTGTGGTGACTGGCTGTCAGGACAGCTCTGCTTCTCTGTAGCAATGTTTGATTGCAGAAGTTCATGTCCCTTATAACAAGTGCTGATAAAAATAATAAAAGCGTCACCGATTTCATGTCCATCTGCTTTGAACATGTTCTTGGAAAATGACATGTCCTAGGCTGGTGGCTGAGACACAACAATAATAAAGTTCTGTGATTGTCTGGGAAGGAGTTTCAGGGGCTGCACAAATAAATCAAGAATACACTTGGTGATGGAAGAGAGGAATTCTATGATTCAGCACATGGAGAAACTAAGGTACTAGAAGAGTTAACCCCAGGTCTAAAATATTCCATTAATTAAATTGAGAATATAGTCCCTACAATTGATGAATCTGTTCAACCGTGTATCCATTTATTTACTCCTCCATTCACTTAATAAGTGTTTTTGAGTCAGGACTGAATTATGTATTAAAGACTTGTCAACTGAGAGAAATTCATGGCCACGGATAATTACCATGCATTATTCATGCTATAAATAGGTATTTACTCAACAAGTATTTAGTACATGTCTCCTGTGTTTCAAATACTGTAGTGGTTACATGAATGCAGTGTACAAAGATGGATAAGATCTCTGTTCTTGTACCAATTATATTCTATCTGGAGGAGTCAGATGTTAAGTTAGTAAATTAAGAAGGAGCTGCCAGGTTGCCATGGGTGTTCTGCAGAAAGCAAGACAGACTGATGTGATAGGGAACTCCCTGACGCTGCTGGTGCAGAAAGCTGAGGCTGACTCTCAGCCTGGGGTCTGAACATCTCAGGAGGCCAGTCTAAGAATATCTACACCTCTGGAGAGGGAGCAGCAGTGCAAATGCTCCAAGAAAGCAGCTGGAGTGGGGCAAGAACCTACGAAGAAGGCTGAAAGTGGTCAGGGCCAGGCACTGAGCCCCAGAGGTGGGCTGGCCTCTTCCAACCAGTGGCACGGAGCCCAGGGCAAGAGTGCGAACGAGGACAGTCGTAGGTGTACAGAGTCAGATCAAACTCACAAATGGCATAGTGAGCAATGTTCCCTTCTTCTGCCTTGACATATATGCCTTCAAAAATACAAGATTTTAAAATGCTCATAAGACAGTAAGATTTGCACAACTAAATGTTAGTGAAAGATTCAAGATGACCAAACTCATTAGTGTTGCTTATTTCTGGATGTTCTATAAAATGCATCAGTGATCTTGTATTCATCAAATAGCAAAAACATTCATAATTTATAAACAGCTATATTATTCGCCTTAGATTTTATTTTTCTTGATTTCATTTTAATCACTAATTAAGCTTAAAAAGTCACATGACATTTTATTTGGCAGCAATGACCTAAAGGAGTAAAAAATAAAACGTAATTGTAATTATACCAAAATTTAAATATGCGACCAGAAATGAAAGTCAAGGCAAACCAAAAAAGTTGAAAAATGTTTATATGTATTTGCAAAAATAGTTGTTTTTCTAAAATATTCAAAATTACCTATTATAATAAAGGAGAAAATACTAATGGTAATGCATGCATGTCAAAACTGTTTTTAAAATTTATAGTTTATATAAATATAAAATTATATTCATTTTAGTATTATTTCTATATTATATTTTATAAAGATGGTATTCAAGGTTGAAGAGTTCTGAGGGTGAAGAATTAGAATCATGCTTCATGTGTGTTACATCTAGACCAACTTATTTATAAATTTAAGATAAAAATGAATGTTTTAATACTACAAAATGTTTCTTGGTTGCATATAATGTGCCAAATTGTGAGTACCTCAGGAACTACAAATGAGAACGTGGAGAGAAGTAAGAAAATGGACACTCAGCACTTCGGGGAAATAATAGTTTATTGTGTAAATATCTCCTGCATCCATATTCTCACAGAGGAGAGATGTGGCAGAGTGATGAGTGTGTATTCTTACATCTAAAGCACTCCAGTCCTCCCTGACGGCCAGTGAAGTGTCTGTCACTCCCTCCCCACCCCCCTGCAGTCAAGTGTCAATCACTGATGTCCGGGGTGGCGCGATCTACCGAATTCTGTAGCACTTGGACGAGAAGTATCTTGGTTTTGAGGACAAAGGTAAACAGACACTGGGCAGCATTTCTTTGGGCCTGAATGGTGTTAGTCATAAAAGCAGTGCTCAAAATTACAGGCTGTGCCAGAGGCTGGCAGAATTTTTCTGTAAAGGGCTAAATGTGTTTGGCTCGTGAAGCCCTATAATGTATGACACCCACCAGTGCTATGATTCTGGTTCCGAAGCAGCTGTAGACAGTATGTGAATCAATGGATGGGGTTGTGTGCCTGGCAGCTTTATTTGCAGAAATATGCAGGCTAGGTCTGGCCATTCCATGTGGTGTGCCGCTCCCTGGCTTGTGCCATCGCTGAACTCAGGTGACAGAAGCAGCCATGTGTTCTTTAGTAGATGGATCATGGGTGTGTTTCTGATGTGCTGTATCCAGCCCAGGGCAGAGGCCCCACTGGGTAGTTCTGAGGGAGACGCTCTAGTAGGACAGGGTAAGGACTTTACATGTTATTCTAGGCAGGATAAAGAGCCATTGCAGGGTGTTTGGCAGGAATATTTTATAATCTTAGCTATGTTTCAGAAAGATTCCTGCTGTCTTCTATTTGGAAAAGATATAAAGCGCTGTCAAAGTACAGAAGGAAATAAAAACCCTAGAGATTAGTGCTTCCAGGGGAAATCGATACACGTTTCACAGAGCAGATGACATTTGATCTGGGTCATAAAGGTAACCTGGATTTTGTCAGACACTGAAGCAGGGAGAAGCATTTCAGGCACAGGGAAAGTGTGGGAGAAGCAGGAACCAAACAGGACTCAGCATCTACTGGCGATGATTGGAAAAATTCAAAGCAACTAGCAAAACATGTGCATAAGGGAGGAGATGAGACTGAGAAGCTAGGTTGGATCCTTGAGAGTTGCAGGTGGGGCCCTGAACTGTGAGAAACAACTAAGGACTGGCAAAGTCTGCAGGCGGGCGAGGTCAGATTTTGCGTTTAGGGAGCAAACAGGAACCCTAGCGTGGGTGTTAGTGTGGAGCAGGAGAATCTGATGCTTAGAGCAGAAGTCCAGACAGAACCTGAAGATCCCCCCTGGAAGCGGGGCTGGGGACGGAGGGTAACCTTGTTCCAGAAGATACTTCTGCAGCCACTCTGATGGGGCTGGTGACTGGGTCTATGCAGGGGGTGAGTGAAAAGGAGGGTGGGCTCTGGTAACTACTTGGGGGGTAGAGGGGTGACTCTTTGCTCTGAGGCACGAAGAGAGATGGGAAAGTAGGGGGACACACAGTGACTTGCGGTTTGGACGCTGAGGTTAAATCTGGGTTGGATCATCAGGGGTGATGTCCGGCCAGATGCTGAATAAGAGCTGTGGGGATGTTTGGGGCTCAGCAGAGAGTGTTAGCAACTGACACCATTGAAGGGCTGAGAAAATGCAGGGGGGGCTGGAAGACCGAGAAGAGGACAAACGTTGGCTGCCTGATTACTGCTAACCAATGAGGGATGAGCTGAGGGGAGCTTAAGAAAATGAGAGCTTTCTGCTTCTGGCAGCACTTGGGGCTCAGTATGCTCCAGCCATTATCTTACATGCAAAGGTGGGTGAGCCTGGCCCTCACATTACAGAATGGCTGGTTTTAAACATAACAGTCTACAAATAATGTCTGTTATAAAAGGGGCACTCAGATTCTGGGAAAGAAAATCTCTAAATGCACTGATTTATAAAAATTTATTTTTATAAGAAAATTATTAGTATGATGTCTCATACCAAATAGGTGGGGTCAGAAGTTGCAGCTTTCTAATATTATGGCTATTATTTCTCCAAATGTAATCTTGCACTTTAACTTATGTTTTTAAAAAGCAACTCAGTATTCCCTTGCATAAGTGGCAACAGATTGTTTTTTCCTGCTTTAAATTTAGTCCATCATATCTTGCCTTATTTCCAAAGCTGCTGCCAAAACCATGCGTTGATGTCCATGACTGTGGAGACATATGTCTCAGGCATTAAATAAATGTTGGCCACACGCCTGCAGTCAAAAGGAATTGGAGCAGTGAAATCTCTTTCATTCATTCCTTTAAAACTTGAGTGAGTACTATGTGCCAGACACTGTGTTAAGCATTGGGAAAAAATGGTAACCTCTATTCTCAGGCGATTTGCAATGTAGTAAAAACAAAGGAAATGGAACACAGAGAAGATAGAACTGAAATTTCATTTACTTTTGTATAAAATGAAAGAATCATGGAGGAGAGTGGTGGTGGTAGGGGAGATTTTGTAAAATGGGGTAACTTTAAGACCTGGGTTCCCACGTATTATTTTGTAAAGTGGACCGACCCTTCTGTTCTCTTTCCTTCTAATACACTCTGTCCCCTATGAGGGAAGTCAGTAGAGACCATATAACCTTTCGAGTCACATGTATCAATCCATTTTCAAATCCCAACTATGCAAGGTACAAGCTCTAGGCCATTTGTATATGTTGCTTAACTTCTCTGAAGTTCTTCCTCTGGGAAGTGGATGTAATTTATATCTACCCCAGGGCTGGGTGAGGATCAAATGATACAGCATTTATAAAGCATTGAGCAAGGACCTGACCCTTAGAAATAGCTAGAATTAATATTGGCTCATGGGGGGAGGGGGGAAGCTTGCATTAAGCACTGCAGGGGTTTTATGGGTCTAGGTTAAACTTAGTTCAATGAAATATATTTATTGTTATGAATTGGTAGCCTATTTTCTAAGTTTATTTGCCTCGGGGTGACAAGTGGTTTCCTCTTCTGTGCCTAGGGGGACTGCCTAGGTTAGGAGTATTTTCAGGCAATTTCTTCCTCATAGGGAAAGACTGATGCCTGCCAGGGACAAGGGCTAGAGAAGCCGAAGATTTCCTATATAATGCAGAGATTTGGCATCTCTGATCTGGTAGTTAATCTTGGACAATCTGTGATATGTTGTAGCAGAGATTTTCTTTTAGTGGGCTCATGTTTTCATCACCTCAATTAGATTATAAACTATTAATGAATTAAGACTCTTTCTTATTTGCAGAAACTAGTACAAAATAGATACCCAACAAAAATGTCTTGATTAATTTATTTTATTGGTGTGGAGGGTGTTGAGAATATAAAACTCATAATCCCTTATCCAAAATCCTTGGGGCAGAAAGATATGTTTCATAATTAAGACTTTAACATTTTTAGATATCCATCATGTCATATCTCATGTTATCATACACTGTACTATATATAACCAGTGGAATCTGGGAAGCACCCCCAACCCAACACTTGAATGCATATTCAGGAAAACTACGATTGTTCATGTGAAGTGGGATAGATGAGAGCTGTAAAGCGCAACACATCTCTTCAGGTCAGGTTTAGCCACCAAGTGTGTTTAAAAATAAACTTTTGGTTTTCAGATAGTTTAGGTTTTCAATTGTAGATACAGGATTATGAGCCTTTTGGAAAGATACAGGATGATCCTGACAAGCATCATTCTGGTATTTACCTATCTATGTATCACATTAACTTTCTGCAAATAAATACATTTTGAAAGCTCTTTAATTGTTTAAATTGTTTAATTGTTTTCTGTTGTACAAAAGCAAATAGAGGTTAAGATTTCTAATCTGAGACTGGAGCCCTACCATCCAATTTGTTTAATAGAAAATAAAGAAGGAAGCATCAGGATGCCAGATTTCCTTGAAGTATTACAATCAAAATAAGAGTTGATTGAAAAATAGTTAATTTCAGAGGTTGTGGAATGATCTGTCATTATTTAAAATATCACTGTGGAGACTACATATGTGACTTCATTTTTTACTAATTAAATTTGATTTTTACATGATCATTCACTCTTAAGAGAACCAGGTAATTATTGAAAATATTTGAACCAGGCTTTGATTAGAAATTTTTCATATTAGTTGGTCCTTGAACAGCATGGGTTTGAAGGGCATGGTTCATTTCTATGCAGAATTTTTTCAATAAATACACTAGAAAAATTTTTAGCTATTTGTGGCAATTTGAAAAAGCATATTCTTTTCTCTAGCTTATATTGCTGTAAGAATACAGTACAGAATACATATAACATACAAAATATACATTAATATTTTATGTTATTGATAAGCCTTCCTGTTAACAGTAGGCTATTAGTAGATAAGTTTTGGGAGGAGTCAAAAGTTATACAAGGATTTTCAACTGTGCAGTGGGTGGGCACCCCAACCCCTACATCGTTCAATGGCCAACTTTACCCTGAAATGAGAAACATTTCATCTAACACTTTTTTTGAAAAGATATTGTGGGGACCTATTGCTTACAGAGTAACTTATTTTCATTTAACTTCCATTTCGTTTTCAGGTCTGTATAATACACTGACACTTGAGATAAAGTACTGTTGGACTTACCAACTAGTTTCATTTCCCAATCTCCACGATCAGTTCAAACATCAGATTATATCTAAGATGAGAATGGGCATACTAATGGCTGTCAGTTATTAAATGTCTATAGGATGCTAGGTGTAGGCACAATGCCCACAGTTTCTGTAGTGATCTGTACAAGTCAGTGGTTATGTGATTATGGGTACACTCACCATCAAGTGTGGTTCCAAAACCACATACTTTTGTTTCTTTGCTTATGAGAGCTTCCCTCAACCCCCAAGATGATTTTACATATTCACCAGAGAGCCTTTCATTTTATGAATTTACGAATCTATTGATTATACTGGCTCCTTACCCAAAAGGAAGAATAAGCATGTCATAGAAACATGTTGCTTATTTTCCTCTTAACGTGTTTGAATCATCCTCTGATCCTTGAAAGGAAATGAGCTACACTGGACTTCGTCTTGTGTTTTACGTATGTTTTTATAGCTTTTAAACTTGAAAACAGAACACCATGTCCTAGCAGAATATTGCCGAGACAGCCTCTGTATTAGTTTGCTAGGAGGGCTGGTAACAAAGTACCACAGACTTGGAGGCTAGACAACAGAAATCTGCCGTCTCCCAGTTCTGGAGGTGAGGAATTTAAAATCAAGGTGTGAGCAGGCTGGTTCCCGCTGAAGTTGTGAGGGAGGCTGTTCTGCGCCTCTCCCAGCTCCTGTGGGTCGCTGTCAGTCTCTAATGTTCCCTGATTTGTGGGCACCTCTCCTGGGTCTCTCCCTTCCTGTTCACATGCCATTCTCCCTACACATGTATCTGTGTTGAAATTTTTCGATAAGGACACCAGTGATAGGATTAGGGGCCCACCCTTCTCCAGAATGGTCTGATATTAATAGGTTACAACTGCTAATGACTCAATTTCCAAATAGTGTCATATCCTGAAGGATTGGGGGTTAGGATGTAACACAGGAATCTTCAGGGAACAATTCAAAGGAAAACACTCAGGTGGGCAACCAAGGGATATTTATGATGATTTGGACTTTAAAAAATGGTTTGGGTCTCCTAATAGTTTTTTGTTTGGAACTGAACAAATTATTAGGAGACTCAAAATTATTAAGCCCGTCCAACACAGAACAAAGGATTTACAGTGACATGTAGGTTCTGTGACAACGTGTCTCGTCTGGATGCTCCCTCCTGGAACAACAATTTTAGAGTCAATAAGAAATTGAATTTTCTGATTCATTTAGGTGGAGAACGAGCACATTTATTGATTCATTAAACTTACGATTGGGAAGGTGAAGGAAAGAGCACTGGATTGTGCAGCCAAGTTTGGACATTTTATGGTAAATTCTGTAGGGCCTAGAAGGAATTTCAGGCCATGTTCAAGATGAATATTTTCTCAAATTTGTTTGGATTGCGTTTTCCTTTTAAAATTTGCCTTTCATGTGGTTGACGGGGGTGACGCTTGATTTTTCTGTTATCTCAGGAGACATGGGTTTTAGTTTTTCCATCTCGAATCATGAATTTTTGCCTTTGAATCCAAGGTCTTTCTCCAGTTATCAGCTGTAAGACAGGAGGGTCAAAGACCGCTGTTTTAGGGTGGAAGGTTATGCAGATTTAAATCATCGGCATGGAAGTGTTGAGGAATGAGAGTTGAATTGGAGTAATGAATAGGAGGGACCTGTTTTTCTTCCAGAGCCAGTAAAGCGAACGTTCTACATGTACCTGCCTCAGGACAGCCCCAGTTCCGGAGCTAGATGTGAGCTTTGGCCACGGTGTTTTCCCAGTGTTCCACTAGGTGGTTCCATACAGTGCTACTACGCATCCCCCGTGGTGTCTACCCATTGGATTAACAGCCAAGTAACACGGGCCCACCCCCTTCTCACATGGATGTGCGTCATTGTCCCTGGCTGACACCTACTTGGTGTAAATGACAGCTCAGGTAGCATGAGTCAGGGAAAGCACGTTCTACGTTTGGAATCAGAAAATGTTCAGAGGACTTCTATGTGATCAGTAGGACTGAACCTCTATATTCAATGTGACTCAACTCAAGTATGAAGATAATAATCTATCCCCTAGTGTTGTGAGCATGAAACATAGGAGACCATTAAACAGCTTGTACCTGGTCATTCTGGGGTGGGGAAGGAGAGAAAGACTAAATGAGTCTAGAGTAAATCATTTCACGGAAAAGAAACTCTCTTAATCTCTTCAGGGTAAACTTTGGTTAAAAAGAAAAAGATTGTATCAGTTGCTGTTTCTTTTAACAGCCAGAATAATAAACCAGGCTTAAGAAAGTCTTATTGCAAAGGCATATACTTCATACCAACTGAGAAGACCCATTCTCTTTTTTTATAAAAATACATTTTGTTCTTCTAAATAGAAGGCAGAAAAAACTTTCTTTTTTAAGGTGGACAAAAATACTTGTGAAAATGAAGATGTTTAAAACATTTCAGTCCTTATCTTATTCTCAGTAGGCCAGTGAAAAGGAATCAATATCTCTAAATATCTCTCAGGAGAAGAAATGGATTGCCATTAGAATCTTTGAGGCTTGCATTATCATCTGAATTATTCCTAAAATAAACCAAGAGTTTGAAACTACCAAGATACATATATTGAGTATGTATGGAGGTGGAGAGGATGAACTGGTTAATTTTGTTTAATAAAGTAAAAATAACCTTTCATGATGTTTAGATGCATTTCATTTCTAAATTTTTCATTTAAATATCTTCTTATCTAGGCTGATAAGAAATCTAGGTATGTGAGTTTGGCATACTGCATATAGTTGTATTCATATCCAGAGTTGCATGTATTTGGTTCTTTGAATACTGTAAAGTAACACTCTTAATAGTTTTCTGCTAAAAAGTAACACTAACCTGACATCTCCTGCAAAGATCCCTCTAATATGACAGTTTGGTGGCCCAACTATTTTTGTCTAAAATAAATATGGCAGTGACCATCATGGAGGGACCTGAATCAGTGGGGCAGCAACATTATTCTGAGCTGATTTGTCCGTGTGGAAATCATGCTTCCAGCAAATAGGTGCATTCACTTTTTAAAAATCCTCACTTGCTAATGGTAGGAAAGAAATTAAGGCTTTGAATCTACCACAATTTTGTGCTTTTCAACAGTCATCTGAAGTACTTTAAATAAACTTTTTAAGGATATTCTAGCTTTTCCTGGGTATCAAGCACAGGACTTGCAATTTGTTATATGTACTGTTTGAGGGAGGACCACGGAGATCCACGCGATAGTTTGACATACCAGTGAGTTAAGTTGTGTCCAACGAAGCCTGATGACTCAGACCCCAAATTTAAGCCTGTGCATCTGTGCTCAGCTTTTTATATTTCCTGCATTATCATACTCTTGCTCTTTGTGGTTCTTCATATTTTTTTCAAGTTCCTATAAAATAGTAATAACTTGTGAAAGCTATTATATTGGTGTTCTTGGTATTAGCAAACCTCAAAAATATTTCCTGGCAATACGTATTAATTTTTCCCAATCATTATGGACAAAGCTTAATTTTAATAACGTTTGTTTGTGGTTGCAGCTAAACACAATCCATTTGGGTTTATAGTTCTATTATGCTGATTTATCTTTTTTCATGTTAAAAAAATGTTATACTGAGTATCTTTGCAGGAATCAGCTAAAGAGTAGAGAGAGACACTGGGAGAAAGGGGTTGGGCTGCTGGACAATCAGGCTGTTTTGACTGGGACAAGGATAACAGGAACCTCTTTTTTCTTGTGCGTAGAGTGGAGTTTTTCTTGTGCTTAGAGTAAGGGTGACATCAGCACATCAGAAGACCCTTGGCTGGAAGGGACAAGACTGAGGTAACTTAGTGATTAGCGGTGCTCACACGTGTGAAGACACAAGGGGAAGGAACCTAGATGGTTAGCTCTTCCTACCTTTATGCAGTGGGTTGTCAGACGCTGTCTGCATTTATGACTATCTTCATGTTCTAGTAGCTTCCACGTAGCTACCAGACAGGCTGTCCTAGTGTTTGAGGAGCAGAGGTTTTCAGACCAAATTAAAATGCTTGAAACATGCAATTTATTTGCTCAGTTTAAAACATACAACCAGAATCAAGGGAGAAAAACATACTCATTGCATTTCTCTAAATTATATCAGGATCAATATGATTATTCATCAGACATATACAACTTGTGGTTCTTCCTCTTAGTTAATGTTTTAGTCACTTTAAGGTAGCACTTTTCCTTCCTTCCTTTCTCTCTCTTTGTCTCTCTCTGTCTCTCCCTTTGAATATCATAGTGATTTGATGTTTTTACACATTATGAAATGACCCCCATGATAAGCCCAGTCAGCATCTGTCACCATGCAAAGTTATAATATTATTGGTTATATCCTTTATGCTGTACATCACATCCCCATGATTTATTTACTTTAAAACTGGAAGTTTTTACCTCTTAATCTCCTTTGCCTATTTCTCCTGTCCCCAGATCCCTTCCCTCTCTGGTAACCAACAGTTTGTTTCCTGTATCTATGAGTTTGTTTCTGATTGTTGTTTGTTCATTCATTTTATTCTTTGGATTCCCCATGTAAGTGAAACCATATAGTATTTGTCCTCCTTGGTCTGACTTCTTTCCCTGAGCATAGTACCCTCTAGGTCCATCCATGTTGTTGCAAATGGCAGGATTTCATTTATTTTCTTATAACTGAATGATACTCCATTGTGTATATACCACATCTTCTTTATCCATTCATCTACTGATGGACACTTAGGTTGCTTCCATATCTTACAGTAGCCAAGGCAGCACTTTTGAAACTGGGTTTAACTCAATGCTCCAGAGGATGCCTGTGTCACCTGAAAGTGACACAGAATTTGGTGCATATATTTTTTGAAGGAAGAGAAGTCTTTGCTTTTATCCCTTTCTCAACAGGGTCAAAGATGTGAAAAACAATTTACATCACTTTGCAAGGAACATGGAGTGCAGTTTTTATGGACTATTAATTACTTTACATTCTTTTCCCCTAAAATGAACCATTTGTAGAATTTACTTAATAAAAGCAGTTTTCATAGATTCAACCTCTTTCTGCAACTGACGGGAGGAACAAGAAGGGAGCCAGGTGTCTGCTCTTCTGCTTTGCACGTCTCTGGCCTTATCTGAGAGTATGTCAGTTCTCATGTGCCATAGTGCATTCCTTCTCTTTTTAATTCCTCCCCAAAACTGATCTTAGAATTATAAGACCTTCCTCATCACTTCACAATTTTATTCCTTTAGATGGAAAGTGCCCCACTTTCAACATAGTCGCAAAGATTTGCCATCTCAAACACCTGCTTCTCACAGTTTCAGCTGCAGCATTTAGCAAAGTGCCTGGTGTACAGTAGACACTTTACAATTGGTTGAAAGCTGTTAAACAATTGTGACTTAATGCAGCCAGGTACAACCGTAAGACTAAGCAACCTCAGTGGTTAGAGTGGCTCAAAATGCACTTATTGAAGGAAGTCCTGCAAAAAACCAAACCAAGCTAAGGCTGACCCTGGACACTTCATTTTCCTTATCTGAATTGTGTTTTCATTGTATTAAGGAAGGAGTAAGTATAAACCCTATTTTCCCACAAGGTTGGTGTAGGGGTCACATGAGCACGAATGGACTTCATAAATTATAAGAGCAGCATACGCATTTATTATTTCTTTCCTATTATCAACACAAAGCCATGTGCTAGAATGCAAAGATGAATGTAGTCCGGACTCCATCAGGAGCTCATGATGTTTTCTTCCTGCTTTCCTCTGTCCAGCAATCTCATGTTCTTTAGACGAATGTTTCTGTACTGGGGGAACATTTGTCTCTAGACATTTTTGGTTGTCGCAACCCGGTGTGTGCTTCTGGCATCCACTGGGTGGGGGTGAGGGTGCTGCTAAGCATCCTGTAATACACAGAGCAGCCCCCTGCAGGAAGGAATTCTGTAGCCCAAAATGTCACTCGTGCTGAGGGTGACACACCCTGCTTCAGTCTGAATAAAATTTTATCAAGTGTTCCTTGCCCATAGGAAATACTAGTTCTCTGCTTTTGATAATTTCCTAGGAACATACATAAGCATGTATTGGCATGTACATCACAGTATGATGAGGTCATCTGCCCAGTTGACTGGAAGTTCCCTAAGGGCAGGGAGGGTTTATTTTTTGTTTTACCATGTTTCAAATCATGGTGCTTCACACATACTGGACACAGTATTCATTGAGTCACTTGTTCATTCATTCTAAATGTTTTCATTTTTATCTTCATTTTTAGCATCTGTTCTATGTCAGGCCCCCTTCCAGATTCTGGGATGGATCACTGGATAGAAATGACAAAAAACCTTGTCCTGCTGAAATGTATTTTAGTGTGTGGAGAGTTCTTACTATGAACCATGTCTCTTAGAGTTAATATTAAGTGTAAGACAGGGTCAGGAAGGAACAATAATTCTGACTTTCTAAATTCATTGAGCGAGACTGGAGTGACCAATAAGTGAGAAAAAGATGAACTAATTGCACTAATTCATTGCAAAGAGATGAATTAGCCCACATTTCCCCATTTGGTGTCACACACAGAGCACCTCTGTATTCTGTGACACTGTATTTTGTTTTGCATTCTGCGCTAGCTGTCCGGCAGATGAGAACTAACTCATCACCGTTCTTTACTTGATACATGGGCTCTTACCCTGTGCTTGGTAGAGTACAAACTGAAACTCATGTGTGAAAATGGATTCTGCATTTTAGAAAAATATTTTATGCAAAAGGAGATGACTCATGAAGGAAAGCTTTCCCTTCTTGGTTATGCTCAATTTTTAGCCTAAATTTTGTTCTGTTGGATATTCAGATAAATTCCCAAGTTGACCTTTGTTCGGCTCACAGGGTATTAAGATGTTGTGCATTAAGCAAGAGAACTTGAGAAGAAATGGGAAGCAAATGGGGGACTTGCACCGTAGGTGCTGATGGCTGCTTAGGACAGCACGCGGAGAGCTAGAGGCTGAAGGAGCTTGTGCTCAGGGCTGTGATTCTCCAGGCACCCCGATCCCCATCCCACACCCCCAGGGGAGGTCTGGCAGCTGGTAGAGGAAGGCTGCAAGCACTTCTGGCCTTCAGCAAGGTTAAGGCCCCTCCTCCCCCAAATTGTCTTTTAAGGTGGAGGATGGTCCTGCGCACTGAAGAATTGCTCTGACTTTCATATTTCCTGGTACACTTCAAATAGGAGAAACACTGGCTAATAATGATAAAACCTGTCTTTTTTTAATAGACTTTTCTAGAGCAGCTTTAAGCAGCAAAATTGGGAGGGAGATACAGAGGTTTTCCATAGGCTGCCTGAACCCACACATGTGTACTGTCCCCGCTATGAACACCCTTCACAAGGTAGTCCATTTATGACAGTCTGCAGACCTCCATCAACACATCGTGACCCTTCAAAGTCCATGGTTCATATTAGGGTTCATTCTCGGTGTTGTACATTCTATGAATTTAAACAATTGTACCCACCATTACAGTTTCATACAGTGCAGTTTCACTGCCCTAAAAAATCTGAGCTCCTCTTCATCCTTATCTCATCCCTCAACTGATCTTCTACTGTCTCCACAGTTTTGCCTTCTCTAGAATGTTCTATGTTGGAATCATAGAGCATGTAGCTTTTTCAGATTGGCTTCTTTCACTTAGAAATACACATTTAAGGTTCCTGCACGTCTGTTACAGCTTGATCACTCATTTCTGTTTATTGCTGAATAGTATTCCATTGCCTGGGCAGAGTACAGTTTTTTTATCCATTCACCTAGGGAAGGCCACCTTGGTTGCTTCCAAGTTTCGGCAATTATGAATAAAGCTTCTATAAACATCTGTGTGCAGGCTTTTGCATGGACATAAGTTTTTAACTCCTTTGGGCATATTCCAAGGAACAAAGTTGCTGGATCATATGGTAAAATTATTTTAGTTTTATAAGATTATTATAGTTATATGATAGTTATATATAGAATATATACAATAGTTATATAGTTGTTATCATTAGTATAGTCTGCCAATGGGGCTGTACCATTCTGCAGTCCCACTAGGAATGAGTGAGCATTCCTGTTGTCCCACATCCCCACCAGCATTTGGTGGAGTCCGTGATCTCGATTCTGGCCACTTAACAGGTGGGTTGTGGCATCTTGTTGTTTAGTTTGTATCTCCCTGATGACATATGATATGGAGCATCTTTTCATATGCTATTTGCCTTCTGTTCATATTCTTTGGTGAGGTATTTGTTAAGGTCTTTGGCCCATTTTTTAAATTGGGTTGTTTGTTCCTCTTCTTTTTTTTTTTCTCTACAAACATGAATTAATTTTGTATGGTTTTAATTTTTGAATGGTGCTGAATTTTTCAGGAATATATCTACCATGTAAATCAGAAGATCATACTATTTTTGTTGAGAATTTTACCAAGGGTTGCTTGCCATTTTGGCAAATCTTATTACGAATGGCAATACAAATAAAACAAACATATACCAACTTGAATTTGTAACTCATAAATCATAGTGATTTTCCAAACAGATTAGAAATTTCTTATTTCAATCCCAATATTCTAGCCAGTTCTATTAGTTCAGAACATACAGCGTAAGAGGTAGCTATTTGATTTTTCTTTTTCATTTGACTACTTCCTTGTAATATGTGCTTTATTACAGTTGTCTAGAACTGAATCCACAGTATCTCTGAGGTATGCCTATACTTGTCCATGATGAAATTTTCACCTGTTTACAATGCATGACAGAAAAAAGGGCTGTATTAATTTTCTAGAGAGATTATATAAGATAGTTAACATTTTTCCTGATAATTTTGGCACTAAATTATTGTTACTTTTTGCTATATTTTTAAAGTTTTTTAAAATTGAAGTATAGTTGATGTATAATATTATATTGGTTTCAAGTATACAACACAGTGATTCAACATTTACACCCATTATTAAATCCTCACCCCAACTAGTTCTATCAACACAGAAAGATGTTACAGAACCATTGGTTAGATTCTCCGTATCTGATCTTTTATTATTTTTTCTAGAATAGTCATGCTAAATTATTTATGTGCTGAGATACATGAGGTTTCACTTAAAATAACTATTCTTCTATTGCTTATTTATATTATAGTTAGAGCATTAAATTGAATTTTTAAGAAATTATATGTGAAGGAATGTTATGTGAATTATATTGCAGATTAGCAAATAGGAACAATGTAAAATATTTGTTTTTAAGAGGAGGTGCTGGGGTTGCTAGATTAGGAACTACAGGGTTTGGTGGAGAAATTCAATTCATCCTTTATTGAGCACCTGTTCAGTACAGCCGTATGGTTAAGTAAATGTCCCCACCCTCAGCAAGCATACCAATCTGGTATGGGAAGTTATATTACTTCCTAATATGAGATAAAGGGGATTATAATGCCAAGGATGGTGGCTTGCCTTAAATCTCAGTGAGGAGCCAGCTACCTCAGAGCTTTTATGAAATGAATCAGAGAGTATATTAGTAAAATGAAGAGCCACTGAATCCTACAAACAGTGGACAAGAACTATGATTTTCCCAGGTACAACTGGATTGATTGCCCAGAAAGAAGATAAAGTAACCAGAATGCATTCCGTAGCTTTTCCTTGATATGCCTCTGCTGAGGTTGAAGAATTTTCAGGGCTTTAACAAACTGAAAGAGAATCAAGAAGTTACTACATTGTCAACAAATATTTATTCAATATCTACTATGTGCAATATATTCTATGAAGAAATGTTACTAGTGTTTCACTTGATATTTGTGAAATCAATGTGGAGTCGTTTTTATCTATAATATATAGATTTGCAAGTCGGAACTCGAAGATATAAAGTGGCATTTGATTATTTGTTACTCTTTCAACAGCAACTAACTCTGGAAATGTAATATTCTCTGATATTGTTGACAATATATCTGTCCACTTGTCCAATATTTAGTCAGTAACCTCTGTGTGGAAGGTCTTGTATATCAGAAAGTGAGAGACACAAGGACAGGTGTCATTACTCATCCCTCCCATGAGTGGTAAAATATAAGATACTAAGGAAGAAAGATCCTATCATGGAAATTTTAGGGCAGAACAAAAATGGTTTAACATCACAGAGACCACAATGCACTAGGAGCAGATAACCATGAGAGAACATTTTAGGATAAGAGACTACAATTTTCAAAGGCCATGAAGAGTGCGTGCGATTTTGACAGGTTTGAGGCAAGAGTCCCAGGTGGAATTCACAGAGGGGACAGTAGTTGGGGTTGACTGGGGAAGTCCTGGAATGGCAGGCGAGCCAGACGGGGAGAAGACCTTGGCTAGGGCTCTGCGCCACAGAGGTACCAGCACCAGAGCGGCACTGTTGTGTTCCATGTGCAGGGGCACTCCGGGGCCGTGCAGAGGATGGATTTCTGTGGTTGGGGAAATTATTCCAAAAAGAACTTTATTCTCTTTCCAGGGGGTAAGAAACTGCCGTGTGTCCTAGTTTCTGGTGCCTATCAATACAACCTTATTCGGAAATCAGGTCTTTGCAGATACAATCAAGTTAAGATAAGGTCATATTGGAGGGACATTTGGACGCGGTCACATCAAGAACAGCACGTGATGACAGAGGCAGACATCGGAGTGACGAGGCAGCATGAGCCAGGGGGCCCCCAGGATCACTGCAATGGCCTGTGGCTGGAGGGAGGCGAGCGACGACCCGCCCTCCCCGTCTCCAGGAGGAACCACCCCAGCTGACCCCTGATTCCAGGCCTCCAGCCTCCAGAGTTGTGACCTTGGCAGGCTTTTAGAGGAGAGCTGGAATACACTCTTGACCAGCCTGGTACATGGTCAGCTGCTGGGCTTTGCTCCCCCTCTTCCGCTGCGCCTGGAACTCAAGAGCCCGAATCTGCCCTCAGCGGCCGCAGCCCTGTGCCCCGAAACCCTTTCCCGTGCCCAGCCGAGGACAGGTGTGACTGTGTGCACTGAATCAACTCCCATTTGGCTGTGTTTTTCCAGTCGTAGAGGGGCAGTTTGGGGACAAATAATTGTTTATGTGATGCATTTATCAGAAGCTCCAGACAGGTCTGGAGAATGAATCGTGGGAAACGAGGTCGCTGGGGCCCCGCCCCCCCATGCTCTGACCCCCCCAACCCGATTTGTGTGGCCGCACTGAGGGGTCTGCCTGCTGTGCACAAACTTTTTCATTTTGTGAGTTGCTTCATGGAGGTGGTCACCTCCATGAACCTTACCTCTCAGCAGGCTACATTCAGGGAATTTGGGTCACATCGTAAAGAATCTTTTCTATGGCCTCAGTTGTTTCCACTCATGGAAAGAGTAAGAAAAACTTGATAACCTCAGATTCTTTATGGGTATTGCCTCTAGGCTTAAAGACCCCTCCCAAGCAGGGGTCACTAGGTCTGAACTTCAGGAGCAGTTTCTAACGCCACAGAGATCAGACATTAAATGCCACGACGGTTCCGAGTCCCTCAGGAAGGGGAAGTGGGGAAGGCTCCAGAAGAGGGGGGCCGGTCAGCCACTGGACACACGGAGCCCACCTGGCAGGTGGCTCGCTGCCTCATCAGGACCTCGGGAGCGGGCCCCGAAACCTGCGCTTTCATAAAACCCGCAGGCGACTCGGATGTTCTCGCAAGTTCAAGTTTTCATCTGGCTTCCTAGTCCTCTCTCTGCCTCCACACCTACACCTAGTCATCTCTGTTAACATCTCTCTAATTCTAATTCTACACTTCACTCTGCTTAGCCTGGTGCCGAAAATCAGTTGTACTCATGTTCTGTCTCATCTGCAATATTCCCTTCATTGCTCATCTGCTTGTTCATGTCGTAGGTATGACACAGAGGAACCGTGAATGTTTGATAGAAAAGAGGAGATCTTTATACTAATTAGGGAGTGACTTGCTCAGGAGTGTGAACCAGGCCCTGAGGACACGAACACGTCAGCAAGCTCAGTTCACTGGCTATTGGTATGTAATGTGCAATGGATTTTCTTTTGTAAGTTTTACATAGTTATTTCAGAACAAATCTTTGTGCTAAATCAATTTACCAAATTGCTGGCTTTTGCCTGGCAGAGAAACTGGCATCTGCCAGCTAATTACTCAGTGCTGGAGGCTGTAGTGGTTACGATCTTTTCCCCATTCTCTTATTTTCTCCTCTTCCTTGATGAATGCTCTCTTTGCAACTTGCCCAGTTTAATTTCAGGACAAATTCTTTAGGAAATTGTGGTTTTAAACATTATGGGGTGGCTTTTAGAGCATTGTCCTCATACAACACATGGTGCTCACCTGAACATTTCATCTCTCATGAGAAGAGCAGATCTCCGTGGTCGGCTGAATAACACGCCCCCTCAAACCTGTAGATATCCGTGTCCTAATTGCTGGAAGCTGTGAAAGTGTGACTATGTCACACCCCCTGGCAGAAAGGGTATTACAGATGTTATTAAGTTAAAGACAGTGATAGAGATTATCCTGTGTTATCCCGGTAACACAGGGTCAGCACCTGGGTCCTACAAGTGGACCTTTTCTGCCTGTGGTCGGGGAGGAAAGTGTGATTTAGGAAAAAAGGCTCAGAGAGATGCAATAGTTCTGCCTTTGAAGCTGGAGGAAGGAGACATGAGCCCAAAGATCAAGGTGAACACAAGAGACCGGAAGGGGCGAGGAGACAGACCCCCACGAGCCTCTGAAGGTGACACAGCCCTGCCAATGCCTTGATTTAGTCCAGAGAGACTGGCATCACACCCACAGAGCTGTGAGACAGGAAACTTGTGGTGTTTGAACCCCCTCCATTTATGGTAATTTGCCACAGGAAAAATAGGAAATTAATGCAGTACAATAAGTCTATAGGATACACTTTAATAATGAAAACAAAGAGTCATAGAGTCCTCGTTTTGATCCACCACAACAATAAATCACCAAAAACTCCTAGGGACACAAGAGATGTTTTTCCCCAAATGCTGCCTGACCGACACAGTCTCACCCACCAGAGTGGGGGACAGTAGATGCCTCTGGGGATGTGCTCCTCTGTGTTTTGCTGTGGCCACTCTGATTTTGTGGTTGCTAAGAGGGAAGGATGTCTCTTTTTCTTCCTTGATCTCATCTTTCCAAGATAATTAAAATAGGAGAAACATTACCATTCTTTTCTTTTTTCAAGTTCACATTTTTCATGGATCCCAGATGTGTGTGTGACATAGGAATCTGCATTTCTCAGAAGCTGAATGTGGAATCCATGACTTCCACCCAAGGCATGATGATGTTTTTTTAATTGAAGTATCCTTGATATTCAATCTTATGTTGGTTTCAGATGTACAACACAGTGGTTCAACAGTGACCCATATTATTAAATCATCACCCCTTCTACTGCGGTTACTATCTATCAAAGTGGAAAGATGTTACAGAATCATTGACTGTATTCTCCGTGCTGTACTACCATCCCTGTGACCGACTTGTATTGTGATTGAGAACTTTTGTGCCCTTTTATCCCCCTCGCCCTCCCTACCCACCCCAACACCTCCTCATTGGCAACCACTAGTCACTGCTCAGTGTCTATGCATCTATTGCTGTTTTGTTCCTTCAGTTTTGCTTTGTGCTTATAGTCCACAAATAAGTGAAATCATACGGTATTTGTCTTTCTCCACCTTATTTCACTGAGCATAATACTCTCTAGATCCATCCATGTTGTTGCAAATGGCAGAATTTCTCTTCTTTTTATGGCTGAATAATATGGCATGATGTGTTTTATAGTTGGTGTTGTTCAGGATGGCTCACAAGGACATAGTTTTCTTCTTTTTTTCCCCTTTCTTTGATCCACATTTTTCATTTCTATTGTCTCTTTATCTCTCTGGGAATTTGTGATAAATTCATAAGTTATAAAGTAGCATTGGATGATGCCACTAGCAGCGTAGTGTGATGCTGTTTTAAAAGTTGTTTCTCCCCATCAAAACCAACCTAGACTGAGCCTGCTTCCCTTGCAACCTCTTCAGGGGCACCCTCCAGGAGTTAGAGGTAAATTTAGTGCTTTGTTTACAGTCACAGTCCTGGGACAGGCTGATGGTTTTGTATCTAATCATCAGAGCAGCAGCAGGTGTATCATGCTTACTGTATTCCCAGAGACATCTGTGAAATGGGTATGCAGATTGGCTGTCAGATCCCCATTTGCCAAGAACTCCTACCATACTCTTACCCTTTTCTGGAGGTCCTAGACTTCCCCACTGGTCATTTTGGTGTTGACACCAGTAATTTAATGGAATTGTTTTTTAAAAAGTATTGGCACTATGATTTAGCCTGGTGGTTTTCAGACATTAGTGAGCATCAGAATCATCTTAAGGGCAGTTAAAATACATTTCTTGTGTCTGTAACATCTAGAATAGTCTCTCTGCCTCTATCTAATCCCCACATCTCCAGCCTGGCAGCTGTTAGTCTTTTGCTCCTGTTAACATTCATCCCTCCACCCTTGACTTATGACACATGAGGTGATTTAACGTGCTCTTCTCTTCCCCAGGCTTTTCTTCCCAATTTGTCTTCCCTGTATGCACTTCCATTTTCACTCCACTGTTCTGTCTTTAGTATATCTTCCGAGACATGTAGTCATAGAAATTTAGAGCTTGAAGGACCCTTGCAGATTCTCAGGTCAGATGTTGCAAATTTCCATGTGTGAAGCCACTACCTTTTCACAGGTGGGGAGCAGAATATTCATTCCCTGACTCAACAAAAAGATACTGGAGTATCATAAGAAAGGACCTCAATTATTATAAAGTGCTAACAACTGTTAGATGTTATTACAAAAACATAGCTTCTTTCTCCATGAGACTGAGAGGCTGAGAATAGCTCTAGCAGTGGGAAATGAAAGCTTGTGATGCCATGTGTGTGAGAACATTAGGCACAGGTCCAGGGTCAGCTCTGACTTACAGTGTCCTGGGTCAGCCAGTACACTGGGCCTGGTGTAGAGTCTGCAGAACATTCGCCGTTAAGATTGTCACCCTCCTGGGCAGCCATGAGCACATCTGTCCCCAGGCCACGGGGGCCTCTTCAGCCACATACACTCTAGAGCCAAGAGCCAGCCCAGTAGAGAACTAGATGGGCATTTGGTGAATGTGTTACAAAGCATTTCAGGGCAAGACAGGTGGGGTAAGGGATGAGAGACCCTTCCTGGAAGTTTCACATCTAAGTAAAGCTACCTGGGCACTTGAAACTGTTCTTCATCCAGACACATTACTGCAAAAGAAAACGGTCTAAGAGAAGGAGCCATACGTTCTCCTCTACCTGCTTTTCCTGTACCCAGTTCAGATTTCAGCCTTGTCTCCTTAGAAACTTATCTCTGACGTGAATTTTGTCAAAAGGCTAATTTAATGGGACAAAGGACTCTTTTTGGGTGGTGGGTCATTGTTTATCAACCCTACCTGAACTCTTTATTATTTCCAGACTTTAGAATGCATCAAACATGTTTCATTATTATTGGATAATAGCATAATGGGGTGGAAACAGCCCAGAGATGGAGTTGGACACCCAGGGTTCAGGTCCTGGTTCAGATACTTGGCTTATGAGGACCTTAATTCCCTCATCTGTCAAATGGAACAATGGTGACCTCAAAAACTTGCAAGGATTAATCAAAATGCTGTTTATAAAAAGCCTAGTAGGTTCCTCCTTGGGCTTCAGTAGGTGCTCAAGGGAATCATATCCTTTCTTCATAGGACTTCCTGACATATCCATCATTTAATGGGCTCATTATTTTATCCATCATTTAATGGTCTCCCTTGGAAGAGCAGGACCAGGACTAGGATGGGGCAGGTAAATTGAGTGGTGCAAAAACAGGATTTATCCTGTTTTTAATTAAAAATGTGATGTATTGTTCATCATGGATATTTTTGCATTAATTTTCATTTACAGATATTCTACTGAAATATTATCTTGATTCTGAGCGTCTTGGCGCCCTCCCTTCAATTTTTGCCCATGGCTAATGCTCTGCTTGCCTCACCCTCATTCCTGCCTTGGTCAGGGGGAGAGACGAGAGAAAGGATGCCCTTCTTATTTCACAGAAGAAAGTCCGGATGCAGTGACTAATGCGGCGGCTCACATCCTCTGATTGCCCACACAGACATCACTGGGAGGGAGTCATCTGTGCAAATCACCTGTCTCCTAACCACACTTCTAACTCTTAAGAGCTTCTCTTTCATTGTTCTCTCCCCAGCAGCCAGAAAACACTGTCACTACAGCGAGGTTCCAGCTGACTTGTAATGGGATGACTTGTCACGCTTTATTGAGTCAACTCTCTCTCTCTCTGTTGGATCTTGGAGTCCTGGCTCCTGGGGGATTCAGTCTCTAGGGAAATTGAGTTGTAACCTCTGCATTAACATTCTCTCCTTTTGTACCTGCTGCCCCATTACACAATCATCTCCTTTCCTGCTGTTAGGTAAAGGAGTGCATCGATCCTAGAAACAAGGGTAGTGCAGCTGTTGAAATCATGGCAATACAAAGCTTGCATTTTCCTCTGATGTTGGGCATCACTGTTCTGGGCTCATTCTCCTGAGATGCAGCATCTGCCAGGCAGACGGGTGACAATACCCTGTAAGATACTGGCTGCACCTGCTAATACTGCACAACTGCGGGCCCATGAGCAGAACTGAAAGGAAATGTGGGTTTCAAGTGCATTGAACTGCAGTTGTGGAAGCACTTCAATGTCTGTGTTTTGCTGAAACCAAGTGATTCTTTGCATATAAACTTTAAAACTGATATGAATGCCTTAGAATCAGTGAGAGTTCTTTGGATAGACATTGCATCCAAATACAGCCTAACTGCCAGGCTCTACTCATCTTCCCTGAGTGTGTGTTTCAGCGTGGGTAGCTCACATCTTACCCTGAAAGGAGATTTACAAATCAAGAGAAGATAAGGATAAGGGACAAGGCTGAGTGTATAAGCCTTTTAAGTCCCCTTTGAGTTTTACGGTGACTTTGTGCATGTGTACATGAGTGTGTGTGTGTGTGTGTGTGTAGGCTGAAATACTGATTTGAATGATTCTGTTGAATAGTACTCTGTTAAAATATAGAAAACCCACCCATTTTTTTTACCAGGATTTGGTCCAACCTAAACCTTTTTTGTTAAGTGCCCCACTAACCAGTCGCTTCCTCAAGATAGTCATGTTATAAAACTCTCTTATTTCATTTGTGTTCTGTTACATGACCTTGCTACTATTTGGCATGTTTTGTGGTTTTCCATGGTTAGTTACAGTCAGATGTGATTCTAAATGTTCTTTAAATCAGAGTATGCTTGAAATGCAATGAAAAAGTAACAATGATCATGAAGATACTGTAAGACTAGCGTGTGTTTTCTTGGGAAGAGATTCCAACCTTTAAAGTCAGTGAGGAGAGTTTTCAAGGATTTTCTTATTGCGAGGCATTTTCTAGGGTGTGAGGACATTTCAGAAAGCAAATACATAATTTGGGTCAAGAGAGGTATTGAATATTATTAGATTTATTCTACTGAAAAGTTTTGGGCCAAAATGAGCCTGTAAGCACTAAGCCACTGTGCTTTCTCAGGTAGATTTTTACTCCCAGAGAATAAAACCTTGGCT
The DNA here is from genome assembly GCF_040802235.1 of Manis javanica. Lineage (NCBI taxonomy): Eukaryota > Metazoa > Chordata > Mammalia > Pholidota > Manidae > Manis > Manis javanica. Next base: position 8,489,955 of record NC_133164.1, read on the forward strand.
GGCTATCGGGTGAGTGTCCAGGAGGGGAGGAGTGGGACGCATCCAGATTCCTGACGTCTTCCCTGGACATTTCCCCATGGATCTCTGCCTCAGTGTGATGCCATCCTAAGTAGGGCTGTGACAGTGCAACCCTGAGGGCAAGAGCTGTCCCTGGAGAGAATCAGAATGGCGCTGCAGTGTCTGTCCCTACGCCCGGCTACCCCTCAACCTGGGCCACACTTGTCCACTGGCAGCTCACACAATGCAGCCCTAGAGGAACACAGCAGATGCATGCAAACAAAACATATTTCCAAATATTTCAAGATCTATGCTGGAATCTCTCAAATATCATGAAGGAAATAAATGCATAGTTCCTCAAAATAGCTTAAGGTCTTAATCAAATTTTCTCTCCCATTCACTACCCTCATGCACGGTGGCTGCTCTCTCCTTCCTTCCATTTTTTAATTTTTCTGTGAAATTCCACCAGCACTGAACTTGTCCCTCTTGTTCTTTTCTTTCTTCCTATTTCTTTCCAATCAGTCACAGAGCACAGCAACTAAGGCAGACAAATAAGGACGCTCCTTGGAAAGAAGGAAGAGGCCGAATAAAGCCAATGGAAATCATATCTAGTGGGCAGGAGAGCGGAACGGCTGCAAGCAGCAGCATTTTAGTAAATTGCATTCCATTGTAAATACAAGCTCCCAGTGGGCGGAGTCCTTATGTTGCTGGTTGCTGGGTGTGAAGGGGTGAAGGGAATATGAAGTTGTGGACCAGCAAGCTTTGCACTGATGTTACGAGTTCAAGGTCACTCCCCGCTGACTGTTCATGATTCTGTTTTTAGGAAGCTAATGAACACATTTGTAATTTTAGAAATGTACAGCTAACTATGTTAATTTCATTATTACCCTTTAAAAGTCTCGATGAGCAAGTGAATAGAATCTCATCTTCATTATTCTTTAAATAAATGTTTCATCCCTTTACAAAATGTTTTATTAAATATTCACATGAATGAACTTAGCTATAGATATTTGTTGTGGGCTATATATCTTCTTTTAGCCTTAAGGAAAATTTCTAAAGGTCTTTTGAGACCCATTTATGGACTCAAAAGTTATGCAGTGGTCCAAGATGGAGAGTGCTGATATTGTTATACTTTCTTTTTTTCTGCTGTTTTATGTTTTCATTGTATCTTTATTAGGATTTTAGCCAAAATTCAATGAAGAAAGAAAATACAGGTTTTTCGATCTTTCATCAATATTTGTATTACTAATTTCATAACAAGAGTCCAACAGGCCAACACACTTAGCAAACAATGAACAAATTAGGTGGAAGAACTTTTAATGAAGAGCATGTGGTCTTCATACTAACCCAGATGTGAGTTCTAATCCCAGAGCTAGCTACAAAAACATGCAACAATTACTTAGCATTTCTGAGCCTCAAGTTTCATCAGTGTGCAAGGGTATCTATCTTGCTGTGAGGACTCAGTGATGGTCAATGCTTTGCCAACTGTAAGCCATATCCTGCTCATTCTCATATAGCAAAATTTAAATTTTATTTTTCAACAGAAAATATGCTGTGCTTGGATCTTTTTCACAATCAAGTCCCCATTATAAAAGATGTAAATGAATATATAGAAAGGATGAAAAATAACCAGTTTACATATTCTTTATGGGTGGTTACATAATAGGACAATGCACAAAAGCTGGGTAAGCCATAAATGTAAAGCATTAACATTTTTCCTACTTATGACTTTTATGTAACTATATGGGAGGCATGGAAACCGATTTTATTTTGATTTATGTTATAAAGCTGTTGCCAAACATGCTGTGCTGAAGTCAGGTTTCACACGGAGAGAGTAATGCCTAGTGCATTCTCTATGTAACGTGGAACTTCATTTCCCCCTATAACATGAGAATTACAATGTGGTCCCATTGAAATCCACACCAAGTATTCACTTACAGTATATTTTCAATTGGGAATAACCTCAGGAGCCTGGATAGATATGGAGTCAAAGGCCAGACGGCTGCTGCGGCAGGAGGGCAAGGGGCAGGAGGGCTGGGGGAAATGTTGTATCTGCTTTTGCCATGGTCACCTTCCCTCTAGGCTTCCTCAAAACCCCAGCCCAGGACTCATGCTGACCTGTGACATTGGCAAAACAGGGCTCCACCAGGGACATCAGTGAAGTTAGGTCCCTGAGCTCTCCTTGAAATGAGCTCTTGCAGTTCAAAATTTTGCCAAGTCAAGGGTCAGAAACTGTCTTAAGGACCCTTCCTGGTCTAGAACCACACACTTTCTGTTCATCTTTCCTCCAAATACCTCCATTTCAGCCTCTCTCACTGCCTGGCGACCTTCCCTTGCTCACTGCTTCCCCCTCTGCCCTGGGAGCCCTGTCCTGATTGATTGGTTGCAGCTGTTCCACGTCGATGAGGTTCAGCGCCGTGTGGACACCAGCCCCCTGCTCGCCTCCTCTTTGAAGGCGTGCAGTGCATCCTCCCAGGTTCCTGGGATCCCGAGGCAGACTGATCAGACTTGCACATTAATTTTTACCATCAAGTAGACTTTATTAAGTCAAGACGTATTTTTTTTCTTGGCTTCCAACACATTTTTCTGAAAACAAATTATCCATAGACAGAGATATATTCCTTTTATTAAAATACATTATTTCTTCTTAGGGATTTGGGGGCTCAATAAATAATGTTAGCATGAATGAAAATCTCTTATATAGTTGACCTAGTATTGCTAAAATTGTATTGTGTACTTGACATACAGTGTCCCTTTATCACGTGTTAGCAAGGAGAGTTCATAATGTATTTGCAAACTTGTTTATTGACTCCCACACAAGATCGTAAGTTCTCTGAAGACAAATCATTTCTCTTTTGTTTACTCCTATATTCTTAGCATTTATCATTCAGTCTAACACAATGGAAACTTAATATATGGTAAATAATCTAATGAACTGAATAATACAAAGCCATTTCCCATTATTATTATTAAGTAGTTGTTCAGACTCCCAAAGAAAACATTAGGTCTGTTCTTTTTTTTGGCCATTGTTACATATGGATAAATGTTGGGAGTGGAGAGAAAAAATACTTTTGTTTCATAAATCATACTACTCCAGAGATTTCCATTTATTTTCTCTTATAAAACCTCTAAGTCAATAATATTTCTGCAGCTTTCTACTCTGGGCTAAGTCCCTTAAAATCATAGAATGAAGAGTTACAATGGGCATTTGAGATTATTAATGTTGCTGCAGCTCTGAATTTTTGGAATGACACAATTCATGTCAGTCTACATATACGAGGTTATATGAGTCAATGGCTTCATTTCTGAAATGCATTTATTTTACAATAGATTGTTCATGTGACCTAGTGTAAGATAAAATATTTGTGATGTAACTATTTGATCTGTAGATGGAGTCTTCTGCTTTCTGTGTCGCTTTTCTTCACTTAATTTTTCAAAATAAATATTAAAATACACTTTTTTTAATTTCCAGAAATTCGTAATGATCTTAACATTGGACAAGGAATGAATGTTTTAAATGGACTGAATTTCTCCTATGTCCTGGACCTTTTTGTAACACACAGTAAATGAACTCTGTATATGACAGATCCAAGTGTCTCAGGCATCCACTGAACTCTACAAGACCTCACCATGAATGTCATTTTACCAGTTTATTCCACAAAAGATTGACCATAGCCAGAGGGACTCTATAAGAGGGGTAGTTTGTAGATGTGGGATCTACTTAATGAGGACAAGATGGAGAGTTTTGCATTCTAAGTTATACTATTATAAAAGGAAAGATATCTGATATTATGTATAGCAGCAGTGAATTAACCAAATCAGCCTTTTTAGACATAAGAAAACATCTGTTCTAAGTAGGTCTGGCCACTTGACTTTGAAGAAACACACATGTGTCAGGCAACATGAGAGCCCGATTCTGCCCTCCTCTTTGAAGTGCTTGTTATTTATTTTTGGATAATTTCCCAAGCCAGTGGAGTCACCATGTGTGCTGTGACAATTGCATCACCATTGTTTGTATATAAATCAGGCATGTTTGATTTCCACCCTGATGAGGCGTGGATTCCCGGTGTGCTCAGAGGGTGTGTTTTGCTGAGCCTCCTTTCCAGCTGAGGGTGCCTTCCCCTCTGGGAAAGAAAGTCTCAGAACCTACAGCCAGCCAAGTGGGGGGACTTGTACAGCCCTGGAGCAGCGCGTGGGCTTAACAGTCAGAGAGGATTTTAGGTGAAATTAGATGAAATCTGCTCACACTCTCAGATTTCTCCTCATTCAATCTTCATTTATTCTGAAATCAGAAGGACATCTGTTTATTTAAGACTTTTAAAAAGGGGAAAAAATCCTTTACTGCAAAGACTCTAGGGCCAGAGCAATGGCCAGTTTTCTCATGCTTCCTTCAGTGCAAGAAGCATTTGCTTTTACGTAGTAAGAAGTGGATGGACGCTTGAGGAAAGAAGGGAGGCCAGAGGAGGCATTGGCACGGCTGTCGTTTGAAAGACACACCTTACTTCCCTTCCTCCCTTATCCTTATTTTCTTTTCCGTCCCCTTTTGAGGGTGACTGAATAGTGACAGTTAGAGGGATGGTGCTGTGCCTTGGAGAATAAGTAGGAGAGAAGTTTAGGTGTGCTGGAGGTCAAGTGATACCAAACCAAAACCCAGAGCTTTATTTTCCAAATCAAGGGTGATGAATAATCAAGAGAACCAGAGAATGTAGCTGCTTCTATCTTTCTCTACTGAGAAAAAAAGCACACTTAAGATTGTCACCGTCTCTGGTGACACAAAAAATAGTAACATCAAGAGATATTCATATAGAAATATCTACAGCCTGGCCTGTAATAAATACATGTCCATTTTGAGAGGGACAACCCACTGGCCCAAGGCTAACATATGACACATGTACACACAGGGACACACACCCCTGAATTCCAGCCATATCTGAACTCTTCATTTCTCTGAAAGGCTATAGTTGGTGAATCAGATTATACATCAGACAAAAGATGGGCAGTTTAAGAAATGAGAGAGCCATGTGCTAAAGTTCCTAAATTTCTAATACCAATTTGGCATTTTTCACAGATGAGAAAAATTCACCTGCCATTTTTGATTTTCCTTTTTTTGCAGAAAATGGGAAATATTAGAGGATTCAAGATAGTTATAACCTTAAGAAGATGACACGTATAAAGTCTCATTAGAGTTATCTTTCCTGCTAGCTACTTGGAATTTAACAAACACATGTATCAGACGAAATTTGCTTACATCCTCATTTAATCAACATTTACTGTGGAAGAAGAAGAGTATTTGTAATTTAAAGCTTAAAAAGGAAAAAAAAAAATCCCTGCTGGGCTATGCTAGCTGTAATATATGTATGTCATACTCTTTTATAAGGGTGTGTGTGTGTGTGTATATATTATATATATAAATATGCATACTATATGTATGTCTGTATATGTGTATATTCTCTTCATTTCTCAAGTTCAGTGAATTGTTAATTACAGAGGTACTTGTTACTCTTATTTGAAAGTCTCACTTCTGATCCCATCTTGCCCTAGGAAGTACTGCAGAAATCCGGCCAGCTCCCAACATTAGACGCCCTGAGGGGCTGCTGGCAAATTCATAGACAAAGAAAGTGGACCAGTGGTTTTCAGGGCTGGGAAAAGTGGGGCAGGGGAAGCAACTGCGGATAAGTCTGAGGTTTCTTTTTGTAATGATGCAAATCGTGTAAAATTAGAGGATGGCCATGGTTGCATGACTCTGTGAGCATTCTAAAGGTCACTGAATTGTATTTTTGAGAAGTGAATTTTTTAGTATGTGAATTCTGTCTCAGTAAAACTGTTAAAATTTTATGAAAATAATTTAATTAGAACTCTGCACCCTGTCTAACACTATTATTTTTTATCAAGCAAATCCCATTATTCAAACTTAGCTGGCTGCACAGCTCAGTGAAGGGTGGAACAAATCTGACTTTAAGTTCAAATACTGGTCTGCTTCTTACCAGGTATATAACCTGGAGAAGTAATTCACTGCTCGAATCAAATGAGTTGGGGAAGGCGGATATTAAGATTTAATTAAAATATATGTATATGTATCATCTATCATCTACCTATTTGCAGTTCTTGGCACATGTGGCTAGTAAATTTAAAAAGTAATTGGTTAATTGATGTGATTATTTCAAGTGTTTCTCTAAGAAGTTTTCCCATCTCTGAAATGCCATTCTTGTTTTCTTTAACTGGCAACCGGTTAAGCGCTCCCTGGCGATGTCAATCTCTTGTTTTTGTGCAGATGTGTGCACATGTGCATATTCACAAGTATTTTACTGCATGTGGTGTGCATAGCTTCCCTACTAGACCATGAATTTCTTTAGCTTTGACGCCCTGCCTTGTACTATTTCCTATTCACTAGGAAGCCCAGCACAGGGCTTCACGCTAAATGGTTGTTCTCATCGGTTAACGGATAAGAAATTTGCTTAAAAGGCCAAAATGGGAACAGGTAATTTTACGCATACCTTATGAAAAGTGATATGTAAAGCCCTTGCATGGAAGTCCAAAATTAACATCCAAATCTTTATCCAAAGATTTTCTTTTCTTCTAATTTCAAATGGAACTTAACATAAATTTTATTAGAATACTATTTTACTATGATATACTTCTTAGCAATTTCGTGGCATTTAAAATATGTTCAGTGAAAGACTTCTTTGCCTTTCTTATGGATACTAAACTGAGTAAAGGCAGATTTATTGGCTCTCTCAGACTGTGTCATCCATCTATCTTCTCTGAATTTCTTCCCATTTATTTTTAATTCTCCAGCCATCTTCGTGCCAATTCAGGAAGATTTGGTTCCTCTGAGCAGATGGAGTCAGGGGAAAAAAACCACAAAACAGCAACAAAAGAGAGAGATTGATGTTACCATCTGTTTGGGAGGGTTTAGCTCCCACCCCAGTTTGGTGGCCGCCTTGCTCTTAGGATCTGAAGAGACTGCCTGTATTTGTGGGAATCTTTTTAGAGGCTTATTAGCAAGTCTCTGAGCTGTTCTTGCTTTTACCCCCTCCTCTTGTTTTTATTTAAAGAGATGATTTCTGGCACTAGAAACGTGTGATGTCCATTGCCATTTTTTAGAGGGCCGGGAGAGGCAACCTGCTATGTCTTCCTAAATGATCCAGGGGTTTTCCTTGTCCTTAATACGGGACCCATGGAGAAGGCAGAATTCAGCTGGGGTGTTGCCAAAGTGGAGGGCAAGTTGTGGTTGGTCTATCTCGGGATTCCCTCCCGTGAATCATGAATGGCGTCACTGGTCCCAGGAACTGAAAGATAATTCGGGATGATCTAGTCAATCAGCACTCATTTTGCAGGCAAGCAGTCAGCGATTTAGGAAGAGTGGCTGCTCAACATCTAACAGAAGAGGAAAAGCCAATGCAGAAGTCAGAGCTTCCGGCTCCTCCCTTTGGGGAATCTAAGGGAAGAGCTGCCTCGTGTATTGGATGAGTGCCCTAGACTCTGAGGATGGTGGGCTCAGGGGAACAGTGTGGCATGTCTGGCAGTCTGAAATGTCTCATCTCGGATTCTTAACCAAGATAATGTTTCAGTAAATATCTTTAAATTTAGTTCATCAACAGTTTCCCCTGCTTGGTCCAGAGCACACCAGTGTTCCACCTCTCCTGTTGCTTGCCCCTCCCTTAGCTGCGGGATATCTGGCATCTCCTCTCTGTGCCCCAGGACTGCTGCTGAGTGAGACACAGCAGAGAGCTACTCACAAAAGGATGAGGTTTAGAAAAGCCGAGCCCCTCTCCGTTCTCTCAAGAGGCTCATCTCTCTTCATCACGTTTTCTCAGAATTAGGAGATGCATTGACATCCTACTTGAACTCCTTACCACTTTTCAAACCTTCTGTTTTTTCAGGAATGTTGACTTTAAGTGTATCATCATTATACACTGTCCGTTTTCTACTCTTCAGTTATCCAGCAGTTTGGCACCAGACTCTCAGTCTTCTTAATTCCAAATTCTGCTTTTTCTTTAATGATATACAGCCCATTCTACCCTTGGCTTTAAGTCCATCCACTCTTCACCTCCAATATCTCTTTCCACTCCACATAAGCTGCAACCACTCAGTGGTCATACCTGAGGCACTGTGACCATTAAAATCTATCCACTTCCAGAACCACTAATTCAGTACTGTGAGTTCCGGCCACTAATGCTCTCCTTCTAGCTTTGTTTATCGTCTCCCACCAGGACCGTTCTTCAGCCTTGTGTGAACCCCCATGTTACCGACACCTTGCTTTCTCATTCTCCTCCTGTCTTCCATCCCTATAATTCTTATGCCAGTGCCTCAGTTCTTGTAAGGCAATGTGCCAGCCGTGGAGTGTTCCTATTGTCCATCTCCAGCGTTCCCGCACTCTGGCTGCTAAATGTTACCAGAGAAAGTCACTAACACTGGGACAATGTGGATTCACTATGACCGGCCTCAACTGCGCCCTCCCTGCTGCCTAAAATCCTGCTCTGTTTCTCTAGCCATCTTACTCTTCTGCTTTCAAATATGTGACTTTTCTACCATTCTCTGTCATGCTCTCCTTCTTCTCAGGAAAAACTTAAAAAAATAAATGCCTTCAACTTTCCATTACTGAATCTACAAGCTCTACCTGCCCCCATTTTTGTGTCCTTTCCTCCAGTAACACCATTCCCCCCTTCTTTCCTCTGGATTCCATCTCTTTCTCAAAAAAATGTATACTATCATGCTTATTCTATTCATTATCAGCAACCTCATGATCATTAGATGACACTTTCTATAAATTAATGAGATGATTAAGTATGTGTGTTTTCCCTAAATATTTTTATATAATGAAGTCTTTCATGCTTTTATTTGTTTTCCTGTAGACAAGTACGTGACAAAGTAAAATTATTCTTTCTATTTGAACTAAATACCATCTCTAACTGAAGATATTTCCAATTTTTACACCTGTTCTAAATTGAGATGACCCTCCTTCTAGGAAAGAGTACAAATCCAATTCTTATCCCTTTATAACAGAAGGACAATTCTGTGTCTCCCAGCTCTGTCATTTAAAGTATTCAGTTCTTACATAAACAACCCAAAGAGCATATCTGCAGTGAAAGTACAACATAGAGAAAATTTAATTATGAATGTCTCAGGATTCAGCACCTGCCAAAGCTTGCTTAAAACATCTCATTTTTTGAGAAGACTAGCTAATCAGTATGCTATAAAAGTAGAAAGACTGTTACCTTTAGAATTGGAGACCTGAATTTGCATACCTGCTTCATTACTTACTACTTCTGAGAATTTAAGCAAATTGTAACTTCTCCAAGAGAGAGGCGGGGCCATCAGAGAAAAATGGAATATTTATCTGTCACAAGGATCAGGGAAGACAGGCTCAAAGTTAGTACAAAAGGCTATGGAATGGAACCCAGTTTCCTGGAGTTTAACCAGCAGAGGAAGACGGGGAGGTGGTCATGCCTGGAAGGAAGGTCAGCCAAACTAGACTCGTCAGGTTCATAAAGCAGCAGAAATGATTCATGAGTCCTACTGGTGATAGGGCGAGAGTTACTGATGTCCTCTTCTGAGAAGGCTCGGCAGCTTCTAATTACTTGGACATCAAGACAAAAACCTGGAAGGAATTAGGGTGTGAGGAGAGAATTTGACCAACTAATCATACTCAAAATGGTCATAGCTGCATCGTCATGTTGGCTCAGGCCAAAGCTAAGCTTCGTGTCATAATGCCTTGCAAAATGTTCACTGAGTCAGAATCTCGTGTTATTCTCTTACCATCTTGAGTTTATAGAGGATTGGTGCAGAGGAAATAGTTTGAATGTGGTAAATTATAAGGATACATATCCTCTACTTTGAGCATACAATTCATTGTGGTTATTTGTGAAATGTACACATTCAAGCCCCAAATTTAGAGCTTCTGAGTCAGCAGATCTGGAGTATGACCTGGGAGTCGGTAATTCCCTAAGTTCCGAAATGGATTCAGACTTCCCACATTTAAAAAGAGCTTCTGTATTTGAAAATATTATTCACTATGTTATCTGGTTCCAAAGCCTGAGCAATACAGGTCATGTTCTATGTAGGCCTGCGGGTCTGTAAAGATTTTGTTCCAACAGAAACTCCTAGAAAAAATCAGCTGTAACAATGAACTGATCTCAGCTCTCTCACCTTGCTCCCTGTTTCTCTGGTTCACCTCATTCACTTTGTTAATTTGAAAATATTTGGTTTGCATTTTGTTTAAAACACCAAAGCCTTTTCAAATTATCCTAACCACAGGTTATTAAAAATTTCTTAGCACATATAGTTTTACACATATTATGTGGAAAGAGAGAATATACAGTTTTCCTTAACTTTCCAAGATCTCAATTTTCTCAACTGTAAAATGGGAACCATATAGCTTAAAATTGAACTGCGTCATAGGGTTATTTTTATGATTAAATAAATTAATTCACTTAAAATATTTAAAATGATGCTTTGACTTTATTGGCCACTCGAATGCTCGTTGTTATTCACGACAATAATGAATTTCATTTTTTTTTGAGAAAAGATGCTGTTTATGCCAAAATCCATATAACCTTCTTCCAAAGAGAGCTTGGAATGAGGGACTAATAGTTCTATTTTCTTACACCTCAGTTTTGAGGATTACTGAGGTATCATGTTTGAGAGACTTTCTATTTGTTTTCATGATTTTTTTTGAAAATGTAGTATACTGCCTGTTGAGACTTCTATTGAATCTGAAAACTAAACTTGAACCAAGACTATTTTCAGAGTCTATAGGGAAATGCAAATCGTTTTTTAGTCAAATTTGTTTCCATTCAGAAAAAAGCATGCATTGAGATTTTAATTTTACTAAGAGTATTGCTTCATGTTCTTTGGAAAATAGCACAGAAGTAGGTGGTGGTGGTCCTATCACACCATCCTCTAGACCCTGACCCCACAAGCAGTTTACAATCTGGACACTTATTACCTCCATGTTTGATGTGCACAAAGACATCTGTGATCAGTCAGTCCACATACCATATCCAGGGACAAAACTCTTAGAAATAGCCTTAGAAAATAAAATAATATATTTTAAAGGTCTTCCGTGCATAAGCACAATGACAGAGAGGACCAATTAATGTATGACTGGTAGTATAGATTTTTATTACTAGTTTTAAAAGTAATTGCTTTTTGAACTGATTCTTCAAGTATCCAAGTGTTTGTAATTATTGGGCCTTTGATGATGTCATGTAAGTTAATGGGTTAAAAAATAGTTTTATAGTGATATTAAAGAAGAAATTTTTATGATTTAATAAAAGTTGGTCACAGGGATGGAAGTGCAACATGGAGAATGTAGCCAATGGTTCTGTAACATCTTTCTATGTTGGCAGAAAGTAACTGCACTAGTTGGTGTGAGGATTTAATAATGTAACTATTGAACCACTGTGTTGTATACTTGAAACCAATATAATACTGTATGTCAACTACACTATAATAAAAAAAAAGAAATGATCAACTCTCATGGACTGAGAAAAGAGGTGAAGAATATAACTCTTGGTTTAATTAAATATCAATCACTCTTTGATGATTAGTCCCTCTGCATATTTCATCATTTTTGTTTGCTTTAGTTGACCTGGGATCCAATTCAATGCAGTTGCCATAATAGATACAATATGGACATAATCTTTGTGATTTCTTGGCTAGTTTTCATACTTAGTTACTCATACATAACTCTGCCTCAGAATATTCATTGCTAATGAAGAGACACAGTTCTCGGAGGGACCATGGTGTCACGTTTAGGAAGTTCTGTGCACCACGTCTGTCTCTCTGATCTTGCCTCCCTCCCTCCCTTTCTTAGCCCCTCCTCCTTCCCCTCCCCCTCCTCTCTTCTCTCTGAATCACAATGCATATTAACATATTAAATAATTTGAAAACTCCTGCAGTGTTTGGAAGTTGACTTATTTTTGTTTAAAGTGTTATCTCTCTTTTGTATACATTATAGATTTTTGTGTTCCTATATTTTCTCCTTAATCCATGATTTATTTAGAGTTTATTACCTGGAATAGAGAGTGTAACCATATTTACAACTTCTGATCCTAATTGCTAGTCTAGTAAAATAACTATATTAGAGAGATTAGCTACATTCCCAACTCCTCTGTTAGGGCTGGTATTACGTATGTTGGTGAGAATGCTGAAGACGTGATAGGAAACCAGCTTAATACTTACAATAATGTTTTGTATTTTTATTGTGCATTATGGTTTTCAAAGTGCATTGAATATATTGTTTCACTTTGTTCTCTGAACATCTATGACATCATGATCTTCACTCTGTGGACCATAATCCTTATGCTCAGAGGAGGCGGCATTAGCAGGGGCACTCGGCTCCTGAGTACTTGTACTGGAACCTTCTCAGCCCAGAGATTCTCATGCCATCGTTTACAAAGACCACGTCTTGCCACTGAATTCTACAGCTCCTCTTTTTCCTGGCAGCTTACAGTGTTAAAACGACTCTCTTCTGGGACTTTCAAACTTTTTACATGCACTATTGGGATTGTGTCTGGTTCTGATCCATCTATACAGAACTAAGATTTCACTAAACACTATAGAGCTGTTAAATTGATGAAAAGAAATATTTCACTTAAAAAATTAACTTTAAGTCTCTTTTTACATGTTACCTGTATTAGTCAACCAAAAAAACAAAATTGTCAGAGAAGAGATAAGGAGAGAATTTTGAGATCAACGCTGTACACTTAATGTTCGCTATGGACTTGCTTTCCTATGTCCACTCCAACGGTCAGGCAGTATGCGTAGTGGTTCAAAGCTCAAGCTCTGGAGACTGAGGCTGCTGGGGTTCAAATATGGGCTCCCCGATCTAGCTCTATGACCTTACATGCATTTATTAGCCACTCTGTGCCATACTTTCTTCACACAATGAACTTTTATAGGTGATTAATATAATTGTTGTGAAGATTAAATTCATCTGTACATTAAAAGCAGCTGACATATAGAAAGCATTCAGTAACTCCTAGCTATTGATCTTCCTTTATGCCCCTTTCGTTGGGGCACGTCTTCTGTAAACCCGATTAAGCTATTAGATTCTAAGCCAGTCTCGTCACGTCTCGACCTGATACAGTTGTCCTAAGGATCAAAAATCATGGCGTAGATGACAGTGTTCGATATTTGTTTTGCAGGGGCTATGAAACAAAGAGATGTCAAAAGTAAATCCTTCTCGGGAACGTGTGTTTCTGCAGGGAGATTAGGAGGAAAGGCCGCTGAGTCTAAGAAACAGCTTCTTGTATTTAAGTTGTCGAGTTGCATGGTCGATGGATTCTGAATTTTAAAAACTGCACAATTCCTTTGGGTTTAAGAAACCCTTTACTTATAAATTCATGTTTCAGTAGACAATTTCAAGCAGCTCTCTGTTAGGACAGCAGATAGTTTGTGAGCATCTCAAAATTTGTGACAGAAACGTAAAATACCACTTGAGAATGTTTTCTTCCAAGAAAATGATCCTTAGAAAAACTAATATGTGCAGTCAGTAATATTTCTCAAAATTTCTGTGTTTTGACATCTGTTCCAATGATTTTCTCAGAAAACCTTAGGAATAGTTAATTTTTAAGGATTAAAGTTTAGCACACCTAGTGGGAAATTGTAGATAAGAAGGTTAATAGAGCCTTTGAGAAAAGCCAAGTGTTTTTTAAGAGGAGCGTATGGGGGAGGCAGATCCCCTGCCGGATCCCCACCCGGGGCTTTGGGTACTGAGACCGGGAGGCAAGGAGGAGGCGTCGCAGGGAGCGTCTCCCGCCCCCCCAAACCCTGGCCTCAGAGTGGTGCCCCTTCTTTCGCTTACCCTCTTAGCTTTGTTGAGTCCTGAGAACTCAGGCTGTTATGTTACCACACGGTTTTATTTTCCATCAATTTAACTCTTTTAATTGTATTCGTTCTGAAGGCAATTTTATTTCACTATAAACATCAATCAAACATCAATCCACAGAGCACACCCTGGTAGGTCTTGCCTGTTACCAGCTGCTTTGTATTTGTCCTGTCAGTGGCAGCCAGGCCTCGGCAGATCACCAGCTTGGGCAGGAGAGTGCGTGTGAACAATCTAGAGAAAAGTACCCCGGAAGCCCAGAGATTTAAAAAAAAAAAGCACTTCAACTATTATGAGAGTAACTGTCTCCCTAGCATCAAAGACCTCAGTTTCTCTTTCCAAACCCCAGCACACAGAGTGAGAAATACTATAATCAGAGAAAATTGTGATTTTTATAATATTCATGGCACCAGGCAGCTGAGGCCATGGTCTTTCCTTTGTCCCCATCCTTCCCTCTTGTCTGTTTCCACAGGATATTGTTCGGTCACTAGAGAGGCCGGGGAGTTAATTGAACTCAAGGGTGAGGGACTGCTCAAGGCTTAATGTGACATCTCTCCTAGTGCCAGTGCTGAGGAAAAATTTTCCTCTACCCTTCCAAGTTCTTCTGGCAGATATAAAGATTAAATTGACATGAGACAGATTAACAGAAGAAAATCAGATTTAATTATGTATGCACGGGGAATCCACATAAATGCGAGAGATTCTAAAGATAGGCAGAATGAGATCTATATGTCCTTCTGGACTAAGGAGAAGGGGTAAGGGTCTGGGGCTTCAAAGGGAAGGAAGACAGTTCACAGGAAGAATGAAGAGTTAATGTCTGGTGAATAAATGTTTTCTGGACTATACAGAAACCATGGTACACAGGAATTTGAACAGACTTTGCTAAGTTCCTCCCTGTCTGCTGCCCCTGGTTCATATCACACATAGTTATTTATGGTGATAGTAGGTTCCTTATCTCAATTCTTATAGGCAGTTGAGGCACAGGCATAAAGAAAAACTTGATTCTTCTGTTTCCTAAAAATAATTAGTCTAAAATAATCCATATGCCAAGGAGACATATTTTGGGGTGACAAATTTTGCTCCCCTATGACAGCATAAGGAATCATGACTATTTTATGCCTATTCCTAGTTAGATCTCCAAGCTAAAGCTAGAAAAATCTCAACAAGCAGTACTTATTTTTGGTGGCAAGAAAGAAAAAAAAGTACGTATGTTGCCATGAATTATCATTCATGAGCAAAGTTGTAAGTGACAGCTAAAGATGGATGGTTCGCTCCATGCATTTTTTAATGAGGCAGTTCTCCACTTAACTCAGGTGCAGGAAAAGCATTTTCTTGGCGGATGGATGAACCGGAAATGGGAACTTATGGAGTCAGTGTGCCTAGTCACATCACCAGAGAGAATGCTCTGTGAACTGGGCGGCCAAAGACTTTGCACGTCTATGATCTTTCCAGAAACTCTGTTCTATGGATTGCCACCATGTGGATGGCAAAACATTTTTTGAAAGGCATTCTGAAATAGTCCTGACCATGTTTATTTGCCCTGCTCTTGAAGCTCTGTGGCTCAGCTAAATACTCCTGTACCTTAAGGAAACTACACCTACGTCTTGTCTTTTGCCTGGATGTTAAGAAGCTCAGATGAGGGCAGAAGTGTACATTGTAGTGAAGGTTTTTTAATGGGTTAGGTGAATTTTATTGGAAACTCCTTGAGAGAAAGATCAAGGTATGTCATCACAGTTTTTCTCTCTATGGTATTTAGGAGCATATAATAAATGATTAAGCAATTAATAACATGTTTCTATAATAATGCCATTCTAAATGATTCCCAAATGAATGCACTATAACAAAGAAAATGTCTTTGAGTTTTTAAACCATGTTCCCATGGAGATGGGACTCTCAGCTTCTTGTAAAGGGCACATCACTAAAATAATACACTAGAATGAAGAGGGGCATTATTAAAAATAGAAAACCTTGTCTAAGTATATTCACTTCTTAAATTTAGCATATTCTGAGTTATATATGCAATGTTAAGAGAACAAAACCAACCCACTTTGATTCTTTTTTAAGTGTGTTTTTCTCCACATTCTCTTTCCTTTCATCCCTGCCCACAGATGACCAGGTGGTTGTCACTCCGATGTCACTCCATTATTTCCTACCTTTTATCATTCTACCCTGAGTTGGGTGCATTTTCCATAACACAGTAATTCTGCAAAGGGAACCTTGTTATTACCATCTCTATTTCCTGGGAGAGAAAGCTGAAATTGAGAGAAGTTACCATATGAAGTATTATGATTGGTAGGTGGTAAAACCAAGTTTTGGACTTAGGTCTCGTTGATTTTAAATCCTAGCTTTTTCCAGATGCTGAGCTATGATCCCCTTCTAAGAAGCTCTTTCTTCTCTGGCAACATAAGAAGTGTTTAATAAATGCTTATTGTGTAAATAATTGAATGCATGAAACTCTGCCTTTGTAAAGGATAAACACTTCCCTTTTCTTCTCTGTGTTTACACCTGAGAACAGGGAGCGGATTCTGGGCAGAACACTTGCTGCTGAGACCCAGTTGTGTTACCTCTGTGGAGTACGCACGTCTCTGCACTCTGAAAAGTGGACTGAGCCAGGCTCAAGTTGTCCTCAGGACCCCTTCCCTGTGTAGGAATGGCGTCTACCTTTATTGCCATCTGCTGCCATTTTAACTGTTTGGTTTAATGGCTTCACATCAATTTTATTTTCTGTTTCAAACCTGTTATATAATATAAATTCGCTGTGAGAGAATGTTCTGTTTCTAAACTGAAAGTGAGGAGCTGTGCTATTTCCACCATGTACTTAGTACAAAGAGATGGTTCATTTAAAGTGTGAAAGTAGCTAAATAGGGCCCTGAGGTAGCAGCCATACCGTCTTCCCTTCTCTAGTCGATTGCTGCTTCAGTTCAGAATGACATGTCTCTTTCCCCATTTCAGTCTGGGTATATTTTTTCATCATTCAAACTTCAAAACCTTTTGGTTTGTGACACTTTGTAGTCAACTTTGGCTGCATTTCTATAATGAATTTGAAGGGATCAAGTTTCTTTCTGTCATCTTTGTCTGGCTTTGGAAAACTTGATTCTAAGCTTTATCTTACTGTAGTGTATTATAGTGAAGGAGAAGAGAAGAGAGGGTACCTATTTTTTGTTGTTGTTGTTATTTCCTTTTGGAATCTGGTAATCAACCTATAATCAATCACACAATTATAAACAAGTTCACTCTTTTATTAAAATTATTAATCTTTCAGAATTTTAAAGCAAGACATAGCTAGTTTTTCAAGCTCATATCCTTATGGTAGATATGTATATTGGTAGAGAATTTTTGAAGAACAATTTTGAAATCTCTATAAAAAAATGTATAAAAGAACCTCTATTTGGACCCAAATTTTCTATATCTAAAATTGTATCCTAAAGAAATAATTTGGAACATGTATACAGATATAACTACAAATATGTTTATTGCAAAGCAGAGTGAAACCACAAACTCTTGAATATTAAATTCATAAAGAACAAATTTCACCTAATTGATGAAAGGAAATTGGTTAGAAAATTTACCAATAGAATACTTTTTAGCCAACAAAAGTGAGTTGTAACTATGTGCCATATGTCTCTCTAATCTGTTCACATGGGAAGATGCTTATAATATATAATTAAATTAAAAGGAGGCACACAATATGATGGTTTGTATAATCTATACAGTCTCAAATATACATGAAGGGCATGAAACAATATACAATAAGATCTTAAAAATGTTATACATATGTAACTATGGGCTTTTCCCTTAATCTATTCTTTCCATTTTTATTTCAAAGAACACATATGGCTTTTGTATTAAGGGAGAACATTTTTCATAATTCCCTCCTCACGACCAACAAATGTTCAAATTAGCCTAAATTTTCAATTGGATTCCTGCAAATCAGGATGGATATATTTGATTATCACTGATGATATAATATAGACACAGAGGATTTTCCAGCAAACAGGGAAGATAAAAGTCATTTATTCCTAACAGCTAGAGCTGCTATATGCACGCAAGTGGTTAAGGATAGATTAATAAATCATTAAAGAAAAAAATATATAGACAGAGAATTTGTGAAGTTAGACCCTAGAGCATAGATAATAAACAGATGACTTTCAGCCTTTTCCACCCAATAATCAATTGGATTGTGACTGCCTGTGAGTTGCCCGGGTCTTAAGTCTCCCTATTGAAAATGTATTTGGTTTATATTAAATAGGTTAGTTCCCATAACAAGGCCAAAATAACATCTGTTCACAGTCTACAAAACACTGACATTCAATTCCACACACATAGTTTCTTTGTTCAACAGAGCAGGCAAATCATCACATGGAAATGTACCGGTCATCTTGCTGTCGTCCTAGTGTGCGACCTAAAGGCAGTGGGACATGGACACAATTAAACACCAGCATCGTGGCACTTGCCCAGTGCAGGATGTCAGGATTTTCTAGCGCCTGACCTGTAAAATGCACAGTTTCACGGCGAGACTTACGTAACCCCAAATACAAAAATGCCTTTCGGTACTGAGGTCTGTTCATCAGATGGACACTCAGCAGATATGATTTTAATACTGATGGAGTTATTTGGAGAGGCCTTCCCTCATTTGGGAAATAATCAGAAATTCAGTAACCATGGGCAGTGGAGAATGGATCAATGCATGTTCAAAGCCGATAGATCAGAAGACCATTCCATAGCTTTCCAGAAGGAAAGATTTGCCCCCAAGTCCCCCACAGCTGATGCGCATGCAGCATACACACTCCAATTAGATGGCCATTGATAATATGGTTTCTTATAATTTTCTCTTGGTCATATAAGTGTTGTCTAATTAGATGGAACTGGAAGATATCTAAACTTATAGAAAATTGATTTTCTTTGTTTTTGTGTAATTTCTACATAAACTATGAGTACAGAGCAGTGAGATAAGATGGCTCACTGTGACCTGTCAGCTGATGTCTTTGTAACTTGATCCCCAGTGGGATCTAAGGCTCATCATTTTATACCCTGATTCCCCGATTTCTATATTCTTCCTCTGCTCCAGTTTATTCTATCAAGTAATGAGATGTCTTGGAAGCACAGTAGGACCTCATTACAGCTTTCTCATTATTGCCTTAACTCAGATACCTCACTAGGAGGCTTGTGCCCTTGGACTGTAACAATACGGAGCGACAGACCAATAACCGCCCGTCATTAGGATGGAAAGATTCACAAAATCATAGGCATCTTCACAAGTCTCCCCTCTTCAGAATCGGGCTCTCACAGAGATGAGCTCTTTGGCATTCACTGCAGCACAGTTTGAGTGATAGGAAGAGTTTGATTAACCCTGTTTGGAAGATAAAGAAAGAGAGTCACCGAGTCGTTGAATGTCCCTATCTGCAGGATAGTGTCAGAGCAGTGACGGGCTCCCCTCCCTGAATCCAGGCCTGGTAGGTGCCTGTGTTCACTCACTAGAAGTTCAGAAACATGCCCTTAGTCCTGCAGTTTGCCCGCCGTCATTTTCATCCAATTTCTCACATCTATGTTATATTATGAACGCATTCATGGCTCTTTATTAGACACATGTGCCTGGAAGTGAAACTTGTTAGTCAGGCCTCAGACTTAGCTGAGCACATACACTAGTCTGTGTGCCTTGTATCTCAGACTGTGAATCAGGGGCAATAAAACCTGAGGTCATCATTACCCACGAGAACCTTAAAGGGCTGTGCTAACGCAAATATGCCCTGGGTATTATACTTAAAAACTTTTAGTTTGAGAGCCACAGAATACTAGTACTCTAGGAAAGTAATTTCTTTTTGACCTAATTGTATGATCCACCTCTCAGAAGTTAAGATTTTGTGACTTGTGTTTCAGACCTTGGTATTTTCCAAGGCTTTTGGTTGTTCATTTGGATTTATTTCAGCTATTAAAAGCCTCTGTATTGCAAGATTCAGTTTAGCAATTTTTGGTTTGTTTGTTTCTACGTTTAGGTAGAATACAGGGGAACCAACTTTGAGAACTTCTATTCAATTTCTATAACTTGTGGTATTTGTAAAATCAGCTTTTTTTCAGAGCTTCACTGCACAATTTAGCAGATTGGAAATAGGTGGACTCACAAGGTGAAGTTTTGAAACCTTTCTGTAAATCTTAACGTACTGAAAATTAAAAGTTATTTCAAAATAATAGTCTACCATATGGTTAACTGCTGCCCTGCCCTGAGCTTCTCCCACACCTACTGTTTATACAATTGATTTAACAATTAGTAGAACCACCTTCTGTTAACCTTCCTCAGCTGTCTAATGTCCTATCTCCTTAAAATTGCATATGAATATACAGATGTCCCCTGCTTTTCAAAGTTCCATGGTGCACCTCTTCGCTTTTACAAGACCTACCTGTTTTTGCTAACTGAAACAAATCCCAAGCAGATTTTCAGTCTTTCAAAAAGAAAAGGTGAAAGTTGAAAACAGCGTTCAGCATTGATTTTGCATTCAGTAAAAGCCTTAGGGAGGCAGCACACCCCGAGCAGCTAGAGGGGCCCTGCGGAGCTCCCCCACTGGGACGCACATAGCCTCTCAGCACCTCAGTAACAGGCCGCAGAGCTTTCAATGGCCTGTGCGCCTGTGTGCTTTAGCTCTATTTATTCTTGCTTCCGTTAGCAAGATGAGCCCTGAGGTATCAGAAATGCCTAAGAGAAGTGAATTTTTTCAGGCTGGGAACACTCAAAAAATCTTCCATATAAATTAATGGTGATTGCTTTTTTGCTTCATGTCATTTCAGTCTATGAAAGGCTTCCCTGAAACCCTCTACTTTCGGATAGTGGGGAAAACTTGTATTTCAATTCCCCAATAAGATTTTTTAAATTAACTTGATTCTGGAATAACTTGAGCTTTGCACAAAAGTTGCAAAGATGGTATAGAGTTCACGTGTATGCTTTCCTGATGGCTAGCATTTTCCCCATAAGACTTGAAACTTCTATTGACAGAGAATTGTGTCCCATTTGTTTCTAAAGCCCATAATAACACTAAGAGTTTGTCTTCTACCTTGCATTTACTCATTGGGCTTCAATAAGTTGAGGGTAAATGCATCATTGGAGCAGCACATTTAGCTGATTTATATTTTATAGGTGAATAAAAGTGGCTGTTGTAATTATTACAGGTATAGTACAAACATTAATTTCAAGTTCAGGAGCAAGCTATTTATTTGAAATGTCTTTATGTCTTCCTAGGTGATTATAATGGTGGCTTTAGTTATGCAAAGATTTTACCTAAAACTCTGAGAGAGATTATAAGAGTTGGTCCCTTTCTCCATATTGATTACAAGTTATAACAATTTGTCAGGAAACATTGACATTTATTTCATATATTATACCTGAATAATGTATTTTACAAGCTAGTTTTCCATGGGTAACTCACATCATCAGACTTTTTAAAGCTTGGTTAGTAATGAGAAGCTGTTGAAAAGGTGTGCCACCCAATGTCCCTTGCCAGCTGGCTTTGGAACTCCTAGGGGTTGTCTTTGTAAATGTCATCTTTACCCAAGTCAGCTAGATAGGGGATGTGCTGATAAGCATTGCCCTTCAAAAAACCAATCAGAAAAACACACAGCACATTGGAAAGAAACAGTGGACTGATACTGTCCCTACTATGTACAAAGAAAAAGATGAAAAGCAAAAAAATCTTGAAGTTGAAGCCACATTAAGATATTTTTGCATGACACTGGCATTGAACGGAGAAAGCTCTGCACAACTTTAAAAGCTATTAATTGCATAGAGAATATGGTCACTGAAAAGCAAAATGTCTATTTCTTGGGCTTATGCATTTGATTGTATATCTATGTGAGGATTTTTATAACAGAGTCACTGAATAGTATAAGAGGTAGAAAGAAGTCCTCTGTGGAAAAGAGAGAATAAAGCAAAAGTTGCACAGTCTGTATTACATTTTGGATTGCTTCCTCAGAATAAATCCCAGGAATAAATTAAATCAAATGCCTTAAAGCCAAAACGTCACTCACTGCCTGGTGTTCTAATGTGGTATCTTCTTTGGAAAGGAACTGATGCCTCTGCATAAATGCTTGTTTCTCCAAAGGCAGACCAGCCAGGATGGTTACTGAGGGATGATATGACTCAGGTCTGAGGTGATCGGGTTAATCAATGCAGGGAGGGCCGTTGATTCTGGGTAGGTAGAGACCGTCACTGAACTTGACTCTCAGATGGATATTAGGGGTTCACATTGGCTGATGGGTCATGCTTGCAAAAGGAGATTCTAGGCCCAACTTCTGCTCAAGCTTGGACTTAGTCTGTACACGGCAAACCTGACATGTTCACATCTGATCTGATAAAACAACTGGTTTCTGTGCCTGCATGGAACTGAGTAAACATAACATTCTGAAGTGACTCATCTCTTTTCTCTCCCCAAACATAAACCGGACTGATAGGAAATATCTGCAATAATTTAGTCCCTTTTCAAATATAAGCCTATTAGAAATTCCTTTCCCTTCTACTGAAGGCACTGGGTGCTTTATCTGCCAACTTGATGAGCAAATATGGTATATATTTACTTTTGCTGCAATAATGTGCCAGTCAAAGCAGAAGCAAGGGCTGCAAACTCCCTGGTGAAATCTGGAACTCAACTGAGCTTGACTCAGCTTGGCAGGTTGTCTGCAAGTGGGGGTAACAGTGAGTTACCTCCCTGGAGATGGAATGAGAAACCAGAGGGGCCGGATTTGGAACAATAAAAGCACCAGACACGGAGTTGGAAGGCTGAGCTCTGTTCGCCACTTGATCCCTAACTGGGTAGTGACTTTAGTTTCCCTGTTGAGTTTAATGTCTATTTTGACTCTACACACAAGCATTGGGAACATTTAACAAACCCATTGATCCCAGATCAATGCCATTTTTGAAACCAGAGGAAAGCCGGCATAGGAAAGGCAGACATGGCTCCTTCCCTTTTTGGACTGGAGTGTTTTCTATGTCATTGTCCCCATGCCCACATGAGCAGAAGAAAGCCAACTTCTGCAACAAAAACCAGCCACATGATTAAGACATCTTTGATGTAACTAAGCTTACACTGTGGTTCTTGTTCTGATTCTCATGGGAGTGGAACACACCTGTGTGCCTAGAATGGTACCACATGTGTGGGTCATTTGCTGCTTAGCCTGGCAGAGCTTAGAGTAACAGTGCGTGACAACTGCCACTACCCACAGTCTCATCTCTTTACTCCGGTACAAATACGGTCATTTTTTCCTGGGTGCCCAGGTGTGAGAGTATTGAAAAGCACCACGAAAGTAGATTATAAGCTCTTTGAGGGCAGGGTCAATGGCCATCTACTTTACCATGGCCCCTGAACCAGGTACAGCGTCTGACAGATACATAACAGACAAATACTGAATGAATGAAAACAAATTGGTCTTCGTAGAGGGACCGAGTCTTTTCTGGTAGACAGCACTACTAAGCTATTTCATAGGCCATGAGTGGGAAACCAGCAGGTTGAAGAAACAATAGCTAATGACAATAGAGTTTAACTTCTAGTCTGATATTTTGGAAGAGGTACTCCATGGGAAAAGTGACTTTAATTCATGAATATAAATGAATTTACAGTTTTAATCTACTTGTATGTAAACAATGGCCAAGAACTACTGTTACTGAGAGGCCACTACAGAGTAATGGTTAAAATCACAAGCTTTGAAGCCGGTGGAAAACCTCCTGGCTTGCGTGTTACCGGCACTGTGACTCTGAATGAGTTATTTAGACTTTCTCGTTTGATTTTTACAAATGAAAATACAAGTAGCAACTCCTCATCATCTCCCTCACCACCTTGACTGAGAATTAAATTATTCAATGTATGTAAAGTGTTGAAAACAACACCTGACACATAGGGAGCATTCATCAAATGTTGGCATGATTATTGTCGTGGTGTTGAGGCTGCCTTTAGCAGACCTATGACCCGG
The DNA here is from genome assembly GCF_040802235.1 of Manis javanica. Taxonomy (NCBI): domain Eukaryota; kingdom Metazoa; phylum Chordata; class Mammalia; order Pholidota; family Manidae; genus Manis; species Manis javanica. The sequence goes on from NC_133164.1 coordinate 8,513,731, forward strand.
TGTTTTCTGTGGGAACTTAGGTATTTGTATAATCATCCAATGAGCAATCTTTTTAAAAAAATTTTTTTATTAAGGAATGATTGATGTACATTCTTATGAAGGTTTCACATGAAAAAACAATATGGTTACTACATTTACCCATATTATCATGTCCCCCGCCCCATACCCCAATGCGGTCACTGTCCAGCAGTGCAGCAAGATGCCACAGATCCACTATGTCCCTTCTCTGTGCTACATACACTGTTCTCCCCGTGATCCCCCATAGCACGTGTACTAAACAATAATACTCCTCGATCCCCTTCTCCCTCCCTCCCCACCCGCCCTCCCCCACCCCTCCCCTTTGGTAACCACTAGTTCATTCTTGGAGTTTGTGGATCTGCTGCCATTTTGTTCCTTCAGTTTTGCTTCACTGTTATACTCCACAAATGAGGGAAATTCCAATGAGTAATCTTTGCATGCATGTCTTAAAGACTCACCCTACATGCACCAAGTCATAGTATCAGTACAAGAGAAAAAAAATCTATCTGCCACATAAATTACTGAATTGTTTTAAATTCTGTTTCTTTAAAAAGCATCTCAAACTTACTAGGAAAGAACAAATACTTTGACTCTCTTCCATAATTAGCCATTCTTTCATTGTCAGTGGATCTGTGGCATCTTGCTGCACTGATGGACAGTGACTGCATTGGGGTATGGGTGGGGACTTGATAATATGGGTAAATGTTAGATGGGTTAGATACAAAAGGTGAAAAAGGGGGAAAGGCACAAATAGAAGAAAGAAAAATGGCTCATTGTATCCTCATGTGGCAGGAAGACTGGAAGGAAGTCCTGGCTCACAGTAAACAAGGATGGTCAGGAGTGTGGCGCTAGTTGTCTGTACATCTGAAGCCCCCACTGGGGGCTTAGAGAGGAGCGGGGACAGCGATCTGCCCCCCTAGGAGTCTTGTCTATGACGGAGCATCTGGCACTACCAGGCTGATCCAACACATGCTTCCCGGTGTCTCTGAGCTTAACGCTCCCTGGTTTTTCAGTCACAAGCTTCCTTTATGAGCATCCGTGAAGACAGATTTCCTCTCCTGGATTCTATCCCTCCTCTAGGACCAGCTATTATGCTTAGGAGGGTTTTCCTTATTTCTAATCATAAAGGATCACATATGGAAATTTTTCAGGTGTCCTTTTCCCAGAAATGTTCTGCATTTTTAAATGATCAAAATAATGTTTTGGCCATCATTTCTTTTAAATGTTTTCCACTTATTTAATTGTCCTGATTCTGCTATGACATGTAAATAAGGAGCATTCAACCTCCTTGATCTTTCTCCTTGGTTTCCATGACATCACATTTTGCTGGTTTTTCTCTTTGCTTCCTGACTCTGTTCTTCATCCCAACCCCACGTGGAACTCTCTCCCTATATCCAGCCCTGAACGTCTGCTTGAGGGTCTTGGCCCGCTAAGAATTCCTTGGTTTCTGCTCTCTTGGCTTGTGCTATTTTCTGTATGTAGATGCCTTTCCAACTTTCAGCTCCAACCCTAGGTTCTCACTCATATTTAGCTGATTCCAAGACACTTCCATAGGAATGTTCTAGCAAGTCGAATTATGAGAGTACATAATGGAGCACCATGCTCCTCTGACATCAGAGGTGTCATATGTGGATAAACTAAAGATCAGGAGAAGCATTCGTACTGAGAAATATAGAGAATAGTTATCAGGGGACTCAGGGATAAAAAACTGGGGAGAAAGCAGGGTCAGGGAGAAAGAGAGGGCCAGAAAAGAGGATCAGAAATGGCTCAGAACATTTATTTACTTATTCCAACTGTTATTTTCTCTCTTTCATCATTACAAAAAGAGCACAAACTTTTGGAAATCATAGTAAACTACAAATCTATCCACAATACAAGCACCTAGAGTTACTGGTTGTTAACACTTTGGTGTATAACCTTCCATACACACTCTTTTAAGTTGACAAATATTTGCATTCATAATGTAACCTGATTTTTAAAAAATATATCATAAACATCTTCACATGCTGTGAAATATTCTAGCATATGATTTTTGTATGGATAAACTGTGATTCCGCATACAGGTTTTATATAATTTATTTAGCAAATCCCATATTGTTGGAAGTCTGAGAAATTTAAGAGGGACTTCTAAGAAATCTAAGGACCCACTGAGTGACCCCATGGAGATCCCGCTTTGAGTCCATCTTCCAAGGCTAAGGCAGAGAGGGCATGTGATGCACGAAGGAGCGTCATGCCAGGAACCAGAGAGGGGCCTCCAGGCCTGGCACTTCGCTCACCATGTATAGGACCTGTGTAAGTTACAGCACATGTCTGGGCTGCTTTATTTCATCTGTAAAACTAGAATCTTGGGTTAGTTTACCTCTCACCTCCTCCCAGGTGACTCTACAAGACTGAGGATAATGCATGAAGAATAGTTGGCTGCATAGCTTGAGATTCTGATGGAAGTCCAGAAATATGGAGCTTGGGGCAAAGCTCCAGGAATGAGAGTGATGGTCGTCCCATTCACAAAGTAGCTCCCACTGATGAATTCTTCTGTCCCCCCAACCCCTTCCACCCTTCTTGCCACCCCCTTCCCACCCTTCTTCCACCAAGGAAAACTAGGTGCTTTTAGAGAATCTGTATGTTAACAGAATGAGATGAAAGAGCTATAAAAAGCAGAACGAGCTATGTTAGGTGACACTGTGGGTGACCTGCTTGCTTGCGGCTCCTTGGCCTCTAAGTGATTCTATGTATTGTTAGAGTACTTCATTTTCTTTGAAAACTACCCAGAAATTCAACTACTTATGTATTGATTTCTCTTAGTATTTCTTATCACTTGTAAACCCCTGTCACTGCTGATAAAGATTTTAAAATTTACATTCTCCTTTAACAAAATGTCAAATTATGAAATAAATACTTCAACTGTTTAGATAACAAAGTTAGGGATTTCTCATTGGTTCCTTTCTAAGTCATGCCCCAATATACCTCTCCCCAACTCCAGACTCTCCCCAACTCCAGACTCTTTGTCTCAGATATTCTGAGGAGCACAATTGAAAATCACTTAACAGAGTTAATAAATTATATGAATCTCTTAGAAGAGGAGCATTAAATTTTTTCTTTATGTAAATTTTTGGAAAAAAAATAAAATGAATGTTTACCAGATATAGGGTGTAAAGCAAGCCCTCTCTAATTGGTTCATGCTGTTGATGCAGGTAATTCTGTGGGGTAGGAAACAGAGGTGCAGACAGGTCCATGGCCACACAGCAGAGAAGAGATGCAAAGTACACTTTGCCAAACTCCCGCATACATGCACCAGTGGGAATCTCCAACCTGTGTGCAAATCTGAAGATCTGCTGTGTGGGGTGAGGGTGGAGGGACTTTTTGAAGGTCTTGGAGAGCAACTGTAAATGAATTTCAGGAATCCTTCAGAATGACAAAACAAAAAAATCAACCAATAAAGAACAAACTTGCATGATCTGATTTTCATTTAATACAATTTCCTTACATAATGAGGATGATCACACCCCTTACAAAAGTCCTGTTTGATAGCTCTTAGTCCAGTGGAATTAATCGCACCCCCCTCTCTAGTTTGTGTGATAAATAATATAATCCTTCCTTCTTTATTCCTCTTTCATAATTAAAATCTATATAGTCTTAGGTCAGAAGTCAATAAGAATCTAAGAGAGGACATTAATTCCCAAGGTTTGACGGTGCATAATTTTACCAAGACCTCTTCAGACAGTCTTTCACGTTGTCCCCATGTTGTCTTGCTAGTCACTGGAAGTCACAAGGCACATTCTCCTAATGATAACTTTCATTGTTTCCTGTTACATTTTTAATGCTCTTGGAAGATGAATTTACTTCTTTGAGCAGTGTAATGCAACTGAAGGAAATGGACTGTAACATTTTAATCCAATGAGGAAAGCAAAAAGGGCTTCTAGGTGTTTTAACAGTAGGTTAGAAAGTTGCCACCCTTACAAACAGAGGAGCAGTGATCTGTTTCCCTTGGGACCTACTCTCCCACCACCAAAACACTGATCCATATCAATTCCCTGACCGTGCTTCTCTCATGCTTCTGCTGCAGTTGTGCTGTAGCCAGTAATGCAGTGGTCTTCCCAGTGTGGTCCTTGGCCAGCAACATCCACATGGTTTGGGAGCCTGTCGGACCCATCCCAGGCCCACTGAATCAGAATCCCCAGGACTGAGGCCAGCAGCCTGCTTCAACAAGCCTTCCGAAGCATGTCGGGTCTGAGAACCACTGTTGTAATGCCACCAGCAGCCAAGTCAGCTGCCTCTGTGAATAAAGCAGTAGTGTTATAGGTATAAAATAATTTATTTTAAACTTAGTAAATAAGAAAGGACATCGTTGCCTTATGATATGTGGAGTTGATTGAAAATTGTGCGTATGGTAACTAATCACCTTGAGAACTCCTGAAACTAGGATGTCTGATAGTTTCAAGGCCAAAATAAAAGGAACACTCTTTCAATCAATTTTAATTAGGATCCACTGCATAGTGGGTACCATTCTAGAACTGAGGATTCAGTGATGGACAAGGTGAAGGCCCATCTCATGGAACAGTTTTTTTTTCTTCCTACTGGGGGTAGACAGACAATAAACATAGATCAAATACATCTGTGTTGGGTAGTGCAGAGCAACACGACTAGTGGGGGCACGTGCTGTGAAGTGCTGCGAGCCGATCCACAGGGTGAAGAGCGTCTGGGGCGGGGACAACTGCTAACTCAGCTGGCTGCAGACGCGCCTGGTCTGGAGGCATTTAAGTGGCGCAAGGGGTGAGCCATATGGTCTTGCTGGTGTCCATGGCAAAGGGCAAGGCAGGAGCACATGCTTAGAGGCAGGAATGTTCTGGCATCAGACAACACATTTACTAGGTGGTTTTATGGTTGGATACTGTGGGGTCTGTTGGTCTGTGTTTGGGCAGTGGAAGAAATTGCTTCATTAGTCATTTTGTTAACCAGCTTCCTTTTTTGGAAGGAGAATAAAGGAAACTCAGAGGAGATTGCCTAGAACATCAGGCGTCCCTTTTATTTTATTTATTGACCACTGATCCCTAACTTACTTGCAAAGTAGATTTGGAGGGGTGGTGGCTGCTGCATGAATTCATAAAGCTCCGTTCTCTCTTCTCAGACCTGCTCCTCTCTGTGTTCCATTCTGTAGGACAAGATCTCCACCAGGCCAGAAAACCTGAGTTATTAATTTCATCTCTTTATCACCTTCCCTCCAGTCTGACTTGAGTTGGGCGGTTGTTTCTCCTGGATGTTTCTGTGGCTACCTACTCTCTTTTTCTCTCTTTATTTTTACCTGGAATGTTCCAGCAACACCATAACTGTTCATGTCTCCAGTCTCTGTCCTCTCCAATTCACCATCTATTTTTCTACTAGAGTTGGATTCTGGAAACATGGACATTAGTCACAACCCTCCTCAGGAAGTTTCTCCCCTGACACAATGCCAAAGTCCCATGAATTCGGCCCCCAAATCCCAACCCTCTATAACCTACCTCAGATTACTTTTCACTCTCATGTCCTGAATATTCTACAATTTATACTGGTTCAAAACCCATATAAGCCATCTCTTCCTATCAGTATTCAAAATCCTTTTCACACGTCAAGGCCTAGCTCAAGACCAGCTCCTCCAAGCAGGATTCCCTGATTTTCCAACTAAAGAGGGTGCTCTTCTCAGTTCTACTGTGATAAGATAATTTTACTTCTGTTTAGTCCTTTGTCTTGTATTACAGTTGAGTGTTGACCCATCTGTTATCCCTCATTAGACTGTCACCTATTTTAGAGGGAGGAACTAGTGTTAGTCATTTTTATATCAATCCAATTCTTAGGACAACTTTATGCACACAAGCACAGTAGACCCTTGAACAACATGGGTTTGAACTATGCAGGTCCATTTATATGTGGTTTTTCAATAAATATATTGGAATTTTTTTTGGATATCTGTAACAGTTTGAAAGAATTTGGAAACTGCATAGCCTAGAAATATTTTAAAAATCAAGAAAAATTAGGTATGCCATGAATGCGTAAAATATATTCTTTTTGTTTTAGGATCATGCTGTTTACAAAAAGTCTTCATATATCCATTTTATCCTGAGTAGCGCACACACAAAACACACACACACAAATATATTTCTTTCAAAACATGATGGAAAACCAGAAAACTAGGTGAAGCTTTCAATGAATTTTTAGGAAATTACCACCTGTCCAGTATCTTTATGACCACTTTCACATGAGAGGTGATAACAGACATTATGACCTTTACTCTCACTAGCACATGTTTTCTTCAAGTTGCTGTAATTTCTTTTTATCTTGTGGTGATGATACCAGCACAAAGAACTTAAAGTAGAAAGATAGATGCTTATAATGGTCTTGAGATTTTATTAGTCATATATTGATGTGTCATGCCTAATTACATGACCCAGTTCATAACAGTGCTGTGGCAGGTCTTTTAATCATGGTGAGAATGTACCACAGAACACAGGCAGTTTTCAAATAACTAGGCAGTTGATTCGGGGGCAATAGTGTTTCCATGAGGAGTAACATGAAATATAATTGTACACTTAGCAAAACATGTTTATTAGCTCAGTTTTAATTTCACATGCTACTAATTTTATTTCCTACAGTTCCTATAAACCTCAGATTAATCCTCATTATGCAATTATATTATTGAGGAAGTAAAATAAACATTGCATGACTTGTGATTTATGGGCTTAAATGACTATTAGCTAACAATTTGACAATCTTTTATAACCCAAACCAGTTTCTCTGGAAATTAGAGTAAAACTAAGCAATAGCATCATACACAAAAGATCTTGTTATAAATTCAAAGAACAGAAATCATCAAACTCATTAACAGTAAGTTGATATTCTCAACTTGATTCTTCAGGCACCTTACAAGTTAAAATGTGGATTTTGATTAAGATCTTTGCTTCAAAGCCTACTCCAAAACAAATATAAGGTATGTAATAACATTAATTTGTCCATTGATTCCTTCTTCTGTTTATTATATGACTTTTAATCATTTATTGAACATACAGGAAAGGTAAAGAAAATATACACTAATTATGAGGTAACCATCACCTAGACTTAACAATTATTGGAGTTTTCTCCTATTTTGTCTCTTTCTTTATAAATAAACACACACACTGAATCATTTGAGAGTAAGTTTCAGGCACCATGGCATTTCGTTCCTTATTCCCATGTAACCACAATACCCTATCACTTGAAAGTAAAGAAGTAATTCCTTATTATCCTCTACTATCCAGCCTATATTCATATTTCCCCAGCTTAAAAATTTCTTTCACAGATTTTCTTCTCTTCCCTTTGACACTTTCTGCCCTCTCAAGTTTTCATTGAACATTTTATATGATTCTATTTTCTACCCTCTCTTTGGCTGTCAATTATACTTGTGGCTGTCCAGGAGTTTGCAACATAATTTACAAAGAATGTAAATCCACTTTCAACTACATTGTACCACTTCATGGACAGTGTAGGAACTTAAGAGTCCCTCCCTCCTGTCCCTTATGCCATTGCTCTCATTCATTTCACCAATCCATAACCTGAATCACCTGATACACTGTTACTAGTAGTATTTTGAACAGACTTTTATCCATTAATTAGATAGAAAAATATCAGACTTAATTTTCACTTACTCCTTCTCCAACTCTCCCTTTTTTTATGTAGAGTTGAATTGCTCACCTATATTATTTTCCTTTTCTCTGAAGAAATTGTTTTAACATGTTTTATGAGCAAGTCTCCCAGCAATAACTTCCCTCAATTTTTATTTGTCTTTAGTGTCTTATTTCTCCTTCACTTTCGAAGGATAATTTCATAGGATACAAATTTCTAGGTTGGTAGACTTTTTCTTTTAACATGTAAATGTTTCACTCCATTTTTCTGGTTTGCATGGTTTCTGAAGAGAAGTCTTATGTGATGCTTATCCCTGTTTCCCTGTAAGATTCCCGCTGTCCCTCCTGCCTCTGGCTTCTTTCAAGATTTTCTCTTTGTCTTTGATTTTCTGTACTTTAAATATGATATGCGCAGCTGTAGTTTTTTTTGGTGTTTATCTTGCTTGGTGTTCTTTGAAATTCCTGGATCTATGATTTGGTGTCTGTCATTAATTTTGTAAAATCTTTAGCCAGTATTATTTTAATTATTTATTTTATTCTTTTGTCTTTTTCTTTGCCTTTTAGTATTCTGAAAATGTGTGTTACACCTTTTGTAATCATGCCATAGTTCTTGGATATTGTTTCAGTTTTAAAAATCTTCTTTCTTTATAGTTTGAGAAATTTCTATTGATTTGTTTCATTTTCACTGATTCTTTTCTTGGCCAATTCATAAAAGGCATTCTTCATTTCTAGTTCAGTTTCTTTAGTTTTTTTTAAATAAAATTTCCTTTCATTCTCTCTTAGAGTTTCCATCTGTCTATATTTCCTATCTATTCTTGCGTGTCATCCACTTTTTTCATCAGATATCTTAAATTCCCAGTCTGATCATTCCAAACTCTCAGGCATATCTGTCATGTTCTAATGCTTGCCTTGTCTCTATAGGCTGCTTTGTAGCATGCCTTGTAATTTTTGTTGAAAGTACAAATGATGTATCAGGTAAAAGGAACTGTAGTAGACAGCCCTTTAATGGGAGTTTTTCTGTGTACCTGCCTAGGATTTAGGCTGTATTTACTGTATACTATAGCTTTGGTGTCAGGATCTAAATTTTCTCCTACTGTCCTTGTTTATGTCTCCCTGATGTCGCTGGGCTTCCCTAGAGACTTCTACTTAAATAAGTTGCAATTCTTTCAGTTATAACCCCCTCTTTTTATATAGGAACCCTATTAATATTGTGGTAAAGAGTAACAAGAGTCAGTGGTTCAGACTTTGTGTTTAGTGAGCCTGTGCCACTAGCTTGTGACCTTTACAAGTACTTCTCAACTGCTCTTCCTCCCACAGGTGATGTGGGAAGGGCAGAGGGGGCTGGAGTTGGTATTTCCCTTCCTCCACCTGGGTTATTATTTGGTAAAACCCAAATTGGTTGGGCTCTAGTAGAATAGTTTGGCTTGAGAGTAGGCTTTGTTACAGAGAACAGAGAGCTCTGGATATATTCCAAATGGTTACTTTTCCTCTTTCCCTCCATGAGGCACAAGGGAATTTTTTCTGAGAACCTTGTGGAACTCCTGGAAGTAAAATTCAGGGCAGTGTGCCCCACCCCCTTCCCAGAGTATTAAACCTTAAGCTAGTCCCCACTGAGCCTCCAGCAGTTCATGGGTCACAGGTGAAGCATCCTATCAGTACTGGCCCCATCTGTGGGCTCTGGTCCTGGATTTCTGCCCCTGATAAGATGTGATTCTCTGCCCCCACCTACCTCTCCAGTACTCAGGGAAACAGTCTGCCCTGTGGTCTCAATTCTCTTCTGGATCTAAGAAGAATTGATGATTTTAAGTTTATTCAACTTTTTCTTATTGTGAGGATGGCAGTGACAACTTCTAAGCCCTTGATATGTCCGATTAGAAACAGGAAGTCCATAAATTTTCTGTGTTTGACTCAGGAACCAAACAGTGTCGCACATTCAATTGGTTATTGTGCCCCTATAGCCACCTTAATCTGGAAACAATTCAACTGAACTCAAACTTGTTTAAAAATCTCAGTGTAAATTGAACAATATCAGTTTTACATTATGATTTTGTCAGATTATTTCCTTTGATGATGTTGCAAAAAAAATTCAAGAATATATTGGATTTGGGTGATGGTTACACAATTCTGTGAATTACTAATAACATTGATCTGTATACTTCAAGTAGGTGAATTTTATAGTATGTGGATTGTATCTCAATAAAGTTATTTTTAAATGTACTGAGTATGTTATTAATTCTGATAAATTAACTTTCTGTGAAAGATTCATAACAACATTTTGTAATTGCAGGTTAAGGAGGTGCATTAGTGTTAATGTAAGTGTATTAGTATTGTTTCTTTTCCTTTAAATTTGGATTCAACTGTGCTAAAGGTTCAGCTGATTTTACTTAAGTTACCTTTCTTGATAACAAAAACTTTGTGAAGTGTGTTTTATCTTAATGCAACATGTGGAAAACTGAGACTCTAAAAATAATGTAATTAAGATCACATGTCTCCTAATGAACTGGGATTGATTTTAACCATTTTCTCTGGTTACAATGTTATTTGTAATTCATTGATGATGCTGTCTATCTCTCCTTCCCACAGTTCTAGTTCTAAGCCAGCATCCCCAAAGCCCTGTGCAGAGCCAGCCCAGTACAGGCACTCAGAATCCTACACTAATGTAGCTCCAAGACAGTCAGCCTTTAGTCTCATCGTCCTGTCACCTCTGAAGTACACTTAATAAGCAAAAATCTAGAGTAACATATGAAAAGGTTTTCTACCCCCACCCTCCAAAATTACTGTTGAAAAGCATGTTAGGCACCTAGGCCCAGGCACTAAGTTGTGCATCAGTGCGCTGGCTCAGGGACAGCAAGTAGGAGTCACCTTGCCTGTGAGCTGATCCATTCAGTCTGTAGGGGCTGCCTCTGGGTCTGTGTGAAGGGGGCCAAAAGAGGTTTCCTGAGTCTGCGTATTGGGGAGAGGCAGCCCTCAAGCCCTCTATTTGCCAGCCCTTCTCTGAGTGAGGCTCCTGTTTGTGAAATGTGGACCTAGATGAAACTCCAGTTGTGCTTCTCATTTGTGTTCTGAGCTATACCGCGTAATATTTTAGGTCACCACAGCTCATGTGATTTTGAAAAGCTATTCTCAAATAAAAGGTCCACAAAGAGTATTTGGAAGAAACTGTGAGACAGCTCTCTTAGGGTCTAATTTATTAATCTTATTATAAATCTGGCTTGTGTTTGGGATGAGTAATAGAAAGAACTTGGCAAGCATTTATAGCTAGAAGTTTTCAGTGAAATAACTTCAGGATGATGTCCAAAAGGATGAAAAAATAGGTGCAGTGAGATAGCTAATTAACTCTTTCAGGTGGCACCATAATAGAAAACCCAGTTAAAGCCCATAAATGTTATTACAGGGAAACTTCTGAGGCTTACTTTACCTGTCTACCAAGAAGCTTAAGACTAAAACATTTTCATTAATTAAAAATATCACTGAACCCATAAAAAAATGAACCAAATTGATGTATTAGTAAACTTCAAACCAATAATTATATATTTACATACATAAAAATACATATACATGGGTACGTGGCATGGTCTACCTAAGCTTTATTTATTAAAGGAATAGCTACAGAAGTTCATCAATCAGTTAATTATCCCTATCTAATGGATTTAGAAAAATAGTCACTGTGAAATTGACCAAGACTAGTCCAGTATATATGAAGTGGGAGAAAACATGTTATGATCTAGGAAACCAAATGTACAATGTCCTTCTTTACAATCTATATAGAATTCCCTATAATCATGCCAAAAATCAAAATTCATAGATAATCATTTAGTAGGTAGGAGGTGAAGATGGAAGACTTAAAAACCCACTTGACAATTTTATTGTAAATTGGAGCTTAAAAAAATTATAAATTAAAATTAACAACTTTTTGTACATTGAATATAGTGAACTTTACAAATAATGTATTCCAGAAGGGACTGTAAGTTGCTTGACTATTTTAAAGCCTATTAACTCCTTCCTGTATATACAACTCTTTTGAAAAGGCAAGTTTGAAGTGATTTAAGTGATTATCAAAAGATTCTTTTTAAATCACTGAAGTGTCAGAGAGATCAAAAGACCAAGGAAGATTGTTAAGAGTTATCTAAGAATCGTTTCTAAAGCAATCAGTGCAATTCAGACTTTGCCTGACTTTGGGGAGTCAGATTCAATGTGATACACTCAGATCCTTTAAAAGAATGAAGTTTTATCTCGGGGTTAAGTCCTCAGGTACAAGTTATCTCTCTGCAGATAAAAACCGTTTGTTTGGGTTGGGTTGAACTTTCTGGGAAATGTCAGTTGAGCAGTATCTGTGATATTAGTGAAGTACTCCATCTTTCTTCTTTCTGACTGACCGGCTTCTAGGTTATGCTGTAGATCGCCAACTTCTACGTATGTTTTCCTGGCTGTGGTTGTCATCTCTGAAATTACCGTTGTCCTCTCAGTTATTTTACTCAACACCAGGGCTGAGTTGTATTGATTTGATCTCCATTTGTCCCCAGCTCTTTATAATCATCTGTCTTTGCTAATGACCCAGGCTGCTTCTTACCTTCCCAAACCTGAATTGTTGTATTTTCCCGTCTTAACTGAAGTGTCTTTAAGAGATTTACTAATGGCTTCTTATGCAAGATATATTGTTTGGTGTGTATTTCATTTATGGTTCTAGAGCGGGAAAGTAAATCATAGCTATTCACGCAACATCTAACAGACATTTCAGGGTCATTTGTAGGCACTGGTGACATACTGGCAAACAGGATAAAATTAATCCCCACCCTTATGGAGCTGATGCTCTAATGGGAGAGATGCCCACTTGGTTGGTAACTTAGATAATGTCTACTGTGTCTTTGCCTCGAAAAATACTAATAAAACAGATTAAAAGACTTCCTAGATATTTCTTTATAAAAATACATTAAATATTATGTTCCTATTGGTTAATTAAGCCAATACTTAATGAGCATCCACACGGAATGCACTGTTCTAGGTACTGAGGATAACGTTGGGGAAAAAAAGCAGATGAAATTATGCTCTCAAGCTAATATTTTTATAGAAGGAAAATGAAAATAATTAACAAAAAGACAAATCTGTAAAATTAAGAGCTAAAAGCATCGATGAAAAAAGAACTAAAGCAAGGAAGGGGAAAGAGAATGATAAGACAAAAGCCTTTGAAAATATTTGGTGGTCCACAGTAGCATCTCTGGTAGGGCAACTGTGGAGGGGAGACCTAGGAAAGGGAGGGAGTCTCCTTGGACTGGGGCAGGGGGCAGAGCTGGGGCCGGAAGACTGTTAGATGATGTCACAGTGGTAGTCAGGGCGGATGTGGATTTTCTACCCTGGGATGGGAAATTATTGGAGGATTTTTAGGAGAGGAATGATGTGATCTGAATTATGCTGCTAAAGAAAGAAGATAGTGTTTGGAGATCAGCCTGTAGCCTGTAAGAGACAAGAATGGAATTAGGGCCAGTGGTTAGGGGTCTTTTACAATAATCGAAGCCAGAGGTGACAATGGCTTGGACTAAGGCAGCAGCCACTGCAGTGGTGGGAAGTGATTAAGTCCTAGTATGTTATGAAGGTATTGCTGACAGAATTTCCTGCCAGTCTGGAGTCCAGGCAGGGGTGCAAAATTAATTTCTTAACCTTGAAATTGGATTTTTCTCTGCTTCGTCTGTCTTCTGTGTGGGTAGATCAGTCATTAAGAATCAAGGAGGTGGCCCCAGGGTTAGGCAGAAGATGGATATCTTTTGAATCCTTGCAGACTTGGTGGGAATGGTGAAAATGGCAGAGCCTAATAAGTAGCTATTTGGACCAAATTTTGGAGAAAATGGGAAGCTGGCATACCATTTTATTCTACTTTTAAATATTTAAGCTGCATCAAAGTTCCTGTGCTTATTCAGCTTACATTTTGAGTAATTTTCATTGTGAACTGAATAGTAATAACTGTTCAAAAATCTATGCACAGCATTTTACAGGATGTCATTTGGAGCTCCAAAAAGAGCCAGAGATAAAGATGAAAAACACGTATTTTCAGGATTTTTCATCTGAACCATGGATTTTTTTTTTTTCAACAAAGTAAAAGCTATTTCCCTGGGAGGTGTTCTCACACCATGAAGGACAGCACTAATGCATTAGGAATATGTCATCTATGATTAATGCTGATGACTCAGTGAAACACAGCAAGATACTGAAATAATGGGATTTTTCTGCATTTTAGAAATGCAGTCATCTTAACACATGGTCCATGGGATATTTTTTTGCTTGCTAATTCTTTTTGATTTCTAGGAGTTATTTAACATGAGAGTGAGTGCTACGTAAATAATACAACACACACATAAATACAACTCTCCTTTTTCTAATTGGAAATCACATGTACACATGGGAATTAAATCAGTTTACTTAAGCTAGCTAAAAAATTTCTAGTAGATTGAGAACTGCCTCCATAGCTTAAGCATCCACTCAGGGTTAAGTCCTTTTTAAAGAATAATAAGGGTGACCTGATGGTCTGCTTATATAAGAATGAGAAAAACTGTTTTCTAAGCAAACGTCTAAGATAATTTTGTTGCTGAAAATCTTGAATTCACAATCAATTCTTAAACAATCATTACTACTAAAGCGGCCGATTGTTGCAGTTGTTTTTTCACATTTTAGGTGCTTGTCTTTCCCAATCTACAAAATCAGAGTTGAATTAATAGCCCAACCAAGTTTTATGAAAATTTATATTTTTAAGAATAGATTGCACTTTTCTTATTGTAAATATCCAGATTCTGTGATGCTATCTGCGTAAGTATAATTGTAATATTTTCACAACTCAGACCTGTTTCCCCAAAATACCACTTTTCTTAAATTTTTTGTGAGCACATGTCTTCAATGCAATTTACTTGGTCATGATTTGTTTTTCAATTCATACATGTTTCTTTGAGGACTAAGATCCTGCCTGTCTCCTAAAATAGCCCCCCACCTATGAAAGTTATACATTGAGTTAGTGATTCTGATGGCCTTAAAATATAGTGTTAATTAGCTTTAGTTAAATTAAATGAAATAGTATGGAACTGAATGAAGCCTTTTCCAAGTATTCTTAAAAATTACAGTTGGTAATGAGTTTTAGTAAAATCCACTATATTTATTTTTATGTGAATGACTTTCATTGATTATGAATTCTATGGGATACCCTATCTGATTGGAGAGACTGAAAAGCAGGTACTCAACAGATGAAAAAAAGAACTTTAAATGTGACTTATCTATATTTTTTAATGTTTATGGTGACACGTAATAGATTGAATTCAGTTAAGTTCTTAGAAAACTTATGACTACTAAAATGGCTTTTAGATGCAATTTCTTTCTCCATATTGATGTGTGAAATACTTATTGGAAAGACACAAAATTGAAAAGCGTCACAATGCCAATCTTGGTTGGGATTTATTTACCAGGCCTTTTGTGAAATCAGTATACAAGATAGTTATGTTTTTGAGGGCCTGTTACCTTCCATGCCTTCTTGTTTAATTCCCATAGTAATGCCATGAGGAAGAATATTATCTCTATTATCTGGATGGATAAACAGGCTGAAAAAGAAGTTAAGTAATTTATGTGAGTTCACAGGAGTAAGCAGTGGCAGTAACAAGTAAATTCAAAATTCAGAGGTCTCTGACCCCCAAGTGTTGACAGGCAACAACAGTGAGGAAACCAAGAACCAGGATTATTGGGAAATGCAGTCCCCTGCACGGCCACCTGCTGTCACATCTCCGCTTAAGGAGAACCCCGCTCGTGAGGTGGTTCCACATCGGTGTAAGCCACATGGACAATGGCAGAGTCCAAAGCTTGTCGAAGCCTAAGTCCTGATCTTATGTTTCAGATAATTGATGTCTGCCCAGAAATGGCTTAGCTCTCCTCTGGGTTGGAGTCTCTTGAAATAGTTTTCCTGTTAACGCTGTCTCAGGACCACCTGGGGAAAATGTGAGGGTAGCTCCTTGAGTCACAGAGACAATGCATTCCAACCAAGGAGGAATCAAAACTATAAATTGCCTACTGAGAATGCAGATTCCTGAGCCGGTCGGTTCTACCTCATTGTGTGGATCCAGGGCTATTGACCAGAGACATGAGACTGTTTTCTTATTATGTTTCGGTTTGAATTCACTACTGATTATATTGTCCTGTTTCTAATAAAGACCATATTTACTTTTCACGTTTCATATTAGCTTCCAATTAGTGTTTGAGAACAGGCCAAATGCTTGAATTACAATGATACAGTACTGGAAAAATTTTAACAGTAAAAGAGTGTAATAATACATCCCCAAAATAGCTTAATATTTAGTGGAACATTTCATAATTCTGGTATAAAAATATAGAGGTAGGAATTACAGAAAAGGAATTAATCTACAGAACCCTGGTGCTACAGGTTAATCCATCTGTTGGGAATACTGAACTATGTGGCTGGCTTCCAGGACTTCGGGGGTACAAATTATTCTGGGTGATAAGTAGCTGCATGAAGGTTTATTTAGACCCCAACAAGTTAGTTCTGAAAGGCTCTTTATCAGTTCATTTAGTTATAGTCCCAGAGAGATACTATACAACCACTCATATCAACTGTTGGCTGTAATCAATTAATATGCTTTTGTGTGGGCATCTAGGTTGATCGTATCCATAACCTTTAGGTAGAAAGCTCATGTAAAGGAGAACTTCTACAGAGCGTTATTACATCTGAACCATTCAGTCATATCATGTCTCTTAAGTAATACGGTTTTATACAGAAAAACATTCTTCCCAGTTTTTCCATCTGCTTACTGGAAGACTGACTTAGCTAAAACAACTTGAGAGCCTTCTGCAGATTTTCAAAGATAAGTTATTTAGATCAGACAATAAGTAAGATTTTATGTCACCCAAGTTTTCTTTCTGTTCCCCTGGACAGAGAAAGCCACCTATATTCATAGTATATCTGAAGTGACATGAGTAATGGGGCTTTTTGTCTCTATAACATATTCCTTAGTTTTCTCAGATACCCAGCATGTTGAGCTCCCAGACATAATTAAAATGCAAATTTGCTTTTTCAGAAAGTGCATGAATTGTTGTGATCTACTTTTTAGAGAATATTCCATAAATTACACAACCATATTAAAGGTATTGACCTCTAATTCATCACTTTGCAGGGTGGCAATGTGTGTACCCCCCAATTCCAGTGTATTGCAATATTCAAATTCTTGTTGGAAATTTTCTTTTATACTTCTATCTTTCAAAGCAGCACATTTTTTTAAAGGGTTCATCATGCCATATCTGAATATTTTAAGGAACAATTTAATTTTGGAAACAAATACTTTTAGGTAGCAATCTGTTGTATGAAATTGAAGGACACAATTTGAAACCTATGTATTAATTAGAAATATGTATTTGATGTGTTCTGTAACCGTGATGGAGGAAATGTATCAAATAAACATTGGAATTAGAAGGGTTAGTCTGTTTGTTTGTAAACCTTTTGTCCCACTGTAAGTATCCTAGCAGCTCATCTCAGAAGGGATGTCTCTGAATGCCAAGTTTTATGCTCACCCTAGCAACTGGTAAAATTAGGGGAATTCAGTGGCTGTCACCCATCTTTCATCCAGTGGCTGCACTGGACACTGAGGAGGCTTGTTCATTTCTGAGGCCACCCTATCTCCCTTCCAACCATTTTCTCTTCTCTGAGAGTCCCCAGATAGGTAGAAACGGTCATGGTAGCTACGGCTGTGGAAGTCAAGGTAGGCTCCTTCAAAGATGGCCTAATGCCTTCACTAGCATCCCCCTATCTACTGTGGCTGAAGGAAAAGCTAGTATGTTCCATCTCTGTCCTTCTTGGACCATTTCACCAAGAGTCTGGGAAGTATGTTTTTTTTTGAGGACACTTCTTAATCCTCAAGGGACCCCTGAAGGCCTTACTTGAACTAAACTTGAGAATCAAAGGTTTATATTGCCTCTTCCCACCCTGGTTTAATTGTGAGCTAATTTTTTTCATTATTGCAACTTTCTTTCCTGTGGTTTCTAGCCTGTTATCATTTTCAAGCCTAATCCTTCCGTTTTCAAGCCTAACCCCTTGCTTTGCTGGGGTGTTGGGTAGACCTCACCTTGCGTGTTCCAAAAGCGTCTTTGTCTTTACCCCATTCCTCCTGTGTCCTGGCCTGTGCTGCGACACTGAGATGTGACATCACGGCTTATGCATGAGTGTGTTAATGCTCCCTCATGGCGTGTTGGCACTTGATAGGGGAGAAAGGTCTTCTATAGATTGTGACTTGATCCATTGCAGCAAATGCATTTGAGTGTTTTGGAGTCCATAAGAGAACTTCTGGAGAAGACAGCCATTTCTTCTGAGGCCCTAGACCTTTTGACAAATCAATTATATATCCACACATGGAAATTATTCCCCTATCAACTGCTTTCCTGTAACAAGTTCATCAAAACCATTATGATGCTCTGGTTTCGATTTTATCATTTTTCACTTTCAGTAGATTTCTTTTACATTCTCATATATGCAGAGACTTCCAAAAACACTCCCATAATAGAAAACCTTACAATATCTTCTAGCTCTGGTTTTTGTCATTTTTGTTCTGATGAATAATATTACAAAGCTAACCCTTAAATCCATGTCAGTCAGAATAAATATACTAGCTTTTATCCTACCTATACTTACTGTTTAGCTAACAAACTATTAGAAATTACTACCTTGCCTTTTTGCAATTTTACTTAATCACATCAGACTTTTCCACACATTTATCTGTTTACAAAAAAAAAAAACCAGGGTGTTTTTTTTTTCCCCTACAGGAAGCCAGAAGTAGGGAGCTGGCATCACTCCTAGATAATTAATCTTTTCATTCTTTATAAATAGTAGCAATAACACCATGAGTCTTGGCACTTCTAGGTAGTATCAAGTCCTTTAAAATGGCTTTGAATGACTTACTACTGATGGGTGGGCAGCTGCTTTCTCTGCAGCCAACAATTGAATGTTGACGGGCAGTTCAGTGGGATTCTGGAAGTCTCTGCGCCTTTGATGCTTTTTCTCATTCCACTTTGCCCTCTGTTTGTGGTACATGGCTCTGCATTGCCATCAGAGTGAATTTCCGCATTGTTCTCGCCTCCTTTTCTTTTTGGCATCTCCGTTTCTTCATTAACCTGCTCTGAGTAAATACGTGCACCAAGTCCGTGACAGCGGACATGAGAAAGCGTCCTCTTCTGCCTTGAGCCCTTTTAGTATATTTGTCTATTCTTCCTTTTGTTTATCCTCCTCCTTTTTCAATTTCAGGCCTTCACCATCCTTTGCCGATTTCATAGATATAATTTGCAATGGACAAACAAACAAAATAACACCAGATTTTGGAGTCACGGGGATTTGGATGCAAATCGTAGTGGCCTTGGGAGAGAGTGAAATGCACTTCCTGTTCCTCCTTCGTCTCTTCTGTAAAATGGGTGTAATATTGCCTATTTGGTCGTTTGTTTAGAGCAATTTAATGAGGCAGAGGAAGTGAAATATCTGTTTCACTAAGTAAACGCAACATATTTTCTTTGCTTTGCTTTTGCAGGAGCAATTAAGAGGTTAAAGTGCAGTAAAAAAAAAAAAAAGCCACAGCACATGATACTCCTTCTTTCTAGTGTATTTCTTTGCACAACACATGTACAGTATGTAATAGTGTTGTAAACACTTGACAGGTATTAATGTATTGAATTCTTACAGCTACCCCAGAGAAATAGGTCCTGTTATTTGCCCTGTTTTTGCATAAGAGAAAACCGCACCACCGAAGAGCTGAGAGGCGTGTAGAAGGCAACACCGCTAGCGACCGTCCCAGATGGCATTTGGGTCAGGAGGTCCAGCTGCAGTGGCCGCGGTCCTCCCCACCCCAAGCCCTTCCTGCCGGTGTGCCTTCTCTTCTTCCCTGCTCAGGAAAACAGAGTGTAAGGTGTCATGTTTTCTTCTGTGGGGACCTGCCACGGTCACCGCTCTGGCTCCTGGTGCTGTCTGTCCTTCCGCTCTCCGCTCTCCCCCGCCACTTGGCACTCCATCCCACATGGCGCGTCCTCCAGGGAAGTCCCCACGTCACTGTGCGGCAGGGGTGGTACTGAGCAAGAGCTGGCTTTCGGGAATGGACCACCCTCCTCAGGGGAGGGCTCCTCCCAGAGCTCTGGTTGTGTACCCCTCGGTGGCCTCACAGAGGTAGTTTATTCGACAGTGATACACTGAAAGTAGAGCTGGCATTTATTAGAATTATCACTGTTTTTCAAAAGGCCTAATGAATTCAGGTGATATCAGCCCAATAATCTAAGAGATGCATCCTGGTCTGGTTTGGCATTTATCCTATTTTAGTGCTTAGAAAGTCCATTCGGCATTTAATGTCAAAGCCATCCTTTTATTTTTTTTGGCCACATATGCATATGACCTCAATTTTTTTTTTTTTTAGAAAAATATAGTTTGCTTTGGCCTTTTAAAATATTGGGAAAATGTATTTGATGACAGTGTTTTCTGAGTGCTCTTTAGTGACACTGCTGGCTCCATGGAATTATGATTAAAATCAGAAACTAGGGTGGGATGTCAGTTCTACTACACAGATGAGTCAGACACAATTAGAGAGTGTGATTATAGTAGGATAGAAATGTCAAGAAAATGCCGCATCAAATATCCCTGTTCTACCCAGATTATAGGTAAGGGGAAAACTTCACTAGCAAGATAAAGACAGCAAAGAGTTTGTGCTTCGAAAATGCAAACTCTGCTAAGAGAAGAGATTTGTCTTTTGCAGCTTGAAGGTTGCCCTAAACAGAATAACTTAAGCTCAGCAAAAAACACACCAATTTTTGTTAACCTGTTTAACTCTCTCTCTTTTGCAGGAGGGATGAGTGGAGGGTTAATCACTGAGTCCTAGAATGATAAAATAATTATAGCAAAAGCTGACATAGCTGATTTTTCTTTAAAATGGAAATTTTAGTTCATTAGCATTGTCTTTCCTTTTGGGAAAATTTTATTCTAGTTTTTCCACATTGGGAACTGGGTTGTTCCATTACTGAAATTTCTAGCAAGCTGAATTTTAGCTGATCTTATGATGTTAAGTATGTAAGTTGTGGAAAACTCAAATTCAAAAGGACTTACACATAATGGGAATTTATTAGTTCACATAAATGTAAGTCCAGTTGTGACTCAGTGACCCTAAGATGATATCAGAGAAGTTGTTTCATTTTTGTGTGTTTGTTTTTCTTTTATCCCATATGCCTTCTGTGTTGTTGATGCTTTTTCCAAGGCTAGCTCAGTTCCAATATTGCTGTCAAAAGGTCCTGGGGTCACCTACTTTCTTGTCCAGCTAAAACAGAGAAAGTGTTGCATTAAAAAAAGAAAGAAAGAAAGAAAAGGAAAGAGAAAAGAAAGTAAGGAAGGAAAAAAAGGAGAAGAAAGGAGAAAATTCTGGGACCTTTTTCTGATTGGGTTGTCTTAGGCCACTTCACCTTGACCAGGTAGTGTCATGGGGTGATTAGTTTTGGTTCAGGTAAGAAGTCCATTCCTGAGTCTTTTAGAATAATTAGATCGATATTCATAGTTGCCTTACTATGTGGAAGAGGTGGGAAAAATGACTAAGAAGCAACCATGTTGTTCACTGACACTCAAAAATGTCTATGTTTCAAAAAAAGTACTTTGTGTTCAACACAGGCAAATCTCATTTATGGTCTTAGAAGTTGAATGGTGATTACCTTTAGGGAGGAGGGGAGCAGTGACTGGATACGGGTCATGAAGGATTCTCATCAGATGTAGTTAATATTCTATTTCTTCATCTGGGTAGAGGATACATGAATATGCTCACTTTCTGAATATTCATTTAGTAAGTATATTTATGACTTCTGTACCTGTTTTCATAAATAGATTAAATATAAACCTTAATTGGGAATGGAAAAGACTGTAAAGTTATTTATATAAAATAACTTCTGTGAAATGAAATGATTATAACCAAGGTTCCCAAACTATCCACTGAGGCACCCCAGGGTAACACAGTAAATGCATGCTGATGCCGTGACTGAACATTTTGATGACCTCAGCAATACGTGACATCTACTGAGTACTGTAAACTGCTAACTCAGGGCAGTTTAGAACTTCCATAGTAGATCTCTTATCTTCATTTTGATGAAGTTCTGTCTTTAAAAACTGGTTAGTTGAGAGTTGCTTAATAAAAAGCAAGTACTGCATAAAAAATCAATGGGGAACAGGAAATGAGGGTGACCCAGTGTCCAATTTGATGCCAAGGTTTAAGAAGCCAGGCAGAGCTCCATGGAAACACACATCCCTTTAGGCATTGTGGCTATCCAAGAATGTGATTAAAATATGATTGCATTATTATTTTTTTTCAATTGGCTACTAAATTGTTAGGATAGCAAAGCTTTTTAAGGTGTTTTGGCCTAATTACTGAATAAATGTAACCGTTAGGTGGTCCTTTTGGTCTAGAGTATAGTGATCACTAGGACATCTATGCTTGCTTTGAGCTGAGAAAGTTTGGGAATGACTGGATTATGCTATTTTTGGAGTGGACAATTGGCTTCCATTGTTTGACTACTGTACAATCAGGTTAGCAAATTAATAAATTAAGAAAATTATTGACGCATTATCCAATTCTCTGCCTTCTAAAGCAGAACATGTTTACTGGGTGAAATATTTTTATAATAACCCAGGTTCATCATTCTAAACACCAAACATTACTCCAGACTTCAGTACAGTTTCTGTATGCTTCACCACAGAATCAGGCTCAACCAGGCCTATGTACATGGTAGGATTTAGGGCCTGATGTAGCCTTGAGAGGCTACTGACATGTATATATTTTAGGCTAATATTAGCAGTTTCTACTCATCTAACTGGCTTTTGTTCCCCCATCAGAAAAACAGGATAAAGAATGTAGGGGTCATGGGCTTTCAGTAGGCCTGAACTAGGATTCTGGTTCTAACAGGCAATGTTTTGATTGTAGTAAGTTACCTCCCTATAAGTTTAGCATCTTTCCCATAAGAGGTCAAGAAGGTCTATGTTTCCATGTGAAAGACTTTGCATGAAGCCTGGCATATGACGCATTTAGACACTGCCAGTGCAAATCTTTACAATATAGCTACCATGTCTGGTCTATGCTCTATCCTGTGTGTGCTAACACCATACGTAAGACACAACTCTGTCTTTGAGATGCCTAAGCATGTAATAAAGGGACCTGGGTTGTGGTTAACTAATTACGGCAGGAAGTTAAGGGTGGTTGGATGGGGGTTTTATGTAATGAGAACAGAGAGGAGCAGAGCGTGACTTCTGAAGGAGGTGAATGGACAACACTCTTTGGAGGAGGTGATATCCATGGTGGGGGTCGAGGCATCAGTGGGTTTCACCAGGTGAAGGAGTTAAAGCTCTGGAGATGGAGGGAAAATGGAAAGCAAGCTTTCACAGCTCAGGGAGAGCAGGTGTGAAAAGCAGGCTGGACCCAGGTGGCTGAAGCAGCCCGTGTGTGTAGCAATTGATGGAGGGAGTGGTTAGCAAGGCGGGAAAGAGTAACTTGAAGCGGGGATGGGCATAGGGCTGGAGCAACAGAGGGGGGGTATTAACTGTTATTTTTCTGGACATTGGGTTTAAGTCTGTGATTGAGGGTTTCAAGCAGATGAGGGAAGGCTTCAGTAGTCCTGTGAGCCCACCCAGGAGAGGCAGGCAGGAACCCAGGGTCATGTCAACGACCTCGCCCCTCTGTCCTCTCTGTCCCTTCTGTCTCTCATCCTTTACACCTGTCATTACCCTCTTGTGCCTTTCTTGCTCTCTATTCTTCTGTATTTAGGCTTGTTTCCCTGACACTCCTTTTACATTTTCCTGCCTTTTTATTTGGCCTATTTATACATCATCACTCAAAGAGGAATCTCATTTCTGGTCTGGGACTGAACCTACATCCTTCAACAGGGATTTATTGAGTATCTGTATGGTACATTTTGATTTGACTTGACAATTATAAAAAGTAAATTATTTTTGCAATACTATTTGCTGCCCACCCCCCTCCCACCGTCCCCACCTTTTCTTCCCCCACTGCTTAAGGGAGTGTTTTTTAACCATTAGAAAGACTTAATCATCGGAGCTGACATGATGGCTGTGTAGGGCCTGGAGAGCGTTACTCCTAGAGGGATCATTCCTATGGCGTATGATGGGAATGCTGCCCCCTGGAGGTATTCAGTGTGGTGGCTTTTTTTCGGATAGCTGAGGTATATTGTTTAAGGGTATTCGATATTTAAAAATATTATTCTGCAGTGTTGCAGTATTTTACATAGACTCCTCAGTCATTAAAGCTAGTTTATATTAATACACTTTAAATGCTTGGAATATTTCACGGTGATCTAATACGAGAGGCATGTGGCAAAGTAAGCTTTAGAGTCAGACAGTCTGAGGAGTTCCGGCTCGTGGCACCTTAACCTTTCTGAGCTTCAACATTGCTGTTGGGCAAAATGAAGAAACTAATACATAACTCTCAAAGTTCTTGTGAAGATGAGAAACCAAATATGGCTCCTGAGTGTGTGTGTACCAGAATAAACATATTCTCTCTTGACTAAGAAGTAGATGCCACAACAGATCAAAATGCACTAATAAGATACAAAGGATTTATTAACTACACTTTAGGGGTATCAACAGTACTGCATTCCATGACTGTAATGAATGATTTTTTTATACTGATAAGTAAAATTTGAAATTCAAACTTTAAAGGAATATCTAAGGAAGCAAATGCCATTGTAACTGGCAAATGAACGGAATAACAACCAAATTAGAGCTGCTTTGCCAAGTATAAAAGGGAAAGTAAAACAGTATGACGAAGGAGAATATCTCCAAGCCAACATGAATTATTGCAGAAAGTATTTATCTATGCAAATGAGGCTAAAGCTTTCCTTTGAAAGAATGGCTACATTTTATTTAAAGGTATTAGAAGGTTTCCATGCCTACGACCTCTGGAGGAAGGGGATAACTTTTTTTAGACATGCATGTGTATTATTCAGTTCTCATTATGTACCAAACCAGCTGGTTAGATGCTTTCTCAAGAACTTTAAAAACAGAAATAAAAGGAAGTGCATTGTGTGATTGTTCTGTCAGCTAGAGATAGTACATAAGAGAAAGATGGAGATGTTTTGTCCAGTTAAAGGGAGATGAACTACAGTCGTAAAGGGTTATTTGTCCAACCACCTCGCAGATCACCAGCGTGCATGTCAGATCTCCTGTTGATCATTGTGTTTGCCAGCGCTTATCCATCAAATCCACTTTTTCTCAATACAGCTGAACTTCTCCCCCAGCAAAGGAATCTTTATGCCATTACTCTTTGGCTTCACTTACCGACCTCATCCCTCACCAAAAATCAATTTTTTTGAAAGAAAGATTTCATCATGAAAATTATAATAAGTAATAAAGGTAAAAGAAGAATCTCTGTCTTTTTTTTTCTGGTAATGTGGAAAGAAAAAGCTGGATTCATAACCTCTCAGGGCACATTCACTCTGAACATTCTGAAACTAGAGAAAATTTTGAAGGGAATCAATCCTGTAGAGGACGCAATTACACTGTGGCTTCCAAGTTCTGCCTTCTTAGGCCAAAATATTGCAGCCTCAGGCAAAAATAGCCATGAAATCTGTTGTCAGTCCTCACATAATTCAACAGTGAGACCTTAGAATTTGCTTTAATGTTTCCAGTTGGTAGCTTTGAAAGAGATTCCATCAGGTCTGTAGTCGTGGGGCCACATGAAGAGCTGCTGTTGTGCCAGTAACTTCCTTAGGCACTGGGAGTACAGGGGAGATAAGATGGGGAAATCTCTATGCTGTGCTCACAAAAGAAGAAACAGCACCATTGAAAGCACACTTGTTTTTATTTGGAGCAAATTATCTTGTATACACCTGTTATTCTATCAAGTCTCATTCATCAGGGATTTTCGTGGAAGCTTAAAGTGACATTGCTAGAAGAGTTGATATCGCTTCCCCATCCTTTATACTCCTCAGCATTTAACTCCCATTTGGGAATCCTATCTCTGTGGAAAATGCAAACACAGGGAATGTGGCCCTTGTCCAGCTATATAGAATATACATGATTATGCATTTGCTTGCACTATAAAGTTCCAAGTGCTTATTTGCTATACTGTATTATCACTGACCTGATTCCATAAGAGAAGCCACTTTATGATGGGAAAAAAAACTTTTGTGTTAGATCCTCTTGACAAAACATCTCTCATCCCAGCCTGAAAGTGCTATGTAGTTTTAAAAACACTTAACTGAACTAAAACTTAATTTTGCATAGAGAATTTCTCCATGCCCCATTAGATAACTAGAGAGAGCAAGAACCACAGAAAACTATAAAATCAATGTTTTGTGATTTTCACATTTAGGATTCCTGTGTCTGCATATTTGATTAATCTGAGGTCCTTAAATGTCACTCAAGTTCCTCTAGGCAAGGCAAATTGCAATCAAATATCAAAAAAGTTTTTGCCAAGAGGGCCACATGCAAAGAGTACAACACATGGTGTATAGGAGGAATTACTCCCCAAAATATGCTGTGAGCAAAATGAATTGCAGACATGTTTTCTGGTTTTACTGAAGATAGAAAAGAAAGGCTCTGAGTTCAGGGTCTAGATCCCCCATGTACTGTCACTGTTGACAAATCTATGAAATCGTAGCCCCTGTGACCCTCTCAGCTCTCCCATCCTCAAAATAGGAGGCCCAAATGTGGTCCCCCGGAACTGAATGCCAATGGAGCCAATTAGAGAAACCTGTCACTCTCTTATTCATTTTGAGTAGAATAAAATAGAGTCAAGAGCGATTAAGAGATTGGTATGAGGCAGCTACCAATAAAAGCAGAAGAAAAAGCATCCAAAGTGTCGTGATCCACAAACAATGAGTGCTTTTCATGCATGAATAATGAAAAGTATACTCATCTTGGCCTCTGATGTGACTGTCAGCCTGTGGGTGTTTTGTGCGCCAGAACAAAGGAGCAACCTCTTGCCCCCACCCACAGTCAGCACCACTCAGCACCTTACCAAGTAAGGCTTTGCTCCCACCTTCCTCATTGGATGCTGCTTTTCTACTCCAGGCAGCAAATCTTTCAGATAAAATAAGCTAGAATTTAAAATACATGGAAATATGCCAGTTTTGAGTTTAATCTGGTGTGAAAATAGTAATAGAAACATGGGGACTTAGTGTGTGTAGTGATATACAGAAAGCCGAGGGGGTGGGGTGAGCCTGTTGCGTGGGAGTCCACAGATGACTCACTTGAGCCCCTGGCCGGTCCTTCACTGCATTGGAACAGAATGTTTACAAGGTACCAGGGAACGTGGCCAGCAGGGGATTTAACTATGACTGACTGTCCGGAAGAGGGCGGCCGGAAACACTAGGCTGTGCCATTGCTTGTGCTTCAGCCAGTCACAGGATGAGGCGCATTCATTTAACACTGATTGACTACCAACACTTTATGAGCACCGGCTACTGTGAAGTTTGGGAGATGCAGTGAAGATCTGGGCAGTCCATCCCCTTGCAGAGGCTCCATGAATGTCTCCAACCATGGCGCCCACTGGCCAAATGTCCCCACCCTCTCTTCCAGCCACAGTTCTTCCGTCTGTCACCAGGTCAGTTCTGTGATGACCTTGCCTTAGGCATGTCCTTCTCTTCTGTTCAGACCAAGGGGATCCTAAGTTGAAATTATAGATAGCAAGTGACCTGGCTATAGAAACCCATTTAGAACTCTGCTGGGGAAATGCCAGGGCAAAATACCTTTGAAACTGAAATCAGCAAGAGGGAGAAATAAAAGTGGGAGAAACCTGTTTATTTCTTATAAGCCGTCACCCACTTCTGCTCTCCCATGTATCTCACACCCCAGCTGCAGAAGAAGAGGCCCCACCCAACCTCTCTGGTCCAGTTAAGCCCTCGCTTACCCTTGTAATCATCTATTGAAATGGAGGCGCACTAAGGCCAGGCAAGAGATTCTGGAAATACTGCGGTTTTACCCACACCATCTCCCTGGAAGTACCCTCCTGACTTCCAAACCCGCAGTTCTGTTCAGCCCAAACAACACCCAGATCAAAAAGAGTCTGCTGGTGGAATGAATGAATGAATGAATGAATGAGGAGAGAGGTGAAGGAGCAGTGGGGAAACTGAGTTTAGCAGCTGTGCGCTCTGACTCTTTTGCCATGGCTATTCTCAAATATAAAATACTAGAAATCTTGCATTGTGGGGCCTTCCTTAAAGGTTTTTGTTTTTATCATTAAAAATAAAATGTGTCCAGTAGCTGTTATAAGAAAACAGGATATTGTACATCCAATAGTTAAAAGGCTGTGGTACAGTTTGGTAAGTTGTAAATAAAATTCAAAAATACTTTTCAGACTTCTTGTCAGATTTATGACAACACTGCTAATAGATTAGGTGTAGCCATAACATCACAATTTCACCTTTATTCATGTATATTACTTTATCCTCATTTCTGAGACAATATTTATCACCGATTGCTGCACTTTCACTTGTTTGAGGAACAGAAATTGGTTGTCATATGTAATCAATTATAGTTTCCCCTCCAAGTCATCAATCTTAGCTAATAAAATGCAGAGGATCATTTAAAAAGTCATCTTAAAGTGTTGGCTACAAATTCACAATCTGACCATTGACCCAGCGACTCATCTTCACTACAACTGTAGGTGAGCTTCAGAATCAGAAAAAGCCGATGTTACCTCTCGTTACCGGCATGCCCAAGTCATCAACCCATTTTATCCTAAGAGTATTGATTTATCAGATTTCCTTCCTACTAATTAGGCAGCAGGTGTTTATTGGGCTGTTGATGGGTCTAAGGCATGTGACTGATGGAGGAGTCAAAGGCTGTTCAAAGACATTCCGAGCAAGACACGGTCCCCGCAAGACAGTATCATAGAAAAGGCGAAGCATAGGTATACAAATAAGGTCATGTGCAGTGTCTTTAAACAAACCTTAATTTAGAAGAAGCTTTGAAAGGAAAACCTTTAAGGACCATATTTTCTTCCTTATGACTTTTAGTGTTTCCATTGCTATTCTTGAAGTTTGAGTTATTCATGGGAAGGAATAAGACGTTCCTCCCATACAACGTAAAAGTTCCCACCAAATGACATTGAAATAATGATGCTTTGCCTGTACTGACGAAACTGATTCTGTTATCTCTTAGCATAGTGAGAAGGGAAACATTATGAAAACAGTCAAGGAAAATATAAATTAGTGGTTCTCAAACTCAATGTGCACAAGGATTATGTGAGAGTAATTACAAACACCTTTAGACCCTCTGATTCAGTAGAATACCACCTTCACACGTTCTTATTCAATAGAAGAGACCACCCCACCCCTAGGAATTCTGTCTTAGTGAGTAGGTTTGGGATGAACATTGGAAATATGAGTTTTAAGTCACATTTTATATGACTTTGCTGCAGGAAGCCCACAGCCACATGCTGAGATGTTCTGCTATTAGAAAAGCCTAACGAATATCACAGTTGGTGCTGTTTTTCAAACAATCAAATGTTACAGCATTGTGTGGATGCTTGGTGTTCTTATTCAGAGATTGGTTTGGCTACTGATGTGAGTTTAAACTGACTAAACAAACTCTCAGATTCCTAAAATAATTTTCTTAGGTATATTTTCAAACCTCTTCTTTAAAATTTTTCCAGCTTTATTATTGATATAACATACATGTTCAAGGTATAGAACCTCATGATTTGGTATGCATATATATTGTGAAATGATTGCATTAATAAGGTTAGTTAACACCTCCAACCCTTCACAGAATCACTATTTTGTGTGTGTGTGTGTGTGGTGAGAACTCTTAAGATCTACTTTCTTGATCCAGAAATCCTGCTTCTGGGTATGAATCCGAAGTAAATGAAACCATTATCTCAGAAGAGAGATATCTGCATTCCCCTTTTCATTGCAGCACTATTCAAAAGAGCCAGATAAAGAAACGGCCTTTGTGATCTTTGACGGATGAATGAGTAAAGGAAAATGTGGTATGTACACACAGTGCAATTCGATTCAGTCTTTAAAAAGGAAATCCTGCCATTTTTGGCAACATGAATGGACCTGGAGGGCATTTTGCTAAGTAAATAAGCCAGACAGAGAAAGACAAATACGACATGGAATCACTTATATGTGGAATCTAAAAAGAAAATTCAAAGCCAGAAACAGAGAATAGAAAAGTGGTTGTCAGTTCCTTGGGTGGAGAATAGGGCAGAGGCAGGAATAGAGGATGGAAAAAGGGTACAAAATTATACAAAAAATAAGGTTTGAAGATCTAATGTATAATGTGGTGATTGTAGTTAATGACACTGCATTGTGTAATTGAAATTTGCTGAGAGTAGAACTTAAATATTTTCACACACACACAAAAAAGGAAGGTAAATATGAGAGGTGTTGGATGTGTGAGTTAATCTGATGGGGGGGGAGTCCTTTCACAGTGTGTATGTCTCATCATGTTTGCAGTTTAAATACCTTACATTGTTATTTGTCAATTTTATCTCATCAAAGCTAGGGAAAGGTAAAATGTACTCTTACCAACTTTCCAATATAAAATACAGTATTGTTTATTATAGTTACCATGCTGTACAATAGAGCCCCAGAATTTATTTGTCTAACAGCTGGAAGCTTCTACCCTTTGGCTACCATTTCCCCATTTCCCCCACTCTTCAGGCCCTGGCAACCATCACTCTACAGCTTATTTATCTGAGCTCTTAAACTCCTTATCTGATTGGATTCCTGATGCAATTTTCAAACAATAACCACCTGTCTCATAGTCCTTCTGTATCTATCCCTTAGGGCTGACCTAACAAAGTACCACCAACTGGATGGTTTAAACAAGAAAAATTGCTTTCCACAGTTCTGGATGCTAGGAATCCAAAATCAAGGCATTGGCTGGTAGGGCTAGTCTTCCTGCAGGGGAGAATCCTTCTTTGCCCCTGTGGAGCTACTTTCTGGAGGTAACTGCTGATTGCTGGCAACCCTTGTCATCCCTTGTCTTGGAAATCACCACGCCAATCTCTGCCTTCATCCTCACATGGCATTCTGTTGGTACATGCCTGTGTCGGTGTTTCCCCTCTTTATAAGGATGCCAGCTGAGATTCTTAAGTGAATTTATATACACCTCTCAGAATTTTCAGCTTTAAGTCAGATATTTGAAAATTCAATTACAAATCCAATGCACTATTTATTAAAATTGTATTCTACAGCAGGCAGAGAGAGCTGAGAAGTCATTAGGGAATAGAGAGATGATGAGGCCTGACGAGAATTCTCAAGAAGCTTCCCAATTCAGTGAAGAAGGAAAGAAGTACATAAATAAGTACAGTGCAAGATGGGATAAATGTCAAGAGCGACATACAAACAAAACACTGAGGAGAAAGTGGTAAGATTTGACTGGAAGAATCAGAGAAACTTACCTGCAGAATTTAACCTCAGCTTCGAAAGATAAACATGGTTTCAGTAATTATGAGTTAGAGACAAGACACTCCAGGCTGAAATTAGCTCAGCACACACAGAGAAGTGAAAATACAGTGCAGGGAAGGCAGGTACAGGTAGTCTCATGAGGTGGATGAGGGCCTGGGAAAGCACCGTGAGACCAAGTCAGAGAGAGTGTGCCACATCACACTGAACCTGTCAGAGCCCCTCAGCCGAAGACCCCGAGGAAACCCTGCAGATAAGCAAGTGGGTGAATAGGTGCTGCTTGGAGAGAGAACAGACGCTCTGGAGAAATGTGGGGTGTTTTGGGAAGATGATGCTAGAATGAAACTACGATAGGATGTGGGCTCTGGTTGGGTGATTTGGAGGAGGGTCTAAGCAATTGGGGGTGTCCTGTGGGCTTGGATGTTCTGAGAAAGTGGGGACCAAATGGTTGGGTATCTCAATCAGTCTGGTCTATAGGGAGGAGAGAGTAGAATGAGGCCAGAATTGTAATTGGTAAAGCAGTAGTTAATGCTCATTTTGGCCAAGAGAGGGGCTGTTTGGTACTTTTCATGTGGTGCCATGACCTCGTCAAGCTTAAGCAAAAATACAAAGTATCCTTGACCTGTCTTGCTTTATTATGGGCTCAGAGTAACCTGCACCTGAGGTAGGTATTCTGTGAGATTGTTTACACACAGAGCATGTTGTCACTAACCTCTGAGTGTCAGGCTGGCTTCTGTGTGCCAGAGATGTTCTTTTTTCTTGATCAAGACTTACAGTAGCACCCTGCAGGTAGTGGAGGGCTTGTGAGCTGAGGATTAATACTTTCTGATAGGTGTTTGCCTAGGAGAGCTGCAAGGAAAGTGAGAAGAGAATGGCGGCTAAGAGAGCAGTTGCGAGAGTCCACACGAGAAATAAGTTCCAAGCCAGATGGAGTGCACAACACATCCGTTAGAGTCCAGGAGGTGTGCACTCCAAGGTGGGCAGCAAGCAGGAAAGGCCAAGCGAAGGAGACGATGATTCCACATCGGTGTGGCCAGTGACTGGCGTGCCCACACACTGAACCTCCTAAATCCCCGCCGACCTTAGCAGCTGCCCATCATGTCTGGCTTTGGGTTAACCTCTCACCTCTCAGTTCATTCTGAGCATTGCTTCTGTAGCAATAGAAACGCCTTATTTATAGATCACCAACGTCACAAATGCAGAACATGCTTTGGGGAAGTCCTCAGTGTCCCTGAGAGCTGGGTAGAGTGAAGGCATGTTCCCCAAGTACTAGGTATTCAGGTGAAAGTTGTTTGAGGTTGTTAGTTTTGCCATAGGCATGGTTTCATTTATTATATTTTAATTCATGATTTGGTGACCCAGATGGCACTTCTAGCCTTTGTCTTTTGCCAATTTTTTTTTCTTTTCATAGTCAGATGGGTGGAGGGAAATGGCTCTCATGTACATACACATGTAACGCTATATGGATTAAGGAGTGACAATGATTTCTTTAAGCCATACCACGTATCCTGCTTCAGAACGGAGTCTCATATGTGTCTGCATATGAACAATTGCAGGCCTATGCAAAAGCGTAGAGATTGCCGATGGGGAATGGTCATCTGGTTATGAGAGAGTGAGTGGGATGGAGGGACAGGCAGAATTCTAAATTACAACAGGCAGAAAGGATGCCCCGGTCCACAGCTTCTGAAATGTGAGCGTGCATAAGGGTCGCCTGAAGATCTCGTGAAAAGGCAGATTTTGGTTTGACTGCTGGCAGAAGGCCAAGCTGATGCCCGTGCTCTGGTCCAAGGGCTACACTTCCAGTCTGTCTTTACGCCTGGCTTGTGGACCATCTGCTGCTCTATGAGCTCTCCAGTTTCCCCAAGGGTTCTGTGTTTTTCATTCTCTTCTCATTCCCCCTATGACTTCTTGACACGTGTGGTCCCCTTGTTCCTTTTTTCCATTCTCACCTCTGCTCTCTTTGCCCAAAGGGATAACTTTAGGAATCTATTTACTTTTGTACTTCATTTCAAAAGCAAACCCAATTTTTAAAATTAGACAAGATAGATAGAGCATTCAAGGTATATTGCTTCATATCACTTTTGTTTACATTTTGATTTGCATCATAATTCTCATATCTAAATGCCAATTTGAGTGCCTGGAAGGAAACACTAGACATATAGGCCCTCCTCGGGGTTCAGTTATCTTCTGTCTAGCTTGGCAATCATCTGCATTCACGAAGGAAACTCTAGATTATGTTTGTACATATTATCTCGATCATCTTGAATATATTTATTACATTTAGCTGTGGTCTCATTCGTCTCACAGTTAAATGTGTCATTGTAGCAAGGGTTTAATGTTCTACCTCTGAAATGAAATAATGAAATCTGTAACAGGGAGAAAGAAAGAACAAGAACAGAGGAGGCATTTTATCGCTTTTTCTCCTTTTCTGAGAGCATCTCAGCAGTCTATTTCTTTGCGATCTCGAAGACTGGTTTTTAAAATACTTTTTTTCTTTCTGTGTTATGGTAAACTGAGTAATACGTAAAGTGTATTAGAGAGCTTTGCATTTAAAGACCACCGACTGTGGCTTCTTTTGCAAATCAAATAATAGTCTTAGTAGTCACCCTATATGAGTTTTTACTATTTCAACAGCATGTGCCTGTTATATTTTTTGTATCATCGGTTCTATCAGATATATAGGTTAGGCAACCCTGTTGTTTGTATTTTGCAGCTAACTGAAGCTCAGAACTAAGGCAGATTCCTCAACCAAATCTGGCTGGTATGTGGGGAAGCCAGCAATAACTGCCAGTATCCCAGTAAATCCCCCCAGCCTTGTACATTCCACCTCACAGAATGGTTGCTTCCTAACATAGCTATTGGACAAATTCAGGTTTCCTCTATTTGCTTTAAAAGCTACCACTATTGTATTATAGTATTACTACTATAATAAAATAATGTAATCTAAAATTGAAGATGAGTTACATAATACTATGAAATACCATAGGGGTCTCTGTGTGTGTATGTAAATAGAGATGTAAAGAGATACTAAGATCTGTATCTATCTCAGGGTCAATATTCATATAACAATATAATTTATTGTGTGAATCTGTGAACTAATGGGCCATTTGCTTTGCCTGGGTAGAGATTTTTCGTGCAGTATTTCTCCTATGTCAGGCGAACCGGTGGAATAGATCCGTTCCCTCAGGGAGTTGCAGGGGTTACAAAGGAGAGTTGCAGTGGCTTAAGGCGATAAATTTACAATATTATCACAGGCAATACTTAATTTCCCCCTAATATTTCCCTCTGGATCTTCACCAATGAATCTATTTGTCAAATACTTGAATGAAAAACAAACACAAAAATACTCTCTGGGTAGCGCCAGGCAGTAGCTGTCTTTGGTTTAAATGTCAATCTGAAGTTTAACTTCATGTAAAAATTCAGTTAATGAATAAAAGTTAACTTTGATGGCAAATAGCTCTATCTGATATCTATGCAAGTGTTTCTAAACCAAATGTGTCTTCCCTATTATTTTGGAGCAAAAGATCTTGATTCTGAAGCAATCATTTCAGAAATGTATATGCCATTAAAGTGATTTTTACCTTAGAAAATGCTATAAAATGAGTTGCCCTCACTGTGTTTCTGCTCATTATTAGTCACTCTCATCTTGTCCTGTCCCTCAAGTCTTGAGTTTGAAGGTGGCGTTTACTGCACAGTCAACATTGCCCATCAGTAAAGAACAGGAAACTGACATCTAAATGCATACACATTTTACAACATTTTAAGCCATTTTCCTGTTTTATTGACATGAAACAGTAGAATGAATCCTTTTGAAAGCTAATTTTCATGTCTTAATGGGCTCGTTCCTTGCCTAAAGGATTGCGTCCCTTTGCAGTTTCACAAGAAGCCGGCTCACCCATGGCTGAGAGAACAAGCCGTATTGCGTAGTCACAGTCCAGAGGAAGGCTGGGACCCACAGGCTGTCAGCA
The DNA here is from genome assembly GCF_040802235.1 of Manis javanica. Taxonomy (NCBI): domain Eukaryota; kingdom Metazoa; phylum Chordata; class Mammalia; order Pholidota; family Manidae; genus Manis; species Manis javanica. The sequence goes on from NC_133164.1 coordinate 8,548,751, forward strand.
TCACTGAAGCCGCGTTAGATTCGCCTTCTAGAAGCAAACCCAATTGCAGTGTAGACGGGTTTCTAGGCAGTTGCCTGCTGGTTCAAGGACTTGCCTTGAAAAGTGAGTTGCGTGTGGAAAACAATTTTGGATTATTGCTGCAATTTCAGACATCTGAAGTGAAAGTGAGCAGGGTGAGCCGAACTCTGAGACTGCGAATTCTGGCCTGCTGGACCTACCTGCGCCTCCAGCTGAGAATGCCTCGGTCAGCAGTCTTGAAGAGCTCGGGAAAAGGGGCAGTTTTGCTCAAGCAAAGGAGCAGAGAGATATTAGCCCAATGGTTGGTAAAAGCCACAGCAAGGGTGTATCTCTAATTTCTATTTTAGAAATAGTTCTCATTTCACATTTAATTTGGGGATTTGGGGTTACTTGTTGAAAAGGACAAAGTTATGTCCTTTGTCTCTCCTGCCATCAATTCTCTCCTCCAGACTAGATCCTTCTGATCCCCGGTGTTTCCCAGACTCAGGCCACATTTTGTGTAGCTGAGCAGACCTACAGCCACTTGCACTTCTGACTTCCTCCAGCCTCTCAACTCCCACGGCTGTTAGACTTTGTACCACTGTTTGGTCCCATCTCCTTGCTCCCTGTCTTACAGTGTGCGTGCGCCAACACACACACATTCACACGCACTTCCAGTGAATTCTAAACTGTTCTGCCAAGTTGCCTCAAGGGCCATAGGGGCATAGCTCAATCTATTCCTGCTTTTCTCATTAAACTCCCCCATAACCTATTATTAAAGAAAGTGGTCTACAGCTAATAAAAGTATGAAAATCATTAATATGTTTCATATTCTCATTTCCAGTTTCCTGCAAGCATAAATTATAACAAAATTGTTTCCGCTGCCAGGCACTCCCCAGTGCCCCATACGCTGTTGGCGGTCCATAAATATTTACCGACTGAAATGATTGTACCAAGCTGAGCCACTCAAGGTTGGGCCTGGTCAGGTTTTTCCATGGTCCAAAGAGATTGGTCTGGGGATTCGATGACACATTCAGTCCTCTAGAAATGCTCTCAACCATGGACACTGAGCAGTAAAACCTCCTCCAGCCTTGCTTTTATCTGCTTCTTCAAGACGTTAGATGAGGCCTGTCCTGTAATAAGCCTACAGTACTGCCGTGGAAGGAACTCTGGACCACAAAAATGAGCAGAGCAATCTAGCTGTTCACCCAAACTCAACGAGTCTTTTGTGGCTGAGACATAGATGTCTTGATGTAAGATTCATAGGTGGGTAAAATCTAGCAAGCCAGTAATTGGCCAAGCAACATCTCATGGCACTTGAAGTAGCAAATGGAGCTTTTAGACTAGGCGGGATTACAGGAGTGAATGTGACATCACCTAGTTGAAGTTGAAAAGTCAATTCGTCTATCACTCTGCTGTCAAGTTCATTCATTTCTACTGGACCAGGGCACCACCAAGATTTCCTGCTGGGTTAAAGAGGCACTCAAGGTGCTCAGCTGACCATCCTGCTTGGGTAGAGGTTGCTGACAGCTATGTGTAAGGAGTGGAATGGATCAAAAAGAAAGAGTAAATAGAAAAACTCAGGGGATGTAAAACTGCACACAGCTGAATCTGAAGAAAAGATGGTTTTCAGTCTGTGGAAACGTAACAGGCAAAGATAGGAAATGGGTGTCTGAGATGACAACAAACTTCTCAAAATGCTGACAAATATCAGACTGTTCAATACAAAGACATCTCTGGCCAATCATAGAGGGTGATTGCAAAATGATTATCTGCAAAACTCCCCAAGATACATCTTCTTATTTTATTCAGCCCTGTTCATCAGAAATGTTTAGGAGTGGTCTGGACGACGTGATTTAGTGCCGGGTTCGCTTGGTGAGAGTCGTTTGCCATCACTTAATAGGAATGGATTTATGCAGAAGGTACTTAGTCCATCTGATGACAATATTGCAGAGATCACTCCCTGGTTGCCCTGGTCCCTGGTGGAGCAGGGCTGCTCACTGCCTAATCTCTCTCCTGGGCTTGGCAACTGGGAGAAAATCTGTGTACTCCTATAGTCAGGCACAGGTGTTCTATAGACCTGTACTTTTTATTCTTTAAAAAAAAAATAAGAGCAAAAACTGGTTACCTAGTCATTACAAAAAACTGGATTTCAAAATAATGACATTTTAAAGGGTCTAGTGCTAGAGATTTTACAAATAATAAGGTAAACATGGTGACTGTTTTGGTGAATTCTAAACCATGATCAACCAAACACCTTTGCAGATTCTTCTGCATGTGATAAGATCCTTCTACCTGCTCCACTGAGAGCTTGTCTTTGGCTGCATTGTGGGCATCTCAGGGGCTGAAGATCCGGCAGAGGCTGTGTGACTCCTGTCTGTTTCAAGAAGCCTGAGTGTCCTTTGGACATGTCAGGAAATAAAAGACAGCTAGAGCTCCAGGTTCTCAACATCAAACCCTTAAGCTAGGGAAACAATCACGAAGTCACTTTTGCCAAGTAGGTCGTTCACCATCCAAATTTACTTATAGCCTAACCAGCCTCGAACAGCATTACTATTTTGCTTGGTACTTTGTTTATTTTTAGACAGTGAAGGCAGAAGAGAACAGAGAAGAGCAAAAGAATAAGTGAGGTGTTAAGGGGACAGGAGGCAAAAGGTATTAAAGAAGAATCTAGAGAAGCCTGCCTTCAAGTCTTAACTTTGTGGTGTAAGAAAATGTTTATGTTTTGTATGGCAAGCAAACTAACATTGAATTTGCAGTGAGAAGAATTGGTAGCCTGCCCAGCTCTACTATTTATTTATTGGGCAATCGTGGTGAAGTTATCTTCTCATTCTTAATTTTCTTATCTATGAAGTGGAATAGTAATATATAGTTTGCATGCGTATTTAAGAATAAAAAAGTCCACCAAATAACACCCCGTGTTTAACATGGTGGGCATCTCATAAATGTTAACTGCATTTAAATAAATTGTGTCACATTTACGAAGCACAAGTTCTCAAGGTAGAGCACTTTTATTCATATAATTGGAAAACTATGACGTAAGAAGTGGGTGTGATACCTCAGCCATCGTTAAATATTTAACAGATGATTCAAAGAAATTTGATGTGGTAAATGAATGATAGTGATGACACACCAAACTGCTCGGAGGACAAGGTCACACATTTTGCAGTTGAATTCCACATCAGAGTTCTTCTTAAAACCCTTGCTATGTGAGGATGATGTCAAATTGTGTATTGATGAGATCTGAAGGCTTGAAATTGACTCCTTTGAAAACCAACTAGTTTGAGCCTTCATAAATAGATGATTAAATATTGAAATTCATCCCTTTTAAGGAATTGGAATATTCATTTTCTTGGGAATCCAAATTGAGTCTAATTCTTCAATTCTATACCTTCATGTTTCCAAGGCCTGAACTCCATGTAATATGTATAAGAAATGATTTACTTGTAAGTACAATTTCTAAAGTTGTCCGATTTAAAGATTATAATTGGGTAATGGAAAAACCGAGCAAATGGAATTAAATTCTTTCTGTTCCTGTGTCCACTGCTATGGTCTATGCAGATAGACGTCAATCTTTCCTTAGACTGGTAAAGCCTTTTAACTTGCACTCCATATTGCTAATAATGCCTCTTTACTAAGGTAGCTGTTTTCTACAACATGCACTGGGCCTGGAACAAGGCCCTGTGACCACACATTTCTGCAAGGAAAGCAGGGCAAGTGAGTGTCTAGAAAAGAGAAGTGGGCTAACCATGGCTGGCTTGGAGTAACTGTGTTCTATTCCTGGGGGTCGCACCTATTGCTGCAGTGAATAAAAGCAGGATTCTCTTGACAAAAGTGGGCAAGATGCTCTTTGGTGAAAACTTAGTATCTCCCACAGCAAGCAATTCACACTTTTTAACTAACTCTTCTTCAGGTCTTTTTCCATAAGTTCACATCTTTCTTGGGGAGAATTGAGGCCTGTGGGGAAGTGCGTGGGTTAAATCCCCATAGTATGATAACTAAAGGGCATGCATTTCTAAGCACCAAGGTATCTTTACTGGATTTCTTCTCTGTTTACTTTTCAGCACTTGCCAAATTAATTGTATCTGTAAATGGCACTCATTTGCTAAATAAAACCTGAGTGTCCCCACAGAGCTATGAGTGCCTCCCTTGGGTTTTTGCTGGCCTGAAGCTGAGAGGCTGTGCCAGGCCCTGGGGAAGACTATGAAAGAAACTTGGCAGATAGACCAGACTGCCAACTAAGTGCACACTGGGCAGTGATGACCTGAAGGACTAGAACAGGGATTTGGTTCATTACTAAGAAAGTGTCCTGAAGGAGAAACTTTTGGCCAGAATTCAGTCTCCTCAACGCAAGACCCATGGGCCATTTCACAGAAGGGAAAACAGAGGCGCAGAAATTTTGATCAAATGTAAGATGGTAACACCACAGATGAGGTAGGCACAGTGCCATTATCTTCTGGTCCATTATAATTCTTATAACTGCCCCCATCCCTAGGCACACACAATGGAAAGAGAAGGAAAATCAGTCTTGGCTCTTTTCTGTGTCTTCAAATGTTTGCAAATAAAATCATCAGAGACATTTGAATCGGACTTAGTATATGGAACACTGAGCCAAAAGAAAAAACTTGCAAAGTTGGAGGAAGATTATGTTGGTATTTCAAAATTTCAGGGCAAATTAGAACTGGCATGTGTCCTTTTCTGGGTATGCTTGATGACTGTATTAGTTACAGAGACTTCTGCAAATGTGAAAACTCTGTGTCAAATTCCTTTTATTCCTCCTTTCTTTAAAGAAAAGAGGAAAACCTTCTGCATCATTAATGAGGCTTGTGCTTTGGTAGCTCATTAAATATCATTGCTAATGGACTCATTTTAATATCTGCATTGGTGATTAAGCCCCCTTCCTTACAGAAATCTGGATGTCTGTCCTTTCATAGTGAAAATAGTATGTAGCTACTTCTGTCTCTTTATTTCTCTCTCTCATTTCTCTTTCTCTGTCATTTCTACAGAACTGTTTAGCAACACTAATTCTCAGTGTGCTTCTAGTATGCTACCATTGGGCATGAAAGCGAGATATTATAAAATTCATTTTGATGCTAATAATTTAACTACTAAGAACAAACAAAAAAAAACCCCACCAGTAGTTATACATAATATGCCCCTCAAAAGCATGACCGTGTCCTCACTTCATCTCGACTTTAATTATAGTCCCTGCTGAACTTCAGCATAATAACCTCTTGAATACAACTCTCAGAGTTGATAAAAGACAAAATTGCTTTAGAAATGCAAGCAAATGGCCTATTTGAACATCATTGCCTCTTAACAAAGTTTTTTGTTTCTTTGAAAATGCAAGTTTAAAGGTTTATTTGAATGAATGCCTCTTAATTGTCTTAGAACTGTCCTATTTTAAAAAGTCTTTTTTCCATCATTAGATTTCCAGACTACTGCCTTTTACATATTACTTTTATTTTTGAAAACAACTCATTTTAAAGAAAAATTTGTTTCTAGGATTACTTTTTAGAGAATCTCAGCATTAAGTGATTAAAAATCTGGGAACAAACAGTTCTTTTCTCTAGCTGACCTCACTAGGTCCAACAGAGAAAAATATTCATTCAAGTTGACTCTCTGGGTAATACAGCAGTATTTTAAAGAACATAAATCAAGCTGTTAATGGAAAGTAATATACAGAATAGATTATTTTTATCAGATTCATACTTCATATAAGTACAGCTACTTTGACATGATCTGTTACTAATTCCCATTTCTAATATTGTGCAACAGTTTGCTTGTCAAATGAATGGAACTCAAAATAGAACAAATACTCTTGTGTTATACTTATTTCTTATACTGAGGACATATCATTTTAAAACACAAAAATTAACATTTAAGGTAATTATCAAAAATACACCATCTCACCAGCTCTGAAAGATTCATTCTAAGTGACCATTGTGAATTTGAAGGACCCCGAGGATAATGAAATCCATCAGCCGGGCCCAGTCTTGTTCATGCACTTTCTCTGGCACCTTCAGCAGGCTGAGACAATCATTCAAACACCAAACTAACAAAAAGGTAGAAACAAAGCACAAACATCTCCAACAGGCAGCTGTGATGTGGTAGAAGTTTATTGTTCATTCATTTATTCATTAAACATTGACGGCACCGCTAGTTTGTGCTGGGCGAGGGTCTTGAAGATTGAGGAAAGCCTTGTTAGACAGGGTGGTATTCAGGAGACCCAGGAAAAGCCCATCAGTGGTGCTGGGAGAGGCAGAGCGGTGGGCAGGGATGGGTAGTGGCTGCTGCAGGCCGAGGTCCGGGGTGCTGGGGCTCCGTCCTTGTAAGTGGTCAGGACCTCCTGAAGCTCTTGAAGCAGATGGATGGAGTAGAATTGTGTTTTAGAAACCGTACTCTTTTAGTGTTACTGATGATGGACTGAGAGTAGAAAGGACAGGTGGACAGTAGATCCTTAGAGTCCTTCCTCCAGATCTGCCCATTTTCCTGCTCTGCCACCTGCGGCACTGGCATTCCCCTCAGGCCGGTAGCCAAGTGACCACAGCAGTTCCTGGCAGCAACGTCCAGGGGGATATAAGGTCGTCTCTTCCTGGGACTACTACTTGAGAACGAAAACCACTTTCTCCAAGGTCCCCTGAGTTCATTGGCCAGGATGAGGTCACATGACTGATGCTAATTCTGTCACATGGTTAGTGCGCTGGATCAAGTCAATGGGGGCTCATTTGGACTGTTGGGGGTGGGACCGTTTCCTGAGGCACGTGGCTGGGGAGCTAAGGTAGATAAATGAGCAAACGTGGATTTGGTTTGGGAAGGAAGGAATGCAGTCAGTGGAAAGTGGGTTTGAAAACTAGGTGACAAAATAAATAACATACACGTGCTTGCTTGGGAGGAGGAAAGAATCACTTTTAGGGATATGTTATGTGTCAGGCTTTTGCAGAGGATCTTTGCATCATCTCATTTAATCCTGAGGAAACAGTGTCAGCACACCTTTTATTAGTAGATGAAGAAAACGAGGGCTTAGGAGGTTCAAGAACTCATGCCCCTTGGACTCTAAAACCTCCGCTCTTCCTATGTTATGGCCCAATATTTGAAAATATTACATCAATGACTCCAGTCAGGAAGCATTCAACTCTTTCACAATCCTAATTGTCTGGTAGATAATCTTCTTCAACATTTTTAAGGGAGGATCCTGAGAGGTTCAGGCAGTTTAAGCAGATGGCGCAAGTGTTGGTGAGCACAGAGCGAGGACTCCAACCCGGCCTCTCTTAACTCCAGGGCAGGTACCATGACCTTGGGCATCTGTGTGTAAAAGAAGTGCCTGAACGACCAAGTCCCCAAGAACTCCTACACTGAAGTCTGTGTTTCTGTGACTCTCCCAGGACACCCTAGAGCTAAAAGCCTTTGCTACACTTGTAGACTCAGGTAAGGTGTAATTTGCTTAATCTCCTTCCAGAAACTACCCTTATAAGACAGTTATTCCTTCTATAATGAGGCCAGAAACATAATCTCCAGGCCTTAGGGTACCATGATATTTTGAGCTGGGCAGTTCTTTGACATGGTGGCTGAGCTTTATAGAATGTGTAACACCATGCCTGGCTCCTACCCGCTAGGTGCCAGTAGCACCTTTCCTGTGACAACCAAAAATGTATGCACAGATCATGAAGAGCCCTGAGGGAGAGGGATACCAGGCAGAGTGGAGAGGCACCGGTCTGTTCCCACGTCTTTGCACCAGGGTGCTCTTTTTTCTATCCTGAAGCAATTTGCAATTCAACAGAGGGCCGATGATACAGGTCCAGTAGAGTACTGAGAGTATATGGGACTCAGTAAAAAGCAGAACCCAGTGTTTTTAAGAGCACAGGATTCCCAGCTAGACTGCCTAGATTCATGATTCAAATCCAACGTAACTACTGTTATCTGTGGGCTAGATAGCAATTTTCTGTGCCTCAGTTTCCTCATCTATAAAATGGGAATAATAACAACAGCCACTTGGCACACAGTAAGCCCCTGAGCGTGGCAGGCTGTGCTCTGCTGTGCAGGCTAGAAAGTGAAGAATAAGAGGCTTTCTATTTCGAGCCGACTGCCTGATTTTCATTAGCTTTGCAGGTTGATTTCCATTACGCTTGCCCTGAGGGCCGGAGCTTATGTTTCTGGCCTCATTACAGAAGGAATAGCTATCTTGTAAGGGTAGTTTTTAGAAGGAGATTAAGCAAATAGCACCTTACCTGATTATACAAGCGTAGCAAAGGCTTTTAGCTGTAGGGTGTCCTGAGAGAGTCATAGAAACACAGACTTCAGTGTAGGAGTTCTTGGTGCCCTGGTAGTTCAGGCATTTCCTTTACACACGGATAACTAGGATGAGAGAGGAATTGGTGATCTGTCTAGGGTTGCAGGGCTAGTTTCTGGGACCGCAGTACTGAGACCCGGGCACTGACTGTCAGTTCGTGTGTTTCTTACACCGAATATCAACATGTTCTTGGAGAGAGATCTTTCGTGGCTGCAGAAGATCTACTTGCGAGGCATGACTATTGGATATTTTGCAGCTAATAGGTATGTTCCATAAATTAAAAAGCAAAATCAAGTGAGAACCTTACTTTTAAAGGTAGGTATTCATTTCTTTGGGGTCTGAGTATAACACTGTTATTTTTTCTAAAATGCATCTTATTATTTTTCTGGAATAGTCACCGATGTTACCTACTCCTGCTCAACTTAAAGGAGTAAAGAGCAGGCATTTCCTGAGTTACTAAGCAGTTTTCCCTGCTCACTCTATGGTGATAACTAGAGTAACAGTGTCCACTGCTGGCAGGTCTGAAAATTGCACCATACTTTATCCAGTTACTGTGCATGAGATAATTGCACCATACTTTATCCAGTTACTGTGCATGAGATAATTGCACCATACTTTATCCAGTTACTGTGCATGAGATAATTGCACCATACTTTATCCAGTTACTGTGCATGAGATAATTGCACCATACTTTATCCAGTTACTGTATGTAAGGAGTAACATTTCACCTTCACCAGATGCCATTTTAGGTAAGGTTTTAAGATACATCCTGTAAGGATACCACGGTGATTGAAACAGAAATAGTTTTAGTCCAATTGTCAATTAATGATTTGGTTCTATAAATCTAAGAATACAACAATTTGCTGCTGGAAATTGAAGAGTACAAAAACATGACAGATAATTGAGATTTAATTAAATTTTAAAACATAATTGAGGTTTAATATATCGAGAGTAGGAAATACAGTTTTGTATGAAGAAGTTGGTACTTGGTGTTATCAAATAAGCTAAGTCAGTTATCATTTTGTGGTGATGCAACAGCATTTTAAAAAATCATTTCAAAAAATAATTCGCCAGCAATTTATCTGGATTTATTATTTTTAGCACATTCATCATAGGTTTGGAAGAGAGAGAGTAGATGATTAAAATGGGACTTTTCCCCTTAAATTTATTAAAAATATTTAAGGATAATTCAGTTTCTTAAACCTTTGAAGTGTATTTTGTAATCTAAGAATTTAATTTACTTAACTGGACAGTTGGACAAAAGCCTAACTAGAAATGGCCCCTTTCCCAAGATTTTACGTGCTTTAGGAAGGCTTCCTGGATTTCAATGCCAAAAACAGGCAGCAGAGGGCTCAGTACATTGTCATGAGCAGGAGACTTGCTGAAGCTGAGGACAGATTTTTGCTCCTCTTTTAAATTTCTCTTTAAAATCTATACTTGCAGATGGTAAAAGCTAGAGTTTGTGGAGGTTTCTTTCTTTCTTTTTTTTTTGCTATAGAAAAAAACGTTAGGATGCATGTATAAAATAGTTTTACTGTGTTCGTTTAACTTATGGAAGTCAACAAATAGCAATTTATTCTAATGATAGAAATCTAGCTTGGATGCTTGGCAGCTAGTATAGAATTTGAGTGTTCCTTGACTTGGGGATTGGGAAGCTACTGCTGTAAAAGGGGGCATGTACCCTCCATGAAGACAGGGCGCACGGATGCAGGGCGTTACATTGTGTGGAAGTGTTGCAGCCCTGTCCCTGTTCTCTCTGTTCCTGCTTTGTGATGAATCCCAGTTTTTGAGATTTGAAGCTGTAGGCCTCTGGGTACCAGACCTGGTTGACCAATAGCATCAGTCTCTCCACAGTTTTGCTCTTAGCTCATGACGTGATTCTTCTGTGACTGTCCAGGCCTCACCTGATGTGCAGGATCAAGCTCAGTCCCCTTTTTATGTCTTACAGGTGCTCCACTGGGAGCCTATCTCCCTAAAGAGAGGTTCTCACCACATTCTGTTTCCATTTTCTGCCTTCCAGATTTTCCCACATGCAAATTTTACTTGCAGCATTTCTTACACATTTATTCATTCAACAAATATTTGTTGAATTTTACTCGGTGCCAGGGGATAGGAACAGAGCAGTGAACAAGACCTACGAGGCCTCTGCTGTCATGGGAGGAGAAAACTCACTAAAGCATAAGGACAAAAATCAAGATGAGCTATCACATGAGAAAAGATCTCTGAAGACAAAGAAAATAGGCTGAGAGCTAAAGAGTGTGGGCAGTTCTTTCTTTAGGACTGGATGGCAGGGAATACCTCCCTGAGGAGGTGAGACTGGAATAGAGGCCCGAACGACAGAAAAGGGCAGACCCCACCATGTATTTCAGAGAGAAGAGAGCAGTTTGCACCCAAGCCTCAAGCTTTGCATGTTGGCAGAATAGAAAGCAGGCCACTCTGCTTCCTGGGACATTTTCCAGTTTCACCTTGGAAAGGACAGGTGAGGACAAGGAATAATTTCCCCATTCATCTCCCACTGGATGATTCCGGCTTCACTGAGTACATGAGCCTCCCTTCCTCTCTCCATAACCACTGTGTCCCAACATACTTCCCGGGGGAAGAGGTGCCCTTGCTTGGCCTCCAAATCACCCTCTTAAATTGCTCTTCTGCACAGCATCCTATTTGTGAAAGCCTGCTTATTAAGGCACAGTGATTACTGAATTTCTTACTATCCAACCCAAGGCAGAGACAGAAGTAACTATTTACTGCCTAGGAGGACTTTAATGAAGATCATTCAAGGTAGGTCCCTATTTTTCAGGCTCAAAGCAATTAAGTGACTTTCACAAGGCCCTTTCGCCAGCTTAAGAAAGAAAAGAACCCAGGAATTGTGTGCCCCACAGTGGAGCTCTTTGGAGTCCCTTACTGGAGTGCACGCCGCTGCAGCGCCCCAGTTCTTCCCTCCTACCACCTTTCCCCTCTCTTCCCTCGGACCCATGGCCTTTTGCTTATGACCCTTCTCTTCATACTGTGTCCTTCCAAAGCAGGCCAGGTCTTTGCCCCATGTCCATTTCATAGGGGTGTTGAACCCAATGGCCTTGAACCCAATGGCTCTTTTCCCCATAAATTGCATTGAATGCAAACAGTGAGGGTACTTACACACTGACTCCTTCTCACATTGACACTATTTCAGGTAGATAGTACAGTTGTACAAAACCAACTGGCACTGCATTTTATGAATCAGGAAGAAGGAAGAAGATAAAAGGCTGAATACCATCTGTGCACACTGAGATTTTTACAAAGCTTTATTACCCAAGATGCAAATCAAACCGTGACCAGTGGCACACTAAGAGTTCTCCCCGGGAACTTCCTGGCCTAATTCTAACTTCTTCACTCACACTTACTAAAGGCGAGAGTTGGGCTTACAGTCAGGGATAATATCCAGAAAGAATATGCTTTTACTCTTGGGATCATGGAAAGCCAGAAAGAAATAAAGGAAGGGATAGACTGAGATTGTTTAGCAAGCTGGCTACAGCTTCAAGCCATTTCTAATCATCCTTTGGTGAGTGGGTTCTAGTGTTGTTAACAACTTTAAAGCTATTTTCAGGAGGGCTGGAGAGCCCTGCAACCGATACCCACAGCAAAAGAGACTGAGGCCAGAAGGTCTATAAAATGCACAGAATTATACTGAGCAATCATTGTTCTGGGACTGAAAAGTATAACACTGAGAAACTTAAAGATTGATGTAGGACCTGAAACTCATCAGACTTAATGCACTCAACAAACATCAAACTCATTCTAATAGTGCCATGCGATGCTCAGTAGCACCCTTGGCCTCTACCCACTAGACGCCCGTAGCACCTGTCACTCCCAGTTGTGACAACTAAAAATGTCCTCAGACTTTACCAGATATGCTCCCTGGTGGGGGTCAGAATTATCTGAGCAAAAAACCTCTACTCTGGGATGAAGGTTTTCCTTTTCCTAATTCTAGAAAAGGATTCGAAGAAGCTTCTAGGGAAAAACATAGTTTGGCATATTTGTTAGTTTAATGACTGAAGATCAAATGACATACAGTGATAAGGGAGAGAGGAATCAAGGCTGAAGATGCAATTCTATTTAAAGAACAGATTTAACTCTGAGATTCTAAGGGGACAAATTTAAAAGGGAAATAAGATAAGTCTTCTCATCTGATAAACGGGGAGAAAAATACTATTTTTATTTGAGGGAGACTTTCTTTTTGGCATGGATTCTATCAGGAGAAACATGACATGTTATTTTTAGTAGCACTTTCTACTAGGAACTAAATAAATGCTCTTCCTATGTTCATATATAATAATCCAAGGGATCGGAGGAGAGGGAATAATTGTAAACATTGACTTCATGAAGACATTCTTCCCCAGATGTCCATCACGATTTCAGCAGCGCTTGATTAAGAAAAATCATTCCTGGTAAACACACTGTCTGCCAGTGAATTTCTGGCTGTGTGGGGGTTGTGCTTTACATTCACAAACGGATTTAGTTTCCAAGACCAGGCTGTGGAGTCACAAATGAAAATTTGGTGAGGTCCTGTTCTTACACTCATGGGTGTCAGCCTCGCAGTGCCTGGCATAGCGGAACCAGTGAAGGATTCAGCCTCAGGGACACCTGGTCAAAAAGCCTGTGTAAAGCCATCGCTGGTCTGAACAGCATCACAGCGTGAGGGCTCGCGGCCTTCTTGACTTCAGAGTTCTTTCTTTGAACAGAGGAGTGAGTTTTTTTCAAAGAGCATATTGGTTTGGTAGGGCTTCCGTAACAGAGAACCTCAGACTGGGCGGCATAAACCATGTATATTCAATTTCTCACGGGTCTGGAGGCAGGGAGACCGACACCAAGACATTGGCAGGGCTGGTTTCTGTGGAGGCCTCTGCCCTCGGCTTGCAGACGCCTGCTTGCTGCGACCTCATGCCGTCTGTCCTCTGCGTGTATCCCTGGTGTCTCTCTTTGTGCCCAAATTTCCTCTTTTTGTAAGGACACCAGTCACATTAGACTAAAGACCACCCTAAGGGACTCATCCTAATTTATTCACCTCTTGAAAAGCCTTCTCTCCAAATACAGTCACAGTCTGAAGTACTGGGAGTTAGGGCTTCAGCATGTGAGTCCTGGGGGACACAATTCAGCCCCTGATACAGAACTTGCACATTAATGTCATATAAAATGAAGAATCATTCCATGATATCATTCTCAGCTGGTCCCATTCTTTCACACAAAGGCATAGATGCAAAGAGAGAATTGTATTCACAGTGACAGTGGGTTTCAGATCTCCACAAATATCGTTTGTGGGCTGAGGCAGGCTTGGAGGTGCTGTGACAAATGTAAGCACCGTCCTCTCTAGCAAGGGGAGTTTATGGGTACTTTGCAGGCACACAATTGTATAAAACAGCCTTCATTCTGCTGGTGTTCCCAGAACCCCCAGCCCCACTGCTTTTCTCTAACCTTCCAGAGCTGATTTACTCCCATATATTCACTAATTTTCCTGTCTAGAGAAAGAACATGCGTATACAAACATCCCACGGAGGCTAAATTAAGGGTCGCAACTATTCAGTCAAGTAGACTGGGCTTATTCTCCCATTCATTTGATCATGCATTTGTTCTTCCAACAAATATTATTGACAGTCAGCCTTGTGTGCTAATTCCTGGGGACACAGGGGGAAACAAATGGCATGACTCACTTTGCTCTGAGAACAGAAGAAATAAGACAGGAGATGTACAGGCAGAGAGCAGCTAAGCTCCCCTGGTAGATTGTTGGTGCTGATTGGACATGGCAGCCCTAAATTCTGGATATTTGGGGTCAGACACTAATTAAAATACTTAATCCCATGATTTTCACAGTTTAAAATGCCCCTAAAATGCCAACAGTTTGCTATTCACAGTGGTTGGCCTCTCATATTTAGAAGGATGATACAAGAGACTGGTGTCCCTGACTTGGGTCCTGGAAATCACGATGACTGTATCACTCAGCTCTGTGTCAGAGAATGGGACATAGCCTCACACATGGCTTTCAGGATCCCTGGGGGCAAGCGGCATGATTCGTTTATCCCTCAAACCTCAGGTCGTCTCAGTAATCACCTCTAGAGGTGTCCTTCCTAACAGACACACTGTGGGGTCCTCTTCATTCCTTTACTGAGGAACTGCCCGAAAGCTTCGTGGTTTGGACATGCTGAGCAGCTTTCATCTGGTCTCAGGAGATTGCAGATGCTGTGACCCAGCTTGGGAATGGTGGGCAGGGTCTCTCCTTTGTGAGACTGTTTCAAGGATTAAAAGAGAGGACCTATGTTAAGGGTCTGCCACTGTGCCTGGCACTCAATAAGTGTTAGTTTGTGCAGGATATTTGAGATCATGGAAAGACCCTTTTCACCACCACCATCCAGCCTTCAAAATCTCCCTCCTCATTGACTATCATCTTATTCTTTTGAGATTGCACACTAAACTTCAAAATCTCTTATTAAGAATTAAAACACCTTACCTGAGGATGAAAAGGGAATGCATTTAATGCATTCCCAAATTAACTGGTCATAGTAGCTAGATGACAATTTAGAAGCTCTGTGGAGGGAAAGAGAATTTGCTGGACAGAAGTCTCTGTGCATTTCTATGCCCGTGTGTGCGTGCTGGGCTTGTTGTTGGGGGCAGCCTGGCTATTAGGACCAAGAAGCAGGCGGCAGGTCTGTTGGGTGTGAGGGGTCAACCTTGCCTGGTCTGTGGGCATCAGGAGCCCAGGCTGCTGCCAGATACAGCCCAGATGGGGCTGAAAGGAGGACATCGGTCTCATATCAACTTCGTCAAAATTTGCATAAGCCCGGTTGTAGGAATGATGAGCTTCTTATTATCAGTTCAACTTTAGTAGGAAATGTTTTATCAGAATGTATTCTTGGGGATAATTGCCATTTCTTTTCTTTCTTCTGTTTGATTTCAATGTACCGTATCTACAGTTCCATAATGTCTTTCTGTATTTCAAAAGCTAGAACTGAGTTTCCTTTGTTAACAGTTGGGACTGTGGAACTACCCCACCCACCGGCTGTCTTTGGCAGGAGGACATGATATTCCCCTGATCTCCACCCACTGTCAGAGGGACTTTAATGCAAATGATGGTGTGGAGTGCAGGGCACATGGACTCTAGAGAAGCCCCATGTGCCATACGTGTGCACAAGGCTACTGGCTCACCTGAGTAGAAACTTTTGCTATTGTTTTTGTTTTCTTCTAATTGTACTTTTTTGAAGTATAATATACACAAAGTAAAACCAGATATTTTAGGTATACAACTCAATGAATATTGGAAAATATATGCATGCCTATAACCATTATTCAGATCAAGGCAAAGAATATTTCCAGCCCCTCGGAAAAATCCCCTCTTGGCCCTTTCTAGTCAATCCCCCACCTCAGAAAAAAGAGTGTCCTCATGTTTAAGATACCAGATTCTATTTTTTAAATGGATTCATGATTGTACTCATTTCTGTCTACCTTCTTGAACTGCTCCACATGATGTTTCTGAGGTCAAGGCTGTTATTGGGGATAGCAGAGACTTGGAGTTGTTTTAATGAGGAGTAAATACAACGTATGAATATGCCACCATTTGTTTTCCATTCCCTGCTGGTGGACAGTTGGGTATTTCCCCTGTTCTGCTATCATGCACCACTCCAGCGTGGAGCTTGCTTTCTGACGTTGTATCAACCATATTTGTGTATCAAATCAAGGTCTTCTGTCTTGTGGATTACTGACTTACTCAAGGTTGACTTATTCATCTTTTCTTTGGTGATGAATCAAAAGTTTGAAACTGTCAAGTTCTTAAAATGTTTCTTATCTTCTCTTGGCTATTAGAAAAGTCATCACTTGAGAATATTAACCAACCTAGATATAGAAGTTCACAGTTTCATGCTCTGATGAAAACTGAAATCCAAAATAAATAAATTGTGGAATCAAAATGTGTTTTTTTACTCTAAGTCATACTTGTAGAAAGCAAACAAACAAAAGTATATGTATATGAAACATGCATATTTATGTACATAAAAACAATAGTATTTGGAGTAATGTTCAGTTACTGAAATTGTAAAAAAGTTTAGAATCATATAAGATTAGAGTCACAAATTGAATAAAGGCATCAATATATAATTAGTAACATTAATTCTATCTAATTCAACAAACGTATTCACAAAAGACAATCTGAAAGTCTTACAGTGGGCAATTTCTTATGTATTAATATTAAAGCATTTGCTCTCTGTACGGTGGGAGGTTGGAAGTGGGTAGAGAGTGTGTTCTGACCACAAACATACCCAAATTGTATTTTAAGGAAAAGGGCATCAGTAATTTTGGTTGGTTTTAATGTATTTGAGTACGTTTTAAAGGATAAAAATAACTCAGCTTTTAAAATAATAAGAAAATATACAAAATATCTCCACTTTTCTTAAAGATAACTCAATCATTTCCATAGTATGATCAACTAGGAGAGATGGAGATAGCTAGAGTGAAAAATTAAAGGTAAAAAAAAGATTCTTTTTTAAAAAGGAAAAAGAAATGAGTGAGGGAAAAGAGGATTTCAGGGTGTCACTATGACTGAGTGGCTGGTTCCATCTCCCCCTCGGCTTCTATCGTTCACCTCATGAACTATGACCTCAAATCCTTTGATTGGGTTTCTTCTTCCTTCTGTTTTGTCCCGTGGATTAAACACTGAGGCACAAAATGTCTTGGGTTTGATTTTTAGAACCTACTTCTTACCCTTAGAATTCTTCCTAATTTAATTTACTGTAATTTTTTTTTTTTAAAGGAGAGACTTAGCAGAAGTGGATATGGGCAACTGATTGACAAACAACTTTACTAATTTTTTTTTTTGAAGTCCCTTCATTTTGGAAAACTTGCCCATTGCCTATTTGAACTCAGTAGTAGTTCAATGAGCCAATGTCATTTAAATGTATTTACGTGAGACCCAAGAACTGGAGTTCCCCAGAACAATCCCCATGAAATTCTGGGATGATAACATTTGTTTTATGTACTTAAAGTTTCCTTTTTAAAAATGATGAACAGAAGAATATGCACCTTTTCCAGTTGGCTTGAAATAAGGGTCAGACTGTCTTCTATTAAAGGGCTCTGTTTTCCAAATGCTGAGAGAAAGATTGCAGAGCAGAGCAAGGCCACAGGGTATGGCTGAAAAAAATGACGTTACCACAAAATCTTTGAAAAGATATCCTCTTAATTTTAATGATATGCTCTGATCATTTATGTCACATCTTAATATTTGGAATTGATCTTGGAGAGCTTTTCGAGAAGCTTCTTCTGCTCGGGACCCACCCACCCCCAGAGATTGTTTTTAAGTTTCTTATGTGATTCTCATAAGCAACAGGTATGGGACTCTACTGAACTAAAATAATAAACTAATTTCTAATAGGAAGTGATGTGACGAAGACTAAGCGTACAGTGGGAAACTTCAGGATGAGTTAACGGTGTTCCTCACAGTCACCCACAGTTACCACTGTACCCACTGGGCACAGTGAAGGTACAGACCCACTGTGATCTTTGCCCGCCTTGACTGTGCAGGGCAACGTTCTGATCTGAGGATTTACCGTGGCCATCAGCACCCAGAGGACATCAACCTTCCAACCTTTCAGTGACTATGCAACAGCTAGTCACTGAATCACTTCTGGGACTAAGCATGATGCTAGGCTCTGGGGAAAGATTGTGCCCACAGCAAACAAAACAGACAAGGCCCTACTTAGTGAAACGGAGTCTCTCTCCCTCATCTGTCAGACATGGTGGAAGAGGGGGAGAGGTGAACAGACAGTCCACAGCATTTGAAAGAATTAAGATGTAGACAGCTTCACTCGAAGGTCTCAGAGTTTGCAACTACAGAGAATATCCAGTATATTCTGAAGGGCCAGGGGAAGTGAGTGTACACTACTCACTAATTGCTAGTGAGAGGCCTAGAGGATGCTTGAGTGTTAAGACTTGGAACAGAGCAAGACGGCTTGAGGGTAAGATGGAAGGACTTAGGGAGCCTGGGGCCAGGAAGGAGAGCAGATGAGAGTGAAAGAGTCATTGGAATTTTAGAGACAAGCAGGAAAAAGCCTATGGGTTTTGTGCGACCTTGACAATAGCTCTCGTGGGTGGGCCAGTCATTTAAATGTCATGGAACTAGAAGAACAGAAATAGAGAGGGTATCTGTTGTGATAAAATACTTAAGATCTTCATGTGGAGGAGGATAAGATATTTTATTCCAATGGGCAGTGTAAAATCAATAGTTAGGCCCAGTCC
Source organism: Manis javanica (assembly GCF_040802235.1). NCBI lineage: Eukaryota > Metazoa > Chordata > Mammalia > Pholidota > Manidae > Manis > Manis javanica. Next base: position 8,567,289 of record NC_133164.1, read on the forward strand.
TGGGACAGGTATTCTAAAAGCCAAGGCATCTGAAAAATGAGAGGGTTCCTCTCAAACTGTTGGGTCCTCAGTCGGTGGAGAGTTCAGCTGGAAACCAGACCACCTGCTAACTTGGTTATTAGAATAAACTAAGACTAGATGATGATAAAGCCCCTTCCTGTGGGAATCTGAGCAGAGGAGTAAATGCAAATTTAACAACTAGTCTCTGGAACTGTGTAGGGAAGCAGTTATTTTTATTTTCCTTCACAGACCCAGAGATTTTAGCAATATTTTCTTAACTGTGTGTGTGTGTGTTTTAATATAGATTGAATGTGCAAGGACTGGCACAGTATAAAATGGTTTACTTCTGTGAAGAAAATGAAACTGAATCGTTGATACCAACTAGCCAGGGAAGTTGGAGAAAACTTGCAAGTGACCAAGTCTAAGATAAAAAAATATCTGTGGTGGTATCACCACACAGAGACCATCAGGAGAGCTAAGCATCCCAGTGACAGAGACGGATTTCTGTGTTTATCGGTGCAGCATTAACACTGGAATACGGGGACATGGTATGCTATAAAATAAAATCAGGTCTGTTTACCTAGGAGCCACAGGATGGCCATAAAGAGAGCAATTCTTTATTGCAGGAAATTAATTTTGCTCTTTATGACACCAGAGCTTGTAAATACTCTCAACCCATAAATTATATTTGTCATATCCTAAAAAGCTATATTGAAGGTTGTCTTAAAAATTGCAACTCGATTTTTGAAGGAAAAAGATACTGTTTTGGTCTGCTTTTTATTTGTTTGTTTAGAATGACCTTATTGGGGCACTAATATTTTACATCGCTGAAAACAGAAAGGGAAAGATTTTGATGTTTAAGAATTCTAAATGCAAGGCTTTTGATACCACATAAATAGAATATTCTCTGATATTAAAAGTAGTATAGGATTATATGAAATTTAGAAAAAAAGAATAATCAGCTAATGGATGTCCATAGTTAGCTCCTCAGCTCAACATGAAAAGTGTCTCCTTTGTATGTGTGGTGCCTTCCTATTTCTTCCAAATTCACCTCTCTATTAAAAAACATCAGCCTTTTATGACTATGAAGTTAGCCCATGCCCCTTGGGAAAAACTGAGGGAAAAGTACAAAGAAGAAAATAAATATAAACAGCTGTAACTCACCACAGCTGAGAAACACTGTTTTTACTGCCCTTCAGTCTATTTGTGTGTTTGTATATGTGTGTGTGTGTGTGTGTATACATAAAACACATATATCCTATTCTGTGTATATTCTAACTCCAATGACCCCCACCTCTCAGATTAATAGAAAAGTATGGGGGAGAAGCAATATGAGAATAGTGAGATGACATGCAAATACCCAGATAAGTTAGTAGGCCATATTGCAAGCCTATATGGAGAAACATTTCTTCACGAATTATGCCATAATATTTGCTCACTTCTACAGCCGGTACAAATTTCTCCAAATGGCATGACTCCTACCATGTTCACCAGCTGAGGCTCTTTGTATCCCTTCTTCCAACATTGGCTGCTTTTGGTTCATGGAACTGTCCACACCTACCTTCACACATTAAGCTGCCTGGACTTGGGCTTTCTCTTCCGACATTTTCTTCCTGGAATCCCCAAGTGCCCTTCATCTATCTAGTGCATACTTGTCATCTTTCAAAACTTGACTTGAGGGCTCACTGTTGTTAGGAGATCTTTCCTGACTACACCAGGTAGAACTGACTCCTCCTTCCCCTCTTTTGCACACCCTTTACACACCACACCTGTAACACTTAGTCCCACACACATATGCAACCATCTTCCCCTACACTCTGAGCTGCTTGAGGGCAGAATCACTTTTTACCAATGTCTAAATACTGGACCAAGCATAGTGATAGACAATTAGTACTCAAGAGATTTGTTGATTGAGTGAATGAATGAACGGATGCATGAATGGAGGTCAGTCATGTAAACAAAGATGTATGTCTTTATGAAAAGAATCTTTTTATGAATATATTGACTGACAGGAGCCTATTTTACAAATGTCAGATTCAGTAATTCATAGACAACTCAAGCTCCTTAAGAATAGTATGTGTATCTGCATAGAAAGAACAACGGCCTATTTTTAACAAGAAGAGAGAAAGGGCTGTGTCCCAGAAATGCTGTGTGCGGGGTGATGGGCCCTCCTTCAGGGCAGCCATGCTCTGCTGGGAAGTACAGGAGTGTGAAGGAGGGGGTCTTGCACAGGACAGCAGGGGGCGTGGGATGCAGGCCTGGAGCTGCTTCCAGTGGCTTATTAATTCATTAACTAATTAACCATAAATTAATTAACCTCCTTGGGCCTGAGTTTATTGATTAGTAAAATGTGGTTATTAGATTAGTTGTCTCTAAAGTTGCTTCTTGTTTTAGTTTTTAAAGATAGGATATAATAAAAAAATGTAATAGGCTAAGATTTCAGTTCAAATCCATTAATCATTAGCATTTAGAAATAAGATATGATTCTGATGCATTTCTAGTGATTTTGCCTATTTATTGAGATAAGCAGAAATCAAGAGGTCTGAGACCTCCCCCAGCCTCTGCCCCTACTGCCTCTTCCAGTGCTTCAAGGCCAAGAGCAGCTTCTTTTAGAGAAGGTGTTTTTAAAAAGTTACAGGGTTACCCTGGATGAGAAGGTGGGAAAGAGGGAATCGAACCACTGGCACGTATGTTTCACATGTGGGGGCTGAATTAAAGCCATCAGAAGTCCAGAGACCAAGGCTATTCCTGTCTTGTTGTCCTCCTTCCTTCCCTTGACAAAGGCTAGCTGAGCACCTCTCGTATTTGAGCATGTGGGGAGGAGGCCCCTGAGGTCCCCAGCTCTGCTCTGGAATGATGGCTGGGAGTGTTTAGGAGCCACAGAGATGGCTTGAGAAGCTGGCAGTCAGTGGACATGAATTTACTGACGGAGGTTGACGGCCCCTTCCACACACACAGAAAGGAGCACTTGACAGTCATGAAATAGAAGCTACGACAAATGTAAGAGAATTCGGACACCTGGTGTGCCTGCCTGAGTAGACCTAGGACGGAGAAAGCAGCCTTTGGATATCTGATCTGGCTTTGGTAGCTGGGCGCTGAGGGCTAAAATTGAAACCTGGTCATATAGAACTATGTGAAATTGTTCTTTCCTGTGTGTAGTCAAAAATCCCTGACACAAGCTAATCTGAGATTTGTCCTGCCGGAACTAAATCTCTTGAGAGAATCACTAAGCCTGTTTTATGGAGAGATGAACACAGCCTGTGAACAAGGCCTGAACTGTCTTCTCCTTAGCAGTTTGGTGTCTGGGTGAAAAGCAATTCTAGTTGGATGGTTTATCCCTGCCTGTTGGGTAGAGATCCATTTACTGATATGCCTTGGTCTGCCAGATTTTATGTATATTATATATAAATTATATATTCAAATTATATATATATACATACATGAAAACTTGCCAAATAGAATAGCTTGTGCTCTTGATTCTCAGCCAAAGACTTTTTGGAACCACTAGGTACCTTATCCTTGGAAACCCGGGTGCAAATCTCAGGTACTCAGAGGAAGGCAGTGAATGAGGACACGAAAAGGGTAAAGGGGCAAAGAGGGATGCAGAATCCAGGGACCTAACATTTGGTTATTTAAAATCTCTATGGTGTTTTGTGTGAAATTATTCTTTTTCTGAGATTCCTCCTCTTCTGTCCACATCAAACTCAGGGAAATGTTTCTGATTCCTTTGAAAACTTTTGACTTGGATAATACCATTCACTTGTAGTCAGTGTCAAGTGTACAGTTAAGGCAGATTCTTACCTAAGGAGCTCATCTGAATTTTTAAAAATAACAGTTATCTACACCTCTACAGCTACATAAAAATGAAAATGGAATGAGGAAGAAAAGACGTTCAGAATCTATTTCCTTTATTTGGTGACAGCCTTAGGCTCCAAATCTCATCTTGAAGGGCGTCACGTGGCTAGCTTCAGTTTTATTTAGCTCAGTTCTATGGCCCTAAATCTTATGAAAGTCATGTTACAAACTCAAGAAATTAAATTCTTCATGGATTTATGTGGGACTCAGAAAATGCATCCTCATGACCCTCAGGGGAGAGCAATGGCTCTGTTTCCAGCATCTCGGAGAACTGCTGTTTTTCTTCTTCAGAAATGCAGGAAGTAAACACATAAAATTTTAGGTAAGCAGGTGGTATCAGAGAGGCCCAGCCAATGATAAGACATCAATTCTGAGCAGGAATAAAACAATGGAGGCACAGAAACAGATAATAGTCAGAGATTCAATAAAGTCCACAGCTCGTGTTTAAAAATTACATTTGTAGGAAACAGGACTGTAATTTAAAAACTGCCACCAGGAGCAGTTATCCTGTGGATGGTCATGGGGTTGGGTGGCCAACTGGCCAGTTCTAGGCAGTGTTCTATTTCCACGTGCTTTAGATTTAGTGGAGGGCTGATAGACTGAATAACAGCCCCCCAAAGATGTTCAAGTCCTAATCCATGCAACCTGTGAATGTATTAATTCACATAATAAAAGCGACCTTGCAGATGTGATCAAATTACAGATTTCTGAGATAGGGAGACTATCCTTTATTATCTGGGGCGGCCCAAAGTCATCCAGAGGGAGGGAGAAGGATCGGAATCAGGGGGAGGAGATATGACAGCAGAAGCAAGAGGTGGAGCCATGCCAGGAAATGAATGAAGGTGGCTTCTAGCAGGGACAAAAGAAAGCAGACTCTTTCCTCAGAGCTTCCAGAAGGAACCATCTCTGCAGACATCACAACTACAGCCCAGTGAGAATGATTTGGGACTTCTGATCTCCACAACAATGGGAAAATACATTTGTGTTGTTTTAAGGAACTACGTTTGTGGTAATGTGTTATAGAAGCAATAGGAAACTTACACTGTAGGTTATGTAGAATGACCCAAAGGAATAATTTAGGGATCTAATTTTTTAGTTCTTACATACGAAGTAGAGACTAGACTCAGGAATACGGCATCAATTTATAATAATATTTCATTAATGTACTGCACTTTGGAAATTACTTTCACATGTGTCTTGTAGAAGTAGATTATAAGATCAAAGCCCAGAGATTGGAACATGTAGAACATGACTTAGAAGAAAATGGTCTCTGAGGTGCAGAGTTTTTGCAGGTGTGTAGAATATAGTAGTTTGTGATGGACTTACAGATCATATAGTTAAAGTGTATGATTTTTGACACACCAGTTTTTTCCTTGATTGTATCTTCTCAGTCACTAGATTGTGCCAAAAATATAAAATTTTTAAATATTTTTTTAAAAATTGGTAAACATACACCAAACAGTCTTAATGTTGGGATTAGAAGTGATTTTTATTTATCATTTATTTTTATATTCCAGTTTTTTATCTGACTTACTTAGTCAGAAAACCTAGCATTGGGTGTGGACTGCTCATCCCTTCTTTGCCTCCTACACGTTTGGTCCTTATTACTGCTTTAGACACAAATCTCTGAGAACTGCATGAAAACTGTGCACCAGGATGCCATCAAAATTCACATGCACACTATTTTCCCTTTAGATTTCAGGGGAATAGCAGATAATCCTACATCCATCCATTAAACTGCTGGGAGTCCTTGAATCCCAAGTAGGAGTCCACCGTCTAGACCTGGCACTGTAACAGACAGTTACCTTTCACAGGGCTGCGTGCCGTGTAGAGATGATGTGGTAGAAAAAGTCTGAGCCTCAGAGCTGGTTCCTCTGCTTCCTAGCGCTGTAAACTGCAGGAATCATTAACGTGTCTGGGCTTAACTCTTCTCTTCTACTAAGTGGAGATCACAACACCTACTTCAATAAATGTAAAAGCTATTATACAAATGTTATGTAGGCATTTCATAAATTGAAAGAGGCACGGTCTTAGCTAATGTTTAAAGTGTTATGACTAAAATCTATAACTTATTCTTAATTTCCACTTAACCATTACCAAGAACAATTCAAAATTGAATTTAAAGAGCATATATAGAAAATTTATAAGAGGTTTTAATTGGGAGTCAGTTTTCTTTGGTAATCACTAATGCTTCACAATTATCTTTGCCAGAGTTAGGAATTTGGTTATGGATTGAGGCATGTACTCATGTGTGTGTAGACACATGTTTATATATGTGTTTAAGCTATGCACACAAAATACAAAGAACATAATCTAGAACAATTAACTTCTGTGTAAGTGGACAGTCTGGTAATCATTGAATCAAAATTGTTTACCATACTAAATAAACAGATAAAATTGTATCATATGTACACACAGTATCTTTGCATTGAGATTATAAATGTATGTTTATTTCTCAAATTTTTCAGAAATTGAGTAATTTTTTCATGTTAAGGCATTCAATAATTTTCTAAAAAGTTCAGTTAACTGACATATCACTAAAATTAGCATTATCATCATCTCTCATTACTGATTTAGAGTAAGGAAGGATAAGTCAATATTCACAGCTCTGAAATGAATACTGCACACATCTTGGGTTCATCTTAATACAGCAGGCTGGAAGCCACTGAGAATGTTTTTCCAATATATTAGCCAGATTTAAAAAATACACTAGGTTTGTAAAACTGAGCCATCTGCTAGTATCAATCTGGTATTGCTTCTATAGGAGAGAATGTTCACAAGTTTTTGGTACCAATAGTTTTCACTTTTTCTTTATTGAGTCAAAATATTAAGCAACAATAAAATCATTTCCAGGTTTTTTTATTAGATGAAAATCTGTTGCCTACTAGAAATAAATGTATCCGGCAAAATCAACAAGATTGTTGTAACATTACACAATCACTTATTTCTTGAAAATATAATTTAAAATACTTTAACATTCATTTAGATTATCTTTTGAATCTAACATAAAGGTCAATAATACTACCACAGAAAAAGAAATATGATTTTGAACTTGAACTGTAATGAGTACACAGGCATTCAGTCTTAATTAGCTAGCTGAAAATTTGTCCCAAATGCATCTTAACATTACTTTTTGGTGTTCTTCCAAATGAGTAAAACATGAAAAGGGACTTTAATACTGACTATATTTCCAGAATGATCTCATGCATTTTCCAATAGAACCCATTTATCCAGAACAAAGGATAAAAACACAATGCCAATATATCCTTTTTAACCCTATTCCAGCTCATCTCTAGTTAGTTCATCGTATTTGTGAAAAAATGTGGGACCCTCATATTTTATCCTTAATTTAGGAGATACTTAAAATCACAAAAGTGACTGATTCACAGAGGAAACCTGTGACAAAATGGAGTCAGTCCCTCACTGCATGGTGACGATCAAATAAGTGGACAGGAAATATATTTGGGAAATGTTTGTTTCCATCCGATCGCTCCCTGCATTTCAGAGCCACTGTGAGATAAAGGAACTGAAACAACAACAATAACAATGAAACTAAAGATGTTTCATAGCACAGGTGCTCTGAAATACTTAAAATCTTTCGTAATCAAAAGATGTGTGATGTCTAAGCAGAATACAGAGTACCACAGGGTTAATAAAAGCACTACTCCCACTTATAGACTTATATAGTGCCATTACACTATATTTCATCGATCCAAAGATGCAAATATATTTTATGTTTAAACATTTCTGGAATTGGTATACATCTTGCAATCTATGGTGTGGCATAGTTAATAAAGTGTTTTAATTCCTTTCTTGTCTTACCTAAAATAATGATACATCTTAAAATCAGTAGTTTCTCAGATTTGATTAATCTGTTTAGGTTGAAATAATGGCTATGGCAATGGCAGAAAAATGAAAAAGGGGCAAATTATGACTGTGAAAAATAAAACATGATAGCATTTAATATAGACACAAGTGTCATAAAGTGTGTTTTTCGGCTGTACACAAACAGACACATGCATATGTATCTCCTCTTTTCCCTTAGAATATATTATACTCTCCTCCCTTAGAATTCGTTTACTTTTAGATTTATAGACAATTCTGACAAATATGTTCATCATTGTTTCTAATTTATGATGGATTAGATGTATCAGGTTTCGAAAGGTGCATATTGTCAATTGGCAACCTGAACGCAAGGAAGAAAACAGGATCTAGGGGCTTGAGTCACAAAGATCAGTAGTATGGTTTTCGCCAGTTCAGGGAGAATCAGTCTCACATCCTTCAGAAAGCCCAGAGGGAATCAGTGTTGGAATTCAGCATTCAGACTACATGTCATGTTAGGTTGAGCCTGAGTCATGGAGTGGAAACTAACATTCTCTTTGTATATCCTTTTTAAGGGATTAGATTATGTGTAATCCACATAGAATTTCAGATACCTTGGTGCTTAAAGAGATTCAGCACCATGGTGTAATTCATCCTTGACAGACTGGGCTAGGCCAGATTTTCTGTTCCTCTTATTTGGTATTAACAGTCTGTTTATGTATCAGGCATCTTCATTCTTTCAATAAACAAACACTGAGCACCTACTCTGGCACCATTTTAATCACTGGATATGTGACAGAAGACAAATAAGGAAATATGTTCCCTTGTGTATTTCCAAGGAGAAAGACAGTCCAAATAAATAAGGAAAATTGATAGAATTTTTAAAAGTTGGGATATGTAGAATCAAAAAGCATAGAAGAAAGAAGGGACTGGCTGTGTTTAAGAGCTGCAACTGCAAACAGCTTTGTAAGAGAATGCTTCAGCTGAGGAGACAATATGTGAGCAAAGAATTGAAGGAGGTGAGAGGGTCAGATGGAAGAGCAAATAAAGTATTGCCATAGGAGCATGCCAGGTGGTTTGAGGAACAGCAACTGGCAAATGCAGAGAGAGAAGCAGAAATTATGTCAGAGACCAAAGGAAGGCAGGTGTGGGATACAAATCAAATGAGACATTGTAGGAACTGTGAGGACTTGTTTCCTGTTGATGGGTACATTTTTTAAGTTGAAGTATAGTTGATATGCATCTTATATTGGTTTCAAATATACAACACAGTGCTTCAGCACATACCCATCATAGACTATATTCTCCATCCTGTACTACCATCCCTGTGACCAACTTACATTATGATTGAGAATTTTCATGCCCTTTTATCCTCCTTGCCCTCCCAACACAACCCCTCCCCCCATGGTACCACCAGTCACTTCTCAGTGTTTATGAGTCTACTGCTATTTTGTTGATTTTTAATTTTTTTTTAGATTCCACAAATAAGTGAAATCATATGGTATTTGTCTTTCTCTGTTTGGCTAATTTCACTTAGCATAATATGCTTTAGGTCCAACCATGTTGTCATAAATGGAAGGATTTCTTTTCCTTTTTATGGCTGAATAATATTCTATTGTGTATATATACCATACTTTCTTTATCCATTTGTCTATTGATGGACACTTGGGTTACTGCTATATCTTGACTGTTGTAAATGATGAGGCAATAAACATGAGGTGCATACATCTTTTTGAATCAGGGATGTGTAGGATTTTGTGTAGGGGTGTGACATAATCTGATTAAAACTTTCAGCACATTGACTGCAGTATTGAGAGCATATCAAAGAAGAGCAAAAGTGATCCCAAGGGACCAATCAGGCTATTTTTGTAATAGTCCAAAAGATGGTGGTGGTAGGTAGCAGTGGAGATAGTGATAGTAGTAGAGAAGTGACCATATTTTGGATGTGTTTTGAAGATAGAGTGAACAGATTTTGCTGAGGAATTACATATGGGATATTGAAGAAACAAATGAGATTAGTTTGATGCCAAAATTTTTGGCCTGAGGGACAAGAAAAATGGAGTTATCATTCCAGAGAGGGGAAAGAGTGGAGAAGAGCAGGTTTGAGAAGAAAGAAAGAGAGTTTATCTTGGATGCGTGAAGCATGAGACGCCTATTAGATTATCTTCATCGAGATGTCAGTCTAGGACTTGGTCACTGAACAAATGAAAACCTGAGTGAGGAGGGCTAAGCAGTTGCCAATAGCTACTATTTATTGTTTCCCACTCTGTGACAGGCACTGCTTTAAGTGTTTTACATAATGTTCTCATTTAGTTCTCATAATAACCTTATTATATTATTATGACAGTTTTCCTGAAGAAGAAACAGTCTTAGGTTTAAATGAATTGCTCAAGGACACACAATCAAGCCAATGTTTGCCTTAGTCCAACTGTGGTTTTAGCCACTATTTTATATTATATTCCAGGCAGAGGGAACAGCATATACAAAGCAGAGGCCAAAGAAAGCAAGAGATCCTCAGAAGCCCTGCAAGCACAGGGAAATGGCCAGCTAATTAGCTCACAATGAATTAATTCTTCTATGGCAGGTTTAGATCTCTTTTCTCATAAGCACACATATTAATCTCTGTGAGAGGGAAATGTTTTTATTTTCAGTATTCAATAAGTAGGCAAATAGGTGTACAAAGCTAACTTCATAAATTTAGTCAATTACAAACTAAAGGTTTGGATTTGAATTACTCTCTCCAAAACTTAAAATGTTTTTTTACTTTTATGGTTATTTTGAATAATCATGAATCCATTTAGGAGATGAGGGAATGTACATGGGGGTACATATATTTTGGTATTGAAAAAACATGGAAATTGGAAAGGAATTTAGAAGATAAAAATGAGTGATCTGGAAGATAATGACAGTAGCTGTCATTTTTTGAGCACTTGGGACGTGCCAGACACATCCTGGAGTACTAGGATCTTTACATTCATCTGTTCAAATTGATCTCACAGGAGTTGAAAAGGAGATTTTATCATCTTACTTTCAGAGATGAAGAAATTAAGACTGAGAGAGACTAAAGCAACTTACTGGAGGTCATTATACAGCCAGGAAGTAGCAGAGCCAAGAAGTGAACCAAAAACATCTGAAATCAGAGTTCAGACTCCTGACAGGTTGGTCAGGTGCCACTCTGCTAGGGCAGTACTTTGTTGTTTTTACAAAGTCAAAGGTAAAATTAACTCTGGGGAGTTTCTCATGAGTGAGAAATTATTTTCTGAATTACAGCAATATGGGTTAGTATTCACCCGCCCTGAACGGTTTTCACCCTAGTTTTGCACAGGCTTTCATCACCGCTTAGAACAGCAGATGGCTCTGTTGCGTTTTCTTTCGCTTACCTCTGTCTGTAAACAACTAAACCGCGTTTTGAGGAGGTAAAAGGAAAACGCAAGGATTAAGAGCTGGAAGACCTTGATTACCCCAATGCTGCCCCCACCCCAAGGTCCCTTAAAACAGGAAAACACATAAAACAGAAACGACGGCAGAAGGCTTGTGAATCCACCATCTGAATAAACGCCCCAGGACTGAGGAGTCCGCGGTGCAGGCACTGCGCCAGGGGTCAGAATGCACCAGGAAAAGAAAGAGTATTTCTCGGTTATCAAAAAGCTGAAAGGCTTTATACTCCAAGGCGTGTTATTAATGTCAGTGGAAGCTGTGAGGATTAATTTCCTTTCCACCTTGAAAAAAAGGGGAAGAAGAAGAGGGAAAAAAAGGTGGAAAGCCGTTTTTAAGGAGGAGAGACTCTCCTAGTGTGCGCTCTTCACACTTAAACTCATTGCAACTGTGAGCCGCGTCTGGCGCAGGGTCCCTGTCCGCGGTGCTGAACCGTAGCTTCTTCCGGATGGTGCAGGACAAGGAAGGGGTCTGAGGATGCCAAAAACCCGACCTCCCAATTATCCAACCCAAAGAATTGGGGGAAATACAAAATAACAAAATGCCTGGAAGGAAATAATTAACATTGCTATAATATTAAGAAGACTTAATCTTACTTTGTTCAAATTAATGCAGTAAACACATGTATCATAAGGATTAACAAAATAACCTTTCAAAGCAAACTAGGTTATGTTGATTGGAGGAGTTGTACTCGATTTGAGGTCATTATATTTAACGTTTTGCTTCTTTCAAAAACTCACTACTAGCCTAAGTAAACATGTTTGCCTTCATTGTAAAGTCATTTGAAAATTCCAATCCACAGCTGGCCAAAGGGCCCCTCTTCAGTAATGGATGACAGGAGTAGCTACTCTTTCATGTTTAATGGGACTTATTTCAGGGGTTTTTGAGGAGACACACTTAAATAGCCTTTTATTAGATGGTTCCATCTGTGCAGATGCCTGCACTTTTTTAGCAGGAGCATGGCTACACAACATAACAACACATTCAGTCAACACGTAAGAACAAAGACATGTCATTCAGAAAATAGAGTGGTAGAGTTAGGGCAAAACAACACACCCGTTTTTCCCACTCTTGCGGTCTTATGGGTGATTAGGGATTCCAATTTTCTGGCAAAATTACTCCTGCATATTCCATTTCAAGATTGTGGTTTTGCAGATATGACACAGTAAGGTGGGGAAAATAAGTTAGAGAACATGTTCTTTACTGTTAAATATGATATACATCATCCTAAAGCTAATGCTGTCTGCACTGGATGCAAAACTACACACTCCCTTTAGATTAAATTTTCTCCACCAAAGGAGACTTGTTAGTAAATACGTAGTAAATCCAGTGAGTAAGGACTGAGCAGTAACTGAGAGGTTGTGGTTAAGTTCTGCAAAGCAGATGGTATCTAGCCTTCTTGTAATCAGCCCTTGGCTGAACTTCTCCACTTGCCTGGTTGCAAGTCTCTGTAGCACTTTACTGCCTATTCCTGAGACAAGAAAAGAGTGTGTGTTGGTTCAGGACTGTTCCCAGGACTGCTTGAGAAACCTCTTTGCAGCTCTAATGCAGTCACTGGAAAAGTGATTGTTACAAGTCTCTTAATTACCAAATGAATTTTCTGCATCTTTCACACTGGATTTTGAGAAGTCTGGTTTTAGCATTTCTTTTCTCTGTCTTCCTACAATGATAAGCAAAACAGCTCAGAGGGAAAGAGGAAATGTAGGAAGCCACACAAGCAAAAGCTGCACTTGGCGCTTGGTTCTGTCACTCACAGTGTATCCTAGAAACCACTTCTGTCTTCAGCCATGCATGAAGTGTTCAACTCCCTCTCCTAGGGTGCCCTCCGCTTGTGCCCTTCCTCTCAGACTTTCCTGTTTCAGTTATCCAAGACGGAACACTGTTGGGACACACACAGGAAATCACAGAGAGGAGGCAGCAGCTGTTGTGTTTGAATTTCAGATACAGTTCATATGGCTTTGCTCCCTGACAGAGCCTCTCTATCCAGGGATGCCAAAGCCAGCAGCTTAAATTGGGAGTGTCCCTCAGTCTGCTTTCTGTTGTCACTGGACTACTCCCCTGCTTTTAATATTTCTGCAGTGACTTCTTCAGTATTCAGTTGGACTTTTATTCTGTCCAACTGGTTTTGTAGCAGCTACAGCCACTGTCACCTCCTCCAAGTGCTAGAGAGCAGATTGGGAAGGGGATCTTTCCATATCACTTACCGCACGTTCTGTTCTCACCTTCCCCTCCTATCTCCCTTTCGCCCTGTGTTACCGTTTGGAAATGACAAACCTTCCCTGCCTGGCAGCAGAAGGCAGAGTCCAGCAAGTTTGGGTGGACTAGGTTAGGCGTGGAGGCGCCTCCGCCCTCAGGACGCACTCCCCTCCCTCCCCGCCGCCCTAGTCCACCTCCTCCTTCCCCTCTTGGGGTGGGGGTGGCAGGGGGGCTTTGGGGCTGAGGGGATTAACGGGAGGGCGGACACCACCTCGCCCTCCAACCGCAGCTGAGAGTTTCCGCGAACCGGGAGACACGTTAAGATCCACAAGCCCCACTAAGCCTCGGAAGCCTCGGAAACCTGCGAGTTTCATCTAAGAAAAAGCGCACCGATATTCCTCCAATCCCACCTGCTTTCACTCAGCTTCTTAGCACCCCACCCCCTGGAATCCATTTTAGCTTTCTTTTTATTATTACTATTTTGAAAATCATTATTACATTTACATTTTTTTTTCTTTCTTAAGAGAGACAGAGGAGGGGACTGGAGGGGTGTGGAGGGGTGGGGACGAAGCGCTTTGATTAGAGATCTCCGGGCAGAAGACCGCTCTTCCAGATGCTGATTTCCAAAGCACTTGACAATCACCAGCAGAACCCGAGAGCCGGCGGCGGCGACGGCACGGGCCGGGGGGCAGCTCGGGCCCGGCGCTGAGACCTGCCCGGCGCTCCCTGGACTGACCGACGCGCCGAGCCCCTGCAGGCACCTGCCCTCCATCCCGGCCCTGCAAGAAGGCGGCGCGCTCTACCTCCCGCCCGGCAGGCGGGCAGGGCGAGGACCCCTGAGCCGGCTCCGGCGGCGCCCGCAGCTCGGCCCCACTCCCGGCTCGGACGCGGCTGGGCGGCGGCGGGCACGACCTCCGATCCCCGGACTCGCCCCGCAGCGCCCTGGGCGCATCTGCGCGCCGGGCCCCTAGCTCTGCGGAGAGGGCGATGGGTCCTGGTCGGGACTGAGCGCCCTGACGCCTCTCGCCGACCTCTCCGGCCTCCGCGCACCGCCTCCCCCGGGGTGAACCGCGCTCTGCGCCGCCCCTTCCCTCTCCTCTCGCCGGCTCCTCTTCCCTCCATCCCCTCCCTTCCCCGGACCCATTCCAGGGGCCACCATGGCCGCGGCCATCGCCAGCGGCTTGATCCGCCAGAAGCGGCAGGCGCGGGAGCAGCACTGGGACCGGCCGTCCGCCAGCAGGAGGCGGAGCAGCCCTAGCAAGAACCGTGGGCTCTGCAACGGCAACCTGGTGGATATCTTCTCCAAAGTGCGCATCTTCGGCCTCAAGAAGCGCAGGTTGCGGCGCCAAGGTCTGTGGGGGTCACCGTCGGGAGGCGCGGCTCCGATCTGTCCCATCTCCCGCCTGCACGGGGCCTCCTCGGGCTCTCCCGGTTCTCAGCGTCCCCACCCCGGGCTCCCTCGCGTGCGCCCCGAGCGCCTTCCGCCCGCGGAGCTGGAGGCGGCTCTCGGGCAACCTGTAGCCCCTGCAAACTCAGCCCCGCGGGCAGCCGGCAAGTTGGCCCGCTCCTCCCCGGCCGCGCCCTGCTCGGAGCCTCCCGCGGGCTGCGTTCCGGAGGAAATGCCCTTCTCCTCCGAGGGTCCCGGCTTCCCCTGGGGATAGAGTCTGACTCTAGAATGCTGGGCAAGGATCTCTGCAACACCCGGGGCGCGCTGGCTGCTTCCAGTCAGCTTGGGGGAGTCGGGAATTCCCGTGTGCCTGGCCTCCCAGGCCTCCTGGAAACCTCCCTGCTCCCAGCCCTTGGAGAAACGTGGTGCTCCCCACCGGGACCTCAGCAGGGCAGGTGCAGGAGAAGGGAGGGGGTCAGGGGTGTGTGGACTAAGGGCTAGTTCAGCTGAGATTTCCCGGAACGCCGCTCCCGGGCAGCATTGAGCACTCTGAAACCTTTAGGTCACAGCCTGGGGTGCGGAGAGGGATGCGAGCAGGAAGGAGTCGTCCGAATTGGGTGCTAGGTGAAGTGTGCGTCTCCAGTCTGTGTCAGTTTTAATGCAGCGACTCGCCAATTGCAGGAGACACAAGCCTTTACTACTGACAGATGATAGAATGGTTGCCTTACAGTACGTATTTTTTGAGAAACAGCTAGTGCCTAACGTGACCCTCTTATGCTGCTTTTAAAATGTCAGGGTCTGAGAAGGCAACTCTCTCAGGACCCTAGCCCAGCGGCTTTTGTTCATCTCTGCTTGTCTCCGCAGCCAGTTGCTAAAGGCAGTTGTTTTGAGAACATGTGGGGTGTTCTGTGGGAGACAAGGCTTGCTTTTCATAACTAAGTGGGCTTGGCAGGAAACATGGAAGAATATATTTACGTTAACAGGAGTATATGTTTGCCCAGCACATTATATTCTCAGTGCCCAGCTGTATTTGTTTTAAATGCCTTGTTGTTCCAAAGATAGAGAGAAAAGCATATGCTATACTTGTGTATATATGTGAGTGTGTATATGTGTTCCACCTATTTACAGATCTCTGACCAAAAGTTTTAATACTCCTCTTTCAAAAAGCTGCAGCTAAATATGTTAAAGGGACAATAGCTTATTGTCACAATTAGAAACTGGAAATTACTTGCTCTTAGAATCAAGCTTTAAAAGGCAAACATCAGAGATAAATTAGAGTGGCTGTTTTTAGGGAGATGATATTATGTAAATATAATACTTCCTGGTGAAGTAGTTGGGGAAAATGTTTTCAAACTAGTGTAGTGTAGAAGCTATTAAGAACAATGAATTTTAATTTTCCACTTTAACCTAGAGCCCTAACCAGCAAATCTTTTATTACAAGTCGATTGTTTTAAACATTGTTGATCCCCATGGGATCACATTATCATGACTTAAAGTGTTTGCTTCTCACCATTAGTTCTTCAGATTACCTCTTAGAACACAGTTTTCACCAGGCAGAGCTCCAAAGTTGCCATCTACTTGAAAATAATAAGTGTGTTCTCTTCTAGATAAGATTATTTTAATGTAAACAATGATTAAAACTTATTGTGTGTATTCTTTATACATAACCAGATTATTCTATAATTATGGACAATGAATGTTTTTGTCATGTTGGATGACGGAAGGGGGTTTGTTTTACACTTCTGAATTTTAAGATGGGGTATACTTTTTTCCAGATATAGAAGATATCTGAGCTCCCTGAAAGACTATTTCACCATTTTCAACCCTGACTGGCCTCTTGGTATTCATGAGTTTGCAATGATATGCATGCCTCAATGATCTGTAAAGAAGTATATGCTGGAGGTCACTTTGCTGTCTTATTTTTGATGGCAAATGGAAGGGAAGATAGACCAGAAGGAAATTTTGTCAGAACCTTTTCTTTATCCTCTTTTTATTTCTTATACTTAAAGAAATGTATTCTTAAGTGAAGAAAAAATATAGATACATCTTTTGAGTACCAGAAAGGGATTAATTTATCAATACTAATTTAAGCAAAATAAAGATGAAAACTTTATATTGTATAAATTATATATTGATAGATAATTAGGTGGTTTTAAATTAATACATGTAACCATATATAATTATTTCATTATTTAATGAAATACTCTTCAAGGAATATTTTTAAACCTATTTACTTTTTTCTCCCAGACACTCTTTGCTTTACTCTTTGCATAGGAATTCCCCCAAGAAAATTTAAAGAATCTGATTTGTCAATTTGAAGATACAACTTTTGGGTATGACAAGTCTATATGTCTTCGTATTGGAACATCATTAATTATTAATTTGACAGATAGTTATTGAATCTGTAATATGTCAGGTTCAGCTTCAGGTATGTATAGAGCAGTGAATAGAATAGATGAGGTTCTTTCCATCATGCAACTTAGGAACATGGGTGATCAAGTCACTGCACATGGAAAAGAACAAATTAATAAGACATCAGGAAACTCAAGAATCCTGTGAAGCACTAAGACGGGCCACACTGAAAGCTACAGGTTGAGGGCTGACACCTGAGAACGATGGAGGGATTTGAAGAACAATGTGTCTGTGAAGCCCAGAGGTGGGAAAATTGTAGCTTCTTGGGAGAAGCAAAGAGGTGTAGAAACTAAGCACACTGTGGTTTTGTATCATAGTCCATTTTGTCTGAAGTTTACATTTTACATGTAAAGGCAAATACATTTGACATATTGGCAAACAGAATAAAGAATAGCTCCAAATTTTTGTGTTTTTAGGAAGAGTAAATAAGTTTTTTAAGTGCAGGGTTTTTTCTTTTGAGCGCTTCTTTAAGGAGAAGTATATATGTAAAGAATATGACTTATGTTTACTTATATTTTTTTGGTTGGAGACCTACCCCCAACTCTGATCACCTCCTACCCCCAAACAAGGGTGATTTTGTACCAGTGGAGTACCACTTGTTCCATTTTGTCCTTTTGTAAAGGACAGGAATCGATGACATGGCTGTGAGTGGCTGTGTGAGCACCATTCCCAGATTCATCTCTCTCTGCCTTTCCCCTGGCTCCACAGACACCAAACACCACTCAGAGTTCCCATAGTCAGCCACATGCTTTCAGGTCTCTGTGGTTTTGCTTTGGCTTTACTCTGTGCATAACATCTTCTGTCTTCTATTTTCACATGTTTCTTAAAGCTTGGAGAAAATGCCATCTCCGCTAAGAAGTCTTTCTTGATTGCAAAGAAGTGAAAATAATCCTCCTGTGGTATTTCATACCTCACTAGTGTTTATGCCTGATAATAATTAATCATGTCACATCCCAAGAGGTGACTAGTTGTAGTTGGGAGTAAAGTCTCTGTTTTCTTTACTTTCACAGAGTCTCAGACTTTGATAGTGTCTGCCATGCCTGGGTACGTGGCACTGCCCTTGAATTGAAGTGAAATAAGAAAGGTCAACAGGTCCAAAGCTTAAAAACTGTCCATGAACCACAGTGCTCTAAATAAACCAATTAGAAGTACATATACTTTTCAAAGATATATATATTTACTTACTTTCCCTGAATATATACATATATTCTATCCCTTTTTTAAGGGATTAGGGGGAGATTACATATTTGTGAGTTCTAAAAAATGCAAGAATATAACCAATTTCAGTTTAAGGATTAATTAATTTATGAAAATAAATATTCAGACTGTTAATTTGCTAATGAAAGAATAAGGAACAAGGAAACCAACAATTTTCCAATAGTTTTATTATTTAAAACCTTAACAAAAGAATGAAAACCTAAATAGAAACTCCATGCAATGATATATAATGAACATTTTATCCCCCAAGTGTTGCATTCTTCTTATTAATTTTTAAACCAAACAAGAATCTTTGTTGCTTGTAGTATAATAACCTTTCAAAATCTTTGGTGCAGCTAATGCAATTGTTTTTTGAAATCTGCTTTTTTTGGGCTACTGTCAGAGAAGCCATGGCATCATGTGTCATATATGTTTAATCAATAATAGTTGGGTGCATTTCTTATACATTTTACCTAAAATAAGTTTACAGGATGTCATGATAAATGAGGAATGAAAAATGAGCTACTTAAAATTTGTTTTCAAGTTATTCTGTTATATAAAAAGTAGAAGTGTATGTACAACTATATAAATACAACTCCTTTGCTTTAGTGCAATAGTAATACCCATCAGTTCATCCTAAGAAAAGTGGTCTCTCTCCCTTGTTACAAGATACTATATTGGGAAAGATGTGCCCACCCTCTCAGAAAATAATCAACAAAAAAGAGTATTCAAAAGCCCACTGCTCTGTCTGCTATTGCTTCAGAGCTATTTACATGTAAAGGTACAAAGATGCCATGATTATTTTGGCTGTTTAGGTCAAAATAAAACAAGAGATTGTTTAGCAATCTTTTGCAACTGTGCTTTTCTTTTTTTTGATTTTCTAAGGCCACGCCCACAGCATCTTCCTGTCTTTTGATAATACCTGTTGCAGACTTTTGATCACCAGAGTTTCATTGTCCGTTAGTTGTATTAGGTAAGACAAAATAATAGTTTTTCTAAATTAAAATGTCTAATTTTTAAAAATGGGATATTTTGTCAAATGCAGGGTTTCTAGGTGAGAGATCTTGTGGGACTATTACTGAATTGGTATATAACACAGTGTTAGAGATTTTTAAAAAGTTGACTGCTTGCTTATATATTTTTTTCTGCATTTCCACATGGCATATTTGCTGTAGGCTTCTGAAAGTGGTTAATATCACAGTGGTGTGATAAATTAAGATGTGGTGCGAAAAGTAAAATGTAAGACAGCATAGTCGATTAGGTGAGATGCAAGTACAGTGAAGTAAGTCAGTTTCATGTGGGTTGAGTTAGATTCATAGATTGAGTTAAATATGTATATTGAGAAAATAGTACTATTAACTGTTGAGTAAATCCTTTGACATTTCCTAATGTAAGATTTCAGAAGCACCAACTCCTTCAAGCCCCCCACCAGGTTGCCATTATCAGATAGAGGTTTCAATTTACATAGAATTATTAGTACAGTTCTTCCACATTTAGCCCCCAAATTCTGTTTTACTGTTAATAACAATAGACAGGAACCTCCCTCTTATCTATATAAAATGATATAGTCTAAATTTTATTAACCTAATTTAAAATTAACATGGAAAATTACAGGGAAAGGTGGGTGAAGTACTTTTCAATCTGATTTGCCCATTTAGTTCTGGAAATCTAGGTTTCTTCCCAGGTATACTTTATATTAATTTCTCCCTAAGTAGTGGGAAACTTTAACCAAAACCAACAATGATGTTTCAACAATACAAATTGTATATCATGTTTTAGATATTGTCACTTTATCTCTCAAGGGCTAAAGAAACACTACAATGGTGAACTCAAATATACAAGATACGTTTTTAGTGGGAGTGATGCAATTTAAAGTCAGTAACATTATGTTGGCTTTGCTAGAACACATTCATTTAGTAACTTTATCTATAATGATTCCAATGTTCATTTTGACTAACTCAAATCACATGACTATGCCACTGTTTACTGTTTAGTGGAGGTAGGCGGACAGCAGTGGGGAGTGGTAGTAGGAATCGAGACACCTTTCATTAAACCATTTTATGGTAGTTACTACTTTGTCCTTCAGGGAAGAGACTCTTTTCATAAAGCTGTATACTATGAATAATTTTTTTTGTGAAATATATATTTCACCCTGTGCTTTTATAGTTCTTTGCTATCAGGTTTAATAAGGATCCATATGGTATGACAATGGGGAACAGCCACTTAAAATTCAGTGACTCACCATGCCTGGCATGTAACTAAGAGTCCACAAGCTTTTGCTGAATGAATGAAAGATGCTGTATTTCTCAGGATTATAGGTATCAGTGGCATAGAGTGGCGGTTGAGATAACTGCACACGTAGCAATGGGTATAACTGACTGGACATTATAGGACGCAAACTTGGTGTCAGGCACCATACCACTAAGTACTATTTCATACTCACCCCAAACCTATGTGGTAGGTACACTACATTATCCAACCATTGATATACTAATTTAGCCATCAATGGATGATACTCTAATATTATTCATCCATCCATTTTATAAATGAGGAATCTGAGACCAAACAAAGTTTGAGTAAATTGTCCAAATGCATATAACTTTGAAGAGTGGGTCTGGGATTAAAAATCCACATTGCCAGGCTGACTCCAGATGGCTGCTCTTAACCAGTGCCAGTTCTCAGTTGCCACATTATTTCATTATCTCAGTTAGTTGAGATACATTGTCACCATTTCACAGCAAAAATACTCTGAGGTTCAGAGAGTTTGTGTTTTGCCAAAAGACTTAGACCTAGCGAGTGACACAACCAAAATTTAGAAGACAATTTCTCTGTCCTTGAGTCCTCTACTGTCCCACTACTTTGCTCTCTTTCATTCTTCATGACCATTGTAGACTCATCATCAATGGAAGACATGTTACTTCAAGGTATGTAGTGGGTGTTCAACATATATCTGTTGATTGGATGCATGTAATAGTATATTATAAACTTCTAAACATAGAGAAGAAGGTTTGCCTCGAAGTAGAGACTTCTATGTGGCCTCCACTTCCAAAAAAAAAAAAAGTGCTATATTGTGCCAAGCCATTTTGACATAGGAATGTAGCTTTGCTTTTCCAACAGAGGTTTGAATGAGACACATGTTGATATTATATCTTTAGTGAATTGCAACATTGACCTGAAATTCTGCGAGGGGTCAGTTTACAATGCTCTTGTTAGTGTGTGATGAATTTCATGTTAAGTCTTTCCATAATTTTCCTAGGTTATATATTTTAGACATTTGTCATTTCTAATAATACGCCTTATTGGTGCCATCCCTTACTGGTCTTACTGTACATTATACAGTGAAACAAACCACCGAAGTTATGGACTCACAAATTAGTCATGAAAATTACAGACTGTTAGAGATCTAGATACTGTGTGTTGTTTGGTGCTTTGAATGAACACCTTGGTTCAGAGTTTTTTTCTAGTGAAGTCTTACATCTGGTTCTTAATACTGATGCCAGAACATGAGGTAGTCAGGTCTAAGTTCTTTTGTAAGCTGCATTATTTATTTGATAGAAATTGCACCTAGATGAATAACTCAGAGACAGCCTTACAAATCTAGTTATATATTATTTGGATATTTTATTGACTTACATTAACTGGCTCTTAGTTTCTTGTTACTTACATGCTGAAACTAACTGGTTAATCCAACTGCCAACGAATTTTGTGCCTGCACCTGCACAGCTGATTGGGGCTAAAGGAAAAATACACTTTCACCTGGATTAGGCCTACTTTCAATTAATAGTCAATAACATCAAGTGGACCCTAGGTTCATTTTTAAAAAAATCTATTCCCCCTAAACTAGATGATATTTCTTACCTTGTTTCTCTTCAAACATATTATATACCTCCTTCCCATACTTACTCTCAACTCAGATTCTTACTATTATTTCTCTAAGAAAA
The DNA here is from genome assembly GCF_040802235.1 of Manis javanica. Classification (NCBI taxonomy): domain Eukaryota; kingdom Metazoa; phylum Chordata; class Mammalia; order Pholidota; family Manidae; genus Manis; species Manis javanica. Next base: position 8,589,534 of record NC_133164.1, read on the forward strand.
TGCAAATAATCAAAAATAAATTGTCACATACTCCACACCCGCTTTTACAAGCCTGCCTGCAGATCTATGTTTTATCTTAAAAAATAACCTCTCGATCATGCATTCCTCTCTAGCTGTTAAACCAATTGTCTCATATCAGCAAAACTTATTGAAAGATAAATATTCAATCTCCCTCTTCCTGTTCATTTTTGAACCAGTTCTAGTTAGGTTTTTGCTCCCTTAACCCCTAACAATAAGCTGCTCTTGTCAACGTCACCAGACCTGAAAATGGTCAGGCCCAAGAGTCTCTTCTCCATCCGAGTTTTACTTGTACAGTATTTGGAATTCAACTTTTCACAATAAATTTATGTATATTTTTTACTACAATGTGGGCATACATTTATTTCTGCTGAAACCAACCTTGGTGTAGAGCCCATCAAAATATTTTTAACATATCATTCAACTCCACTAAAACCATTCATGTGATCATCTTGTCATAGTTATGATAGGTCTGGATTTCTAATTATATTAATGTGTTAACTGTTGCCATCATGTGACATGATACCCTGCCAAACACTATCACTACATAGCTGGCACTCAGGTACCATTAGAGGCCAATGCTTGGTGTTTTCTTACTTGGAAAGAATATTCTTTTCATCAGGTATATTTATCTCGGGCCTGAGTGACTGGCCTCCATAAAATAGAAGAGTTTGAATGGTCTTTCTAAGACGTAGTCCTTTAACTTTTTGTTTTTCTTATCAAATATAATAGATTTTTGACTAAGTAATCACTGGTTTCCTACCACTTTAATCACTAGCAAGCCTCATAATAACTGACAATTAAAATATTTGCTTAGTTTGTGTTATGGTAAGTTCAAACATTACATAGAAAGAGGTAGTCATAAATGTAACAAGGGCCATTTACTATAGTTTATTTTCTGTATGTGGAATGTTTTCACCGATATGTGGGGTGTCAAGGTGTGCTACTATGTACAGCTATGTAATTATGAGCTCTGGTGGCAAACTTGAGGTAACTTTTTGCCATTAGCGTTTTTGATAGTTTTTAAATCTCCTGTCGAAAGACAAAGAACTTCTGAAGTGTAAGAAAGGGTGATGTGCTGGCCGTTAGGGTTTAGGAATAAATGTATGGCCAGAATTCTATCATCTCTTCTTGTTAGTTTCTCCAGGGTGAAATGTAACCCCTAGATTTGGTTCCTACTGCATGAATTAACTATCTCTTCTCAGGATACTCTTGAGTGTTTGATAGGCTATTATTTGTTTTTTTCAGAATCTGACAGTGTTCTCCTTTTTGGAAAGGGTCTTTAAAGTAGAATCTCATTGCTTAATGACTTTTTATTCTACCACATGCCTCGTTTTATCTCCTTACATTTCTGTAAACAATTCCTGCCTAGCCTTCACCACATTATGCCCTTTAAATATTTGTTCATGGCTTTTTATCCTCCTTAGCATTTGGTCAACTTATAATTGTTTAACTCTATTAATCTTTCTGCATAAGTAAATGCCACCAGCACCTGAATCATTTCTGCAGCTTAGATTGTTCAATAATTACCTCATCCTTATTCCAGCAAATGAGATGACTGCTGTTTGCACAAAGAGAATTCCATGCTGGGACCAGCCTTGGTGTGGAGCAGACAAAATGCGTCTGCTGTCTCCTTTCTGTCTGGGACCAGGGGACCTACTGGAATGGACAAGTCTATTCAAAACAGAAGCATCTGTCTTAGCTTCATGCTGATACACTAAGAGAAAACGTAGGGAGGAGTAATCAACTATCTTCCCTGAATCTGCTAGTGTTAGAGGCACCGTATGGACTTCTTTCAACTTCTCCCAGACACGGGAAATAGGGGGTATTATTTTCATTTTCATGGAGGAGAGGAAATGAAGTAATTTTCCCAGGGACTCCTACTTAGCAGAAATAGTCTTTGAATGCAGGTCTAACTGATGAAGGGTATATAGTTTTACAAGTAATCCAATGAATTAACTAATAAGAGTAGTATCTTGACAGGTCCTATATGGGAGAACAGGGGTGTCCCAGCAGCCTCTGCGGCCAGCGATGCTGTGCACATGCTGACCGCCGCGCACAGGTGTGTGGCTGTGACTCTGCCTCACGTTTCCATTTCTGTCCAATGCTTGGGATGCCAGGTCAACAAGCTGTACAGACCAGCAGAGCCCAGACTCGTTCATCCCAACTTCCCTTGCACCTCCCTTTAGGAGGAAGCCCTCACAGATGGTGTGGTAGCACTGAATTTTTCTTGTAAGATTTGGAGCATTTTATGGTGGTTGAACTTTAATATTCACCTTTGCATTTGGGAAAATTATAAAAGTAATAAAAGTTGCTGAAGTTTTGCGAATGTGGCATTCATAAGCAAAGGTTTTATCTTCCCCTGCAATGTTTAATCATAAGAAATGTCCCTGGCATCCAAATGCTCCCATGGCTGTTTTTGTTTTACTTTCTGGATGGTGGTCAAGGGACGCTGCGACTCACAGTGCAGCAGTCAGCACTTCTCACAGTTTCCACATCATCAAATCAGCCTGAAAGTAGACGTTTCATGTCAGAGTGGGTTTTTCTTTTGCCCCATGGTTGTAGTACCAAGACATTATGTCCCTAAATTCATTAATTTATGACAACATTCCTGTTTGTTCAGCTTTTAGAAAAGGAAATACAGCACTTTTCAACACCACAGATTTTTAACACTGACCGAGATGTTATCACAGCTGGCTTGCTCCTTAGTGTTGTTGCTTTTTTTACCCGCTACACATTGTCTTCTGAGGACCATTGATTTTCTTCTTCAAAAGTGAATGCAAGGAAATACCCAGAATCTCGCCGGCACTTTCTGTCTCACACAATCCTGTCGCTATTGCGGACTACCATCCGCAGACAGCCCTACACGCCACCCCTCCGTGGTACCGCTGCACAGAGCTGGAGCGAGGACCCAGAAGCGGGAGACTCCGCGCCCCTCTCTGCCTCTCCCCGGCTGAGCGAACTGTTAACAAGTGAAGCCATGTATGCAATCAGCAGGCTGGACAAGATGATTTGTAAGACAGCTTTTAGCTTTAAATTCTTTTGCTCACTTGTTTAAAAGCCCACATGGGCCAGACCTTAGAAAATAAAGACAGAACTATGTTCCTTTGCCATAGGCATTGCATTTCCTTTGCAAGATCATCCACAGTACAGAACTGTCCTCCCAAAGGTCAGTTCTCAGTGTCCGTCCCCCTGTCCTCTGCCCAGGCCCCACGCTCTCACATTTCTTCAAACCCCGTGCTTTCCATTTTAGTTTACTTTCCATGCTTTCTGTTGGCTGTTTACTAAGTAAAGCCTGAAAATAGTTGGCCAATTACCTCATATGATTTATAATCCAAACATTTACAGACTTACCTGTTCAAGTTTGAGACAATTGCAGCTAAGTAACACAGAGAACGAGAAAGTGTGTTGTTTATGTATGTAAATAAGATTAATGTGAAGCATGCTATGTGATGCAGATACATGAACCATAAAAACAAAAGCACTGTGTTCCATTCCAAATGTACAGATATCATTTAAATTGATGTGTTCAGCCCCCACGCCCAGCCCTGTAGTTTACCCACTCCATCTTTAGGCAGAGAAAACTTGCCATTCCCCTACATTCACAGATGTCAATATTTCTGAAAAGAAAGAAAGAAACCCACTTGGGTCTCCACTAAAAAGTCAGTTTAATGCCTCCTAGTATCTCTAGAACTCAGTTGTTTTAGTTACTTTTCTTTGTTTTGCCTTAACAAACCGTATTATAGTTTTCCAGGGTCTACATAGAGTCTGCATAGAAGTATTTTTTAATTTACACTTTTGATACATAAGACCCAGTCATGCTAGGACTAAGCTAAAACCCTCTTGAAGGGAATACAGTTTCAGTATAATGACAAGCCTAGAAAAAGAGGATGACTAAAATGGATGACTACACACACACTCACCACACCACACACCACACCACCACACCACAACCATCAGCCCCACAACCGTGGCTACCGCTTAAATGAATGTCATAGGAATTTCAATCTTCAGTTTTCAGTTCTGTTAAATAATGTTGAACATATTCCTCAAAAGCAGCATACCCTAAGGAATAACTGGCATGCATTTAAAGAAAACAATAAAGAAAAGGACATCAAACAGAAAACTGGATAAGTTCATCTAGATGGCAGCAGCGGATGGACTAGAAAAACAAGACCACTGTGTACTAACTAATCAGTTGGAATGGCAGCAAGCTTTCTTTGAGAGAGAGGGAGACACATTGAATACATGAGATTTTCAACTTTAAGAAGCTGAATTAATCAAACACACGGCTAAAACTTTTGGGTTGGTATCAGAGTGCTGGATTTGAAAGTCAGCTGCACTAATGCACTTATGATTATCGATCAGCTGGTGAACCTCCAGAGTCTTAAAAACCATCATGGGATTTGGAACAGGATAAAGCATCCTTTGGTAAAAATCACAGCAAGTGGTAATTTTCCTAGTGAAGAAAATAACGAAGTCAAGACGATTCCTTTATGCTTCAAGGAGTCGGTTATTCTGTGGTTATTAGCATTTGTATCCAAGGTGATTCCACTTAAAGAGAGCTTCCCACGAGTGGTTCGATTGAACACATTGGTTTAGTGGCCGCTGTATCAGCGTTGGTTGCAAGCATCTCATTTCATGAGGAAAAAGGTGGATGGGCCATGTACTGCTTATCTTCATAAGAGATTTCAAATTGCAGTTAAGAAACTACCTAAGACAAAAAAGAAATTTTTGATACTTGTCTGTGGGGCTTATTCTTAAGATATATGTATGAGTTCTTTTCATTCAAGTGCCTTTGAACTACATAAAAAAATAAACCTTAAATTGAAACACCATCAGGAAGGTGGACAGAAAAATTAATGTATAATGTATATATAGGGAGACAGAGAGAGAGAGGAACCTCTAAAATGTAGAAGGAACAGTCAGCAAGCAGAATTCTGCAAGTTGGGACCTATACGCTCTTGGAAGTGTTCCCCTGGCAAAGGGGCTGCATGTAACTGACCCTCTTTAAGCATCTGCTGCCTGAAATAACCTACAGCAATTACTATATTTATAAACTTGACATATTCCTATTGTTGCAAATAAATAGAAGGCAACAAATATCTCAGCTCATCTAATTTTACCGTTATCTGCATTGAGCCCCACAGATATCCTTTAAAGTAGGCAACATGACTATTTTTTAAATGCAGGGAAGGAAATTTATGGGTGTTAGTCATTTTTCCTGGGTCGAATAGTCTGTACCGTGGGAGGTGTAGGATTGCAGCCTGTGCTTTGGGATTTCTAGTGTGAGGGCTGCTCCCTTATCATGTAACTACCTCCCCCCCTGAAGTTTTCTTGATAATGAAGAAGAAAAATGTACAGAGAATCTTCTTTCCAATCAAGGGACAAGTTGCCAGTTTTGGGGAACATTCTTCCCGATCAGACTTGGAGCTCATCCCTTGGGAAGCTGGGGTGGGGGTGGGGGGATACGACAAACAACGGCTGTGGTTCGTCTCCTCCTCCCTCTTCCCTCTCTTCGTGCTTCTAAGTCATTATGGGCAATTCCCCTCCATTTCCTTTTTTCAGAAAGACTTTCTTCATCTTTATTGCTTCATAAAATTTGCAAGACTATAAAATCTAGGAGGCAGCCTAAGAGAATAAATGTTCTTGCCCAACTTTTAGAAACAATATAACTCTTTTTATCCATTTCTAGCTTTCGTTTTTTATAAAGGCTTTTGTGTTTGTTGATTAGAAAATCCTCTCAGTATTTCTCATGCAAGACTGTAGTTGAAGATGTAAAAGTTACTAAACTGAACACTTCAGAAGGTTTAATAAATGACCTAGAGTTTGAAGATGATATATATGATGTATAATTATATCTCGTAAATTTTAGGGCACATTTATATTCCAAATGCTATCTCAATTTTAAAATAAACATTTTTCTGAAATACTTGCACAATAGAAAGTGCACAAATCCGTTAGAAGTTAGTGAATTTTCACAAGATGAATGCATTTATATAAAGACCACCTGATTATACTTGTATAAAGTGCCCTGGGAATCCCACTTATACGCCAAACCCCAAACGCAGGCACTGTCTTGACTTTTAACACTATATATTAGTTTGCCTGTTTCAAAACTTTATATAAATGATATCATACATCATCTACTTATTGTGTCTGTATTTTACTTAACATGTTTGGGGCTTCATTAATATTATCTCTGGGAGTTGTTCATAAGATCTGTAGCAATATTCCCTTTTATCCAGATACTGATCATTTTTACCTTTTCTCCTTTTTTCATGAGCAGTTTTGTTAACATGTATTACATTTTACTAGTCTTTTTGAATGAAACCACTTTTGGCTTAATTGTTTTTTTTCTATTGTATATTTTTGTGTTTTATTCATTTCTGTCTTCACTATTATTACCTTCTATTTTCTTTAGATTAAATTTTCTACTTTTAAAAAATCGTCTTTAGAGTATAAAGTGTAAGTTCACTAATTTTAAGCCTGTAAGGAATTTATGCATACTTTAAGACTATAAATTTATCTGTAAGCATGTACTATTAGGCATTTACGTTTTTAAAAAAATTATTATTAAAGTATCATTGATATACAATCTTATACTGGTTTCAAATACACCACACAGTGGTTCAACAGTTACCTGTATTATCAAGTCCTCACTTCCTCTAGTGAAGTCACTTTCCATTAGTGTAGTAAGATGAACAAACATTTACTTTTAACTGGGTCATATAAGATGTGCTGTGCTATATTTTAATTTTCATTTAGTAAAATATTTTCTAACCTCCACTGTGATTTATTCTTTTACTACAAATTATTTAGAAGTGATTGCTTAATTTTCAAATATTTAGGGATTGTCGAGTTTTTTTTTATAAAAACAAATTGCTGAATTTCTAGATTAAATTTACCACAATCAGAGAACAAATGAAATATGAGGATTGAAAGCAATTGTTTTCAGTTATCCAGTGAAACATTTTATGTACTTCAATTATGTCAAATTTGTGAATTATGTAGCTAGAATTTTCACTTTTAAAAATTTATTTTCATGTCTCCACTTTTGTTCATCACTGAGACAGCTATGTTAAAACTTTTCCATTATGATTGTGAATTTTTCTATGTCTCTTTAGATGTGTCAGTTTTTGCCTTCTTTAAAGGTTAATATAAAATTACTATATGTTACTGTAGATATATGTTTTATCATAACATCTTGCTTTAGCTTTAATGTTTATTTTGCTATTAGTGTAACTACACCATCTTTGGTTTAGTATTTGCTTTCTACATCTTTGTCCTTAAGTTGGACATCTTGTAAGCATGGATTGATTTTTGTTTGCTTTAGCTATTTAGTACACTCTGACACTCCCTATTTGAATTGGAATGTTCAGTCTATTTATATTTAATGAAACTACTGACATGACTGAGTTTAATGAAATCATTTTACCCTTTGTTTTCTATTTATCCAACCTATTCTATGTTCCTGTTTCTTTTTTTCATTGTATTCCCTTAATGTGTCAAGAATTTCTTTTACTATTCCATTTTCCATCATTATTAGTCTGAAGTATATAAATCCACTGTAATATATTTTAGTAATTATTGGACATCACACACTTAATATTGACCTAATAGAGCCTACTATAAATTTGAGAACTTGTCCCATTAAATACAATAGGAGGACCTCGGTATACCGCACCGCTTAGTCTCTCTAGTTTTTTGTTCTTTTTGCCAAGCTTTTATTTCTATGTATATATAAAATTTATAATAAATTATCTTTATTGTTTAATACACTCAATATTTATTTAGATACTTGCCTTTTCCATTACTCTTTATTCCTTTTTACACTTCTGTATTTCCACCTGGAATTTTTTTCCTTCTGCCTCAACATTTATTTTATTGTTATTCATTTAGTGCACCCCACTTGTTATGAATTCTGTAGGTTTTGTTTGCGTGAAAATTTCTTGATTTCTTGGGTGTAGAATTCTAGATCGGAAGTTTTGTTTTTTTCTCATCACTTTGATGAGAATGGTGTCATTCCATTGTCTTCTGGCCTCCATCACTTCCTATTGAAAATTCAGCTGTCATCTTACCACTTCTCTTTTGAAGGGAATGTGAGTTCATTTTCCTCTGGGTGTTTTTGAGATTTTTCTCTTGTCTTTCACTCTAGCAGTTTTGTTGTGATGTGCCCAGGTATTCATTCATCTGTATTATCTTGCATGAGGTGTGCAGGACATCGAGAATCTGGGATACAAGATTTTTACATCAGCTTCAGAATATTTTTATTATATTCAAATATTAGTTCATCATTCTCTTACTCCTGTCTTTCTAGGACTTCAGTTATTCTGATGCTAGTCCTTCTCATTATGTCCCACATATTTTTGCTCTCTTTTCTAATTTTATGCATTTAATGCCCTGTGATTTAGTCTGGATTATTTTCAACTGAGTTATTTCTCAGTTATTTAATCCTCTCTTCTTTTGCTGTTAAACTCATGCTACTTTTTTCTTTCTATTTATATATATTTTTTCAACTTTAGAAGTTTCATTCGATTATGTCAGTTATTTCTGGTTAGACCTTCATCATTTCTTCTATTTTCTTAAACACGTCAATCACAGTTATTTTAAAGTCTGTGTCCAGATTAACTCTAATGTCTAGACCATTTAAGTGTCTGTTTTAATTTTATGTTTTTCTCTCGGATCTTTTTGTATTTTTCTTGTTAGTTTTGGCAATTTTTATTGACTGTTGGACATTCTGGATAAGAAACCATGGAGGCTGTCTATGATTTTTCTCTTCCTTGGAGAAGATATTTTGCAGGTAATTAAAACAGGGAAGAAAATCCTAATTCTTGTATGAAATATATTTGAGGTGTGTGTGCATGTATGTATGTGGGTGTGTTAGCTTGTCTATTTCTAGTTTGTTTTTGGCCAAAGTATAGCTTTATAGGGATTCCAACTGAAAGCCTGAATGTTTACCAAGGCTGCTACTCCTGGAGCACCCAAGCTCCAGTTTTCATCTCCTTGTTGTGGGCTGCTGAAGGCTCTGCTCTCGTGTTCAGGCCTTTTCCTTCCTCCGCTTCTGTAGCAGCACATTCTTGAGAGAAAGTGTGATGTGCAAGACTGTCCTCACCTCCGTATGTTTGACCTCAGGATATTGGCCCCTCCAGGCCTGGTTGCCTGGGAAGGTCTCTAGGACCTTCAGCCCCATTTCTTTATTTTCCTTTTTAAACTATCTACTTTTCGTATTTGGTGGGAGATTTGCTCTCCTACTAGTTAGTTGGTCATAATCAGCAGGAAATTGCTTTCCTAATAATAAATCCTGTGCTCAGAGAAACTGGCAAGTAGGAAGTATCACTTCATTTTTGGTTACTTTTCCTAAATATAGAAATAAAATTGGTGACAAAAATTGAGAGGCTTCTTGTGAGTTGTAAGTATGAGCAATTCTTCATTTCGAACTTTCCTTGAAAGACTTTTGGATTGGTTCGAAGACACTTCTTGACCAGCGTTTTTTTGACTTGGTCATTTGAAACAACATGTGACTAAATTCATTTTCAATTTTAATTTGTGATAAAATCTGGGGCAAAGATGGATATTTTTGTCCATAATTGTTTTTGGATACAGATGATTTGTATATTATATGTATCATGCTAATATATTGCTAATACTGCCAGCTGGAATGATTTTAAGCCTTTTGTGTTGTATTATAAAAATTGAGTTATTCTTTCATTCTCTAAAGTGATTCCCCGACAGTTGCTAACAGCAACAACATTGTAGATTATCAAACCACCTTGCAGAATGTTATGATGTGTGGGTTTACCTTATGAAGAGCAAGGCAGTGGTGTGTGTGTGTGTGTGTGTGTGTGTGCGCGCGCGCACGCACTAATTTTGGCTTAGCTTTTCAAGTTTACAAGAAAGATGAAATGGTAGATCCAATACTCCAGGCTGCTATAAATACTTTGGGCAACAGGTTTAGTCTCACTCACAGGCACTCTGGAGATACTGGCATCATCCTGACAAGAAACCAGAGTACTGCTCGAATTCTATGGCACATTTTGGTGCTGGTCCTGGCAGAGGCCCCTCCCCAAACTGTCTTAGTCTTGCAGAACTCTTTCAGATTAGAGTCTTACGCTTTTGAATAAATGCCTCAGTTGTTCTAATCTTTAGACCTTGTTTGTCAAGTAAGTTAATATAATTATGTCTGTTTTGCTCTCCTCAAAAGTAGGACTCAAATGAGAGAGTGCATATGAGTGTGCTTTAGCCAAACTCTATATACATACACGGAGGAGGCAGGCTCTGGACCTGGGGAAAACCCTCCTGCACATCTCTTGATCGGGACCGTCCTCTTCCACACACATAACAACACATTTCCCTGCACAGCACGTTTGTAACGTATCCCTAGGAATATGAATACAAATCAGTTTGGATATCTAGACTGGGTATTGGTTATTTATCCCAATATTTCTTATCTTTGTTTGTGCTTTTGTGTATTTTCCTACATCTTGCCTAGGAAAAATTTTAAAAATCATCTAGTTCAATAATCTCATTTTATAGTAAGGTTACCCACAAATATAGATAAAGCCTGAAAATGTGAAATCCCCTATGATGGTCTCGTGGTCAGTCACTGCCAGAGCCAGATGAGAAAGGGTTTTCCTGATTCATTTTGTTGATGTGCCATGGTTATGACACAGCACTGTACCATTTCAGATAACACACACGCACAGATACACACATGTGCTTGCTTGTGTGCACACAGATACACAGAGAAAAAACACAACTTTCCTCAAGCAGAGAAAGGATCTGCTTTCACTTCTCCTCTCTTCTTCCACGCCAAAGAGGACTTCCTTTCTGTTTGGATCCCTCTGTGGCGCGGCACCAGCATCTTCTTACTGGACCTCCTGTTACCTCAGTGACAGCATGTTTTGCTCTATTGTGGAATCACACAGTGAGAAGATCTGACTATTAAAACCAAAGTCTGTGAATAGGATAAAACACACATAAAATTGTTGAGGAGGGGGTGTAATGGCTGGAGAGTGAGGCTCGATGAGCAGAAGCGAAATATACAGGACATTGAAACTGGAAAGGGGAGCTCTGGAAGGTAGGTGTGCACAAAAAGGAAATACAAGGACACCTTACTTAGTGTGAATGTGGTCATTGTAAATTTTATACTTGGGGATGGAAGGATGATTGAGTCAGAAAATAAAAGGCAAAATATATAGATGAGACTGGTAACTTGAGCACAAAATTATAACAATGTTCTGCCTCAGTAGCAGACCAAGTATGCAAAGCATGCTTTGCCAATGGGTCCGGACGCCCTTGAGCACAGCAGTATATGGGGGTGTGAGACACCACACGTGTATCTTTATGCAGCATTGATTTCAGTTATGGTAGGTCATTCAAAATATTTTATTTCAAACAGAATCATATTATTAACGTAGAATACAAATTTCAAAAATATTGAGTAAAATCAAGATTCCAGAGAAACTCCTGTTTACTGGGTGCTGTTAGGAGCCACCTCCCTCAGACTTACCTGTAAACACAGACGGCCACTGCCTTTCCTCTACCACTGAGAATACATTACATGAAAATGTTTGGGAATCACTGGAGCATTTGTATTGTACCATCTATGTCAGCACCCGAGATAATTCTGAAGAATTCCTGCCTCCATCTTTTAGCCTTCTAAATATCAAACATAAGATGTTGCTCTTTCTAATTACGAATGCAAAGTATGGAAAGTTGATTCTTTGCATATTGATGTTTTCTTGCCTTTTACAGTTTAATTTGCTTAAGGTACTTTTCTTGGACAGCTGTGTTTGTACCTCAGTGTCCCTTCTAATGAGAGTAATTATTTTTCATCTGCCTCTAAAGGGTCTTACAAACCGGAATGATTCTTTGCCTAATGTGAAAGAACATGTTATATTCATGCCCAGGATAAGAACAAAGCATTTTTCTATTGTGCAAAACCAACTTTGAGTGAATGAATGAACAGGGGGAGGAATTAAAAGGAGAAATAGAGAAGAGATTCATGAAGTGTCTCACCTGAGAGAATTAGGTACTGAAATGAATGGTTTTATTGTATTTGTAAAAGAAGCAAGACCTTTGAAAGGAAATTAGATTATCAGACTTCAAAAATTTTTGAAAATCCAATAGCTTCATTTAAAATTTGACTTTACTTTGGAAAAAGTAAAATGTTCCTTCCCAAACAATTATTACAAGATTAATGGCATTTTAGATCTCTGAAGTGTATACACACATCGAAATTATGACAAAAGGAAGATGCTTAGGCTTTGACTTAAGGAAAACCAGAGAGAGATTGTTAGCTGAGTCTCAGAAGCTGAATTACCAAAGATGTATCGAGGAAATAATTGATTTTAAAGTCCCAGATTTAATGATTTGAAAAAAATTCTGTACTGGATAGATTAATATTCTTTACATGGCCCTTAAATAAGAAAAAGAAAAAGTTCTTTCGGCTGTTTTACTTTTTGTCTTAAGCTACAATGGAGTTAATCATTTTTCTTTTTCCACACTGGGCTCTCAAAGATAGAAACGCAAATTGTGCTGGGAATGTAAAATTACAAGTAACCTAGTATCAGAGTAAAGTGCAGATACATTTGAGTCTTGATTACTGACCCCACTGTTACTGAATAGACTCCCTCCTCATCTTCCTTTCTTCCTTGTTTTTTTATCTTAAAAGTGAAGAGAAACTGACAGAATAGCCAAAACCATTGAAGAGAGTTTGAGAAGCTCAGGTCCCCCACCAACCAATAACCATTCTAAATTAATTACCAGCGGAGTCTGTCAACAGGTGTATGGTAAACACTATAATGTGCTGTAAAGAGCATGTTGGCCTCAGTGGTGGGTGAGAGTGGACATTCTTACTCACAGTCTCCCTGTAGTAGCCCTGGATGTGGGGCCGGACTTGGTTTCTGGTCCTTCTTCCTTGTATTTTGGACAAAATGGGTCTCAGTTAGTTCCTCTGAAGACTGGGAGCTTCATAGAAGTTGATAGATAATTGCTGACATACTTTCACCCATGACTGTTACAAGTCCCTGGCCCATACAGGTGCTATTCCCTCAGTTAGCAGTACTGGCAAAGAAAATAAAATATGGTTACAATGGTCACACCCAAGAAAATTTAAAGCTCAAATACTCGTGCAATTGTTTTCATTTTTCTGCATTCTCTTCCATAGTTGTACCTTCTTTTAATCATAATATGGATACAATCCAGTCTCAGCAGGAGTTAGTAAATCTGAATTGAGTTAAGGTATATGAAAGCACCATTAAAACTCCACAGGGCTATTCCAAATGTAAAGGCCTCCTGTCATTATGAACACTCCATCCTTCCGCGTCTCAACCAGACGGAAAGGGCCTTTACAAAGGTCGGACGGGACAGGAAAGGCTGCATTAATGAGTGAGCATGCTTCCCCAAACACAGGGGGCCGGCCTACCTATGCGATGCCACAGGAAGTCAAAGGTACAGTTCCTCCACTTGAGGTGCCAACAGACCCAGTGCAGCTACAGTCGCTTCTTATTGCTGCTGTAACAAATTAGCGCACATTCAGTAGCTTGGAACAACACACATTTATTATCTTATGATTCTGTAGGTTAGAATTCTGGCACCAATCTCAAGGTGTCACTAGGGTGGCATTCCTTTCTGGAAGCGCTACAGGAGAATCCATTTCTTTGCCTTTTCCAACTTCTAGAGGCCATCTGGATCCCTTGGCACACGGCCGTTCCTCCACCCAACACTGCATCTGCCTGGTAATTATTCCACAGTATGCCTGCCTTTGACTTTCCTCTAAGGTCCCTGTGGTTATACGGGACCCACCCACATAACCCAGGAGAATCTTGTTTGGCAGTCTCATGAACTTAATCCTATTTGCAGAGGCCCTTTTGCCGTATAAGGTAACATATTAACAGATTTCAGGGAATAAGATTTGGATATCTTTGGGGAACCGTTATTCTGTCGATCACAGCAAGACAACCCCGTGAACAGATAATCACAATGCAACACAGTCCCTGTAACAGCTGTACTTGGCCGTAAGTTGCGTGAGAGCGGGTACAAGCTGACTGGAAGCATCCCTGGGTGCAGGGGTCAGGAAGGACCTGTGAGAGGAGGTCCTGGGTGGAGAGGTGATGTCAGGGTGAGTAGAAAAGAGCCTGTAAGAAGATGCAGAGGCTGGCTTGAAATGGAGGGCAGCCAACACAGAGACTAAGTCTCTGCTCCAATCACTCTGCTCATCTCTACCGCCTGCACGGCCCCCAGGTCAGTGCCTTTCTCACTGTCACCCCGCTCCCACCTTAGAGAAAGGCCCTGTGAATTACAGCGTGGCGACACAGGTGACAGCTTAACTGCCTGCATCATTAACAGTCCAGCTACCAGAGCAGGACCTTAAACATCTCCGTAGGATCTTGTCACTTGCCTCTTTATTGACCTACCATATGCCTGGGATAAAACTCATTTCAGACATAATTAACCTGCTCTCATAAGATTTGGATGCTTTCCCCACATTCCTTGATTTTGCTCCTTGTTCCTTTAAAATGATGTATGACATTCACGTAACATCCTGTGATGTTGGTTGGCCAAGTATTTTTATGTCTACTTTACAGAGAAATTTGGGAGGCTCTGACTTCCCTCAAACCACAGAGCTAGCAGATGTCTGACCACTGCACTGTGGTCGGATTTCAGGGTTTCATCCACAAACCACCTTGTCGTTTTCTGCTAATTCATTTTCCCTTAAAACAGATAACTCTGAGGTTGGGGCATTTTGGGGGCATGGTATGAGTCATGACAGCTTTAATTCCTTTGGCTTCACGAGTTCAATGGCCCACAGAATTGGAAAGCACAGGCACTTCCCTTAGGCGGCTAAGAGAATTATCAAGTTAACAACGTCCTGATCTTAATTAGCTTTTACTAAAGCCTTTTCTGATGCCCAAATAATATGTGTGGCTAAATGGCAAACAATTAGGGTGAGGATCATTTTCCTTTGTTTCTCAAACACTTGTTAAAGAATGTACAAAGAGGACTTACATGGAAATCTTCATGTCAAAAGTCTTTATGTAATAAATGACAGTTTTCCTTAGGGGAAAATGAGTTTGAATAATGGACATACTTTGAAACAGCAAATAAATGTAAAAAGAGAAGCTGTTTCTTTTGCATCTTTGTGTTGACTATGAGTTATTTATTTTTCCTGTAATGTGAATAATAGATTCCTTAAACTTTAGCCATTGATACTATTAACAATTTTACTGTAAATTCTATCAAATAATTGGATGACTTCTCTTTGTCTGTCTCAACCTCTTTCCCTCTGGCACACACACTCTTGCTGTCTGCACATACATGTAAAGCTGTCATCCCACGTCTTCTTCTCCTGTTTCTAATATGCTCCATCAGAGTAGTATAGCTCAGAGTGACCAGCAGAATAAATGAAAATACTTCAATAATTTATTCCTACATCCAGCAGCTTTGAAAACAGGGTTCAAAACTTAGATTTACAACATACTGTGTGAATATTGTCACATTCCTTATTTGATTAAATCTCAAATTAAACATATGTAAAGAAATTAAATTAGAGTAATAATAATTGATTTGTATGGTTTTCTAAGGATCACGTTAAGTAACGTTTATGAAATCCTATGTCTTGTGCTTGATATGTACTGAGTGACCGCTAAGTGAGGGCTGTCATTACCATTATTTCTACATGTTGGGAGACAGAGCAGATCTCAAGGGCTGCTCCTCTGTGGGAAGCATAGGGGCTGGGGGTGGGGGGAGGGCAAAGGATGCATCCAGGCGATTCCAGGCACGAGGGTGCTTTTTGGAAGGAGGCAGATCTGAAATGCTCCCCTGGGATCTCCTATCTGAGTGCTGGGGGACAAGGGGCCCATCCTGAGCGGGAGCATCTAGAAACGGGGTGCATTCCACCAAGCTCTGGAGAGGGGTGGGCAAGGGTGTTGAGAGGGTCCAGGCATCTGGAGTGTGGTGACTGGCAGGGATCTTGTGGAGGAAGAGGCACAGAACAGAGGGGAGATCTGTTCCGTCACTATAATATTATTTCCGATTTTACCAAAGATTTATAGTTTGGGGATTCTGATTTAAATTCCTATATAAGGAGCAGGGAAAGAAATGGCAGAAGAGGAGAAAATCTACTCACTGCATAGCCTCCCCTAGAGGCCTACTTCAGTTCTCATAGCCACGTGTACCAGACTTCATGGGGGGGCTCCCCTAATGGGTGGGCAGGATTCCACTCATCTTCCTACAGATGAGAAAACAAGCATTTACCCAGCTCACCAATCTGGGGAGAGAGAAACTGGCTCCACCTTGGCCCCCAGTCCCGGTGTTTGCTCTCCACCCTGAATCCCACCCTAGCTGTCAGTCCTGCGGGCACGGGGCGGGGGGCTGTCAGCAGCAGGGGACCTCTGGGCCTGGCCTTTGTGCTGCACAGCATCACCAGGGCAGCATGAGGCCCCAGGGTACCCGATGACCTGGTTCTGGCTGTACAGAGGCGTAAACTCTGTTCTCTGACTGGGAAACACCATGGTCCGCCATGTATGCTGCAGGGGAACAGCAGCATTGTTATGACCCGCACGGTTATAACCTACTGTATGCTGTCCTTTCTGAGATTTGAGGGTTTAGGGACTTTTTTTTTAGTCCCAGTTTTATTTAAAGCTTTGCCTTTCCGGACGATCTATTGAACATGCAGATCTCGTTTTAATGGTGGGGCTTAGTTAACAAAAGTCCACAAATGGCTCTCCGTGTGCACTGCAGGGCACAGCAGATGTAAAGGTTCCGGTAAGGAGTCTTGAGAAGTCACGATTACTCGGCTGCCCAAGATCAGTGTTTCCTCGGGTGAGCCAGTTGCAAATAGAACTTGCTGGAATTCCACGGAGGATAGGAACCAGCCGCCCAAAAAGAATGCGCCAAACCTCCTCCCTAGAAAGGTTCTGAAATCCACACACAAGCCCTTCTTACCTTGTGCTCAGGCCTTGGCATAGGTCAAGATTTGTATCCACACTTAACTACAACCCTTTCCACTATAGAGGAGCTACACTTTTGCTTTGCTTTGTTTTGTCTAAATACATTGAGTTTTAAAACTCAACAAAGGTGGTTTGATAAAATATCCAAATCAAGGACACAAAGACTGTTTCCCCACAGTGGGTGAAAGATCGTTTTATAGATGGGGGGATGTCTAGGCGAGGTCCAGCTATAGGGCGGTATTTGGACAGAAGAGGCAGAGGAAATAACTGGCATAAAGGGGTGTGTAATAAATATGTGGATGTGTAGGCACAGCAGCGCCACCCTTCGGAGCCCAAACATATTCTATTTGGAATCAACTCCGTCTCTCACTAACCAGGTGGCAAATAAATGATGTATATTCTCAGATCCAAGTCTTCTTTGATTAGTACAGGAGCTGGCCTAAAGATCAAAATAGATGTGCATTAAAATTGCCAGGTCAAATGAGCCTCAAGAAAATGCTATTCCCCCTTCTTTAATCTGATCAAACATCAACCCGACATTATGTTTTTGATCTGTGGTTTGCAGTTTGTTTCCGAGCATGGAAGTGGGTGGGTTTCTTCAAGTGTGGCTTTGTAAACATGTTCAGCTGTTCTTTTCTCTTCATTTCTGTATCCTATGATTTAAGTTAGAGGCATAATTCTATAATTCCTTGAGGGTTTAAATTCTAGAAAATACAAAGTCTGGATAAGACACAAAGTTTACATCTATATCATTTCTCCAAAGTATGTTAGTACATATAAAAAGGACAGCAGCTCTCCAGGGAGGTGGAAATTGTAGCTCAGATGTTCTTGCCTGTTTCTACCTTAAATCAGGCATCATGACAGTTAAAACTTCATTTTCTAATTGGTACTCCCTTGAGGGCTATTGTACACAAATAAATGGAAATATACCTTCTAATTATTTGTTCTTGTTTTACATCAGAAGCTCATTTCAAAGAGAAGGCATGGCCTTTAGAAGTTGCCTGCCTTTGAGCTGATTGGCAAGATACTAATTTGTTTAGCTGTATGAGCACATTTCAGAAAAATATTGATAGGGATTTAATGCTTTGTGTATGTGTATTTCTCTATTAATGATCTTGTTACATATCCTCCCTTCATGAAGCAATAGAATAAGCTTGCTTAAAATATTATTTAAACTAATCCCATATGGAAATGTCAATAGGAATCATCTTGAATGATCTGAAGTCACAGCATTTAAAAGTCTTCCAATACGAGGGCCACAAGCAGCCAGCCTTGAACTTTCATCTCACTCACACACACGCACACACACACAGCTAACATTTTCTATAGCAAGGCTTAGAATTTGGATTTGGAAATTTAAAAACACCATCCAGTGAATTTCTCACGTTAAATTTTTCAAATTCATTTTACCCAGCATTCATTGCATGTAGAGTTATAGTTTGCCAGTGACAGTGTTCTCTAAAATGTCACAACATCAGATCATGTCTCAGTTAAGAAAAAGCAGACGAAACATGCTTTTATCTTTCCACTGTTAATGTGCCAACTGCCTAGCTTGAGTCTCATACGCCCAGAGCTCCCGGCAGGCTGCCATCAGCCCGATCTAACATCATCCCTAAATCCATCTTGTTAGTCAAAGCATCTCCGGAAACCACTTCCTCCATAAGGATATTCCCCGTACCTGGAAGCCCCACCTCATGCCACCATCCACATCAGGGCTTCTCTGACTTGGCTTACACCTCGCTTTCTCTCTAAAGCCTTCCATTAACCACCTGGGTTAGGATGGCAGCTCATTGTATTTATGTCTATACCACAGATTCTTCAGTTAGTTGTAAAGGATGGCTATCTTCATTGGCCAGTGGCATTCTATAAACGAATATTTAATTCATACTATTTTGATCTGTTTTCTATCTATTCCAACTTGAAGTCCACATAAAGCTGCCAATTTCTTAAGGAGGAAAACACCTTAAGCTTCCTAGTAGATTTGGGTCTAAGCCCTGTTTGTACTCAGTTGGAAATAAATGCAAAGTTTTTAATTTGTTTCCATACATGCATGCTGAAGGACTGAACCGATATTTTAAAATCAGCAAAAATGTTGAAATTTCTTTTCCCTACAAAATTATACTATGAAAGAAAAAAGAAAATTGCAGGCAAGGGCATGCACATGGATAGTGGCATTTCTGAGAGTAAGGCTTTGCTTTGCAATTTGCTTGTGTTATTCTTTGCTATCTGAAACCAGGCTTCTTGACCAGTGACTGCAAACTTTCCAGATTTGGAGCCCCTTTGCTGCTCCAGGGGACCCTGGCCTCTCTGGTTCCTCTCCAGGACCCGGTGACTTTTCTCAGGGGCCTCTTGAGATCAGTTATAGGTCAAAGAGGCTGAAGAGGGCCTTCATGCAGGGAACAGAGCAGGAGGTGAACGTGGGGGCGCAGACCACACGGGGACGAGGAATGAGCAGTTCCCTGTGCCATTTCTACAGGAGGGTGCCAGAACATGGTCTCTGGGTATGACCTTTCCCAGCATTTTTTTCTTTTTCAGAAATTAAAAGTATGGACCTGATGGCGAGGCTACAAACCGCAAATCCAGTTTTAGCAAAGGGCTTAAAAAGCAAGACTTAGGACTTCAGTGTACATTCGGATGAGGTGGGAGAGGGCAGAGAGAAGGTCTGCTTCTCAATCAGCTCCCCCACTTCTCTTCCTCCTGTCCACCCTGCACCCTGAAGACGCCTTCAAACAGTGGGGTTGGCTGTTAAATCAGCATGTTATGACTGTGTAACTATATTTGTGAAATAGAGTTAAAGTAATATTTTTAGAATTAAGTTTTCTGCATTTTTTCTCCCAGACTTACGTAGATCTAATTCCTGTTAAAATACACCTGGCTTGACTACAGCTTTGTCCCGGACAGTTTGATACCTCATGAGGTATCAAACATTCTCGACCTTTGAACTGCTACAGGTTTCCGGCACCTAAACCTTTCTGCTAATAAGCAAGGTCTGTTTCCCTTTAACAACTTAGTAAGAAATAGTTTCCCTTTCTGCTCTCTTCTGCCTCAGCGATCACCCACCCTGCCTCCCTTCCCAACTGTTGCCAGCGCAGCCCCTAGGGAGAGGAAAGGGGCCCCCGTTACCATATGCCCTTGAGTGTGGGGGGAAGGACAGTGATCCTCAAACCATCCTTTCAAGTGCTAATGGATTCCACTTTTTAAAATAAAGTCAGCTTTTTCTCATATTTTGTATCTTCAAATAAATGATTTATTCAAAGCAAGGTTGATATTAGAGTAGCAATTCTTTGCCCAGCTCCCTGAAGGGATAACCTAACCTCTTCTTGAGCCCTTCAGTGCCAGAGAGCCCGTTACTTTGCGGGAGAGATGGTTCTTTCTTTCATGGAACAGCTCAGAGTGTTGGAAATGTCATCATCCTTATTGATTCGTTTGTTCATATATTGATCATTTATTTATTATTTATTAACCACTTAATGTATGACAGGTGTTCTTCAGGACATTTGGAATGTCGTAGTGACCATGGCAGTCACCACCCTTGTTCATGTTCAGCCTTGGTGTCATGCTACCTTTTGTCCCATTTCCGTCTTCTAAAGGAAGACTAAGTAACTCTCCTGTGTTCTCAGGACAGCCCCACAAATAATGGAGAATAAGTAAATTTGTCTTCTTCAGATAAACATTCTCTGATACAGTCTCACCAGAGCCCACCAGGTCCACCGTTGTCCTCCAGTCTGTTGCTGTCTCCACACTGTGCACTTTCAGCAAGTCGTTGTGACCTCTGAGTGCTCAGAGGACAGTGGGGACGTGAACCACAGCCGACCACGTGATATTGGACAGGGTGGAGGCCAGACTCCAGGGGCTTCAATACCAGCTCCATCCTTTCCCTCCTGTGTGATTTTGGGCATGTCACATACCACCCTGAGCCTCAGATTCCTTATGTGTAAAATATGGATAATAATGTCACCTACCTCAAAAAGTGACTATGGATTGAGTGAGTCGATGCAGGTGAAGCCCTTAGAGTAGTTCCTGGCCCAAAGTATGTGCTTAGGGGATGGCAGCTGTTCTGACGGTGCTATGATTAGTGTTGAACCTTTCTGTTCATGTAGCCTCATTATTTCTGGACCACATCATATGTTGGCTTACTAATGCTAGGAATACTGGACAGTAATTTCTCTGGCTAAGCAAAGAAGCTGGGACAAAGTAGATGTTCATGAAATACCTGCTAAGGCAGAGAAAGACAAGTACAATATGATTTCACTTGTATGTGGGAATCTAAACAAAACAAACTAAATGAAAACAAAAGAAATAAACATAGACACTGAGAAGTGACTGGTGGTTACCATGGTGAAGGGGATAAAGAGGCACACAATTTCGATCATAAATTAATCACAGGGATGAAGGTACAGCATAGAGAATATAGTCAATAATACTATAACATCTTCCTATATTGACAGATAGTAACTACATCAGTTGGGGTCAACATTTAATAATGTAGATAACTGTTGAGTCACTATGTTGTATACTTGAAACCAATGTAATATTGTATATCAACTATACTTCAGTAAAAAATAAAAATAAATAAATAAATAGAAATGCCTGCTAAGTAAGCAAGTTACATATCTTGGCTTTTGAAAATGTACTTAGAACATGGGAGGGAGATTTTTCTCTTATTTTCCAATGTGATTTGATCTCTTCCTATAGCTTTGTAGGATTTTAGTGACTGATGTGCCATTAAGGATTGTTTGAGGAAATCGTTATGAACTGCCATTAATAAATAAAAATGGTGGAAAAGTATTACTTCTTAGTGATAAAATATGCAGGTTTGGATTTTCAATGTACATATACCTGGTCACAACTGAACTCTAAATTCAGGACTAAATTCTGTATCATTCTTTATGTCACCTCCACACTGATGTCCAGGAGATGCCATTTTCATTTTTTCTTTTCTCTGGTTTAAATGTTTTTCCTCTGTAGTTCAAAGTGTCCTTGTCAGTTGTGATGAATAGGGTCTCAGAGTGTCTTCTCCGTCCTGCTGCTCTAGAAGCTCTGGAGGCAGTGATATTGGCTAACAAGACAGTGTATGACTGTCATCTCCTCATAGAAGCAGCTGGAAGACACACATCTGAAACAGAAACTAAGAAGGAAGCAGGTCACTGATATCTGCACCTTTCTTTTACCCTTAAAGTATTTACCAATACCTCGTCCAACTATTCACACAGCCAACTGTGCCCACTTGGGGAGGTGTCTGTGTAAGTTCTACATGTGAACAGGCAAAATGGGTTTTGTACTTGCCCTGAAATACTGTGTCTCGAATGTATGACCCTTAACTCTGAAAAATATATTGATCAGTCTTTGTCATACGTAGTTACTATCTTAAATTCACCCACTGTCCTGATTTCTTGTGGGTTTTTTTGGCATAGTCCACTTAGGGAAATTCTTCCTCACCCTAAAGCAAATGCATGCTAAAAATTGAAACCACTTTATTCATGCAAAATTCCAAGTTTACTACTCTGCAATTCTCTTAAAAAAGCTAATAAAACTATACATCTACTGTAATTCTTATTTACATGGTTAATGTAATATGATGTATCTTGATTGCAATGTAATAATCACTGAAAGTTATTAATTTTTTTTATTAAACAATAATGTACTTTCATTTCAAGAGATGTCCTTGAGTCTTTAACATCACATTTTTTGTCTGTTATTCCTCAATTTCATATAATGTAGTAACAGCTGGAGAGGAAGCTAATACATTCTGCACAGGGTTTGCCTGGCTGTGGAAATTCTATGAATGAGTCAAATAGTTGTTTTTTAGATTCCTTACATTTAGGGAATTCCATTTCTAGTTTCTGAAAGGAGAAGTGAATCATTCTTTATAGTAATTTAACTGAGTATGTTAAATTTAACATATAATGCTGTAAGTCTTAGATCTTTTATCCTATGTACTTACTGATTTTCTGTATCATTTCGAACATTTGTTTTATTGCAATTTTTGTTTTCTTATTATTGAGCTTTATACATTAGTGGATACAAACCTTTAATCAGATATAAAACATGCAAATATTTTCAGCCAGTCTGCAATTTGTCCTTACACTCTCTTACTAGTTTATTTTGAAGAGAAGAAGTTTTGAGTTTTTAGGCATTGCAGTTTATCAAACCTTTCTTCAATGGGTCCTGCTTTTGGTGTCATATCTAAGAACAAAGCAGCTGTATAATGCCATGAACCCAGGGCAAAATGAAAATGCAGGGCCTCTTGTTGAAAAATTAAGAATTTCAAGATGGCATCAGTGAGCATTAAACCAAGTGGGGGCCTTTCTAATAGCATCTGTGGTATGTATTTGAATACATATAGTCTATTTCCATCTTTTCCCTTCTGAGAGCTTTATTATTGTCATACATTTTACTTTTACATGTTATACACCCCATGTTACATTGTTATTATTTTTGATTAAATGGTCAATTATCTTTTAAAGAAATATAAACAACAAGAAAAATGTATATGTATTGGCCTGAGTATTTTCCATCTTCAGTGATCTTAGTTACTTGATTTGGATCTCTGTCTGGTATCACTTTCTTCATCCTTCAAGAATTTCCTTCATCATTTCTTTTAATGAAGGTCCACTGCTGATACTTCTGTATGAGCGAAAATGTCTTTACCTCTGTTTTTGGTAGATATGTTCATTGTTTTAGAATTTTAGGATATTATTTTTTATTCAGTACATTGAAGGTGTTGCTCCATTGTCTTCTTGCTTGAATTGTTACAAGGGAAGATATCTGCTGTCTTTCTTTTCTTTGTTCCTCTATATGCAATATGTTTTTCCTGACTCGGGGAAGAAAAGAGATCGTGTCTTTCTTGCTGGTTTTGAGTATGTTCAATATCATGTGCCTTGGTGTAGTTTTCTTCATGTTTCCTGTCTTTGGAGTTTGTTAAGCTATTTGGATCTTTGGTTTTCACCAGTTTGGGAATTTCTCAATTCAGTCAGCCATTATTTTTCAATTTTTTTTTTCTTTTCTTGCCACTTGACATCCTCTTCTGGAGGTCCCAATTAAACATATATCCAACTGCTTGAAGTTATGCTCCTGAAGCTCACTGAAGCTCTGTAAATGTTTACTCTCTTTTCTGTGTTGGCTTCATTTGGAACCATTTCTATTGCTATGTCTCCAAGTTCACCACTTGCGTTTCCATAGTTCCTAATCTGCTATTAATCTCATCCAATGTATTTTTTCAGTTTTGAAATTGTGGTTTTCACCTGTAAAATTTTGGGCCTTCTTTATATCTTCTATGTCTGTACTTAACTTTTTCAATGTACAGCTGTAATGGCTGTTTGCATGTCTTTCTCTGTCTAATATTCTAACATCCGGGCCAGTTCTAAGGTCAGTTTTGCCTTATTGATTCTTCCCCCTTATGGGTCACATCTCTCTGCTTATTTGCATGCCTGGTATTTTTTGGGGGGATTCCAAATATTTGAATTTTATTTTGTTGGGTGCTTGATATTTTTGTGTTTCTATAAATATTCTTCAGCCTACTTGATGACGCAGTTAACTTAGGTGAAAACAGTAGATGTGTTTTTAGTTCTTAGTTTAAAAATATGTGAGGTGAGACTAAAGCAGTGCTCACACTAAGGCTCATTTTCCCCGACTATTGAAGCAAGACCCTATCTGTACTCTGCTCAATGTCCCATAAATTATTAAATTTTCTGGTGTGGCTAGAGGGGATAGGCACTATTTCCAGTGTTACTCCTAATCCTCTCCGATGGCTTCCCCCAGCCTGGATTGGTTTCCTCACATACAGTTCTGATCAGCGTGCAGCTGAGTATTCAAGGGAACCCTCTGCAGATCTTGGAAGCCCTGTCTCTCTGCAGCTCTTTTTTCCAGTGCTATGTCTCTCTTGACCTCTCTGGACTCTTAGCTCCATCTCTTCAATTTTAGAGTGTCCACTGGGCTCTCCTCCCTTCACCATGCACCCAGAATCTCTCTCAAGGCTTTAAACTCAGGCAACCTCATTTCTTTTCTATCACTCAGAGAATACTGTCCTTCCTTTCCTGATGTCCAGTGTCTTACAACATTCAATTTGTTGTGCATTTTATTGTTTCACACATGAGGGCACTTCTGGTACCCTGGCACTTCTGGTACTCTGTCTTGGTCAGATTTAGAAGTCACTCAGGCTTTTAAACAAAGTCTGCATAATCATTAAACTCTCTCAGATTATGGCTTATGACTCATGTAACATTCACATTCTTTTTTCAGTCATATTTCCTGAATTGAAATCTGTTCATTATGGTTGTATTTGACCACAAAATATTAGCAAATGCTAATAACACTCTGAGGCCTTTGTTCCTCAAGCCATTCAGTTACATTTGATTAGCCTCAAAGTTTATGAGGAACATAGTGAGAAGCATGATTAATATTTATAATATATAATTATATATTGTATTATAATTAGTATAAAGTGGCTCTTCTGTTGAGCAGCATGAAGTAAAAGGATTGTTTATAAAATCAAAGGATGTGATTTTGGCTACTTATATGGTAAAATAAAAGCTATTTTCCCCTCTCTTTGCTATTTGGGGTGTGTCTGTCTGTGTCTTCATTGTGATGAGATATCACAAGTTCAGCATAGAATTTATGAGTATTTCAAGCTGGCACAGTCTCCTTTCAGAATCGGTCATCCTAAAGAGGTCTGTAGTAGTTCTTGCCCCAGTAGTTATCATAACAAAAAAAATTCTGTAATGAGGAAATAGAAAGAAAGCTATCTTCAAACATTTAGAGACCTACTGAATAAGCATGGAAGAGTCTGGTAATTTAACAAGAAATACTTGGTAATATAGGCTTTTTGCAAATGTGTTGCTATGATTTTGAACACTCCTTTGAGATACCTATCTGAAAACGGCATTAGGAACACAAATACCAAAATGTATAACTAGAGTCCAATCATTAGTGTTTAGATAGCAATTCAATGGAAGAATCTCAGACTCCACTCTATGACAATAGCATTTGAAAATTTAAGTAAAATGTTTCATTATGTGCCTAGCAATCTAGGAAACACTATGCTCGCATTTGGCAGCATACTCATTCCTAACACTTATGCTAATATAAAGAAGATATAAAATGTCCTAAAGTAATATTGAGTTTCTTTTAGGTTTCGTGTCATTGACATATTAATGAAGAATCTGAACATGAATATTGTGCTCATATTTGTAAGTAATGCAGAGGACGCACAGAGTAACACATCACCACTCTGAATGAGACACAGCATATGTCTTCTTTGCACATGTGTATATGTGTCCTGCAAGGAGAAAATGAAGTCATTTACAAACTAGAAACCCTGCATAGCATATATTGGGAGAGCTTTTTCTAGACATGATAATAATAATGATTGACTTGGATCTCAAATGTTGTCACTGAGGGACACATATTTTAATTTCTTAAATATATACAAGGATTTTGTATAGAATTGCCTTTTGCAATTATATAATTGTCATTTATAATTTAATTTTTAAATACAGAATAACAATTTAGAACGAGTAAGTTACTGGACCAAATCACACGACTTTTTATGATATAATTATTCATCTTCATAGGTGAAGAATAAGTAAGGTGGAACAACAGATCCAACATTTTGGCCATTTTATTGTTCAATTCTGAACTATGTTGGGGCTATAGGAGCTCCAATGTGTCTCTGATATGTTAGAATCTTACCACCCAACCTCATTGGAAAATGGTATTAGAAAGGGGTGCTTTACTGACTGAGCTCCAAAATTTTGCTTCCTTCTGGAGCTTGTAGACACTGGATATTCAAAAAGCTAGTGAGAGTTCAACCTTCACTAGGATCCTGAGATATCACTCCCAGGTCTGTCTGCTCCTTGGACCTCAGGGTCAGATATTAAGCAAGATGATTACAACCTGCCTTACCTTTAATGATCTTCTTAAATATATTTTTTTAAGTAGAGGCTTTACCCACTGTTGTTTTCTTAACATATTTTATTTAAAGGGACTTTTTTGGACAAAATTGTTTTAGAAAAAAAATTTAAATTATTGGTGTTCCTATTTCAAACCCGTATTTATCTTCATCTCAAGCATCTTTGCTCCTACAATTCTTAAATAAGGTACAAACAATGCATTTTACCTTGAATTTCATTTAGGTTCTATCCTATATCTATATCTATATCTATATCTATATCTATATCTATATCTGTATCTGTATCTGTATCTTTATCTATATAAATTCTTTTAAAGACAAACAAAATAAGTCCAGTCATTTAATATTTGTTGAGCAGCTGCTCTGTGCAAAGCATGATAGGCTGTTTTGAATAATACAGAATGCAAATTATCAGAAGATTTATAATGTATTTGCAGGACAGAAAGACCTGTAAATTCAATAATTTAGCACATGGCTAATTGACATAAAGCCATATGATAAGTTTTCCCTTTCTGCCCTTCAGTGGACAGCAAGCTCTTTGAGGGAAAGGACTGTTTTTTACCTAAGATTCTATTCCTAGTTCCAGGGATAAGATTCTGCTAGGCAGAGGTGGAGAGGATATTCTAGGCTGTAGAGGCAGCAATTAAAACTTAACAGACATAGTAACAGCATTTGGATTGGGGTGGTGGGTTGGGCAACCACTGAAATAGCTGAAACAAGATTCCTAGAGGGATGGGGCTCTCAAGTTAGCATGGGCTTAGTTCATGGAGGAAATGAAATGCCATCCTAAGGAATTAACAGAAAGATATAGTCAATTTTCACAAATTTCTTTTTTTTATTTTGGTATTATTAATGTACAATTACTTGAACAACATAATGGTTACTAGTATTATCAAGTGCCCCCCACATACCCCATTACAGTCACTGTCCATCAGTGTAGTAAGATGCTATAGAGTCATTACTTGTGTTCTCTGTGTTATGCTGCCTTTCCCATGTCTCCCCACCCCAAATGCTACATTATGTCTGCTAATTGTAGTGCCCTGTTTCCCCCTTATCCCTCCCTTCCCACCCATCCTCCCCAGTCCCTTCCCTTTGGTAACTGTTAGTCCATTCTTGGGTTCTGTGAGTCTGCTGCTGTTTTGTTCCTTCAGTTTTTCTTTGTTCTTATACTCCACATATGAGTGAAATAATTTGATACTTGACTTTCTCTGCCTGGCTTATTTCACTGAGCATAATACCTTCCAGCTCCATCCATGTTGTTGCAAATGGTAGGATTTGTTTTCTTCTTATGGCTGAATAATATTCCATTGTGTATATGTACCACATCTTTATCCATTCATCTACAGATGGACACTTAGGTTGCTTCCATTTCTTGGCTCTTGTAAATAGTGCTGCGATAAACATAGGGGTGCATGTGTCTTTTTCAAACTGGGCTCCTGCATTATTAGGGTAAATTCCTAGGAGTGAAATTCCTGGGATTTTCACATACTTTTTAGTTTCATTTATCACTTTTCTAGTTCCCCATCCTACCCTTTTTCCTCAGCTTTTTGGAAGGGTTCCTGGTCATGGTTTATTTTTATGGTTGAATTATATGATAATTTATGGCTTTGGGTAAAATATTCACAATACTATTTTCTGCTACTAGGAGTGCCAAAGTCTAATTAGATCTGCTATAGAAATGTCTATTCCAAAGTTGCTTTTTACCCTGTAAAGGACATGTGATTTTCCATAGCTAATATAGGAGTGACATTTAAGAACCTACACTGATAACCAATTAATTCTGAAATTTATGTGTCAATAAACATAGTATGTGTGCTGAATATACATTTATATATCTGCTATATAAAAATACATGCCGTATTGCATATATTTCAATTTAAATAATGATTTAAAATGTATACATC
Organism: Manis javanica; assembly: GCF_040802235.1. Classification (NCBI taxonomy): domain Eukaryota; kingdom Metazoa; phylum Chordata; class Mammalia; order Pholidota; family Manidae; genus Manis; species Manis javanica. Next base: position 8,618,321 of record NC_133164.1, read on the forward strand.
ATTCTAAAGGTTATCCTGATTTCTCTTTTGTCAGTCTGTACATTGTGTGAAAACAATTTGTGACAGTGATTGATTTAAATGAACCCACTTCTGAGAGAGTGATTGTTTTAATTAAAAATGTGGGGTATTTTTTCTCTGTATCTGAAGACAGTTGAACTGATTTGCATTTCTTTCAGTTCTGTCTGAGTGTTGAGGCTAATACATTATGAACCTCATGCACATTAGCTTTCATTATTTCTATTTTAATTAGTATCAGAGAGCATAGTTAGTACAGCATTTTGCACAAGGAGGATCCACATTAGCAAAATGTGCAGGTACAGTAAATAGAAAATAAAAGAACAGAAGGAAAAGAATAATTAAGACAGACAAAGCTTTCATACTTCCTTAAGCAGAGTATATCTTCTGAATGCATAAGCATTTTAGAAAAGAATAAAGAATTCTAGCAATTTATGAGTGGAAAAGCATTTTGCATGTTTTACATGGCTAGCTAAAATATAGGTGTGGGCCTTCAGATATTTATTCATCCTTCAATTATTAACTGAAAGTCCAGGTTATAGGAGTTGGGATATATCAGAATTGAATGCAAATCCTTGTTCTTGTAAGGCTTGTATTTAACATTCACTAAACGAATGTCTTCAAACCTTATCCCATCAGTTTAAGAAAAAAGTGAGATTTTTTCTTAATACAAGTTTCTTTCACGCATGCAATATTGTCACTGTTATCTATCACTGAATATTATCAAGGCATAATATTCATTTAGGGTGATGTTCCATTTTTTATCATAGTATATGTATTTCAGATCATCTTCTTGACATTTTTAAGAATGACTCTGCGTTTGATCAGGCTATCATTGCTTTTATTTATTTGCGTGCTTGTTTTTAACTACATAATCCATGTAGGAGAGATGTCATCTTTGCTTTTTTAGGTGTTAGATTTTTTTATCACCTTTAATCCACACTCTCTCTGTGGGATTTTTTTTTTCCCCTAAAATATCCTAACTTGAGTTCAACTATATAACTTTTAAATCTACTTAGCCAAAAAGACATAAACTTTAATATATTGCAAAGGATTTGTTGGGAACAATGACTGACAACCAGGGTCACTGTGCCGGCCTCTCAGAAATAGGATGGCCCAACCTACCTCAGGTACTTCAAGGGTCAATGTGACATGTGACCCTGAAGACTTTGATGTCAATTTACGTTAAATATTAGCAACGCTTAATTTTGTTCTCATTTTTTGAGAGAATACACAAACAAGAAGTTCTAATACTGGGTCTGTATGTGCCACAATGTATTGCCTTTCATTCCTTTTTTGGGAAGAGGCGCCCCACTTTGGACGCTATTATTTCAGAGGCATATTCTTCTATTCCAACTGGCCAGTCTTCATTCTCTCCATTCTGGTGGTTGCGTGAGATTTCCTCGGTCCCTTTTTGTCACCTTTTCTCTCCCAGAGTCATGAAGTAATACATGTAATGAACTGTCCAGCACCTAGTAGACTTGATGTCGAGGGAGAAAGAAGAGGGTTATGTTCTCCTCTACATGGTAGATCTAGAAACTTAGCTACACCATTGCCTGACTGCACTTAACTGATATGGTTATTTTCTCAATAAGCTTGCTTTGTTTTTGCAATGATTACTTGGTTAAACACTTTGGCCTTTGGGAAAAGGTTTTGTTTTCTTTTGCTTTAGTCATTTGAAAGACTGACCTTAAGCTGTCAATAGCCATACTTCACAATGGCCATTTTATAAGTGAGGCTCATAGTAAAGGTTTCATGGGCATGTGAGTATGCAGAAAAAGAAATTGATAATTAGAATCCTTGAAAATCTGGGGCAACCAGTTCTTCTACAACAGTAATATGCATTTTGATTATTTGCATATATGTATGCAGTATTATTTGCAAGTATGTACAAAATGTTATTTTTACTCATTCTTTGTCAAAAACATTGACAGCTTTTATTAAAATTCCTGCATTTCCATTACAAAATTAGCATGCCATTATTACACAGGAAATTCTGCAAATAATAAAGTGTTGAAAAATAAATATTCCAGTAACCATTAAAATTCAGTTATATTTATCATTTTGATGTATTATCTCCCATATATTTTTCCCCTTAGATAGTACTTTTTATTTACTCATGCTCATGTTCTATGTACATATGTTATTACACAGAACTTTATAACACTGAGGATTTATTTTTAAGTTAGAAATCTGGAAAGTATGATTATCTGGTCAAAAGTTGTGGTCATTTTTAAGTCTTTACTACCATCTGGGTTTTCATGTTGTTCCAGTTTTCACTCTTACCAGCAATATATGAAATTACTAGATAAATTACACCCTATCAATATTCATTCAAGAAATACATATTTCACAGCTCCTATTTATCAAGCCCCTGGAGATGTAATGCAATATCATAGTTTCAACTTTCCTCATGAAACCTACAGTCCAGTTTGGGGCCAGATATCAATCATGTAATTGTACAAATGTGAAACTGAAACCATGAATTATAAAGCAAAATATTAACATCTGTCTAAATCTCAGTGGTGGCTACATGAATGTAGGTGTATTGTTTCCTGTATCTTTTAATGTATTAAAAACATTTCAAAGTGAAATATTTTTGCTGTTTTAAAAAAAATAAATTATATTTATTAAGAATGTTGCCTTCAAAGCGTTTGAAGGAGGAATCTGATCTTGTCTGAGGTGTCAGAAAAGTGCCCCAGAGGAAGTGTTAATAATGCTGAACTAGGAAAAGAAGGACAGGAATTAACCATGCGAAGATGTGTGCATGTGGGCGTGTGTGTACAGATAAGCGAGGGGGCATCTATGTGAAGGTGGGCACATTTGAGACAGGAAGGTAAAGGGAGCAGGGTACATGTGAGGGATTACGGCGTATTTGTAGGCAGCCCACGGTGACCCAGGTTGCGCTGGGTGCAGGGGATGGTGTGGGAACTGTAGGCAACAAGGCCAGGCAGCTAAGAAGGGGCCCTGCCCCTGCAGGGTTTGTGAGTGGTGCCGTGGGCTGCCAAGACTCACTGCCTGTTTCCTGATGCGAGGGACTGGCACAGGGCACACTGCAGGCAAGACGACCTCCCCGGAGGGGCACGAGGGGCTGGACGGCTGCTGGCAGTGAAAATGGGACAAGGGAAAGGAGTGAGGGAGGTTGTGAAGACAGCATCTTTGGGGATTGGACAGCTCATTAGTTGAAATAAAAAAGACAAGCAAGGCATCGATCCCAGGGCGCCCATACTGTTAACATAAGTAGTCAAGGCTGGGCCGGTGGAACTGGGAGAACTGAAAATGATGCTGAAAGAAATTCAAACGTACGTAGTAAATGTGAAATCTGGGGGAAGCTTTCCTGGGTAGAGATCTATTGAAAATGCAGCCAATGGCAAAGTAGGATGGACCTTAAGAGAGATTTTCAAGAACTTTGATCCTTTCTAACTTCATGTTATCGCTTTATATCACAAATTTGGGGTCAGACACAGCTGGGGTTAATCTTTGAAAACCTAGTTTTTAAAAAAACGTATTGGTTTTCATTTTAAGTTTTTAAGTTGGTTAAGTTTAATCATGCAATTTACAGAAGCCACACAGTTCAGTAGTTAAGTGGGCAGGATCACGCTCGAACCCCAGGTCCGCACTTATCGGGTAAGCACTCTTTGTCAGGTCACTTCATCACTCCGCGCTCTCCCCTTCCTCGTCTTCACGATGGGCTTCTTATTCGATAAATTGTGGTGAGTTCAGTAAGTTAATCCTGTAATGTGCTTGGAACAGTGCCTGGCTTGAGAAGAGCACCATCGATGTCACTGTGGTTTCTAAAAAGAAAATACCAAATAAGGTGAAACTAGATAAATAGAAATGAATTTGGTTTTGTTTCCTCGAAATTAAATGAGCTCAAAAAACACCATTTCATGTTTACTTGTATTTCCTTATTAGAAATAAGGTGTGGTCGAGAAGGACTTACTTGGCATCACGTCTTCCAGGTTCATCTATGTTGTCATACATGGCAAAACTTCCTTATTTTTGAAGGACAAATAATATTCCATCACATACATATAAGGATATATACATATATGTATACTATTATACTACATTTACTTTGTCCATTCACTTGTCAATGGACACGTAGGTGTTTCCATATGTTGGCTATTGTGACTAGTGCTGAAGTGCGCATGGGATGCAGATCGTCTCTGAGATCCTAATTTCATTTCCTTTCAATAAATACCCAGAAGTAAAATTGCTGGATCATATGGTAGTTCTACTTTTAATTTTTTGAGGAACCTCAATACTGTTTTCCACAGTGGCTGTACCAGTTTATAATCCCACCAACAATGTATGAAGGTTCCCATTTCTGCACATCCTCAAAAACACTTGCTATCTCTGACCTTTGGTAATAGAAAAACAAAAAGAAGGGTTCTCTTTGTGTAAGGATGAGGGAGCCCATAGGGGTTATATGTGTTGTCTTATTGCCTTGTCTAACCTACTTAATTCAAGTCCAGAATATATAGATTCTAAAGCATAGGATTACTAAAAATAAGTGATTCAGAACATATAGGTTTTGCAGAAAAATTCTCCATCTCTAAAATTATCTAAATGTTTTCATGGTGATTAAGAAACTCTCCCACCTCTTTATTTTGTTCTCTTCTTTTCTGTGCTACTTATTTTCAGTGACTAGCATCGATATGATGCAGCAACACCAAAAAAAGCAACCCTTAGTACTGAGAGGGTTGATGTTTAGTCAAGTTGTACTTGGTTATGGGCAGACTAAGGTACAAGAGTGGTTTAATTTTCAGTAATGCACATCTTAGAATTATGTGATTTTTAAAGGTACATCCTTCGCAATAAGGAACATATGCAACACAATCCTCATAACCAGGTAGATGTTTCTTTTTACAATCTCAGTCTCCTAAAAGATTTCAGATTCTAATATGTTTAGTCACATTGATGTTGTGATATTGTGGTGTTCATGCATTATTTTCCAGGTTTTCTTCAATATCATCCCATCTTTGAAGAAAATCTGTGTACCATGGAGTCATTTTTCAAATTATTAGTGATATGAGATGTATGTAGAAACAGATGTTGGCATTCCTTTTAACTTCTTGGGAACTAAAGGAAAGACTAAGATATTGTCATTTTGAATAGCTGATTTTTTGTGCATGTGTGTTTCTTGTGGTCACTTGTTTGCCAGCCCACAATTTTTCTGTGATCACAAGGCACTAGGTCTCATCATTCTGTAGCATCCCTCTGTGTCAACAGCATGACATTTGCATGTCCCATTCAGCATCTGTGGAGAGATGCCAGTTGCCATGGTGAGGAGGATGTCCCACAGCAAACCTAATCATGACGTGGGGATGGTCTTTGAAAAGCCACATGCAAATATTTATTTTCAAAGGTACAACTGGTTCTTTGCAAAGCACTGGGTCACTAGAATGGCTGTCTTTTCAACAAATCATGAAATGAGAAGTCTGTTCCCATGTAATTTCCCTTTTCATCTTAATAAACTTCCACTGTCCACTACCTCAGGCTCTTTTGGTTGAGAATCAAAACCCATATTGTATAATTTTACTCTTCTTTCTAGTTATATAAATGAGTAGGATTATCTGTTCAATTCATTTAATTTGTGCAGATTATAATCACAGAGCTGACTTCATAGCATTGTGCCCTCCTCCTGAGTTCAGAAGTCAATTTCCCATTTTCCTGTGGATTGTGCATTAAGTACCAGAAATGCTTCCATTCAAGCTAAGGTGACCCTTTAGACTTCAAGGAAGCTTTCTCCATATCAGAACTGTTTCTAAAAATGTGTATCTAAGAATGTTAGTATGTTTATTGTAATACAGATCTTACACATTTTGAGATTACTTGTCAAATTAAGCAAAAGGAAAAATCCATTATAAAGCCTTTAAAAAGATTTCTTAGAGCCAGAAGTTGGCAAAACTTGCACCCCCATACTGAATGACATTCATTTCAACTATTACACTAATTCGTTTAGGACTTAACTAATAATTAAACTAATAGATTAGGGAGTTTAATTGTCTTAACTACTAATTTATATACACAGAAATCAGTTTCATAAAATTACCTATTTCTGCAGCTGACAAATGTAGCTTACAACTGCATTTCTTTACCTTCTCTAATTATGATACTATAGGTTTGATAAATACAGATAAATTTGGGAGACGTAAAATAAAAGATGCTACTTGCAAAATGCCCTTTTACTTCTGAAAAAGAAAAACGAAACGCAACTGTGGCACACTATGAGGCTTATGATAACTATGTTTGCCTTTCAGATCCCCAGCTCAAGGGTATAGTGACCAGGTTATATTGCAGGCAAGGCTACTACTTGCAAATGCACCCCGATGGAGCTCTCGACGGAACCAAGGATGACAGCACTAATTCTAGTAAGTGACAATTGTCAGGCCGCCCGCTGACACAGTTGGTAGAAGATACATTGCTACTTAAATGACTTCCTAAAATACATTTGCAAAACTTCGATTATGTTGATTCATTTCTACAAATGTTACACTGCAGAATGCCGTTTAGAATTTTACTTGAACCACATGGATAGGGCAATAAAAGAAACCTATCATTTTAAGATAATTAGAAGTTAATATTGTCTTTTCTTTTTCAAACAACTGTCATATGCAGTATTATTGTTACTTTCAGTCTCATCATAAAAGTCAAATAAGTACGCTAGTGCATTCAGATGAAAGTTGATTACATGTTTACTATGAAAGCATTATTTTTATCAGGCTTGTAGCTTATTAATCATAATTGTGGAAATCGAGGGCTATAAGGATTAGTTGTTTCAAATAATAGAAATGTAATTTTTCAAATTCTTTGCATATGGCAAGAAATGATAATACCTATCTTTGTAGAGAGGATATGAAGTTGTGTGTCTTTAAATCCATTCTTCACTTAACTACTTTATAGAATTGGGTCTGTGATAACTATTTTTTATTATTAAAACGCTACCCACCTTTCATTGAATTAATGTCTGCCTTCATTTTGGTATTTTTAAAATACCAATTCTCTTTGTATTTTCATTCTGGTGTCCCTCATTCAATTGTCGGTGTTTTCCTTTCCCATTTTCTGTTTACACTGGCATCTCATTCTTTTTAATTTAGCACATTAGTTCTAAAATAGGCACACTTTTTATTGCTGAGAATTAGTGAAAACAAAAACTGATTGTATTAGAAATATTTTAGCACATTTCACTAGTGGTTCAGGAGTGGCTATGAATCTTTTCTTTCATTTGCCACTTGTCCATCATTTGTAGAACATCATTCCATGAAAAGAAGGGGCGATTCAAATACACATAACCAACTTATAGATACTTCCTGTTTTAAATTCTAGTAATCAAATTTTCAGTAACACTGAGAGCAGCTAATGATACAAAGTAGATTATTTTTACATTAATGTTGTTGCATGAAATGTTACTATTTTTCTAGCCATCATGTTTATTTTTTTTTACTTTGGGCATGACTTCATTTTTTATTTTTCTTTCAACTTTTTAATTTTTCTTGGTTTATCTACACTTCCTCCTTTTCAGTTTCTAATATCTTTCTCTCTTTGTGTCTACTATGTTATCCTTTGGTACTTTGAACTTTTCCCTGTCATATATTTGTTTGTGGGAAATATTTTTTGGCCTTCTTTTTATTTAGAAAAAGAGAAGGTCCAACAATTCAGACACAGGAAAGAAAGAAGGCATTTTTATTCATTAGACCAGTGTCAGCATTGTTTACATGTTAGGATTTTGATATTAGGTTGAAGCTTTTAACATAATCAGTATTTGACCATCTTTGACCTACAAAAGATGTCAGTTTCTTCTGGTTCCAGCTAATACATGTATGTCTGCTCATTTTCTCTTCCCTATTGTTAACTCCTTACCCTTTCTCTGATGAAAGGCATGCTCTTTTTCTTATGTCTTGCTGTTGTAGGGGTCATGGACTTCAGAAATTCACAAATTCACATGTCTTTGATGTTCTCTGATTTTCTTGGCCAGGGTCTAGTAGATCATGAGAACTAGTTTTCCATAACTCTGATCATTATAAGACCAATGACACTTTGATTTATCAGACTGGAGGCTGATGTCATCCATTATGACAAAGTTTTTCATAAAAGGAAATCAACTAGAGCTGCATGAAAGTGCTGCTCACTTGGATTTCTTGGAAAAATCATTTCCTTCAGACAAAACTTTTTTCCTATCTTCTTTGGTTTTTGTAATTCCAATCAATTTGGTTATTTTTAATGTTGGGAATCAATGTCCAGTTAAGAAGTGGTTAAGTAGACACTGTCTTTTAAAAGCATATTGCTACAGAATTGAATAAACAACATAATATTTTCTAAACTGTGAAAGTACAGATATAGATATTATGTACATATGTATGCGTACTGGCATCTGGTTATCTGAATGATACTACCACTAAACTGGAAAGCTGAGACACTAAAAGACACTTGACCTTCTGTTCTCTAAATACATGGGGCTTCTTTCCTCCTATTGTGTAACTACCCTGAAAGGAACAAGAATCTCTGGGTCACTTAAAATCCCCTCTAATCCCTCTCAAAGCTGGTGAGGAACAGCTCTGGCACGGAAGCTGGGACAGGAGCCCGTGCCACAAACAAATCAGAACCAGATCACGGCGCCCTCACTCGTGTGACTTAGATCTCTGTGCAAAGATGTGACCCACACCTTCTTCCCTTACAAGTCACTTTCCATTTTACGTGCCCTTGAAACGAGTTTGGTTAGTTTTGTTACCATTTCAACTTTTGCAAGATCTAGCAGAGCAGAATAAAACAGGCTGAGATTAAGATTTTCTCCTCAAAAGGCTATATAAATGATATGACTATAAAACTGAATAAAACTTGGCCGGATTGTAGCAGCTTTATAAAAACAATGGGAATTACTAATTAACTCTACTTCTTAATTGAAAAACAGAGTTTACAATGAGTTTTAATATAGGTTCCTTTCTTTGCTTCATTACCACAGTCTTAAGAATCTTCAGAAAATCGTTAGCACTGAAAAGTACTCTTTAAAAACGGGAGCGAGCTTCAGAGCTGCTGACAGACGGGTCCTGGTGGGAGTCCTGCCCTTTCGGTTGGAGGAAGGGTGTGATGTGATAATTCACACACACATTCCAGTGTTTGGATAATTTTCTGAATACAAAACAAGGATTAGTTTGCCCATAAATAGGAGCAATAAGGAGAAAGAACTTAAACATCACCCTGCTGCCATTCTGAATGTTATCAAATGACAAAACTAAGGCTTGAACCTCAAATTTTCATGATTTGAGTTCAACACATATCCCACCACTAAACAAGAAATTATTTAGGACGAGGTAAAGTCAGATCATCTTGGTAAACTGCCTTTGCCCAAGTTTAGAGGGGCTGAGAAGAGGGAGGAAGGCCCACAGGCAGGCAGACCTGATACCAGTGACCCCCCCACCCCTCCCCACACCCGGGTTCCGGCCTGACATCTAGAAAGCTCTGGAAGGACAAATGGCCGGAAAATGGTTGGTGATGGATAAGAGAAGGATACTGCAGCAGCCTGACTGCTTATCACTGGCTCCCACGTGCCCTGGAAAGATCCTTCCCAGAAGGAAGTGAGCGCTAGGTTGTGCCATCCCCTCACTCACTTTGGGGGCATATTCCTGTGAAACTTGTAGAGCTTCCCATCTGTCTACTGACCTTCAGCGTTACCACAACCCATGGTCTTTGATGAGGGGGTGACTTTCTTTTCCCCAGGTTGCCAAGGGGTTTTCCTGTGTTCTTGGGCTTCATTGATCCCATTACCAGATTGAAGGGATACTGCAGGCAGAATGAGGCTATAGAAACATCAGTAAGCTATCACTATAGTAACGTCAAAACCTCACACAGACCAGTCCTTCTCACCTTAGAAATTCCTAACCTGATAACATGATATGTAAAAATTGCCAGGTGCTCACAGTGACCACCCCAGCCCCCCAGGCCTTAGGATGGTGGTGGTCACCCTGACTTCATTTAGGATCATTTGAAGAGCTATTTAACCCCCCACCCCTTGTACCCTAAACCTAATCTCAGAGATTCTGGTTTAATTGATCTGGGGTTGGGCCTGGACATCCTATTCTAAAAACACAGCTTGTTTTAAAGTGCATCCAGGGTAGGAAATCACTATGATATGGAGAAACAGAGTGTTACCCAGAATAAACAAAGCAGCACAATCACCTTCATTATTCTCACTCCCCAAGGCTTTCTGACATCGCTTTATGATTATGTAAATACAAAAGGAGTGAAAAATGTGATGATGCCCAATTAATATGAGTATCTGTGGTTTTAATTAGCCCCAGGGATCCAGCGTGGTCAGTCGTGAATGGGCTTCCACAATACAGTGGTATGTTGACTCACTTTCTATTGTCATTCTGTAAATGATAATAACTTTTATCAAATAATTCAGATCCCAAACAAAATCCTGAAAAAAAAAATCCCAGGATGTTTTTTACTGTTAGCATGGTCACTTTAGGCTCTCCTCTGTATGTCTTTCCCCTGCTACATTAGCTTAGTGAGTTCAGGATGCACTTACTGCCTAGGATTATATCATCTGTCCTCCACCAAATAATGGTGCCTACAAATCCCATTAGGGGTGTGCAAGGTTAGAGTCATTAAGTTTGAGTAGGTCAGGCTAGCCTTCTTGGCATGGACAGGCATGTAGTTATGTATTCCTCTAAAAACTTTTGCACATAAATTAAGAATTATCCTATGGTACCTATCCTTTCAAAATACAAGAGAGATGGGATAATGCAGGTGTTCTGGACAAGAGTGAAAAAAGTCAGTCACCTTCTTCCACGAAGAAGGAATCCTGAGAGTCACAGTGATACTGGTACCTCATGCTATTCAACAACTGCACAGTTGTTTTTAATATTAAACAATAGCAATAAATAAACCTAGACTCTTTCCTCCATAAGGATATAATAAGCCCATAGAGTTCTACAGAAGACAGTCCGATGTTAGTCTGCATCGTGAAAGCTGATGTCCACCCCGCCATGTATGCCCCTGAGTATTCTTGTGGGCATACTTAGCTATGACCATGACCTGCTGTTTTCCTTTCATCACAGGTACCTTGAGACTGGGATCTGTAATGTGTAATCATTGGAAGAGAGGGTATAATTTCCCACACCCCATTTAGAGAAAACATGTCCCTTGGAATAAAGTACAATTTAAAACACCCACTTTTAATTATGTGCTGAGTAGATCCATGGATTGAAGTAAAAATTGCCCACATTTTTCAAATTACTTGTCATTTGTAGAATATAGTCCAGAGCCTAAGCCTAAGATATCTCATTTATACATTTACGTCAACGTTTTATTGCTGCCATTGCCTATTCTGGCCGGGCGCTACGGCTTAGAATTAGTCTTGAATTAAGAACTTGGATGGGACAGAAAACCTCACAGAGGATGATCAGTGGTTCTCTCATAAATGTATCCAGAATAAAGCTGCCAAAACCATCAAGAAGTTAAACTAACAACGATGATAGAACACCCGCTAAATGATCAGAACGTAAGCCTGGCATGGAAATGCCTTAAGACTTTTAAAAATCAATCCTAACATTGTGTTCTGCAATGTGAAAAAAATATAAAATGATATATAAAATATATATAGCTATATAGTTAAAATATACTATAAATATACTATAAATAATATAAATATATAATAATATAAATATAAGAATATAATATAGACATATAAAAACAAATATGTAACTATAAAAATACATAAATATAGGTAAATATATAATGTAATATAAGTAACATATACTTATACTGTAATGTATAATGGAATGTAAGTATAAGTAACATAAATACTATATAGTTTATATACATTTTAAAATATATGTATTTATATAAATATATATAAAACTGAAAATATACAAAATAATTTTGTTGTCAATAAGGGAAGAAAAACATGGAAACACAGAAGAGATTTTATCTCTAAGGTGGATAAAACTAAATACTTTTCCCTCTTATTTTCACTCATAATTCTATGAAATATTAATAAAGAAAATTGTTGCTTTAAAATTCACGTACTATTCTATGTGATTAGTTCTTCCTAAATTTACCCCCTTGCCAGCTGCACACGTTGTCTGGGCTCTGCTGGTATATCATGTTGGTTCAGCAAGAGTAATTTTGTTTTGCAATTACCTTTTTAACCTCTGGCCTGGCCTGCACTGCAGTACTAAAGCACACCTTCTGCATGAAGACCAGAGTAAGCATCCGACTTGGACCGCTTACACCCTACTCCTCTTTGAGAATCCGCACAGCTCATGTCTTTTGGGCATCAAAGGGCACCAGACACCCTGGTACTGGAATCATGATGGCAGGTGGATTCTGTTTATTCTCCCACCAGCTCTTCAGAATGGCTATAGACAGACTGCTAAGAAGATCTACAAACTGGAGGTCTAGTGCCAATCCTGCAGCAGAAAGGCTTTAATTATAAAGACAAATAAGAGCTAGTTGATTGGAACTTCTAAAAAGGTTGTAACTAAGATGATGTTTCTTAAATAAAAGGGAAAGACAGAAACGTGATGTCGATGCTCTGCTTCTTCCTGCCCAGGCGTGACAGACCCTGTTTATCTTTACAGCACTGTTCAACCTCATTCCAGTGGGACTGCGCGTTGTTGCCATCCAGGGAGTGAAGACAGGGTTGTACATAGCCATGAATGGAGAAGGTTACCTCTACCCATCAGTAAGTTCCAGGCCAGAGATACTGGCCAATTCATTCAATGTTTGCAAAGTGAGGGACAAGAGCAGCAGCGATAGATATGATCGAGTTGTGTCTATTGACGCTGCTATTTTTGCCTTAGTATTTGATCTTTATTGCAATGCTATATATAGAACTGTTTATTCGTTATTCATCAGTATTTGATCACACACACACACACACACACACACACACCTTAAGCAGAAACATTCCCAGGAACCTCCCATAATACATGATCCATTTTCTTCAGCAAATCTGGGAAATCCTATCAAGGAAAATGAAATGTGAGCTGCAGGTAAAATGCTCATTATTTTGGAAGCTTTATCTAAGTTCCCTAAATGGTGTTCCTGCACACAGACCTGGGCCCCTCCATCTGCAAATTGCATTCTGTGGCACAAGATGAATATTCAACATACTGAGAGCCAATCAAACCAGGATTTCCTACCTGTTTTTTTAGGAAAAGTCCAATTCAGATGAAGAACATTTTCTGGATATAACTTTTAGTTCAGATATGAATCCACTTTATTGATTTGATATTTGTCTTGTTATTTTTGCTTCTTCTTTTTCCCTCAAGTAATTTTTGAGATGTTTAAAAATTATTAGAGGCCGTATCTGCCATAGCCTCTAGTCCTATGTCTGTTGATGATTTTATCATTGTTGTGCTCTGGTATATGTGTGGCTATCATGGGAAATGTGAAGATTTTATCTTTTTGCTACTGAGGGAGATGCTTTCTATTTTTTGGTGATGAGTTTGCACATGCACGCCTGTTCTTTTAAACATAGTGTACATGATTTTGAGTCTGCGTCTTGACTAAAATGCAATACTGGTTATGGTCCATGCAATCCAAGCAGTAATGCAGGAGCGAATATGGGGAAGTTACCAGCTGCCTGGTCTGGTCTCCAGCATCACGTGGCCTCCCGCCAGGAATCTGGTCTCACGCTGTGGGCTAGGGCATCTGAACCACGACGTGTCCCGCTGGCGACTTCCGGCTCATTTTTGACCCATTTTCTGCTCTCCACTCCCTAGTTGCTTGGCTTCTGGGCCTCCCCTTTGGTAGCTTGACTCACAGATTTTGCTTTTCTCCTCTTCCCATCTTGACACTTTATTCTGAAGCCTGGATCTAGTAAAAGGCGCTCGATTCTCCCAGACGCTTACTACCCTCAGCCGTCTTGGAGGTAAAAGATTTAGATAAAAATCAAATGCAATTCCAATCTTTACTAATACTTCATAGTTAAGGCATTCTATTTATTTCAATGTAACGAAATGTGTCATTCAAATAGTTCAGCAAAAAGAATGTTTTTGCACATTCATTTATTCCATCAGTTACTGAGAACCTACTATACTACACAGCAATAACTACACTCTAATAGCTCTACCTCTATAATAATAATAATAATGGCTAATATTTACATAGTACACTCTGCCTGACTGTGTTGCAAGCACTTTACAGTATTAGCTCATCTAATCTTGCAGCGACCTATTAAACAAATACTGTTAAAAAGACAGTACAGAGAATTTAAGAATCCATGCAAAGTTGCCCAGGTAGTAAATACAGAAGACAGGATTTGAGCATTATTAGTCTGACTCATCTTTAACTGTTCACTATACTGATTCAGTGCGCTAGACATTTTTCATAATATGGTCTGGCACCTATTCTGACAAGAAGTTATAAACACATGATGATGTAATGAAACCTTTAGGGAATTGTTACCTAGCGAAGCAACTTAACTTCAATTATTAAGAAGTGTAATATGAAACATAATCGGTTTCTTCCAGAGATTTCTCAAATAAAAAAATTAAAAACATAGAAAATTATATTTATTTGGGGAACGTTTGATACTTTTGGTGTTTAACATTCTTAAAGTCTATTACATGTAACATTTGAACTTTAAATTGAAAAAGCCACGACAAATACGGTTCACCCAAATCAGAATTTGGCACTAAGCTGACGATATATTTTAAAAGGAAAACTACAGTCCAAGTTAGGTTTAAAGAGAAATGCTAATGAAAATCTAAGTCTGGGAAATGAAAGAAGCTGTTTTAAGTTTATACCCATTTGAAAAAGATCATCTTCATGTCTGTGCAATGTAAAGTAGGGTCTTATTGAGGATTTAGAATGTAGGCAGTAAAATACTCAAAGTGAATTCTGTTAAACAGAAATCACACTAATGTTTTGTCCTGAGCTACATATTCCTCTATTTGTATTTCAGGAAGTAACTCTCATAATCCCTTGCCATCCAAATGAAGATATTCAGTTTGTCAGATAATTCCCCCTCAGGGAACACAAAAGATGTCTTGTCTGAAATGTAAATAATCACATTTCTGAAGCTGAAGGCACTGGCTCCCTGTGGAATCTTTTCTTCCATGTGACAATTGTCATTTCTCTCATGGTCATAACGATCATAGTATGTAACTTGAAGCCATGTCTCAAGAGATGTAATGTCACATATAAAGAGTTTGCTTGGAGGTAGAACACAGGCTGCAAGGTCGCAGAACAGAAACGGACAAGGACATACTTGGGTTAAAGAATTGGTTGAATATCATGTTAAGGAAAATATGTATTTTGGCCAACTATGAACTATGTAGTTCTGGGAAGAACAGTCAAGTTTTTTTTTTTTTCTGTTCCCAACAACCTGTGACTTTGAAAGACCAAGAAAATCCTCCATAGAAAGACAAGGTTTGAATATAAATTCTGAACACTGAAGAAAAACTTGGAATGAGAGAAAAATATCATTCATTATTTGGGCAGAGATAAAGAATAGTTGAAATCAGAATGTGTTTTAGATATAAGAAAAGGAAGAGGGGGAGGGAGGGAAAGAAGGAAGGCGGACTGATGGATGGAATGTTGGAGCCCCAGGCTGTGCTCAGAGGCCCCTGGGTCCTGGATCCGACAGCCAGGACCTCTGTTGTCATGGCCTAGTCCCCCTGGCTGTCAGCCTTTCGCTCTGTAAAATTAGAATGTTTCCCTGGATGCTTTAAGTTAATTTTTGGATTTAAAATTCTGGTTTTAGTTTGATTGGTTTTTCTGAATAATAAGGTAAAAAATGTACATAAAATATATTAAGATTCCTTATTGCTGTCTTGTCACAGGATGACATAAGATTATTACTTTCAAAACAATGCTGATAATGTTTCTATTACCCAGATGCAGGCATCTGGGGAGACAATAGGCCCTGGTGTTCCCCTGAAAGTAGTGTTTCGTCTGAGTCTCTCCCCCAAGTAACACAGGAGAAAGGAAGACAATCCCTTTACCACTGATTTTTAAAATGAATCAAGAAAATGCACCACTACTGTGCTCTGCAAATAATAGAGCTCAAAAAATTCACCTGGAAAGAGAGAAAAAATGTAGATTCCTTGGATCATCCTCTAGATACCGCAGTTCAGTAGCTCTGATGGGAGGCCAGGAACTTACAGTCTCATAAGGATCCCCCACCACCCCACCTACCCACTGGTGGTGATTCTAAACTGGGTAGCCCAACACTCACATGGCAAGCACTGGTGCAGTGGCCATGGGAGAGACGTGATGGTGGCTTTAGACCAAGGTGGTGAGACTGGAGCTAGAGAGAGTTGGCAGGTGGGCTGCCTGGGGACCACCATCAAATAAAATGAAATTCTTGGTTTCCTAACTTCATGTACCACTAAGATGAAGTTTATAGAAATCTGAAGTAGCTCTGCTCTCTTCTTCATTAGTGCAGCAATGCAGAAGCCCTGGAACATCAAAATACCGTCGCCTCTGTTTGTTGGCATGAACACCCCCCACAACAATAACAGTGTATGTGGGGAGAATGAAGTGTTCTTTGCTTAAGAAAAAATGGTACATGCTGTGTATTCTGTAGGAGCATTTTCAAGGGCCTCAGAGTCCAATCTACTCTGCCTGAGATGGTCTTCTGCTATTACAGTCATATCTTCCAGAAATATTTTCATCAGCCTCTTCTGCAAAGGTGGCCCCACCCTCTGTCCTCCATGTCAGCAGACACCGCTTTTTTCTTGTCTTGATTTGTGTTGCTGTTCTTCCTAAATGTTCCAAGGCTTCCTGGACAGGAAATCCTCAGAGCTGCCTGCCTTGCTCTGTACATCAGCTGTACCTCTTCCTTCAGCAGACTGACAGAACAGGGTGGAACAATGCTGTTTTCCTCTTGACATTTGCTCTTCTGTTCGTTACGTAAGTTTGAGGCGTAGAAGTGGAACTGCTTTGTTCTCCATATTGTGGTACCTAATTTCTCTCCAAGTCTTCCCTGGGAGCTGTGCGTATAAAGCCATACATACTCACTCTCCTGTATTCTGTGCTCCCTATGCGAGTTCTCCACCCACCCCTGGTTCCTGTCCTATCTCTGAATAAAATCTATGGCATCTGTCCTCAGGAACTAGTCACTAGGCAACCCAGGCATGGTACCCTACCCATGTCTCCTGGTGTTTTTTTCTTCAGGCACCAAGAAGTGCGTGGGATTAATCAAACGATCTGAGCTGCAGCAACCATTACCAGCCACAAGTATCCATCGTAGGTGAACCCGCGGGCCTTAGTAGCATCTGGGGACTGCTCATCCTGGGGACTGGCCTTTTGTACTCTGATGTGACCCCTGGGGATGGGAGACAAAACTATAATCAAGCAGGGTTCCAATTTCATCCGGTTACACAGAGGTGTCCCTTTCAGATGGAAATTCTTCCATCTTTCATCCTTCAGTGCTCATGTCTCTGAATGGGTCAGTTTTCTTATCTTAAAAAGCATATTAAATATGAGGTGATTTATTATAATGTCTCTGTTATTCTAACAGCCTATGACCTTGTATGCTGGTTTTTATGCACAAACACTACCTAATACCTTTTGAATATATATGTACCTAGAATTCATTTATATATACTTGGGTGTATTTCATTGGAATTATGCTTTGTGTTTAAATTATACACACATTTATTCACATGATTATACTTCTGATCAGAGTGTTTCTGTTTCTTTTCATGCAATGTTAAATAATAGCTTTAAAATGTTTACACATGTTTTAAAGCTTTCCTTGCTATGCTCAAAAAATATTTCTTTTTTCATTCAATTTTCCTAAGGTCTCTTCCACAGTATGATTCAGTTGGATATATTACCGAGGTTGAAAATGGCTATTATCCTTTCTTGGTATTTTGGCTAAGATAATTTATAGTAATAAGGAAGGAAGAATGGCACTTCAGTTAATAATCCCCCCGTGTTCACATGATTCCCCCAACACTGAGCACCAGGGTTGCACAGAGTACAATCGATCGTGAGAAAGGCAGGAATGGAGCCCTCACCAGAAGAAAAAGGCAATGGAGAAAAAATGCAAATGGTAGACTGCAAATAACTAATTTGAAGTAGCCTTTTAGACAAAAGAAAAATAGGAAACGTCCCATTATCCTATTGTTAGGTTGAAGTAGACAACAAAAAGAAGTAAGCGTACTTTCAGGCTCTCCGAGGTACAGGGTGACTCTATGGGGTATGACGGAGGGAACTGGGGTTCAGGTGGAAAAGACCCTGGGAGCTTAGGAGGCAGAAGAGGGACTAAAAGAGGAATGGAAAGGAATAGAGACTGCAAATCGGTGGAAGGAGGGTGCATTAGGCAGCATTGGGGTAAGGGGAGAGAAGAGAAAGAAAGAGGAGAGGAGAGGAGGAAGACAGGGATGGGAGGGAAACGGGGGGCACCCCAGGATAGGAGGGGGGAGGCATATCTGCTGCTCAGGCGCCTGACCCGGCCTCAGCCCCTCACTCCCAGCAGAGGAAACAAAATCCTCCCTCTGAAAGCCCACTTAGTCTCCAGCCACCCCCGAAGTGCACGTTATTGGGCTCCCCCGCCCCTAACCTCCTCTCCAGAGAGCCAGCCGAGCCTGGCTGATGTTGTTCTCCAAGCAAGGAAACCACATGGTCATGTTCAACTTCCAGAGAATCACACCTGTGACAGTGAGAATTCATGGAGGATGTGGCTGTGTGAAAACCTTGCAAAAGTCCAGGTGAGGGGTGCTGAGTCTATGCAGTGTTACTCAGCCTTAAAATAAAAGGGCAATCCTGCCACTTGTAATAACATGGATGAGCCCTGGGGGATGTAATACTAACTAAAATAAGCCAGGTAAAGAAAAATTTAGCCACATCAAGAAAAAATTGTATGATCTTACTTATATGTGGAATCTAAACATTCAAATGCACAGAAGCAAGAGTTAGGGGAGATGGGGGACAGAGAAAAAAGGAGAGAAGACCAAATACAACTTGCAAACTGTAAACATTTGTTTTGGACGGCATAAGTGTGCGTGATTGTGTGTGTGTGGGGGGCGGGGGGGTCATGTGTGTGTGCAATGTGCTCTCTGTGATTCAGGGGGCCATGTACTCTATAGTCTACAGTTTGGTCCAGTGACAACTTCTCTTTAATTTTGTAAAGGAAGAAACTATTCACATGATAACTTTGTTTCTGGGCCTAGAGATCCTGGTGTTGGCAACCTCTGAAAGAAGGGGCTGGAAGGGAAGAAAAATATTTGAATGTGTTTTCTGAGGAGTTGCAGAAAGAACTCGTGGTTGTCTGGCTCTGGGGCATGACCGCCACACCCACTAATATGACTACGTCAGAACTAGGTGAGCTGTGATGCTTTTCATGGAGAAAACAGCCCCCAGGAGAAGGGGTTCAGGTGGAGGATGAAGCCATGGTCAGAGTAGGGTACAGGGGAGCCGGGCGGGTTATAAGCCTACTGGATGACTCCTGGTGATGACAAAGCTCATTTATCCTACAAGAATCTCGTCTAAGGGCTGTTTTAGGAATAGTGGGTGGCTGTTTTCCTTTTCCTCCTTAACGTGGGTCAAAGATGAAGAAATGGGGTCAATGACATCAGCATGGCTGAAGTTAGACATTAGAAAGAACTTTATTAAATAACATGACTTCTTGAGAAAGCTTTCAACTATGTTTTACTTGATTCCCAAGTATACAGAATCAATAGAGGTGATGTCAGACACTGGGTAATAGATCGGGGAACTAACAGAGGTAGAACATGTGCCTTTATAAAAATTATGCTAATGATATGGGTGAGAAATATCAGATCTTCAGATATTCCCATGTGGTCCACAATCCTCCACATACATAGATTTATTCAGATAACATTGTAAATATGCAGATCCCAGGACATTAACCTAAAAGATTACAATTCAGTGAGTTCTATATGCCCCAAGAATCAGAATTTTGAATATGTACCCCAGGTATTTCTAGTGCAGACACCTGAGGGGTGGACTTTTTTTTTTTTTTTGAGAGGGCATCTCTCATATTTATTGATCAAATGGTTGTTAACAACAATAAAATTCTGTATAGGGGAGTCAATGCTCAATGCACAATCACTAATCCATCTCAAGCCTAATTCTCATCAGTGTCCAATCTTCTGAAGCATAACGAACATGTTCTTACATGGTGAATAGTACAAGGGGATTCATCACAGAAACTTTCAGTTTTGATCATGCATTATGAACTATAAACAATCAGGTCAAATATGAATATTCGTTTGATTTTTATACTTGATTTATATGTGGATCCCACATTTCTCCCTTTATTATTATTATTATTTTTATTTTTAATAAAATGCTCATGTGGTAGGTAGATGCAAGATAAAGGTAGAAAACATAGTTTAGTGTTGTAAGAGAGCAATTGTAGATGATCAGGTGTGTGCCTGTAGACTATGTGCTAATCCAAGCTAGACAAGGGCAATAAAACATCCACGGATGCAGAAGATTTCTCTCAAAACAGGGGGGAGGGGTTCTAAGCTTCACCACTGTTGTTCCCAATTTCTCACCTGATGGCCCCCCTGCGACTGTGCCTGT
This sequence comes from Manis javanica, assembly GCF_040802235.1. Lineage (NCBI taxonomy): Eukaryota > Metazoa > Chordata > Mammalia > Pholidota > Manidae > Manis > Manis javanica. The sequence goes on from NC_133164.1 coordinate 8,638,853, forward strand.
CTTAGGTTGTTCCTCCCTTGAGGAATCTTACCCGTCTCTGGCTAACCAGTCATCTTCCGGGGCCATACAGGGAGATGTAAAGTTGGTAAGTGAGAGAGAAGCCATATTGTTTGAAAAGGTTACTTCTTTGCAGATTTATGCCCTGTGGTTTCTATGCCCAGCACTTGTCTCGAGGTATCTTTACCACCTGGAGGAATTATGATACTCTGTAAATTCGATATGAGGCATGAATTCTATTTAAGGGTTGTAATTAGGAAGGAAGAAGAAAAGCTATAGAGGTAGCAGATTAAAGAAAACATGGGAGGATTGATTATTTCTTTGACATATCTTCTTGTAGAGTAACTTAAGCATGTATAGGTTTTAAACTACTAACTAACTTGCGCACCCATATTAACATAATAGGAATACGGTGACATAAACAATGCAAATCTATAATTACCAGCCATCTCCAGTGAAGCCAAGAAAACCAGTTAGGCACCCTAGGCATTCATGAAAATTAGTCTATGATATGATGGATATTGTCCAACTGTACTTGAACAGTCTGAGAAAAGTCAGACAAATTAAAGCAACCCATTTCTGGGATCTGTTCACATCCCATATGTTCTTTTAACCATAGATAGTCTATAGTCATAGGATTTTGGAGCACTACAACTTGCACCTGAGGGGTGCACTTTTGAGCGCTACCTTCCCTGCGGACCAAGGAGCTGCCCTTTGAGCGAGTGCACGGACAGAAGGCCTCCCTGCGGCTTCTCTGCTTAATCTGTGGGAAGAACACGACAAGAAACGTGTTCTTGAGCATCAAGATGGTACAAAAAAAGACAGGAATTTTGCATAGACTTGAGAAAATGAAATAAGAAAAACCATAAACAAAGTAGGACATTGAATTTCAAACCAATAATGGCTCATTTTCAATCCTGAAAAGAAAGGTAGACTCCCTCATGCAGAGCTCGGGAGAAATCAGCCTGAGACAGTCGGTCTAGGGGCCCCCTGGGTACCTGCCGAATTGAAGGGGTGATTCAGAACAGGGGCTTCCTGTCAGAATACACTTCTGAGGATACAAATCTGGGTTGCTTCAGAAGTCAACACTTTTTAGAATTAAAAGGAATTCTAATGAAATAAATATACCAACATAGGTTTAATAAATTGTTTATTTTTCCTAACCCTGTATTTCTTCTGAGACAATTTTGATTTCCTCCAAGCAGGGCCTTCCAACAGAAGTCCTTTTCCTGGAATAGAGGAGACTTCTTTCTCCTTCCCTAGGTGGTGAGCAGGACCCTGGTGTTGAGCCCACCCTTGAATTTCTTTTCTGGGTCCTGGATATAGTGGGTTGATCCCATATGGACCCAAGAAAAAGTAAACACCTATGTCTGATAACAAAAGACTGTGAGAAATACATGGAAATCCAATTCTACTCAATATAATTACTCAACGCTTAAATAGAGGCCGGAGAGTCAAGTACTTGGTGGGATGCATATAATCATGAGTTCGTATATTTGCTCATTCAACAAACATTTGTTTGCCTTCCAGTGACAGCTATTGTTCTGTATGTGCTGGGACTTCAAAGACAAGTCAAGAATTCCTGGTTTAAAAACAAGACCAAAATAACCCTGAACACCCAATAGATGGGAGGTCATTTGGACTGCGTCTTGATTAGATGAATTCTAAGGCTCCTATCTTTTCTCAGAATCTGTGATTCCATGATTATATATTTGTACATTTCCTATCACTCTTTCAATAGTGATGGATTTGTAGGAAGTCTTCAATCTGTAGTGCCTGATTGATTATTGTTAAGGCGCAATAAACGTCACCAGAAAATTTTATTAATTTATTCCTTGAATGTCCTTTTATTCATATTTATTATGCATGTTACTTACCGTTTTTCCCCACTGAAAAACTTAAGCATCAGCAAAGAATATATGAGTTTGTTTATTCTCAAGTTAGAATTGCAGAAAAGTGCTATTTACACATTCCTTTCCCTGAAAATGCAGGGTAAACCCACAGAGACAGCACTCCGATAAGCAGTGTTTGCATTTTAACATGGTTAAATATGCATTAATAAGGTGAATGGTTAAGTCTTCACCTTAAGAGAGAATCTCAGGTCAAAAAAATAAAACCTGATTTTTAATAAACATTACTACCACTTGAACTTGGACATTTTAAAGCAAGCACATCAATAATAATTACAGAAAAAACTTTATTTTTTCCATATGTTCATAAAATGGCATAAAATGCTTTGTTTTTTATGTTTCATTTTAGTGTCAAAGAGAAAAGAATCATTGCAGTTTGCAATTTACCCTGACTTTCTCTAGGGTGAAAACTGCAAAATACTATAAGGAACAACAAAGTTTACTTTTGATTAAAGTATCTCAATTTTTTATGATCTGCATTTATAGGGGGTGGGTAGTAGATGGTAGATGGTGAAAGGAATTGTTATAAATAAGGAGTTGTAATAACGACCTAAAAAATGGAGTCCTAAAATGATAAACAGTATTTTAGAATGAGCCATCTCTTTGTTTTCATTTTTACATCAAGAAAAAAAATTTACAAAAAACTGCATAAATGTCAGGAAGGCCAATAGACTCTGCAGTGGATGACAAATCAGCTTTAACATTAAAGCAACAATGAACAGCTACTAAAATCTGGGCAAAATTCTGCTCCTTTAAAAATTGTTTGCATATGCGGAAGGCCTCATGATTGAAACTGTCACACGTCAGCCACCCAAGTTGAGTTGATGAGCTCTGTTTCTGATTATTTCACTTTTAGAGAGTTCTGTTTCTTCTTACCTCTGGTGGTGGGATTGCATGTGAGCTGCCCACCAAGAACTCTGAGAGCCCAAGATCCAGGGGTGTCCGAGCATTCCTCACAGCAGCCCCCATCATTTACAACCCATTTCTTAGTCACTTGGGAATTCATGAGAAAAATAATTTGTGAATAATTCATAAAAATATGATAAACAACCCTATTTTTCTTTTTTTCCAGAGAAAGAACTATAACAACCTTTATTGAGAAGACAAATTGTGTCTTCTTCTTCCCATATTATAGACTAACCATTGGCAAAATCATTCCTTTGCGGACAGTTTTCATTGTTTCCTCTTCTATATGCTCTTTCTACTGATTTTAGAGCTCTAGTATTATTGGAGGAATGATGACCATTTACTTGACTAAAAATATTGGCCACATCTCCTTTCCAACGCTACCTATCAACCCGTATTGATGCAACATATACTAGAACCCAGAGAAATAATGGTGAAAAAGACCACTACGGCCTTGTGGACATTATGATTTCCATACATGTGATTTCCATGCACAATGTCAGTGATTTCTCCATTTCCCTCCATTATGGAGGTGTGTTTTGTGCTCTGAGCTACTGAGGGTTTCACTGAATGTTGGCTGTTTGTCTTAAGACAATGTGTTCAGTTTGGAATGCAAGTTCATGCGTGGACTTCTGAACAAGGGTAGTAGGTCTCTTAAGAGTTTCCTTTTGAGTTAGATAATTGGTTTTAAGATCTGATGACTATCTGAAATGAAGAAAGGTGAGTCGCTTGTTCATAGGCATGTTCCAGTCCATGCAAAGGCATCATAATTGGTTGTTATCTGCTGTCCCAATAGAGGCTGAGACTGAATGGAAACAAGATATTTTTGAGAGGTGTTGGAATGACTACATCTCTGACAAGATGGAAATATTTTATTTGGTCACGAATCCTGGGCCCAGGCTACTATTTAGAAGAAATAGGTATGTGGGAAACAGGAAACATTTTTCTGCTTTCCTTTGAAGCTGGTCCAACTAGTACCTAAAGGTACTAACCTGACAATGGTGAATATTGGTTTCTGTCATGAGAGAAGCATTCACTGATGTTATATAATAAATTAACTGAATGCCCTTCACAAGTGTGCAGTGGCAGAGGGTTGATCCTCAATGACTCCCCATTATTGTAAACTTCTCCAACGATGTCATCTGTCTCTCAGCTGTGCGCTCTTTATGACTTTGCTTCCACTATCTAAACTTTAAACTCACTGCGTAAGAGATCCTTATCATGGCCAATAACTTTATTTTTAACTGATACTCTGTTAATGGTTCAATCGTGTTGGTTTCCTGGCTGTTTTTCAGACACACCTTTGAAGAAATAAGTATCTCTCTTGCTTGTAGGTAATAAAGAGTAAAGTTATGACATGAGGATATGTTATTTTGAGAGCTGCATATTTATTTGCTTATGAAAAACAACTGTTTTCATTAGAAGGCATGTTAGATGCTCACAATGCAAAGATACAAATTCATTTGCAAGCACCTCCTCTGTATTCAAGACTTGTAACTCACATTATTTTTCCTGTTGTGTTAAGTGGTAAAAAATTATGTGACTTTGAAAGAAATTATGGCATCTACTGCACTGTTATTTAAATGTTGCCATTTAACGTTTTGCTTTCTATCCTATAACCATCAATTAATTTTATCCATAGAAGCAGTGGAGATTGCCTTGGTATCAATAATCTCCAATTGGATAACTCTACCTACCATTTAAGGTGTCCAATATGTCTGAATTCTATACTGTTTTCATCCCAATATCAAATAGAATTCTATATTTCTAGTAATATCAATAACAGAAAACCAACTTTTAAAGTGTTCAAAAGTTCTCTAGACAACTCTTATTTAGAGACAGCATAAAAGACAATATCTTAATGTCCACAGAGAAAGAAACTCTAATGTGCAAAATCAAACTAAAATAAAGGAGGAAATTATTAAGAAATCGGTCCACAGGTGCCATAAGTGAGTTAGTTATTTTCCTAATGCAGTTTGAGTCCTTTAAAAGACTACTTTATAGACTTAGTAAAGCCAAATGTATACCCAGGAGAAATAGCAGTGAGCCTTTATTTAATTTAAAATTACATTTCATGAGAGGGTTTGCACATTGAAATGGGGAGACAGAAGAATTGCCTTAGGCAAGAGTTCCCCTGTGTTTAGCTAAAAAAATCAAATAACACCTTGTAGGAATTTGGATGCAGGAAAAGTTCTTATTAATTTCTATGCATCATTCATGCAATAACAATAACCAAAAAAATAAAAAGGAGAACTCATGTCAGCAATATGTGAATGTTGAAACACACAGGTGTCCAGTCATACTTAGGTTCTCTGCCACAAAAGGCGGTCCTGATTTTATTTTGTTCCTGATGGTTATTCTTTGGGACTAATTGGAGATGCCTCAGACTCACTAAACCAATAACCACCAAGGACAAAATATGTTCTTTACATTTTTTTGTGAGTAACAATTTCATTAAACATTATGTTTCTCATATGACTGGAGAAAACTATGGCATGTGGCACATTGTAGTACCCTCATTTCAAATGATCTAATGTTCCAATCATTTTCTTAACAAGAGACTTGCCCAAGGGTCTGCATATCTGGAAGTGACCGTGCACAGATGGGTCCAACAGTCGTGGTTAAAATTACCTTAACCCTTGGCTCAACACCTAACTGTATTCTCTATTGATGTTAGTGTTCTACCTGAGAGCATCTGAAAAGCTGTTACTTTTTACTCTGAAAAAAAGTGGTAGATTGCAATGCTGGTTCCTTGAGGTGATTTTTCCTTTGAGATAATGAGAACAGCAATAGGTGAAGAAATGCAATGGCCAAGTTCTGTAGATGCAGAAAATGCAAAACCTCAGGGTAATTTCTAACACATTAATGAATTGTTTTTGTTAATTCCACTTCAGAATGAGTTTGTTGGGGGGTACTTCAATAACCGGAAGTGGTAAATGTGGAGTACCTGGGTATGCTACCACGGGGAAAGGAAAGTTATTTTTCTATGTGCACTGTGTACTGCGGATGTGTGTATAGTTATTCTATAATCATAAACTACTGAGAAATACTCTTTGCCACATGCAATGAAAAGGGTTTACACCTAGAAATTAGCATTCTAATATGTACATGTGGGTGTTTTTCCCTTAGTTATCATTTAGACAGTTTCCCACAGACTCATTGTGAAGTACAATGAAATTAAAATCCATCTTTAGGGATATTGTATAGGACCTATAATTCACTGCTTCTGTTGTTTTTAATGTTTCAAAGGAAAATGCCATATATGATTCATTTCTTAGACACACAACAGAGTGGGGCCAATAGGTGGACAGGTATAATGGGAGAAGAAAATACCCAACTCCGAAGAGTAAATGAGAGCTGGCAATGCCACCAGCACTCATTTAAGCCTTCGTGCCTTCTGGGTGACCTTGAGAATTCTGAGTGACTTTTTGTAACATGATGATGACATTTGAAATGATTTCCAAGGAATAGATGAAACACTCATTATGTTTTCTTTAATCTCCTGATACTGTGATTATGTTCTTGTGGGATGATGGCAACTAATTACATTAGGTCAACAACTACAGGCATGCCTGTCGTACACACATTACGAACAAGTCAGAATTTCCCCAGCCATGTATGTAGCTGGCCTGGTGGGCACAGCACCAGCCCCCCTATCTTCTTCTCTCTGACACTTCTGCCACAGGGACGTCCCTGTCCTTCAACACAGGTTAGCAGGCAGAGTGGGTGCTCTATCTCCTCGATTACCTATCTAAGGATCCCTCTTCAAAATTTTAGGGAGACTAAAATTATGACGTCTGCAGAAGGCATTTACATTTACATTTATCCACGAGTGTGTATACATACTTGTTAAAATCTCAAACAGAGTAAAGATTACATTGAAATACAAGGCCCTTCAAAATAGTGCTCACACAATTTGAATACTTGTAAGAGGTCTGAGAGTGTCATGGTTTTCTAAGTTTTCTGTTTAATGTAGTCTAATGAGTTTTAAAGAGAAAGAAATAGCCTTTCCTATGTAGTATTCTAATAATTAAAGCGACAAGCCCATAGGGAAGAAATTCTGGAGTTTTGGGGCCAGAGTCTTTTTTTTACGGTTTATAACTCAGCTCACTTCCCTGGTGGACCTCAGAGTTTATCTCATGCCTGCACTTGTTATCACTCTTTCTGTTAATGCCAGTTGCCCTCACTCGGACTCTGAGATGACCTAGATACAATCCCATGAAAGTAGAGCTCATAAATTAACATTTCCATGCCATCTATTTATGAATCTGAAACTAGATAAAATGTTAATATAATATAAATAAGTATATAATACAACTAAAAAAGTTTCTGCCTTATTCTTAGGCCAACTTTTTACTGCTTTTTTTAATGTATTGACTTGAAACTTAATTAAATGAATTCAGTCTGTGGTTTTTAAGATTTTAAAGACAGCATATCACTTTGGTTTGATAATTATTTTCATAGAACTTGTGATAATCATAATAAAATGTGATAACAATTGTGATAATATGTATCCTTTGTCATATTTTAAGAGGGCCATTTTATCACCTCATTTGGAGAAGACAAACATTTCTCTGGTAAGGTGTATGTGTTTTTATCACATGGGTTATTTTTGAAAATATAATTTATTTGTTTCTGATACATTTCTGTGTCTCCTTAACAGTGATCATCTGTTAGAAAGTTGGCTGTATTTCTGTTTCTATTTGCATGGAAAATACCAGTATTCACATTACTGATATGTATATATTATTAGAAAAGTATTACACCCATATTTAGCTGTGATGCTGTTTTCAGTATATTTTCTATTTGACATTTGTAATTCTGTCATAATAAGGAGTATGTATTTATTTTCATCCCACTTACCAATCAGGGAAATTTCTTTATATCCAGATTGCCAGGATGAATGAAATGTTAATGTTTTCTTGAAAAAGATATTGAAAAAATTAAGGGAAAGCACACCTACAGCTTAACTCCCTGCAAGCTGAAAGGGGGTGGGAACCCAGAGAATAATATTTTAATTCATCTCCATTTTCCTCCCTGCTAAGAACCATAATGAGGTTACTTGTCATGTGCTTGATCTTTGCACAAATTTCTGCTTTTATATCCTTCATTAGTGATTCTCCAGATACTGATAAATTTTCAAAGAACTCATCATATTCATAGGAGCAAAAAGGCGCTAATTCAGATTATATAGTTTTATATTATTGCTCCTGGGCCATATAGTTCATTTTTGGTATTCTTTTTTTGAACTTTTACTTCTGTCTAAAGCATCATGATAGCAGCACTAATGAATTGTATACACTTGGCAAACAAATTAGACACAACTCCTAAGAGATAAAGTTCAAGTGAACTGCACAGAGCAGTCTGGGGAAATGTGGGAAATATGCATGTAGATGCATGCCGACCAGACTGTGGGCACATTGACCAGATGCGTTCACTGACCCTACGCTCTTAATGACACATTGGCCTCTGCTGCCAGCACCCCTCCATAGGGGGCAGTCAAGACTCCTTCCCTGGGGACTCAAAGCTTTCTGCCAACCTCAACTATGAAGTCATCCCCGATCCATGCCCCTACCCCCACCACAGCTTACAAGGAAGAGCAATCTTCTCTCTTCTTTAGACACCCACTATAGGTCACATGTACCTCCTTAACGGCTGTGAGGCCATTCTTTCTTCTCTCATAGACATTTGCTATAAGCCTCAGTTTCTCTCTCAAGTTACCCTTCTCTTCTTTCTTCTCCTGTGTTTCTTTTCCGTCCCTCTCAGCATGCCCACACTATGGTTTCTCTGTCTCCCTGTCTCTACACTGAGACCCTCACCACTTCCTTCAGGTTGTAATTAGTCTCTGCCACTGGGTATTTTCAAGTTAATCATCCACCTTACATATATTTTTGTAAATGGCCCCTTCAGAAGGCTGTTCTTTTCCACGCAGCAGCCATTCATCCTACCCAGCTGTTATAATTACAGGAATGGCTTCCCAAGTTTTCCTATCCAATTAGAACTGTTATTTGTTGTTTTGGAAGTTATGTGCATATAAAGATTTATTCAGCCAACATTTAAGTCTTGCATTAAAAATGCTTCCAACATACAACAGGCTATGAAAACTATTGTGATGATTATTGAAAAACCCAACACATTTCTAAATTTTGACCGACAGTAAACTTTTAAAGAAACTGTTTTCATCAACTAAGATTGTGTTAGGTTCAAGTGCCACATTAATTTTTCTTGTCCCAACCAAACATTTCAAAATATCACTAAACTCTAAAATATCCTATTTATTATTGTATAAGGATTTCCTTTGTAAATGCACTTCATTTTCTGACTGTTTCCTGCACTGTTTGCCATTGTGTGATGTTTATAAAGTCCTGGCAGATGTATGGTGATAGGTACCTCATATGACAAGTCCTTCTGGGCTGGGAGTTCACATTTTGGGTAGCATTATTCAACCAAATACTGGAGAGAACCAACCCTAATGAAAGATTTTCTGGATCCAGATCCATTAAATTTCTGCAGTGTCAGGGGAAAGGGAAGTGTTGGTCTCTGGCACTTACTGCAAAATCTTTCAGATTTCCAACAGCGTAACTCTGCGCTCTGAGGAAATTGCTTTTGATTTGTTGAGGTGTGTTCAAGTACACATGTGTACCTCCATGGAAATTTCTCCCAAGCAAATACTTACACGTGATTCCAGGAAATTATATTATTCCTAAAACAAAAGTCCATGGGCGTGTACACTGAGGATTACATAGTGATTACGTTTTATCACTTAGTGTTTGGGAATTATGAAAGAGACAAAGCCTAACTCTGCTGCCTATTTTAAACCCAGAGCATCCCGTATTATAAAATGGGCAATTCAGTCTTGCCATGGGGGGGAGGATTTAAGAGCAAAAGTAACAGCCATATGTGGGAGAAGGGAACTACGAAATGTGTTGAAAAAAAATTTCAGAGCCTGTAACTCTGTGGTTATAATGGTAAATGGGCTTTAAGTATACATCCTTTATTCACAAGGGCTCTAAAGCAAAAATGTTTTCCATGGAGGACCATGTTCTCATGAATGGTCTTCAAGCCAATTTCAAGGAATGACATCTTTTGATGACAATTAGGATACAGTGAACACATGTCTCGGACAGTGAGCCTATGTGTATGGGTGACATACTGTCAAAAATCACTCATCACATCAGTCTCGCTATGTATCTGGCCTTCCTAGTCTTGCAAATGCTGGTAATTACCAGCAATGGAAGGACCTACTTCCTATGGCTTATTTGTTATGGTTTAAAGAATGTTTTACTTTAATGGTTTCAGTTTGTGTCCTGATGTTTGCAGGAATAGACTTAGAAGACATAGAAAGGTATTTTCATATTTGAAAGGGTCTGTTACCTTTGCAACTCACTCTGTCCTTTACACTCACTGAAATTATTTTCCTATCATGTCCATGACAGGCTTTATAATAGGACACTATAGCTCAGTTTAGTCAATTTCATATAGTGTTCTTTCTCATAATTTAAAAGTTATATATATAGCTAACTGACGTTATTTGTTTTATTTTCATGCCCCACGCTCTTACTTTAAGTCCCAGAGTGGTGGAGGGAGTTCTCTCTGACATGACATTTACTGTCCTCCGCTAGCTGCCATTCCTTCATTGATCACAGACCGGGGCAAAGGTCACCTTCCCAGGTCCTCCTGAAGCCTACTCAGCCATTATTTCTTCCCTACTCCTTTATATCTTGACACATAGTCTTCTGTCCCTTATTATAGTTTATCATAAGGATTTGTCTACAGTGCCATCATCTCCTCTAACTAAGTTGAAATATTCACATTAAGTGCATATTTTTCGAGTTTGTGAAGAATATCACATAACTTCAATCCCCCAAGCATATGGACTTGGAGTCCTAACAAGTGGTGGGGAAGCTGTGAGCATGAGCGTAGCCTCAAAATGAGCCCAGCCGGGAGATGTGGGTCTGCTTTCCTTCTGTTGATTCAGCTCGGTGAGCTCTCGTCGTGTATCTACACAGTGACTGTAATTCACTGTACACTGTATGTGACAATCTGAAGCTGCAGTGTCGTTGGCCCCTGAAAGCTATCTACCTGGGGTACAACGAGGAGGGACGCAGAGTGTTTGGTTTTAGCGCTGGAAGAAAACTGGTTCAGTTGAGTATATCAACGCGGCATGTTGATCTCCAAAACTGTTACAGCCCTAAGGATGTACCTAAGACTCAGTTTACCTAAAGTTAATTTTTGCCCTACTTCCTTATTTTAGAAAATGATCACTCATCAACTCTCTCATTCACTCAGCATATTATACAGGTGCGCGATACACATTTGTCATTGAAAGCCTCAAACACGTGCATGTCTGCGTGTGGAACAACAGTAACTAGGGTACCCATCTGTCTTAGTTTGACCAGGACAATGCTGGTCCACACAAGTTTTTCTGGCATAAACATTAATAGTGCCCTTTCATTCTTAACAGTGTCCAAGTTTGGAGGGTATTATATGGTCACCCTAGCTATAATTATACTTGAAATTATTTTTGTAATACATTTGGATATCGGCATGCATGCTGTGCTGGAAATAAACATTGCTGCAGTCAAAAGAGTAAACGGTGTTGGGACTCTAGTGATGCTCATTGCACTTCAAGCCACCCTGGTCCAGACCTGCCCTTTGACCCCTGTCCCTGCCATCTTCTAGCCCTTTCCTTTTCCTTATATGGTGTAGAGATGAAAATTGTTACTTTTCACACTGAAATAATACTCCTTTATACCTTCCCCCTCCCCCCACAGAACAGCTACCCAGCCATCCAGTAGGCTTAGCCTTTGGATTCCTGAATGTGCTCTGACATTCATCCACCCACTGTCTCCCCTGTGTCTGGATGGAACGTATCCAGGCCACCAGTATTCGTGCCTGTGGGGGTCCTGTGTCCGGGAGCATCGTTATGGCTCCATTTGCCATTTGTAAAACTAACATTTCATGGGTTATAACACCGACGGTGAAGCTTAACCTTATAAAAAGAAGTGCTAATGTGCTGATAGGCAAGAAGGGAGAAAAGGTCCCAGATATCTTACTAAGATGAGGAGAGCAGGGAGAGAGTGAAGACCCAAAGATGGAAGGAGGGTGTGTGACGAGCCCTGTCATCCAAGAGGAGACAGGGACACCGGCGGGGGGACGGGACAGGCACAGCACCTCACAGGGCATCACTGCTTTCCGATCACTTCGCGTCTGAGGTTTCTGAGGAAATACTAGGTCTAAGCCTAAAACTCCGCCAAATGAGCAATAAACTCTAGAGCTGTGTTATCATAAACAGATCATAATATTCTGAAAGAAAACCTGAAATATATCAAAATTGATGTATATTTAATTATATGCATACTTAGTTACACCCCGCCTAGTAATCAGGTGGTTCACCTAAACAACTATAGTATTATTTTCACATGCAAAAAAAGGGTATTTTTTGGAGTCTATTGTACAAAGGTGGGAGGACAGAGACGGAGAAGAAGCAGAAATTCCTGTATGGGTGACTCAGGGGCACTCAGATGATTAAAATATCCACTGGGCCACAGGAAGTCTGAAGAATGATTCAGAAAGAATTGACAAAAATGACGTTTTGTGTGTCCTACAGAAATAGGGGTCATGAGAACCTGGCCACCTTGCAACTGTTACAGGGCCATTATTGATTTTCTAGCTGAATTCTAGGGGCCCAGTGCTCCTGGTCCAGTGCTCAGCCTGGTTCCTGCTCTGCCTCTCGGGACCCTGTCCTGCTCCCAGTCTGAGGTTTCATGGTTTCATGGGAAGATGCTCAACTTATTTGAGTCTAACATGTGGGAATTTCGCCTTATGTATGCTAAGCAGTAAGTAGTATGTCTGTTTAATAGTGAATTAGGTTGGAAAACAAATCTATTAGCTTAACTCTAATTTAAAATAAGCTAACATAATTTCTTTACTTGGAAAAGTTTAGATTCTGAAAAAAAATGACCCATATGGATCTTTGATTTCTTGAAGCTAGTATAGGAGTAGTTGGGATTATTTTACTCTGCTCAGCCAATGATCCTTTGGGGTATCGCCTCATAAACCACTTTCCCCATAGACCATGTTCACAGTGCATTTTGAGTGAATAACATCAAGCAAATGGACAAAATAATAAAATGAGCGATGCAAATGCCATTTTATTTGCTATCAATCTTATTGTATATGCCACATAAGATTATTTTTTAAGCCAAAGGATAACTATTACTAATGGCGGAAGAACCAAATGCCAGTGGGATACATTGTGTCTACACATTATTTAGGCTTCCCTGATTGCATAGTGTCCATACTGGAAAATATAATTAATCCATTATATTCACCCTGAAGGACTTTTCTGCTTGAGCCCCACACATGAAAGTGTAAACTCCTTATTATAGATGATAATTGCCTTGTTAATAATATCTTTATACCAATCCATCTTTTATTGAGAGAGTTGGTTATAAAATATATTAAACATAAAAGCACATATTCTTGATTGTCTCTGGATATAGTTATGAATAGTTAAAGGTTATAATAGCAGATTGTATATGACATTTTAGAGAAGAATGCTCTGTTGTACATGTGTAATTCCCTATTGTTTTATCTGTTTGTCATACATGTAACAAAACAGTGTATTTGCTACTTTGCATGAAAGATTTAAATATAAGTAACAAATGCTTTAACTTAAATCTACTGTTTCTTTAAGTGTGTATTTTCTAAATACCAATTTAAAATGTGCACTTATAAATGTGCATCTTAATTCACATAATGGATCTGGTCATCTAACTACAAAGTGTATCATTATATTAGCAGATAACAGAGTTATTCCACATCACTGAAAACATATTCATAAACATTTTTAAATTATGAGGGAAATAAAGTAATTGACACTTAAGGTACCTATTGTAAGTAATTGAGAAATAAAGAAAGGTTGTTTTCAAGTAATTAAATAAGGTATATGAAATTAGGGGTTGCTTCTACATAATGTATTTTAAATGACATATAGAAAATGACCATATTAATTTTTATGAATTGAGTAGAAAATAGACAAGAGGAACTGCAAATTATTCCATAATTTAGAATCCTTTTTAAATAGATAGAGTCAATATTTCCTCTAAAATAGCAGATCTGAAATATCAGCTGATCTTCACTTAACACTGGATCTAATTGAAACTGGTATTTACATTTCAGGACATTATTTCTTATTTTCCAAGAGCAGATTGAGGCTTGGTTTTTCTTTAGTAAAGTCTTCATTGGATTGGATATTGAATCACAATATTTATTAAATACCAGTGTTCAGGGAACATAAAAACATACCAGCCATTATTGCAGCATAGAATAGATCTTATTTCCTCCGAGTTCTGTTCAGGAGAGGAAGTTCTCATCTTATTTCTTTGGACGAAAACATCCCTAGAGTGCATGAAGTCTATTCTGCTGGGTTTTCCAAGCTTTAGAGAAACATTAAGTTTTTCTTCATTTTGAGTCTGAATTCATGGTGTGATATTCTAAACCATGCATCATTTATCTAGGGCTTTCTTTAATATTGCATGGACTATAATTCAGTTTAAACAGTAAAAGAGAGACATCAAGAAAATACAGTAAACAAAACCTTTGATGCAGCTTTATATTCAAATAATGTTTTTGAGACTATCCTGAACTCATCTGTCCATTTGTTGTGGCCTTTGCTAAGCTGCTAGAACTGATAGTTGAATTTTACTTTAACTTGACCTTTTTTATGAGAGTTATAATTATATCTTTCTCTTTATTTCTAAATATCCTTCTCATATACTGAATTTTTATATTTTTAGTCAAAAGCCAAGGCTTTTCTCAGGATTACATTTGTATATGGGCTACAAGTTAAATTTCACGTGGTATTTCATGGGCCATTATTGCTGTAAAGAACAAAAGAGAACCTGACTTTTTATTCAATTTGAAGTTCATAAAAAGCCTTTGAAATACTGTAGTAAAGTTGTAATTTCATCAGTGTACAGTGCAGAGAAATAGTGTTTAAAGTTTTTAGGTTCTATTTATTAATAAATACATACATGATTATTAGCATTATCATATCTTTCATGTTAATCTGAAGCAGTGGATTTTACCCTTGGTTGCACCTTGAGCGACTTCTAACATACATCAATGCCTGGTTGCACCACCTGAGAATATGATCTAATTGGGCTGGAAACGGGTGTGGGTATTTGTGCTGATCATTTTGAAAGCTTCCTAGAGAATTCTAACAGATGTCCTGGGTTTATCTAGACAAGTCAAACAAAAAACAAAAAACTCTTTGAGAACAATTGGAAAATACAAGTTCTTGCCCCAGCGATCAGACGTCTCTTAGAATTTGTGCCTTGGCATTTTTTACTTGCCCACTTTCTCATTATTTGGGAGTGCTAATCAGGTTGAAGTATTTGGCACTAGCTGCTGCTTCTCCTTCTGAACAACTATGCTTTTCCTGAGTTGCTTGCTTAGTTTAAGCTCATGTTATGTCAAAGTGCATTTAAGTGAGGACTTTATTTTTGGTCTACTTTGCACCACACCATAACTTCTTGTCTCTTTGCTTTAGATCCTTTGGAGCAGAAGGGTCAAAAGCACTTTGACCTCTGAAAACTTTGGAAGGTTATGTGATTACCAAGCAACCAGAATTCTCTGCATATGCACTCATTAGTTCTCCCAGCATTTCTCTTTCAAATATAATTTTTAATCTGTGAAAAGTGATTTCCATGCACATTTTGGCTTCAGGATAAATCACTGTGCCTGGAGCAAAATCTTTGTCGAGGATGCAGCTGAGCTTCCAAAGGAGTGCGGGGAATCTCTAGGGAGCCCTCTGGCTCCGAGTCTTCTCTTAAAAGAAGTAGGACATCATCTAACAAAACTCCCGAGAGCTGCAAAAAGCTGTAGGGTCATAGATGCACCTTTTGTTTCAGAATATGAGCAGGGCTAGGATGAAATTCCTCCTGATGACAATTAGGATGTATTTCAGAGTATACTGAGGTAATTATATGTAACATTTTCCTGTTTTTATTCAAAAGAAATACATTTAAATAGTAATTCTGAGTTAACCCATGAGAAAAATGCTTTTTAAAAATGCTGATGTGTGGCTTCTACCCCTTGACATTCTTATTTAGTTGCTCTGGAATATTACCTGGGCACTGGAATTTTTAAAAGCAACCCAGGTAATTCTCACATACAGAAAGATTTGGGAACCCGTGCCTTAAATTTCACCCAATTTACTGAATTAGAATCTCCAGGTGGGTGTGAGATCTTGTAGTCTGCATTTTAAGAAGTTCTAAAGACTGTACTTATACACACTCAACTTTGATTAACCACTAATTTTCCTATGTGATATTTTCTTCCAAGAAATTTTGACTCTATTATTAGACAATATTGCCTTTGTGTCCATGGTTCGTGATTTAGGTATAAATGTTTATAGCGCTATTGTTCTTATGTAGCCGCCGTCTGTGTTTATTCATTATGTGTAGGTTCAGGCATATACTAGCTGTTCTTGTTGCCCTGGACTTGTCTCCATTTGGATTAAGGTGATATGACAGAGCAGAAGTGTTTTGTAATTTTACATATGCTCCTAAATGATTTGGCAGTGTTCAATCAGTTCCTGAGGTGTAGGGGTAAACATCTCAGAAAGTTAAAGTCTGACTATGTCTCTCTCTGGTCGGGCAAGTCCTCAACTGAGCTTCCTTTATGTGTGAGTGACAGTTTTTAATACCTGTTTCTTAGGGTTGTGCTTTAGAAAAGGAAATAATACATGCTAGCACTGTGTAATTTATGAAGTGCTATGTGAATTTTAGGTATGGCTGTTTATATGTTGGCACGATTAGGAACTTTTATTTATAAAGTCATTTCCATTGCAGAATCTGTGATTTTTCCACTTGGATATGCCCAACATATTATTTGTATTCCCCATACAGTTTATACACAGAAGGTGTTCCAAGTGTTCTTGATTGATTCTGTAGTTTAGTGTCATTAAATAATTCAGAAAAATAAAGAAATTTGGAAATCAAGAGAATGATTTAGTATGAATCATTGATCTGGCATGAGGAGTTGTCTATTTCTGCGTTTCCTGTGTGTGGTTCTTTGTTTTGGTGAGGGGAGGAGGGAAACGCGTTTATTCTTTCTTTGTCCACCTTTTTGCAAATTAAATCATCTGAGTGCTACAGATGGGAAAACTTTTCAAAGAATATTTGAAAGCACTTGATGCTTTAAAACAGTTCCTACTAACATACATATTACTGGAAAAAAATGGAAGGTTGCTTAAATGGGGATAGTTTATATTAAGTGTGTATTTTGTGTAGTATTACTGTTCGTATTTGTTTTGAAACATGTAATGATGCAATAGTTTGGTGTTCTTTTTAAATATGCCCAAGAGCAATACTGATTTTCACAAAGAACACCACGGGCTAGAGTCAGCATCTGCTGCAGGCTTTCCTGGAATGTTGAGTCTGAGCCATGTTTGGAACCTAAAAGATTTCACTGGTTCCAGCTGGCAATAACTGGGGAATGTTCCTAGATCTCCAATGACTTTGATTGTTTATAGTGTACTCATCGAGGTGCACACATTGACTTTCACTGCATGTTTTTTAATGTGCTGTGCAGTATTTTTGTTGATAAAGAATGTGAGCTCAAATGTTTTATTTTAGCATAAAGAAATTGGTGAACCAGCAATATAAAGTTGGTTGGGTTTTGGGGTTTTTCCTGTTCAGATATAAGATTCCTTTGGTAGAAAGCTTATCAAAGTTCATACAGGCCTCATAAATGCAACCTTTCAGTATTTTACATGAGACCTATTTGATACACCTGATTTATTCAATCAGTATTGATAGGTGAGAGAGAGAGAGAGAGGTGATAGATAGATAAATGATAGATAGATATATAGATATATAGATAGATGATAGATAGATAGATAGATAGATAGATAGATAGATAGATAGATAGATAGATAGATAGATAGATAGATACAGAGAGGGAATCTGGTTACCTGTCATAGAAATTTTAATTTAGCTGGTAATTAAGACTGAGTTAAGATTATGAATAACTTGTACTTGGCTAACCATAAATAGTCACAGGATTCCCAGAATATGTTTTACTTCGGCAATGTTTAAATTCAGAATACAGCAGCATAGTGCCCCCTCCCCCTGTTACACAGAGAAGTGTACTCATTCATTCACCACATATTTATTTCATATAGTTATATAATTACCATGTGTCAGACACAGTTCCTCACACTGAGGGTTGAGTAGTGCCCCAAACGGGCATACGTCATTGTCCGTGTGACCCTTAACTACGTGCGTAAAGGTGTATTTGTGCGCAGAGAGAGGGGGAGAAACACATCCAAAGGGAGACTTGAGTTGAAGTCGTCAAGTTTGTGGCCACTGCAGGGGTTTGTGACGTGGCGTAGGAGCGTGGTGCACCGCTTTGCTTCTTTACAGTCTAATTCTATCCTTCTTTTATAAGCCTGGAAAACTTCGCTATGTCTCTGTGTAGTCTTACTTGATTTTGCAATGCTTATGATTCTCTTGGGGTCAGAGAATTTGTTATCTAAACTGATCTGGATGGGTTAATTTAGAAGTAGTTTGTTTAAATATTGGGAATATTGTAAAAGAACAAATGTGTCTCACACACACACTCCTACACACACACACACTTACCTCACACAAACACAGAGCCTGGGAAGGCTAAGTGGAGGCAACGTTATTCATTTATCTTCAGAAAAGTGTATTGCCAATCCCAAGGCATCTAAAGGGAAATTTGAAGCTTTCTTATTATGAAAAAATAAGAGAAGCTGAATATAGATTTATCAGAAATAATTTCAAGCACAATTCTTTGTCCCAATGAACAATTCTTTCTCTTCCAAATGTGTCTGTGCCACTCCTGCGAACTTCGATTCGCCCTGTGGCACCAGCGACCAGGAGCCTTTCTAGCCATGCGTGGCTTGTAAACATGAGTACAACTTCCTGGAATGTCACGTATTTACTTTGGCTTGATCAAGATTAGCAAGAAAGTTATGCACCAGACTATTGTAACCAGTATATTTAGGTCCCTAACATATTCCTTATTTATGACCCTCTGGGGATGGTAAAATTATGGACTCTCATTCTTACAC
The DNA here is from genome assembly GCF_040802235.1 of Manis javanica. Lineage (NCBI taxonomy): Eukaryota > Metazoa > Chordata > Mammalia > Pholidota > Manidae > Manis > Manis javanica. The sequence goes on from NC_133164.1 coordinate 8,657,774, forward strand.
ATTTATTTGTGGCTTATCACCATTGACCTCTGGGAAGCACTGAGTGACTAATTGCTTTCTATAATAACTTCCCAGTCCTGCTTTTTCTTGAACTGTCCTGTAATGGAAAGAATTGCATCTGACATGGTGGTTCTGTGAAAATAGATACTCAAAAGTACTCAGTTCTTTTCCCTGATTTTTCTTTGAAGTCCTCTTCTATGATGAATGATACTTAGTATTGTTAGCATCGAAAATAATAGCATGTTACCTACTACCTGCCATTTAGTACCTATAACTAATTGTGTTGGGAAAAACCCTTTGACTTGGTTTAATGAATCAATGCTGAATTGGTGAAAAGCCTTTCTTTTTTCCAGGTAGTGCTTATGAATAGCTGGAGACCACCACATATTTGCCATCTCTTGGCTTATTGTTTGATTTGGAATGTCTCATTTTTGTGTGTGTGTGAAAGGAGACATCTTCAAAGTATTCACATTCCCAAATGTTTAAATTGTAACAATGCTTTGATGCAGTAAAATGTAATGAAAGGACCTGGGGGTCAACACTAAATGTGATAACAGGCCATTGCTAAAGAGAAGGAGTGAAGCTTGCAACACCCGGGAGATTGTTTATCAAATAAAAATGGGCTACCTACAGCCCAAAATTTGCTAGGAACACTTTAGCGTTTCAGTTCAAGATTTAATTTTTCAACCTGTGTCATAATCTCATTTGGAGGTCAGTTGTTTGATTACTAAGGGAATATATTATTGGCTTGAGAAATAAGTAACTGTGGTATTTATTCTCTTTGGACTAGCACTAAGTATGAAATAGAACTACGATCTTGTTTGGGTAGAACATTCCATTTAATTTCTTGGATTTATGTCAAGATATAACATAGTGCATTCAACAGCCTATGAGGTTTGCTAACTTCTGCTTTCAGCATTAAGTTCAGATACCCTGAGTCTATAATTAAGCAACAAGACACAACAACAGGCCTTGAATTTCAATGGCAATTGGCAAGATGGTGCATTGTAATTAAACCAGTGGAGATGATGAATTACTTATTTTAACTGTGCAGACTAGCCAACATATAGTCTATGATCTCCTTTATTGAGATATAAATAAATATATGCATTTATATATATGTATTTATACATAGTCATTTTAAAACTGCAGGTGTCCCATTTCCTTGAGCAACTTGCAAGAGACTGCCGTCCAGTCTTCTAGTTACAAATTAACTTAACTTTTAGACAGTATATTTTTTTCTGGAGGACTAGAACCCTACTTTCTCATCTCTGTATCCCCAAGCATTGAATAGTTTGTGCTGGTAGTAACTTCATTCAATACAGCTGAAAATGTTTCTTAAATGGAAATTCCTGCTTCTTTCTCCTTCCAAGTTAAAATGAAAAATATTTGTAAAAAAAAAGCAGTGGACTTGCTCAATATCTGTCTTTTTTAAGCACTTATTATATAAAAGTTCCCTGTTCTGATAAGTAATTTTGTTTAAGAAATAGTTTTAAATCATGGCTGCATTTAAACTTTAAAGAAAAATTAGATTCTAATGCTTGTACATTTATCTGTGGCTTAGTTTCACCGGCCTCTAGGAAGCATTGCCTGTAATAATATCATGCCTGTTGGGAAAGGTGTAAGAAAAGGGCTTGTGTACCATGTGGAAGGATTCTACCTCCTCCCAAACTAGCCTGAGGCAGCCATCCTGAGCCATACAAGGATTGGAAAACAACATCCACTATTGGTTACCAGGCTAGCCCCCTACTCTCTGAACAGTGAATCCAGGTTACCAGGCTAGACCCTTACTCCCAAGACAGTGAACCCAGGGTGCCAGGCTAGACCCCTACTACCAGGACGGTGAACCCAGGTTGCCAAGCTAGACCCCTACTCCCAGGACAGTGAACCCAAGGTGCCAAGCTAGACCCCTACTCCCAGGACAGTGAACCCAGGTTGCCATGCTAGACCCCTACTCCCAGAACAGTGAACCCAGGGTGCCAAGCTAGACCCCTACTCCCAGGACAGTGAACCCAGGGTGCCAGGCTAGACCCCTACTCCCAGGACAGTGAGCTGCAGCTTTTTGGTCTGTGGACCCTTTCCAGCAGTGGTGCTAATAAGGTCAGACTGAGTGATAATTCATTTACTTATAGAGAACTGACCAGAATTTGTGAGAAAACCACAGGAGAGCAGCAACATCGAGAAGTTCTTTGTAAGTATTTAGATTCTAAACCTGTTTGTGAGCAGCTTCAATCTTTGTCCTGTGATGGAAGCTCATCCCACCCACTCCTGCAGCCCGCCCTCAGGAGCCCTCAGGGCTCCACATCCAATTGCTGCTCATTTAAAGTGCACATACTTTTTCTCTTTGTGATGTCATTGTCCAGGGGTGGTGTCCCCATTTACAAGGCTCCCCACTGTAGAGCTGCTACCTTAGTCTACCTGTTTTACTTCTACTGTTCTACAGCTCTCTTAATATGTGCAGTTTAAAAATGCCAGCCACTCTATCGTACATTCATAGGATCATGCATTCTCCTCTTATTTTGTCTCTTCCTCCACAAAGTCTAACTGATCATTAAAGTGTCTTCAGGAATGACTAACTCAACCCTCTAATTCCAAGATCTCTTGACTTCCCTTCCCTGTACACATCTAAAGTCCCCATCTGATCAAGTCTGCCTGTATGGGTTTCCTGTGGCTGCTGTAACACATGACTGCAAACTTGGTGGCTTAACCCAGCTTTTATTCTTTCACAGTCCTGGAGGCCAGAAGTAGGGTATCAAGTTTCAATGAGCCAAAATCAAGCTATTCCCAGGGCTGTGCTCTCTCCAGAGGGTCCGGAGAAGAACCCGTCCCTGCCCCCTCTGCTTTCTGCTGGCTGCCAGCACACCTTGACCTGAGGCCACATCACTCCCATCTCCACCTCCACGGCATGTGGCCCCTCCTCGTCTGTGTGTGCCGTGTCACCCTCTGTCTCCTTCTTATAAGGACATGTGATGGAGCTTAGGTCTTACTCACATGATTCAGGGTAATCTTCCCATCTGTGAAGTCCCCTTTTCCTTATAAAGTGACACTTACTGGTTCTGGGGATTAGGACCCGATGCCTTTACTGGTCATCATTCAACTTACGTATTGTCCAGTCGAACAACGTCATGCCCAATGTTGGACAGTTAGTTCCTACCAAGCCTTCTCCAGCCACATGGCAGTGCGTCCCCCTGGTCCAGGACCCCACAGACTTAACTCAAGTGCAGACAACTCTACCTATCAGAGTTTGGCAGCAGCATATGGCCTTCTTTTAATCTGGGAATTGATCCTTGAACTTTTTAGCTCCTTTACCAGTAAATCGAGGTGAAGTTTTCAATACAATAAATAAAGACATGTTTGTTAAATGGGTAAATGAGTGAATGAGTTCCCAAATCCAGAAAATTCTTCAGGCCCCAGAGACATTGTTCTGTCTCCTGGGAAATCTACTTTTCAGGATGCCAGCGTGGTATTGGACCTGCAGAATCTCCCTGTGCATGCACGGCAGTGTCCCTGAGTCTAGGTCCCCCCTTTAACCATCCTGGGTTTTCTACTACAGGAAATATTCAGAAAGCATCCTACAGAAGATGCAGTTGAATGACTATATCTGTCTCTGGTTAGAATTCAGTGGAAATTAACGTAACAATGTATGTCCAGCCGCCTTCTAAGTGCTTGACATATATTATCTCATTTAATTTTCACAACATCATATGAAATGGTGGGGTAGACAGAAAAATGCCACACACCAGTGTCCTTCCAATTTGAAAGACCTGTGACTATGGTACCTTAACATGGCAAAAGAGACTTTGCATATGTGATTAAGGAGCCTGAGATAAAGTTATCCTAGATTATGCAGGCGGACTAAATATAATCACAAGAATCCTCAAAAGCAGAAAAGAGGCAGGAAAGCAGGGCAGCATGACGCAATGTGATGGGGCTTGACTGCCATCACCGCCTTTGAACGTGGAGGAAGGAGCCACAGGTTGAGGGGTGCAAGCAGCCTCCAGAATATGGAAAAGGCAAGAAGATAGATTCTCCCCAGGAGCTTGAAGATCATGGAAACATCACTTGACTATTTAGAGCTTCATTTTAAAGCTCTACAAATTCGAGATGAAGATCCCACCTTATGTATTTGTTAGGAGGGCTAAATAATATAATGTCTAAAAAGTTTGCCTCATAGTGGAGATAACTGATAGAGCAGTTTTTAAAATTTTATCACCTAGAGGATCTGCATCTACTGTGGGTTAGCAATACGGTCATCAGCCAAGCCAGTTATTTGTTATATTCTTCCAACCCAAAAAAGATCCCAGTGTTTACCTCAGCCCTATGTCATCAGTTTCCCTGACAAACCATGGACCTTTTTTTTTTATGATGCTGGAAATGGGTTTTAAGTAAGGTGAACTCCTGTTTGTTACCATTAACTCCAGAACAATTGAAGAGTGAAATACTTTGAAGAGTGTTTGGCAATGCAGACTGGCCAACGTACTGTTAATTGGTATGAGAAATGCAATTCACTAACTTTTAAACCACTATAAGGCTCTTTTTTCAGGCTATCATTATTTGTAATTATATAATTTCGATTCTCTCCCTATTGTGGTTGGAATTTCTTTTTAACTTAAACATAGGAGAACCCTAAGATAATTCCATGTGATACTGTGCAAAACTGATTTCCACAGCCAGAAGTCAGTATCTCCCTGTTCTTTGACACCTCCATTTTAAAGGTGCTTCCCCCAAAGGGATGTATAACATATAATAATTATATATTATATTATATACATATAATATAATATAAAATGTATAATAACCAGTCCAGCTGCGAGCCAGTGGGTTCCTTTTGCAGCTGACTTCATTTGCACTTTCTGTAAAGACTTTTGGATGGGAATAATATTACTTGATTCTGCTTGTTTTCCCGGATGTCAGTCCTCACCTGTAATTAGACCTATGTCTCAGCCCAGGAATAAATAATGAAAGTTTGAATTTGTAAGCACCAGAACACAGCACTGCAGACCCTGAAAGGCAGACACCACAAATGAGTTTCCTTGACCCCGACTTAGTTAGCTGTCAGGATTTTCTGTTCCTTTGTGTGATACTGGTAATGAGTTTCTAATGAGAGGACAGGGAAGGTATGAGAGGACTGGGTGGCGCTCCACTCTTTGCTTTTCCTTCCTAAGCATGTTTGTAAAAATAAATACAGCAGAAGCAAATCTGTAAGGATTTCTTTAAAATGTATTCCTTCCTTGTTAAAGCCAGGGATATTTTTATCTCAACCCAGCAAGCATGATTGGATAAAATTAGAGCATGTAAAGAATTGAATTAATCCATGGATTAAAACTGTCTATGCTGGATAGCGTGGTTGTTATGGACCAAACCAAACATCAGTGTTGGCCATGTGGCTGTGTGGAGCTCAGGGCACTGTGCTCAGTACCAAGAGTACTGTACATCCTTATAGTCCTCAGTTTGGAAACTTCAGAATAATATTGGTTATCAGGTGAATTTATAGGGGTTGTTACAAGGTATGCTTTCACTCACCTCCTTGCAAAAATAAATGCCTGTTTTATTTCTAAAGTCTTTGAAAGAGCACTAGGAATTGTTCAACCGTTAACAAGTGTATATAGTGACAGAGATGGTTAATGAGTGTATATAGTGACAGAAACAGTTACCAGGGATGAGTATGTTTATTTTAAATGTCATGGAGGATCCAGTGAGGATATTCAATTCTCAGTGAGGGGCTTCACAGTCTTATGAAGGTGATTGACTGCACTACACTTGAACCAGCCATGGCATCTCAGACACATTAAGCTTTGCAGAATGATCAGTAATAGGTAGTGTAACTACTTCATTGAAACAATTGCTAATCATCTCATCAGGCTTGTATCCTTTAAAGAATATTCAGAATAATATACATATATATGTGTGTTGATTTATGACAATATAAATACATTTGAATGAGTTAAACTTGAGATTGAAGAATAAAGGAGTATATTTAATAGTAATTTGACATGACACTGAAATCTACATCTCAACATCTCTAGGGTGAGCATACCACAGTGTAGCATGTTTTTAGTAATTAGCCATATATGTAGTGATTTGTTTAAATTCACCTATAATGACTCAGATTAATGTCCTGAAGCAGGTCAAGGTATTTTATATTACATAACGACCTATATTGGCTTGGTGAACTAAAGTGTGACACTGTACCTTGGTTTTACTACAAAGAGACCACTGATTATTTATTATACCACATAACTGGGGTCATCATGAATGGTCTCACACTCACAGATAAACTGGGTTATAAAAAAGACCTATATTAAAATACATGGTTTTCATTGTCCAACTTTTCTTTATAAATAAACTACACAAAAATAATGAGAATAATAAATTTCTCTTCACATTTTCACAGGTATTTTTCATATATATCTTAGGAAGATTTACTTTCTGAAGATTAAAAAAACTGTAGAAAACACAAGAATTTGTAGAAAACAAGTCCTGGTTGACTATTATTAAAAATTATACAATTTATTTCAAAATACAAGCATCAAGACACATTTATTTTGGAATTCCAAATTACTGGAACAATAGGGGGTTGATATAACATTTTATTAACCTTACTTAATTGAGTTGAATATTTAGTGATGTTTAATTGCCTTTGGTCACTGTTTTGTCCTCAGTACCAAGCCATGTGCATTTTAAATGCAAAGGACATTTTCTAATACCATGCAACAATCTATTTTTAAAACATGACATCTCTTACTTAACTATGGGCAAATTAAGTGAACACATTTCACAGAAGAGGATATCCAAATAGTCAATAAGCTTATGCAAAGGCTCATGACATCATTAATCAGTAGAACAATGTAAATTAAAATGATGAAGTGGTGCCCCTAGGCTCTGACCAGAAAAGCTAAAATTAAAATGATTGAGAATACCCAATGCTGGTGGTGATGTAGAAAAACAAAAATCCCACTTTCATATATTGCTACTGGGATGCCAATTGGTATAACCATTTAAGAAAACTGTTTGACAAGGTTTACTGATGTTAAACATATAGATACCTTAAAAAGTAGCATTTCCTCTCAGGGTTATATAGCCAAGAGAAATGAATGTTTATTTCTACTAAAAGGCCATGTATGAGAATGTTAGTAACAGATTTATTAATAACAGAATGGGTAACATCAATAGCATGGGTAAATAAATAGTAATATATTTATATCATAGAGTACCATACAGCAATGAGACTAAATGAAAGAATATGGGTGGATGTTGCAGAAAAAATAAGGAGCTAAAAGAGCCAGACACTAAAGGGCACATGGTGAATGATTCAGTATTTATGAAATTCAGAAACAGGCCGTTGTAGTCTTTGATCATGGGGGTCAGCAAGGGGTCATCTTTGAGGAGAGATCATTGGCTCGGAAGAGGAACAAGTGAGGCACTGAAACTGCTCTGTGTGTAGGTCTGGTGTCTGTATGTGTGGTGTGTATTTATACGTGTGTCTGTGTGTGTGTGTATGTGTGTAATATAGCTGTAGATGTAAACTTAAGTCTTGAACATCTTAATGCGTGTATGTTATACTTCAAAAGAACAGAAAAAGGGGGTGAAACATGGTCTGAAAAAGCACTTCCAGCACCCTTTTCAGTCCCCCTGCATTAGCTTATGTTCCCTTTCCATTTACATGGGGAAAAAAATGACATGACTGCATTTTGATAAGCTTTTGGTATGGGAAATACAATATTCAAATTTAACTTTTCTCCTTAAAAATTGACTATGACTTCGAAATAATAGTTCAACTCAGAAATGAAGCTGAATCTGAAGGCTTAACCCCTAGGATATTGATCCTAGTTCACAATTTTAATTTTATTATTAATCAATGCTTTTTTTATTTTAACCTGTTTTCCCTCACTTTTTTTTAAATAAGGTATCACAGATATATAATCTTATGCTCAGGTTTCACATGAGCAACATTGTGGTTACTACATTCCTCCCTATTATCAAATCCCCCCCATACCCCATTACAGTCACTGTCCATCAGCGTAGTAAGATGCTATAGAGTCACTACTTGTCTTCTCTGTGCTATCCCGCCTTCCCCGTGCCCCCCCCTATATTATGTGTGCTAATCATAATGCCCCTTAATCCCCTTCTCTCTCCCTTTGGACCCACCCTCCCAACCCTTTTCCCTTTGGTAGCTGTTAGTCCATTCTTGGGTTCTATGAGTCTGCTGCTGTTTTTTTCCTTCCGTTTTTGCTTTGTTGTTACACTCCACAGATGAGTGATGTCATTTGATACTTGTCTTTCTCCACCTGGCTTATTTCACTGAGCATAATACCCTCTAGCTCCATCCATGTTGTTGTAAATGGTAGGATTTGTTTTCTTCTTATGGCTGAGTAATATTCCATTGTGTATATGAACCACATCTTTGTCCATTTATCTACTGAAAGACACTTAGGTTGCTTCCATTTCTTGGCTATTGTAAATACTGCTGTGATAAACATAGGGGTGCATGTTCCCTCACTTTTAATAACAAACATGTCAATATTATATAGGGCTCACCTATGCACCCTCAGTCCTACACATAACGAAAACTTGTTGTTTTAAATAGTGTATCTGCTAAAAGTGGTGCATTTTTTTTCTTTTCTTATACAATGTCATCACCAAACACAAGTCTTTTATTGATATAATGTATTTTGCCAAGCATCAGAAACATCCATTCATTGATATATCACTGCTGCTGCTGTTTTTCTGACATTTTATATCCTTTGGGGCCAATGAACAGTTCTCATCGGCATGTCCTTTGGTAGCTTTATATCAGTATAATTAATTCTCATCTTAAGTCTTTTCACCTGCTGTCAGCCAAGAAATAGCTAGGAAAAGCTGCTTTGCCAAAAGACTGTGGATCTTAGATGACAAAATTGATGAGTATGCAATTGAGGCTCAAGTCCTCTGCCTTTTTCTAATTATACAGCCTGTGCCCAGCATAGTTGTCAGTCACGCACATCAAGAGGGGCCCCAACCTCAGAAGAAGAGGTGATTATCTTCAAAAGTGAGGTTTTTAAGTCCCAAGAAAGGAGATGGAAAGGCATGTTTTTCTCTTATCATAAGACCTGTAGTTAATCTATCATGTATCTTCATGAAAATTCTAAAAATCCATTATTATGATAGTTTGGGAATGAATGAGTGACAGTACCAGAAAAGATGTAGATAACGTGCATTGTTTTGAATTCCAGAATTACCGTGAATCTGATGATGGGTGATGCAGTTGTTACTGGAGAGATTCAGTTTCACTTTCTGATTTTAAGTATCAGAATTATACCAGATTATTCACTTCCTATTTATCTGCAATATAGGTAAACTTTGAAGTTATTGATAGGTGGAATATAATGATAAGAAGATAGTTATTTATTTACTAAAACATGGATTTTTCTCCTCTTCACCCCACATCCTCGGACCCCGCTTCGATGCCGGCCTTCCCACTGCTCCCCAAGGCTATCATGATGCAGCCCTGGGCTCAGAAGGTGTTCTGGGTCTTTTCATTGAGTCTATTTTATTCTTCAAAAGAAAAATAACTGCCTATAAAGGAAGGATCTTGGCTGTTTTTCATCTTTCTCTCCTTTTTTTGTTGCCCTTCTCTAAGCAATTTAATTTGACACCAATTAATTTCACACCTCAATTAAGGAAGACCTCTGTGGTACTAGATGAGTTTCTTGAACTCTCTGAGCTTTGGCTTCCTTTCCTCTGAATTTGGGATAAATACTCCCTACTTTATAGGCTTATTATGAGGAATAAGAAGGTCAGATCACTTGACATAAGGTAAATGATCAAGAAATGACCACTGTCATTATGTTTTTTTTAATTGGCAACTGCTCAAGACAATGTAGGGGGTAACTTCATAGGAGGGAGCTGAAGAAATGGATAAAGAAGTTGTTTTTGACCCGGAGTAACAGCTGAATAAAGTCTAGACAAGCCTAAGCTGGAAAAGGTAGGTACACTGGAAATCCCATTAATAAAACCAAATCAGGTAGGCTTAGCTCTACACAGGGGTCATTATGTTTTAAAGGTTGGTGTGATGCCCCCTTTGGTAAACTAGACCTCTGTTCATCTTAAGTCAAATACATTGTGTTATTCTCTAAAAGCTTGTAAACTGTTCTGGAATGGTTGGAAATATAATGTATTGGGAAATACATTGGTGGGTTGCAGTTCTGCCTGAGATACCTGTTGGTAAGTGTTGATAAAACTCCCCAAACCATGCAGACACTTAAGAGTTTGGTCATGATACCCAAAAGAAGCCAAGAGGATTTCAAATTAATATTACGGTCAGGGCAGGGACTCCCCCATTGCTTTCAACTTGTGTTGAGTTGACTACCACACACATACATTTTTTTTTTAATGGCCTTTCACCATCATAAGAAAGCTGGAGAATTAGCAGAAGCTAGGATGCAATGCATTCTCCAAGGTACTCTGTGCAGCAAGAGGGAGGCTCTGCTTTGGCAGGCGTCCCAGCTCAAGTCCTTTGCAAGAGCCCAAGCTGACAGAGAAAGGAATTCTATGGTTGGGAATGATTTCTTTATCAGAATTGCTGAGTTTGGGTTTGGTCCAGGACTATTTCCATCTAAAGAAGTTTTAAGAAAATAACAAAAGAAGCAAAGACTAATGTTTCACTCCTGACAGTGTGACACACAATATTCTTAGTGGATTCGAGCTTCATTGAGCTTTTGAAGGTGTCATGCGTCAGCGGGTATCTTTCCCAAGAGAAAAGGCTGCGGCTAGAAGCTAAAAACAAGGGCATCTTCAAGTCATGGTTCATGTCTCAGTCGCCGTGACTCTCCAAGCGCCTTGCAAACAGTTCCTAATGCATAATAAGCCCCCAAGAGGTGCATCTCGACTCAGCGAAGGAAAGAGAAGCGAGTGAACAATGAGGGTGACCCTCCCCATGCCGGACATCTGTGCACGGTGACTGACAGTTTCACGATGTGTTGCTTTGGTAACTAGGACCGTCGCTGCCAATCCTCTGTGAGTAAAGGAGTTGAAGACGTTTCTCCGACTGTTTCATTCATAGGCAAATTTTTACTCATTTTCTCTGTTTTATATAAACTCTTGCTCCTACAGTAGCAGGATCCTGAAGGCATCCAGGATGCCGATTAAGTTTATAGGAAGAAAGGCGAGCAGTGGGACCTGACGGAGCACCCTTACCCAGAACGTCAGAGGCTCAGCGTTACCTTTTATTTCTCCAATTCCTTGCCAGTAAAACGGAAAAATGAATAAAAATGAAAAATCAAAGATTGATATAAGTACCTCTTCAAACATGATAGTGCCAAACCATGTAATAGCCTTAGTGATGATAGAAGTGTATACTTGAAGGTAAGATGAATAGAGGGCAAGAGCAGTTCTTCCAAATAACATGTCATTTTTTTAATGTGTAGGAAGTCCCAGATAAGTAATCAGCATATGCATTTTAGAGAACACTTTGTATTTGAGGCTTATTTAGTGTTTTAGTGTTTTATTTATGTATTTGTATGTATGTTTCAGGCACTTCAAAGCTTCTTTTGTTGATTAATTAGCTGGAAAAAAATTTACACCCATTTATTAAAGGAAAGCAGAAAACAGAGTGTTGGTGGGGTGGGGGGTGCGGGGGAATTAGATTTTTAAATGAAGTGTGGCCTGAACATTAGCCGTGTTCCAGACCCTCACTGAGAAACCAGGCCCAGGACCGGGGAGATTTTAACTAAAGGTCAGACATGTACATTTTTTTAAATAGCCGCTTAGAACAATTGAACAAAAGTTCTCTGTTCATCCTCTTAAAAATTCTTTAAAGGTGAGACGAAAGGTAAATGAGATGTGGCCTTAAGTGTGTTCCTTTTGAAAGAAGATAAAATGGTTTTACATAGTTTATAAAACCTGCCCTTTTCGTTAAAATTGATAAAGAAATTGAGTTTAGCCAAGTAACAATAATGCTTAACATTATCAACATGGAGAAATTTTCCCCATTAAGAGTGCTTCTCTTTATGGCCTTAGAAATATGGATTTTAAAATGTACTTCCTATATGTGAATATGTGTGGGTTTTATTTTCTGATAAAAATAAATATAAGTAGTGTGTTGGTTTTCTCTCTGTTTCGTAGTGAAGTATCTATACAGTAGAATGACTTACGTGTGAGGGTATGAGAAGGTTAATGAAGTAGAAAAACAGCATATTTTTCTTTATTAAAATATGCACAAATCATGCTGAGATAAACTGGATTTTTTCTCATCCAGTCAAACTCTGTAGCTGGAGGGCTTATTACGTAATTTTATGTTAATAAATGGCTTGGATCAAAATGGCCACCTAGGTGATTATATTTTAGGGAATAAAATGGTATTATGTTGTTAACCAATTACATCATTTCATTTTAAGCGGATCTTTAATCCCTCTCTTTGGTCGCATGAGGTAGGAGAGGAGAGCAGAAGTTCCGAAAGTCAGAGAGGTAGATGTCAAACAACTTTTAAACCTTCAAAATCCTTTTAGATTTCAGGTAAGCCAGCTGTTTAAAGGTCTTCACAGTAATGCCAGAGTAAACACGACTGTCATTCACCTGCGTTGCATTTGAAGCACTTGTTCTCGTCCGTGGCCAGGAAACCTGACCCCCTCTCTTCCTGGAACCCACCATCCGCCTGTCAGCACCGCCCTCCGTCGTTTCTCTCTCACGTCATCCTTGACTTCTGCACACTCAGGTGCACAGAACCTTCTCATCCCAGCTCACACCTATTTTTTTCTTGGAAAAGTGCTTAGGAGAAATCTATGTAAGAGAGTGTTACCCCAATGGCTACATCCTTCTCTTCCTCCAGCTGGAACCGGTTAGCATTTGGGGTGAGCTGCCTAGCAGACGAACACATCTTTCTCAAGTCACAGAGGGGAAGGGATACTGTAATGTCTCTCACTTGGCTTCATTCATCTGCTTATCCAGGGTCTCCAATTTGCCCTTGTCCCCAGCACTTCTTAAAATAGAAGGTAAGGGCCGCCTCAAGTATCTGGAGTCACATCCCTGGTGGCTGCCATGTCACGGAAGAATCCCAGGTGGGCACCAATGAGCTGCCGGAGGGTCTCTGTAATTAGCCCCTTGAGATGCTACATTGTTCAGTCAGTGAGCATTCTTAAAGACCTAAAGCTTGGACACCCTTAGTGAACCTACCTTTCATCTTAACGTGACCTCCTGAGTGCCTTTTTTCTTCTACTGTCCCTCACAGGTATCTGTTGCTGGTTACCCAGACTTAGGGTTCTCTCTACCCTTTTACCTGCTCAGCACACCAATCTAAATATTGGACTTGCCCACAAACACGGTTGTTTTATATAGACCCCACTCACCAGCCCAAATGACCGCATCCTCCTCCAGTAGCAAAGTCAGTCTTCCTCCACGGCTCCTGGGCAGGCGCACACCAGTTCCCCTCTTCCCTCCATGGGACATCGTGGTGCTCTCTCCACAGTAGGAGATGCGTGCTTTGTTGGCACACATGGTTGTTATAAGAACAACCGTCAAGAAGACCAGTAAGTCTGTTTGGATCTTTCCTTTTAACTTCATCATTACTTGTAAATTGGATTGCTGGACTGAGAGCCATCAAAACCATTGTGGAGACACAAAGACTTAATGCAAATGTTCATCACATCACTATTCATACTAAGCCCTGAACTGGAAACAACACAAATATTCATCAGCTGGTGAATGGAGAAATAATAAGCAGTATATCCATGGAAGGGAATGTCATTCATCAATAAAAAGGAATGTGCTACTGATTCTTGAAGGTGAACCGTGAACCTCATAAATATCATGTGAGGTGAAAGAAGTCAGGCAAAAAAAAAAAAAACCTAAATAATGTATGACTCCATTTATACAAAATTTTTACAGAAGACAAAATTATAGCCACTGAAAGGAAATGAATAATTATCTAGGGGAAGGGACAGAGGAGAGGATGGACTGCAAAGAGGCAGGGGAACTTTTGGGATGATGTGTGCATTGTGGTTCTGACTGCATGACTGTTTAAATTTGCTACAACTCACTGATTTTTACCATTAAGGGTAAATTTTATGGCATATAAATTCTGCTTCAACAAAACTACTAAAAATTGTGGAGATAACTTTTTTTTGAATTCTCAAAATGGTTTTTGCATAGTTCCATTTCTTGTATATTTTCAGTTAAATATCCCTCCGTTTTTCCCAGCTCCAGTGTTCTTTGAACAATGCTTCTTAAAGTGGAATGTGCATACAACTCACCTGGGGATCTTGTTAAAATGTCATTCTGATTTAAAATTCTGGTTGGAAACTGAAATTCTGCATTTCCACCACCTTGAAGAGGTTGCCCATATTTCTTGTCTGGGGACCACATTTTGGTAGTAGGGTGTTAAGTTGTCTCTCCACTTGTAAGGTTGTACTTCCATTATAAATAAGCAGAAACATTCATAGTTTCATCTAACTGTTTATGATATGGAAAGAACCTGTTCAATGAATAAATTCCTTAGCTATGTTGGTGCTAGATCCTTTGACCATTAAAATATTTGATGCTGCCTTGTACTTCTCTCAGGGACTATTTAAATTAAGCCCAATGATCATTTTTGCTCCTCTGAATTTTCATTCATCAAAGTCCTGTTGTTAAGGATGTTTTAGGAAAACAATTGTCTCTGAAAACAAGGAATTCGGAAGGAACAGCTTACCTAGATACCCTTATCCATTAGAGATAATGGACCTCAGATACATGAAACCTTTACTTTCATGTTAAATATATCTGTTTCTAGAGGACTTCATACAGGGCCCACTTGAAATTCCTTTTTCCTTGGCCAGTGTTCAAGGTTCAAAGGTCAAGGACGTTGTAATGGTGACTTAGCGAGAAGGCATGGGAGGGAGAAAGGACAGTAGTCTGACATCAAGGAGACCCAGAGGCAGGCGGAGGGGCTGCCGCTGTCTGTCTGAACTGCTGTGAGGTTAGAACCACATCTCTCTCTCCACCTGTAGACTAGAGATGCTTTTGCCGTGAGCCTCTCCCTTCGGCAGTCTTTGGAAGCCTTGGACCCCTTCTGAGAAAATCATTTGGATATGCACAAAATAAAAGTCCATAGGATTGCTAAGGAAAGCAATTATATCGAAATACAGGTTTCAAAGTACAAAAAATGATATAGTGACATATGTGTTCTCTCAAACTAATAGCAAATCTATGTATGATGAGCATATATATTTTGAGTTCTCTGCAGATAAATATAATATGAAAATAGCTCTATTTCTATTAAGAGTAAAATATTTGTTATTGATAATATCACTGTGGTTTACTGCTTATGTTCACCAGGGAAGGAAGTGCCGAAATTCAGTAAAAGGTTAATGAAAATAAAGATGCATTATATTCCATTTGAGTTTGCAAATCTTTTGGATCCTGTTCACTTAACTTGGGAGTCTGTGGTCCCCAGATTAAGAACATCTTCTGTGGAAACTCACCAAGATAAAAAAAAAATATTATCAATTAACTAATGATGATTTGAGTAATAATTGTAAAAATCTCCAATCACATAATATAATTAAATAATTTAGAATGCCATCACATATTTTCCACAGAACAACCCTGATGGGGAAAGGGAGTGCCTTTTAATCTCTTTTATTAGAGATAAGGGAATCTAGATAAAATTAAAGTGGCTTAGCAGAAGTATGTAACTGGTGAGTGGTGAATCCTTTGGAACCATTCTGACAGTCTCTGGGATGCTTTTTCATATTACCCTTCAATTTAGGAAATTAAATAACTGAAATTTGCTTGTTCATCTTTCATTATAAAATTCAAACATGAACAAAAATTACCTGTTAGAGATCTTCAAACTTTAGACCTGAAGGACAAACTTAAATATTTAGGCCATTCTTTTTGATTTCACAGATGAAAAAATGAGGCTCATAGCAATTAGGCGTCATGCCCAAGGTCAGACAATGAGAAGATGGTCCAGGCTCTTCCAGTTTTGCCCTTCAGCATCTCATCATAAAAAAGACAGGATTTATGGATTTCTCTGAAAACTCAAGAAAGTCAGCAATATTTAATAACAGGATATTCTGGAAGCTATAAAATGTGCCTCTACGTCTGTAGGAATGGGCTGTGAACCACCCTAAGAAGACTCCCACCTCCACCCGGAAGGTTGGCTAGTGATGCCCACAGTGTCTGAACAGGTTTGGGATGTGAGCGGAGGCTGTAAGGCAGAGGCTAAACAGAGCTGGGGTGACAGAGGGCTGATGGGACACGGGCGCCTGCTGAGGAGAGAGTGATCGTGGGGCCTCGCTGAGTAGATTCGTAAACCGCAGGCCCTGGGCAGGCACGGTGCAGGCATCAGTGTGTTGAATCACCCAGTAAGTATGGTAATGAATGCAAAACACAGCACGTAACGTCAAGTATGGCAATGGCCATTTGAAATGAATTTAGGGAAGAATGGAGCTGTGACTAATAATAAGTCCATTTGGGACATAATGGTAAGTGGGATTTTTGAAATTGTGTCTTAGTATAATTGTGTGCAACAGCCAAAGGCCCACTAATGTGTAAATACCATAGGAATATAAAAACAGTGGTGATATGGATCCCGTTTCAAGAAACTTGCCATCTAAATTAGTTAAGGAGTCAAACTCTCAGTTTAAATACGAACTCTGCCAGTTCACTAGCTGATTAACTAGTTGTGTGGCTTTAGGGAGTCTCCTCCTCTGCAGAATATGGGTTATAATGAAGGCACCTTATAGAACTGTTGTGAGGACTAAATGAGTTTATCGTATAGCCAGCTCTGTTTGCTGGGTCCATGAACAGCATGACCCATTTAGCTAAGTCAGTCGGAGTCTTCAGGAGCTGCAAGTCAGAAGAGTCCTAGAACTCTGAGTGAGTGCTTCATGGTCTGTTATATAAAGTCCTTTAGTCTATCATGTACCTTGAATGAATCTTTTCCCCCAGATCCCGAGTGTGAAATTATTATACGCTGTTGTTACTTTGCTATATATCCCTCTACCTGCTCAATTTTGCAAATTTGGGTCATCTTAACTGGTGACAGTCCTCTGTGCTCATATGTAGGATAATTGATCTAATCTGAATTAGAGGATAAATGGAGTCTTGTTTCACTATTGTGAGTTTTGCTGTTTTTAGATTTTATGATCAAGTCTTCAGAGCCTATACTGAGACAGCCAAGTGGGTGTGTGATAACGTGTACAACATGACATGAGTCTCTTGACTGTTGAAGTGGTTATTAGCCATCAGTAAAAAGGCACAGGGTTAAAGACTTTTAATCATGTTTTCTGAAAACAAAAATAATATTCTGGAATCCAAACTAAGCGCTTTTTTTTTGTATGAAGTATTTTTCTAACTAGGCAAACTTTTATTGATTTATCTTGACATATTATTTGACTGCTTAACATAGAATAGGTCAAAACATTTACCTGAATTGTGAAAATGTACATGTCATTGTCATACTTTTAATATAGGAATTATACTCAAGTGAAATAACACTGGATCAATTCCCCAATTTATTGAAAGTTAAGAAGCTCTGGAGAGTTTTAAAGTTCAAATGTTGTCTACAATTTGGGAGCCAATTAGAGTGGAAGAGAGGAAGATTAGTTAATAGCAGAGTATCCAAGAATACTAGGACCCAGAATATAGTTTTCACATGATATAGGAAAAAAAAATTGTGAATTACATCATGCCCTAAGTTACTATATTTTATGGGTGCGTTTCCCCTATTTTAATAATGTTACAAAAAATTAAACATTGCATTTTTTTTGTTTGATATCCAGATCATCAACCTCATCCAGTACATACTCAAAACCTTCAGCTAGAAAAATTTCTGAAGTAGTAAATTAGCTCAGTCTCTTGAATATTTCAACACCAATTTCTTCGTAGGAATTTCCAATTAATAATATGTGTGTTGTAAAATCATGCCTTCTAACAAGGGAGTGAGCCACAGCCATATATTTATTACTCATAGCTCACTCCGGTTCTGTTAGCAAAAGCTGATTTATTGTACTCTAGATTTGTGGTAGGGACAGTATGTTTTATAATTTATTAAGGGTTCTCAAGTGAATTTCAAATCATAATCTTTAAAGATATAGAAAACATGAAATTAACAGCTTTATAAAGTTAAGCATGAAATTGCACATTTTGTATTAGATTAAAAATATTTAATGCATCAGTTGGTTTCCAAAAAGAGATTAATTAATGGAGAAATAAGTAAAGGAACACAGAAAGAAATATGGAAAAAAGAAAAAAGAGGAAAAGGACAACAGAAGAAATAATGAGAGGTAGAGTAAGAGAAAGCTATTTAATAGATTCACAGATACATTTGAGTTAAAATAAATGGTGTTTTCTTATTTAATTACTTATAATATCCTGCAAATGATTTGAGCTATGAGTTACTATTTGCTATTTATTTTTTGGAAAACTATTCATTAACTTATTTCATTCATTCCATAAACATACACTGTACCTACTAGATATAAAGCTCAGTACTAAATAAACTCTGTGGAGAACAACATAAAGCATATTTCTTGCTCATTAGCCGCTGTTTGCAGCTTTTTAACTTCTCCAACTTGTAAACCATTACATTCTCCATTCAGAGTGGATTACAGGCACAAATTATTCCTGGGCTCTACCAGCATAGTGCAGAATAATATCATTACTGTACCAGGTAAAACCTAGCTGAGGGCCTGGAATCTAGTGTTTTTCTTACTTCCATAATATATTATCATGAAATTTACTATAAACAAAATGTTAAGCTCAAAATAATTGAAATATCTCCCTGAGTTGGCAACATGTAACAATGTCTCCTGATCACCCCCTATTCGAATGTAGATTTGAGACACTTTTTTGTGGTCTCGTTTGAAAGTGGTGTTAAATAAGGATGCTTTTCCAATTTCAAAAATGATGTGCATTCAGTGATTATTTTCCCTAGCCTAGTCTTGTGTACCTACCCATAGCACCTTCTTTTTCCTTCATTTTTTTCCAATTATGCAATATTAGAAGAGAAAAAATGATGCTTTAGTTGAGAGTCCAACACAGAAAAATGCACATATATCAAAAAGAAAAAAATCTTGCTTAATAGGAGGTGGCACATGCATATGTGGATCAATTGCTGTGATACCTCTTAGCGTTCAGGTAGAACATTTCAAGTAAGGAATCTGCATGTAATTTCAGGAAAAATCATAATGTTATGAAGCCACCAAGCTTACTAACTTTCTTCACTAGAGTAGAAAGTGATTCTGCTCAGCAGTTAGCAGCTGGGGGGCATTTGTCAGTTTATGGGTTCACTCAAGATACAAGTCAAAATGTTGATACAATTCTAATTTTCTTAATAATTGCAACAGAGATAAGTAGTGGTTATACCCCAGTTGCTGATTAAAAAATGTGTAATGTTCTGTTCAATGGTAACAGCTCGTCCACTAAAAGTGATGTCAGGAGTGAGTCGAAAATAAGGTCCGTGAGCATCCTTTTCTTCCTCTCCTTCCTCTTCTCTTTTTCCTGCATCATTCCTTCTATTTTTCTGTTCTTTCTAATCTTCTCTGCGTCTTCTTCTTTCTGAATTTAGCAGGCTATGTTAGATTGAATAGGAAATCACATAGAAAAATATAAATGGTATTTTATTCCAGAGAATGAAAAAATAAATCACCCTAAGAAGGTGAATATGTATATGTGTCTGTGCACGTGAAATAGACTTATGATTTATGTACAGGTATATATAAACAGGTTTTTCATCTGCGTGAATGTCCTGTAGGACATTGAACAGTTGTGTACAATGCAGAATAATTCCTTCTTGTTGTGTGGGACCGGCTCACCCGTTGTGGGGAACAGCATTAGTGACTCCTATATACTAAGTGCCAGCAGCACCTACCTCTTACACACCCACAAATTTCCAAAGTTCCTCTAAGGTGTATTGCTGTCCATTTTAATTACCACTGTTGTAGATATTTCTTCCTCTGCTTCCTCACTTTCTATCTATTCCACCATCCACTTTAATCCAGCTTTGACTATTGACTCACCTACCCAGCTCACACTCAGAAAACAGCGTTGAAACCATTCTTGCTAAGGGTCCTCCAGACTGCGAGTTGCTGACTGCTCATCATACTTGGCTTCTCAATGACCTTAGACATAGATTCTTCATTCCCCACCTAGACCACTTCAGTGATCTCTGGGGTGTCACACTTTTCTGTGCTTCTCCCTCCTCTCTGGCTTTTCCCCTGGCTTCTCTTCTAGCTCAGCTTTAGATGTTGTGGTTCCATAGAGCTTGATCTTAGGCTCATTCCAATATCACTTACCTACTTCTCCAGTTGAAATTCCCATCTAAATGCCAATGGCTTCTATATTTATATTTTTAGTTTAGCTCTCTCTTCTGAGCTCCAAACTTGTATATTAATTCAACTGCCTACTCAGAAGTTCTACATCAATATCTCATATGCATCCCAAATGCAGTATGTGTTGGACTGAATTTGTATTCTTCTGCCCCAAACCTGGCTTCCTCCAGTGTTCCCTGGCTCACCGAATGCTTCAACATCTGCCCATTTCCTCATGCCAGAAGCCTGGGTTCCATCCGGGACACATCCACCAGATCATATAGTCAATTGGTTACCAAGTTCTATATATTTTACCACCCAATTAGCTCTTAAATCCAGAAACTGTTCCCCATTTCTGCCATCAAGTAGCCTGTCGTCACCAGCCTGTAGTCTTCCTGGGGTCTCTATTCACCTCTTCTAATTACAGGCCCATCAGCATGAGCTCTCAAGAACATCCAAATCTCATTGCATTGCCCCCTCTGTTTCTTTGAAACGGTGGAAATGTTATGGGTTGAGTTTGTTCTCCTTGATCCTTGTTCTCGCCACAGCAAAGAATTGAAAGGCAGAGACACAGGAGCAAAGCAGAGCAGAAGTTTTATTTCAATCCACTCCAGAGGGGAGCAGGCCAGAGTCCAGGTGGACAAGGGCCTTGATCTTTCAGGCAGGAGGCTTATCTGCTGCATCCTGGTTAGGAGGCACCTCTGGCCAAGGTGGGGTCATTTGATGTGCAGGTCCTTCTCCATGGTCATCCCCCTCAGTGAGCGTGTCCTCTCCCCAGGCCGAGGTGTGGGCTGGGCAGTTCTTAGTTCCACTGGATTGTGCCCCCCCTGCCCCCCGGGATCTGGCTGGGGAGGAAGTTATCTCCCTGCAAAGCCTTTGTTGTGTCCACGTGGGACCCCCAACCCGGGCAGAGTTTGGGCACCTTCTTTGAGCCTTATCTGGGCGGCTCCTTCCTTGAGCCTTATCTTCCCCTTTTCTGGCTGCTCACATCTATCTTTCCATCCAACATTCCTAGCATGTGATCCTTGGGCCAAATTTAGTAAGTCCCCTGGTTTTGTAAGTAAAGCTTTTTGGAAAACAGCCACATTCATTGGCTTATGTATTATCAATGGCTGCTTTCATGTTATCACAGCAGAGTTGAGTAATTGTAAGACAGACCTTATGTTCTGCAAATCCTAAAATATTTACCATCTGACTCTTTAGAGAAAAAATGTATTGACCTGTGCATTCAGCACATATTAAACATGTAATAAATATTTGATGAATGATTGTATATTCTGTGCTCTGAATATAGCATAGGCTTCCTTGCTATATGGACTCAACATGGTTCTTTATTGTTTTCCTTGTATACAAAGTTCTTGTGTTCAGTTCAGACTCGGTGTTCTGTTCAGGCATCAACCACATGAAGAAAAGAAATATACATTTAGCATCAATGATGACAGAGCCCCCCTAAAAGGAGTTATTTGAAATAGCTTTCAGAGGTGTGCTCTTTTGGACTATAGACTCATTGTGTCCCCTTCACCAAATTTGTATGTGAAATCTTAACATGCAGTGTGATGCTATTTAGAAGTAGGGCCTTTGGAAGGAGAGTAGGTCATGAGGGTGGAAGTCTCACGAATGGGATTAGGGCCTTTATGAAAGGCTAGAGGACCCTCTTGCCCCTTCTGCCATGAGGGGGACACAGCGAGAAGATGGCAGTCTGTGAACTATGAAGCAGGCCCTCCCTGCACCCTGATCTGGTGTCCTGCTCTTGGACTTCCCAGCCTGTGAGAAATGGATGTCTGTTGTTTATAAGCCATGCATTCTGTGGGACTCGGCTGTAGCGGCCCAGATGGGCTGAGACACTGTCCCTCCCTCAAGCAGTCACTGAGGCCTCGGTTCGACATTCCTTTTAAGGGAATTGTGCCAGGGTACCATGGCAGATTTTCCGGAACAGTTTCACAGACCATCCTCCAGGATGCTTCATCATGAAGCATTTCTGAGGGTTCAGAAAGTTCTGTCTTCGGATCATGGTTGTAAGTGAAGCCCTTACAACCATAGGTAGAATGAGGTAGAAGCTTCTACATGATGCAGCTGAGCTGCCCTTTGTCAAACTGTCTTGCCATCTACTTCACCAAAATATGCCCAAACCCACAGAATATAGAGATTGTTGATAAGTTTGATTTCAATTTGGTGAGGTAGGTAACGGTTTTATAGATGGAAGCATTGTTCTGTTTTACGGTCAAGAGAAGTATTATGATGACTTTCTGTCCCAGTTGAGGGATAATGGAGGACCAGATTTCAGCAGTTGGATAAGACTCTTTGGGTTTCGATACACTTGATTACTATAAATGCAGTGTTATCATTATTATTATATACCTACATTATCACATTATTAAATACATAAATTATGATTATTATACTTTGTAGTTAAATTTGAAGAATAGATATCAATTCTCATTCATTTTTATGTTTTCTGAAAGGAAATGAAATAGCCTTTAAAGTATAAATTATTTTGAAAACTATTTAATAGTAAAGGAGAAGGTAGCCCCACAGGAAAGTGAAAGAAATCTTTAGCTGACATTCATACAGCCCATGATGATATTTTGCGATACTCAGCCTTATTCAAGATGCCCTTTCTGTCCGCAAACTCCAAAATACTCATTAAGATAGAAGCCTATTACCTCATGGCACCATGTCAGTGTCTCTGTGGAGGGCTAGCCAGAGAACATGCTGAGAATATAGGCGTTTCTTTTACTTAATGTTTACCTACCAGGCAGTTCACCTGCTTGCATTAGATCTGGAAGCTGATAGTGCCCATACACATGCCTCTATCTGTGTCACCACCTGATTCCCATTGGAACCCACTGGAGTGACTACTGTTCACAGTTCTGAAGACCATTTTTAGGTGTCCTCTTCACCTTGAATTATTCTCTTTAAGCATTCTTATCAAGGCCTTATTTACTAATGTTTTTTCTGCTTGCTTTGGGTGGTCTTCCTGTTACCCTGGAAATAGTTCACTTTGGGAAAGGAATGCAAAGTGATCTGCCAGGTAAAACAGAATCGAACTTCTGAAACTGGGACAGGGAGGAAAAGTAACAACTATTGCCGAACCATACGTGCACACTACATATTTATTAATTTTCCCCCAAACATTTGACCGCTCAGTGTGTTTGTCAGTGCCACACATTATCCAAGTTGATCTACCCAGCCATGTTTTTTCTGCTTTAAATCTCTTTTTTTTCAGCATCAAACTATGAAAAGAGGTCTTTGGCTGTAGCAGATCCCCTCGGTAGTGTACTTCCCTTCTGCTTGCAGGCACCCCTTTGCCATCAAAAGAACAACAGCTGAGTTTGGAAAGGAGAGAAGGAAGGCTTAGGAGCCATCATGTCAATGTCACACTGAGGCATAGGTGTGATTTCTCTATCCTCTGGGCTCATATATTCCAAGAGACTTCAGATGTGAAAGACAAAAGGGCTATCAGAGAGAACAGCTGGAACATGCAGTGAGAGCGGTCAGGCAGGGAACAAAACATGTCTTCAACTTTCCATCCTCAAATAGACTTGAGTTAAAAGAAAAGCCAAATAACACTGAGATTTTAGTTGATATGTACCCATTCTACATACTCACATTGCACTAAAAATTCACTGACTCTTTCATATCCAGCAAATGCAATTTTGTGTTTACCATGGCCGTGCAAGGCAACCTTTGCCTCAGCTCAACTCATTGCCAAGTAACTGATGTTCTAATGAATTCAACGTCTGTCTAATAGCAGAATCTGTAGTGAGTTTTAAGAAGCAATTCTTCAAAATTGAATTAGCTCATATTTTTACAAATTTCATGCCAAGGTCATTGGTTATGCTGACTTTCTCTTGACTTACTACAACCGACATAGTTACAAATCTACCACACACACAGGAAAATACAATCTATGTTCTCACACAGTTCTTGAAATGACAACTTGCAAGATGTACGTGATTAAAATTCATATGAGCCTATTCATAACAAGATTGTTCATTGGCCTATAGATAATTCAATTTTGACCACCAATTCTTCCCCCAAAAGACCAGTTAGATATCTGAGATGTGGAATAATGTTACTCAAACTTTAGTTTAGATTTTAGGTTTTTTTCTCTCGTATTATTTTTCTGGATAAATCATCATGAGTTACTATATCAATAAAGTGAACTGTTTATAAATCATCCTAAGTGAATTATTTTGATGTCACCCTATTTTATCATGAGATATTTTCCAGATCACGGGCTAAAATAAAACCCAGAAAGTGTACCAGAGCTTTCCTAGAGCACACATCATCGATTAAAAAATGAGTTATTACTCCCTTATTTATTGGTTTTACATCACAACAAAACATCTGTGTGGAATTAAATTATCTGCTACATGCTCTTAATATGGCTTACTTTTATTATTACTCTGGGGAGAAATGTGAGAAATATACTGAGACTGGGATTTTGTTCATTTGTTTCCTCCCACTAGAAAAAAAATATTCATTCATGTCAGTGTTTTGTGGGTTTTTTCCATGACAGTGCAGAGATCCTTAACAACCAAATATGCAAGCAAACGAGCAGATAAATAAAAATTCCTTCCTAAGCTCTGAGAAGAGATAAAAGGGAAGAAATTTCAGACCAGAGCTTATCTAATGCCTTTAAGCAGGTACTTTTATGATTTTAAAAGTTCTGACTATCTGACCATAGAAAATGTGATAACGATTTTTCATTTTTTTAATTCAGCCATTCCTTACAGTTTTTTGTCTTTGAATAAAAGACTGCTTTTTGGAATAATGTCAAAGCACATAAAAGATTATTTTGTTTTCTGGAGTTTATAACTTCCAAGGTATTCTTTCCTTACTGACTTTAAACATCTGCGTTTCTACTTGAGTTTGAAAACACACACACACACGCACATACCCCAATTCACAGCAGTCACTTCAGTTTGTCCTCAAGGTTGATAGTCTTCATTTCCTTTGGTCAGCTAACAAATTTTATAAATGAAGAAATTCACAACTTTCAAAGCAATACATAACATTGAAAAGCAAGGACTGATCTCATAGCCTGGTCTGCCTGCTAATGTGATGTCCTCTGTCTTGGTTAATCACCTACCAATAAATATTTATTCAGTCAGCTCTTATTATGGTTCCTCCTCCATCCCCCAGCCTCACAGTTTCTTCTGTAGAGGTTTTGCTAGAAACTTGACCATGGTTTATGTTTGCTATTCTGCTCACCAGCCAACACTTTTATACTATTCATTGGTCAGTGGAATAACAAACGATAGTCAAGAGGTGGAAATAACCTAAGTGTCCATCAATGGATGAATGGCTAAGAAGATATGATATATATACAGTAGAATATTATTCAGTCATAAAAAAGAAGGAAATGTTGCCACTTGAGGTAATATGGGTGAACCTCAAGGGCGTTATGCTAAGTGAAATAAGCCCAACAGAGAAAGACAAATATTGCATGGTATCACTTACATGTGGAATCTTAAAAAAAAATAAATAAGTCAAAGTCATAAAAACAGAGAACAGAAAAGTGGTTGCCAGGGGCTAGAGAGTGGAGGAAATAGGGAAAGGTTGGTCAAAGGGTACAAACTTTCAATTATAAGATGAATAAGTCTTAGGATCTAAGGTAAAACATGGTGGCTATAGTTGATAACACTGCCTTCTGTAATTGAAATTTGCTAAGAGGGTAGAAATTAAATGTTCACACCAAAAAATAAAGGACACACATGTAAGGTGATGGATGTGACAATTAACTAGATTGGGAGGATCCTTTCACAATGTGTACATATATCAAATCACTACAATGTGCACTTTAAATATCTTATAATTTTATTTGTCCATTACATTTCAATAGAGCTGAAATTTTTAAAGATGTTATAATATTCAGTGGGATATAACATAGGTTGGGTTTTTTTGTTTTGTTTTGTTGAGTTTCCTGTTGCTAGGCAGCTCTAAACCCCAGGGATACAAAGAATGCACCAGAAAAGAAATTTCAGGCTTTGAGTTGCTGATAAAACATAGAAACCCTATCCATGTACTAAATGGACGTGTGACAAAATACTTGCTCTTTGGCACTAGGAAAAAGGAGTTACGGGCAGTTCCTTGTATGTAAATTGCCATGCTGTGCACCACGTGGACATTTACTATCTTAGTGGCTTCTGATTGGGACTGGGACTTGGTTGCTACACGGGGTCCTCCACAGCCCCTCTGAGAAGTCTGCCAGGAGGAGCATGCTGTCCTGATTCAGACCTGACTGCTCGCCGAAATGCATGCCTTCCGGGAGAGCTAAGAACAGACAGCTGCAACATGGCAGGGATGGCGAGAGACTTACGGAGAGAGAGCACCTGCTGGCAGAGAGCCTTGGGGGCTGTCAGCAGGAAAAGGAAAGGCCAAGCAAGGGGAGGCGGGGGTGTGGGGGGAGGAGGGCAAACAAAGTAGAAACAGGTGAAGCAAGGAATGAAGTCAGAAGAGTGACAGAGTGAATGTGGTCAGAGGCAGACTACACCCATTTCCAAGGAGATAACTGCTTGAGTTGTTAATATGACATTGGAAGGCTGTGTGTGTGAGTGTGTGTGTGTGTGTGTGTGTGTGTGTGTGTGTGTGTGTGTGTGTGTGTGTGTGAAAGAGAGAGAGACTGGGAGCATTTCACTTCTCCCTCAGTATCTTCAGGTATCTCCATGCATCTTTGCAAGAAGCCTTATCACCTAAGATCAACAAAGCAACATTCGACTCCCTCTAATAAGTACAGTTAATTGATCATTTTCATAATATAATGTAGAGATAATAAATCATAAACAGTCCCATTTATGGTTTAGCAAAGGATCTCAAACTCAAATGTCTATGAGCCCAGGTGAGTAAATGATCGAATCAGTCTAGGTGTGGGAAGCTATAGACAATGGTGGTAACAGAAAGAGGCGGTTTCACTCAGCAACTTCTTACTGTGTGTCAAAGGCGTACAGGGCCTGTGTGGTTACAGTGTCAGGAGAAGCTAGACATCTCAATTTCATGTGACTCCTCCTTATTTTTAAATACAGGTTCAATTAGTTAAAAAAAGAACAGCATAGGAGCAAATAAAATATTTGTGCACAAGCTTCGTTTCATGATGTGGGATTTACAGCTAACAACATGCCTGATTTTTGATAGCCCCTTGCAAGGGCAGTCTAGGGCATAAATCAATAACTAGTGCCTATGACTTTGTTTCCTTCACAAAATGACCTTGATCTTAGCTCTGCTCCTGAAATAGGGTTTCAAGGTGTTTTCAGAGTTTTCATTTTTTGCTGGAGATTTTCCAAGGCCCATATCTGCACCATAGGCCATGATGCCTTGTGACATGTGTCCTGTACATCAGTTGTCAAATGAAGTAACACTGAAGTGAAAAGCTGTCACTTTGTACCAGAAAGCTCTTTGCCTTTTTCCTGTTGTCTCGGCAATCCAGGGTGGTGGCGGGGTCTGGGTGTGAATAGGGTTCTGTGCCTCCCATTTAGGACTCCATCTGACAATAGGAAAGTAGCTTACGGTTCATCTTTATATCACCCCCGGCCAATCCGTGTTTTCTGTTTTCCTTCCTTTTACTTAGTCTTCCTGAATTCTTCTTAAACACTGAATTGCTGGTAAGATGGTTTCTAGTGTAAATCGTATTGCTATGACAATTTGAGATCTTTTTGCTGTAAATACTTTGATTTACAGTTTATTTTCTCATTGTCACAAAGGCTGAATAAGAAAAGACCAAACAAGGCTTAAGTCACATCTTTCTATTATACCTTTATTGGGTGCTGTAGTTAACTGCACTCATTCTCTAGCAAAATAATATTATGTTAATAATGTCAATAATGCATAGTCACAAAGAACAACAAAGAAGGAAGATTTCCCTTAAATTAGGGAGCATCCTGGAGGGGAAAGAAGGTGCAGAAATATCCCCCTGCCTAGACAGGTGAAGATATTCCTAGAACTGAAAAGCAAATCCTTCTGGTTGATATCAAAAACACAAAACAGAAATTCAATTAAATGTCTGCCTATTCTCCTCCTTGTAGCTGGTTTGAACTTGATCTCATTCAAAGCCAAGCATGGAAGGCAGGCAGGTAGTGGCCAAGTCACATTAAAAGAATCGATTAGGTCCCTCTGATTACTACATGCTTTGGGTTCATAATAAGTTCATTAATCAAGCATTCTGTCTTAAGACTGCTTTTTATTCCACTAGCAGTTATTTCAGAATTCTCCTCTGTGCTTACGCACATATGTAGATTTCCTGGAGGGAGAACGGTGATTACAGTCCCCCAAATTAATTTCCCCATTCAGAGTCCTAATTACCAGCTAATTGCTCTAATCTGACAGCAGCAGCCTGGACAGAGAAAGCAGAAGGCAGACATCTCAGCAACCTCCAATTAGCTGGGTGGTTTTCCCAAAGGGTCGAGCCACCCAACACCGGCATGCCTGCAATTCCACGTGCTCTGCATGCCAGCAGAACTGTCCTGGTGGTTTTAGAAGAAAAGGGCAGGTCATGGTAACTGGAAACAGCCAAGCATTTCTGTGTGACTTAATCTTCTCAGTGGGCAGAGGCAAATAATGGGGTGAAAACAAATATCAAACCAATCACAGTCCCACACACCGTGGGGTGCCGGGAGAAGAGTACTGGAAGCGGGCCTAGACAGCCAGGGCCGACGGCTGGGGCCGCGAGCCGTCTGGGGAGAAGGACGGAAAGAGGACAGGATGTTTGCTACCCAGAATGGAAATCAGGCTGACGCGCTTCAATAATCAGGAAGCACAGGGCGTTTCTACTGAGAACCGCATCGGGTTATGCGTGGAGGAAGCGCGGTTCCTGGTAGTCACGATCTGCTTCTCCAGGGGTTGATAATCCAGTGGGAAAATGGATGAGCAGGATTACAATTAAAATGAAGTAAAAGAAACACTATAACAAGGGCAACTGGAGAGAGTTCTGGGAATACACGGGATGGATGACTGAGTTTGAGGTATAAAAACTCAAGTCAGCCATCCACTCAGACAGTCGTGATCACAAAGATGCGTCATAATTGCTCTTCTCCCCGGTGGCCAGTGCTTCACGACTCCAAGGGACTTTCCTATAGATTTTAACTTTCTTTGTTAGAACATTAGAAAACTAGGAATGCATTACTGGCTTAGTTTTACAATATACTCTTGGACAGTATGTTGAAGGAAACACCATTAATTAGCAATGTGGCTGATGTCACATTTTCTGAATTATAGTCCAGTGGTGTTTCCAGATGGTTTATTCTGTGTTTGGAGAATTCACCTGGAAGATAAAGACCAGAATTACCCTTGGATTCTGGCTTTTGGGTTGTGCATGGTGTAATTGAGAAGGCAAAGCAGGTGGTATTCTGGCAGGTGGATCAGGATTTAACAGCAACAGGGCTTGAGGTGTTAGGCGGCCTCCCTGGTATGTACGGCACAACACCCAGCATGCAGGCAGCCGGCCTTTTTAAAGTTTCTCAAAAGGCACACCATCAACCTTCTAGCAGCCAGTAAACATGCTGTTTGGTTTACTAGTTGACAGCCATAGGGGAAATCAGACAAATTGGGACAAGTACTGGAGGCTGAAGGCTGAATTCTGTCCCCATGTAGTCCTGCGCTGAAGCTCCAACCCCCACTACCTCGGAGCTCGAGTGTCCCCGGAGATGAGACCTTTAAGGAAATAACTAAGTTAGACTGAGGTCATTAGGAGAAGCCCTCGTCCAGTATGACTGGTGTCCTTGTAAAGAGAGGCTGCTGGGACACAGGCGCTCGAGAGGGGAGACCAGGCGAAGACCCAGGGAAAGACGTCCACCGTAAACCAAGGACAGCGGCTCCGGCAGAAACCACCCCCACTGACCCTTGATTTCAGACTTCAGGCCTGTAGGACTGTGAGGAAACTCATTTCCGTGGCTTAAGCTACCCAGGCTGTGGACTTTGTTATGCCAGCCCCACCAGCTAGTACAAAAACTATCTCCACCATGAGGGGCAGGAACTCCCTGTATGCAAAGAGTTATGTCTTTGCCTAATCCTGTGGATAAATGGGTAAAACAAACGGGAATAGGCAGTTCGTGCTACTTGAGCACTAACACCTTTGTAATTCTGTGAAGTGGGGTAAAATGCACGATCTGCACCATGATCCAGCACGCGGGTACTGGGGTGTCAAGCTGGTGATGGGCACGTTGGTGACAGTTATTGGCAGGTGCTCCTGTCCACCTGGCATAGAGTGGTGATGACATTCAACAGCTGGTGATGTCAGCCAGGCTTCTGGACACCAAGTCAGGGAGAGCAACAGCTGGTGGGGAAGGTCGTCAGGAGCCCTGATCAAGTTCATGGCCAGTACAGCTCTGCAGTAGCTAGTAAGCGCAACTTGAGGAGAAAGCCACAACGGGCCTGTGTCACCAGGCATGGGCATTAGGGGCCCATGGAGTTACTATGGCAGCCCTGGGGACATGCTGACAGCTGACACTGCAAATTACCTTAATCCTTACTACTCCTCACCCCTGATTCTTTCCACCACCTAGAAAAGACCCAGAAACAATTTATAAAAAGAGAAAGAAGAGCAGTGAGGGAAAATAAATGTATTTTGGCAGATGTGGAGTCTGCCATTCCCTCTTTATGGGGAATAGTATAAATAAAGCTAGAAGTGATCCTAAAAGCTATTCATGGAATAATGCTTGAAGCCTGGCCTAAACCATTCATGACCTGCACTTCTTGAATCAGGGACTCCTCCATCAGAACACTCAGCAGGAACTAAAGTACAACAATGTGAGCAATGCCTTTTTTCCATTCCAAAGCACAGATTAGTTTGATTTGTTCAATGCTGTCTACTTATTGCTTAAACCCACGATGAACAGCAGATATTTAATAAATACATGCTGACCCCTAGAAGCCAGAGCAGGAATTGACAAGGGAAAGAAGGGAAACATTAGAGAAGAATGAACAAATAGGTTAGAATGGAAAGATTATATTCAGGACACAGTACAGTTCAAGCATTGAAGTGATTAAAAAATCTTCACGATAACATCAATTAAACATTACATATAATTAAAGGCTAAAAGGAGGAAAAGCTTATCATGTCCAAGAGAGAAAAAGAAATGTGCAGCCGGAGCCAAATATGTTAATGGTGTCACCTGGAGTTGAGCCACATGGCAACCCAATCACTAAAGGCTTCATGACATGCGTCATACGCTGAGCCTAGAGGGATCTAATGAATGAACAGAAGAAGCGGCTGCACTCCAAGAAATGGGCAGAATATGGGAAAAGTCCTGACAACAAAAATGAGTAAGGTGTGTTCAGAAGCCTTCCCGAACTGGAGAGCATTAAGAAATAACAGGAGTTAGGATGGCAGGCGTATCAGAACCATGTTGCAGAAGGCTGCTTCCAGGCCACAGTGTGCAAACTTTGCAGTGTAGACAGTGATTTTTTTTGAGAATACTTTAATTGGGCAGTGATGTACAGGATGAATTCTAATAGAGACACAGGAAACAGAGAGATCAATTAAGAAGCTGTTCAACAATCCAGGTGAGCTAATGTGGATTTGAAATATGACATGGGCAGTGAAGATGAGATGAATGAAAGGCATAGACCTGATGTAAACAAGAATTGATGGGGTTAAGTAATTAAATGTGGCTGATCCTTAGTGATTGGACTGTGATGCCATTGGTAGAGAAAATTCAGAGCAGGGAGCTGATTTAGGGACTTGGGAAAATACTGGCTTTGGGGACATGCTGGCTAGAACCCAAAGGGAGACTGTTCACTAGATATTAGGAAAGAGAGCTGAAGTTTAATGGAAGGCCAGTCACAGAAATGCAGGATTAAGGTTATGATGACATAAAAAAAGAATGAGTTCTTGAAAATAAAGACTATAGATCAAAAAGAACACATATCAAACCTTCAGGGATACCTGCATTCAAGGAAAATTGAAAAGGAGAGCCAGAGAAGAATGAGAAATACTAGGTTTTATTGATTCACATGCTGATTTGGCTCTTCACTTATATAAACATTGATAAAATTATTTCTCTCCCAGCCCAGTTTCTGAATCAGAGTTCCCTGGAAATAATAACCACTTAACTAAAGAATTAATAACGATTGTCGAGTTCCGTAAGCGTCCTTAAAACTTATTTTACATCTGTGTCACATAAAGAGAAAATTACCAAATCTGGATTCTAAAACCCAAGACTCAAATCCTGGCAGTCACTTGCCAAGTATATGCCCATGGACAAATTCTTAAATGTTAAAATCTGAAAAATGCAACATTAAAAGGCCACTGGTTAATATTTACACGTAACACTCATTCGTTCATTTATTCATTTAGTCTTTGAGTTTCTGTTTTGATCAGGCATGTTCCACACACTGATGGTGCATCAGAGAGATGGCATATAGTCTCATAAACTAGCCAAAGGAGAAAATAAACAAGTAAACTTAAAAAACACATAATATAACTTAAGGCAGTGTTAAAGTCTCTGAAGTAAAATAAAACAGCCTAAGAAAATGACAAGATTTGTGTGGGGTGGCTCTATTTTAGATGCAACACTCAAGGGACATAAGACTGAAATGAAATGTGAGAGAGAGAAAGAGAGGGAACCCGCCATAGAGAGATACCTGAGGACAGAAAGTGTTTGGAGCCAACAGCACGTGAAGGGTCCCTGAGGTGACATTGAGTGGCAAGTATGTGGAACAGCAAGAACACAGGTCCTGGTGGCTGGAATGCCGTGGGCGGGAGTTGGAGGTCAGAGCTGTCAGCAGTGATGAGATCCTGTGGGTGCTCTGAGCTAGATAAAGGAATTTGCATTTTTTTCTAAGAATGATGAATGTTAATGGTGTCGCCTGGAGTTGAGCGATTTTAGTGCAGGGAGCTAACCGCATCTGCCTTGGAGGAAAATTAAGAGTTCCTAAATTCAGTCAAAGAAGTGCTTACTAAACCTTTATACTGTGCTTCTCAAAACCGCTCATTTCCTCCCCTGCCTGGGAGCCTGGAGATCGATGCTGAACCCTGAGTTCTGTTCTTGATGAACCTTTTTTAAAGGGTTTAGGGGAAAGTTTGATTTTTTTTTATAAAAAAGAAAAAACAGATTTCCAGGGCACCACCCCTTTCCCTTACCCTACTTCAAACAAAGACCAACACTGCACCCCTCTATGTCATTATATGCAGCCTCATGATTTAGACAAAGACACCAGTCAAGTTCATGATGGAGACTTTGACTTCATGTTTCAAAGCAAAAGTAGCAAACACTTGAAGTTGTAGGCTGGCGTTCACATAATGAGTCCTTCATTTTTTTTTCTTGTTAAGTGTTGCAGGAAATTCTTAGAAAAAAATTAGAACATATGCTTCTTCACAAGTGCCTGCTGGAAAACCACAAAACCAGCAGCATATTTCTGGCTGCTGAAATTCTGCAACAACGACGACTTCCAAAAGAGAGAGGGAACCGATGGTGCCTGGATAACTCCACACAGTTTGTGGCATTTTACAACTGTTTGTCTTTAGCTAGTAACTAATTCTATCAATTAAACAACCAGAACAACTTATTAATAATCATTTATCTTAGCTTCATCGTAACTTTAATAGTTAAGTATTGAGCCAAGGCCACTCTATCCATTCCAGATCTGAACACTGGTGCTCTGAGATATTAAGTGAATTGCCCCATGCCACTCAACTGAAATGTAGCTGTACCAAGACTCGAACTCAGGTCCATCAGTTTCAACATCTATGGCCTTGATAAGAGAGGGCATCATACTTACTGAAAATAAAGAGATGCCACTTTAAATTTGCCCCCCCAAAATGTCCTATTAGAGGAAACCAAAGCTCATGTAGTTTGTCTCATTGCTTTTCCATAATAATGTTGTTGCTAGAAAAGAAGATGCTAGTTATTATTTTTATAAATATAACAGTCAAATCAAGTTACCACTGGAGCATATTAAATAAGCCAATTGCCACTGGATGCTAAGTGAGCATATTAAAATAATAATAACAGGAGTGTTTTCCATGCAATATTCATATCAACTGTTAAACCCCAAAATATTAATAATTTCTATATTTGGTACATGCAGATTCATTGATTTATATGCCTTTTATGTTCAGTGTTTTTTACATTTACAAGAACCATGAGAAACATTTTAAAGTGGAATTAATGTTAAGCACAATTTGTAATCTAAACATATTGTCGACACACATTTATCCCTCATTATTACTTCTTTAAGACTGTTATTGGTCCCCAAAAGGCATTGAAACAATGAGAGACTGAACCTCTCCAAGGCTCTGAATATCTGTTCTGCTATTTCCTTTTATTGTGGTGAGCCCATGTTCCGATTTCTCACTTAGAAAGGAACTTTGTTAATATGTACAAATGACATTGATGTCTGCCCAGCCTTTGGTACCAGCCACAGCCACTGGCCCTTTCAAAGGGTTCTTTATGCCATATGAAGATGAAGGGTGAGATAGGTAAGGGAGGTACCAGGACTAGGAGGCCAGAGGAAGAAGAGAAGATAATCTTTGCCATCTTCTATAATGTTTTTAGTCATTATTTTGTTAACTGGTAGTAGATTATGACTAATTTGTGGTTGCCAGGCATATTTTGTGAGGACAGAGGAATTCATAAAGTGATCTCAAATATTTTGGAAGAAATGAAAGTTGGAAGCCACTTCTTCAAGAAACTCCAATTTGGGTCTACCTATAAATACTCAAGTGTTCACGCCTGTACACAAATGCAACCATGTTCAAAGCACAGACTAGTAACACTTTACAGAGAAGGAGAGATTTGTGTGGGGCACAAGAGCCCGGCTTCACAGATGGAGTAGAACTTGACCTGGGCCTTGGCGAAGAGAGCACTTGATAGTGACGAGAAGGAGAAGGCTGTTACCATCAGTGAGCACGGTAAGGGTGCCAAAACGTGAGTCTGTGAGCGTGCTGCATGTCAATGTCAGTGAGTCAGTGAGGAGGCGGCCTACCTGGAGGAAGAGGGTGCCTTTGGTGAGCGGTGCCAAAGAGCATTGGCTGCGAGTGGAGGCTAGTTGAAGAAGGCTTGGGCTTGCTCTGATGGGTGAGCTGCGTACGCAAGGAGAACCATGCCAGAGTGGTGCTGAAACATCCACGTGGTGTGGCTAGTATTGGCAAGAGGTGGGTGATAGACTGGTGTAGCTGATGGTAATGAACGCCATTGATCAGAACGCAAGTGAGATTTCAAAGGAAGAATCAGCAGAATTTAACCATATTTAAGCATAAAGCGAGTGTAGGCAAACAATTGCTATTGGGGAGAATAACGTTACAGCCACCACTTAAGTAAACAGTTCTGCAGGCTGGACTTTCCTTTGACTGATTTATGGAAGCAAAAATCATGGCCATTTGATTTATCTGCTACTCTCACCAAGTTGCTCAAGGATATGCTTCCCTTCACACAGCTAATCACAGTTTCATTACAGTATGCATATAGATTGTTCCCCTCTGGGGCTTTAAAGGGCATCTGGGCTTTAGAGGAAGCTTAAAATCTCTCTCTCTAACCTTGAGATTAAATTAATGTTATTTTAGACTGGAAACTTTCTCCTGCACATAGTAGATCATTAAAGTAATTGAAAAACATTTGAGTCCCAGATGTGTATATATTTGCGATCCCAAAGGCTTCCCTCAGGGCGTCATATTCTCATTTGCAGGTAGAGACACATGGAAAGGCAGCCTCCAAGCAAGCCAACAGTGTCAGGGAAATTCAGATGTCAACCTTGGTCTTTGGTGACAGCGCTGGAGTGTAACACTGGGTCTCGCCTCAATTTCTACATGTTGCCAATTATGAAATTATGATATGACAAAGACCGCCTAACAAAGACTGGCATCGTAACAAATGGCCACTCTTAATGACTGTTCCTCCTTCATTTGCTAGTGCAGAACAAACCCTTTGTGTAACAAAGCGGGTTTCCGTGGACTTCCCTCTAGAGAAATCTCAGTGCAAGAGGGGCTACGGAGCACTGCTGTCGTGCTCCAGGACGTTAGAAGTTAGACGAAGAGATAAGACAGGAGTTTGCAGGGCCAGGTTGTTCTGCGTGTGGGATGAGTGGAGTTCACGGGTGAGCAGTCTCCTTTAGGATGCGTAGACGTTCACTTTATTCTTCCGGGGATCATCAGAATGATGGTCCAGCTTGCTGGCTCTGAGTAATTGTGGAGCATGATGACTCATGAAGAATGCATCCGCTGTTTCTCATGCCTTTTCTGCAAGTCTGGCTACCTTTCTGTAGACAGCATGCTCTGTACGCTCTCACACTTCCTCTGGTCAGCAGTTGGCCTCCTGGGAAGGTTCTGGAAGTTTTGCGATGCCCGGGGCATTGAGCCGAGTGGGGAGGAACTTGGAGCCCACTGTTTTGTCACCGCACAGGGATTCGTAGGAGGACCCCAAAGCGTAGCTGTAGATCATGTCGCGGGTGACCAGACCTCAGCGCGGGCATGTGCCTTGAGGAAGTGTGAGATTTGTTCAGTGGCTGGGATTTCCTCAGCTCTTAGTGTCTGGAGGTCAGCCTGAAAGTTGCCTTTTGCCAGCTGAGTTCTGACATTGCTCTGTAGAAACTGGGAGGGGATTTGGTGTAATATCCCAGACCTGAAAATAGAGTCCCTGAATGGCAAGCTTCAGGAGAAAATAAGCTCTGATTATTATCTATGTGCTTCCAAGACACTGCCCCTGAGAAATGCTTCCTAATAATTATGGCTTCAAATTCAGATGGCCATAACACCAAGCAATTTTCATTTCAGTGTTTCACAGAGCACCCACCTTCCTGCAGCTCTGTTCTGAATTTTAATATCTTCGTGTTCTGACTGATACCAACCAACAAATGCACTCAAATGATTAGCTTTCGCTTGGAGAGAGAACATGCCGAAGGAAAACTGCCCATTGATATACCCACTGATAATTATGGGGGGGATGCCTGTGTGCAATTTCTGTCTAAAGTAATGGACCTGCTAACTGTGTCATGTGAATAAGAAAACACAACTTCACCAGGTAGTCCCTGTTGACCGGGCTAGTTTTTAATTTTGAGGAGCTATATAATGCTTTCATGGATTTCTTTCACCCTGAAAAAACATTGCCATGCGTTATATTTTGTACCTTACTCTTAAATACATACTCTTAAAAATTTGCTCTTGAATACTCTTTAAATACTTAAAACATATGGTGTTTCTAATTGAGAAGTCTGAGCGTGTGGCCTGAGCGTTCTAGCTCATGGGTACAGTTGGTTGAGTGAATGATTGTACAGGGTGGAGATGGTTTCCCCTTGGCTCGGTGACTATTAATATCCAATGACAGCACATACTGGCACCAAGAGGGATGCAGCCTCTTTGCTTTCCAATTTCATTTTGCATTACCTGTTGACTTGCACGAAATGCTCCAGGCACCTTTTCCCAGTACCCTCAGAGTCCCTTCAGACTCCACTCTTTACTATACTGATCTACCCAGCTGTGAGGAAATAAGGCTGAGGGCACCTCGCTTCTTTCCTAAGATATGTTGCTTAAATGTAAGAGGAAAACAACTTGGCAGCACTTAACTCCTCCTTCTACCCCAGTGTCTCAGATTTTCTCAGCTCTTCACAAGAGTGTGTTTCTCCTTATGGAGAAGTTGATTTGGTTCCATTTATAAAAATAGCAGCTATTTAAATGGGAAAAGCTTTCCCTTATATCATCTTTGGGCCAAATGTTTTTCTAAAAACATACACTTTTTTTTTCTAGCAGAAAAGACAGATTCTAAGTAGATTTCAAGGTTCATCAAATCTCTATAAGAGATTTCTGTAGGTTAATGCATTTGACAGCTAAATTCACATAAGTGCCAAAATAAAATAAGTGAATTAGAGAACTGTCCTGTGTAATTCTGCTATGGTTTTTACATGTATGTATATATGTATTATATACAAACTTCCATGTTTATTTATGAAAGCAAAATTATACTTATTTCCTATATAGAATATTATATAGTGTTTTTTTAGGAAAGTGATCAGTGTAGTAAAT
The DNA here is from genome assembly GCF_040802235.1 of Manis javanica. Classification (NCBI taxonomy): domain Eukaryota; kingdom Metazoa; phylum Chordata; class Mammalia; order Pholidota; family Manidae; genus Manis; species Manis javanica. The sequence continues at coordinate 8,695,994 of NC_133164.1, forward strand.
ATAAATTGTTGTTTAAACTCTGTTTTCTCTATTATAGGGAAGCAAAAGAAAAGTTTGTAGCCCATATTTCCAGTTCCTTTAACTTATTCATCACCAAATTTAAGAAGTTTAATTTCTCCAGATTTTATCCCAAGGCTTGAATTGGATGTGACCTTGAAGTTCAAATGTTCATTGTCTTGTCCATTGCAAGATTCACTTATCATCCATGCTAGCCTCTGTTTGAGCATTTCCACCAATGTTGGTGTCAAAGTGTAGCCAAGGCGAGGAGTAGGGATGGGGGGTAGGCAGGACGTCAGAACCAACACAATCTCATTCAGCCCCTTTAACCACAACAAATACAAGTAAAAGCTAAATAAAACATTGACTTTACTATGTGATGAGTCAGGTCTGCTTCACGATGGTCTCCTATCCCTACCCAACTCTACCACCAGGTTGCTCTGCCCTTCAAGTCCCCACATTGAGAAATTCTGGAGTCTCAGCTGATTCCCAGGGATAGAGAATTACAGAATATATGCTATGACAAATTGTCCCTCCATTAAGATACACCTGCCTGGCCAACTGGTCCCTGTCTGCCCTTCTGGCGCAATATACAAAAGCAGATCCAATCTCCCTTTATTATAATACTTATTCAAATATTTGGACACAACTATAACATTCCACTTATCTTAGCTTTCCAGGCTAACTTGTTTGTATCTCTAAGCATCAGTGGTAGCATTTATCAGTAGCAGTAGTGACTGCTTATTTATCTATAGCACTTTGGAATTTCCAAAGCACTTCTATAGATTTTCTTATTTTATTTCCACAGCAACAACCGTAGGTTCTCAATTTTACAAACTTGTAGTAAGTTATTTGTATATGAGAGGAGAAGTCACATACCTTAATAAATAATTGATTCAACAAATATTTATTGAGTGTCTACTGTATGCTGGGCACAGTGTAAATCTTGGGATAGCAGAGGGAATAAAACAAGTATGGTGCCACTCTGTACCTCTTATAATCTAGTGGGACCCATACATTTTAAAAAATAATTACAGGTGATACTCAGATAATAGACACAACTGTGACAGAGTTAGAGCTTCAGTACAACTTCCACCTCCAAAACAAATCCACTGGACCACTGCTTTCACTAAAGAGGATTTTTACTTGTATTTATGAGGTTCAGTTAAAATAGTCTTTCTGAAAACCAGTTATTTTGGGTTGAGCACTTCTTAAGATCAACCTTCTCCATCCTGTAACTGTAGAATTGTGTGGCGTCTAAGCATGTGTGGTCAACTGGGAGGAGAACTTTGCATCACTTTCTATGAAATTTTATTTTGCCGCCTTCTGCCCATCACTCTAACTTGCCAACATTCGTTTGAACCTCTATGTGATCGCTTCAAACAGGTTAGTTCTTCCTCTCAGTTTCTGTTCATCTTCAAAGTGTGTGAGATTGTATTCACCCATATCACTGGCAAAAAAGGCCCACAAGTGTGGTGTGAAAGAGCATGCATTTATCATGAGCAGCAAATTAGATATGCTATTGGCTTAGTGACCTTGGGCGGGTAGAATCCCCTCCCAGAGCATCTGGTTACTCATACGGGAAATGAAGAAACTGGGTGAGAACATTTCCAAGGGGTTGCCCTGCATTAAAAGTTTTATGATCTAATATGTTTTAAAGCTTTATGCTGAGTTTTAAAATCCTTTTCTTCTGGGTGTGGACAGAAGGAAATACAGACCAGGCACTGATAGAAGCTGATGGGTATCTCCTCCACCTCCACTGATGGAAGGGAGCAGACCAGCAAATACTGGTCCAAAAGCCACACAGAAGGGTCAAAGTGTAATAGTTACCAACCGTGCCTTAGTCTAAGACAATGGCTTCACGAAGTACTCCATAGCCACATAGTCTCTTCTGCTATTTTTTTAAATATTTAGAAACCAACAATGATTTGACGGATTATAAATAACTAAGCCAAAATAGTTATTTAGGAATGATCTCTAATTTGGGGTCTACAGTGAGCCCCCCCTTTTTCCTCTATCTAGGAAAATGATGTGTGAATCTATACATGGCTTGATTGTCACAAACCTCTTTTAAAAATCTGCCTAATAAAAGGGAATTCTTATTTTCTAATTTTATTTTATGCTACAATTTATTTATGCTTTGGACTTAAATAATTCATGGATTCTTTTATTTTAATGATGCTTCATTAAGTCACGTAATGTTTCTGTTTTACATCAATCCTCTTTTGGGTACACTATGTGCTACAATTTATTCTTGTCATTGTCTTAAACTTGCCAATTCGAATTCAAATTTACTTAATAGAAAAGTGTGCCCACTTTCAACTAGAGACAAATGGGAAGTAATTATAGAAACTGAGCTCTTTTTATCCCACGAGAAGAGGAAATGGAGCACTCACTCCAAAATGTTTATGGAGTCTCTTCTACCCGGAAAGTTCTGTTCTGATACAGTGGCTTAAAGACAGGCTATCAGAAGGCAATCTGTGGAGCTATATGGGAAATGTTTTATTTCTTCATTCAGAGATGACTTTGTGTTAAATATATGAAACTCTGTTGGACTGATTAACAAATAACAATGAATAAGCTTTTGGGTTTTGCAGCTCAAACATTCTCCTGGCACTCTGCAGTTTCTTAGTCTCTGAAGGCTCCCATCGTGTAATCAGACCATCTCTGGTCTTGGGAGCTTCTTCGGTGTCCTTGTCATTCAGTAATCCATCCCCTATACCAGCAGTGGCTCTCTTATTGGGAATATGAATCTTGCCATATTTGAATATATTATTTATTTACTGCATTTTTTTGAAATGTATCAAAGGCAGGTATCAAACACCTGTTTGATAGCATTCTCTTAACAAATGTAAATGCAAATCAAAATAGTATGAGTACTTAAAAATTTTTTTTAAATTTATTTCCCTCTAAGTTGTGTATATTTTTATTTTGAAAATTATTAAAATGTATTTTGATAAAAGAAGTTAAATCCAAATATGCAGAATACCTGGAGTTCCACAAAACTCAAGATGAAAAACGTTTTTTACCTGAAAATATTCTGTCAACCCATTCCCTAAATTCATAGATCAAAGAATTGGACCATGTATTATCTATCGGGAACCAAATAAATATTCAATAGTACAACAACCCTGATTGAGTAAAAAGCCAGATATTTGTCTGAAGTACAACATTTCATTTTGTCGGCATGAATAGACTTACTATTTACTAAAATTGATCCACATAAATGATAATTATTTACTAATGCTTATATGTTGATTTTTAGCCTAGCCAGAATGAGAAGACATCTCTTTTCTCAGGTCAATACTCGAAAATACAAAGGGAGGGAGGTGTTTATCACATTAAATAATTAAAGCCTTACAACATGCTAAATTAATCTTTCATTATGTGCCTTGTTAGCTTCGCTGTATTTGCCAAGGCTTCCTGACACCCACTTCGTGCATTGTACATGCAAAGATAGAATGCCAATACACTGCTTAATGAAACACATCACCAACTGGAGCTAAGCCTGTAGAGACTTGAGTCTTTCAACACAGTGAAGAATTAGGAAGATCCATGGCGATGTGCACCAGCCATCCTTCCACGCTACAGATACATTAAGATATAGATGCACATCTATGCATCCTCTAAAATCCCTTAGGTGCAGTGTATATTACAGGTGTCCCCCACTTATCCAAAGTGCATATACTGCTTCCCTTTTACAAAAGACCTACATCGGTACCTGTTTTTGCTAACTGAAAAAATTCCAAGAGGATTTTCGCTTTTGTAACAAAAGCTAAATAGCATCCAGCATTTGTTTTGCAGCGAGCCAAGCTGTTACAGAGGCAGCGTGCACCCCGTACAGTGCGAGTGGCCCCAAGCTCCTTCCCCAGGAACCACACGCAACATCCCTGCATCCAGTCGCCAAGGCTTTGAGTTGTTCTGAGCATCAGCGCTTTATCCATTAGCAAGATGTGTCTGAAGGTATCAGAAAAGGGGGTGTATATATATATATATATATATATATATATTTTTTTTCTTTCTGGATCTGGGAACATAAAAAAATTTCCAAAGAAATTAATGGCAATTCCTTCTTCACTTTACACCATTTTTGCTCTTGGAAAGTTTCACAGGAATACTCTGCTTTCAAATAACTGAGTAGGAACCTGGATATTGACAGTTTGAAAATACTTTTGATGCACTGTTTTGATTTTCATGTGGTTTTAAATCTCTGCCTGTTTCTTGCTGCTTGTTGTATATTTCCCAGTAAGTTTCTTGATTGTCCAGCTCATTATTGGATTCCAAATAGTGTTCCTTGTACACTGCAATTTATCTTTGAATTCTGTTACATGGGTTGTTTGGAAATACAGTGCATTCTATCCATGTTCTCCAAATCAACAAAAAACTTTAAGTATGAGGTTTAATATCTAAGCATTACATTAAGCCACCTCAGGATTTTTCTTTTTAGCTTCTTACTTGGTATTTTAGACATTTAATACTGATCACTTATCCATATGTAATTTATGTTTATTTCTTGCAGTTACGTAAACTTCATACAAGAAAATAATTACAGGGTTATGTTTTGTCTTATCAATAATTTAACTACTCTCAACTCTGAGGTTAAGCCATAACACCAGTTAGTTAGGACTAATACCAGTACTTCAGAATAATTCTTTTAAAAATGCAGTATTTATTTGATTATCAAATAAAATTTGACCTGTCAAATATTTGTCTTAGTAAGTCCCACTTAAAAAAAATAATGCTTGATATTCTAGTTAAAATATTTGAGTACCTTTTTGTTAGATTTTACTAATATACACTGTGATGAGGATGGAGATACAGATATCTAGCAAAGATGAGGAAATTACTAATATCACTTATTTGGAATGTGTCATCATACATTCGTCTCTAGTGCATGGTTTGAACAAACATTATGGTCAGACTCAACCATTCATAAATGATTCTGCCATCATGAATGTAGGAGAGTTCATAGAAATGAAAATGTTGACATAAACGTACTTTTAAAAACATTTCTTCCCTGTATTTTATGGGTCTGTTCATTACATTTTAAATGCCTGAGTCACTCTTTTTGTAGCAAAGCATTTTTTTTAAGGACATATAATTCTAAGAACAACACATATTTTACCTTATGTGTAGTTAGAGACCTCCTTGCTCAGGCCAAATTGTCTACATGTCGTTGACTTTTGCAGTTCCTCTTATGTCCATTTTAGAAAGAACAGTGCTTTCCTCTAAGTGGCATAAACCATAAAATATAAGTATGGGCATCAAAAAGGAAAATGGGAAAGACATGTTAGGCTGTCAAGATATATTGTCAAATTTTGTATTCAGGAGTACCTCATTTGTATAACAAGATACTTAAATTTAAATCCACACTTGAAAATGTAAAAAAAGCAATACAATCATTTCTAGAAAAACATGTTTGGTAACAAAAGTGGCCATTGCGTCCTTCTGTCGAGTGGTTTATTCTGGAGACACTCCTCCTGGAAGGGTGGTCTGCTGTTAGTGATTTTATCATGGTCTCTAAACCCTGCCCCGCTCATTTCTGCTGCCCTGAGGGGACCTCTCCCTCCGTCCCAGCCTGTGGTCAGCCCTGTCTTCGGATGGATGCTATTGCTGTCTCTCTGATTCATGTCACATCCATGATCTTTTACTTGCACCCTATTAAAATCATATTGGGAAAAATTTTGCATGATTTTGTAAAAGAGATTCAGTAAAACTAAACAGAGAGCACATTCCTGGATCTTATTCGCATTTCCAATTGAGTGCCTTCAGGAAGTCACTGAACATTTCGTGCGTCAACATATTTCCAAGTAAAGCCTTGCTACCTTATTGGTGGTTTCCAACCTGGTGGCACCGCGGCAACCCTGGGGAGCTTTTAAAGAAAATGAAAGTATTACACCTGATCAATTAAATCAGAATCTCTAGGGGCCAGCATTCTGGTGTCAATTTTTATAACAGCTCTCCTAGGGACTCTCAAAAACAGCGATGGTGGCAAACCGTGGCTGTGTACAGTAGAGCAAGCTGCTTCCTTATAAATATTAATCCTAGTCTATACTAATTCCTCATGATATAGGTGACTAGAAAAAACTTTGGAACAAAGGGAGAAGCAAAGGCCTGATATAATTTAGGCTAATTGAGGACAGCGCTCATCTTATCACCAGTCGGTAAAGATTGAGAAGATAAACAGACAACTCCAGGAGAGTTATAAACTGCATTTCCAGCTTAGTAAAGTAATGACTGCCATGTATAATATAAGGAAATTCTCCTTTTTATTGAGAAAAGTCCTATTGAGGATGACTAGGGAGAGCGTTCTTCATCTAAGTCCTTGTATCAGGTTCGTCATGATGCTGTAAAACATTGCCAAAACCTGGGTGACTTACAACAAGAGGAATCTGAAGTCAGGGTGTCCTCATGAGTGGGTCTTCCTGGAGGCTCTGGGGAAGAATCTGTTGCAGGCCTCCCTCCCAGGTGAGGGTGGTTGCCTGCAATCCTTGGTGTGCTCGGCTTATAGATCCAGCTCCCCAGTCTCTGCTTCCATCTTCACGTGCCCTCTGTGTGTGTCTGTGGCTCCCGGTGTCCCTTTCCTGTAAGTTCATCGGTCATTGTATGGTACGTGGGGCCCGCTCTCATCCAGGGTGACCTAGATTCAATTTAACTCATTACACCTGCAGGGACCCTGCATCCAAGTCAAGGCATATCGTGAAGCAGCAGATGGGCATGAATTTTGGGAGGATACCCTTGAGCCCATGACAGTCCTCACATTACTTGACTCCTTTGCAGCTTCTGATGTTGTTTGACACCATTCCTAAAACCATACTTCAGTGTGTCTTCTGTGCATACTTTGCATTTTGTGCTTACTTCTGACATAATGCCCCCAACAACATGCTGCAGAAGTCTGTGATATTCCTCTTTCTCCCACAGTCTGTGAAATCCTAGAGGCAGGGGAAGTGACTTATTCAAGACTGTGTGTGAACACCTAGCATGCTTTCTGGCTTGTGCAAGCCCTCAGCAGTGAAAGAAAGGAAGAAAGAGAGAGGACATGGGGCTATTCACCCAAACACAGCACAAGGTGTGGGTCTCCCTCCACAGACACCCTCAGGAAACATATATGTACCTTGACTCGGTGGGCCTCTTGCAACTCATTTTTTTAGAATATAGGCATTGCCTGCCCGCACTGAGTATCTTCCACGTGAAATATACTGTGCCAGCTACTACAATTTCTGGTTGTAAGGAGTAGATCAAGATCAATGACTACTGATAACTTGTTTTTCAATTACTGAGCCTCATGACTTTTGGAAATACGATCTCCATAGATTTGTTCAAGAAATAAAATGCCTCTGAATATTCACAACAGGATGTATTTCATATGCTGATCCACCTCTGTGATTGTCAGTTCCAGGACTTAGAAATCTGTAAGGCAAAACATTTACTTGGCAAATAGGAAGTCTATCAGGGAAAGAGTGGGAATGTATAACAGAGCAATTTGGAAACTGTCAGCTAGCCAGTTAGTCTGCCTGCAGGTCTTAATGGAAGCTACTTGTTTTCCAGCAAAATTTGAGAGTTGACAGTGAAGCATCTTTTTGCTACCATGCTCCTAACCTATGGCAGTGGTCCTAGCGGCCAACATTTTTTGTTGTGGGATCATGTCATTTAGAGGCCTTATGGATTTACAGCTTTGGCCAAGTTAGGTCCCGTACTTAACAGGCATACAGACAGGGTATTATCAAGTTGTTTCTCTCTCTCATTTTCTTTTTTTTTTTTGGTCTGAGTTTCTTAGTAGTCAACTCATATTTCATTAACTCATTAGCTCTTCCTACAGCTGAAATATGAAGCAGGGAGGGGGAAGAAGGAATACATATACCAGAAGCAGAATAATGTCATGTACTCCACTGTGCCGTCCTACTGATCTAAGCTGTTCTCCACTAAGGCTTTATGTAGTTTGCATAATGTGTGAACCAGACCAGAATGGAACAATGAGAGCTGTCAGCTCTCAAAATGCCCAGTGTATTATACTATGCACAAGGCATCAGTTTGTGGCCGATACATGGAGAATCTAGATGGGGAAGCCGCTGCCTGGTAGTGATTATTACCGAACCCAGTGGTATCATGATCACTACCACTCATTGGCATATCAAAATATTGATTCTCAAGGCCAAATTAAACTCCACATCAGCCGTTTAAATACGTAGAATTAATTGCCTTTAAAAAGTATACTTGAGATTACTTGGAAATAAACACTTTGAAAATTTTCTGGATTATTTTACTGCACCTTTTGCCCGTCTTGTTCCTAAACACTGACATTATTTTAGGGTAGTTATTAACCTGGAATGATTTCACCTCTACACCCCTTGTACCCCCATCCCAGGGGACTTTAGGCAAAGCCTGTACACATCTTTTATTGTCACAACTTGAAGATGGAGTACTGGTGGCATCAACTGGGCACAGGCCAGGGGTGCTGCTGAGCATTCCGCAGTGCAGAGGACAGTCCCCACAGCGAAGAATTACCTGGTCCCGAATGTCAATAGTGCCCGTGTTGCAATGCTCTACTTTAGAATAAGCAGGGAAAATGAAGAAGCCAGGTGTCAAGCGAGTCAGTCTCAATCTCTCTGATTCACGTGGGGTTTAGAGGACCATTTCTAAATCAGGAGCAAAGATACGGTTAGGAAATCCCCAGGGAGCTACAAATCTCCACCACATTCCTGGGCGCCGCACCTCAAGATAATCAGGGGCGTAACCGCCACAGCTGGCTTGACGATTTCACACCAACACTTTCCCAGCATCTTCACATTTCTCCTCACAGACCTGTGAGCTCGGGGGCAGGGACAGTCACGTGCAGACTAGAGGCAAAGCTGGGCCGCCTCGCGGAGGGCGCCGGTGGAAGTCGTCCCCGGGCTCAGGCAATAGGAGAGTGCATCGTCCCGAGACATTTAAGAAATAATAATAATGAAACCTACTGCAATTTACTCTATTTATTACTATTCTGAACAATGTCAGGGATGAAACAGTATTTTCCATGAGACCTCTGACTAGCCCTTCCGCCTTGGTCTGCCACTGCTCTGGGAGGTTAAGTGTCTTAAAACTGGAGGAGATGTGCATGTGTAGATAGGGACCAAATTCCACATCCCAATGTCTCGAGAAGCAAAGCGCCCTCACCATCCAGTCTAAATCTCAGTGTTGCAGGTCGAGTTTGTTCTCTCGGTCCTTGTCCCCCCTGCAACAAAGAACTGAAAGGCAGCGACACAATAGTGAAGCACGGTGAAAATTTTGTTTGAATACACTTCACGGGAGAAGCGGGTCAGAGTCTAGGTAGACAAAGACCCTGAACTTCTAGGGGAGGGTCAATTTGACCTCACCCGAGGCACTTCTGTGATTGACAGGAGGAGGTCATGTGATTGACCGCTCTAGTTCCTCTTGGTGCGAATGTCTTTTCCCAAAATGCACACAGAAGGCCAATGTTGGGGGAGCAAAACTGCAATTTTATTTTAGTGAAATTGTGAGGAGGTGTGGTTTGGGCGGTTCTTAGTTTTATTCATTTGTGCCTGTGCTGGAACCTGGGTGGAACCGGTTTAGCCTGGGCCCCGGAGGTAAGAAACTCTCTCCCTTCAAAGCCGGTGTGGTCTTCACTGGGACCCCCTACGTGGGCAGAGTTTGGGCAGTTTTTACCTTGAACCTAATCTTCCCCTTCCCCAGCTGCTCAAGTCTATCTTTCCACCTAGCATTATCACTGAAGTACTGTATCTTTTTAGGGGAAGAAGTAGACCCTTAAAACATACCGAAATCCAGCAGGTTGGGCAGATGACAAATTCATAGTGGTACACTGGGTCCTGCTGAGTCCATCAACCTTTTGACACCAATCAGTGATACCGAACGCGCTTCCTGCCTTTCTGCTGGCCTTGCCACAGCTGCAGACAGCTGGCTGGGGCATGTTCAGGGGTCTTTGTTTGCCACCGGTGAAATAATGTGTAGTAACTATGATTACAGTTTCCTGCACTGTGCCTGCATTTCCTCACTCTTATTTGCTCAAATTCTACCCCGACCAAATTCCTTAGGCCAAAGGCCCTTATTTGATGCATTTTACAAGCTTCCAGCAAACCCAGTGCCCTATATTTGACTTTCCTTGTGATGAAAAGGAGAAATGGCAGTTGGTACTCTGAAAGACAGCCCCTGACCTTTCCTCGTCTGGTGGAAGGCTAGAGGCTGGAGTTAGGGTGGGCGAATGGCACAGCATTAAAAGATACTCCCGCCGGCCGTGTCAGCAGCCTGCCGCAGTACAGCACCCTGACCAGCATGAAAATCTGACTCAGGGCAGCAGGCAAAATATGACAAGGTGGAGATGGGATTGGACATGATATGGATTTGGGAAAATGAAATATGGCAATTGCTAATACTATGTACGTTTCCAACTGGTGTTTAAGTGTATAAAAAGTATGTAGGTATTGAAATATTGAAAAAAAGCATTAACCTTAAAATTGTGATGACCCTACTTTGGTTCTCTCCATTTCCCTAGAGGAGTGTTTATTACAGTAACTTACAGTCCAGCTGTTTTGGTTTTGACATTAAAAAAAATTCTCCACTTATATTACATAACCACCCAGATGAACAACAGCTAACCAAATTGGGATTATATTGTACTGAAGGTTTTACTTCTTGTTAGTGTTTGAAAGGGACAGGGCGATGATGCCTGCATTATACTTCACTTGAGTGGAACGTCCCTGACAAAAGCTATTTTGTTATAAAAAGTGAGTGAGTTTATTGTTTGGGAAATCAAACTCAACCGGAAAGTCTGGATTTTCCATAATGGAGTTAGAAGAATTGACAGAAAAATTTATCCAGCTCAAGGCAAGTGTCACCAATTCCCTTTTTAAGGGATGATATTTCAAAATTTTGCCTCACTAGGCAAGATTTAATGCAGCACACCATAACTGCAATATAATGACTTATAAGAAATATATATTTGCTCATTTAGATGACCAAAAATGCATTTCCCCGATATAGTTTGTCTTCACCCACAGTTCACGAAAAAATGCTTCAGAGCCACAAAATTCAAATGTGTGTCTTGTCCTGTTCATGGAGGGTCTTTTGGACCCCACCCAAGGGTAGGGGCTGGTTGCCTGGGGAACCAAGCAGGTGAAGAGAGGGAACTCTCCGCCCCCAATACCCCGCCCCTGGGAGGGGAGAGGGCAGAGGGCCTGGGGCGCTGGAGGCTCAGTCAGTCAGTGGTCAGTGATTCAGTGAATCTTGACTATGCAATGACGCCCTCACAAAAACCCGTGCGAAGAGCATTTTGTGCTCTCTCTCTTTCTGCATCCTGCTTCTCAAAGGGATTCCCGTGTGCCACCGAGCCAGGCCCCAAGCTCCGTAAGGACAGAAGCTTCTTGGTTTGGGACCTTGACCTATGTTTCTCTTCATCTGGCCATTAACTTGTATCCTTTACAGTATCTTTTGTGAAACCAGTAAATGTAAGTGTTCCTCAGTTCTGTGAGCAGCTCAAGCGAGGTCGTGGGAACCTCTAATCTGTAGCCATTAGGTCAGGAGCACAAGCAACAGCCTGGGGCTTGCGACTGGATCTGGAGTTGGGGGGTGTAGGCAGCCTTGTAGGACAGATGTTATTGCAGATAGCATCAGAATTGAGTTCTCAGACACCCGGCTGGTGTTCGAGAATTGCTTGGTGAGGTGCATGGGAAGACACCCCCCAAAACACACCCAGCCACACACTGGAATTGGGTCCAGGGACCTGAAATGAGTTGGGGTGAGACACAGGAACTTAAAATTCCTTTCAAGTAAATACACACCTCCACAAACTTTTTCAAAAGATGCTTAGAGCACTGTTGGTGTTGTGGTGGGGTGGGGGTGGGGGGTTGAGTTTATTCTCCTGGGTGCTTGCCCCCGCAGCAACAAAGAATTGAAGAGCAGAGACGCAGTAGTGACACAAAGCAAGAGTTTTACTTGAAGACACTGTAAGGGAGGAACAGGCCAGTCAAGGCAGACGGAGGCAGGTTTATCTGAATAGAGCGGAGAGGGAAGGGAAGCTCACCGACGGGAACTTGAAGTGCAGATCAGAGCTCTCAGTAGCCCCTCCCTGCTTACCTGAAGTGGGACAGAGAGTGAAGATTTGTGCTTAAAGTTTGGAAAATAGAAGGAAATAGCGAAGTGACAAAGACCCACTGGAAGAGCACAGAAATGAAACGTAGTATGTGAAGCAATGAGAAGTCTTAAAAATACTCCAAGAAAGGGGAGTGCAGGCAACCTCAGAGAAGAGGCACACTTGGGGGCTTAGGATTCTGTCTTTTAAGGCTTTCAAGAATGGGGCAAAGGTGGGGGTGGGGGCTGTTGGGTGTAAGCTTGACTTGGGGCCTCATGATGTCTCTCTGGTGACAGACATTATGGCACTATCCACAGTCAGTCCTCTAGATAATTCTGCAGAATAAACTTCCTGTCCTCTCCATGACAGTGGCCACTCCCAGGCACTGAGAACATAGCAGTTAAAACTGCTTGCCCTGCTGTAAGATGGGGGTGGTTAGTCTGATTACCAAAGAGTAAGTCAGGAATCTTACCTCCTAACTCCCCGGTTTTTAAAATGGAATCTTAGCCTTAGGATGGAGGCCCCCCTGTTCTTACCCTACTATTTACATCTTGGCATTTTTCACTGTAGGCAGGAAAAGCTAATCACGATGCTTGTCCCAGGTCTCTGACCTATCACACCTGCATTAGCTAGAGCGAGTCTCAAGGTCAGCCCAGATTCAGAGCCTGTGGAATGAACTCTCACTGCAAAGGGCATTAACTCTGAGTTCTTTCTGGCTTCCTGGCTTTGTCCGATGAACTCCTGGAGTTCTTGGTGGGCCTCACCCTCTTTGCATCCCACTCAGATCTGTTTTCCTGCCTAATATTAGGAATAGGACAAAATGGCCCTACCATTTGGGTTTCACCTCCCTCGAGCTTATTGAAGTCTTCCAGCTATGGGAGAACCTGCAGTGCAGTACCTGCTGCACCTACAGTGCAGTGCAGTACCCGGTGCTCCTTCCTCCAAGACCCTCAGTACATACTGTTCTACGTTCAGTGTCAACTGCATCAAGAGTCAAAAGTTTGGGAGTCGGCAGATTTTTCCCCAAGCTAACTCACTGGCAGTCTGTATCTCACTGACTCTTCTGTTCACTTATTTCCCCAGAGATGGGAGCCTTTACCTGTGATTTCAGTCCATTGGGTTGTGAACAGAATATTTTTGAGAAATACCTACCCCTTTGCTGCCAGTGAGGAATAGAGAGGATGTTCATTTCTGTGTACTTGACCACAAAGTCTAAATAGCCATGTGTCTTCCCTTGGCCTTCCTGTAGGGTTCAGAACACTGAAAAAGCTCTTGATGGAAGGAAGCTATGGTCAAGTGGGTTCCAAGCTTTGATCTGTCCCCTGGATGGCCAAGTGACAGACACTAGTCATTCAAGTCTTTAAAATACCCCAAAGTGCAACATAGATTGAGGGATGAGTTTCTCTTTAGAATTTTTCAACTAGCTAGAAAATCTGTCTATATATCATTATCTTGTTTTCTCCTCATTTTTAAACATTATATAAATAAGACTGGTGAGTTTTATTTATGTTTTCCCCTACATGTTCTGTGACTTATTTGGAGATTCACAAAATGTACTTATTTGAGGCAAAAGTTATTTTTAATATAAATTAAACACAGAGTCACATAGCGTTATTTTATTGTTTTTATCTAACAAATGTCCCCAATTTAAGACTTTTGGCTTTATAATCTTTGTTAATAAACAGTATTGAAGAAAGAATGTACCAAGTTTGTATTTTGGTCTATAAAGTGAGATTACATAATATTAGAATCATATCTAACCTAAATTCTTAATAAGGGGTTTGGGTGAAGTAGTACTTTTTTTAACCCTTCAAGACAATAATTAATTTCACAATATACCAAACATGCTGACTTTAAACTTTTTTTAAAATACTTCTTAAATTTAGTCATCACGTGCTCCTTGAATACTTACTGTATGCTAAACACTATTCTAGGGGCTGAGGATATCAATGAATAAATCAAAATCACTGCTGCCTTGAAGTTTAAATTCTACTGGAAGGCAGCAGATAATAAACAAATAATTTTTAAAAACATACACATGGTGGGTTTGGCAAAAGAAAAATAAAACAATGTAAGGAAGATAGGGCATGTCAGAGCTGAGAGGAGAGGTCTACTTTATAAAGGCTGATTCTCGGGGCCCCTCTCTTATAAGGGGCTGTTTGAGCAGAGACATGAAGAAAGAGAGGGAGTGTGGGAGTCTTGTGGGTGTGAGGGGGAGAGCATTCCAGCAGAGGAAACTGCCAGTGCACAGGCCCTGTGGTGGGGAAGTCCTTGCACCAGATGCAGAAATACAAGGCGGCCTTTAGGTTCAGCGGACCAGCATGACTCCAGGGGCTCAAGGTGAAGTCAGACAATTGCCAGATCATCTATAACCTCATATTAATTCTTAGTGAAGTGGAAATTAGTGAAATTTTTTAGTAGTCGAAGTAAAATCAAGCTTATAAAATAGTATTTCATAAAAATAGATTATTATAATACATGTTGAAAGACTAACATTTAAAGATTAAATAAATGAAATCATAGTAGCATTTTGTTAAAACAGGCATGTTTTTGCTTACGTCAATATTAGAATGATAGAGTTTTCAGAAGAGAACCCAAAGGCCACCAGTCTGAGTCAGTCCTGGCTGCCAGAACAAAGTGCCATAGGCTGTGCTGCTTAAGCAACTGAAGTTTATTTCTCACAGTTCTTGCTGCTGGAAGTCCAAATGCAGAGAGCCGGCAGGGCTGGTTTCTGGTGAGGGCTCTCCTGCTTGCAGATGGCAGCTCCTTGCTGTGTCCTCACGGAACCTCACGGCATGCAGAGAGAATGAGTTCTCAAGTCCCTTCCTGCTCTTATAAGGGCACTTGTCTCATCACCATGGTCCCCCCCTTCATGACCTCATCTAAACCTCATCACCTCCCAAAGGCTCCAGCCCCAGATGTCTTACGTAGGGGGTCAGGATATCAGCATGTGAATTAGAGGAGGACACAAACACGCACCCATAACACTGCCGACAAATGCTTTCCCTGCACTTGACCTCTCTTTCCTGACACAATAATGACACATGGTTTTCTTCCTCCTATAGATGAACTCCCAGGACTACATACTCCATCTCAGACCGTTGTAACTGATAGAAAGTTTTTCCTTATCTTAGGCCAAAATTCGTTCCTTACATGATTAGCTTTAACCATTGGCTCTTGTGCTGTGGCCCTAAGGGACCATAGACCCATGTTAGTTTCACATCGTCTTTCCTCCTCTCAAAGCGAGGAAGCAAGAACCAGAGGCAACAGGATATAAATGTAGACTGGGCTGATTTCGGAGAACTGAACAGAGCACTTCTATTCCCAGATGCCTAATGATGAGATCCGTATAGATTGAATTACCCATTGCAATACAGATCACCATTAAATACAAATATATGTTTCATTCTTCTCATCAAACTCTGCCATATCCTATGAAGTCATGAGTTGAGTTAGGAATAACTTTAGGTATTACTGAGAAGAGATTTCTGAGCCAGGGAGGCTCAGCTAGGATTGCAGTTGCCAGTCTATTTTCCAAGTAGGTCATCTAATCAGTGAGTGCTCAGAGAAGTGCTGGGTTAGTGGCTGTTACTAAGGTTGAATTTTCTTGACTCGGCAGTCGTATCCCTCTGTTGAGTCATTGAGACTATTGTCAACTCTACTCCTCTAATCTTTTCAGGTCCGCTGTGCCATGCATATCCCATTAGTTAAGTGTGAAGAGTGAACTGGGACCCAAGGGCAGGAATTCATTTTTATTCTCTATGAATCTGATTTTATAATATCTAACCTATCACTCCAACTTCCTATACTTGAGATCTATAATCTAACACTCAGCATATATGTAGCGAACCTCTCAACCTCATGATAACTTCAATTTGCTAAATATCCCATATTCCCTAGAAAAAGTGTTTGAATCAAAGATGGACACTTAGGGCAGACCAATATCAACCCCGCTCAGGTTGACACAGTTTTAGGATCATTTAACTATATGATCAGGCAACCTTTTGTTAACAGGTAGCAGATACATCCCCTAGTCACAGGTCTCATATGTCATACCTGCCTTGTGATCCTTACCCACAATCTGTAATTCTCTTGAAAGAAATTATATTAGAGTCTGAAATGATTTCTTCTAGTGCACTTTTCTAGGCTTTTAAAGATATGGATTGTTTTCATTTAATCACAAACCACTCCTTTTAATAATGAAGCCTAGATTCTTGCTCAGAATCATGGACAGAACCAGCATACAACTAAAGAATCTATTTTTTTCTCATTTTGAAATGTAGAACTATCTTGATTTTCTAATGCTACCATCGATTCCCACAGATCCACAAAGATCAGCAATGGTGTGTAAGTTGTTCTTCTGGCAAAACAAAACTATTAATGATTAGACACTAGTATTTTCTGGATTTCTGCTTTTCCAAGGTGACCTTCAAGATTTAATAGTAGGAAACTAGGAATCACATCATTAAAATACTAAATGCAATTTAACATAATATTGTTACTGCTATTTACTGTTTTTAGAATTATTAAGAGAGTTCCAAAGTTTGTTTAAGCAATTATTTTGATGAAAAACATGAAGTAGTAGGGGCTTGGCTTTCTGTGACTATGACTTTTAGTTTTCTTTTTAACAGTGAGTGTGGTATGTCATTTTTACCTGCATGGATAGCAATCATAACTTCTTAAAATGAACATTTAGATATTGCAACTATGATTCCAATAACACCTTTATTTTAGTAGAAGGTAAAAAATCAGAAGATAACTGCATTGTGTACACTGAGGGAATTAGATACAGAGAAATTACAAAATTGGTTGTAGGGCTACTGTTTATATAAGTCTTGCCTTGGCCTCAATGATTTTTCTAGTTACCCAACAATGAAATCCATTTTGCAAGCTACCATTTACAAGGCCTAGACAGTCTCTTTGTAATCTAAGAGTCTGCAATCCAGATTTAGACATAAAACATATATAGTAGCAAATCTGACACAGCTCAGAGCATGACCAGTGTTTTTATAACACAATTAATAAGACCATTATTGGGAAAACACAGAGAATTTTTCATTATAATTGGAACATTTTAGAGGGATTCACTGAGTGGGTGTCATGATCTGAGACTGAGGGATTGCAATTGATGGAGATAAAGAGAAGGAGAGGATGTTTCAGGTGGAGGGAAAGATGGTAATGAGAAAGTGTCCTGTGCTGGAACATGCAGAAAATTAGAAGGAACTAAATAATAGTCATATTACCAGGCAGTGTGCACACAGTAGGTGCTCAATAACCACTGCTAGCCTTTGAGTGAACACATGGATGGATGTGATGGTTGGATAAGGCAGTTTCACCGTATTACATCAAAAGAAATTTATATTTTATACTTTAAGCCATTGATGACTTTTGATTAAGGGAACACATTTATGGCTTTGAGCACCTGAAACATAGGAAAGCCATTTTAAAAGTACACTTTTGCTTACTTCTCAAAGGTTTTGTTACCATTGTAGCTCCCTCGGACTGTCTTTGGGAAAATGAGCATGTGAATAAGCAACTTTTGACAATAGGTGTTGATAGAGTGACTATTAAGTTCTCAAACAACCTGCAATCTTAAACGAAGGCCTGTTTAAGAGAGGGTACAAGGTAACCAAGAAGCAGTGGGTATAGAGTAAGCCCCAAATAAACATACTTTATTTCCCAAACTCCAGGAACTGAAGCGGCTCCAGAGCATTTAACTGCAACGGTCTCACCTTTCATTCTCAAGTACTGGTTTATATTCACTCAGATTTATCTCTTGTCAAAAATAGTCTCATCTAGAAATCTTCTGCATCCGTGGATGTCTTGCTGCCCTTGTCTAGCCTGGATTAATACTTAGTCCATAGGCACACACCTGATCATCTGATCATCTACATTTGCCCTCTTACAGCACTAAACTATGTTTTCTACCTTTATCTTGCATCTACCTACCACTTCAGCATTTTATTAAAAATAAAAATAATAATAATAATAGAGGGAGAAATGTGGGATCCACATATAAATCAAGTACAAAAATCAAACGAATATTCATATTTGACCTGATTGTTTATAGGTCATAATGCGTGATCAAAACCGAAAGTTTCTGTGATGAATGCCCTTGTACTGTTCACCATGTAAGAACTTATTCACTATGTAAGAATTCGTTCACTATGTAAGAACTTGTTCGTTATGCTTCAGAAGACTGGAGACTGACGAGAATTAGGCTTGAGATGGATTAATGATTGTACATTGAGCATTGACCCCCCTATACTGAATTTTATTGTTGTTAACAACCATTTGATCAATAAATATGAGAGATGCCCTCTCAAAAAAAAAAAATAGTCTCATCTATGGGCACTTTGTTACCCTACCTTGACTAAAAAAGTAGATACTCTCTTGAGTTGCTAGTGCTACAATCTGTGCAACAAGAACCACTGGAGTCTCCCCTATTTTTGGTAAGCTCAGGGATTGGTATTGGATGAAGGAACATGAGATTTCCCTGCCAGCTGGGAAATCCTTTTTCCTCTTAAGAGTTTATCAGATTATATAGCTGCCACTAAGTTGAGCTTGTAAGAGGAGATGGAAGCGGCCTCTGAAACTTCCAGGCTGATCCCCTCATTTATCTAAATTCTATTTCTGCTTCTGCAGAAAAGAGTCAGATAATAAATCCGATCCTCTTTCCTCCACAGTAATAACTCCCACCCAAGGGCATTTATTCTGAAGCTACATAGGCAAGAATCTTGACTGGAAGTGCCTTAGAGATCACTGAGTCCTTCCTTGTAATTTTATAGCTGAGCTGAGACCCAAAAGATTAAATTATTATCCCCAAAGAAGTACCACTTGCAGAAAGGTCCTATGTAACATTGAAATAGGTTCATTGAAGCATGCAGACCTGCCCCCTCAACCTAGGGATCCGAGATTAAGAATTATGGAAACACATTGGGCAGGCCACCAGACACTCAGAAAATCTTTACACGTGCTGGACAAGCAAGCTCTGATGGAAGCCAAGAGGAGCAGTGTCCAGCCAGAAGCAGTGTGCGTGTGATGTCACATTGATCCCATTTCTGCTTACCACTTATCGCCCACGGTGCCACTGTGGTCACCCAGTCACTCTCTGATGCACTGCCATCTGTACTCCAACCAGGGGCCCCCAGTACACCGGGTGTGTGCCTCATTCCCTCCAGAATCAAACTCTCATGCCAGAGTGTCAGGCTGGCCACCACTGACTGTATGTGATGCCCTGCTGCTGAGGGCTGGGAGAAGGGGGCAAGGAGGTGGAGGCAGGATTGAGCAGGTGGTTTTCTGCCCCTCACCTATCTTGACATTCTCCCTAGGTCTGGAGTTGTGAAGATGACCAGCACCCAGCACAGCTCTATACCCTCTGTGTTGACCTGTTTTGCACTTGACAGCTAAAGCAGGTATGGGTGCGGGACAGGGTGCGCAGGCGCCTGAGCCAAGCTTGGCTCAAAGCACAGCCCTGATAGAAAAGGCACATCTGTGATGACTGTTACTGTTTCTCTTGTGTCAGAAGTAAACAGACGTTTGTTAAACCTGTCAGTCAGGGTTTCTCAAAGCATTTCGGGATACTGCCTGCATGGGAAGCATCTGGGTGCTTATCTAAGCAGATACCTGATCCCAACTTGAAGCTGCTGAATCAAAATCTGTGGGGCTCAGATACTGAATTTTGAGGACCATTAATCTACTCAGGGGCCAATATCTAAGTTCAGTATGGTGTGGCATCCTTTCACTAACTTTTCTGGCTTGTTGCCAATCACATAGAGCATAGAAAGTTCTGCAACTAGATTCAGAAATGGGGAAAGGCAGGAACTTCAGATTCCTGGGTGCAAACTCCCCTGTGTTTAGTTACTGTCTTGGTGATTACTGTAGCTTTATAGTAACTATGTCTTTATGCTCTGCAACAGCAGGACACTAAAAGATATTAAGCTCCTACTATGCATTCATCATGTATATGCACTGAAGGAATTTCCATTGTGAAAGTCATTTACGCATTCTAACAGTGCGTTGATTTTCCAAGTGTGGTTCCCAAGCAAACAGCATCAGCATCATGTGGGAACTTGTTGAGAAATGCCAATTCCTGGGTGCTCCATCCCCTGACTTAATGCTGTTTTCACTAGCTTTCTATGTGATTCTGATGCATGCCAAAGTTTGAGGGCTGATGATATAAGCTTCCTTGCGTGTAATAGAAAAATAATAATAATTGATACCTCACAGCTATTTTGCATATTATTTTCTATTGTTATAAAACTAACCTAATGTACAAAAAAAAGAGGGAAGTATTCAATACATAGTAAGAATACAATGAGTCTGTATTTTTTAAAACCACTCCATTTTTCTAATTGCTTCATTTCCAGTGAATCTATAGGTTGCCTATAATATGAACAGTCATGTTAGAAGTTACATACAACAGTCACAGAGGGGTCCAGATGTTGTAAAATTGCGGTAATTAACAAAGGAAATGAGGCTTTTTTATTCCCCATTTTTAAATTAGAACCAGGGTATTTTTCTGATGTAATTTAAGGTCATTTTAAGATTTATTCACAGACAACATGGCATTAAAAAGGTTTAGTGGTGCTTTAGATTTCTTGATCCCGGGTGAGGACAGTTTCTTCGTGCTAAGTAAAAGAAACTCTATTTCTTCATCCTTGACACCCAGAAAAAAAATCCCTGAATCTGGACTTGCACTTGATTTTCAAATTCAATCGTTTTGAGACTCAAATGCAGGGTAGATGATGTTTCTTCTCCAAGAGTGAGGACTGAGATTGAAATGCGTGTCAACCCCACTAGAGGGTGACCTTTATCTGAGTCAGGGCGCGGGTACACTAAGGGCATCCTCTGCAGCCATCTCAAGATTAGATTTTGTCGCTATTAATTCAAGGTGAGGGTGAGGCAGAAGGCACCTCTTCGGGCCAACTCAGACCTGAATAACTGCCCGTTTCTAAATAAACCAGTGATCTGCTGGCAACACTTTAAACTGAGCTGTGGCATCATCTCAGTTTGTATTTTCAGGTAAAAGTCCTCACTAATAATGCGAGTGTGAATTTTAAAATGCTCTGTTTCAGTTCTGCTTCTCAAATGCCCTCCCCTCCCCAGAATAAAGCACAACTTAAAATATGAGAATGGGAATTCTTGTCTTTGTTTTATAAAAACAAAATAAAACAAAAGCCTGCCGGATTTTAAGTTCCATTTAGTGCCTTAAAAATAAGACACACACAGGTCTCTAAATACCAAAAGTAGGGAAAGGCAATCTCAGGGTCAAACCCTAAGAAATGAACATTGAACAGCAGACTTGGTTCCCCTTTCCTGGTTTAGGTTTAAGAAGTAAAGTATTTATTAATGTTACAACAATAACTCTGGTAAAAATCTCTCAATTAGACATGAGAGTTCAATGTTATTTTAAAAAGCCATGATAGTAAATATCTGTTAAGTAGCGTGTAAAGTTAACATTTTGCAACAGTATGAATTCAAGTAATATTTATATATTCTGGATGCTTTATATGCTAACTTGATATTTTTCTACTTAGAATTTTAATAATTTTTAACAGAAAAGAAAAGCTTAGCATACAATAGTGTCAATCCTATTAAAACAGGTAAGTTGTACTGATATTTGCTTCTTCTGTTAGAGTATTGTAAAGAATATTTATAGAACACAGCATAGGTATCCTACGAACAAGAAAATCAATTAACCTCTGGTCAAAGAAGACTACAGTCATTAAACTTGGGCTCCCATTTTCATCTGCCTCTATAAACCAGGAAAACAATGTCTCATAACAAATATATCTATTAAAACCTGAAAAAAGGTTTCTATGGTGTGAACTATCTGAAACTTGCATCTAAGTTTGTGAGGAGATATTGCCCGTGGAAAGAAGTAAGTCTTTGAAGGATGGCTGGTTTTATCATTAGGTTTTTGAAGGAGCGGATCACAGCCTGAATTGAAACCTCTCTTCTCACAAAAATAAGCCTGCTGTGCTTGCATACTGAAGTCGTATCTATGCACACTTGCACATGTGCTTTTATACAGAATTGGTACTCTGGTAATTTTTCCAGTTCTCTCTAGTTAATGCATTATTTGTCTGGAGACATTTACTTCTGTGTTTAAGATTAGATATTTTTCCACTAATTGAACAACTCCACTTTAAAACTATAGAAGTCATTACTTTAAATTATGTGGGGTTATGTATAGCATACACTCTTAGAACCACCCCAATGTAAGGATGATGTGGAGCTAAACTCTCATTTGCAAATTAGAGCTATAAGAGGAACATGCAATTGAATTACTTCATGAGGATGCCACCCAGACATTCCTTCCCGTTGTAAACTCTGACTAAACTCTACAACTGCTCTGCTTGATCGTCTACCCCCTGCTCAGATCGGCCAGATCCTGTGCGTATGGAGAGCAGCTAACCTGGCAGGGTCTTCATTCTCTCCCCAGTTTAGGATTAGATTGACCCAATTTTTCTGAATTCCTTGGAAGTTTAAAGTTTCATTTATTTATTTTTCATCAACTCTTTTATACTTAAAAAGAAAGCGTTACTCCTTTTTAAATTAAAGTTTAAGAGGCAATTGGCAGACATAAAGCTAGCTGGAGACTCCTTTTTAAATTAAAATTTAAGAGGCAATTGGCAGACATAAAGCTAGCTGGAGGAGTACACTCCAGGGTTCAAAGGCGGTCAGTGTGGAGTGAGAATCCTCTGGTCTCATTTTATTCTTGTTTTGTTCATCTCTGCGTGAAAATGCAGAGAACTTTAGTCACTCCAAATAATTCTAAAAGTTTCCTCTGCATTTCTTGTGAACAGGACTGGGAAATAATTTCAACCGTTTATGTTTCCAGACATTTTTATGATTTCTGTATTATAAGTGGTAATGCTTTTATAGTATTTGTGTAGGTTTCTATGTATATACTTACTAATTTTTCTCTATTTTCTTCCAACAGTGTTATTGTAGTATATATAATATCTTCCTGCCTAAGTACTTTAATTTCCATTCTCCTGGGAAGTATATTCAACATAGCATTTTTAACTCTAGTTTGTAGTTGAATGAGGAGAATTGGTTATTGAGTTTTCACCAGATTTAAGAGTTATCATCTTCCTCTTTATCATTATTAATGGTATTTTGGGTTTTCAGTTTCTTCACTTATAAAATGGAAATCATAGGGAATGCCAGATATTTTTGTGAAAAAAAGCAGCTAACTTTTACCATTATGCTCTCTATGTGGTTTAAAGGATTAAAAACAGTGAAAAGGAGAGAGCAGCCCTCTCTACTCTGATGACCTAATTACCTCCCAAAGGCCCAAATACTATCTCATTGGGGATTAGACTTCAATGTATGAAGTAGGGGAAGGAGAAGAATTCATCCATAACTAATAATAAGAGCATAGCCATAACTTTCAACCATGAAAATATGTTTCATTTCTTTCAGTGAATGACACCTGTTGTGAGTTTTGTGAAAGTGTATAAATGGTTCTGATTTTAACTTGATAATAGAATTCTTCCTGTTTATAACTTTTATGTGAATGAAACTAAGCATAGTATCCATGAAGAGTGATCCATGTTGTCATATTGCACAGAATGTCTGAGGAAATAGCATCCACTAATAAAAACTTTTAATTAAATTTTCTACAGCAATAAAAACTTGTAAACCACGAAATTGAAGGGATAAAAACAATATTTAGAAATAAAATGCTGTGGGTAAAGCTGCCCTATTTCCAGAATCTCTCACCTGGCTTTAGTGTATCTCCACATCAATAGGTGACTACAAGGGGGAATGAGGGCATATCTAGACTAACAGGTTGGGTGGAGCCCCTTTTGCCAGCCAGGCCATGAGACACATGGGCAAGCAGAAATGAACAACTGCTTGTAAGTAATAAACAGGTTTCTCCAACTTCACTTCTCCCTTTAACTGATTTCAGCTTCAAAGGTAATTTGCCTTGGACTGGGAACATATTTTCCCATGGGAGTTACATCTAGCAGAGTCAACAGGATCTTTGAACCCATAATCTGTCTTCATGGGTGTGATGCTTGGGTGGGCTGCTCCTAGAGATGGTGGGGAGATAACCGTAAAACTCCCTGTGGATGGTGGGGCAGCCCCAGTGACTGCTGTGATGGGTGGGGGGCAACTCACCCTTACCTCCAGCAGTGGTGCGGGGTGTGGCTTCACCCAGAAATCCCCTATCTGTGGGGAGTCCACTTAGGACTAGGTAAATTGGTCTAGGGTAATGCACTTACTAGATGGATGGGCCCTTCTCCAGAATTGGGGAAGGATGGAGACACCAGAAGCTATGGAATTAGCCCTCTGTGAGATAGAAGACTGCTTAGAGGCCCTGAGTGGCTGTGTAGCAGCTGGGATTGTGGGCTGTTTGTTTCTCAAGATAGTGGAAAAGGTTACCAAGGAGAGAGACACAGTTCAGCATCACTTGGAGGAGCTGACCTATGGGATGCCCTTAAGAGAGACAGTTATTGAGAAGACAGGTTGTGCTCCGGGAAGATACATTAGCAGTGAGGGAGGAGGCAGCCCGAGAATTCACGTTGCAAGAGGCCATGGGGGAGGGGAAGGAAAGAGCAGAGCCTTCAGCATCACAGATGGTAAAGGAGATGCCAAGGGATGATGAGGGGGTGGGGCCAATGGCCCAACTGCTGCTAAGGCAACCACCTAAGGCACCAGCCTCTTCCGTATAATAGGCTCACCTGGTTGTAATTAGGAAAATAAAAATGCAACAATCAAGGGCTCCTCAAGGGGAGGAGCTTCACCCTCCCCAGGCTGTGGAACATTTCATGCTCCACCCCAATATCCAGGATGAGCATCGGGTTTCAGCAGAAGCTGTAGGAACCTCTGTGGACATGGCTTTTGCTTCTCTGGGATATGAGGGTGGAAAACATTGTTATGTCGGGTTCTGAAATGGGTAGACTGGCTTCCCTGCCAACTCACCCTTCCCTCCAGCAGTGGCTGCAAAGTGCCCGTCACACCCCAGGGAATCATGTGTTTCTGGATTGGCTGACAGCAGCCATCCAGGCAGTTTGGCCTAATTGGGGTGATTTACCATACTTACCCACAAATGCTTTAAGAATTTAAGTTGACGAGGTAGAAATAAAGTGGAATTAAGGCCTCCTTTAACTACAGTTCAAATTATAGACCAGATACATAATACCTATATTATGTGTGTGCAAATGTGTAATATGCAAATGTGTGTTGTGTGTGTATATATATGTCCACATAATATATAACACATGCATAATATATGGTATTACTAAGTTGCATTTGCATGTCTATGTTTGAGATTGGGTCGGATATAATTAAATCATGCTATTAAGTGTGTATCACTCATATTTAAAATATTGTAAGAGGAAAACAAAGTTTAGTTTACATTAATGTTACATCATTCCAAAATAATTTCTCCTTCCTTGCTAACAATCCCTCTTTAGTTTGAGTGGCCATATACTCTAATCCAGGAAATAATGATTGCCTTAAGGTTTAAACTTTATACCCATCACAGTGGCCTCATTCAACTTAGCCAGCATTAGTCTTGGTTTCTGTATGTGCCCCTATTCTGAGAGCTTCTGAGAAAATACTTTCTTTCTCAAAAGAGAGACGGCTCTTCTTCCCTGCTCTCCTCCATCTTAATGGTGCTGCCGTTCTATGAAAATGTGATGGTTGGAGCTACAACAGCTATTTTGTGAGAGAATCTCGCCCCCACACTTAGGAGAGCAGAGAAGGAATAGAGAGAGAATGTGTTCTTCGATGAAATCAGAGGTACTGATCTGATGTGGGAATCATTAACCTCTAGAGACTTTTTACGTGAGAGAAGCTCAAATTCTACTTACACCACTACACCTTAGACAGCCCATTCCCTGTAGCTTAAAACATTCTGACATGATACAGACACTGACTTGACCAAGCAAGCACTTTTAGTTATTCATATAAGCAATCATTTTTAGATCATCATCCATAATAATAATACCTGTTTGGCATTTTATATGTGTAAATTACTGCTATCCTTTTGTATCTTATACAACTGATTAGTTTGTATTGAGCATCTAAAAAATTTACAGCAAATTCTATTTTATTTTTACTTCTCTGATGGAGCAGCAGTGCATGAGACCACTGAGAAGATAAATGTGATATTAATCTATTTTTTAAATATTGTTTCTGGTTAAGCAAAAACAATGCTTCAGACTTCTATTTTTTTCTTTAATTGTTGATACTTCTTTACAGATTTCATTAGAAATATGCTTCTATAAATGTACTGTATCTGTTAGGGGGATGTTATTTATTTTCCTCAGTTCTTATCCCCACAGCAACAAAGAATTGAAGGGCAGAGACACAGTAGTGAAGCAGAATAAAAGTTTTATTTAAAGTTATGCACTTAAAGAGAAAGTGTGAGGGACCTCAGGGAGGAGAGGCTCCCTGAGAGGTTTAAGTTTTATTTAAAAAGAGAGAATGTATGGGCAACCTCAGAGAGAGGCATGCCCTGAAAGGTTGAGAGAAAGTTTTATTTAAGGCAAAAAGGTGCACACTCTGAGAAAGGGGAGTGTGGGCTACCTCAGAGAAGAGGTGTGCTGAAAGATTGGGTGTTCCCCCCTTTCAAGGATATTTTGGGAATGTGACAAAGGGCTAGGGGGTGTTGACTTGTTAAGTGGTCTCAAGGTGTTTATCTCTGATGAGAGACATTACAGTCTTTTCTATTACCAGTCCTCCGGGTAATTCTGTACAATTAGCTTAACACAAGAAATTTACTGATCCTGTTTCTTCCCAGGACAGCAGCTTCCCTCTGGGAACGTATCAGTCAAGACCACTTGTCCTGCCCCCAAGGTGGGCTGAGTTATTGTCTGTTTGCTAAAGTGTATGTTAAGAATCTTACTTCTTAATTTCCTGGGTTTTAAAATGCAATCTTAGGTTTAAGATGGAATCGTTCCTGTTTTTACTATGCTCTTTATAGCTGGGCTAGTTTGCTAAATTAATCATGATGCTTGTCTCCTGCCCAGGTTGCAAATTACTTGATTAGAGGCTGGAGGAGAAGAAAATACAGCATATAGGTTGTTAAAGAATAAGCTGGGCCTTTTAGCAGGCTAGAGTAAAATTTACAATGGCATGACCTAATTGACATAGTGAACACATGGGCTGTGCTCAGATACTTTTCTTTATCTGGGGAATATTTGGACATTCCAAGTTACTCCTGGCCTTTGGCTTCAACTGATTAACTCATTAACTCTGAGTCTCTCTGGCTCTCTAGTTTTATCTGGTTAACTCTTTGAGTCCCTTGTAGTGGGATTTCCTGGCCTTATTTTCTCTCCACCCCATTCCTATCTATTTTCCTGCCTAACATATCTATGTGATAATTAAAGTAAAATATATAGTGTAAAGTCCTGCTCTGTCTGTTTCATAATTGGACTATTTAGTGAATCAGGATAAGCACTATATGACTTCTACACATCAGTTTGGAAAAA
Source organism: Manis javanica (assembly GCF_040802235.1). Classification (NCBI taxonomy): domain Eukaryota; kingdom Metazoa; phylum Chordata; class Mammalia; order Pholidota; family Manidae; genus Manis; species Manis javanica. The sequence goes on from NC_133164.1 coordinate 8,723,528, forward strand.
CATCTCCAGAATCATATCTCCAGTTCTCAGATATTTTCAGAGATGGAGTTGTTATTTTTTTTCCCCTAAAGATTTATGTAGCTCAAAATTATTTTTTCCTCAGAGATTTCCACATATCAAAATTATTTATTCTAAAAATAAAATCCCATAGAAGCTATAAGCAGCCAGCCCCTAAAGCAGTCTAGCGCGGGGGTTGGCAAATTTTTTTCTGTAAAAGGACCAGCTGAATGTGTTAGTTTTGTAGGTCATATGGTCTCAGTTGCCACTAATAAATTTCAGTTGCAGCTCAAAAGCAGCCATGGGCAATATGTAAATTAATGGGCTTGGAGGTGTTCCAATAAAACTTCATTTACATAAACATTAGGTAGGCTGGCTTTGGCCTTCGGGCTGTAGTTGGCTCATCCCTAATCTGGAGGTTGCATTTGGCTTCACCAACCTGGGCTTTCAAATATTGTTCTTGAAAACTGCTAATATATGTATCTTCCCTTATGTATAATTGCTGAGAATTCCTACTGGCACTTTATGAAGACATCACTGGGGATATCTAGGAAGAGCCTGCAGCTGCACTGCCTCTGGATGAAAATCCCCTCCACCCAGAGTCATTTATCTTTAAAATAATTTTTTTTAATTTAGACTATTCTTTTTTAAGAGTTTTAGGTGTATATGAAAACTGAACGGAAAGTAGAGAGAGTTCCCACAAACCCCGTGCCATTCCTCTCTCAGCATTTCCATTAGTGACATCTTACACTATGGGCACAAACAACTGATGACTCAATATAGCTACGCTTATGAACCGAAGTCCATACTTTGCAATAGGGTTCACTCTTTGTGTTGCACGTTCTTGCATCTTAACGAATGTGTGCCCAACACTACAGTCTCATACAGATAGTTTCATTGCCCTAAGAAGCCCCTGTGCTCCACCAATTCATCCTTCCCCCTTCAGCCTGCCAGCCACTCATCTTCTCCCTCTCTCCATAATTTTGCTTTTCAAGAATGGCACGTAGTTGGAATGTACACATAGTATGTAGCCTTTCCAGACTGGCATCCTTCATTCAGTGATATTCATTAAAGGCACCCCATGGCTTGACAATTTATTTTTATCTCTGAGTAATATTCCATTGTATGGATTTAATACAGTTCATTTATATATTCAGCCACTGAATGCCACCTCGGTTGCTCCCCATTTTTGGCAATTATGAATCAAATTACTATAAACATTCATATGCAGGTTTTTGTGAAAATGTAAATTTTCAACTCATTTGGAAAAATACCAAGGAGCATGATTGCTGGATCATATGATCAGTTATCCTTTAAAACAATCTAATCACATCATCCCTTTGCTTGAAAACCTCTGGGGCTCATCTTTGCCTATTAGAACATCACAACTCCAAAGCAGAGCCAGTACAGCCTTCTGTGTGCCATCTTCAGTGACCGCACAGACCTTAGCATCCACCACTCATGTCCAGGACTCCCACCTCAGACAGCAGCTGTAGGGAAAATGGGAATTCCATGGCCAGAATTCTCACTTGATTCTAATCTCGCCCACTGTTTGATGAGGCAATGCCTAGCCTGCTACACGAGGCATACCCATTGGCAGGAAGCTACTCTGGCTGGCATTGCTTTAAGAAGAGCTCCGCCCTGTGCTGGAGTGGGGCGCGACGCAGGAGAGCAGAGAGCCTAGAGCCGAGGGCAGAGGGAAGCAGGAGGGAGCTAAGGCGGAGCCATGAATGGAGGCAGCACCTGGGAGCCAGGGCCAGAGGCGGAGACAGGCTCACTGCCTGGACACAGCCAGGCAGCCACCATGGGAATAAAGCTTCACATGAGCCCCTTTTTACCCTCAACGTTCCGTTGTGGTTATTTGGTCTCACTGAATTCATAGTGAACTTGCCGGGAGCTATGAGCCCCCTCCTGCCAGAGCCACAGGGCTTTGGGGCTTCTGGAATGGGGCTCTTCTCCTCCCAGGCAGAATGCCTTTCTCTTTGTTCTTCAGCTGACAAACTCCTATTCCCGTTTCAAGATCCAGCTAAATAATACCACATTTAAAAAGCTCCCCACTTCTCCTAGGCAGAAACAGCCGTTGCCTTCTCCACCTGAAGAGAAGACGAATGCATGGCGGGCATCCCTCAAATCCAGACCTTCCTTTGAAATACGTATGTGTGGCATGTGTACTATTTTTTTTTTTAATTTTTATTACTTGAAGTTTCTTTTCATCTTTAGAGAAAATTTTAAGTTCATCCTGAATTTTTGCTATTCTATATGTATTCTATAGTTAAGTACAGTGAAATGCTCTATGTCAGCAAGTCTGAAATCTAACACACTGGCAATTATGTGTTGAGCTGCAATAATGCTGTACTCAAGCAAGGGTAAGTGTACAGACCTCTATATATTGTTTGCCCACTGTCCATAGGCATCATCTTTATTAATTAATTATAATTATTTTTTTATTAAGGTATCATTGATTGACACTGTTATGAAGGTTTCACATGAAAACCATTGTGGTTACTACACTCACCCATTTTGTCAAGTCCCCCCCATACTCCGTTGAAGTCACTGTCCATCAGGATAGGAACATCATAAGCATCAACTTTTGAAATTCATCTTTTTAATACTTTCTCAAAAGTTCATCATTTAAAAAGAAATCTGTTCAGAGGAGCTTCGTTGGACTATATTTTCGAATGTCAATGTGAAGTAAAGGCAAACATAACTGGTTCGGAGAGTCATACAGTTCTCAGATGGACATTTATTACTGCAACTCCTTATTACCTGTATTTACATAGACCAAAGTCAAATGTGCTTCTGACACAAACAATATTGGATACTGCGCACTGAGACAGTAGAGTTTTTCTCTTTTACATTTTAAGAAAAAATTTTTAATCGTGTTTAAAAAACACAAAACATAAAATGTTATCATCTTAATCATTTTTAAATGTGGTTGCGTATTCCATTTGCGGCACCATCTGGCAGAGCTAAAAGAAATGCCTCAAATTTACCTGTGTAAACTATAGGCTTACCGTTTCCATTTGTAAAAGTCTGTGATTGATAAACAGATCTGAATTTTCACCATTTTCCTCTTCTTCAGAGTGATGTGAATTCTCCTCAACGCTATGACCATTCTCTTCCTCCTTAGTCTTTATATAAAAATAATAAGCTAGCATTTATTGAGATTGAGTGCATGGTTTACACCAAAAGCTATGCTCACGCCCCTCCAATCCAGTAATTCCACGGAGGTAGGTATTTTATTTTGGAGGTTCAATGACACTTTCAAGATCGTTATTAGTTAAGGGGCCAAAGTGGGAACAAACCCAGTCTATTTCATTGCCATATCCTCAACGCTCATCCCCATACCATACATGGGGCTGTATTCAGTGATCACTGGTCTTTCTTCCACAGCTTTCTTCCTTGATAACTTTAATGCAACGACATTCATATTTATTGATCGTATCCCAACCACTTCCTGACTGCTTGATTGATTTAATTGTCCTTCTCAGCATGTTCATATTATCCTTAGAAGTGAAATGACTCAGGGAGCACACAGCCCTCCAGGGAGGGGCTCAGGAGACTTTGTAACAAGGTGTGATGATGCTTGCGAATTAATTTTCACTTTTCCTCTTCACAGGGCCTACCTTCGGGGTGGCCTTTTTAGCTGCAATAGCAAATTGGACTGGTCGAGTAATTGGAAGAATCTAATCTATGAAACTAGTCTTAAAAGTTTACACTGTTCAATATGGAAAGATAAGCATGGCAAGTATAGGATCAAAATGCATAGATTAATGAAGGCAGGAAGGATGTGCTGATGGGATCTGTATTGATTTGCTGTAATACAACATGAAAATGAAAATCATTTTTAAAATAATTAGATGAATTCATGAGTGATGAATAAATAAGAGTGTTTAAGGAAATAAATATCTTGGAGCCTACCTCTAACCCCTTGCCCTAACATTCTAAGAATAACCATGTTTCATGTTATTCTGAAAAAGTCACAAACTTTACTTCTTTGGCAATTTGGGGGCATTCTTTTGTATTTAACCGATTCACTGACTTAGAATACCTTCTTACCCTGGCAAATTTATGAGAGAAAACTTCTGCGAATTTTTCTACCTTCAACTCAGAGGTCTGTAATGGGCATCATCATCTTCTTATGATTTAGTGGTGATCTGGGACCTATTTTGTTTACTGACTGGAACTTAAAATAAATAAATAAAACTATTTGAAATTAAGTGAACTGTTCCTCTCAAATTCCAGTGCTTCCGCTTCCAACTTATTTGCTCTGCTACTAATAATAGTTCCTCAGCTATGATCTGCCTTTGTTCTAGGAATGTGCAAAAGTAATCTGGAACTGAAAACCCATACACACACACACACACACACACACACACACACACACACACACACACACAGTCTATTTAAGGGAAAACTTAAAAATACAATCTTGTGGAAAGTTAGCCTATAGATATTTGAAGTAATATTCTATAAAAAAGCAGAGAGCATCATGTAAACGTATGTTATACATGTAAGCTTATTTTGCCCAAGAATACAAAACTGCAGTATTTGACCTTTCAGAAACTGCAAGGTACACATACCAAGTGTCATTCAGTTCCACAAACAAGAAACCTACACATTGCCCTTGACATTTCTTCTCCCCTAGTTGGCAGCCTACTGACAATTTGACCTCCTAAACATTTCTCCAGTCTGCCCATTTTTCTGCATCTCCTGCTAATGTCCTTGCTGGGCACTGCAATAGACAAACTGCATTCTTATATCCAAACTGACCCTCTTCTTTTCTTCACATGATAGCCAGAGTAGTCTTTCCAAATGCTACCTGATTGTGGCATGCTTTTTGCATAAAACCATTTAATGTCTTGCCATTGTTCTTAAAGAAAGTCCAAAATCCTTGACATGGCCATCTAGTTCCACTCATGCTCAACACCCAGATCTCAACTTTGATTTCTGCACTCTGTATTCCAATTTCACTGTTTACTTTTTGTCCTTCAAATGATCTCTCTCTGTTGCTGCCCCAGGGCTGTTGCACATGATAGTGCCCTTTCCCAGTGTGTTCCTCACCTTGCACTAAGCCTGGTTAACTCATACTGGTGCTTCAGATTGCAGCCCAGAGTTTGATAATTTCCCTTACTGATCCAGGGCAGGACAGATTTTTTTTGTTTTATGTTCTTAGAGAAATCATTCCTTTTCTTGTAAGAACTTATCTTATTTTTAATGATATAATTATTAGTGTAAATATCTGTGTACCCCACCAGACTCTGTGCCCTAAGGGAGGGCAGACTATAATCAATATTTGCTCAATATATTTCAAGATCAAAAACAGTGACTGGCAAATACTAGAAACTACATTTTTATTGCATAACTAAATGCATGAACTTTGGACATAATTAGGTATAGAATAATGAAAACTTGTTTCCATGTGCTCACAATATTCAAATTTTCAAATTATCATCTAATACCTGGACAGGAAGTTTAGTATTTGTAATGGTAGATTTTTCTTTTTCTTTTTCTTTTTCTTTTTCACCAGTTTTAAACAATACAATTCTTTCTACTTCACAGTATCACATTCTCAACCAACAACCTGGAAATGTAAAACAGTATAATTCTTAAATGCCTGTAAATTTTCCTAATATGACATGAAAGAAATTCAGTGCTAATTTAGAGAGAATTAAATCCATGGCAGAAGTGAACTTTGATGGCTTCAGCTTCATCTAGTTAGAGTTATTTGGCCAAGAGGTCGACATTCTTCTCTGCTCAGTTCCTCTTCTTTCTGCTAAAGTATTATCTCTCCTTTTACTTTCCTGGCTTCTCTCTTCAGTGTTCAGTGTTTGTCATTTTGTGTTCAACTTTAGAATTATTGAGCACATTGTTCCAGAATCTGGAAATTGTGTCTGAGAAAAAAATTAAACCTCTTGCATTTGGTTGATATTTCCAGCATTGTCATTATTAATGATTTTTGCTAATATAATAATAGCAGCATGATTTATGTAAAATATCACACAGATATAAAAACATCCATTGCTTGTTAGGATTTGTACTCTTGGAGACTCAGAATCATCATCTATGATGGAATAATGCTAGTTTTCTTCTTTAAGCATTATTAACAGCATTATTGAACTGAACAAGATATATGTGAATGGTCTTTGAAAATCATAAAACTCAATACAGATCAATACTATTCAATGAATAATGGGATTTTAGGAGTACTATAGAACCTGCTTATACAGTTCCTTCATTTTTCTCTGGAAGCTTGTATTTTTAAAGTTGGATCAAAGGATGGTTTTGATATATTGGTTTGGTTTGCTTTTTATTTATACAAGTAAGTGGTTTTGCCTGAGTATGTTTTATCAGGAAACATCTATAACATGTGCTTAATACAAAAAAGTTTAATGGGAAGCTCTCACTGAAGCATTAAATGGGTTTTAAAGAAAGGAAAGTTGAAGAAGCTTACAGATACATGTAGAAATAATCCTAAGGAGAGAAGCACATAGACTTATAAGAATAGTACTTCTTATTATTATATAGAATAGTATTATATAGAATAGTACTTATTCTATAAGAATAAGAATAGAGTTCAGAGAGGTATGTGGGAGAAATAACTCATGAAGGCAAATGTGTATTCACTCATAGAATCTGGAAGAATAAAAGTCCCAGCTACATATTTGTCACTTTACATTCAGTCATTCAAGATAGCAGGGGCTGAGAGGGGTGAAGAGATGAAAGAAAATATAAAGGAAGATAAAGTGACCAGACGAGGCTTTGGTAGGACATGACAGGAGACTGAACTGACCTCTGCTAACTATGTCACCTTAAAAAGTAATTTTCTGCACAGCAAATTCTGCTCTTGCTTGGGCTAACAACAACAGCAACAAAAAATCGAGTGCAACGAGTTGAAAATGTTTGCTAATGTAAGTGATAACATCTTTGTCTAGTTGGATGTGAAAGAAGTGGATATTTTCTGCAGCACTTGTTCCATTCAGGAATATCTTTGTTGCACCTCCCCCCCTGCCACCCCCACCGTCATCACCACCACTGGTGCTCTGACTCTAGAAACACAGGTTTTGTTCCTTTTGTTCCCCAAATACCTTGGAATCCCTTAATCATATAGTCTTATTTCTTAAATGCTATCTGTACCTATATATAAATTCTCTCTCCCTGTATTTCTTTATTCTCTTTCTGGTATACGTAATGTGTGACAGCGCTGCACCACATGGACCATCATGCCTGTTCACAACCCTCCCTGGATGTTAGAAAAAAGTAATAAAGTTAGGTTAAAGAGTAAAATGAATGCTAAGGCTGATAATTCTTAAAATAATTTATCCAAATGGATTTAGTCATCTTTTCCACTCCTTTCTTAAAAGTCATTCATTGAAGGAGAAATTTCTTTCTGGAACTATCTTAACTTCCCTTGGGGTCACTGCTGTCAAGCCGCATTCCTCTCTGTGATTTGCTTTAGAACTATATTGGTCAGGGGTATAACAAGTGACTTAGAGCCCAGGCCATAGAGTCGGACTGCCTAGGACAGAGTACTATTCCCTAGACTAACTGTGGTAAAAGGCAGTATTTTTTTTAAATTTCCAGTCTTTTCTGAGAGATACTTCCATGAAACATAATAAAATTAAATTATTAGAAAAGCATTTTTAAAAATATAGAAAAAATGCCCAGAGTTTTTATTTTTATGTTCAACATACATAAGAAACGTACTCTGTTAAGCTGTTATAATTTTATAAATGCTTTTGTTTAATTCTGTTCTTGTTTCATTGGAGACAGGAAATAGTTTGTAGATGGGCACAGTGCCGCTGACCATACCTTAAGTAGTATTATGATGGAGGCTATGTAATATATTTTATTACTTTCCTTTGAATGAGATAACACCATTTCTAAAATGTTCAAATGTTCACTGATATTGTCATGGTTAGGATATGAATAAATTTGGCCCAATGTGATACGCTGTGACAAATTACCAATCACCAACTGAATCTGTAAAATCCTCAACACGGAGGATAAAGCAATGCTGACAGTCTGACTTTGAGACACCACGAATCTCTACTCTGATGAAGTCTTGAGTATTTGTCAGACCAAGAGATTTCGCATGTCACGGTGTGCATCTTTTACCTGATGACATTATTCACCCAGACCATCCAGAAATATTTTTTAAACACACGGCTTCACTTTTTCTGGATTTTATTACATACATTCAGTCTGATTCCTTTCACATAAAAACCTATAACAGTTTCACATTTCCCTTTTAGGCAAAGTTCTATGCCACAAATATATGACCCTACATATGTTGAAGAAATATATGCATATTAGGAAGCTGATAGGTGACAAAACACCAGAGCACATTTAACCTGAGAGCTCAGTTGTTATTCACAACACCATCCACTAGGACACCCTCATCCCATGTCAACCCTGCCCCAGGTAATTTATGACAGCAATAAATGTTTTTTGGGGAGAATAGTTGGCAACAGATGGCAGCCAATCCAATTTATTTTGTTCAATATTTCTTTAGTTGATCAATGGAGAAAGGGATGGGTGAAGGGGAGAAGAGGTTCATTTTGAGTACCCATATGTTTTCTTGTTTATTTTTCTAACTCATTGAATTTATTTTTGTTCCACTTACAACTATATTCTAAAATATGTGTCATCTCTGCCAGTAGACTAGCATATCATGCATTACTGTTTTACATCTGTATTTTCTTCTGTATGTAGATAAAGCTCAGCAGCATAAGGTACATACTATCTGTGTTTTAGTTGGATGAATAATTCACTTGAATTATTAAGTATCTTTATCAGCTATCAATTGCCTTAATGATACCATGTAACTAATCAGCACAAGGGCAGATAACCGTAAGAGTATATAGCTTGTGCATCTAGGGTCATATGGAGCTTGGCTAGGTAGCTCTGTAGATCTTAAGCTTGATGACGTGTCCAGGAATGGGCGGATTTAGGTTGGGGCAGCGGGCTCTGCTCGTCTATGTCTGTCCCCAGCAGGGTGGCTCAGGCATGCTCTCCTGGCTGTGGGGGAGGCAGAGAGAGGGCAAACTTCTTTTTTTTACAAGTGCTTATCAAGCCTCTGCTCTCTTCATCTGTGCTCATAGTGGGAGGAAATGTCAAAGTACATGCTTAAGGGCATTGATCCAGGGGAGGCTGAAGAATTTGGGCCATTTTTACAATTGATCACAAATCTAAAAAAGTAAATCTTTTCAATTGAAGAATCTGATAAGTGAGTTGGAGTAGTTAAATATATATTTATCTTGATAAAAACAAATGTATCTGGGCAAGTTACTTAACCATTCTGTGCTGTTTCTTCATTTCTAAAATGGGAATAATAATAGTACCAATCCCATGCAGTTATAGGGAGGATTAAATTAGTTGATTATATAAAGTGCTTAGAATAGGATCCAGCACAGAGTATACACAACTAAGTGTTAACTATAGTCACTAATGTAATGAAATATTATTTATAATATTTATTAGAATAATCATTATTATGTTGAGACATTCACTGTTGAACACTGACAAATGTGTGAGGATGGTGTATGATTATATGAATACTTTCTCAAGCATATTTATTTGGTGAGGTTTTTGCTCATATTTATAGCACTGATACCATCTGTTCACGTTACAAGCATTATTATTTTAGGAATTTATCCATGTCTATATTCTAGAGACAACAGATTTAACATTATAGAAGCAGTTGGAATGTACTTCTACGTATAATTTTACAATTTCTTGATTAAAGATGGGATGTAAATTCTTCATATTTTTATTGTTTCCATTTTCTTCGTTTAGTAAATTTTACATTAATGTTAAGAAATGGTAGCAAGCTTATGAATAATACCAGTTTAGTTGATATTCCCTAAAATTTTGCTTTGATGTGTTAATTTGTTTAGTGTGGTAATATGTACATATTCTAATACTTACCAAGCTTTCAGGTGCACAAAAATAATCTGGAATCATGTTAAATTGCAAATTCTGATTCATTAGATCAGCAATGGGGCCTGGGATTCTGCATCCCTAACAAGTCCCTAGGTGAAGAAATTGCTATAGGTCCCTGAATAGTGAGGGTATTTATATGTATGTATTTATATATGTAAATATATATAATATAGATAATATATAATAAGGATATATATGAATATATAATATGAATATGAAAATGTTTTATATATGTCCACATAACATATATATTAAAATATATAAAATACATATTTATATTATATAACAAATAATTTAATTTAATATTCAATCATTATAATAAACAAATTGTGTTCTTGCCACAATTTTTAAAACTGTGCTAATAAATCTTCAAAATAAAATATATAATACATAATATAATACTTAAAATATCTTTAATAAATAAAATAATATGTCTAAAGATATATGTATTTATTTGTTTGTAAAATTTCTAAATATTAAGCAATATGTTTACAGGCAAAAACTCCCAAATCCTTCATTTACAATTTTGTTCCACTGGAAACTACTTAGGTTAACAGCTTCTGGACCTGTAAATATAAGGTGAGATTATACTTAAAATCACTCAGTCTTATAAAATAAAAGTTGTTTTTTAAACACACATATAATTATACTGTAGTTTGAAGTTCACACACACAAGTTACTAATGTTTTTCTCCCTGTGGGCACTGATCAGAACCTAATATTATCAATAGTTCATTATGTAGAATTTCAGGTAAATAAAATTCATTAATCTATTAAATTATCTGTTTTTAAATGTTAGCGACAGATTCTTTGTAGTTTCAAAATTCGTGACTGTAAAATCTTCCGAAAGGTCAGAAAATTCTTCCCTTTTATTTAATCTTAAGAGTGTTCTGCATATTTTTTCTTTAGAGAACTGGGTAGTGTCATAATAATCATTAAAGGATCTAATTGCTTTTAAAACTAGAGAAGATGAAGGCGAATGGGATAAATCTCTGCTGACCCCAGGATAAGTTCTAGCAGGCTACATCTTCTAAAGATAGGGAAGAAAAAACTGAGAATGCAGGTTAAATGAATCCTCAGGATTCCCATATGAAGGTATGTCTAATTAAGCTGAAACCTGTGAATAATTGACTACCACCTTGTTTATGATAACAATTAACATTTGAGCTGGACTTTTCAGTACTATTTACAGTTTATAAATGTAGCTAGAGTTTACAACTCAGTTTATAGTTTACAAATCATTTTGCACTGATATTATCTTATTTGAGATTTGTAAGAAACCTTTGTGGTTTGTTACTACTCTCCAATGAAGAGCTTGGAATCTGAGGCTCCCTCTTCTCAGTGTAAGCCTGGGGAGAAATATTCATAAGTTCAAGGTCAGGGTCATTAATTGGGTTGTTGTTCTGAGGAGACTGAGGCTTTTGATGACTCTGAAATATAAAGGTTAGTAGAATCAAAATAGCTTATATTTATTGTGCTTATTTTATGTGTTATTTGCTATTGTATGTCCAATATTTCTCTGTCCTCTCTTATTAATCTATTTTAGAAATGTCTTGTATGCTAATAAATGCTATATGTTTGTCTGGAAAGCCTGTTTTTATCTTTTCTCTTTGAAGCAGTGGTGGTGGCAGTGGTGGTGCTAGTGGTAGGCAAACCTGTAGATATTAACCAAACATGATTTTATTGAGTCATGGATAAAGCCGAAGGTGATGCGGTAATTAAATGGAAGCTGTGGGCTACTACCTGCATTTCCTTCTGGAAACCAAGGCTCATAACACACTATAAAGGCTTTTCCAAGGGTGAAACTGATGAAAATTTGATTCAAATTGTATAAATTTGTATAAATGAAAATTAATGCAATCCAAGTGTAACTTGGGAATTCTTAGCTACTTAGGAATTTGAAATTTGATTGACAACACTTCCCCCAATTACCTAGGTTGGAAAAATCCTCAAAATTTACCTTAGATCAGGGTTGGCAAAATCTTTTGGAAAATGACTGTACAGTAAACATCTAAGCTTTGTGGGCCATATAATCTCTGTCTCAACTCATATCTGAACTCATAGCTTGAATTTACAAAAACAGGTGGCAACTGTATGTGACCTACTGGCTGTAGTTTGCGGACCACTGACTTAGATTCTCAAGGTCACTTTTAGTTCTTAGGTTACAGTTACGCTGAGTTATCCGTGTTTATAGCTGTTTATTGGACATGAATGTGGGAACACAGGCATTCCCTCTTTGCTTCCCTCCCTCCATCCTCTCCTTTCATCCTGAACCCAGGAGCTTAGCCTTGTGCATGCACATGGCCCGTGGGGGTATTTTCCTAAACAAAGGTATTTCCCTCAGTAGAGGAATTCCGCTGTTACCATTCAGAAAATAAGCTTACCACAGATGGCGCTTCATTTCCAAACAACCACAACATAAAAGGAGATAGGGCAGTTTTATTTAATTGCTGTTTTTTTTCTATTCTGTGATTTGATGATTTAGCTTGGCAATGACATAAATTAATATTTCAGCTTTTGCCGGAACTCAACTGTTGGTGATTTTATTGTGGTGGAGTTGGTATTTCTAAACATATAGGAAGGCTCGATGAGGAAAAAGACATTTCAAACTCCTTATCTATTTCATTTTGACAGTTTCAAAGAATTTATATTTAAGCTTAAATTCAAATAGGCTTTCTCATATTATCCTTGCCAGCTTTAGAGTGTTTCAGTGGTGCAGTCTGAGTATTACTCAACTGCAGGAAAACCCTCCGTTAGGTTAGGGCTGCGCTGATGAACCACCTGGGGTCCTTCCTGCTGTGGTCTGGTGGTTCTCTTCATCAGAGGTCTCAGCTGGAGGCTCCCGGGCCCCATTGGCCTCTTGGTCCAAGCTCTAGCCACAAATAAGAACTAGGAAATAGTTGCTGCCATTAAAAGGAAATGAACTCTAGAGACCTGAATTTCTTACTTCCCTTGATGAACCAGATCTACTAAAGATCTAAGGCTTTATTTCCACTTGAGAACCATGTGAGGAACAGCCATTGCTTTGTCATTCCACTGCTCCCTCCCTCCTCAACGCCAATCCCGAGCAAGGGAATGTTTATCCTCATACGGGTGCCATGATTCCACGCCCTGCTTCCCTCCTGTGTCTGCCTGGAAAGCAGAGGCATTTGAGTTGCAGCCTCTGCTGTGCACATGATCCCTGAGGAATCTCAACCATTAAAATTATTACAAGTCTTTTCACTCCATCTGTCCCTGTAAAGCATGTAATAGGACTTGAACACAAGACAATGACTGTATTAATTGTACAATTACTATCAAGAGCATTTATGTTCATGTATTATGTTTTATTTGGTCAATGCCACGTTTTCCTTGCAAGGAAATACCTTTTAGAAGTCAGTGGCTAGAAAAAGACAAGAGTTTCTCTCTTCAATAATTTTTATAATGTAGCATTTCTCTTTTGTTCAGAATTTACTTTAGCAATGTGTCATAACTCTGGTAGTACTTCTCTCTTTACTTTGTGCACCCTTGATTATTATCACAAATTGCTGAAGTGAACACACACAGGCATGTTCTACAATGTTCAGTGCATTTTGCAGGAGAATGGACTTCAGCACTTCAACATGCGTTTGCAAGCTTCTCAAAACTATCTTCCACATGGACAACAGATTTGTATTTACCAAATACTAATCAGACTGTGTCATTATTCCCTTGATTTAAGAACTCCACATGTCAACCTCTTCAATTAATCTGTTTATCAGAGTGTCTGAGAGCCTGTCACAGTTTCCCAGTCTACCTTCTTTCCCACACCATTCTGCACTTCTGCCCCCCGGAAGTCTCAATAATGGACTAACCGTGGTTCTCCAAAGGTCCCATGGCATTTTCCAACTCTTATCCTTCACATTATCATTTATTCCACCTATACTCCCTCTAGCATTTTGGAGGTAAGTCTACCCTAATAAACATTACATTGTACTGTCATTTTTGAAGCCCGAGGGTTTTGACAAAATTCTTCTGGTCAGTGACTAATCTTCCTTCTTTTGGTGTATCTGTTGCTGAACCCAATATTTGATATAAAATGGTGCTCTTTAATCATTTAACTACGTTTTGGTTTGTTGAAATATTGATAGAATTGAAATAACTGATAAGGGTATATTTTAGACTATAAGTAATAGGGAATTTTTTTAGAATAAATATCGAGTGCCAGCTTCTCTTCTAAATATGTAGCATGTATGAATTCATTCGGTCCTTCTAACCATCCTGTCATCCTGTGATTTTTGTACCCATTTTACAGGGGAGGAAATGGAAGCTCAGAGGTTAAGTGATTTCCCCAGGGACACTCAGCTAGTAATAGTAAGGAGCAGGGCCAGGACTAGCATTCATAGTCACTCCTCTCCACTGCCTCCCATTTATGTATTAAAAGTATATTTGTCCCTTATGACACCAAACAAATAATAACTAAACTCAACTTTCCTTGGCCCTATAATGACTAACACTCTCCTGGGGAATGCTGAATTATTTGGGGCTCCCATATTGGATGAGCAGATTAAACTCTTGAAAAGTCTAAAGTCTAGTAAAAAGTTTCGGACAACAGTACCCTTGATGTAATATGTGCATGTGAGTGTGTGTATGCGCACATTGCTTATTTAACCCAGAATAAAGAAGGCTGCAAATGTACCAACCCCTCTCCACCATCACAAACCACCAAAGGCAAGGGCTCTTGGCTGTGGACGCCAGGAAGAATCGCCTATTGGCAAAACCACTGGCACAGCTCACAGAAAATGTGAAATCAACCTCCTCAGAGTCCTAAGATGCAAACATTTTATCTAAGAAGACTTAGTGTTGGATGTCCTTAACATGTACCCTGAGAATAAATGCCTTCTTCCACCTCAAAGGTCTTCATTCTCTTCTCTACTCAACGTCGTCACCTTAGAGTAGAGACAACTTGTTGCTGATTTGCTGCTGGTAGTGTAGGAAGTGTTCCCCATGTTCCCTCCACTGCGGCGGGCGAGCAGATGAGCATCACGGTTGCTACCCTTATGGCCCTGCATTTCCAAAGCTGGAGGCCCTGGTGGCTCCAAAGGTCAGTCATCAGGGAGCCTCTCAAGGAGGCGAGCCAGGCTCTGACGTCCAAGAACGCAGATGCCTGCTCCTCTGACCCCTGACGACCCACTGGGTCGGCTTTTACCAACCACACCCCCACCTGGTTTTCAGACACATTTTACCCAGTGAATAAGCTACTAGGATGCCCTGGCCTATCTCAGTAAAAAGATAAGTGACATGCCAAAGCCTAATCTATCCTAGAAGGTACACTTTCAACCAATATGTTATATTTATTACTCTCTTTTGGATAAACCAAATTTACAGGATTCCATTTTATTTTCCTCATCACAAATGTGTGGACATGCACCCTTTTATCAGGCTTTCCTCTGACATGGCTTTGAGACTGATTCCCTGCAACCACCATTTATTAGGGAGAGAACTGATAAGGGGGGGATTCGGAGAAATAGAATTTGGTGGAAGAACATTTATCTGGATGTGATATCATTCAAACCTGAGGTAGAATTACTAAAAGAAATGAAAGTCTACATAAATTCCTTGGGGAGGGGGCCAAACCTGTCTTTGGCTATTTTAATCTCTTCAGATTAATCACTGGATCTGTGATCTTTGTCATGAAAAGCACCCACCATTAACAAAACTTGTCCCCCTTGGAAAATAAGTAGTTGTCAGTGAATCAGTTAAAGTTATGGGGCACTTTGAATAAACTATATCCTGAAGAGACCCTATTTGATAATTCACATTCATGGTAAATATTGCAAGAATTTCTACGGGCAATAATGTCACATTCCTTATTATGGTTAGCGTAACTTTAACTCTTAAAGGTTTAATTTTTTAGACACTAAAGGACGTGTTTTACATAATGTGTATAGAAAATAACTTTTTAAAAGGGAAATAGAAATATTTTCTGCAGTCATAAAAACCTATTAAGGTGAAGTTTTTTCAAGTATAGTGGCATTTTTTAAAAGACCAATGACAATCAAGTTCTGTTTTGCATCCTTACTTCATATCTATAGAATAACATAGTGTTGAGCCTACTTAAAATAGCCACATAAACTACGTAAGCGGCTTCTATAGTCTAAAACTAGGAAGGTTGAATTTTTTAATTACTTTGAATAAAAATCTATCAAATGCTTTGTATGGTTTGGTTTTAGAAGTATGTGAACACCATCTATAAACATTTGTGTTGTTAATGATAATCACAGAGCAGTAAGCTTTGTGCTGCTCATCAATGTAGACCATCACCTTGAGAGTCATGGCATTTAATTCATTGTACTCTTTCCAAAAAGGCCAGGTGGACTTCAGACAGGGCCGCTTTTGATGTTTCTCTTCCGGAGTTTCAGTGGGCCTGCATACCATGGAATTAGGTCATTCTGTTCAGCTCCTGCCATGATCACCCGCTAACGCCACACCTGGCTTCAGCTCCGGTGACCAGTTTGTGTGCCAGCTGATTGTCATGGCTTTGATTTGAGGTTTCAGTTTGTCTCTTTGTCAGCACAGTGGGTCACCCTATAGTATCAATGATTCAATGAGTAGTTGGTAAGTGTTAAGGTGTCATATAATTATTCCTATGGGAATATTGAAAATAGAGGTGCAAAAACCTTAAATATATATTGTAGTTGTTTAGGTCACTCTAAATGTATACTGCTACTTTATTGTGCTGGCTCAGGTTATGCTCTGGTTGAACTGTATTCTGTTTAAGGCAAACTATTTTGAATTTGCTCATGTCTTCTATTTGCTTATGAAAGGACATCCATACTCTTGCTATATATTTTCCCAACTGCAGCAGATTCTTCTCTATTCGCCATACATTGAAAGTAATGTACAGACCCTCAGCGCTGCAGAAAGAGACCTATCTGGTCACCCAGTCCCAGGGCTGACTCACTCGCATGGTGACCGAGGAAACACAGAGAAAGCTCAGAGAAATTCCCACTCCTTCTTCTCACTTTCTATTCTTCCTTTTCTCTCGACAGGAACTTTTTACCCCTGAATGCAAGTTTAAAGAATCTGTTTTTGAAAACTATTATGTAATCTACTCATCTATGCTGTACAGACAACAGGAATCTGGTAGAGCCTGGTTTTTGGGATTGAATAAGGAAGGGCAAGTTATGAAAGGAAACAGAGTAAAGAAAACCAAACCAGCAGCTCATTTTCTACCCAAGCCATTGGAAGGTGAGTGTTACATGTGCATTTTCTTTATCAGATTTATTCCACATTTATTTTTCACTCTGATAACGATACCAGGGTCACAAGGAACCCTCAGGGAATGGCAGAAATATTCCTTGTCTTGATCTGGGTGATGGTTACACAGGTGTCTTCCCAAGTAGTGCACTTAAGATTTGTACATTTTACTGTATATATGTGTTTATATTATGTGGATATTTACATAAAATACACACATATGCAGTATTTAATGGAATATATATATACACATATATATATATATACATGCATCATTAATTTTAAAAATGCCAGGAAAACTCCCTCTCTACCCACTTTTAATGTTTCAAATCCTCACTGCCCCAACCTTTCTAGCCCTAATAATTTTAATTAATTAATTAATTTAAAAAATTAAACATCCTTAATGTCATTACAAATCTGTGACTGGGGCGATAGGTATGTTTGAAAACCTGCATTTTGGGTATTATGGCATACAAGTATTTGCCAATTTTGATGTTATCTAGCTGAAAGTAATCATATACCTGTGAATTATTCTATTACAGAAAATGGAGAGTTAATAACTTGGCCTTTAGAGAACTTGCTGATGTTATTTACCTCCCTTCCAAACTGCATGACTGTTTAGTAAATTCAGTTTTGGCTTTACCGCCTTTTATGATCACCTGTAAACAGTGAAATCTTCTCGTTTACTTGAACCAGATTCCCAGAAAGCAGGCTATAAAGATTGGTTGCTCAGAAATGTCTGCATCTTTCTCATTGAGGATTCTACCGGAAGCATCATTTATTTTTATCTATGTTACCTTTGTTTGAGAGCTACCAAAAAAATTAATATTGAGACTCTTGAAAAGTATTTTTCAAACATTTTTGTTTAGCTTTTGCAGAAAATCAGATCTACAATAACTAAATAAACACTTTAAACTAGCTTAGACAGTTTGATTTTCTTTTTATTCCTACAGGAAAGCCTTAACCATCAAGAGAAAATGCCTATTGGTTTCCATATTTGCTACATAGGAATGAGATACTTTGAAATATTGATTAATTATTACTTACCTGTGAATGTATAATTCACTTTTCAGTTTGCCTAATTTGGAAAACTGCCCTTGTTCGCTAATACCATCTTTATAATTTCAATGTTATTGACTCACCCTTAACTAAATTTGCCTGTAGAATAACTCCATGAAACCCAAAGGCTAGGGCCTATCTAGGAAAGGAAAAATTATGCCAGTGTCTGAAATGTGAGTGAAATATTCACATTATGTGACAGATATTAAGACAATTAGAGCAGAAATAAGAAATTAGAAGGCTTATCTGTTCTGACAAAATGATACCTCTGTGATTTGGCCTCCTTATTTTAAAGGAATGTTGAGACCATCAGACTGAATAATGTTCAAGTACAAATGAAAAATCAAAAAACTAAGTGAAGTGCAGCTTTACAAAAATCTTGGCTTATTTGACACCTTGCTTTGTCTCTTTACATTAGTTTTTGTTTTGAAGATGGACAGTTAGGAACTGACTAAATTTCAAAACCTTTTCATTGCATAAATGTAATGAAAACCAAAGGGGCCTTTATGTCTATTAACTGAGGCAAAATCTGGAAACCAGCTCTTTTGTGTATCAAGCAGGAAATATCTGAGACTCTAAAGATGTGGTTTAATAACATCCCTTGGTGTTCGGGCCATACACTGGGGTGTTGTGTATATGTGTGTGTTGCATGTTTATTCATACAGGAGGAAGAGAGAAACAGTATTTTCAAATAATTAGCAGACAGAAGTACTCTGAAAACAATTAAGGGGGTGTTTTAACGACAGAGGTTATCCCATAGGGTAATAAATAAGAAAATTAATTTCAAGCTTTCAAAACCCATACAGGATGTGAATTATATCATTGGCAACATTAGGGCAAATTAGGTACTCCATTAATTATTGATGCTGCGGGGCATTTGTGTATCTCTTACACAACTTTACTTGCACGGACAATCAAGGTTAATGTGCTGATGCTGTTGTCCCCTAATTGAATGTCATGGGAGCATGAGTTCAGAAAGTGCTCCATGGATGTGGACAAATTCCTTCTACGACCACGCCAAGTCATTAGTACAGGCCTGACGTAGATGTGCTTCCCAATGTGTGTTGCTGAAAACCCATATGGTGACTTATTGCCAAAGATGAAATCCCATCCCCCCAGACATGGGGAATGCAGATGGTCACTCACCTTCACTGAGCATAAGGGCTCTTCATAAAATACCAAAAACTTCTTTCAAAAGCCTAAAAAGCAGGTTGGGCAGCTCTAATTCACTTGTGTTTCTGATAGCAGATGATTTTAACTCAGCTCGTTTTCCCCAAGCAGCAGTCACTCTCAAAAGTCCTTTCCCAGAACTCCCTAGAGTCGTCTTTTAAAAAGCAACATAAACTGCTATGATTTGTCACCAGATTCTATCAAGCAGTTCCTCAGAGCCTCCTCGGACGTCAGGCCCACCTGCCCTCTTGCCATGCTGGGCTTCTCCTGTATATGACATCAATTACTTGATTTTTAATAAATGTCAGAAAATGAGGCACAAAAAATATAAACTGCCACGCAGTTGTCTACTGTTCTTTAAAGTTATCTTCCTGTGATTGTGGGAGAGGAAATCTAAATGATTTCCAAAAGGTCCCGGCTTAAGGAGAGCCAGTTCTTTGTTATTGTTTTGTATAGCTTTGAAGCTGACACGTGTGGGTGGCTACGTTGTTTCTGAACCACATGAGAGAATATTAATGATCTAGAGTGCAAATACTTAGACTTGAAAAGACATATGGGAAGTTCAGAGCTTGCTGTTCTATACTTCATGTGTGTGTGTGTGTGTATGTCTCAAGCCTACAAAGCCTACAAAGAGGCCATGGCTTCCATTTAAACCTCTTCTCCTAGACAAAAATCCAGGCACACCCATGTACACATTTTAGTTATAGAAACCAGAGAATGAAAGGGAAGTAATGAATTCTGATTTGGGTGGGAAACTATTGCTTCAAACGAGGAATTCCCTCTCAGTAGGGCTGCGTTATGGCAGGGGAAATAGGCCAGGGCCCAGGGCTGAGGGTATGAGCAATGGGCAGGCCATTCCCAAACCTAACCAGGGACTGTCTCCTCTCCCTCTTCTCCCCATACCCTCCTTACTGCCTCTAGTTGCCATGTACCGAGAACCATCCTTGCATGACGTTGGAGAAACAGTCCCGAAGGCCGGGGTGACGCCGAGTAAAAGCACAAGCGCGTCCGCGATCATGAACGGAGGCAAACCAACCACCAAGAGCAAGACGACATAGCCAGGTCCCCGCAGGTGTTGTGACTCGCTCGTCCTGAGCCCGGCTGAGTGACTGAGCTTACAGACGTTGCTGCTCCTGTGGCTGAGGAGCAGCTGGAAGGAAGCGAACGCTGGCTCTGTGCTGTCTCGAACTTCTTGGTTCCAAGTGGATAAATCTCAACCTGTTGCGCCCCCACAACAAGAAGACACCTGGACAACCAGCTCAACTCAGACCACGGAATGCCCTACCAGATATGGAATGCCTTTTTAATATCTTTTCTGTGACTGTGACACTTCATGCGAATGACATACTTCACAACTACACCCGATACCTTGCCTGCTGACAGCTACCCATAATCCTTTTTGAGTCCCGTTTCAGCGAAATCCATGTGTTTAAGTTCAATTTTGTAGCACATGAATACTCTTGAGTAATTTCTAGTTAGAACGCTGTAAACCTGTGCTATTCTGGATTTCTCTTCTTCCCATTTTTACAGGCTGCTCACTCCACTGTCTGTGACCTTTTGCAGGGATGGTTCCCTCTAAATCTTAAATGTTGCAGTTGGCTTAGTCTGGAGAGCCATCAGGGAATCAGGAAGACCTCTAAATATTATCACAAATTGCGTCTATAGAGATTAAGGGTGTTGTCTCCGGTTCACACTATCGATTAAACACACATATACGCTCTGTGCAGTAGCAGGTACCGCGTACTGAGGTCGGCCGGGTGGGGAGAGAAACGAGTCGAACACAGTCCACGGGACGCTCTCTACGATATGTGTTTGACCTCCCCCTCTAGTATCCTGTGTGTGTGTGTGTGTGTGTGTGTGTGTGTGTGTGTGTGTGTGTGTGTGTTTTATACGTATCACAAGCTTACTGGTTATGGTAACATTTGCCTTGCCCAGCGAGCAAGACCCACTGGTTTTTGAGAAAGTGGGTCCAAAGAACTCTGTAGGCCTTGTAGGCCTGATTAAGGTTCATTTTTCATCGACTAATCCTCATTATTTGGAAAAAAGGAAAAAAAAGAAAAGAAAAATCAGTCATTACAACCTACGAGAATTGTGCTACCTAAATCCATTTCAGATAGAATCCTTCCTGTTTTTAATGAACCGAACTCAATGCCATCCCCGGTTTGGGCTGCGTTGCACTCCTAGTCAGCAGAGCATGGGCAGGCGGCTGTTGTGTTCTCTTCTGCGGCAGCAATGCAAACGTTAGTTATAAATTAGACTTTACTATTTTTGGTGTTTAATGACAGGTTTTTAAACTGGACACATTAGGAAAAAATATTTTTTTGAGCTCAGCATGCTGAGTCAGGCACTGTGTCTTTCACCGGTCCATGCCCGTCACTCAGCCCCCCAGGGCCCAGGTCGCCCGCGGGCTGGAGGAGAGGTGCCTTGCCATGATCTCAGAATGCAGTCTGTTCAATGACTAAATAAAATGAAAGGCAAACCAACACGCTTCATCAGGTGTTTCCGTCCATTCCACTGATTTGCTTTGGTTTTCTTTCATTTTCTTAATTTCCTTTGGAGTAACTCTGAGCTTAGGGAAGACAGCTACTAAGAAAGGCCATGGATAGTTGACTACACAGTGAAGCAACCATGCCAAATGTTCAATATTGGATATAAAGTTTCAAAATGTTTAGTACTAAACTGTTTGGAAATATTTGTTGACTGTGTATACTTAATAAAATTCAACGTTTTCTGCTCAGAAGAGTTCATTGAGACCAAACTGAACCTCATTTATAGAAACCTACATGTGGGATCAGTGTGCTGGCTTCTTGTTATTATTTCCATGTAGAAGGATGACCCAGTTGCCATCTTCCCCCACCTGCACTGTATTTACCCGGGAAATTATTTTGTCACCGCTTTCCTAAGTCTCCACAACAGCCCTTGCCCAGCATTTAAAAATTTTGGCCTGCTTAGCTGATTAAAGATTTAGTATAAATTTAACTGTTTATGCTTATTTCATTTTCATATTGGATTCCATTTTAATAAATAAAAAGTTAGCATAATGTTTGAGTAGATTTATTGTCGGTAATGCTTAAGTAAGAAAATACCACAAAATGATTCCTTCGACCATTCTTGATTTCTCTTTAAGTCAGATTAAAGTCTATGGTTTTTAACAGGATGAAATATATAAGATGAATTTCATTAACCAATTATTTAGGGAAGACATATATTCCATAACATGTGGCAAACTATGAATAATTTAACTTGAAATTCCAATTAGATGGGTTTATAGACAGTGCTTACCCCAACACCCATGTGTACAAGTGTATGTGCATGTGCACGCACACA
The DNA here is from genome assembly GCF_040802235.1 of Manis javanica. NCBI lineage: Eukaryota > Metazoa > Chordata > Mammalia > Pholidota > Manidae > Manis > Manis javanica. The sequence goes on from NC_133164.1 coordinate 8,746,243, forward strand.
CACACACACACACACACACACACACACACACACACACACATCAAACAACCCCACCTATTTTTTTTAGTAACCAGCTTGACTTATTAGCTTCTTTTTCCCCTGCGGGCCTGTTTAATGGTTAAAATTAATACAAGATTTATTTTCGTAAAGGACACATTTATGTCAATATGCACCTCAGTTTGGGCTTTATCCGAGTTGTCTCTAAGGGCATTTATCCCTATGAATGGATGTCAAAATACTTTCTTCTAATATATGTTTAGTCATATTGCAGAGGGGTCCTTGTTATTTGTAATTAGACCACTTCCTGGTGTCTGGTCTCACCTGTTGCATAGGACGAGGACAACACTGGATGAACTGCATGTAATAGGACATGTGTATCAAGAACTGTTGGTATGTATGACTCAATTTACATACATAGAGTTTCTCTGCATTGTAGTTTCTGTGTTTACTATCATTTGTACTCACAAGTACATGTTGAAATAAAATATTTATACAAAGGCATATTATAAAACATCAAACGACTTTATGTAACAAAATGGCATTGCATCACCCACAAATATAGAGAACTGTCATGTAAATAAGTTGGTGAATTCAATTTTCCAGTTTACCATGCCAAAGAAAATTTTAGCTCTTTGATGATACCTCTCTGGCTATTCTTCCAGGGTAAGACTCCACCATTTTTTCCCTTCCAAAATTAGGTTTGCTGTTATTAAGTAAGTGTAATCTGTCACTATTGATGTTCTGCATAGTAAATATGATAGAATTCATTTGTATTTACAGGCCGTGTATTTTGTACCTCCATGTACACAGGTTAATTGTATCGAGTCTCTCCAATATCACATCCCCTTGCATGCATATCTGCTGTAGGAGGGTTATTTCTACTGATTTCTTATGGTAGCCAGTTGCTTCACCCACCCCTCATCAATGGTCAGGAGTGTTGTTTTAATATTTCAGGTGTCACCATTTTTATTTTAAGTTTGCTTTCTAAAATATTTTACTAAACTCTACCAGAAAAAATTACACAAGAGATGTAAATGGTACACTTTATGTGAAGAGTACAGTGGTACTCCATCCTCTCCTCACAAATACTGGAGAATATGGATTCTTGCTCTAAATGTTTCATTGCCCTGAGGTTTTTAGGGCTGGGGGTGGCTTCTCCACAGTGGGTGCCCAAGACTCCTGCTGCAGCCCTTCTAATTGTTCGCCTCTTGGAGAGTAAGTGGAGCTTTGTTAGCACAGCTGGCCAGTTGCTTAATTAATGTCTAAAGCAATAAAACGGTCAGATGTTTTCAAGCGAACCAATTTTCGATTTGTTTCTCTTAAAAAGCAAAACAACACAACCAGAAAACATCTTGTTCTTTAAGACATGTATCACTTCACTTAAAGGTTTCTTCCTCATATTAGAGGGAGAATAACATTTGAAGAGACCAGATTGACTAAGAAATCCATTTTAGAAGGAAGTGAAAATAATTTCAACTTATTTTCATTTTATTTCAGAACAAGACTATGTCCCGGGAAAGCAACTGGCCAGATGTGAATTGTGTTACCTTGGAGTAAACTACATTTCATAGGTTAGGGATCTTAGATTACAGATGGAACATGGGTCTGTTGACTCTCTTGAGTACCAAGTAGGGTTTCAAAGTTTTGATAGTGAGTCTACAAATGAAGGCTGAGCTATGTTTCGGTTTGGTTTTTTCTTGTTCTTCTATATGATTTGCTGGCCAAGGTTGGCATCTGAGGTAGAGGAGGCCATTCCTTTCAATGTGCTGCAGTGATCTGGGTTACCTCAAGGTGCTCAGAGGAAAAACAGGGTATAATGATTCTCCTCTTTAGGCCTTAGGACCCTCGTCGGATTTCCCTGCAAAGTCTTCGTGAAAGAACTCAGTGATTGTCTGCCAAACAAGCAGCTGCAAAACTGTTGCAACCTTCCCAGTTGCCATTAATCCCACTGTAATTTTAGAAAAACTTGAACAAGCCAATCAGATTTGCACATTTTCCCTCTGACCTATTACAAGTTTGTTCTTGTCCCACCTTTTTTTTTTTTTAAGGGGCAGTTTTTATCTCAGTAAGGAAATCAAAAGTCAAAGTACAAAATCACATTGAAGGGTAGAATTTAGTCTTTCCATGGAACTTTTTTTCCAACATGTAGATTAAATCACTTCTTAATAGATCTGTGGATGTCTCCATTGCCAGAGCCAGACACACACACACACACGAAATATGGCAGACAGAAAGAAGTAAAAAGAAATACTCTGTTTTAAAAGAAAAATGTGCATTAGAGTTTAGATACCATGTGATTTCTGCAATAACTCAGTTGTGGCTCAGTAATGTGTAGCTAAACGAACCCAAGATATAGCTGACTGTAATATATTTACACCTTCTTAAAAAAATCAGGACAAATTACATTTTGAACCTTATAGTGTAATACTTTCTCCATATCTAAACTTTTTTTTAAGAGACATAAATGCTGAGGGCATTTTTTTTACATGAAAATATGAAAAGAGGAGCCTTTTGCTATAGTTGTTGCTAATGGAAAAGGGATAACAAATCTAGTGTATAACAAGAAAATAAGACACCCCTAGGCTTACGTGGTAAGACACTGGCAGTTGAGGGCAGGTCAAGGATCAAGCAAGCTGGCTAACTACCACTCATCAGCAAATCAAACCCAGCTTACAATCTGTTTTTGTATGACCCAGCAACATAGTATGAGGGTATTTCCTCTCTTTTTTTTTAACAGTTTTAAAATATTAAACACAAACAAATGAAGAATATGAGACGCATGTGGCTGACAAAGTCTAAAATATTTACTAGCTGGTCCATTATAGAAAACAGAGCTCTGCAACAGGGGAATTTGAATGTTATTTGTATTATGCCTGGCTAGATAGTGTAATGAATCTTAATATGTGTGCATCCTCAAGTCATCAAGATTGCTACTGAGCAATTATAATAGGTTTGTTTGAGCCTTAAAATGCTAGGCTAGAGGACAGGAAAGAATATAACCTATATTCTTTCTTAACTGCTTATATTTCCCTCCTTTACCAACCTGATATATCAACTGACATGCTCAGTAGTAAAGATACAGCTAATACGGTTGCACTCCTTAGTCTCAGGATAGAGATAACAGTTTTATAAATCTACTAAAGTATCAGAACACTGTTAGTACTATAAAAAATCAGCATCAGTTAAATTTTCTCTTAAATATTTTTCAATATTAAATTTTTAAGTAACTCAGTGGATACATATTTTCATTTTTGGTGATGTGACTTAAAAAGTTCAAGCCATGACCACAGAGTATTTACATCATTAAAATTTCCAAGTAAAATTTTCATCTCAAACAATAAGGAAACGATTTTGTTACATTATTCTAGGATTTTACAAAATACAATTCACATTTAGAAAAAAATGTGTGTTTTTTTTTTCGCTCCAAATAATTAAAGGTTGCCTAAACTAATGTGTGAAAGTAGATTTAACTGTAAATATGTAAGGGAAGTCCAAATTATTGTACATTTTCATAATTCAATGTGAATTTCATACAGAGCAAAATTTCACCATTAAGAAAATAAATGTTTTGTTCTTATCACTGAGTGAATATTTATAATTTCTATTTAAGTCATTTTTTTATTTTGTTTTTCTATCCTCTGAGCTTTAGAGACTGGTGCCATTTTATCACAATATCTCCTTTTGACTTCTTTGTATGGTACTAATTTTCTAGTAAGTAAATGTATCCTTAGAAATCAGAGAGTCTTTTAAGGGAAACGAATGCATATTTCATCCCCATCGTATATTTAACCAGATATTGTGTTTTTAAGTGGCAAGTTACCATGGAGTAACTTAAGTTGTGAAAAATCAGATTCCTTGTACACGTAACCCCTGCCCAGTTTAAAAACTGATCTAGTAACAGAAAATAGATACCCCTGAAGAACACCTCACTTTGGGGGTTAAAGCCGCAAGTGGAAGATATATATTGACACAGGGTATAAACAACTTATAACACTATTTATTAAAAATGTTAAATTGTACATTTTTCATACTTTCTTCCTTCATCATAAAAGAATCTTGCTTTGTGAGTTTAAAGTGAGACTAGACAAATGACTTAATGGCTAAAACCGACCACTCTTTTTCTTTCAAAAGCACTGGTTAACAGGTCTCTGGACTCCCCTCGTTCCCCACCCCCAATTTTATACCTCATGTGGGTTTGCCTTCACTGTCCCCTTAAAGAAAAGCTGAATGATAAGGAATCCTGGCAAAATATAATCAATGGATTTATGTGAGGATATATCTTCCCTTTAGATGCTAATATGGTCCTTTTTGCATAGAGCTGTGCATTTCTAGCAATCATGTAATTCAGTGTTTCACAACTCTGGCAATATTGACATTTTGAGTCAGATAATTCTCTGTGGTGGAGGCTGTCCTGTGCGCTGTCATGTTTAGCTGCATCCCTGGCCTCTACCCACTAGAAGCCTGTAGCACACCCTCCCATCCCAGCCAGTGTGACAATCAACATTGTCTGCAGACAATGCCAACTCTTTTCTGGGTGGCAGAGTCGCCCACGTTGAGAACCACTGATGTAGATTATGGAAGAAAATTTCTTTCTGGTGTGATTTACATCAGACTTTGCTTAACTCATTTTTAATGGCTACCCAGATTTCATTCAGGCATTCAGAAATAGAAAAACATACAATAGTCTGTTTGACCTGCCCTAATGGTGATTATACATGGTTTCCGTTGCATTTATGTGTTCTAATGGCCTAGAGAAATAAAAATCCCATCCTCCTCCATGGAACTGTTTAAGGATATTCCGTGCCAAGCCAGATTTCACATGCATTTCCATTCCATCCATCCCAGCACTCACAGTTTCCGCAGCTACATATTCCATTACCTGCAATAAAACACACGTGAGAGTTGTGAACATGTAGAAATGCACCAAGTGAAGATGTTTTAAACCATAACTGTTTGTAATCAAAACCATTCCACTCATCCTCTACAGATTTTCTTGCTGGGCAGCCATTTGATTATTGTCATATTAAGTAGCTAGGAAAAATCTGATCTTTCAAACACTGGCATCTACGGGGGCCCATTTATGTGGATCCGTACACCAGTGACCATCCTGTATCAGTCCAGCTGGACTTCCATGTCATTTTGTTTTCTGGTAGAGAGCAAGTTATATCTGACTTATGAATAAAAAGTAAAAAACATAAAGCACCTTGACATAATATGAGGTAGGCTGAATAATCAGCTAGAAGAGGAGCCTTCAGTTGTAGGGAAGGACAGAAAGTGAGTGTCCAGCCTAATGACACAAATATTCATCTTTTACCTTCAGCTAGAAACACAGAAAACAAATATGCATGTCTCTCTGTCCTCTGTAACTTGTTTAAGCAGATGTATTTTATAGCAAGTTATTAAGACTTAGTGACTTAGGAGAGCAGGATCTATTACACTGCCAAGTGTTCTTCACACCCCCATCTGCACACACACATGCACACACACACACACACACACACACAGTCCATTCCCTGAGAACCACCACCACGCCAACCATCTTTGAACTAGTGGAACCTGAACGCCTGTTCAAAATCCTCCTCCATTCCCCACGCCAGTCTCCAGGTGAATTGGTTGTCAAGAGAATTCTTGTCTCTTTTCAATATATAACTGTCTATGTATGGGTTGGGGAAAGGGCAGTTACTTTGCGGAAGTTTTTCAACAGTCATATAAATTGGCTTCACTGTTCTGTATTCTCCTATGCCTGGGATTAATACCAGTGCTTATTCCCAGATGCCCACCTCCCCTCATGCGGTGCCTGCACACGAGCAGCTGGTGGACACTCTCCTGCCCAGCCAGCTACCACAGCGTGTGGGTAGTGTTTGTCTTTACTGCAAACTGCGGCACAGACCAGGTCGAGCAGGCCAATACTGCACCTGTGCAGATGAGACCATCGTGCTTGTCACAGTCCCTGTCGTCACAGTCGCAGAATTCTCCCGAAATATACCATTCTTCAGCAGAACAAATGCACTTTCCACAGTGACAAGAACCTGCAATCACAGAGGCCATTACTTGCCGTTTCCACGTATAAAGGTTTCCATCTAGAAGAGAATACTGTCAACCCACTGACAATAGGCTTCTAATCACTTATCTTCCAAAGGTGAAAGTTTATTGAATAGCCCTTTGCTCAGAAGGGACCTTCCCTCGCTGTAATTCGTAAAGGTTATCCAGGGAAGGCTTCATTATGGATCTAGACAGTTGCAATTAGCCTTGAGCAAATGTTCCATGCCCAGTCTGATTGAAATGTCAGTGAGAGCAGAATGTGGCTAATTCTTATAGATGGCCTTCCAAAACGGTGTTCAAAAATAGATGTTTTTTTTTCTTTTTCCTGAATTCAATCATGTTTTATAAGTGTCTGCTCTTTAAAGGAATTGAATAGTAAGTTCTGTTAAATAAGGATGCATTTTATAATTAAAATAACTGCTAAATTATTCTGTTTAAAATTTTGGATTTTTGTTTACATGACTTTCTTAAGGGAGGGACACCCTGCCTATTGGGTGGCTTGCTGAAGTGCTCAAAATGTATACACAATTGCTCGTGTATATTTGACTCACCAGATCCCGCTCTCGGGAGGCCCTGGCGTGATCAAGCATAGCTCTCATTCCCCCAGACGTTCATCTCGTGTGAGGCTCTAGGTCTAACCACTCTCCTCACTACTTTATCTATTTCTCCTCTTTTTACTTCCTACCTAATTAAAAACTTCCTCTTTGGTCATGCAAAATATTTTAATATACTGAGAAACAACTTCATTAATGATATATATGAAAGAAATGAAAATACATGAATTAAATGATGTCACAAAGAGAGGAAAGCTCTTTTGGTCTACATGTCTTTACATAATAGGCTAAACAAAAAAACCCTCACATGGAAAAATCACTTCTACCACAGCAATAAAAACAACTTAACATCAGAAAAGAAACACCTGTGAACAGGACTCCCCTTTCTTCTATTTCCTTGGATCGATTGATCTTTCTAAATGTGATTTCTTCTTACAAAAGGATGGCCACCACTACATTTTTCAGGTCAAAGATTACCTTAAGAGAATGTGAAATAGGAGTATTTTGGCATTTTTAACAACATACCAATTCAAAATATACTGGGAGCGGGGCAGGGATCAATCATTAGTGGTTTTATGATTGAAAAATGAGTTAACAATCCAGTTGATAAAATGGTTAGAGAAAGGAATTATATGCATCATAGAAACCGTGGAAGGATTCATATAAGCCTGTCCCAAGCATTAAGCACTTTGTGATATTTCAAGTCATTGGAAACTGGTACATGCATTTTAGCTGCAAGAATCCCCAATGGCCAAATTAAATTTTCTACTTCCCTTGTCACGCTTCTCAAGGTAAGGGAGGAGTCAAATTAGTTACATGCTGAGAAAGGTATTTACATTTATTAACTTCTTGCACAACCACAGTATGATTTCTTTCAGTCTTGACTTGTTTTCCTGAGGGTCTCAGTTGACTGGCAGGCTCCTGACCATATCGGGACAACTTTCAGTTCTGATGAAGGGCTGACAGTCTGGTGGTAGCTGAGGGCCCACGTGCTGAGCCTCCAGGTCAGTGTCTGCAGCTGGCGGTGGTTCCCTCTCGGTCTCAGCCAAGCACAGTGTTTCCTTATTGTTTACATTTATTTATCCTAATTTTAAAGACTTTTCAAATGTCTAGGCATGGAAATGTTCAACATTCAACTGTTCATTTAGCAAATGGTTAACAGTATATCTGCAAACAAAACATGGGACGTTTCGTTGACTTTTTATTGAAATTGCCTCAGAAGGCATCATATTTAGTGTTTAATTACTAATTATTTGAACAATTTAACTATTCTCAGTTGTTTCTAAAATAGTATCTCCCTTACATTGCACAATTATTTCTACAAAGAAGTAACTAACTTTAAATGTCCATGATATTCATGTAGTACATTTAGGATATCTTTTTTTTTTTAAATTTTGTCACAATTCACGAGATGAGCTCACATTTCATCTTTAAACTTAACCTCTAGCTATTCAAATCATTATTCAAATCACTGCTTCTCCTTGTGAAATGCTTAGCTTCAGGCCATGGCAAAGTATTTCCCTAAAACTATGAAGCTCAGCTAAAGTTTACATGAAATACATTGATGGATCATTTGACAAGTAAATTCCAGTTCAAAAAGCCAACTAGTCACCGAAATATTTAGAATGAAAAATGGGGATTGGTTTTTGTACGTGCTATGAAAAACTGGTTTTTCTCAGCATTTTCCCCAGCTGTGTTGTTCCTTCCTGTTCATCAGTTCTCAGCACATCTCAGAGGTAGGAAATCCTACTGCTTGTGCAACTAGGAAGCGCACAGATGTAACAACACAGTGTGAGTTACAAGGTCTCTTGCAGTGCCTCTGTTGTACAATGCTCGACTGCTTTCATCAGTAACCGGAGGTCAAATTGCCTGTCTCTGGACAGGATTCTCTCAGACAGACACAGGCCACACGACTGCCAAGAGGTAACCAACTGTTGGCTCAGCTGGCTGGGCCCCCCTCACACCCATGAGACCCATTCCAGCCACAGGGAGCAGCTGGCCCACCTTGGCAGGAACTGTAGGGTAGGAAGTTCATGACCACACCCTCGCTATTCCATTTATTTTGTTTCTCAGCATAAAGACCCTTAAACATACTTCCACCTCCTTTCTGTGCTTCTTACTGCCTTCCATTCCTGGGGATTCTGCCACATTTTCTCATGTGTCTTCAGAGCATTCTTAGGACTTTGAAGGGGAAAGAAGTGAAATATTTCTGCTTTCAAAGATGAAAAGTGGAAGTACAGAGAGGATGAGGGCATTGCCACATGGGCTCTGGATAACAGTGACCTAAGATTTCCGTCTGATCCAATCCACTCTTCTATGTATCTACCTGTCAGTAACACCTTGCAGGGAAAACTATCATACAGCTTCAAAAGAAAATGAGTTGTGTGTTCCTGCAGGTTAGTGAGGCAACTGGAACATGGGGCCACGGTTGGTTCTGAAGCCCGTCTTTACCCAATCTCTCTTTCGCAGGGATGGAGAGGGGGTCTCAGGGGCCCGTAGCCGTGAGGGGCCAGTGGGTGGACGGGTGTTCCATGGACGTACTCCGATGATGAGGAACTCAACAATTACCACTTTTAAGGAGACTTAATAACATGTGATGACAGCCATTGTCACGCCACAGTATCTTTAAGAATGTTGGAAGTGATGACCTGGATCTAGGTGGAAGTTTCAAGGTAAAAAGGTTATTGTGTTCTCTTGGGCCCAATTAATAAATCCCCAAACAAACAGCCTATGAATTATATCCCACATTCTGCAAAGGTAGCAAAATTTAGGGGAGACCTGGCCCTCAGCTCATCGCCGTGGTTATTTCCCCAACAATCTGAAGCCAGGGCCCCTTTGGCAGCCACCCCACTGATAAAGTCGGACTCTCCTTTTCATTCATCGGGCCTGACAACGTGCTGCAACCTGACGCCCAGCAGGCAGTTCTCTCTACTGTGCTGACTATGCCACCTGTTACGAAGGTCACAACAATGCATCTTGTTTTAAATTTTTCTATGGAGTGATTTATTGTCTTGGCTATAAATTTGTAAAGAAATAAAACACTCTTTCTTCATCGTCTCCTGAGGTGGCAGCTTTATTCACAGCTCATGGGCAGCGCGTGTTTCAGTCTCAGTGGTAGAAACACGTAGCTGGGTAGGGCTGCTCCGTGGCGCGCTGCGGCCATCTGCCCACTGTTCTCACCTGTCCTTTAATTGGCAGAAGAAAAAGATCCCGATCTCCTTTGTGATCATCACTGCGAGGGGCTTTCATTTACAAATTTGAGCCGAAGTACGTGGAATGAGACATACCAAGAAATACACGGCTGCAGCCAAACAGCTTGGAACAGGTTTCTCTTTCCCATGGCCATGTTGAGGACCCTTAAGTCTATTTCGGTAGCGCCTTTTCCTGTGGTTCTTGGGGTGGGGGTGGGTGGAGCCTCCCTGGGGACAGGAGTGACTGCGGCGTCCCCCGCTCTCCTGTGTGCCCAAGAGGGGCACAGTTGCACGACCTCAGGTTCAGCCCCGTTTTTCCTCTACAACCCAGCAGCAGTCTCCAGAGGAGGAGGGAAGAAAGGAGCCGCCGCCGCTGCCAGCGGTAAGACAGCCTGCGATCACCGCGAATCAAAACACGCGGCCTCCGGGCAGCTTGGGTGCTGCCTTCTGAGGTTAATGGCACCAAAATTCTGTATCCATGGAAGGATAAACAAGCAGTTTAGACAAATAGGCTTTCAACCCTTCATTGATCTCTGGATATAGGGCCACCACCCAAAGCAACTTGAAAAGGCATTGACTAAGAGAGGTTTTCATATTTTGTTTTGAGGCAATGCTTTTGGGAGAGTATTTAGTCAACCTATTTTTTTCTTCCTTTTTTTTTTTTTTTTTGCATTTTCTACTTTTATGATGCTGACAAATGAGAATCAGAATCTCTCCTCAGAATGAACTGACTTTAAAAAAGAATGTTTATTTCTCCAAAAGAAGCTACTCTTCTTTTTGTGTGAAGTTCAGGGTAGGAAAGGACAGGACGGTATTCACTACACTGGTGAGCGTGGCGTGTGTTTCCCCCTGTACCTGCCACTGGCCATGACTTAGCAAAGACCTGCTCATGGACAATGTTCATGATTTGCTAGTGTGTCTCGTACACACATTCACACACCTCCAAACACTGATTTTAAAATAGGTGGATATAAACAAGCACACTAATGTTTTCATACAAATGAACATTCAGTAGAGTTTCTATGGAAAGTTAATTATCATTATTCCAATACTCATGCCATTATGGAGAACCAACTAAAAATATCTAAACTTTAGGGCTCTGTGTTTGGAGCAATACTTAGGGGGAAAAAAATCTAGTTTGGGCAAGTTAGCCATTCTCAGTGCTTTTTTATATGCAGGCCACGCCCCTTTGCTCTGACATTCCTTTTCTCCCCTCCCTCTTTCCCCTGGGAGTTAATTCCATCCCCACCTCCTTTCCGGTTCTCCTGGTTAATCGCTTCCTCTGCAATTCCTTCCCTTTGTCTCCTTCCTTAGCCTCTCCTTCCTCCTCTACGGTTCTTGTAACAGAGCTTGAACCTAAAGCAAGTTCAGGTTTAGCTTGAACGTAAAGCAAGTGTTTCCAGGAGCTGGAAACGGAACCAGTGCAAGATTTGTCTGGGACTCGGAATTAGAATGAACTTAATAGAACAAACAGGGAACAAAGTGGGTGCTTGAAGCTGCTTGGAGTGCTGCCTGACTGGTGTAAATACATCAGGATGAAAGCACGGCCTCCTTGCAGATCACTGTTAACCCACAGTCTCAGTTCCTGGAAACCAAGACAACCACAGTTGTCTATCGAAATGAGCATGTTCCAGTTGTCAGCCTTCTTCCAACTGTCACAACATCCATCTGTTTTTATCTTTGCAATTTTGCCAAGAAGCCTCTTCCAATCTGACAGCATCAGCCTTGAGTGGCTGGTGAAGGAACAGCCAGTGTTCGGGGACACATCCCTGCAGCACATCCTGCTTCCGAGACCCCCTTCATGGGCACTCCTGGATGGGCCCATAAGCACTGTGAGTGGGGGATTTTAAAGCCCTTTCAAGAATTTGTACAGAAATGTCAACATCAAGGTTTCCAAAATTTAATCTATTAGTTATTCTTTCCCTACCCAGATAAGAAAATTGTGGGGGAGGGACATTGGCCACGTGGTAGGCTTAACATTTTTTTAAAAAAATATTAGATTACACATATTTGGCTGCAAAACTAGTGATTTTCAGGACAAAGAAAATTACACCAGACTTTTGGGACCCATACACTTTTTCTTTCTTTTTCTTACAAGGTAAAATAATTTAGCCTCCTTTGAGGTCTTTCTCACATACCGCACCTGCCCTCCACACACACACCTGCCTGGTTTGGCCTCTGACATGCCAAAAGCTGCATCTCTGGGCAGCTCAAACACCTGTGATCTTCCTTCTCAGTTCCAGCTGTGCTGCTGAATGGTGAGGCCATCAGCTACCCATGAGCCTTTTGCTGTATCCTTTCAGTGCCCTGTGGATCCCATCCTTCTTTATACAGTCATCAGTCCCCCCTCCATTCAGCAATGATGCTGCATATGAGTGGCTGGGGATCTTATCGTATGAAACCTTTCTCATACATTTCATTTTCTTAGATCCTACACTTCACATGGTTAAGTTTCAAGCTTCAAGTCAGGCACAAGCAGAGGACAGTGTGGTTTGCATGCAGGCAACGTGAGGTCTGGAAGAGATGGTTGTAGGTGCTTCTGTACCCACCATGTGTCAGAACAGGGACCCGGTCCAAGCTCCGGCAGAGGTACTCACCCTTTCCTGAGCACAATATGCCATCTGCTGATTCACACAAACTCTTGCTTTGTTCCTCCGTCATATTGCACTTCCTGGGATGCTGGCAGAGCTTTCCAAACCAGCCTCGCTCACAAACGCAGCGACCACAGGAACACGAGCCATGGCCTGTGAAGCAATCACAGGGGGAGGGGAGAAGGAGGTGGGTGTACACCCAGCTGAATCATGGTTTCTGAGAAAGAAAGATGCAAACCTAGGATCTCATTCCCTATCAAGCAAACACATTTTCCCTTCACGCGTAGTAAATTTGGCATGTAATTGTTAAAAGAACTTCACTACAGAGTTCTAGCTTGACATAATATATTTGAATGTAGCACAGGAAGTGGACTAAGAAAGAAAGGAACCTTGAAACAATTTAAAATCGGATTTTTGGCTTTCGTTCTTGATACAAAACACTTTCTCATTTGCATCTCTATCAGTATGGAGTCCCAGGGCTCTCCTCGGGAACACCACCGTGACAGCCAGACCAATTTGCCAGGTGAATCGTGTTACTGGAGCTTGTAGCATTTATTGATTGCTCTTTTATTGTTTGTTAATAAAAACAAAAGGTTAACTTCCATTTGAATGGCAGCCAGGATTATATTACTTTATCTGTGTACCTCTCTACTAATAAGAACAGATGTGAGTATAAAGAACACGCCTCCCTCTTATCATACAAAAATTGAAAACAGCATGAGACTTAGATTCATATCCCTTAACTTTTTTCACCTTTTGTTTCCTATCACTGGGCTCCTGATTTTAGGGATGTTTATCTTCTGGTATGTCTACAGCATTGTATTTGTGACAGTTATACAGCGGCATATAGATCTGTCTGTGTTGCTTGCTGCCAACACCCCATGAAACTACATCATCTCCCATTTAATTTCCTGTTTCCAATCAGCGCTTTATGCTTTTTCCCATGTGCACATTACCTTACAACCAGATTTCTCCAAACAGGACAAACAAAACAGCTATTTGGTTAGCAAAATTGACTATTTTCTGTGAACAGAGCATTTTGCTGGGCACCAGGGGATACAAAATCTAGCATGATGGAAACAGTGCTTTCTGCCATATGCCCAGCAACAGATAAAATCATCATTCTGACTGATCAGCCCTTATGAATCTGTTGACACCATTACGGCGCAACCATTTGCTTTGGCACGACCTTCAAGACTGTAAATCCAGAGGAAAATATGTTCCCAGCCCAGGGAACCTTTGAAGCTGAAATCAGTCAAAGGGAGAAATAAAGTGGGAGAAAACCGTCTATTGTTTACAAATGGTCGTCTACTGCTCACCCACGTCTCTCACAACCCGGCTGCAAAAAGACCCCAACAAACCTTTCTGGTCCAGGTGCATGCTTGCTCTCCACCCCCTTTATAATCACCTATTGATTCAGAGATGGACTACTTCTCTCCACCCCTTGGAAACACCTATTGATATGGAGATGCACTAAGGCCAGGCGAAGAGATTCTGGAAATACCGTGATTTTACCCACAAAAAGTAAACCTGGTCCATCTGCCTCCTCCCACACTCAGCTCTGCACAAGGAGGGATGAGTGGCCAATACTAATGGTTTGCAATTCATCATTATGATTAATTTAACCTAACCACTCAGAAACCAAAATAACATCTTTCCATAATACATGATCATCTTTGGAAGTTGCTGGGGAGAAAGAAACTTCCTCTATCCCTAGAGATTCTTCTAGCTCATCTAAGAATCAAATTGACATGAGACAGATTAACAGGAGGAAAAAATCCAAAGTTTAATTACGTACGTACAGGAAAGCCATAGACATGGGTTCCAAAGACAGTCAGGGAGACTGAGGCACAGATGTCATGAGGAACCAAGGAGAAGGAGGCAGGGGTCTGAGACTTCACAGGAAAAGAGAAGTAATTCACAGGAATAAGAAAAGAGTAAATGTTTGATGACGAAAACACTTGATGCACCCCACAGAAACAAATCTTAACAAACCCAGTCACACTCCTCCCAGCCTGCCACACCTAGTTTACATTATAACACAGCTCTGTGTGGTGACAGCTCTTCTGCAGCAGCTCCTCCATCTAAATAATTTGTATGCAATTGGGGAGTAGGAGGTCAGAGTTTCATTCTGAGTCTTTTGGGCCTTGATCATTCTCCACTCTGAAATAATCCACATGTCACAGTGGCACATCTTGGGGCAGCCTGCCCTGGGTCCCTACAGAGCCAATGGGAAGCAAGCTCAAAGGAGACCAGATGAACAGACCAATTTCTAATATCCTCTTCTTATGTACATGCTGACTTACTGAATTTAATTTCAGCACAGCCCTTTGGGTCAGGCATTATACCCATTTTACCATCAAGAAACTGAGGACAGAGAAATTAAGTGCTTTTGCCTCAAATCACATAACTCAGCCACACCAGATCAAAACATGACTCCAGTTTCTCTAATTTAAACACCGTTCTTTTCCCATGTGTCACATCGTGTTTATATTTCACTGTGGAAGATAAACAATGACTATCAATTCTAGACTTCTGGTAGCCTTTTCTTACTTCTTATCTCGCTGACTGCTGCATAGTCTGAAGGTATTCACTTGACATTTCATGGGCATTTTCTTCTTAAAAGTCTCTCCTATATAGGTTTTCACGTCAACAGACACTCCTTATTCTTTTAACCTTCCTCCTTTGTTCATTTTTTTAACCTAATTAAGGATAGATCCCTGTCTATCCTTAATCATCTTCTTTTTTCACTCTAAAATCTTTTTAAAAATTGATCAAATCACAGGATTTCATATAACCACAGGGTTCACAGGGCTCTATCCCACCCTCTAAACCTCTCCTGAGTGCCAGTCCTATGATTCCACACTTTGTGTTCTAATAGCATCCACAACTGATACTTCTAGACCTCTACATGTAATTGTCTCCAAAATCCTGCTCTTCTGTATTATCCATTTCTTTTAATAGCACAGCTCTCCTTCCAGGCAACCAGTTCACAGTGTTTTAAATCACATTTGAATCTCCCTTATTCCCTTCACCTAAGTAAAGAGTTGCCAGATCCTGTTGAAACTATTATGCAGACAGACATGAGCGGGGTGGAGAGAGCATAAAACCAGTAAAGCCCACTAAAAGGGACTCAAAAAGTTAACCAGGTAAAACCAGAGAGCCAGAAAGGACTCACAGAGTTAACTGGTTAATTAGTTTCAAAGGCTATGAGTAACTTGGAATGTCCCAATATTCCCCAGATGAAAAACGATTCCCCAGATAAAGAAAAACATCAGAGCACAGCCCATGTCTTCATTGTACCAATTAGATCAGGCCTCCAAGCCCAAAGATTGTCAATCAAGGACTTCCCTGCCCTACTTTATGAGTTAGGGCAGGGAGATGGGACAAGGGTCAAGCCATTGTAAAATCTATTTAGCCTGTAAAAAAGGCCCAGTTTATTCTTTGACTTAATCTGTTTTCTTCCTCTTCTTTCAGCCCCTTAGTCAATTAAGTAACTTTGTAATCAGGACAAGAAATAGACCTCCTAAATGTAAATTAATCTATGTACATAAAGAAGGCAGAGATCTGGACCAACACTGTCACCTAAATACCCCTATTATTAAGACAAACTTCAAAGGAATTATAAATCACCCCTATACATCATGTCTTATGCTGACCGTTACCCAAAAAGGACCTATAAAACCACAAACCCTAAGCCCTTAAGGGCATCTCCTCTCTGAGGTCGCCTCCACCCCCCTTTCTTGGAATGTGTACTTTTTGCCATAATAATCTCTGTCCTCCTTCAGACAAGTAGAGAGGGGCTAGTGAGAGCTCTGATTTGGGCTTGCAAGTTCCTATAACAACCTGGGTGACAGGACTGCAGGTGTACCACCATGCTCCTTAGTAGCCTGTTACCCCATTACAGGGTACAAGGAAACTTGCTTTGCTTTCTTGACTTTGTTTTCACTCTGACTTCCCTGAGTCTCCAAACCGAGTTCCTTCCCAACAAAATTACCTCCAAATTTTCCACCCATGTCCCCATCTACATCTTTGAGAGACCACTATCATGTCTTTCTCCAGTATCCCTGCTCACAACCTCCCATAGCGCCTCTCCATGCACTTTACAGCCATTAGACCTAGCACCCCGTGACTCCTGAAAGCCGCTGGGAGGCAGCTCACCTGCATTAGCCCTCCTTATGCTGTGGGTTCCTGAAACAGGCTCTCAAGCTACTCTTCCAACCTAAATCCTCCTCCCTTTCTTCTTCTCTCTCATATATTTTGATGTAATCAAATGAACCTACTCACTGTTCCCTATTCATTTCCTGTGATTTTACAACATCGTGCTTTTGCTGAGGTAGGAATCTCCTGACCCTAGTCTCCACATTCAGATACTGCTGAATTTTCAAAGTTCAGAAACAGTTACTGTATCTCTGGGAAGACTTCTCTTAGACCCATCTTCTCCTCCTCTGAATTTCTACACCACCTTATTCTTTCCCTCCATTGTGGACCTTTTGTCTTCTATCTTGGGATATGCTGTTAATGTTTCACGTAAACCCGTTACTTGACTGCGCCTCCTTGCAAGTAGGAATCATTCCTGATTCATCACTGTAGTCTTCAGAGGGCCAAGCACACTGTCTTAGACAAAGCGGATCCTCAAAAAACATTTGTAGACTGAGGTTATTTTTTTTAGCAAAATCTCCTTCTCAGTTTTTTTTTCATAAATCCCAAATGAGAGCCATAAACTGAATCTAGGATTTATTTACAGGTCACCTGGTTAATAAACTGTTGTTCAAAGACAATGGACAGTTCTTAGATGGCTCTATTTTATTTCTGTACCCTGTGGAGGAATGTTAGGGAATCAGTGCCCCCTGAGAGCTACATCCTCAATGAATAGGTATTAAATCGGTTATATCTTGACCTCTCCAACAGAACAAAAGCCCATTTAAAGTGAGGTCTACTTAGAAGTTCAAAAAAAGTTGTCCATCTTTGGAAGCAGATAATCTGGGGTAACCAAAAAAATAAGAAAGTAAAAGAGCTTCTTATACCAATCCCATTGAACTATGAACTTCTCAAATGTACATGTTTCTTACTGACCCTGGGTTAGTAAGAATTACTACCAATTTCACATAATTGGAATCATTTAATTTCTATTGCACCGAAAGAGAGTCTACCTTTGACTTAGGATATCATTGAGAATAACTAAATGGCTCCTCACTACAAGTAATTTAATATGAAATTTATATCTAAGGAAATAGGAGATGGTTCTTCATTTATTAGCTCATTTATCACATCCTCCCACAAAATTAAGTTGGCATTTAGCCCAGACAACAGTCAAAATGTCTTGGTAGTTAAATGTTTGCTTTGCCATTTACATGACTTCCCTTTACTTAAGAAGTTTTTAAAAAGGCTTTCAATAATATCTTTTTCAGTAAACTCTAATAATATAGTCATCCATTCAAGAACTATTTATTGGGCACCAGTCATCACACTAGCTCTACACTCATGATGCTTACAGCCCACTAGGGGAGAAAACAAGCAATAACAGTGAAGAAATACACTTGAGCTATGGAAGAATTAAAGAGGGTGCTACTATCTTCAGTAGTCAGAACCCTGTTAACTGGCAAAGTCAGGGAAGGGCTCTGTGACCCCCCAAGGGATGAGGAGGGGTTAGGCAGCCAGTGTTCTAGGAAGGCTAATGAGAAGTTCTTGGAATAAAAAAGAGCTGGTGGCATCTTACAGGCAGTGAGAAAAGGTCAATGTGTTTGAAGAATAATGAGTCAGAAAAAAAATGGAATAAATACAAAACTGGAGAAATATTCAGGAATGAGAGCACAGCAAATTGTTTATTCTTGGTAAGGAATTGAAATTTTATTATTAGTGGAATGATAAATCATAGAAGGGTGTTATGCAAGACAGTGATGTGATATGATTTATAATTTGCAAATTCATTTTGGCAACTGGGTGGGAGGGATTAAGGTGTGCTGGGAGGAAGTATGGGAAAAGTGAGGGTATTGCAGTAGTCCAAGGGAAAGGTGATAGAGGCTTAAAGAAGCGTGATGGCTGTGCAGATGGAGAGAAGGAATGGACGTCTAAAAGTAGCGGTGACTAAAGGACTTGCTGGAGGACTGGGTGTGGAGAGTGAAAGAAAGGACTGGTGTTCTGGCTTGAGAAACTGTGTGAATAATGATGCTACTTATCAGATAGGGAAGCTGCAGGAGGGAGAAGAACATCAGCTCTGTTTTGAAATGACTGAGATATTCAGAGACATCAGGTGAGGGCTGGGTATATACGGGCTGAAGTTTCCAAAAGTAGATGGCACTTAAAGCTTGGAAATGAATGAGCCTTCCTTCCAAGGGAGAAATAAGTCTGGAATAAGATTGGAAATGCCAATCTTAGGGTGGGGGTAGAGGAGGAGAAGCCAGACAAACAGGAACGTCCAGTAAAGAAAGAGGAGAAAGGGTGAGTGTGTTGTCTTCTATGACAAGGGAAAGCATTCTGTATAGGAGGCCTGCTGAGTGGAATGTTCCCAAAAGCTGAAATTTAAAGCAAAAAAAAAAAAAATACTATGAGGGTAGTTTCAGTCAACTTCTGCTGTATCAACCCCACTGTGCTGTCAGTTCAGCCTGGAATACCCAGGGGTGGCAAATATACTGAAGAATCATCTATATATACCATTCAGGAAGAATAATTCTGCTCTGTGGTAGAATCCAGTGATGAGTCCTCTTCGTATAACAAGTGTACAACAGATCATTCTAGAAAGAACCTGTACAGAGAACCAGCTTGAAGAACCATTTGGAGTATGCTGAATTTGCCTTCAGCTGACTTCCTAAGACTTCACACAGGGGAGTATTTTCCATCTGATTTTCATTTCCAACACGATTCACCCCCTTCCAGATACTTACCTCCTTGCACTGTTGGAACCACCATCAGTGATGTTCCTTCCTATTTTCTTCCCCTCCCCCTTACTAAAATGCTCACCAAGAATGCTGCGGACCAGTGGTGTCCAATACAGTAGTCACTAGCCACATGTGACTATCTAAATTCATTACAGTTAAGTAAAATTTAAAATTCAATTTCTCAGTTGCGCTGGTCATATTGCAGGTGCTCATGTAACCACATGTGGCCAGAAACCACTGTGCAGAGTAAATGCAGATATAGAACAACCCCATCATCTTTGAAGCTCTATTAAACAGTGCTGTTCCAGACAATGGCCTTTTCCCATAAAATTCATTTCCTTAAGACACTGCAAGGAGGGCTCTTAATTAAGAAACTGGCCCATGAGTGGATCTAATTGCATCAGATACTATATTTAGCCTGCATGATATTCTTTTTTCCCTTGTTAAAATTAGGAGACCCCTCATTTTTCTTTTTAGGGAGATGATAATATGTCCACCTGGAAAATGTTTGATTACTGAGGATCCTTTTGACCTCGAGGTGCCCCTGGGACATAGTTCTAATAAATGAGATATAAGAGAAAAACCCCACGGTGAGGTTTCCAGGAAAGCTATTATCTTTCAAAGGAAAGGGAACAGACGCAGCCAGCATGTGTCCTTTGCCCTTTACCTCCCCTCTCTTCTTTCCTGGAAGAGGGGCACAACAACAGGCTCTTATGAGCATGACAATAAAAGTCTCACTGGAAGGCAGAGTGGAAGGAAGTGAAGATGGAAGGTGTGCAGACACTGAGGGCTGTCAGGTGGTCACCTCGCCATCCACTCCAGACTGACAACCTGCAGATTTATTTGTATCAATTACCTACAGCCAAACACAGTCCTTACTGGGTACCCTTCTGAACTCAATAAAGAGATTTTTGATTTGAAGACTTGGTTTGGAGAAAATCCCGCCTCATCCATACTGTCCAGCTAAGAAAGGCTTGGCCTGCATCATGCCTGAGGTCGTCCCCTGCATGAGGGCTCCCAGGGAGTCTGGGGGTCACCACATGTGTAGTCTCAGGCGGCACCATTTCCTTTAATTGTAGCTATAAACTAAAGAACTCCCCGAAGAAATGTGAACTGATTGTGTAATGAAGAGGTGGCTCTTCATTATTCCTTCTTGTTTCTTAAATTGGACTCATGGGCAGCTATTCCAGGAGCAGAGAGGGAAGAACAGCCCAGTCCGTGCCAGCTCCTCACGCCAGGTATACGGCACACAGGAGGGAGGCCTCTGATCAAGCTCTTATTAGCCTCAAACAATTAAAGGCACATGAGCCAATCTTAAATGAAATCTTACAATCATACATCTCTAAGAAATTAATACATTTTAGGAACTATGTTTTTTTCAGTAGTAACTGATCTTTTTAAAAATTCATGCATATACAGTTCACATCAAATTCTCAGTGTTAATAAAGATATTTTGAGAAGGTCCACAGGTGTACTCTGGTCATTGACTAGGACTCATGAATAAGTCAATTACAGGAAGAATGGCCGGACTTCACACTGACTTGCTTTCCGCCAATCATCCCCATGACTCTCATTTTCAGGTTGTAATTTCATTGTAATCAAAACTGAGCTGCTTAAAATTATGTGATTACTTGCTTTCACTTTCATGTACAGTCATTGATTTCTCCCAGCCTACCAGAATTGGCTTCATCATTTTTAGTGTTATTGTTTGGAAGGTACATCAAGAGCAGCATTGGCTGTTGGTTGCCAGGCACCTGCTGATTAGGTAGATTTATGGATGGTTTTAGTTTTACTCATTCCTTACTTGCTTACACACTCAGGCAGTCCCTGCTTCGGAGTCAGAGACAAAGAAGCCAAATAACCTGTCGAAGTTACTACAGTGAGTAGGAAATCAAGCTGGAATCCAAATCCTGGTCCACATGAATATGATTCACCTTCATCTTGCTGCTTGGCATGGCCCCACTTAGTTTAAAAGAAAATGCTTAACTTATATGTGATTCCCTTAATTTATAATTTAATCATAAAAAGTTCTTGAGCATCAACCATTATTCTAAATTTAAAGATACAATAATTTGAGGGAGACAGTTTCATAATATCCATGAGAATTGTACAGACCATAGCAGTAACTGTATGGATAACACAGCCTTAATTGGCTGCTTTTCCATTCCTGCCACTTTTCCACTATCCTACCAGTATCTCCTCTACCTTCCCAATAAATTACTTGCATCCATATCTTTATTGCACAATCTTACTTCCTATAGTTTCTCTGCAAAGAGTTCTAGTGTCTGGGGAAATTATGTTTCTCGTATATCAAGTAATTGATAATCATGTTTATACATTGATCTTTTACTAGTTTGGCTAATAGGAGTCAGTTCCTCCTAGGGCGCAGACAGCTCTGGGTAGGTGGACAAAATACAGACTATAGACATACAAATTAAGAATTAGTCTAAAAATTATCACTTTGTGATATTCTTTCTCACTTACCTAATAAACATTTGATCTCATATGACAGGGAGATATGTACATTTGTTTTCCTCTTTCATTTCCTCCCCAAAGTTAGAGAGAGATTCACTGTGCGGGAGGGGGTATATAATTTGATGAATACGTAAATGTCACAGGTTTCTACAACATTAACCATTTCAACCAAGTCACCAAAGCAGATGGGCAAGGTGACCCACATGAGGCAGGCCCCGCATGTTGGAGGGCGAATGGCTGTGACAGTAAGAACAAAGACATGGGTCGGGTACTTCCAGGAACCAGGCAGTCTTTCTGTGTGTCACTGTGAGAATTAAGTGAGTTAATATGTGCGAAGTACTTTTTTAAAGGCTATAATCAGCAAAAATGTTTCTGGTTAACTAATATCAGCAAAGAGAGACTCACATCTAAATTAATATTGATAAAAAGTCAAAACAGTTGGGTGTCACTCTTGGGAAATCTGTGGTATAGCGAGATATCCAAGAGCAGAAGGCCAGAGCTCACACCAGGTCTGCCACTTTTTAGTTATGGAGCAGGTAGCACCTCCCTCCCGCTTCCCTTTGTGACACAAAGACCACGGGGGCAGCCTCACAAGGACCACGTGAGACCACCCAGCATGAGGGAGATTAAAAGGCCCTTTCCCCTTGGTTCACAGGAAAGGAAGAATATATTTTTATAGTTTCATAAATATATATATGACAGAACATATTCTATAGTTGGTTACATATTTATACATAATATTTATTTATAAATTATAAATTTATTTCTAATACACATATTTATAGTTAGTTAGAGACTAGATAGACAGATACATGCGGATGTTAGGTAAGTGATGGAGATGGATGGTGTCCCCTCCTTCTATGAATTATACATGCATTTTGTTTTTTTTCCCAAAAGTACTGCCCAACTGCACTGTGATAATGACCTTAAGGAGATAAAGTTATATTCTTTTGGCTCGTTTCTACATCCAGAATCATCAATCACCTCAATCATACCAGAAACCTGGAAGGAACTGTAATCAACATGTATCATCTCAACAGCATGAAGTTTTGCAAGGCTGAAGTACAGGAATAATGTCCACCCTGCTCCTTTCAGGATGAGGCTCAGGTGGACCCCTCAGCATTCTGCCTCCGGGCTCTCGTTCGGCAGCCTTACCTTTCTTACCTTTGCTGAATATCCTCTGTCTGTCTCATTCGTTCTCGCAGTTCAGTACTTTCAATAAGCTCTTGTTTGGGTCTCAGAGCTATCATAGAAACTGTGTGTGTATCCCTCGCACTTCTGGAATTAAACTTACAGTGTAACCTGACTGCTTTTCTTCAAGTTTGTAGGTGATACTTTGCCTATCAGTTTTCATTATACAGAAATAAAAATCATTTTAAACTGGTCAGTTCTGGCAAAGCCTTTCATTATCCTCATAGGACTTAGTCGAGTTTCAACAACTCTTCATCAACAGTATACTGTGTACTTTTACATATTCCTAAATCAAGAGTTCAAGATAATAAAGATCTCCACAACCCTAGCTGTATATTGCCTTTAGGTCTTACTGCTCATTGCTTTTGTTTATCTTCCTTTTAACAGATTTTTTTTTTTTTGAGGATACACAGAATAAGAAAGGAGGGGGAAGCAAGCAAGTTGCATGCAGGTCTCAGGGGCTGTGAGAATCGCTCACCTCCGCAGACCACACCGTCAAGGTCTTCACAGCGGCGGTCGTCACACTCACACATCCTGCCGTAGACCCTGCGATCTCCGGGAGGGTAGCATGTACATCGGCCACATTCACACTGACCTGCAAAATACAAAGGACAATACAAATACTCCTTTGGTGTCACAGAGTCGGTAAGGCTTTCAAACCTCCCAGACTGGTTCCAGGCTGTGCCTGTTAATAGTTCAGCAGATAATTTCTTATCTCCCTAAGGTAAGCTGAAGGTCAAGCACAAATGCCAATGAAGTTGGGAGCTGAAGTGCCAGTTGCGGGCTCGTAAGTCACATATAGTTACAACTTCCCACGTTTTTTCATTCCTTTTTGAAGAATGATTTGGTCATCAAGCTCTCAGATTTTTCATATTCAACTTAATTTGATAGTATCTAACTGAACTGGATTAATCTTATATATGTTGACATAAATTAGAATAATATGGTCATTTAAAAAAAAATATTTTTATTTGTGGTCTACCTGCCGTGTAAGAAAAACAATTCATGGGTACATCTCAACATGATTGTTTAATAATTATTTGGTGTCAATTTTATAGTTCACAGAATTCATTTTATGGGGCCACATGTGTCAAAGAACATGACCTAAATAGCTTTGTTGTTTTTGACTTAAAATTTTAAAGTCTAAACAGTTTTGGAATGAGTTTGGTTCACAGTTTGGAATTCCTCAACTATTATCATTATGACTTTCATCATTATTTCCTGAGCTGTCTCTATGCTCCAAACACTATAATTCCTTGAATTCCATGATTTTGTTTTCATACCACACATTACAATTAGCATCACTGTCATGATAGTAATATGGAGGGAAGTGGAGACACAATGAGTTCAAGTTATTTCCTAGGGTGAACCAGCTAGTAAGGGATAGATTCAAAATTCATAATCATTCTCATTAACTTTAAAGTTTGTGCACCTAAGCATTAAGCCATACTACATCTTAACAGACACATAAGGACACCAGGAGTCTGTATGGGAAAGTACATTCCTTTTGTCTGAGGAACTGGGACTAGTTCGGCAGAGATTCCGCTGGGTGACTGCTTCAGGACATCTGTTACTCTCTGTCATTAGCCCGGGCGTCATAATTACCTACTCCCTGAAATGATCATAAGATGCTTCAGGGCTGACCTTGGAATGTTGTTAGTCACTCTGTCGCTGTGTTTGTATCTTGTTAGAGAAATTCTGAGTTGGTAGAGGATGGAAGAAAGGAAAATAAGTATTTAGAATCATATAATTTCCGAGCTGTAATTAAAGATAATCTAATGCAGTGATTCATAATCTCTTCTGGCAGACGTGGTGGGGCCATGACCCCTTTGAGAATCTGGCGAAAAGATGGCAACAGCGAGCGTTGCTTGGCTGCCCTTCATCTGGTCTCCCTTTCCGGCTGGAGGCAGTCCCAAGCCCAGCAGGAAGCAGAGCCCTCGTCTCCTCCATGATACTCCGTCTTCCTATGCCCTGGCAGACAGAGCAGGAACACCCTAGACCACACAGCCAGGGCACTGATTGTTGAGGGCAAAGGCTGAGGAGCGGGGTCTGTGGCAGAGCAACTAGTGCAATGGCAGAGCCGTGAGTGCCCAGGACACAGGAGCGCAGCACAAAGCGGCTGTAGTTGAGAAGTGAGGGCTGCCGGGCTGGGTCTTGGCAGTGACGTGCTTCCCCAGTGTGCTGGGTGAGCCGAGGGGCCAACCTTGCATTCTGAGCCTAACTCCTTCAATAAAATCTGTTTCATCCCAGTTAATGAAGTTGGCTTCTGTTGTTTGCAATCAAGAGCTCTAACTGGTAAATGCCAGATCTCTCCCTGGAAAAATATACCTGCACACATTTCTGTTTTGTAAAATGTCAGGAGGATCCATGACTTCCCACTAAATGATTTGCCCAAGGCCAGCAAGTAGACATTAGCAGTTTTGATGCTAGAACACAGAATTTCTGAGCCTCAGTTACCTTCTGCCTTGCATAAACATGCTGGCCCTCACCATGGGTGCATGTGTGAAGGACAACAATAATCCAGACTGCAGAGAGAAAGAGAGAAACTATAGGATCATCAGCGGTATGGCAGGTACAGTTAACCAGTCCTTGTGGACAGATGTGGGAAAATTCAATCCCAGTATTTCTAAGAGGACACACAGCGCCAGTTACTAAGACAACATCAATTTTTAAGTTTAAAAGCATATGTATTTATGATGACAATTTCATTGACATCTTAGAGCATATAGGAAGTTTCCTGGATATACATTAGATATACATTATTAGTATCTGTGCCTCTTTGGAAGAAGAACTAAATACTGGCATATGTGTTCAAACATCTACAGTTCACTGTTTTCATTGTGGATAGTTTCTGTCTTGTATTCCTTGAATAAAGTTGGAGAGTGAAGTATTAGTATTCAGTCCTAGGTACATTTTTCCCTTATAGATTTCAATTCACATATCTTTTACAAATACCACAGAATAATTAACCATTCAGCAATTCTTTCCTTTTGGCAGGGAGTGGGGGTGTGTATCTGCTGGAGTTTTAAGAAGATGGAGCAAGGCAACTATTCACTAAATTAACTTTATGGACGTAGCTCAATTGTAGGTTATAGGTTATAGTAACTTCTGATGGAAAGGCAAAAAATCATACAAGAAAGGCTAATTTTTCACACATAGAAAGGTAAAGAAGAGTAAATTCTTTATGCAGCCCACATTTTAAAGTGCATTATTTTGCAGTCTCAGTTCACAACTTTGGTCCAGTCACTACCAAGACATCTATCTGCCAGATACATTTCCACTCATCCTTCAAGATCCAAAGTAAATTTCACCAAATCTACAATGCTTTCACCCTCCTACTCAAGCAACTCCACAAATATAGCAGAATTAACTGCACCTCTCATGTGTCCTCATAATGTTTGAATCAATGTTTATTGAATAGACACACTAAACAACAATCACATGTAAATAGTTTGGTAATAATAGACAATGTATGAGCTTTAATGGTAGAACGTGAACTTAGAATAGGATGTCTCTCCTAGATACATATGCATTTCCAATCAACTGAATACCATTTTTTCCCCCACAGTTATGTCAATAAGTCCCACAGCAAATTCATTATCTTTATTCACAAACCTACTCCCCTTCCTGACTCCTTTTATCTAGGAGAAGATCACCATTAAAGTTAATCTGTCACCAAACTTTAAAAATACCTGTCGAAATATTTGATTCTTTCCTGCTTTTAATAAACTTTCTTCTCCCTTCAGTTTTAAGTTTCATAAAATCCACTTTCTTAAAATATACCTATGATTAGTAATTTTCTCTTTCACAGGATAGTTCTATGTGACTTTAGGGGCATAGGTCAAATTCCTGAACAGAACTCTCCATTATTGGTCCAACCCACCTTTCCAAGCAAATATTCTATGTTCACAGTGCACTCAGGTTCAGAGACTTTGCTTACGTACTCCATTTCTTCTCTCTGTTTTATACTATACCACTTTCTCTATAAAATACTACCCAGTGATCAATAATCAGCTCAAATCCTATCTCTATGAAACCTTCCATGCCAACCCTATCCAGTTACCTGGCAAAATTGTTCCCTCTTTCTGATCTCACAGTACTCTGTTCACAGCACTAGTAGGTCACTGAAAGCAAGATTTATACTAGATAAGCATATGCCTGACCCTTCCCATAAATATGAACTATTTACAATCCGATCCAGGCTACTGGTGAGGTTTATATCCTAACAGGATATAAATATATGTTAGCAGCCAGCAAAGTTCCCCCTTGATGTAGTACGAAACTTTTGCACACTGATTTATAGTCTTTATTTTTAAAATAAAACATTGAATCAAATCACTTTCCTTTATTTACTAAACAGCATTATTTCAATGATTGTTTTAATGTGATGGAGATAGAATCATAGCTTCTCAAATGACAATTAGATTAATATTCTCATAACTAAGAATGAAGGATAATGGAAGTTCGCATGTCTAGCATTCGTAAGTGCTATTTTATATAACAGATAGAGAAAAAATTGAAAGAAAAATATACTCAAAGAAACAGAAATGAGCCAACTCATTTTTAAGAAGACAATTCAGGAACAGATGGAAAGGATAGAAAATAACTATCTGAGAAGAAATTAATTCAGTCAACATCATCAGTATAATCCAATCAAAACATATGAAATTTACTCTACACTGAGTCATCCCACTCCTACTAAATTTTAATAAAGCAGAAAATCTTTAAGCATACACAAAAAGTTAGCCCAGTGATAATATTTTATAAGTGACTGCAATCCCTATTAATTGTATTTTAAGACTTATTAGACACCAGCAAAGAGTAATAAAGTAAGGCGGATATCTAGAAATCCTGATGAAAATAGATTTTACCTAACATTTCAAATTTGACAGTTAACTTCTACAGGGGAAAACTCTAGTCACAACATTGACAAAAGGCACAATTTATATAGCTCTAGGCACAACTAATCATTTTAACAAATAAAATATATCTCTTAATTTAAATATCTTAAATTTAAATTTTCTCACACTCATTACGGTAGACATCTTCTTTCAAAGATGTGTATATGTTTGCCTTAGAGTACATTTTTTCATAAGCACTAGATTAAAATTTAAAATCCTGATATTCTTACTCCAAAATACTTATGTGTAATTCAACAAATATTAAAAATTTGTTTTGTGTGAAGTCGTGAAAATATAATGCTAAACAAGATATGTACATCTATAATTTCTGCTCTTCTACATAGCTTATTTCATTTCACTAAGAACTCCAACTGAAAATGTTAGAGAATGACATTGCCAAATATTAAACACTTGATTATTTTGAGCAACATAACTGACTTCTTTTCATAATAAAAATGTATTATACTGTAAAACTGAAAGGTCAAAATTTTAAAATATATCTGTAATGGAAAATTCATATGGTCAGTAGACATATGAAAAGATACTCCCCCTTAATCCTATGGGAAATGTAAACTAAAACCACAAAGACATTCTATTCCAAACCAATCCATTAACAAACATTTAAGAACTGACCATGAGGAACCGTGGAGGTGGAGCCAAGATGGTGGCATGAGTAGGACAGAGGGAATCTCCTCCCAAAAATATATATATTTTTGAAAATACAACAAATACAACTATCCCTAAAAGAAAGAACAGAAGACACAGGACAACAGCCAGACTACATACACACGTGCGAGAGCCCAGCGCCTGGTGAAAGGGGTAAGATACAAGCCCCGGCCCGGTGGGACCTGAGCACCCCTCACCCCAGCTCCCGGTGGGAGGAGAAGAGTTGGAACGGGGAGGGAGAGGGAGCCCAGGACTGCTGAACACCCAGCCCCAGCCATCTGCACTGGAGTGCAGACACAGTGCATGCATGGGGTGCTGGAAACTAGGGAAGCAGGACAATAAGAACTGTGAGCGGGTCCCGGAGCCAGCACTCCTGGGACAAAGAAAAGCGAGTGCTTTTTGAAAGTCTTAAAGGGACAGGGACCCCACAGCTGGACAGAAGCATCCTGGGTCACAGTCCAGCAGCTGGAAATTCCAGGGAACTCTGGGCACATTAACCTCCTGGGCAACAGCTCTGAGACCCCTCATGGAGGTAAACAGCCAAACAGCCCCCTGTCCATTACCCCTACAGGACCCTGCCATAGCAGACCAGCAGCCGGAGGCTGGCCAAGCCCACAGCAAGGGAGCTTCATCCATACCGGCTGGGCAAGATACAGAGACCCAGTCTACATGCAATTGCCCAACACAAGCCACTAGGGGTCGCAGTTGTCCCTGTAAAGAAAGGCCAGGAGCAAGTGGAAAGAGTCTTGGCTCTTCCAGCTGACAGACAAGTCAATAGCTCACCACTACACCTATCAACATGAAAAGGCAAAAAAATTTGATCCAGACAAGATTAACCCAGACATCTTCAACATCTTCTACATCTTCCCCTGAGAAGGAACCTGGGGAGATAGAGTTAACCAATCTTGCTGAAAAAGAATTCAAAACAAAAGTCATAACCATCCTGATGGACTTGCAGAGAAATATGCAAGAACTAAGGAGGGAGAATGCAGAAATAAAACAATCTCTGGAAGGACTTCAAAACAGAATGGACGAGATGCAAGAGACCATTAATGGACTAGAAAACAGAGAACAGGAACACAGAGAAGCTGATGCAGAGAGAGATAAAAGGACCTTCAGGAATGAAAGAATATTAAGAGAACTGTGTGACCAATTGAAAAGGAACAATATCTGCATTATAGGGGTACCAGAAGAAGAAGAGAGAGAAAAAGGGATAGAAAGTGTCTTTGAAGAAATAATTGCTGAAAACTTCCCCAAACTAGGGGATGAAATGGCCTCTCAGACCACAGAGGTACACAGAACTCCCATGACAAGGGATCCAAGGAGGGCAACACCAAGACACATAATAATTAAAATGGCAAAGATCAAAGACAAGGACAGAGTATTAAAGCCAGCGAGAGAGAAAAAAAAGGTCACCCACAAAGTAAAACTCATCAGGCTTTCATCAGACATCTAAACAGAAACCCTACAGGCCAGAAGAGAATGGCATGATGTACTTAATGCAATGAAACAGAAGGGCCTCGAACCAAGAATACTGTATCCAGCATGATTATCATTTAAATATGAAGGAGGGATTAAACAATTCCCAGACAAGCAAACATTGAGGGAATTTGCCTCCCACAATCAACCTCTACAGGGTATCTTACAGGGACTGCTCTAGATGGGAGCACTCCTAAAAAGAGCACAGAACAAAACACCCAACATATGAAGAAGGGAGGAGGAGGAATAAGAAGGGAGAGAAATAAAGAATCATCAGACCATGTTTATAATAGCTTAATAAGCGAGTTAAGTTAGACAGTAAGTTAGTAAAGAAGCTAACCCTGAACCTTTGGTAACCACAAACTTAAAGCCTGCAATGGCAATAAGTACATACCTTTCAATAATCACCCTAAATGTAAATGGACTGAATGCACCAATCAAAAGACACAGAGTAATAGAATAGATAAAAAAGCAAGACCCATCCATATGCTGCTTACAAGAGACTCACCTCAAACCCAAAGACATGCACAGACTTAAAGTCAAGGGATGGAAAAAGATATTTCATGCAAACAACAGAGAGAAAAAAGCAGGTGTTGCAATACTAGTATCAGACCAAATAGACCTCAAAATAAAGACAGTAACAAAAGATAAAGAAGGATATTACATAATGATAAAGGGCTCAGTCCAACAAGAGGATGTAACCATTATAAATATATATGCACCCAATACAGGAGCACCAACATATCTGAAAGAAATACTAACAGAACTAAAGGAGGAAATAGAATGCAATGCATTCATTCTAGGAGACTTCAACACACCACTCACTTCAAAGGACAGATCCACCAGACAGAAAATAAGTAAGGACACAGAGGCACTGAACAACACAGTAGAACAGATGGACCTAATAGACATCTATAGAAGTCTACATCCAAAAGCAACAGGATATACATTCTTCTCAAGTGCACATGGAACATTCTCCAGAACAGACCACATACTAGGCCACAAAAAGAGCCTCAGTAAATTCCAAAAGATTGAAATCCTACCAACCAACTTTTCAGACCACAAAGGCATAAAACTAGAAATAAACTGTACAAAGAAAGCAAAAAGGCTCACAAACACATGGAGGCTTAACAACATGCTCCTAAATAATCAATGGATCAATGACCAAATCAAAATGGAGATCCAGCAATATATGGAAACAAATGACAGCAACAACACAAAGCCCCAACTACTGTGGGATACAGCAAAAGCAGTCTTAAGAGGAAAGTATATAGCAATCCAGGCATATTTAAAGAAGGAAGAACAATCCCAAATGAATGGTCTAATGTCACAATTATCAAAAATGGAAAAAGAAGAACAAATGAGGCCTAAGGTCAGCAGAAGGAGGGACATAATAAAGATCAGAGAAGAAATAAATAAAATTGAGAAGAATAAAACAATAGCAAAAATCAATGAAACCAAGAGCCGGTTCTTCGAGAAAATAAACAAAATGGACAAGCCTCTAGCCAGACTTATTAAGAGGAAAAGAGAGTCAACACACATCAACAGAATCAGAACAAAGAAAGGAAAAATCACGACAGACCCCACAGAAATACAAAGAATTATTAGAGAGATATATGAAAATCTGTATGCTAACAAGCTGGGAAACCTAGGAGAAATGGACAACTTCCTAGAAAAATACAACCTTCCAAGACTGACCCAGAAAGAAACAGAAAATCTAAACAGACCAATTATCAGCAACGAAATTGAAGCAGTAATCAAAAAACTACCAAGGAACAAAACCCCCGGGCCAGATGGATTTACCTCGGAATTTTATCAGACATACAGGGAAGACATAATACCTATTCTCCTTAAAGTTTTCCAAAAAATAGAAGAGGAGGGGATACTCCCAAACTCATTCTATGAAGCCAACATCACCCTAATACCAAAACCAGGCAAAGACCCCACCAAAAAAGAAAACTACAAACCAATATCCCTGATGAACGTAGATGCAAAAATACTCAACAAAATATTAGCAAACTGAATTCAAAAATACATCAAAAGGATCATACACCATGACCAAGTGGGATTCATCCCAGGGATACAAGGATGGTACATTTGAAAATCCATCAACATCATCCACCACATCAACAAAAAGAAAGACAAAAACCACATGATCATCTCCATAGATGCTGAAAAAGCATTCGACAAAATTCAACATCCATTCATGATAAAAACTCTCAGCAAAATGGGCATAGAGGGCAAGTACCTCAACATAATAAAGGCCATATATGATAAACCCACAGCCAATATCATACTGAACAGCGAGAAGCTGAAAGCTTTTCCTCTGAGATTGGGAACCAGATGGGGATGCCCACTCTCCCCACTGTTATTCAACATAGTACTGGAGGTCCTAGCCACAGCAATCAGACAAAACAAAGAAATACAAGGAATCCAGATTGGTAAAGAAGAAGTTAAACTGTCACTATTTGCAGGTGACATGATATTGTACATAAAAAACCCTTAAGACTCCACCCCAAACTACTAGAACTGATATCAGAATACAGAAAAGTTGCAGGATACAAAATTAACACACAGAAATCTGTGGCTTTCCTATACACTAACAATAAACTAATAGAAAGAGAAATCAGGAAGACAATTCCATTCACAATAGCATCAAAAAGAATAAAATACCTAGGAATAAACCTAACCAAGGAAGTGAAAGACCTATACCCTGAAAACTGTAAGACACTCTTAAGAGAAATTAAAGAGGACACTAACAAATGGAAACTCATCCCATGCTCTTGGCTAGGAAGAATTAATATCATCAAAATGGCCATCCTGCCCAAAGCAATATACAGTTTTGAGGCAATCCCTATCAAATTACCAACAGCTTTCTTCAATGAACTGGAACAAATAGTTCAAAAATTCATATGGAAACACCAAAGACCCCGAATAGCTAAAGCAATCCTGAGAAGGAAGAATAAAGTGAGGGGATCTCACTCCCCAACTTCAAGCTCTACTACAAAGCCACAGTAATCAAGACAATTTGGTATTGGCACAGGAAGAGAGCCACAGACCAATGGAACAGAATAGAGACTCCAGACATTAACCCAAACATATATGGTCAACTAATATTCGATAAAGGGGCCATGGACATAGAATGGGGAAATGACAGTCTCTTCAACAGATGGTGCTGGCAAAACTGGACAGCTACATGTAAGAGAATGAAACTTGATCACTGTCTAACCCCATACACAAAAGTAAATTCGAAATGGATTAAAGACTTGAATATAAGTCATGAAACCATAAAACTCTTAGAAAAAAACATAGGTAAAAATCTCTTAAACATAAACATGAGTGACCTCTTCTTGAACATATCTCCCCAGGCAAGGAAAACAACAGCTAAAATGAACAAGTGGGACTATATCAAGCTGAAAAGCTTCTGTACAGCAAAAGACACCATCAATAGAACAAAAAGGAACCCTTCAGTACGGGAGAATATATTTGTAAATCACAGATCCGATAAAGGCTTGACGTCCAAAATATATAAAGAGCACACACGCCTCAACAAACAAAAATGAAATAACCCAATTAAAAAATGGGCAGAGGAACTGAACAGACAGTTCTCCAAAAAAGAAATACAGATGGCCAACAGACACATGAAAAGATGCTCCACATCGCTAATTATCAGAGAAATGCAAATTAAAACTACAATGAGGTATCACCTCACACCAGTAAGGATTGCTACCACCCAAAACACAAACAACAACAAATGTTGGCGAGGTTGTGGAGAAAGGGGAACCCTTCTACACTGCTGGTGGGAATGTAAATTAGTTCAACCATTGTGGAAAGCAGTATGAACGTTCCTCAAAATGCTTAAAATAGAAATACCATTGGACCCAGGAATTCCACTTCTACGAATTTACCCTAAGAATGCAGCACTCCAGTTTGAAAAAGACAGATGCACCCCTATTTTTATCGCTGCACTGTTTACAATAGCAAGATATCGAAACAACCTAAATGTCCATCAGTAGATGAATGGATAAAGAAGATGTGGTACATATACACAATGGAATATTACTCAGCTATAAGAAAAAAACAGATCCTACCATTTGCAACAACATGGATGGAGCTAGAGGGTATTATGCTCAGTGAAATAAGCCAGGCGGAGAAAGACAAGTACCAAATGATTTCACTCATACGTGGAGTATAAGAACAAAAGAAAACTGAAGGAACAAAACAGCAGCAGAAGCACAGAAGCCAAGAATGGACTAACAGTTACCAAAGGGAAAGGGACTGGGGAGGATGGGTGGGAAGGGAGGGATAAGGGCAGGGAAAAAGAAAGGGGGCATTATGATTAACATGTATAGTGTGTGGGGGGCACGGGGAGGGCTGTGCAACACAGAGAAGACAAGTAGTGATTTTACAACATCTTACTATGTTGATGGACAGTGACTGTGAACAGGGTTGTGGGGGGGACTTGGTGAAGGGGGGAGCCTAGTAAACATAATGTCCTTCATGTAATTGTAGATTAATGATACCAAAATAAAATTAAAAAAAAAAAAGAACTGACCATGACAATTTTGGCAATGACTTGGAAAGACATAGCATACTCTTTACAGCTGATGGAAGTATAAGTTGATAGAGAATTCTGGAAGACTGTTTAGCATTGTCTAGTAAAGTTGATATGCATAATCTATGAGCCAGAAAATCAATTCTTGGTTCTGTTCTCTGGAGAAAAGTATGTACATTTGTACCAGGAGATGTGCCAGAACAATCCTGGCAACACTATTCCTAATAGTCTTAAAGGAAAAATGTCCCAAATGTCCATCAATGAGAGAACAGATAAATGTCAGTTACAGTCTTAAATGTAACACCATACAACAATTACAATGAGGGCAGCATCCCTACTTGCCACATCATGCTTGAACCTTCAAAACATAATGTAGAGTGCAAGAAGTCAACTACAAATAATCTGTATTATTTGATGGTATAATTTCAAAACAGGCAAGCCTAAACACCAGTGTTTGGGAATATGCTTTGAGGTGGAAAAATTGAGAGAAAGGCAGAGAGGTGATCACCATGAAGGTGACAATAATAGTCTTTTCAGAGGAGGGTCTATGAGGTAATTGAGGAGGGGAAGAGGGAAAGAGCTTTTGGGATTCTGGCTTTATTTTATTTTTTACCCTCGATCATGGTTTGGTGTGTGATCACTTTCTAGTGATTCATAATGTATAAATTAATATGCTATATACTTTTCTGGACATAATGGATTATTTAAGAAACCATGCTGATATAACGAGTGACCACGTTATAAAAATAATCCATCCCTTTACTTAGTTCATTAAAATTAAATGAATTCCCAATGTATTCAACCTTTAAATGTAAAAGCTGAAAACATAAAATACTGGAAAGGAATATAGGTGGGAAAGACTATTCCAAACATGGCAACAAACCAGAAACATAGAAGAAAACATTGACAGATTTGACCAGAAAACATTCAATATTCAATTTATTTAAGGTAACAAAAAACATAAGCAAGACTGAAATATAACCAATAAACTGAGACAAAATATTTGCACAAAGAAGGCAGATAAGTAAAACTTACTCTGTCTATGAGCTCATCTATAACCACAGGAAAAATAAACCAAGAACAAAAATGGATCATTCACCATACAAATATCACACGATGATCATTATCGACAGTCAATTATCTAACCTCTTAGTAACTCCCATGGAATAAACTGCAAATTTAAAATAAATATACTTTGTTGGTGAGTCACTTTTCATTACAATAGTTGAAATTTTTATAATCTTTTAAGTTGCTAAGATTTGCCTGACAGAGCCTAGAAGAAACCTTCACCCCCACAAGAGGCTGCAAGGTATAAAACAAACAAAATATTATTTTAATACTAAAGTAACAGAAAATAGGACTTTTGTTCTGCCTATAGGATAGCTCTGTATCACTAAATCGTACAATGAAATAAAAAGGGTAGCTTGAAACCTTCAGAAAAGCTAGTTGGTCTCATTTCCCTCTTTAGAAATTGAAAGATCAAATTTTATTTAGTAATTTCACTAGTTTTCGTCCTTAGTCACTGCTGGAGTGCAGTTACAGAAATAATCATTTAATTATTTCGTAAAATCGGAGACTGTAAAAAGGTGGAAAAATTATGAAGGACAGTCAAGTTCAACTGGCCCCACAATTTGCAGATGAGGAAGATGGACGTCTGAGTGAGATAAGATATGACTTCCTCAGTCACACAGCGAACAAGGGATCCGCGGGCCGTTCGCTAACGTCATAGAGTGAGCAAAAGAACGCAAAGGTCAGCTCTTCCTCCTCGGTCATTTCTGTAAGTATTGTTGCTCTTCCCTTTTAATACTTAGAACAAAGACTCTTTCCTAACGAACACGGAGAGGTCTCTGGAAGCACAGCCTAAAGAAAAGGCATTCATCTCCAACAGAGGCCACTTCTCTCAACTCCTATAAGGCCGACTACGTGAGACTGAGACGGTGATCCCCTTGTCTTCCCTGCAAACAGCTCCTCCTCCACCTCCTTTCCACCCCACTCTTACTCTTGATCGCTGCCCCCTCCTTTGCCTCCCGACAGACCTCCCCTGGGTCACCGCACGCACACGTGATCGCTCCCTCCCTGTTTCTTCTGGGGGGTTTTCTCCTTGGATTCCTCCTTTCGCACAATCTCAGCAGCGACAACTCTCTCAACCTTTAGACTCTGTCTTCTCCTTCCCTCACTGTCTACGACCTTCTCCTTTTTTAAGTGTCATTTTCACAGGAACAACCTCTAAATCTGCGGTGCCTAGTTGCCATGTATTAATGGAGGAGATACAAAGAAAAACCAGACGGACGCCACCCCAGCCTCATGGATTAACATTCAGGAGAGAGTCATCTGATCAACTAATCGGGTAAACTCATACTTCATTAGGTGTTTAGGACCAACTAACCTTCTCTTCTCCATTAGCACCAGCAGTATGTTATGCATTTGTGAAGGAGTAAAATCTGGAATTCCCAGATGCCGCATGGTAGATGTGTGGACCTAACAGTGACAGGTAAAGACTGAAATCATCTCCTGAAGCTGTAACTGAAAACACAACACAACATACACATCGTTTCTACTCCATATGTTCACATTTGAGGTGCTTAGCTGGAAAATGATTGTAACCTATTTTAAATTATACCACATAAAGAACACAAATGTGTTGGTGCTCAAGAATAGATTGAACAGCTCATCAGTCTTGCATATCTGCCCTCCTTCGATCACTCCCTCAGTCATTCGTTCAACAAACACATTTTGAATATCAACTATGGGTTAAGTGTTGTGCTAGAAACTGAAGATATGAAATGAAGAAAGCCATTTAAAAACGTTTAATATCATAGGGAATAAAGGTAAAATGCATGAGCACATATACCCTTTGGACTAGAGAAGATTCCTGTCAAAGGACACCTGGGAATGAGTCTTAAAATGTTTGTAAAAGGGAAATAAATTTTATGGCACAGAAACAATTAAAAGCATGGGCTCTAAGTATAAATAAATCTAGATTTTAATCTTGACACATTTACTGTCCAATGTGATTCCTCGGAAGGTAATTTAAATCTCATGCATCATGCTTACAAGATGGGAATGATAATATGACAGCACAGGGCTACTGTAAAGGCTAAATGTTGTAATTCATATGAAGCACACGGGACAGAGCCTGACACATAGTAAGTGCTTCATAAATAATAAATATTATTATTCATATTTTTGTAAAACCATGTTGGGAGGCTTGGATTTCAGTTACTCACATATAATCCATTCTTTTCCTTTCTCATTCCATTTCTCCAAAAAAAAAAATAACTGATCCAGCACCAGATTATTTAAGGAGAGCCCTACCTCATCCAACGCACCTGCCAGCCTGGGAACAGCAGAAACACGCTCTATGACCTTATTTTCTTTCACTTTTAAAATGGTGAAAACCACACTTGCAGCACATGCTCGATCACTAGAGAGTGATTTAGAGGCTCACAAAAAACAAAGAGATTAGCGCTTTACTAACACAGCCTTCCTTTGCCTAAAATAATAGGTTTACCATAGCAACCGATTGCACTAGAAAAAGCTCCTGCCAAATGCATCCGAAGTTCCCTTGAAATTTCTAGGAGGAGGAATTAAACACTTGAGAACAGTAATATTTGGCACCACTTCATCTGAGTACAAATATTTTTGTGTGGAAATAAAGTACCTTCCATCAGGCATTTGGGAGTGAAGAGGCACCTTTCACCTGCCATTTCAAAATGGGCAGTGGGACTTCTTAGAATTCAAGCCACACTGACATTACAATTACTAACCAAGGAGGAGTTGTTCCTGACTTTCTCAAACACGGGTGAATGTCAAGCCTTCTGTTGTGCTTTCTTAGTACACGCAAGGATTAAAGTAATCAGTCATGGACAATGTGAAGAAACAAGACATTTAAACAAGTGTTGTGCTGATTTAATTTCCTTGAGTGTCCAAAATTGAAAAGGAAAGTGGGAGTACAAGGCTTCACTTTTTTCTAATGGTTTCCAAGGGATCAAGAAAATATCACAGAGGAGGTCTGTTAGACGTCTAAATTAGATTGTCATTACTTCAACCTTAAGATAGTTTCTAATACGACAAGTAAAATTACTTGATTCATTTTTTTCTAATAAAAATTCTGTTAATTAGGAGCAATATCAAACTCATTTACCAATGTAACTCAGAAACTACACCACAGGTTCGAGACTGAAATGTCTGAATGATTAAGGTAGGACATGTGGAGCTTAAATAACTAATCGATGTGGCCCCCATGCAATGGCCAATGTCACTTAGAATAAGAATCTCTTCCCTTTCAGCTGGTAAGCCCATTGACATGACCGTGGGCAGTAACTTGCTCAAGAAACAAGGTTTTGAGAGTCTACAAATATAAATCATATTACATCTAGGCTTCTCCCTGGTATTGACTGTAATGATTCCATTCTAGGTCATAAATGAATGCACAAAACTATAATTCATCATGAAGGATTCTATGGCATAAATGCACAAGGATAAACACAGGCAACAAATTTGAATTTCACTATTTGTTGGGGGTTGATATAATCAGAGAAATGTTTCTATGGAATGTTTTTTGAAGATGAACTTTGGGCAATGAGAGGCAGGGGAGAATCAAGCCCTACTCGCTTTTAAATTCTTGGCTTTTGTCACTTTAAAAAATTCGCAATTGTGACTGACTACACCACATCTCCAAAACACATTTAGGAGTGTGAATTAAACTTACAATATTACACAGGCTCTTCCCATATCAGGGATAGTTAGTAAATTTATTTTACAAATTGAACAATGAAATCTGTATCACAAACTCATCTTTTAAAATTAAGAAAAAATATATAAAACAATTATTCTCTACTGATAACTAAATTTTCCATTCTTTGCTTCTGAATCTAACAACATTGATTTCCCCAAATCATAAAATTTTAGAAAGAATACTGTGTGTATATATGTTACTTATATATGAGAACATATGTGTATATTGTACATTTAGATTTGATGGTGATGGAACCCTATGTGACTAATTTATCCTCAAATGCTTCCTGTACAAAAGCCCTTTGTACTATTATTCAGTCTTCTAAGTTTGAAATTATTTCAAACAAAATTTTTTTTATTTAAAAAATATATAAAACTCAAGATATAATTTATCTATATAGCTAAATGGTATCTTAAAATGAAGTCTTAATAATAATTATGTATACACCTACCCACACATCTTACAGTCAGTTCTGGGAAACATTCTTTCACATCATTTCCAGGACTTAAGCCATTTTTTTTTCAATAAAGTGGTGTCAAACATAGGCAGAGCCTGGGAACCATGCAGCCAAAACTGCCAGAAATGAAGTAAAATTTAAGGAAAGAGTAAACTTGTTTTAATTTTGCTATTTTATAGTACAACTAGCATAATCAGAACTAATAGGTAAGAATTATAGGGAAATAGAGTTTAATATCCTATAATAAATCACATCCTACCATCAGAGTAGTCTGTAATGGAATGTCCTGCCATGGTAGGGAATAAGCACCCCTCACTGAAGGAATTAAAACCAAGAAGGGACTCTCTGGGTAGGAGTTAAAAAGCCTGTGCTCTGGACTCAGAAAGACCTAAGACAGAACATAACATCTACCATTTACATGCTCTATAATCTTAGGAAGTAACTAAACCTCTTTACTGAACATTTTGCAAAATTGGGAATGCCTACTTAAGAACCTTTAGAGACTGAAATAAAAAAACTATTTTTTATTACTGTTTGGGTTTCCTAAGTACCA
This sequence comes from Manis javanica, assembly GCF_040802235.1. NCBI lineage: Eukaryota > Metazoa > Chordata > Mammalia > Pholidota > Manidae > Manis > Manis javanica. The sequence goes on from NC_133164.1 coordinate 8,786,514, forward strand.
CTATGATATTTGTTTGTGGTAGTAATAAACATTTTTTAAAAATTAAATAAATATAGGACTTAAAGAGTAGAAGGCTTCTACAAATAGACCCACATGTATTATAACTTCATATTTTTTATATAATTGAACATAGTTACCATTTTCTCACAGCTACTATGTTTCTCCCTTGGTATGAATTTCCACACTCTTTTTTTTTCCCTCTGTTAACATGTGTCAGATAACTTGTGGTTTCAACATTAAGTAATACTATTTGTTCAAAAGGTATTTTATACTATATTATTTTTCAAGGAACTCCTATTGCACCTGTAAGCCCTATCTCCACTTTATCTCTAGCCTCAGAAATAATTTTTAACCAGCAAAAATTCAATATATGAAATTAAGTCAAAGACTTTTCAGGTAGCCTGGACTTAAGTGACTAAAATCCCAGAGAAAAAGGGACCATAGGAAAGTGAGTTTTACTCTCTATGCAAATAATCCCCTTCATGCATTTGAGAAGCCTGAAGATTTTTAGGGCAAGACGTTGAAACATTGAAAGAAAGCAACATCTAAAAGATGAATGAACTAAGAGAATTTCTGGCTTTTTCATCTAGCTAAAAGGCAGTAATTGGAATTCAGGGACCTTTGCAAAGGAGAGTACTGATAAACATCACACAAACACAAGAGACCAAAGAGAATGGTGATAAATAAAAGAGAAAACATGGGCAATAGAAAGAGATCCAAAAAATGATACAGGTAACCAAACTTCAGTTGTCAGAAATGGACTTTAAAATAACCATAATAAATATACTTTTTAAAAGCTTTATTACCAAGTGGGAAAAATCATCAAAGAATTATCTATAGAAAAAAAATCAAGTGGAAATCCTGAATTTCAAAATACAGTAACTAAAATTAAAAACTAAATAAAAAGATGCTAAAAGGAGATGTTAAATAATACAAGTGCTGAAAGAATTTAAGCTATAGATTCAAGAAGCTTCATAGAGCTTAAGAGGAATAAACAAAAAGAAACCACACAGCATAGCTAAGATACAGTTTCATCAATTTCTGAAAGACAAAGAAAATCTTAATGATACAGGTAACCAAGCTGGAATTGTCAGAAATGTACTTTAAAGTAACTATGATTAACCTGTTTTTTTTAAATAGTACTAAATGGAGAAATTCATCAGAGAATTATCTGTAAAAAAAATAAAGTGGAAATTCTCAATTATAAAATATAGTAACTGAAATTAAAATTGATAAAGAAATTCAGTGATAGATTAGACACAGGAGAAGAGAGGATTAACAAATTGGAAGATAGGTCAGTAGAAAATATCCAGACTGAAGTATGGAAAACAAAGAGAATGAGGAAAAAAAGGATAAAGGAACAAAGGACATGAAATAATATCTCATACATCTAATTGGGTTCCCAAAGAAAAGAGAATGAGACAGAAGTAATATATTAAAATATAATAGACAAGACATTTCTAATAGTGTAGATATGGGCTGAATATGTGCCCCACAAGTTCATATGTTGAAATCCTAATAGTCAGAACTTCAGAATGTGATAGTATTTGGAGACAGAATCTTTAAAGAGGTTATTAATGTTAAATGAGGCCATCCATTAAGTGACCCTAATTTTATAAGAAAAGAAGATTAGGACACAGACACACATAGAGGTAAGACCATGTGAAGACACAGAGATGAGATGGCCATCTACAAGCCAAGGAGAAAATTCCTCAGAAGAAATTAACCCTGCTGACACTTTGATCATGGACTTCTAACCTCCAGGACTGTGAAGAAATAAATTTCTGTTTTTTAAGTACACTTGGTACTACTTTGTTATGGTAGCCATAGCAAACAAATATAAATGCTGGAAGAATATATGCTACTGATACAAGAAGTTTCATGAAGCTGAAAGAGAATAAATAAAAAGAGCCTACACAGCATAGCTAAGATAGTTTCATCAAAATTACTGAAAGATAAAGAGAAATCTTAAAAATAATCAGTTAAAAATATGCACTACCTTCAAAGGAAAAAAAATGGAAGATTGACAATTGAGTAAATGCTTACGACAAGTGGCAATGGAGTGACATCTTTAAAATTCTGAAAGAAACTTTCAAATTAGAATTCTGTGCCTAACAGAACTTTCTTTCCAACTTGATTACAAAATGAGAACACTTCCAGACAGACAAAAACTGAAGTTGCAACCAGAGAGCTTTATCAGAAGAAATATTAAAGAAAATATTCTTCACACAAAAGGAAAATGACCCAAAACATAAACACTAAAATAAGGAAATGAATGAAAAACAAAAAGTAAATAGAAGGTAAATCTAAGTGAGTCAAGTCTATAAAATTAAAAACAATGTTTTATTAAGATCAAACTAAGTCTAGAACTTAAGTTTCATATGCTACAATAACTTTAACAACAAAAATCACACAAGGACATTACAGGAAAAGGGTATTACAAATCAATCTCTCTCACAAACTCTGAATCCAGCGATTTTCAAAAATAATTATACCCAATTGGGTTTGGTCCAGGATTAAAGGGTTGATTTAACATTTAAAAATCAATTAAAATATTTCATCACATTAACAGAAAAGTATATTATCATCTCAGTAGATGAATACTGTGTGTTTGATAATATTCAAAACTCCATGAAGAAAAAATAAAAGAACAGAAAGTAACTTGCTTATTTTGAGGAATGTAATATGAAATAAATTTGTAGCAAACATGACATTTAGAGTAAAATATCAAAAACATTTTTCCTCAAATTGGGAGCAAGACAAAAATGTCCACTATCTCCATTTCTAATCAATTTTACACATACATCTTATCTACAACTCTAAGGCAAGAAAAAGTAATAAAAAGAATAAAGAAAGGAAGAAATAACACTCATTATTCACATATAGCATGATTATGTTGGTAGAAAAACCCAAAAAGCCTACATATAAATTATTACAATTAAGTAAATTTTGCACGATCATAAGGTGTAAGTGGTTAATATTTTTAAATTTAGTTATATTTTTATTTAGCAGGAACAAACATCTAGGATGTAAAATTTTTTAAATGATATAATTTTTAATACCTTAAAAATTTCATGAGAACTATGCATGAAAGATGTCAAGACCTTTACATAGAAAACTATAAATTAGTAAGTGAAATTAAAGAATATATAAATAGAAGGAATGCTTATAAATTAGAATCTTAATACTATTAATTACCCAGCAATTGATTTATAGATTAAGTGCATCCTATACCATCAGGTATCATTAATGGTATGTAAATGCAAATGGATAAAAATAGTTAAAACATTGTGGTAGAAAAATGGTTGGAGAAATTACAATACCAGATTGTAAGACATACTATAAGGCTACTGTATTTAAGAAACTATTGCTGGTAAAAGATTAGACAAATAGATCAGTGCAACACAATAGAAACCAAGGGAAGACAATGTAAGGTCACTTGATTATGACAGAGTTGACACTGCAGCGCGGTGGAGTAAGGTTGATTTTTTAATGATTCTATATAGCCTGGACTAGTCATTTTCACTTTTCATAGATTCAGTTTTCTATTCTCTGTGCAAAACTATTGGACTAAATGATCTCCAGTGTCTCAGATATAATCATAGAATTAGATTTTAAAAAATCATACCAATTTTAGCTGTCCTGTTATCTATTTAAATGTTCCAAATCTTTCTGGTCAATATGTAAAATTTATTAGACTCTAATGGCAGTTGCCATGGTTATTACCTATAATTTTTCTCAAAAACTAGTATTATACAACATTCATATAAAAATCATACTAGTTTATTCAACTTACATTTAAATGTTAAAATTGTTACATTTCATCACAAATAGAAAGCCAACTGCGTATGGTTCCCTTCAAATCAATTTATTTTCTAGAGAACTAAGAGAAGCACTTCCTACCACTGGCAATTTTTTTCTCAAAGACTATTATTATGTAATGTTCATATAAAAATCATACCAATTTGTTCACTTTATTTAAATAATCATCAAAAATAGAAAGCCAACTGCCTATGGTTCCCTTCAAATCAATTTCTTTTCTAGAGAAACTAAGATAGAGAAGCACTTTCTGCCACTGGCTATGAAATAAAATTAGTCAACTACAGAAATCCAGCTCCAAATGATGGAACTTACTGGGACCATAATATATATGATCCATTTCTGTGGAAATACAGATATTCTAAATTAGATCTTAATGAATTATCCCTTTAAAGGCAAAAGAAAATAGTTAAGAGTCATGAAAACAGTTCAGAGACTGTGAGAAGACATGGGAAAAAATGCTTTGAAAATCTTTTTTACTATTTCAAGAAAATTAAATAGTCATAGGAAAGACCATAGAAATTTCTGTAGCTAAACATAGCTTCTTAAAAAACTGAATGATGACCAAATAAACGAGAACTCTATGTTCCTTGGATGTTACCAGATAAGAGGAACATTCCATTTGGATAAGCATATCAAACGGGTAGTGCAGAGCTGGAGGAAAATAGGGAAAATATGCTTCCAATTAAGGAAAAGAGGAAGAGAAGGAGGGTGTGGAAAGAACACTCAGATGCATGTGATTATCTGTCTCTATTTGCAATGGAAAACAAGTTAGAAAATAATGTCATTTGAATGCAGGTCCTTCATGTAAACCTGCACATCTCCCTGACTAGAAAATGTAGAGTAAACAATCATTTGTTTGAAACAGAATATGAGCCTACCTGAGATCTCTTCATACTATGAGTTAAACTATGCTTGTATGTGTCTCCCATTCAAATCAATAAAATCAAAGAAGCAAATAGAGAAAAATAAAAAACAAGACAAAATAAAATCACATGTAATTGCCAACTGTCAAAAAGATTCGTGCCATTGGTTGAACAGCTATGTCATCTTTAAGTAACAGGAAATGGCACTATCAGTTCGAGGCAAAATGACTTTTGTTTTCACCTGATTTATCAAGAGAAACAGGCTATTCAATCAGTCCTGGCAATAATAAACTCACTACTGCAAAAGCTATTCAAGCAATGAAATGAGGTAATAAATTAGAACAAAGTAAGACTTAAGAGTTTAGATGCTTTAAATAATGATTAAGTTTATATCATTCAGAAAGAAATGCTGGAAGAACCATGGTTACTTTTGTCTTGAGTCATCTTTGGCTTAAACATATCTGATTGCTTAAAGTCCAAAGGATGGATTACTTGCTGATGGTATGTTATGTAATGAGACATTGCATTAATTCCCCTGGGAATTTTAATTTGCATATTCCTTTCTTTGGCTAGACATTGACATACAAGGAAGTATAATTAATAAACATTCTAAGCTTATTCTCTTCCAGATCTAAGTTTATTATCTATCCTCCACTTAATTTTCAATTTTATTTATTTTTTGGTGGGAAGATCTGATTTTAAATGTAGAGTTTTTATTATTAATTTTCACTTCTTAAAATAGCATTACAAAAGGTATATTACAATGAAGTACATATTATATGAGCTTTAGCATCCAGCAATATGGAAAGTAAATAACATATTGTACCTAACGTAAAGTGTTCCATTGCTGGGCTTATGGGAAGTAATGTAATTTTCCAAGAAATCCAAAAACACACATGAGCTTGAACAAGAGCAACTACCATAAGGTCACAAGAAAGAGGTCCTGGGGGTAAAAGTCTATAAGTCTATATCAGCACTTCAAGGAATAAAAGCAGAGAATTTGGACCTGAGATTTCTTGTGTAAACTGGGGTCCCTTTAAAGAGGACCAAACAGATTCAAAATCAGTAATAACATGTGAAAAACTAATACAAACCCTCAGTGAAGGAGAGCCCTGGATTTGGCCTCAAGATTTTCCAGAGTTTATGATAAACCATGTATGAGCTCACAAAGACTAACAAATGTGCACACAAGGAAACAAAACACCATGGGTGAAAGTCAGCCAAAACAGTTTTTTGTTTAGTTCTGTGCTATATACTTGATATTGTCTAATTACCACTCTTGCCATCTTTTTTTAATATATTTGTATAATTACTTTAATATATGCCACTCATGATTCCAATAATTAGGTCATTTTTGCATGTTTCTATTATCTGTTGTTTTCTTGTTCCTGTATCTTATTTCTTTGATTGAATGTCAGAAGTTGTATATGAAAAGATTACAAAACCTCTGGGTGATAGTTTTTTCCCCAGAAGTAGTTCGCCTCTTGTAAACAGATAGAGCAGCATGTCTCATTCCTGGAAATAATGCCCCAAAGGAGGTATTTGGCAATGTCTGGAGACATTTTTAGTGTAATCGCAGGTTGAAGGTGCTACTGGCATCTACTAATAGGTAACACCCTACACAGTACAGGACACCCCCAACAACAAAGAATTGTCCATCCCCAAATGTTAATAGTGCTGCTAGTGAGAAATACTAAGTGAGGGCAAATCGCCTTAATCCAATTAATGACTGAGCCTCCCAAGGCTGACTTGTGATATTCTCTTATATACCCAACCCCTCCCAGGAGGTCCTAACTCACTGACATGTAGGTCATACACACACACACACACACACACACACACACACACATGCACATGTATATGCTCACAGGAAAATGACACTGCATCCTTTAGGAATGATGGTTTTGCTTCTCTGAAAAGCATCAACTGCCACTTTCTCACCCTGTACTCAGTCACACCTTAATGCTTGATGAGGGTCACTACGATAGTAAGTTAGAACCTTGGCAGCGCTCTAGTCTAATAGATACTGATTGTTCTAAAATATGTTCCATGATGTCAAAGTCTGGTGTATGATTTTTAATTCTAGGCTGCTCATTCACATCTTGCATTCAGTGTCTGTGTGAGTCATTACCTAGGACTCCCACTCACTATATTTTTTAATGTGCAGTCCCATTATTCTATATTAAAAAATCAGTTCCCTAATTTCAAATCAAACTTTTAAATGTTATGCATACACACACACGTACTAAATACTGGATTCCTCTTATTTTTTAAATTACAATTTAACTGATTTTAAATATATTATGATCAAAGCAATACATAATCATAAATCAATAAAGGATCAATATAAATTACAAACTACAGTCATATAAGGCAAGAAATACTGTTAAACTCTCCTCTGGGAACAATAACTGTTAATGCTGCAATGAATTTCCTCCTAGTCCTTTATCTACACCTATTTTCACACATGTGAGTAAGTAATGCAATATAATTTTATCTAAAATCACATCAACTCTTTTAGCTAGGAGCACTTTGGAAAGGACTCAATTCAATTAAGATCTTCTGGTAGCTCTTTTCATAACCTAAACTGTGGTTGTACTTAATCCCAAAGCGCAATCGTATTTTTTTAAAAGGGCAGATACAGTTGTACCAGCCAAAACCTTTGTGGCACGCATCTGAATTCCTCCTGCTGACAGAATTTCAAGTGTAGATTAATTTGCTGAAAGCCTGACTGATTAGCCATGTACCCCCAGGGGAGAGAGAAGGCTGACTTTGTGGCTTACATAAGTAAGTAGGACATCTCCAGCTGAAAACTTCATCTTTTTCCCTTATACTTTCAAAATCACCCAGGAACTCTTACAAATGAGCTTCTTTGTCTTGTGTGCCGCCGGAGGGACAGCAGAGATGGAAGAGCAAGGGGAACTCTCTACTTGGCTCCCTTCGCTCAGGGCTGTTCTAATGTAGGTTATTTAATAGAGAACCCTTTGTTCTCTGCTTTACTATCTGACAAGACAATCACTAACATTCAACCGCGTGGGCAGCATTCTAGCTATGGTACAGAGCACAGAGGGAGTGTCTAAAATCTAAATCAAACAAATATATTTATGAAGATTGATGGCCCCAAGGAAGGGAAAGCTACCCTCCAATATGTATTCCAATTTCCACAGAAAGGAAACTGACCTCAAAATATTTTGTAACTGTAAAGAAAACTACTGCTATAGTCTGAGCAGGTTTAGCTAATGCATAAGGGGAGTAAAAAGGAACCCACAGGATAACATGCAGAATGGGGATAAGAATGAATCGTTAGATGCTTTAAAATTTTTTTATTTTATTTTTTTATTTTATGTGTCATGGGCAGGTGAGAAAGAAGGCAGAACTGCATTCTTGGTACATGTTACATTACACTGATTTACCAGGGCCAGTATATCATCAGATCAGTATATAAGGGGCAGATTTGATAAAGACGTAAAACAATGAACTAAACGAAATGTTAGCAGTGAGTAATTTTATTAAGAAACAAAATGAATTTTTGTGCAACTTAAGATATAATGGGTTAAGATATCATTTTAAAACTCACTGATTTCATACAACAAAAATGAAGCTATTATATTCATTTTCAAATTTAAAATACAATGCATACTCTATGAGTTTCATTATGTTTAAAGCCAAGTCAAGGCACTTTCTTTTCTGATTTTGGGCTAGTTTTCCATCAGGGGCAAAACTAGAGACATAGTCTAGACAATTTAATCAACACTATTTTAGCTAAAGAGGAGCCTGAACATCTCTCTAAGATGTATTTTATTGACAAAAAAAAAAAGTAAACAAGGAGAATGTGAAAATAGATTATGTAGTCTTGGGACTGCAATAAAAATATCAAACTACTCTCAAAGAATGTGTTCAATAAGGGTGAGGGTTAGTTATCCACAAGGAAAGGAAAATATTGCCAACTATTATAAATTGGAATATGAGTATATTTTGGAAAGTAGCATATTAAGTGGGTGACCCTTAAGTTTGCCTATGAAAATCCATCACATTCTCTGGATATTAAGGCTTCCAACTGCTTATCTTAAGGGCATTGCCAGTTATCACTAGGCAATGATGGGAAAAAGCATGGCCATTGTCACAAGAGCTGCCCCCAAACCAGACAGGTATGTGCCACCATACAGCATGTAAGTGGCAAGTTGTGACCATCTGATTTGACAAAGGAGAAGCAAATGGATTTTAGAGGTAATACTGGATGTTCTCAAAGTAGGTAAAGGGTAAGATCTAGTGATGAGCCTCATAGAAAGGGGAAGTGAAAATTGGATTTACAAATACAGAAATAGTAATTAAGAAGAAGAGAAGAGAGGAACTTAAAATTGTCAGTTTCTTTCCTTACATACCAGGTTGCTCTCAATTCTGGTTCTATGGTTTCCCTGCGTTATCAGTGCTTTAACTACATTTGTAGGAATAGGAAGAGAATTACAAGAAGGATTTGCATTTTCTGAGGATAAATTATGAATGCATTAATTTGACTAAATTTATCTTGTCTACCACCTTGCTTTTCACTACATTTAAATATGCATGTTTAACAACTGCTTGTTGCAATATGTCCATTCCTCCCACATAAGAAAATGGAGAGAAGAGATAAACCAAAAACCTAGTCTATGCCATCAATCAAAGGGGCAATCCGGGTGTATCTATACCCATTTCCTTCTCATGCATGCTCTTTGTTTCTGAATCTTCTCGCCCTTTTCCCATCTAGAAGTGGATGTGCTTAAATAACTGTACCAAAGCACTCGTAGGGGAGTAGACATTCACTGAGACCTTCATTGTCTTTAGACAATTAATTTGGATTTTCCACAGAGCAGTTCTGGGGCTGGAATTCCTGAGAATGTTCTGAGACTGCATGTTTGCAGAAAGATAGTCCTACTCTCAGGGAGTCGTATGACTATGAGCGTTCAGCTAGTTTCCTGGCATTGTATTAGCTACTCCCTGCCCACTGTTTTTGATTTCTTCTCCACTCTGACCCCAGGGAAGAAGGTCCTGATTTCATTTCCATTTTGCGGGTGAGGCACACAAGGTAATTTAACTAGGAAACGGTGGAGTCAGGATTCAATTCAATATCTGGCTTACTCAAAAACATATGTTTTGAATCATTAGGTTATACTTAGTCTTTATTTTAGACAAATGCCTAAGGTAAGTAATTACTATTATCTATTAGCATAAAATGTACTTTTTAATTTTCAAAATTAAATAAGGGTCATGATATAAAAATTGCTCTCAATGCAAGGGGGAGGGTACTGGGGAGATGTCTAATACAAACGTCCTAGTATCTCTACCATCAGGTATGGGAAAAACATTCTGTCATCTTCTTACAAACACATTTGCAGACTAGTTTGCTCATTTTAAAAACAAACTAAACTACTGTTTCTTCTTAAAGGAAGGAAAACAAGGTATGTCTTCGAATGCTACTAATCTATAACTGACAAAATATAAAACCATGATGTAGCATCAGTTGTATGTACCTTAACGAAAAATCTTTGGGGCATCTGAGGGTCCGATGAGAAAACTGAGACCCAGCAGCGCCGTGAACCTAAGGCAGCCATGTGCTTTCAGGCAAACAGCCAGTGGCGCTCTCAGAGTCTCTCCTTCTCTAAGTCCCTCTCCTTACGCCTCGGGCACCTTACACCTTATTGGGCAGAGCAGGCAGAGAAGCCTGCCCTTTACAGCACAGTGTGGTGGGAACGTGACAACCGCAGCCGGGGAACCCAGAGATCCAGGCAGCGTCTTGGAGAAGAGGACACCAGACGTGAGCTCTCAAGTCAGCCGAACTGGGTGTGGGAGAGGAAAGCAGACTGGACTTTTCCTAAAGGCTTAAAATCAGAAAATCAGATTTCGATTTTGCCAAGGTTACCCTGACAGCAGTGTGAAAAAAATGTGAATCAAAGTCCCCAAGACAAGTAGTAGGGAAGCCAGGTAAGAGGTTCCTGGAGCAACGCACCCGATGGCGTGTGCTGAGGTTACGGCAGACGTGCGCAGAGGGGCAGACATTTCTCCATTTGACTGGAAAGGAGAGGATCTAAATAGGTAAAAATTCCCATAAGAAGTATTATCAGCACAGGGCCAATATCTTAAAATATTTTAAAAACCTATTTCTAATTTAAAAGATAACCCAGCAATTTAGGCTTTCATTTTTCTCAGTCTTTACTTGAGGGACCCTACTTACATTGGTCTTATACTCTAATTGAGAAAGACAGAGATAACACAAGTAGAAAAGTAAATATTAAACATAAATTCTCATGTAAACGAGCCAGCAGGGCAAGTTGCTGATTTCAGGACCTGCTTGTGTACTTCTTCCCCATAAATAATATCAAGATACATCCCTTGTGTTTTGAATGGTTTCTTGGTTCACAACAATTGTCTCATTTCAGAGTTCACCACAAAAATATGAATCAGAGAAACAGATGTTTTTTCACATTTGAATTTCAATAAAAATTGAAAACCTAGGAACAACTGAAGTGAGCAGATGTTTAAAAGCCAACAGATTCTAAAACTAAAACTATCCATGTTTTGCTTCATATATATAGTCCTCTTTATTAAGAGGAAAAATGTGTTCATCATAACTTTAATTATGGCTTTTCATTTCAATCTTCAAAATCTTACGTAGGTGTCTCATATTTGTAGTGTGTTCATTTTAAAGTCATTTTAATATACATACAGAGAAGTGCACAAGTATGACTATATGACTCAGATTTCCATCAAGCAAACAGATCCATGTGACACTCAAATGCAAAAATGTAACGTCACCTACTCACCTGTCTCTCTTCTGCCCCCATCATCAGCCTATAACTATAACCATTAATCTAGCTTCTATTACTACAGATCAAGGTTTTTATATATATATAAATGGAATCATACAGAAAATTTTGCATCTAGCATTGTTTCTGGGATAAAATTATACAACTGACTTTTTTTTCTTATATTCTTGTTTTCCAGGAACTTTCCAAATTCATTTAATAATTTCAATGGTTTGCCTGAAATATGTGTATCTCTCTCTATAGATACAGACATTCTTTTCCTTTTCCCAATCTCAGGGAAAAGCTTTAGACATTCATCATTAAATACATGTTTTCATTCTTTTTGACTCATCTTCTCTTCTGTTGTGCCTAGTCTGCTATTATATTCACCATTTGCGTTCTCAAATATTAGTCACCTCTTGTACTGATGCTACATATATGCTGAAACTCTACACCTAGCCATCTCTTCTCTTTAACACAGACCCAGATACGTGATATTCCAATACCACCTGTGGGTCTGTTTCTACTCTGCATTTCCAAGTGGTCCTAGTTGTTTGTTGTTCATTATTTTCTCATTTACTTGGACATATTTGCACTGAATAGAGGAGACTCTACATGGTGCAGCATTTCTGCTGGGATGATTTCTTATTCTCTAGTAGGCATCAAAATTAGAGGTAGAACTCCCTAATCCAATCAGGGGTTGGGCTGACTCCAGTTAGACTGCAGTCTTTGCTAGGTTTGATCTGTCTCTGATTCTCCAACACTTCTGCAGAATTCCATGAGAATATGGGATCCTGAAATTCAGTGTTTGTCTCCCAAGTACCGCATGACTCCCTGAAATTCCAGTAGTCTTGTGAGTCACTTTCTTCTTGGTGTCTTTGTCTCTTAAGTTTTTCCTGCTCATGAATTGGCAAACGCCTTGGAGAGAAAACAAGGTTGGAGTATTTGGCTCACTATCTTCACCGCCCTTTCCTCTAAGATCATGACCTCTCAAGTCCTGACAGTCTTGGCAGCTTCAATACTTGGCAGTATTTTGTCTCCATCCCTTTTAGACTCCAGGAAGTTCTAATGTCTTCTCTTTTAACATCCAGGCCCTCCTCTGGCTTCTAACCCCTTTTCCCTGCATAAGGTAAAAATCAGCAAATAATCTGAGGGGGAAGCATTGCACAGAATATCAGATTCACACTTAAATTGTTTCCCTTCTCTATGAGATTTTGGCTTCTTACGCCCTGGCTATCTCAACTGCATTCCAATTCCTTCAAATAGATTTTTTTGTTTGTTTAATTTATCCAGCTTTTCTCGTTATCTTTGGCCTAGCATTGGTCTATTAAAACCATTTCATCATAGTGAGAAATGGAACCACTTATTAATTTTTAAAATGTGTTTATAGGGAAATCTGCCACACAAATCTTGTATTTTATTACAAATAAATTATGAACAAATTTACCACAGAGGAATCTGAACATTGAAAATAATAATTTAGGTAACTATTTCTATTACTACTGAATTACTTGCTTGATATTAATTGATTTCTACAATTTTGACAAATAGAATCTAAAAACTATTCTTACAATCATGTGACACTTTTGTTATCATTTGTCCTACAAATTGCCTTTTAATAATTCAGTGAATAATAAACATATGCTAACCAAGATAATTTAATGATGAAATAAACATAAATTAGGAAAAATTATAATAATTTATAAATCCATCACTCAGAGTTTATCCCTTTATGCATTTGGCTATGTGTTTATATTCTTTCCTTTAAACATATTACATGTAATATATAATAAAACAACAGTATATTTTGAATCTTGCTTATTTTACTTCCTATAACATGATCTCTCTCAATGTCTTTCAACTATCCTTTGAAAATGTATTTTTAAGTGTGGTCCTGCATTTTATTGCATGTACTCATTTAACCATATTATTAGATATTTAGGTTGTTTTCCCTTTTTCCACTATTGGAATAATATTGTAAAGCCTATTTTTTCACTATTGGAATAATATTGCAAAGACAAATATTTGCATTTTGGGGTATTTGTTTAGGTAAATTCTTTAAAATATAACAGTTGGGTTTAGGGGTATAGATTATTAAGGCTCAAATAATCCAAGAAACGTCAAGCCAAAGCATGTTCCTCATAGTGAATCCTTAATCAACACTGAATATCATAAAAAATATTCTTCTAATTTACATGTAAATAAAGTTTAAATTTCCAATTCAAAGGAACTTTTATGTATCCACTTTTAATTATTTATTTTTCCTTTGGGTAAATTAAGTCTTTTGACCATTCTTTTTTGTGTAATTTGTATTCTCCATATAATATTTAGGCTTTTTCATATTAAGAATAATAACCTACTTTTTTCCTACTGATTTTCAACTAGGGGAAAGTAATTATATCCATTACCATAGTAGTGCTTCATTCACTGACAAACTCAGTGGAGTGGCAGAATTCATGAGGAGGTGGTACCCTCCAAAAAAAGGCATGTTATGGTCAATACAGGTCTCAGAGGACACACCTTTGTAGCTGTAAGGAAATGGAGGGTTAAAGCCAATGGGAACATCAATCTAACAGACAGTTGAGGACAATATCCAGCCGTTCTGTTCCTTCCACTGAGCACACACTCATTGGCATTAATCATTATTAGCTGCTTTCATTAGGCAGCAAACAGTATTATATGGCTCCTGCAGCAAAACTGGAGCCAGGTGGAAGAGAAGTTCAATTGGAGGAAAAGCGAAAACTCTACATCAAAAGCTAAATTCTAGGATTTCCTCCTATTTAGTTTTCAAAAAACTAAAAGAAACTATTGCAGCAAATATAGGTTCACTTGTAAGACACATCTAAAATCAACGTCTGCATGCACCTGTCAGAAAGGACCATGTGTCTCCCCTGCCCAAGGTAGTCTTGGGGTCTGAATCTTGAGGTGACCATGCTGTCCCCTGTCCCGAGCTTTTCACCTTCCCCTCAAAAGGCCTCTATCTGGACCCTCTGACCCTCTCACATTGCTGCTTCCAGGCTCAGACCACCTGAGGTGCTTGCAAAGAGCCTTCCAACTCTGCAACAAGGGATTACTATACTTAATTTCCCTGAATGAGAGAAGTGTGACATGATGCTAGCAGTCTACACACTATAATGATCCCCCAACTTCTTACTGACAAAATTCCTATTTTCTTCATGTTTGCAATGTGCCTAAATGGCAAGCTCTATCCCAGCTCCACTTGTAGCCAGGCATGACTAGCATCCTGCTATGGCAGAAGCTGATGAGGTATACTAGCCTAAGCTAGAAGCAGAACCCACGGGGTGGGCTCCCGAGAAAGCTCCTTTAAAGACATTGGCAAGCAACTTTTTTTGGCCTTGGCATTTTGCCTTCATCCTTTGTGAAACAGGTTTGATGTCTGGAGTCTCCAGAGGCATCTCAAAAGCGTGAGGGCTAGAATGGCCCAGGTCTACGGACCACAGGACTAAGGCAAGCCTGGGCCCCTGATGACGCTGCAGAGCTGTCATGCCATTCCTACACAGCCTACCTTCAGAATTCCGCAACATTGGACCTCCCCCCAAAATGTGTTCAAGCTACTGTTGGGTTGGGAGGAAGGGTACCTGTTAATCAGAGCCGAAAGTTATTCCTGACTGATAAAATTATCTAAGAACTCATTTAACTACCTCATCTGTTTTCCTCTGCTGCTTCTCTATTTTGATTATGCTTTTGTTCTAATACCTTTCCCTCTGCAGTTGACTAATATTCTCTCGCAGAGAATATTAGAAATCCTAATTTATATCCCTTAATGTCTGTACCAGGTACTTTATATCATCTGATTTGTTCCTTTATGTGCCAGTTGCTTATTTACATGAATGGGTAAATTCTTACCACTCAACTGTGAAAATGTTACTGGATTTTTTATTATACAGAGAATCAGGGGTATGGTTAATTCAGGAATAGAAAGAAAACATATAGAATAAGTTGGTGTTGTAATCAGGGAGATACCCAGAAGATACATTAGTAACTGAGCCTTCCATAAGCTCTAGGTTGTGTCTAACCGCTACTACCACTTTACATGATGGTTTTCATTTCTAAGTAAGTTCAGAATCCCTGAAAAGAGGAGTCTGAACCTTTACCTGGCAGATTTTGTTTAAAAATTGTTTTTCTTCAATGTGGACTTGGTGAGTTTTATTTTTCCTGATGTCATCTCACTGTGGGCACAGAGTAATTAGAAATCTGAGGATATCCTATTTCATACCTTTAATGTTTCATCAGTACCCATATTTGTCCCAGGTGCTTGCTATTACCATTATGTATTACCAGTAAATATTAGACACAACTTCTAATATTTAATCCCCTTGTTGTTCTCGCCATGCATATCATTCAGCTTCCAAATGCAGTGAAAGGGGTAGAATTAACCCTAACTCCCTAACTATCTGTCTCTCATTTGCACATGAAACTTTACTTCTTTGCACACTGGTGGAGACAGGACACACTCAAATATCTACAGAGAGCAAGGCTGTAAGTTAAGTGAGTGGAGGTGCAGAGTAATGATTTTATTCTCTTCTTGGCTCTGCTAAACAAGTGTGAAGACAGCCGGCAGCCGCCACCGAGGTTCAGGTGAGGAGGCAGCAGGAATCTTAGGGCCGAAGAGGAAGGCATGTGACCTTCCACACAACCACCCTCGGCCCAGGTGATGTGGGCAGTCGGGAATCTGGGCCAATGGGGCCCAACTTCACTTTTTCAAGAGTTTCCAGAAATACATATGCTGGTCATGATTTGGAAGTGGAGCTAACGTTGTGGGGGCCAATCTGGAGGATCACTGGGCTGCAACCCCAGGGAGATGAGAAAGAACTTGGAACTTAGGAAGAAGTTCTATAGCACTTCTCCCTGAAAAACCAGAAGTGCCAAAACACATAATCCAGGGTGAGAGGTGGGGGGCCACCCACACCCCCTGCCCCTAGCCACGCACAGGGAGGTGTGCAGCTCCCAGGGACGCTTGGCCACAGCCTAGAGACATGAGGGGCCAATCAGATCATGTCCAACACCCCCGGGGCAACGGAAGCCCCAGGCTCAGAGCTCCTCCACAGACTGCGAAGCTTGGGATTCGTGGCCCCCGCTGTACACTGCCTTTCATGGCACTGTAAGAGCAAAACTCCCCAGGATTTTCACAGATTTTGATTTAATTTATATGATTGACCCTTCATATTTCTCATTTGGGATTCACTTTCCTTATAGTTGTTCTATCTGTTTTATTCACTACATAGCTAGAATAGACTTTAAAATTTTTATTTCATTTAAGTATATTTATGACTTAGTTTGTACTTGTGTTCTTCTTTTAAACTTTTGTCTAGTTTGCTTAATAAAAATGAAATTTATTTTATAGATCTATTTCTATTTTATTTTACTAATTATTTTATTATGGAAAACAGAGACTTGGCTATAATTGTATTTTTGTAGCATGTTACATGAGAGTCATTTATTTTATGTGAATTCTCTTTAATATAATATAGTATAACTATATGGTTATATATAATATATAATACAAATACAGAAATATATAAAATAGAAAGAAATGGCCTGGTGGAAAATGTTAAGATGAGCCGTTACCCTAAGAAAGGAGAGCTTATTGTTTTTTCTCTACAGTGTCTTCATGCACAATAGTAAAAACTGGCCCTTTGCAAAACTCCAAGTATCAACTGAATTATAAAAGAATGCTGTCTTCCCACATTGAAAGCTATCCAACTCATTAAGGAATGTATTATATACTGACTAACATAAAGATCCATTGGGAAGCCTTGTGGTTATGATTTCAAAATCTTCAGTTATAGATGCCATGTATGAAAAATACTTGATAGTAAAATGTGCACTTGTACTAAATAAACTAGGTGATGATTTTTCTCATTCATTCATTCAACCAATCAGCGATTTATTGGGACACCATTCATATGTTTTGCTATGTACTAGTCTAGGGCTAAAGACTGCAGAGGTGAATAGCAGAAGTATGCGCTCCGCTGTACGTTCTATTCTCATGGGTAAAATAGGCTTCTAGAAGTAAACAAAAAATACACATGATTTCAGGCAGCATAAAGTGCTAAGAAAAAATATATACTGGGGTAAAGGATGAGAAGTAGGAGGGCTTGGTGCAATTTTGGTTAAACTGAGTGGGCCAGGATCTTGCATTCACCTTCTAATGCAGAATCAGTGTTTTCTACCAGCAGACTACCAAATATTTCGATTAAGCTGTAATCTTAGAACATTTACATATAAGTAAATCGAAAGTGTTATCACAAATAATTCAATTCCATATATTTTTCGACAAACAAGTAAGAAATTTAATCCTTAAACCCTGAATGCTTTGTTCTCAGAGATCAACACTTTCTCGAAAGCAATAGAATGCACTGATTTTCATGCGGTTGTTGCTTTTGTGATAGTTGATTCAAAAATTAGTGTGTAAAGTTCCTGCTTTTAAGTATAATAATTTTCACTTGTGAATATGAGCAGAGAAGATTATAAGCTGTCAAGAATTTTCAGAGCTTCTACCATGACAGAATGATGGGTCCACATGCTGTATTTAAAATCCAGCTGAATGGATAAAAATAGTATGTAACTTTCATAGTCATTATTTGCTGAAGCGATTTATTGAACCCTTCAGTCAAGAAAGGAAACAAAAGATGGGAAATGGGCGAATGACTCACTTTTTCATGTGTTGTCTACATAGCGCTATTCTGATAATTGGATGATCTGAAGTTTAAATAAAATTGCACTAATGCATTTTAGAGAGGAGGCAACCACAAAATATTTCAAAAACAAAACCAAAATGCTGTAAAAGGCTGAAAGAACCCAGTGAAACCATGTCTTGTCATTAGAAACACACAAGGATTTCTCATGAAATGCAGAAGTACAAAGGCATATTTAAATACAATTTCAAAATAAAAAGCAGGGAGAAAAGCCCTTCTTATACCTAAAAACCCAAGTTGAAATCTTGCATCTATTTAATGTCATAAAATATTTTGTTTTAGAATGAATATTAAAAGTAAATATTTAATTCCTTTTTAAGTCACTTGAAAGGATAACAATTTTAAGACTCTCTTTAGGCTATATTTTATATAATTTATTTTAAATATATTTCATAGACATAGTTTGAAGATGATTCAGCTGACTTCCAGTGATAATGAAATATGTGTATTTTTTGCTTCTTGTGAAACCCTCATTGGTATCTTCAAATATCAGTTGTTCAAGCAATTTTATCCCATGAATCTCAGAACACTAGAAAATGTTGTCTTAGGGGAGCATTGGCCATGAGTTGAAAATAAGGCCTAGAAAATCTATGAGATGTCTAGACTTTAAAAAGAAAAAGCTTCTTTTTTCCATTTCTAGATAAGGTGCTCAAAGCAGAATAGTTTTAATACTATCTTCCAGTCGTAAGTGGCTGTTTTAGGTCTTGACTTCAAGAAGGAAGAACTGATCTTTACACGTGGGCTCCTCACAGTGGTTCTTAGATGGGAGCCGGGACCCCGGCCCTCGGAAGGGAAACCACATACTGTGAACCAGGTCACCTCCCGGCAGGTAGCACCGGGCACCGGGCTCACGTCCCTTCTTTTTTTTCCTAGTCAGTTACGTTTTCCTTAATGTTTCAAAAATTGTTAATGAACACAAACAGTTAAGTAAAACATGTAAAACTCAAACTGCTCAGTATTGAAAGACAAAATTACTTTTTTTACTCCAAAAGGAATTACCATGAAAGATTTTCAGTTCTATCTCATTTTGCATAATAATTATTCCAAGCAACGTCTGATTTTTTTTGAGTAAGAAAACAAACAGATACCAAAAGCCAAATACAAGCCAAGCACTGTGCTTGTTCATTCAATTCTCGAATCACACCATGACATGACACAGTATTCTATTCCCTCTGTATTTCAAATGATGTCCCTTAAGGATGGCAGCAACTTGTAATATATACACTGTGTAACAATTACAAATATGATGCTTTTGCTTTTATATGGCATTAAATTACATATTCCTACCAAATCATCTATAAAATAGTGCCCCTGACTTTCTTTGAAGAGAGGAAGTTGAGCTTCCAAAGATGAGCAGCTCACTTTCATCAGAACTTCTCAAA
Source organism: Manis javanica (assembly GCF_040802235.1). Classification (NCBI taxonomy): domain Eukaryota; kingdom Metazoa; phylum Chordata; class Mammalia; order Pholidota; family Manidae; genus Manis; species Manis javanica. The sequence continues at coordinate 8,806,079 of NC_133164.1, forward strand.
ACACCTGCAATTTGTGTATCATGACAGGTAGAAACCTTTTTCAATAGATTTGCATTACTGATCCTTCGTTTCTTCTTATATTAATATTCAGTAATATAACTTGTTGTGTACTGGGAATATTCCTTTTCTAAAGGGCTTTGTTTGTTCCAATGAGTTCACATTCAGTAATAATTAAACGGGGCTATAGAAGTAAGTGAGGATCTGTTTTTGTTACAGACCTGAGCCTATTAAATCAACCCAACTCAGCCATGAGATGCTAAATGACAGATTCATTTAAATGCTAGAAGTGTTGGGCAATGGAAAAGTGTAATGATTCCTAGGAAATGTATTTCTTTATAGCTAGATATGGGATTTCCATGTAAACAAAGGGTAAAGATGTACTTGGCCAACAGTAATGGCAGTATCTCTGTCTGTGTGATGCTGCAGTGTTACAATAATTTATGGTTTTGAAATTATTGTTCCAATCATTTTGACCTGCTTCCCCTGTCATTGATTTGATTTTAAAGCCAGTGTATGCACACACACATGCTTACATACAGACACATCTTGCTGTATGTATGCAATCATTGCCTATAAGTCACTGAAAACGCCAACTTGAATACTGAAAATTCAGGCTTAGCAAAGCCTGCTCTAAACAACTTCTGATGTGTCTTCCTATTTTGTTATTTTTGGTGATCAATACATAAAACTCTTTATGACTATGAAAAGGAGATTTTCTAAAGTATCCACTGAACTGTCTAAACTGTCTAAACCTTGGCCTCAGTGAACAGTTAATTTCAGAATTAAGTTGGATGTGATTATTTAATTATATCATATATAAAATTACTCTGAATCTCTTCATATAATGTATCTGATGTTATGTGCTAGGACAAAATGAATAAAAGCAGTAGCAGTAGACTGAATCTTTGGTATCCCAAATAACATGATATGGTATTTCCAGTGTAAGACACAGCAATATCAGAACTAGAAAATTCAGAAATGCCGGAACACACTGAAGTACTGAAAATGGTTATGACCAGTTTATTACACAGTGGAAGTAAGGAATAATTATCTGTTATAGCTTCTCCTTCCCACCTCTTCAGAGGACAGACTGCAGCTATTTTTAAGTCGTTTAACACACTTTCTTAAGTAGTTCCAAAGTTCTCTGCTAATGTAGGGCTAGAACTCAGTGTCTTTAAGGAAAGTCAATGAAAAGGTTCCAACTAAGTTTTAGTTTCCTTTTGTAAAAAGCACTGAGGAAATATAAGGAATATATTTACAGCCTATATAATCTGTGAATGTTAAACACAGGCTTCTACTCAGATAGAGAATCTATATTTATGGGGCACACTATGAGCCAGTTACTCCTGTTAACCTTCACTGAACAACAGATCCTGCAAATTTCTTTCAACTTGAAAATTAATTGTAACTTTAAGTGATAAACTGAGGTAACTTCCTCACTAAACGAATGTATGTTTGATGCTTATAAGGGTAGGTGGCCTTGCCACTGCTTAACTATAAAGTAGCCTTTTTCTCTGAAGAGAAATCAGCTGCAAAAGGTTTCTGAGGTCCAAAATTATATTTTTAGATTTAAATGCTCTTCTATTCCGAACTGCCATGGAGAATCTCTGGGCTCACATTTGGGACAAACTGAAAAGGAGACATATTTTAAATGTTATTACATAAACAAATGTAAGTAGAAGGAAAGGTATTAAAATGTGGTCTCTTCCTCACAGGAAAAGACATTTCATCTCACCACTGAGTAAACTAATTCTTAGAGTTCTAGATGCTCTATATTTTCTAATAAATAGTTTATTGGAAAATATGTTACTTGATACAGAAATAACTTTGTTTTCAGTGCTGATGGTAAAACAGTAACTGTTTTGGTTGTCTTTAGATACTGGTCAAATTATGCCAAAATCAAGCTTTGATGATTCTAAGTGGTGAAGCAATTTATAGTCTTGATTTTCTTCAGTTCATATCCCATATGAGAGTGCAAAACTAACCCAGGGACTGTTTAGAGTATTTGGAAAGGCTTAATATGCCCACCTCTACTCATATATAACCACTTTTTCTATATAGTTCAGGTTTACATTAGTTATTGGAGCTAATTCAAATACACAGCTGCACATTTAATCTTCTCTGAGTGTGTTCAGATCAAGGGATGTGTCTTCTGTCCCCACTATGGGCGTTACTAAAGTATTTATACAATAGCACTAATTGAAATGGGGCCATGTTTTGTGTATTTCTAAACCTTTGTTCAAATAACACAATTGTACTCCCTTAGTAAGCTTTATGACTGATTTTTTTTTCTGTATACAACTATATGGTATGGAATAATACTGTTATGACTAACAGAAGTATTTTGTGTATGACTAAGTTGGGATTTATTTTGAAGAGATGATAGTCTTATTCATTCTTTGGTAAAAGATGCTATTTTTGGTTCCTGTGCTTGCTTTCTTTATCCATATATTTAACATGTGACTTATTTTCTTTGGATGAGAGGTATTTTTTTTGAGGGGGTCAGGGATGGGAATAACCTAGTGACTAAATCTTTTGCTCCATAAAATATTTTGCACCACAAAAATATTTTGCACCACTTGAGAAACTTATTTGGAGAGGTAGCACAGATGATTTAGGCAACGCAAATTATTTTTCACAAAGTTTGTATGAATGCTATGAGACTTGACAGATAATCGTACATTCTCATTTTCTCTTTGACTATACAATACACAATTTAACATGTTCCCGGTACAGCTGTTACAGTTAAGACATGCCCCTGAAGCTAAAAAGTAAAAGAAAAAAGGAATTAAAATAGAAATTGAGCATACTTGTCTATAAAACTATTTTAAAGGGACCCAATTATAGGAAACATTCACACACACACACACAGCCTTATATTCAAAAGGATATACATCTATATTGATACCAATATCTATATATCCTTCTAACTTCTGGAAACACTGGTCATGGCAATCTTGGGGAGCATGGGGACAGGCTTGCTGCCTCAGTGCATTTCCCCATGCAGGTACCACCCAGGACCACTCTTCCCACACACATGTCCTAAACTGGCTCTCAGGCCATTCAGGTCTCAATTCAAACACCAGGTTCTCATTAGTGTCCTTTTCTGCTCCCTCCATCTGCCCTCTCCTCTGGCAAGTACCACCCTGTGCCCCACAAATAGTCACCCTCAGTCTTCTCCTCCTTTCTCGCTTTCTTCATTGCACTTCTGATTTCCAAAAGATGATTCCTTCTGTTTGTTTCCTCCACTGGAACGTAAAAAATCCCTGACAGCAGGTCTATTTCCTCTTCACAGCACACACCACACACCTAGCGCACCTGGCAGAGAGCAGGTGCACTATAAACGCTTACTTAAAGAATGAATGAATGAAACATTTGAGAAAGCTATTTTCAAATGACCGGCCCAGTCAATTCTCTAATTTTTCCTCAAAGAACATCTTTACTTCTATCTTTCCTGTCTTGGTGGGAAAGGACCTTACCTTGCATATCCCTATGCTTAGACGGGCCTCCTAAGCACAAACCCCGGATTCCATGGCCTTTATCATCTCTCCTCAAATCCCTCTTTCACTGCCTCCCTAACAATCCATCTTTCAATGCTCTATCAAGTTGTCATAATTATTTACTCAACTAAATGCTTCTAAAATAGGCTCACGCTGTCTCCTCATTCACTTTATTGGAATCGTAACAGAAAAAGCTTGGCATCTTTGCCTCCATGTTGTAATCGTCTCCTTTGCTGCCTTAACCTTTCGGCCAAAAGGGAAGAAGAAAAGAAAAGGGCTTCTGCTCAGCCCTGCAGCCCTACATGTAGACTTCAAAAGGAACTCAGCTGACAGGCTGAGATGTCTGCAAATAGCTCCTCACCGGAAGCTTGCCACCTCCAGGAGACAGGGAAACATGCATGAAAATAATGATTGTCCAGTCAAAGAGGTTTAGGAACATTGTGACCAGATTTAGGTAGGCAAGAGTCAGCTAACCAAAGAAGGGGTTCCTAGGCACTCCCCATACCCTCGCTGGTGCCCTGTTGTCTGCAGCCTTCTGAACGGTGCAGCTGAAAGAAGTCTCTTAGCAGAACTGGAATGTCCACTCTTCATAAACCTTTTCCTCTCCCTGGTCATTTGAGGAAGACTATCTAACAGGATTACTGTGCCAACTAAAACTAAAGTAATACTCATAATCAGTCTAGCCCAATATCTGTCATCAACAAGGAGGTATGGCATGTTCAACCATTTTCTCCAGATTTTGCTATCAGAACAGCCCCCAAATATCACTGACATACAATAACAAATATTATTTCTTGCTCAGGTTACATGTCAACTGCAGCTCTTCCACATGCACTTTTCTCACTCTGGTCAAAGGAGCAGCCACTCTCTGTGACAGGCCATTCTTAGGGCAGGGGGAGGAAAAAATGACAGTTGAGAAACCATAGGAGGACCCTCAAAGCTTCTCGGAACTGTATCTTCCACTCACTTTTAGTGGCTAGAACAACTCATAGGACCACAGCTCAGTAAGGGGGGAAACAGCCTTCCCGTGCCCCCACCCACACGGCAGCGTACGTCCCACGGCCACACACTCGGAAAGACGGACTGGGCCCAGGAATCAGGCTACCACGCCATCCCACCCCCTTCCATGAGTCAATGACATGGCTTCCTAACACTTCATGATTGTTTCTCCTCAGGCACATAGATATGAATATAGTAAATTTTTACCACAAGTAAATACTTTCATTATGAATGTGCCCTCCATGGCTTCAAAGAACTCCAACGGCAGACAGATCAATGATACACCTTGAAGGGCAGTTCTCAGCTGGTGATCCCATCACTCGGATACTCTCCAAAATACAAATTTGGAAGTTAATTATTCTCAGCTGGTCAAGGGCACCCTGGGAGCCCATTATCCACCAGTACCCCCTCTGTTTCCAGGACATGACTGGGAACTTGTTAGAAATGAAAATTCTCAGGCTCCACCCCAGACCTGCTGAATCTGAGACTCCAAGTGATTCTAACGCACATTCTGAGAACCACTCTTTTGTCATTAACATCAATTATCAGATAAAAAACAATGTCAGGTGAAATTAAACTGAAGGCTGTGACCCAGGAGTTCCCTCTTCTGAATCAGTGTTTTAGAAAAGCAGCATTCTTACTATCAAACTGGAAAACTTCATAGTGTATTTTAAGAAAAACTCAGGTAAACAAAGAAAAGAATGTACCTTCCAAAGTTATTTTCAGATGAGTAGAGATAAGTAAAATATATCCATATGATTGCATCTCTCATCCACAGAATTCATATTTTGGATAAGTTGAGCGTTCCTTTTTATTATTAGCATTCCATTTCATGAATTGCCACCATTTACTTTCCCATAGTATTTTCTGTAGTCATTTCTCTTGGGTTAACACCTCAGTGGCATTGCTGGGTCATACAATAGAATGAAATTTTCCCAAAGTAGGTATTCTAGTTTATACTTCCTACAGCAACGTACAACAGGCCTGGACTTCATATCCTCACCAACATCTGGTACTTTTAGTTAATTTTATTCACTCTAGTGGTTGTGCAGGGGTAACACACTTGAGTTTTAATTTTATATTTCCCTTATAAGAATATTGAGTGCCTTCCCAAATGGTTAAGCCAAGCATATGTCTTCCATAAAATCTAATCATCTTTATCCTATGTAATTGGGGCATTCGTCTTTCTATTACTGAGTAATAGAGGATGTTTATACATTTTAGGTAAAAGTAAGATATTGTCATATATATGTATTGACAATCTTGTATCCTATGTGTGACTTTCTTTTTCATTTTATTAATAGAGTCTGTTGATGACTACAGTTTATTGTTTTTATTATGAGGCAGTTCAATTTGTCAATATTTGTTCTATGGCTTGTGCTTCTTGTGTCTCCTACAAACATCTCAGCCAGGGTCATAAAAATATGTCTCATGTGTTCAGCTAGAAACTTTGCCATTTTGGCTTTTACATTTGGTCATGTAAGGTGTGTAGTCCTTTCATTTCTTTTCACACATTTATACCATTGTTTCAGTGCCATTTGTTGAGAAGTTTCTCTGTCCTCATTGGCATGCCTTGGTGACTAGCTGCAGATGCTAAGGACTTCTTCACCTTTATGCTTTTATATATACTTTTATATATTCTATGTGGCTATAAAATAATGAAGCATAATTTTTTGAAACATAAAAAATAAGCCTTTGACACTTTGCAATGTTCCCCCCCACACACAGAGTTCCTCACTTGGCAAATGTAGGCAAAAACATAAGTCTGCATCCTGTAATTAGTTCACCTTGACATCTCTTAGCACTCTTTTGCAATATTTCAATGTGATCTATGATAGTATGACACGTGTGATAAATGTTTGCAATTTTCTTCTGCAGTTTCTCTGTGTGGGTGTTGAAAATGCATCTATAAAATCCTCATGAAATGATTTTCCTCCTCATTTAAACAACTGTAAGATATATTCTTAATGTCTACATATAATTTTTATGTAACAAGGGAAAACATTGAGAAGCTCTGTGTCATTATTTCTTTTCATTTGTAATGAAACCATAACTAAAAATAAACTCATAATGAAAATTGGCCTTAATGAAAATGAGTACTAGTGGAAAATTACAGCAGTCAAAGGATTTTTCATAAGATTTATAGGTTATAACATGACATGTGTTTAGCCATAGGTGGTCAAATATAATTGCCTGAGACACTGGCTCTGTGAGGTATTTCAGGGCGAAAAGTTCTAGGATCAATTAATGTTAACAGACATTAGGTCAGACAGTAAAGTTTTCTACTGTGGGTGCATCAGTACCTTTAAGACACTGGTGGGCACTGCGTATTTCTACAAAGAGGACAGATTAATCAGCACAGCGAAGGTAGGAGTAACCACAGATTGAGCTAAGCAAGTGAAATTCAAGAAAACACATGCTTCTAAAAACTGTATCACTAAAAGAAGGGGTTTTTTTTGTCTTTATTGATTGCAATAAAAACATATAGCTTTGATTTCTAAAAAAAAAGTCAAGTAATACAGGAGAGCCGACTGTGAGTAAAAAGGAGCAGAGGGAGAAGAAAAAAAGAAAAACTCATTTGTAACATTAACTCCCCAATGACCACAATAAAGAGTAACACTTTCAAAGGATTGACTTGATTGGCGATTTGGAACACAGACTTGACAGTGTTTCTCAAAGCACAGAGGCAATGAGTAGAGACGAAATCATTGAGCATGGTGCTGGATGTAGAACTTTCCAACCTCAGAATCATTGGTCTTCCCTGGGAAGAACCGAGCACAACAGCACTAAATGATATAGAAGAAATCTTTGAAGTACATGTTTTGCACCTAAACGACATCTCAGTATGCAGTGAAAAAGAATTCTCTGTGCTCCATGGAGAGATCAGTTAAGAGAGATTCACATAATGACAGAATTTAAATATACTGGTGGGAAATAAATGTAGATCACCTACAAAGGGTCATATTTTATTAGAATTAAAACATCAGAAGAAAATGGGGCATTTAGAGTTAAAGTATCCTTCAAGATACTGATTTCCAAAGGTAAATCTATGTTCAAGTTGGGGAGCGGGGGGAACAGAAAAATAATCTTAGAGAGTCAATGTTTTGGAAATAAATTTCCCAAATATAAGTCTTAAAAATTTACTTTAAAATGCATTAACAGAAATGTGAATAAAAGGACTGAAAAATATGGGAGAAGTGGAAAACAGGACTGGTTATAAGCAATGTAATACACCTACAAAGGGTCATATTTTATTAGAATTAAAACATCAGAAGAAAATGGGGCATTTAGAGTTAAAGTATCCTTCAAGATACTGATTTCCAAAGGTAAATCTATGTTCAAGTTGGGGAGCGGGGGGAACAGAAAAATAATCTTAGAGAGTCAATGTTTTGGAAATAAATTTCCCAAATATAAGTCTTAAAAATTTACTTTAAAATGCATTAACAGAAATGTGAATAAAAGGACTGAAAAATATGGGAGAAGTGGAAAACAGGACTGGTTATAAGCAATGTAATAATTACGAATAGTTAGATTTAATAATTGCTATAAATAGGGATACACAGCTCAATGAAAATGGCAAAAATGGTACTTAAAATGGAAGTACTATGAAATAGTCATAATTTAATTTTACTTGTTTAGCTCTAAAGTCCAAAATGACATTAGTAATTTTCAGTGAGTAAAGATGAGCAGAAAATAAAGATGTTAAATTTTCATTTTAAATAGATTAAAGACAAGTGACACCATTTAATGTGAGGCCCTGATAATTGCAAATATTAATTCTGATAATGTTAAAATAATATAAGGTAACTATTAGGAGAAGTAAAACAAATATACGTATTTGCAAAATATTGGAAATTAAACCTATAAAGTATGTTTTACAGGTTTAGGATTTGAAACCAAACACAGAAAATAAAAAATGGCATGAAGAAAGGGTAAAACAAGTTGACAGAGATAAAATCCAATATATTTTAGGATAATAAACTCAAACAGCTTAGTCTCCACCCTCACAGATTAGATAAAAACTAAACAAAATAATAAGTCCAATTGTATGAGGCTCACAGGAGACAGATGTAACTCCATCTGACTCAAAAGACTGGAGAAGAATAAAAGTAAAAGGGTTGACAAGAATGTATCATGCACATACAAAAAACAACAATCAAATTGAGTAAATGTTCTATGGCTAGTTTAAAGAAAGTTGCATATTTTGTAACTTTCAGACCCAGCAGACTTTAATACCTAACAGCTAAACTAAATATAGTCATATGGTTTTGTCCTTTATGTATTATAACCTGTGGTCCTTATACTAGTAAGTTAGAAAGAAATGACCAAAAACAAATGTAAATGAAAGAGAAACCCTACAAGTGAGACTATACTTTGAGGAGCCAGGGAAATGAAAGGGAACAAAGAACTTGTCATGAGATTAGTGAAGCAGAAGAGAAAACTCCACTACCAAGTCCTCATTTAATCCTAACAGGAGTTTTATTCTTACTTGTGGACAAGAGAAAAGGAGATGCAGAAAGGTTCAGTGCCTTCTGCACAGTCTGAAAGTGGCTGAAGGACCAGCCCGTCTCTCCTAATCCAGGATGATTTTCAAGATACCCCATTGGCTCTCTAGTGAATAACTAAGATCGTAATAGGAAAGCATTTAATTAGCCAACCCCTTGATTCTAAAATATTATTTTCATATTTTAAGTTTTAAAAAAATAACGATAAATCTTAAAATGATTTCTTAAAAAAAAAAGAGGTACTTTTCATCACCTGAGAATAGGCAAGTTAACATCAATAGAAAATATCAACTGATTCAGTTTTCTCTGTAACTGAATTACTAAGAATGTGTGCAGCTGGATTTTAATTTAAATGTAAATCCTTCATTTGTAATTAAAGTATCTTTACGAAGCAATGAAACACATGAAAGTTCTCAGACTTGCAAAAGACTATCATGGGCAGAGCAAAATGAATGCAGTTAAAAGCAGTAGTAACTGCCAGGTTTCTCGAGTAGATGGTATTTTATAAAGTTAAGTGAGAGAGAGAAGACTGATTCTTCAAAATGATCAACCCTCAAGTACTAACCCCAATTAGTGACCAAGTAGCTTTTAAGGTAAACTGCTTATCTTGGAAAAAACTGTTACTCACTTACAGTTACATTTTTTAAAAATCGGAATGCTCACAAAATTCTGTTACTGTGTTTTTTGGGGCCCAGAAAATTACACTGTCATTTTCACAAGGCTAACAGATCAAGGATTATGGGAAAGGCTATAAAAATTTATGGGTTATAGTGATGCACATTCTAATATAGCAAAAAAGTTTCTGAAGAATATGTTGACATTGTCTATCATGAAGGCTTAGATTACATTTTATTTTGTTGCAGATAATAAATTGATAGCTATTTGCTACTTTTAATTGTTTTTAGTATGGACTTCTTATATAGCATTCCTACACTGAGCCTGTTACTCAAGTATTGCCAGTCACTGGAGTGCTTTATCACCAACTGTCTTCAATCGAGTAAACAGCTTATGCAAGGCACGCTGGCATGCCACAGCTCCTTTCCTGGACCACCACAGTTCCTTTCTAGATAACTGTCATCAGTGAAGAAACTGATATCCATCCACTTCTCCCTGTTTTCAAAGTTTCAATTTGTGATTATTCCACTGAACACTCTCGATTCAAATTTACTTTATTAGTGATATTAAAGCTGACAAGCATTACCAAGCCCAATACATCAGTTCAAATAATGAGTGTTCAAGCAATGAGAGTTAATAACAAAAGTAGTATTATGAAATATGACAAAAATAAGTAGGCTTATTTTACAGGATTTGCTCTTACCACTTTTAGTTTCTGGTATTTTAAACCATGTGCTATTTATTATGTTCTATAAAATACTTAATTTAATACTATCCAATGATGGAAAACCATTTGAGGTGTATTTCCTGGCCTCTGCAATAATTAATACAATCTTTCAAAATAAAAAACAAGTCACTTCCTTTTTAGACATTAATTTGTCAAGTGCTTAAATATCAACCTTACTTTCTGACATGTTGAGGACGTATTTCAGAACGATAAAGTTTAAGTACATTACTAATGTATTTAAGTTACAGATTTCACTTTCCTATACAAATTTACCATTTAGCTTGAAAGGGGCCAGCACACCTTAGTGGGTATAACTTGTCTCCATTAGGTCTAAACGTGGGACCCACAAAATGATCTTACAAATGTGATTCCCATGGGGTCCAGCATAGTACCTGGACATGAAGTATAGTGACAAAGAATGAAAAGATCTCATACAGTCCTATGAGAGGAAATTATTTGAAAATATGCTTGAGTATCTCAAAATCGCTTTCTCAATTCATCATTATTTTCTTTTAGGATTTAATAGAGATACTTCCTAGGCATTCTTCTGCCCCTTGTCATTGAAACTACAAGCATCATTGTCCTCCACCATGCTCAGAGAAAAGTCCCAGCCTCCAGGCCCTGCTAGGATCTTTCACATGTCCTCCAAAGACGTCATCATCATCAGCCCCCACCCAGGCCCTCAAAACCCCCGCCCTCAAGAACAGAAGCAAAATATGTCGGCAAACATGTAACAGGAACAAAGCAGTCCTTACTAAACCTCATGGTGGCTTAAACCCAGGATGGCATTCAACTGCAATGCTCACTAGCAGGTCGGGCTGGGTCTGAAACCCTGTCTTTCTAACAAGCTCCCAGCAAGGCTATCTATGCTGATGCTGTGACTCCAACAGCCACGCTTTGAACAGCAAGGGTGCAATAGTTACAAGGTCTGGTGTGGTGTTCAGCCTACTGAGCCAAAGTCCCACCGTTTAGTAGCTGCAAGCTCCTATACAAGTCATTCCCCTGAGTCCTAATTTCTTCCTGGGTAAAGGGGGATCTACTGCATTTTTTTTCAGTTATTGAAAACTCCATTTTCCAGTTGCTCAGAGCCTTAGAGCAAATCTTGACCTTTTTATTTCATATTCCAAATGTTGTCTGTCAGGAAATCCTTTTGGTGTTATTTTCAGAAAAGCATCTAGAACCTAACATGTCTTCATGATCCCAAATGCCAAAAACTTTAGTCAAGCCACAGTCACCTCTAGCTTGGCATGTTGCAATGGATTCCTAACTGGCGTCCTTGTCTTCCCCTTGACATTCTTCTGTATTTTGTCTACACAACAGCCAGTGTGATCTTCTAAAGCTAGTGAGTATATATCACACATGATCACAGCCTTTAAGTGGCTTCTCAAATCACTCAAAGTAAAAGCCAGACTATTTAACAGGACCTAGCCTGCATGTTGGAGTTCCCAATACATCTCTGACCACATCACCAACCTTCTCCCATGCATTGACCTGCATAAAGTACTGCTTTTTAAAAAAAAAATATTACAGGTTTAATGAAAAATTTACGTGAATTTCTTAAAACAGTGTCTGACATATTCTAAGTGCTCAGTAAAAGCTAGCTATTGCTATTATGGGATATAAGTACAGAGTTAATAGTTCCTGAAGAAAGGGTAGTTCTAGAACTATCTAGCCACTACATGTAACCCTCAACCAACAGATTAAAACAATGTCATCCCCTGAAATCAAATTAAATCCATCATCTCATATACCACTGGCCAATTGACTTTTCACTGACAAAACAAAGATATGTTAAGTCTTAACTGGCAGGAATATAATTAATGTAGAATTTGAGAAGATGCATAATCAATAATCTACCCATTTATAACCAAACAGTTCTTCAATGGTTAAAGTTTGCTCCAAAAGAGTGTTTACCAAGTCAATCTGCACACAGCAGGCTATTGTCACTGGGCTCACTTTAGTCACTTTGTGACACCAGTCTTCCATCATGCATTATGATTAAATCTACAACCCTTCATTTGGTAAAACAGGAAAGATGATCACAAGAGCTGCAATTGTGTCACCGAAAAAATGTCTCTTGCTTTAAAATATAAGTACACTGTCATGCCCGTACATTTATCTATCAGCAGGGGACCATTATGTGGTGACAACATTCTGTTCTAGAAGCATTATCTCTGAATAATTACCTGCTTCTCCTCTCCACGGACTGCTGCACTGGCAGAAGCTCTTTTAATTTGGTATATGGTTAAGATTCATAGATTGCGCCTTATTACTATAAAAAATACCTTTTCCACTCCCTGCAAGAATGAGAGTAAATGTTAGCCACGTGGTGAGCTGGGCTGCAGTGCAGTTCATTTGCAGTCTACTAATGGGGAGGTTTTCTCTTACCTTCCTGAACTACTACTTATCAACAAAGGGAATCTGCGGGTGGCTCCAGCTGGTTGCAACAACCAGGATTGAAGGGAGAGGAAATCCTTGATGCTGGGCCCTCCTGAGAGATTCTCAGAAGCATCAGTGATTTTACAGCAATAAACGCAGAGTGTCTGCAGGCCAAGTGTCAGTAAAAGACAAGAGGAAACACAGATGTTCATTCTTCTCCCTTTGTTTTTACTGTACCTCAGTTTTTTTTTTGGTCTCAAGCCATGACCGACACCAGGTAAATCTGCAATCCTGAGCCCTCTCCACCCCCTTCCTCAGGCACTTACTTGCCTTTTGGAGTGACAGATTATTTTTAAATGCTTTCAGGCGAACACTTAAAGGCTCAGAGCAGGGAAAATTAAAAATACTGTAGTCATTGGAGCATAGAAGATAAATACGTGCCTAGAGCAGAGATGTGATTCTGGAAGAAATGGTGAACGAAAACACTAAGAAACTAGCAGAAACACTTTATTACAAATGAAACCATTAAAAGATCCTTGTTCAGTAAAACACCTATCTATAAGTGACATTTATCTAGAAGAAGTAAGGGGTGGTTGGGGTGGGCAAAGACAACAGGCCCAGATTTTTCTCTCCAAAGTAAAGTAACCTCTCTCTAAGGAATCCCGGGGGCTTGGGTCACCCTGTGAAAATCACTACTCTGAATGAATACAAGGGCTGGTATATATTACTAATTAAATAGACTGCAGAGGGCATGTTTAATCAGTCTAATGGAATATTTATGAATATTGTTCCTTTAGTTGTTTTATGCAATGGGGTATTTTGAAATGAGATTTAAAACAGGCTCAAAAGGCTAGAGAGCATATTCAAAAACAGTATTTCATTCTTTTGAAATGTTCTGTAATCAGACTATTCACTAGACTGCCCCGATGATCTCACCCAATGTGAAAGAGAAAGTTGTTAGGTTAATTAACTATTTCAAAATCTTGTATCGCCCTTTAAATCCATACTAGGTGAAGGTTAAGTGTGGTTGCAAGAGATTTCTTTACATCTTTGGAACTACAATGAGTCACAGGTGAACTCTTTACCTGTCCTCCAGTGACAGTCAACAGGAGACCTGAGTTTTATAATCTTACAAAATCATCTCTTCAGGAATCTGTATGGAACTACACATGAAGGTGTAACTAAATGTGTTTTTAAGCCTTATATAAAAATAATGCCATAGTGTTTCTCTATGTGGAATGAGAAATAAAATGGAATTATACATTAGGTATTTGGGTAAAAACAAGGAAACCATGTCAATACAAGAATGCATGGCACTTGATTCATTTAACAAATTTTTTTACTTTTATAGTAAGTATTATCGCCCTAGAATAATTTAAAAGGTAACTTCTAAACACTTCTTATAAGTTGTTGATCACATACTAAATATTAGATCACTCTGTTACAGGTTCAAGCTAAATTAATAAACATATTACATTACTGGATTAATTTTTGAAGTTTTCTTCAAATTTGTGGTGAGTTACTTTTAGTAGGAAGGATTAAAACATGATTCAAATGAAGACTAAAATCCATCTTAATAATGTTAGCAAGGGTCAGCGATTTATAGAAGCTACAATTTATTCATGAAGCAAAATATTGTTCATCTGCCTGAAAAATGTAAATATAATCTACTCTCAATTAGAGGAAAAAAGTGTAAATTCTGGAAAATCACCATATTGTCATAACTGACTTCGGAATTAAGTCACAGGTACCCACGTCATAAGTATAGTAAGATACACACACACCAGAATCAGAGTGATTCAACGTGAGAAGGACTTAACCTTTTATTGCTGATACTGGACACGGAGGGGCGGGACCCAGACCTAAGGAACATGCCTGGTGCTTAGAAATTTGAAAAGGCAAGTGAGTTTCCATAAGCGATGGAGCCAGCCTCATTCCATATTTAATTTTCCTTTTCCCTTCCTGATCATTGCTAAAGAATATAGAACTAAACCCATGGGGAGGAGACGCTGTGTTCCCTGAAATAAACGCTCTTCCATTCATGGGTCTCTAACTACTTAGGAACCCGCACTTAGAAACAGCTCTTTAAGCGCTCGCACATGATCATTTATTTAAGCGAGGACCTACTGGATTATCTGTGCAGCCCCTTCAGTCATTTGCTTCCAGGTCAGTCATCGCTCTTTTTTCTCAGCCAAGTTCTTGCTCGATGCTAGAATCTAGAAATACAGAAAAAACACCCCTACTCAGGAGGCCAACCGTAAGAGAGCCCAACCTAAACAAAGAATTAGAGTAAAGTAGAGTATAGGTAAAACTGCGTGTGTGCAGGGTTAGCTGGGGAACACACAGCACGGAGGAGAACGTGATCACAGCCACACGTGAGGTCTGATTCACCCGTTTACACAGCATGTCACTGGATACTAGGCAGAGAGTAAGACAGATGCAAGAACCTGGGCTGGAACAGTACTGATGGAAACAGAAAAAACAATTTATAGACAGAGACAGATCTCCTGCGACTAGCTGTGTGAGGATAACCACAGTACCACCAGTATGAGTCATCAGAGCATTAAATGAGATGCACATAGCACAGTGCCTAGCACACAGGAAATGCTCCATACATGTCAACTACTGTTCCCCATTAGAAGCACTGCCTAAGAACAAAAGTTCAATCGCATGGATTTTTGCATATAGGGAAAAGTTCATTCAATCAACACTTAAGCCTCTAGTACATTCCTAGGCTCTGAGCTGGCAAAGGAAACGAAAGAAATAGAAAGCAACCTCTTCAGTCTATTAACATTTCCTCCCATTTCTTGTGTTCTACTTCTTTGACCTGAGCGCGCACATCTTCATTTAAATCTGTGCTGCCTCTGATTTATTCCTTTTCTGATCCAGTCTTTGGGGATAATCTGCCACACATTTCCACATCTCTATTTCAGTTACCCTTCAATCCTAAATTTTTTCATTGCCTCTTATTCCCTTTTGACTAAAATAAAGGTCTGTTTTTTTCCCCCCGAGAGAAGTTGCAAAGAATAAAAAAGTTTTGGAAAAAAAGCTTTCTTTTTCTATCATCTTCATATCGATGCATTAAGACTTAGAAATCTGTCTCCCGTGTGTTGTGAAGGATGGACAAGAGCATTTTAAGAGGTGGTATAAAGAGTCCAGGGTGGGAGAACACTTTCCAATGAGGATGCAAAGCTCCCTGGAGGCTTTAGCCTCAGTGGGGTTTGGGGATGGAGAGTCTCAGCTTCCTTGTCTCTTCTTAAGTGAGGGGAAAAAATAGGAGGAATTTAACTCTGAATTTCTGTCACCAAAAATCTGTCTTTTTATGGTCTGCGAAACTAAGACTCAGGGTCATGATGAAATTTTGTGGAAGGGCGGGATGGTTCAGGCGAGAAGTGACATTCTGTATGACAAATAAAAATAGAAACACGAGGCCCCAGGATATACACTTCCAGATTATTTAAAAGGTGTATTTGGAAGCTGATAATGTGGCAAAATTTTCTAATTCCACACATGTCCAAGGAGTGGAAGGATGCCTGGGCTGGAAGCATCCACATGTATAAAACCGATACTTTTCTGTAACAGTTGAGAAGAATGTTTATGATATTAACATCAGGAAATAGGCAGCGGCCAGGCCACAGCGGTGTCAGAGTCCCTCCGGGGAGCATAATGAACAGTTCCAGAGGAACTGTACCTCTTACAGTGATAGAAAGAAGGGCTGAAGCCACAGCAAGTATGCCATCTGTGCAAATGATTTGTTTATTGTTTGTTTGGAGAGGGAAGCATAGAAAGTCAATGACAGGATACAGCGACTCTGTGTTCTCTACTTTGGGACCAGCTGCAAGCACTGTTTTTCAGTGTCAACCATCAGAGGCTTAGAGGTACATTGACCATGGGGCTAATGGCAATTAGTCCTCAGATTTCTTTCCTCGTGGCGTTCCCTTCCATGGTGCCGGGGAAGACCCTAGCAATAGGTAGCAGAGATTTTTGAAAATTTCCAGAACTAAGAAATGCTACCTGAATTAAGACTACTCCCTCTTTCTATTCCCACTTACCCTCATGTCAAATGGCACTGGAATGGCTCCAGGAACTTTGGGGATTCAGCCACAGGGAAATTGGAGGACACACTTCCTAGGGGATTACTGAGGTATAGTCCCCTATATGGCTTTTCAGGGCACAGGGATAGCTTCTAGCAATACTCCTAAAGGAAGCATCAGGTCATGACATGTAAGGTCAGAAATAAAGTCACCATACTGAATGCATTCTATAATGCCCAACCCACATTTGGGAAGTTGAGGAAAAACAAGTTTTGAATTATACAGAGCCATTTGTAACAGAGTAAAATTATATCATATTCTGGATTTTGTGATGTTTGTGGTATGTGTCTCCTTTTAAAAATGCATCTTGATCTCCTTTTTCATCTAAATAAATAGCTTAAGTAATTTTGTACTTGTAATTTTGAATTCATTTTATTAAAAAAGACTCACAAAATATACACCCTGTAACATTTAGATCTACTATTTACCCTAGATAATGATGTATACAAGAATTACAATGTATCACTACAATGTAGAAACAGAAAAAATAATTCAGACTATAATATTAAAATCTTTTACTTGTGTTCATAAGCCACTTAAATTGAAAAATGGATTAAATAATGAATTAAAGATGCATATTATGCTTGGTCAAAATGATTTAATACAGTATAAAATTCAGACTATATTACAACATGAAATAAATTGTAAGATCTCATGTAAGTGCAAAAAGTAAGATAAAAAGTTATGTTTACAAACTAGTTGCCATTATTTTTAAATAATGCAAGAGGAAATTCCATAAAGAATCATACCTTACCTCATCTTTTTATGTTTATGCCAATAGATGAAGTACTAGCAGTAAAAGAAATAAGCTTTTTAACATTATTATTTTTCAGATCAGCTGTTAAAAGTCTAAAAAATTCACAGGAGTACATAATTCACTCAGAAAAAGAATCCAATGTATATTCTACCGACTGTATCAAGCAATGTTTCCAAAAGTCACTGTATGAGTTCCTTGTTGCTGCTACAACAAATCATCACAAACTCTGCAGCTAAAATCAACACAGATTTATTTCTCATAGCTTTGGAGCTGTGTGGTCCAGATGGATTTTACTAGGCCAAAGTGAAGGTGACAGTAGGACTGTGTTCTTTATGGAAGCTCCAGGGGCAAATACACTCTCTCGCTTTTCTAGCGTCGAGAGGCCAACCACATTTCTTGGCTTTTGGTCCCATCCCTTCATTTCCAAAGTCAGTAACAGAAGGTTAAGTCCATCTCAATTCAAATCACTCCAATTCTGACTCCTCTTCTGTCTCCTTTTCTACTTGTAAGGACCCCTGTGGTTATACTGGGCCCACCCAGCTAACCCACTTTAATCTCTGGATTAGCAACCTGAATTCCACGTGCAGCTCTTTACCCTTTGCCATGCAAACTGACATGAGGTTCCAGAGACCAGGACCTGATGCCTTTGCAGACCATTATTCTGCCTATCACAATCATTAATGAATTGCCTTGTGGACTTATTCTATGGTTATGAATTTGAAAATACGCTATATATAGCATCCAAAAATTCTCAAGATCAGTACTAACCTAAAATGCAGTTGTCACTACTTGAAATTGTTTTGTCTGCTCAGAAGCACTTTTTGAAGCCTTAAAAGCTTACATCCCACCACTCCAGCACTGGCCTCCGGGAAGGCCAAGCTTAATACTCCATCATCCCTCTGCTTGGACACAGGGATTGGTTCAAAATATATCACAGTTACAAGACAAACTAATCAGTTTTCTCTGGCTTTTTTCTCTCATCTTCTCTGGTCAGGGCACAGTAAAAATATAACCCTAGTTGATTCTAAACTCCATCTGTAATAGGCAAGACCAAACTTTTGGCAGAAGCAGAAACGTGTGTGCCAAGGGCAGTTGAGTGTGGATGTGTGTGCACAAGTATGTGTGTGTGTGTGTGTGTGAGAGAGAATGATGCGAGGTTGTCTAAGTCCCTTTTACGTTCTTCCTAAAGGTCATCCTTACCCATGTCCCTGGTTTTGTGAGCACAGAACTCATTTGATTATTTCTGGTGGAATCGGGATTCTGCATGTGCAGCGAAAGACTCTTAATTACAACAGATGTTATGGACCTTGTCACATCCTCAGCACCATATTTAATGGCAAATGGATCAAACACATAATCAGGAAAACTAGCCTTCTTTCAGGACATAAAAACCAAACAACTCTTAGTATGTCCCAAACCAGGGATTGCTCTTAACTGTGGTCTGGGGGCAGGAATGCCGCATCTGTTACTGAGAATCTTTGGTCTATAGTAAGCACCAACTATGGTCTCTTCGACACCCATACGTACTGCTTACATTGAACAAATAATAGCAAATATTCTTATTCAAAGTTATTTCACTCAGTTTAGTCAGTTTATAATTTAGAGATCAAGTCCTTGGATTCAACCAGAAGCTACAAAGAACCCCAGAGAAGTAAAATAACAGCAACCCAAATTATCCCGAGGGGGATCTCCTTGTCGTTGATATTGCCAGTGTAATTAACTGCACTGAGTAAATACATGAATACACGACTGAGTATGTGATGGATAAACAGTTACAAGCCCAGGAGGTAGACCTGGGATCATTCACTTTCAAAACCGACCTTAGCGTGGTCTCACGACTTGTTTGTCTATCTCCTCTGCTGTGTCCTTGGTTATGAGTTCTGTTACACAGTTTGAAATTTTCTTTGATAATTTAGCCCTAACCCACACATTTCCAAGGTTCATATGGACATTAACCAGCCAAAGCTAAAACAGGAATAATACAGCTGAATGTTGATTGGTAATAAGTTTATAGACTCACTAAATCCTAACCTAAAGCCATGTAGGAATTGCAAAACACCAATTATATTTCTTTATCAAATTTTTATATTTGTTAATAAAATACTTTATTTTTACGAAATGAGATGGGTCTCCTTAAAACAATTCCAAATGAAACCTGATTAGCATACAAATTACATTTCCTTCTGTTCCTGTTCCTATATTCCTGTTATTTCTAGAATACCAGGTTGTATTCTTATAAACATCAAGTACTTCAACATTTATCAACCGAATGGACACCTCTCATGGGTAAGACTAAAACCTAAAGCATTACAGAAGAAATGTCATTCTGTTCTGACAGAAAAACAGAAATGGAATTCTTTTCTCTGCTTGAACTTTTGCCTGTGTTTCCAATTCTCCTAATAAGAAACTTCAGTGACAAATTCTCATGACTTAGAATAAACTGGTTTTGGGTTTAGTCCATCTTTGCATTCCAAACTTGAATCTTGTGAGCATGTTTTTTTTAAAAGATGCCAAATCATAAGTTATATATACAACTAGATATCACAAAGTGTTTCTATATTTGATTTCAATTTGGATAAGTTTAAGTTTTAAACTATACAGTATATAGGTAAGGCTCAGCTAGCCCCAAATCTGTTCCTTAGTGATCTGCTGTGCTCTCTCCCTAAAAGTGTTTGCCTTGGTTTTATGCTGTGGTTTCTAAGTCACTCCACCTTCTCTTGATATTATGCAGCCCTTCTAGAGTCTGGTGAAAGAAGCTATGGACTCTCTCTTCCTAAAAATATAAAAAGGCACATACAATATATCTGTGCTATTTTAAGAGATTCTTATTACCCCAATACCCAATCACAGACTCCAGAGTTGCATGAATTCCAGGTTAAGAATCCTGAATCTATAATTCCAAGAATCTCTCATTACAATACAAAGTATTCTGGTCAAGGAAACACATCACAGATTAGTTTTCAGAAAACAATCTAGGAAGCAGGTCTCGGGGTTAAAAGCAGGTCTAAGGCTTCTGAGCAATGGAAGACCACGAGAGGACATTCACACCAAATGCTTCATAATTGCACTGGAGATTAGTTAAAAATACAGATTCTCACTCCCACTTCAGATATACAGAAACTAGGATGAGCAATTCCTCAAACAAACATATCATATTCTTTCATATTTCTGTGTCTCCTGATGTGATTTCCTGTTTGGGAAATTATTTTCCCCCTGGTTCCCAGAGTGTACCTTGCCCAACCTCCACTGCCTCATTGCTCTTCCTCTGTTCAAGAGGCATCCCGAAAAGACCCCAGGGGACAGTAATTTTTCTGCAGCTCTTAAGCACTCCCTGGAGCCCTGTTTGCTCTGTGGGAAGTGGGGCAAATTGAAAGTGTCCATCCTTCTGTTGCAGGATTATGCCCATTACACAACTCTGTGGAGCGGTGATTTCTCAATGTGACTGCATAGTAGAGTCACCAGGGAGCTTTTAAAATCGCCGATGCCCAGGCCATATAGCAGACAAATTAAATCAGGTGGGAGCTCAGCTTTGGTATTTTTAAAACACTTCTTCAACAAACTTCAAGTCTCCTCCATGGATTCTTTAAGGACAAAGCCCATCCAATGTTGATCTCTTCCAGGAAATCTTGTATCTCCTGAGTCTGAAATTTTCTATAAATTCCCTTTTTTTTCTGGATTCTTGCCGTCTTCTCTCGATCATTATTTGGCCCCCTTTCAATATACAGATCTAGCCAAACAGGTCCTCCTCAGAGGTGCCCCCGACCACCTCATCTGAAGTGGCCCCAAAGTCCACCTTGGCTACTCCACATGTTATCTTGATTTCCTTCTCCCAGCACTAACCCAAATTATTTCTGTGTTTAACTTCTCTGACCAAACTCACTGGAGTTTTTCTGAAAGTCTTGACATTGGTTGCCCATATATTATATAGCACCTAGACTGGTTTCAGCCACATAGTAGGGCCCTAATAAATCTATGTTGAATGTATGAATCAATTGATGAATGAATGAGTGAATGAACATTTATCTTGTTTTCTCTATTATAAAGTAGGTGTCTTTGAGTATGTCGTCCACTATGTCATTCACTTAAGTCCTCGTAATCCCTTACAACTGCATCTGAGTTTTAAAGTTAACAAAACAGTTTCACATGTCCCAACTTAATTGCTCTTCAAAACATTTTACAGGACACAGAACAGTTACAGTAACACTGTTTCACATAATCTAACTGAGGGTCTACAAAGCTGAAAAAGTCTTTTCAGGGGCAGACAAACACTTAGTGTGAGTACATCTGCCTCGTGAGGATGTCACAGGCTGTATGGCCATCTGACTCATTCTTGCCCCTGGAGAGGCGTGTGACCTCACCATCGGAAAGTAGCCGGCTGGATAAGGCTTAAAATGCTGAGATGAAGCACAATATGGGTAGCATGTGTGAGCCTGTCTACCAGACAGGAAATTGATGCCTGTTGACAGCTGTCCCAGGGAGCACACGAGTGAAGGATGGGAGGAACACTTGGGAGCAGAGCTGAACAATGCCTGCATGTGACACCCTGTCACACCCTTGTGCAGCCACAAGGCGTCAGGCCTCCTAATGTATCCAGGATCTCATTTGTCAATGATCCCTCTTAATTTCTCTCTTTATGTAGTAGAATCATCCAGAAGAATGCATCTACAATTGTGCATGAACTCCCCCACCTGGGTTTTGCTACTGCCTCTTTTATAATTACAATAAACTATACTCAAGAGTGTAAGTTGTGCAATTCTGTCTCATCGCTGGGACTATAATTCGATTGCAACAATTAACCATACCCAGACTTCCAGCAAATTAATCAAAGGAAACAGCATGAGAGACCTTTCCAGGCACAATATTCTCTGTATCTGCTTACATTTTTTTTTTACAGTTCTTTTAATCTCCTACTTTTTTTAAGTGTTTTTTTAAGTTTTAAAGTTAACTATTGTGCAATACAGACCTTGAGTAGATATCCAGAGAAAGAAATCCCTGCCAAGGATTTAATGTCCTTGTAAAGACTTTACGTATGACCTCAAATGTCTACTGTTTCATCCTTGGGACCATTCAAACCTTATATGGCTCATGAGTGTACTGTGCCAGACCATTTGGTACTATATACAAACATCCACATGGCATGAATATTTTGAGCAGCAAAGAGGCCAAAATTATTTAGAAACTTAAACAAGAAGCCAAAGAATCCTGACTTTCCTCCTTTCCTCCAAATAAAAGGCATCACATGAGAAATAAATATTTGTGGAGAACCAAAATCTCATCTATTGTAACCATTATATTCCAAATGAAAGGATGCCATAACTGAAGAATATGTTAGTCCATACCCAGGAGAGTCACTTGGCAGAAAGCAGAGTCTAGAAGAACAGCGTGGCTCGTCACCTGATTCTCCGGAAGACTAGTGAGCTCTGTCTGTCTAGTTAGCTGTGCAAAACCAGACGCAAAGTCTGCTGTGAAGGGGAGTCAGAAATGAAAGGTTGTGAGAGCAAACGTAAAATCCAGGGGCCAAATGAACTAGAACACAGCCAAGTTCACTTACTCAGAGAAGTAAGTGAAGGAGAGGGAAGAGCCGGAAGAAGCTAAATTCATAGCCACCACTCGGGTTTTGCTGCCACGCTGGAGCCTGTGACCTGCTGTCTCACACCCAGCTAGGGGCAGAGCCCAGATGACCTCCAGGGTCCCTCACTCCCCACACCAAAACCCCCCTCTTGCCTTCCTTGTGACAGGATGTCCTTTCACCTTCTAAAATACATAGGTCTAGGTGTACACACCCAGGACAAATAATGTGACCCTCAAAATACTAAACTGATGGCTAAACTGTCGTCATTTTACTACTTTGCAAACATGAATGACTTTTAATAAGACAGCCACTGTAGATCTTGTGCGTCTTCTCATATTCTGTCAGTAAGTAAGCGACTGTGCTCTGAGCACAGGAAGGAGGAAGAATACTGAGAGAGGAATGCTAAGCCACATGTCCGGTTCATGTAAGACGTGGATCTTGGTAACTTTAGTTACAATAAACTTGGTATTTAAGCAATGACACAATGGAGTGGGCCTTCAGCAGCTTAACCTGGCATTTCTATGACATCATTTTAGTGGTTTTATAATCCTACTTACAATGTATGTCCTTCTTCTAATGACCTCATAAGACAACGACAAGAACAAGAGCTCTGCTAAGAAGTTGCTTTTCCTGTCCCAAACCCATCACAACACGGGGTGCGGTAGTGGGGATGGGAGAGATGGCATCTTCCCCAAGCTGCCTCCCATCACTTTCGTATTCTTTATATGGCATCCAAAGTGAATTGGTTTCCCATGCTCTGCAAAAGTCATCTTACTCCCTTGCTAACTCAGTGTTTCTTTCCATGCTGTTCCCTCTGCCTGGAATGCACTTTTTTCTAAATCATTATCTGTCTAATGCTATTCATCCCTGCAGACTCAATTCTAGCTTCACTCACTTACAAAGCCATATTTGCATCCAAATTTATTTAGCAAATAACATCTTCAGACTCTCATGACACTCAATACCTTCTCCCATCACCATTTGTTACATTAATCACAAACACTCAGCCCAGGGGTCAGCAAACTTTTTCTATAGACGGCTAAGTAGTCACTGTTTTAGGGCCTATGTGCCAGACATGCTCTCTGGCAACCATCTGACTCTTGCCATTCTATGAAGAAAACAGTTATATGTAAAGAAGGGAGCATGGCTGTGTTCTAATAAAACTTTATTTATAAAAACAGAACGCAGGCCTCCTGGTCCTAGCTTTCTAATCCCTTGGTTTAGCAAAAAGATACACAGTAGGATGATCAATAAATATCAGATTGGATTAAATTTGATAAGCAACATCACTTATGAAAATATATATGGGTAGGCTATATGCTACAGTATGATTATATACTGAATCCATTCATTATGCAAATATAGCACAATGACTGACCCTATTAATTTCTAATAACATCTTACTTTTCCAAGAGGGGAATTACAGGCTGCTGGTCAGACCCAAACACTTAAACAAAATGATGACAGTCAACCTCACTGGTTTTCTGTAAAATCTGTCACATGTATGGTTCCATGAAG
The DNA here is from genome assembly GCF_040802235.1 of Manis javanica. NCBI lineage: Eukaryota > Metazoa > Chordata > Mammalia > Pholidota > Manidae > Manis > Manis javanica. The sequence continues at coordinate 8,830,745 of NC_133164.1, forward strand.
ATTATGGCTGATAGCCAGACCAGATTGTTTCCCACTGAAAGTACCTACTTTATTTGTTTACAATGAATAAAATCAAGCAAACAACTGCTGGAGCTCCACACCGTGTCCTTATCCTTCACTATTTGTTTAGTGTTTTAATAAAAATAAATATATAATTGTAGTAACAAAACTGTCACGGTTGTCACACATCCCATTTTAAGCTCACTTAAAGAAATTGGGATTGAATTTATGCCCAATTTTCTATTTTTATTTCAAATAGACTTTGACAATGTTTGTTGCAGTCTTTACTAGGAAGTCTTTCTAGCCAAAGAATTTCACTGGTTTTCAATTTACTACATGAGGCTTATGCCAAATGTAATACAAATTGTCTATTTATTTGGATCAATTCCTACCTTTGACACAAAATGTTCTGTTGCCATCGATAAAACATTTAGGTGAGATCACTGACTGGAACACAAAAAATACTCGGTCTTGGGAGTGATACAGTTTCCTAGATTATCAGTTAGAAAAACCTCTGGTAAGTTAAACAAAACACTGTTTGTTATTTCCCACTGAAATATTTTCTACCGTCTTTTAGAGAGATATGCAGAATTATTCAGTTCAGCTACTGAGTTTCTTCTTCTCATATCTGTACCACTGAATATAAAAATGGCAAGAAGAAAGGCAAGGTAAAATGAAGAAAGGGAAACAAGGAACACAAATAATTACTTACTTATTTAAGTAAGGAACATAAATAATTCACCAGAAAGGGGAGTCCCTGAATAATCACCTCGCACAAGACCTTCTTTCCTATTTAATTGGCTCTTTCCAATTATTTTTGGCAGTTCTCCTTAATACGTGCAAATTATGCCTTTAGTGTAGTAAATACCACTTCTTCATATGAATGAGAGATTTACTATAGATTTCATCAGGATCTTCCTGTGAACCCCCGGTTCTGGGCACCTCTACCTCTGGCCTTCTCATGAGGATAGAAAATGCCCCAACACCCAGAAGTCCAGCAGATCGTGAGGATGCAGAGAAAGGATGCTAGAGGCACCCCAGGGACTCTTCCCTGGATTCCAATTTCTTGCCTCTGTTCTGTCTTTAATAAAATCATAATAAATAATGTTTACATTCCTAAGGTTTTGTGACATATAGGATGCACCTACAATTTAAGACATTCTAGTAAGTTTTTCTGAATACAAGAAAACAAATAGTAAGTAGGCTTTTCTCTTCCTAGATACCATTTTACTACTATGGGTCATTCCCCGATTAGAGAACATATGGAAGCCATACTAGTGGGTGCTGTTTTCAAAGTGTGCTCAAAGAGCCACGGACGGCTCTCTGGGGCTCTGCAAGCTGATTCCTCATCATTGAACGTCTATATTATGGCAAAGTACTGACATCTGTTTCTGGCATGATTTACCAATTTTCACTGATATTTTCCCAATTTAGTGCATCTCTAAAAGCAGGACGCTTGCTTCTGGATAAGGAAAGTAAAGAAGTTAATTTTACAGGGTCATTCCTTTATCTTCTTTGGCCGCGGTCCTTGACAACTATGTTTGAAATGCCGTAATTTAGCACATGACTATTCCAAGGCCCTTGAGCACTGGCAGATGAAAAGGATCAATCAACCTGGATACTCAGAACAGAGGAAATGTGAATCCCACTTGCTGTCTGCAAATACTCCTGGAAGAACACACAGAGCTCCCCGTCACTTGCAAACTGTGCATATCCCACTGCTGCTAACCTACAATAAGATTTTTAATTAGGCCACCAAGAATTATTAAAACATAATCAAAATCACAATAGGTGGTATGGTGCTTAATTTAAAATGTTTCGAGGTCTATCCTCTTAACAGATTTGTAAGTCCACAACACTGGACTGTTAACTACAGGCACTGCACTGTACGGCCGCTCTCTGGAACTCACTCATCTTGAACAGCATCACTTTATACACACTGAATAACAACTTCCGTTTCCCCCTGTCCCTAGCCTCTGGCGGCCACCATTCTATTTTTCTGTTTCTATAAATTTGACTATTTTTGATACTTCTCATCTTATTCATTCTTAACATACATACACACTAAAGTAAAGGGACACAAGGACGTTTTTGGAGGTAATGGGTATGTGTATTTCCTTGACTGTGGCGATGGCACCACAAGTATGTGCATATGTCCTATGTCCAAACTCATCAAATTGTATACATTAAATACATGCTATTTTTGTATATCACTTTTACTTCACTAAAGCTGTAATAAAATTTTAATAAAGATAAAAATCTCTCTATCAAAACGTTTAGAGGACTTCAAAAAATTTTTCAACTTTTTCTCTCTTCCAAATTAACATCTCAGCAAACATGAACTAAAAAATAAAGAAAAAGTTTCGGTTGTCAAAAAGTGACAGAGTATAAAACACAGGTTAAAAAAATACATGCATTATGGGAAACTCCTCTGATAAATAATAGCAAAAAAATTTAAAGATGTGCTTTGCCAGTAAAAGAGAGAGATAAATTATGGCTTAAACTGAAAAATCTCCAGATGGTGATAATCTGGCATGCTATTACTCTTTGAAAGTATGTTCCTAGCTAAGGGAATTGAACCAACTTGCTTAATTCATTAATTAAAACATACTAATTGATAAAAATGAGGACATCGTTTCTCTTTTTTAGAAGCTGCACTCTTAAATAATTAGCCTCCATTTATCATTCTTCCTCTACTTCTCACCTTCCCTTGTGGGGGTTATGTGTGTTTAAGAACTAAAAAACATATGCGATAACCTCTTAGAATGGGTCTGATTAAAGAAAACCAAAGGGCACAGAGGACAGCCAACAAAAGCACATGGGATTGCAGAACTAAACAATAAGATGACTTAGACACAAGGGTGAATGATCGAAGAAGGCAAACCCTGCAAACACAAGCCTCTGAATAATAATGCCTGCAGATAAATCACTTGTTTTGATGATTACAGAAGTCAATGAAAGGAGTTTGATAAATGCCAAGTTTATAACACTAAGAGCAAAATACACTGAGAAGAGCTGCCAGGTTATTTAAATTGTCCCAACTGGTGGGTAAAGGAGCCCCTGCTATGCTCCTGGTAGGGGGGAATATGGGTACAATTTTTCTAGAGAATATGAATAGTTTGGGCAATTTTTTTATTGAAAAGTTTTAATATATTCTTATTCATTTGGATCTATGCATTCCCCATCTAGGAGCTAACACTAAGGATTTGTACAAATCTCCTGCTGCAAGAATGTAAATTAGGATATTCAGAACTTGAATAAAGTAAGAGACAATTTAGATATCTATTAAAAGAGGATCTATTAAAATCTTTTGCTGTAACCCTATTGTGGAATATTACACAGCCTTATCAAAGATTTTGCCTAAGAATACTTATTTCAAAGACATATATTTATTACATGTTGCTCAGCACATTGGCATGTTAAAAGTACCAGTAAATCATCTAAAATGGCAGCTCTGCAGTTAGAGGGCCTGTGTGGAAAGTTTGTTAAAACTGGCACCCCTGGCACTTACTATGGAAGGTGGCAAGCCGTTCAAATTTCTTATTTATTTTTCTGCAAAAAGAAGAGTCATTATTCTTCTTCCTACCTCATTGTATTTTCAGGGGTATTAAAAAAGATAATACCTTCTATGGTCTCAGCATGTTACCTATTAAATAAGTGCACATAAACACTGTTGATAGAACCAATTCATCACCTGTTTTATATATACATACACACGTTTATATTCATTTTGATTGAAATAATGATACTCATAAGACATACACAGAGTTGTAAACCTCCACTATTTTTTTTTTTTTGCTTATCTCTTTGGGTTTAAACATGATTTGTATTGGGTTTGCTGTGGTTTACCTGTGTTCCTTGAATTTTATATGTGGAAGAGAGTATGAGTCAGGAATTCTGCTGCAATAACAAACAACCTGAATTTCTCCCCTGCCTAAAACAGCAGAGATGTATTTCTCACTCGTGTTACAGGTCGTCAGTGGGTCAGCAGGGGTTTCTGCTAATCACCCTCATTCAGAGACCCAGGCTACCAAATCAGCCACCAGGGCGAACGCTGCAAACCCCAGGCCGGGGGGAAAGACAGAGGGCAGATCTCGGCACTGCCCCTCAAGCTGACTCGGAAGTGACGCACATTACTTTTGCTACATTTTTGGCCCAAGCCAAGTGCATCGCAGGAGGAGAACCTCAATAATAATAAAAACATATTTTTAAGTCAACAAAAGTTTATAACTAACATGTAGCCTATCATAAGCCATTTCAAGTTTTTGATCAGAACACTGTTATGAGAAAAAAGTTGTCCCCCATGCCCAGCCCCCAGGACAGAAATCAAAATGAATAACAATATATCCCAACTGCCTATATGAGAGTCACGAAATATATGGATACTTAGAGGCAATAAGGAATAGGGATCAAGGAATCACAGAATTACTAGAGAATTTAAGAGCTTATCTGATGTATTTCCCCGCCTTCAAGACACAATGATCACACTGAGTCATCACCAGCCAGAGCAAGAATTCTAATTTAAATTCCAGTGGAAAAACGTCTCAGTGGGCCCTTGAAGAGAACGGCACGGAGGAATGGCAGTACAGCCCACTGGGGGAATTTTCTTTTCTCGGCCCGAGCTGGTGGGCTGCTGAGGCACTCTGGCTCAAGGACTGACGGGCCTTGTAATGGCTCTCCTCACACAGGTGACCACAGCTGCCGCTGTCCTTCATAAACCACAAAACTAATCCCTTAGAAGTTTTCATATTGGCCGTTTGCTTTAAAACACCCAGTGCCAGTGAGGTTGCAGATGGACGGCAGTCTTAGACCACTGGTCCGAGCACCAGACTGTCTCTCATGCACCCCTGGTCTTTAGTCTCAAAATTTTTACGTTTTGTTACAGTTCTCTGGGAAACCACTTCACTCACCAATACCTCCACTTCCCTCTGAGGAAACTAAAGACTCTTATTATTTATCTATAAAGCACTTCAAAAGGCTTATATGAATTATAAAAAATTTAAAATACTGTAATCCTATATGTATATACAACACCTTTTTAATGAAATAAACTTTATGTATATTTGATTGCTTAAAAACGGTAGCTAAATACATTTGTGAATCTCTGGACAGCTAAGAGACAAATATGTGATTGCCAGAGTTCATTAGAGACTGATATATAAAGTTCACAGTAGTTTCCTGCACTAGCACTAATTTAAAAATTGAGACAAATGACAAAGCCTTGGTAAATATATATATATATTTTTTAAGAGTGATTTTTCTATGGTTGAGAGATATTTTATATGCGTTTCTGATTATGTAATTTGTTATTTTTCACAATGAATGAGTGAATATGTAACAGTAGTCTGAGGAATACTAAATCCTAATCTTTTTAAATTTTAGTCTTTAAAAGCATGAAAGGCTTACTCCAGCACTATAAAGACAATGTATTAATGCAGTTTCAACAGTGGTCCCTGTTTGAGGTTACTGGTGAAAGATGGGGCAAGTCAGAAATCTTTCTGAAATAAGAATTTTCTCCTGTTCATATCCTATCCTATGCAAAATCATTAGGGATAAAAGAGTATAGGAGAATACCTATGATACAAATAATCCTGGAGACTTGGGAGTTGTCTACATAAAGAACTCTATAAAAAACACAGATGATAACAAATAATGGCAAAGATGTGACGAAGTTGGAACCTTCCTACTGCTAGTTGGAATATCAAGTGTGGCCACTTTAGAGAGTTTTGCAATATCTCAAAGTCAAACATTGAGTCACCATATAACCCAGCAGCTCCCCTAATAGGTATATACCTAAGAAAATTAAGACACACATCCACACAAAGATTTATATGTGAATGTTCACAGAACATGATTCATAATGGCCAGAAAGTACAAACTTCCCAAATGGCCACCAACAGATGAACGGATAAATAGATGAGGTATGGCATTATCCAAATGAGTATTATCCAGCCATAAAAAAGAGTGAGGTGCATGCCACAAGGTTATTTATAACCTGGAAAACATTACACTAATTGAAGAAGGCTAGAAGCAGAAAGACCACATATTTTATGATCCCATGTATATGAGGTATCCTGATACATAGACCCATAGGGACAGGAAATAGATTAAGTTCTCTAAGGGTTGAGGGTAAAGGGGTACAGGTGGTAAGGGGTACAGGTGGCAAAAGTGTTCTGGAATGAGATAGTGGGTGATGGTTGGGTCAGTCTGTGAATATATTAAAATCCACTTAGTTGTACATTTTAAAAGGGTGAATTGTATGGTATTTGTGTTATATCTCAGTAAGAAAATCATTTTTCAAAACTGGAACAGCAACATGAAATTAGATTTCCAATCAAAGATTCAAGTAAAAGGAAGTGTTTCTCCTCTCTCTCTTTCATGAACAAATATTATAATAACTTCAATTACCAGTTCCTCTGAAAGCATATTTCATATTAACTTCACCGTTTTCGTGTGAGAGGTGAAATTGAATTTCTTATTCTGATAAGAAAGAAAGAATGGCACCAGCTCTCCTCTGGATGAATTCTCCTTCTCCGCCAGTTTGCACCGTTCTGGTACCAGGAGCCCACTGGAGGCTCCCTGCCTCTAAAACAAGAGAAGCTCATTCCGAGCTATCTGTTTACATTCTGCTTTTTCAGAAGCCAACAATCTCCTCAACACAATGTTACTGAGTTTCAGAAATGTCAGTGAACAATTAGATGGTCTCATTCAGAAAGCTTTAAGCAAATATCCAAACTCTATTTTTTTACTGTAACATCGAACTGAACTGAAATTGAAACAGACCTTAAAGTTAAACTGACAGAGAGAGAGAGAGAGAGAGAGAGAGAGAGCGTGTGTGTGTGTGTGTGTGTGTGTGTGTGTGTGTGTGAGAGGGAGACAGGGAGAGAGGAGACTGCATATTCCCATGTACTTCCACTCATGGCAGTTGGGTGTATTATTAGTTCCGAGAAGACTCAAGTCCCTCCTCGTGTAGGGATCTCAGCGGTCTGTTACGTAAGATGCATGCGAACTGCGTACATTTGACCCAGAGGGTTAGGACACAGCGGTGAGGCCCGTGAGCCCTCACTTACCCCTTCCAGAGCAGGGCAGAGCACCCCTGCCTTGGCACTTCCTGAAGCTCTCCTCGGCCGACAGCGGGCAGGAACGTGGGTGCTCACACTTCTTTCCATACCAGCCTGCTCTGCAGTCGCATCTTCCACAATTACATTGCCCATGACCTTCACAATGAGCGTAGTAAAAAAATATGAGAAAATATATGATGAAGTCAGAATTCGTTTTCTTCTCAACAGCGAATGTCACAAATGAGTCAGAATCTTAATAACACCATGTAAAACATTGAGGCAAAGGCATATTTTTCTCAGGCTCTTGAATACCTGATGTAAACCGATCTACCATGAACAGTATAGAAAAGCAACAACTCCAGATAAAAAACAGGGTCATGGGGCCCTCATTGTGACTCTATAGAAACCCAGCTGCCTGTGATCATATTGTCTGCTGGGGCCCAAATGGAGTATTTGATGGATTTGGCAAGTCATTTACGTGGAGGACAGCCATAGGAAAGGGAAGACAATTTGGTTTAGAAACAGGATCTCTGTTGGAATCTCTTCTGGAATCCCCCACACTGAATTTTCATTACTTTTTTACTAACTACATACTACATGGTTAACCAGAAACACTCAGTCTGAAACCAGCAACTTGTGTGGAGTTCACGTTCCTTGAAGATGCATTTAGCATACACTACAGAGGTCAGGAAAGATTAAATTTATTTATACATGGATACAAAGCCTGTAAAGAACTGAGCCGAGTAGTGGTATGGTAGAGTAAAAACATCCTACGGTATCAATCCAATAAATGGGTTCAAGTTCTGAGCCCGCTGTTTACAGAGCAGGGCGGGTCAAAGGTCAATCTCTTTGCAACTTAGTTTCTTCATTCTTAAACAGGATAATAATATATTATCAGGAAGCACATAATACATGCTTAAAATACTATATAAAATTGAGCTATTGTTATTTTTATTCATTGAGCCCACTTAAGTCACCAAGTAGAAATAAAAAGGAAAACAAGATGACTTAGCTGAACTTTCCCTGACCCCTAATGAACAATCAGATACACAGTATTACGGATGCAAAATAAAGTGGATTTCTGATTGCTGTAAAAATGCCTGAGGAATATTAAAGGAAGTGGAATTACACTTTATAAGTAAGTCCAGCACAATGCTAATGAATGAACGTACACACTATTTTGTCTTTGGCATCTGATATTAATATATATCATACAACATGGAAATTGGCCTTCAGTGAAGATTGGCCTGTTTTATCTATATTCCATGAGTTTGAGGACAGATGTCTATATTTTGAGTTTGAAGAATTGGATGATAGCACCTTCTATTAACCTGGATCTTCATGGAATAACTCATTAAATCATAGGTAAAAGTAGAGTGAGATATTAAGGAATCCAAATCTCCCACTTACTACTAACTTCAATTCAACACGGTTTTATTAAGCACCTGCAATGTAACAGTCTTAACAGTAAACCATTATCATTAACACTGCTTCACAGCTCAGCATTTTAAAGGAAAAGAAACTTAGAATTGCTAATATATGCAATATGTGATCAAATGTGACATGTAATAAAAATATGATATGTGAATATGATCATTTAGACCTTCAAATATAAGAATTTTTATTAGAGTAGTTTAACTTATTAGCTATATTTATATTAGTTACATTTTCAGAGGTTTTTGGATTCTGTGGCTTTTTGCCATTTATCCCAGCTGAGGAGGTTCCTTCCCTTTTTCCCACCCTCAAAATTTAGAGCAAAATTTGCAAATAGAGCTGCATTGAAAATGCACAGATAAATAGCAACTTTAAAACAGATTTCAACATTTGAAGTACAGGTAATTCTGCTGTCTTACAGGAGTTAGTGGCTTTGAAATTCATGGAGACAAGTGGTTTCATCTCAAGGACAGTGAGATCTGCCACAAGCATACTGGACAGAGTACAGAACATACTGTCTTTGTGGAAGATAAGTTGATACTTCAACAATAACAGATGAGAAGGGGGAAAAGCTTTCCTCCTGGGAATTTAAATAGCCTGTCAAAGAAGAAATCATCCAGGAGGCAAGGATGCCAGGCAATCCCAAGTGGCCTGGGGGCGCCCCCTGCTGCAGTTGCCAGAGGTCACAGGCGGCAGCACAGCCAGTGGGAGGGCCCCGGATGGAGCAGGAATCCAGGCAGAGGGAGGCCCCTGGCTGAGGGGCAGAGTGTGCTCAGATGCTGCAGCTGAAACATAGGCTTAGGAGCAGAGAGCACTTTCTGTTTGAGGTTCATTCACATGTCAACATTCAAAAAATGTGTGCTGGAATAAAACAAATCCATGAAAATGATCAGAAGCATTTTAAGAGATTTTTTAGAGAGAAAATCTGGCCCAATTAATATCAAAAGAAGTCAGATGAATTGTGGATGCCTTAACAATTTTTGAAAAAAGGAATGCAAGTTGCTCTAGATCTAAAAGTCAAAATCTCTGAAAGGCTTTTTTAACTTTATGCCCCATGTTCACTTTCCGGTTTCCTATCATACTATTTCCTCACTCCCTTCTTAGTCTCTTTGCTTTCCAGCAGTAATGTTCTGCTGTTACTGTAGCTTTGTTTCTCTATCCCTTTGCTGTTTCTATGCTCTAGTACAATCAGAGGAGGAAACGAAGCCAAGTACCAACTCATCGTCCGCCACTTGACAGCATGTTCTGTGCTCTGTCCAGTATGCTGTGGCTCATCTAATGGTCCTTGAGATGAAACCACCTGTCTCCAAGAATTTCAAAGCCATTCACTCCAAAAAAACAGCGAATTAACTGTACTTTAACTGTTAAAGTCTGTTTCAAAGTTGCTGTTTATCTAAGGTCTCTTACTTCCTGTGCATTTAATGCAGCATCAGGAACATTCCCAAGGACGACTCCTACAAATTTATGCTTTACCTCCAGGCAGCACCAACTCCAAGCAAAGTTGGGAAGAACACATGCAATGTGTCTGCACTTTCACCATGTGCGTGCTGGTACCAAAGTTCCTGTGCTTTCTGCCTCAGCCTCAGCCTTCACCCATCAAAGCACTCTCAACAACCCACTGCAGCTGACATCTCACACACCGGGGTGGACTGATAACACAGGTCACTGTTGCCACTAGCTTTAGGACAAGGCTTTGCCTCTAAATAGAAAAGTATCGAAGTGAGGGAACATTATCTAGTTCACAGCAGCCACTCCTTCCCCTCAGTCATCCACTTAGAAGTCTCCTACACTTGGCCATCGGCACTCAACATCATTTGGAGAAGTTCACACTGAAGAAAGAAGGGTTTTTAAGATATGGGTGATCTTGTAAATCATCCACAATGAATGAACTTCTGAGAGTCAGTGAATACATGGCAACCAGTTTAGATGATGAAAGTGGCACACAAGATGTTTGCTGAAGGTTTCACTGTTTTGGGAAAGTAGAGTGTCTAAATCAAATGTCCCCATGAAAAGCACAGAAGAAGAAAATGTAAAAATAATAGAGAAAGGTTTGAATAATTCTACTATAATAGATGAAAAATAGTATTGACAGAGATTGACAAGTTAAAACAGAAATTTAACTGTTACTTTCACAGAAATGAGAATTATATCCTACATCCTTCAATAACTAACTCAAAGTTATGTGCTTCCAAGATATATTTCAGAATGTTATGGATCCCCCTTTAAATGGTACTGTACCTTTTCTATAAAATCCTTAGTTATTTCATTGGTGGAGTTAGGAAATCACGTAACAATGCAAGGTATTGATACCGGGTTCTGAAACAGGCACTAAGTCTTTTGGAGAAGACAGGAAACCATACAATGAAATTGAAATTTCTCTCTGGAGTTACTAGTTTTTCAACTTCGGCATAAAAGTTATGCCAAAAAGGGAGAAAAGCAATCATTTTATAGGGATAAAATGACTAAGATGAAAATGCTTGGTTTTGTTATACAAAGAGTTTAGAAATGACAAGATCTATTTAGCATGAAAATTTTTTGACTGCTGTAACATATTATATCATGGGTTTTTGTAAATAAGTAGTGAAAGAGCCATAAAAGGAGGAATTAGGAGCTCTGTGCCTTCCCTCTGCATATGTCACTAGCTCACCTTTCTGAGTCTCACCTCACTTCATCTTTAAAGAGAGGGAACTAAAAATATTTGATTTTCCGCACTGATCTGAACCTTACTGCTTCCTTGCACATGTGTCGCATCTATGTACATGTGTATCAGGCCTCCCAGGTGTTATTTCCCTGCTTCTAACAAGTATTCCTGTAAAGTGTGCAGGCAGAGGATCAACAAAATAGAGATGAAAGGTGCAGAATGTTTATCCCTGATAGAAAACATGAGAATACACATTAGAGAATTCCTTTCAAAAGACCAATGAGCATGCATTACACACACACACACACACACACACACAACAACATGGTATTTAGTGCTGGTGTGTAAATGGGATCACAATCCTGTCTGTACCACAGGGCAGGGCACCATGCCCACGCCGGGCAGGTAGGGACCCTGAAGGCTCTCTCGGGCCGTTACAGGAGAGGCTGTTGACACCAAGACTTATTCTTCCTTTGGAGCCATTGCACTCACTGCCTTGAGTTAAGCTGTCTCAGAGACAGCAGACCCAGACAGGTCGCATTCGCTCCGGACAAACAGCCTTCTGCTGCAGAGGATATTTCTTTCCCTTCAAATGATCAAAAATGCTCCTGAATTATAATTGGATGTTTACAAAGTAATATGAAAATCATCAATAGGAAAAGTTGGGGAGAGTACATTAGATCTAACTAGCACTTATTTTAAAAAATCCATGCAATATATTGATTTCCCTTTCAAGACAATGCAAACTGAATATACTTAATCATTTCCTTCAGTTTCTTTCCTTAATGCCTTGAAAATCCACAACGACACATTTCCTCATATGATACAGTTCTGTCAAATGATTCCATTTTCCAAACTGATGGAATTTAAAGCCAGGGCTAACCTTACATTTTCATCATTTTGATATGAAGGAAAAACTGAAAGAGAGTTCAAGGTCACACTGCAGCATATTTTTCCAATTATGGGATTTGTGGAAATAGACCAGAGTGGGAAGCAGCCATTGGGAATAAAGGAGTTCTTTCAGAATCAGGAAGTAAATTCAGTGGAGAAGCTCATACGACTCAACTAACAAATAGCAGTTGGTACTTTCAGAATGGCTGGTCAGGTCCTGGTCATTCTTGTCACACTGCAATGCTATCGATAGTATCATCTTTGAGTGTGTGTGTGTGTGTGTGTGTGTGTGTGTGTGTATGAATTCATGCCCATAAACACACACACACACCATGTGGATGGTGAACAACAGACAGGAATGAAAGAGGAAATAGATACAACTGATTAATTTAGCCAGGAGCCTGTTTTAAAATATTTGTATCTTCTGTACCCATGATGTAATAGACACAAAATATTTACATTTAAGTGCATTGTTAAATACAAGAATGGGTAGAATGGGAATGAATGAATAAGATAAAAAGTCATTGAGAGAGCCAATGTAAATTAACCCATTTAGGAGATTTCCCTTAGGCTTAAATAAGCATGACACCCTCAGAATGGCAAGAATGGGAGCTAAAAATAAAGCTGCATTTCATCTGAGCCTTATTACATTCCAGCCCAGCATGAACCACTAGAGAAAACTGACACAGTTGGGCTCCATAACGCAAAGGCATCAACCCACTCAATAATCAACTGTACGTACCCTTCCTATGGCACAAGTTAGGCTGGCAATTAGGAAAACTGTGAAGACTAATAATTCCCTATACATAATATTTAGAAATTTATAGATCTAGCTAAGAATGAAGAAACACTCCAGAGATTGATACCTACCCCACATCATAATTATGTTCTGAGAAGCTTAGTTTTATAAGAATTTTGAGCACCCAGAGGACAGATCTTCCTTACAAAAATAAAGTAAAATTGAAGAATTTAATTTGCATCACCTGGAAATTAAATTACATGAGTACTTAGGCCGTATGTGTTTTCAGATGACACTCAGTGGCAGTGTGAACTTTGTCAAGTTACTTCATTTCTCTGCACCTGTTTGCTCTCCTGTTAAAATGTAGATAATAATGTCTCCCTCTCTGGGTGTGAACACAAACGGGATGAGATGTGAAAAACAACTTAGAAGGAGTGAGGTCTCTGCTAGTAAGTTTCTTCTTTCCTAAATTCCTCATTTTAAGTGTGGATGGCTGTGGGGCACTGGCTACATGAAGTTCACCTCCACAAATGGATAAAAAATAAATCACAATTAGACTAATGTTCTCTGATTCAAACACAGCCTCTTACCTTCTCCCTTCCCCCAGCCTACCCGTCTACATCCAAAGAATGGAGAGCGCATATAAAGGGATAAGCACGCTCTGCTAAGTTCCTGCCATGAGAAACCCCACCAACCGCACAGCAAGGAACCACCTGATTGCTTCACTTGCTCTGCAGTCTCGGGGGACACGGAAGAGTAGAGAGCAGGGCAGAAGGGAAGGAGGAGGTGAGGTGGACAATTCAGATTCCAATGGGGGGCTCCTAATGACCTTCACCTACCCGATCTGCAGTAGTGCCTCAAAGCCTAAGTTACAGGCAAGAGGGACTGGGAGCTTATACAACTGAAGGGTCAACTGCGTGCCACTGCCCACCTCCACCCCACAGTCCTGGCCCCTCCTGTGACACAGATCAGCACACATGACCCTGAATTATCCCTATTATGGAGGCGTTTTGCATTTTTTCAACCCCACTCCAAAATCAGGATGAAGATCTTAACAAAGAAGAATATACCTATTTTTTTTAAAGCATTCTATCAGAAAGTCATAAACATCATTTTTATATATAGCCGAATGACTATCTTTTATTTTCTTATTTTAAATTGTATTAATTCATACTTTGCCTCACAATCTTAAAATGCCATTAATAAATGGCATTCCCTGAACCCCAGATTCATTTTCATTGCCAACTCCATGCTGGTGACTAACTGCTCATGTTCAGCCCTGATTCTTTAGACTCACCTATTCAACAGTCTGAAAAAAAATAGCAACTCTGGGTTGTCACTGGTCCTTTTTGTTCAATATGTGTGGAAATGAATTTCACAACGTCCCTCTATATTCCCCATTTCGGTAAATGGCACCCACAAGGACCCAGACAACCAGACGAGAGACCTGCGACTGTGGCACTCCGCTCCTGAAACAGTCGCTAGCGCCCCTGCCGCCAGGACAGAGCCTGTGCTGCAGTGAAATACTACCTCCAGCTCTTGTTTCTCACTAACTTGACCTTCGGCTGTTTATACATTCCAGTAATAACTAATCTGATTCCAGTCCCCTGCAAAGATCACGTGCCTCTATTCCTTCTGCCCGAGATGCAGTCCTCATCCGTTCACCTGCAAGTCTGCCTTTAGGGCACACCTGTGTGTGCTGCTGACCTGAGAGCAGCGTGCAGTGCAGGAGCCACCCGCCACCACACCCACAGCCCATCACCCGAATCAAAATGTCAAACAAGCCCACACCTCCCTGTTCCTCCCCTCCTCATTTTACCCATGAGAAAAACACAGCACAGGCCTACTGTACACTTTGCTTACTCATTCGTCTGTTGCCTGTCCAGGCACACTGGGATGTAATTCCATGACAGGAGGGATTTCATCTGTTTCATTCATTGCTGTGTCCCCAGTATTGTGGCCAGATAAGTAACAAATTCATGAATATACTCACCTCCCATACCATGGTTTATTAAAATTTTATGTTTGTGTGGCAGTTTTCTTTGCTAAGTAGTACATTTCTTGGGTACAATGCACGATTTTTAAAATATTTTTATGCCCTTATCAAATATCTCTCACAGTGCCTCTAGCATAGTTGGTGCTCAATAAACGTTTGTTATATTAAATTGAAGTTTAAACAAACATTTGAGGAAAGAAAGAATCTAAATTTCTTCCATTCCTAGACTTCATTAACACTTCCATTCTACCTCTTAGCAAGTTATGGAATTTTCCCAAGCCTCAGTTTCCCCAATTATAAAATGAAAATAAATATATTCCCTACCTCATAGATTTTTATGAAGAGTAAAGTCTGGAACAATCTGGAAAGTGCTTAGCACAGTGTCTGGCATACAGAGTCACTCAATAATTGTCAACTGTTTTATTACCACTGTATTGACAATGATAACAAAGAACACAAATATCTAATAATACAAAACTCTGAAAAGGGCATCCCCTCAACAGAATGGTGTTCACAAAGCATTCAAGAAATTCTCCAGAGTATGAAGGATAATTAGGAAAGGGAAGTCCTTGTGCAGAGAAGCTGTGGCAGCTGCTCCCCTCAGCTGGGCCAGAGAACTCTTTACAATATGAGATTAAGTAGGGCAGCCCTTCCATCTCCCTTTGCTGGCAAACTCCCAGGAGACCAGTGGAGTTTCCGATCTGTCTGCAAAGACCAATCCAGCAGTAAGCTTAAAAAGATGAAAATGCATATGTCTCTGCTTTATGGATTGTCAACTACAGCTGCACTGAAAATCCATCATTCTGTTTTTGCTAAATGACACATTCTCAGATCAATCTAACTGCTTTCTTTTTTCCTTTGCACCATTAGAAATTCAGGCAGGGTATTTCTTCCTTTGCACTTAGGTTGCAAGCTCTGTGAAGCCAAAGATCATGTTTACCTCCGTCATACCTGGAGCCAGTAGCCCAGATGCCATAGTATCTGCTCCATAAATATTTATGGAATACAATTTCTAATCCACTAATTGATATTGAATCCTAGACTAATTCACAGAATCATTTTAGTATATACATTAAACCAAGAATTAACGTACTAAGATGCCATGAGAACCATATTATCCAGAGTTGAGTACACATCAGTAATGGTGCCTATCGTGCACGTTGTCATCTGGTCTGCTAGTTGGGGATTGTCAGGGTTGAGTGATAGGTATCTGGAGGCAATGGTTCTCCTGGGTGAGGAGTTAGACTGATTTTAAGGAGTGAGACTTCCATCTCTTGTGTAAATTCTCTGAAGGTCTTCCAAGTTCCTGGTAGGAGTGCAGTGAATATCAGATGCTTTTGAATGCACCTCCAGTTCTTTTACAGTTTCTGAGAGAATCAGAATGAATCCTGAAAAGACGAAATTGAATATTTTCATTTAAAAGTAGGAATCAGGAAAGTGTGTACCTGAACAGAAGTCATCGGAGTATCTGTCATAGACAGCTCGACAGTCCCTCTCGTCACACTCACAGGTGTCCCCATGAATGTCTCCCCAGTCTCCAGTGGGGTCGACGTCGTGGCAGGAACACTCACCGCACACACAAGTCCCTAGAAGGGGGAGAAAGGATTTTCTTTTATATGGTTCTAGTGAAGAAAAATCATGAAAGAAAGCACCTTACAAATTACTTTTTAAACTGTTGCTTATTTTTATTTGGAAAATACACATGTTCAGAAAAAAAATTCTACAAAGGTAGAACATCATGTAAAGTAGAGCTTCTTTAATAAACAAAACTTATTATCTAAGTCTCTGATTATGTGAGATTGTGGGATGTATCGTTAGCACTATAGTGGTTTCTCTCGAAAACAGTAAAACATGATTAACATAAGATATAATCCTTTTGCTTCAGGAAGTTTACTATCTATTTGACAAAAAAAAAAGAAGCTAGTGAAAGAAAGTGACCAAGCAATACAAGTATGATTTTAATGTTTTGTAAACTAGGAGAAAACTCTTATAAGAGGTTGAAGAAGGGGAAATCAATGTGGGCTGATGTAATTAGGGTAGATGATGCAGAGCGCAGGAGAAATGTTCTAGGACTGGTTGTTAGGTAGAACGATTCAAGGAAAGTCAAGAAAGCAAGAAGCAAAGAAGGATCTTGGGAGTTCTGTGTCACTGGAACAGAAAGTGAATGTTAAGGAAGACGCAGAATAACATTTGCTAGAGCGGATGAGCTCAGGTTTAGAGGATGCTGGGGAACAAGTAGAAACTATAACTTTGGTCATTTGGAGATTTGCATAGGATAAGTGTTCAGTTGTAGATCATATTTACTTTGTGTGGATTATCAATAATCATCTGGAGGGCAAACGGCTAATCATTTGGGGGAAAAGTAAAGTTAAACCCCCTTCTGATGTCTTACAACAAAGTAGACTCCAGTTAGACACAGGATTTAAGAATATAAAACCATTAAATATAAAATAAATCCTTTCTATTCAAAATCCCTAAAACAAATAACTGAAAGGAAAAAGAAATATTTACCTACAAAAAAAGTCTAAAACTTTGGTTGGGAGCAAAACACTAAAGACTAAAAAAGCTGGAGCAGATAGTCATACATGTGTGTGTGTACATACACATATATATATATGTATGTACACACACACACAAGACAAAAAGCCATTTCACAAATATAAACAATATTTAAAGGACATTTAAAGGACAAATATGCTTAAAGCAAAATAGATACAGTCAAAGAACAGCAATGGGAACTTTTGTAAAGAAGTAACAATGATTAATAAAAATGAAACATATTTACCAGTCAAACTACTATTGCTAAGGGACAAGGGTGGGAAAAACTAAAACAACACTGAGTCACAATTATCTGGGATGTCATATTGGCAGAGGTGAAAATGTGGCAAGAATATTCCTTTCTCTATGCATAAACAAGTATTTTCAAGGATTTGTTAGAAGTGTTTAAAACTGATTTGACATCAAGAGCGCACACTATCATACCTTAGCCATACTAATACATCTTTAAAATTCATGTTTAAAGTCAGTTTGAATTTCATATGGCTATTTGATACACACTTTCTTCTATATTTTCTGTGTTCACTATCACATTTTTTATTATTGCATATAAAAGTTAAATGACTTCTATCAATTCTGTATGGCAACCAAGCTTTCAATTTACTCATAATTAAGACAAGAGAGTTTTTTTTAATGCTCTCTGGATAATTAGATGCTCATGATGGAGACAGTTTTGTTAGTCAAGAGACATGTAACAGAAGTATATATAAGAATTGCCTTTTAGCTGTACTGTGCTATTTCTGGACAGCCGCCAAAGAAATTACAGTCCGTATGTTAACTATTTGTTCAGTGAAGCTTATCTTTCTGCTTCCCACTCAATAAAAAATAAGAAAGAGAAGATTGTTCAGATAGTAAATGTTGATTTCATCAAAGTCAAACACTATAAAAGGCGACTTCCTCCCACCCTGAAGGAAATGCAGAGAAGAAAGTGTTAGCAATGAAGAGCTTTGTTTTCCTCCCAATTGTGTAGTGACGTGTATGAATGACACACGTGTATGAATGACACACCTCTGCTACTGCAGATTCTGCCGTCTGGAGACGTGCATCTCCTCTTGCTCTCCCAGGGGGTGATATCGCACTGGAATTCACATTTATCTCCATGCCAACCAGCCTCGCAGTAACAGTTTCCACAGTAACACTTTCCATGGCCTTTACCCAAAACGAATTTTACACAGTGAGGGAAAAAGCAACTTTAAAACGCAAAATTAACTTTCTCTTTGTGATCATTTTTGCCTTTGGAAATAATATACCCGCTCCACAGTCCTTGCTTAAAATAACCAAATTATATAGTTTGCCCCCAAAACATCATAGTTGTGCCTATACCTTCATAATTATACACATAAAGCAAGCTATCCTCTAAGTTATCTTAGCCAGGTAGCTGATTAAAATGAAAGAATTTTCAAGGAATGACCCAAAAGACTGTGGGAGTCTATTACCTTGCAAACTCAAATGTATGCATCAAACTCAGATGTATGCAAGCATTCACTCTAAGGGAATCTCTTGAATTAGTTATTAAAGTATTTCATTTGAAATCAACTATTAAGGAACCAATAGTGCATATTCACTTGGATGCACATTATAAATGATGCAACCATTTCATAAACCAGAGAAAATATTTCATCTTTCCACTCAACTGTGTCCTACAAGCTGTTGTGTTCCACCATGCAGAAAAAGGTTTTCAGCTAAATCAGTGTTTAGTGCTCATTTAGACCAATAAACCATTATGGATCTTTGGTCTCACAATCAAATCCCTCTCCTATTTGTCAAGGGGACACAGATGATAAATAAGGGCATGCCATTGTTTTGTGTCCAGAGCCACGACACCCCTTCAGCTCCCACCGCTTGTGAAATCAGTACGTGGCTCATTTGTACTTACGTCCAAGCAGCCTGCAATGAACTGTTCCCCCTTCCCTTCCTGCATCTTTAGCTAGCAAATTCCCGAAAGATGGCCGGCCATTCTAGCTACCTCAAAAGCACACCCTCCCCTTCTGCAGGTGCCACCCAACCGCAAATGTCTGTATGTTCTTATTCTTGTACATATGATGAAAACCAGGGTCATGCTGGGTTTTGTTTTATGGTCTTTTCTTTCTGTTTTGTAGGAATGTACGTTTTACCAGAGTCCATGGCTAATGGTTTTGTTCTTCCCCCTTCCTTCTCCCACAGCCACAATCCCAGAGGGCCCACAGGAAATCGTGAGGCTATTTTTCTTTTTAAACACTATGGCATTTCTGGCCAATGGTAATGGCATCTGTAGGGCCTGTGAAACTCAACATAAAAAGGTGGAAATACAATAGAATATTCTGGCCTTCTATCCTATTCTTGTCCATGAGATGAGACTTCCTTCAAGCAGTCATTCATCAGAGGGACAAAGAGAGTAGCGCAACTGCTGAAGACAACAGCGCGCTGTAATGAGATACAGAGTGAGAGGCAGCAACCCAATCACATAATGCCATGTTTTCTGCCTAAATGTGCTGTTTCAGAGTGCCCACACAAGACCTCTCCCCCACCTAAGAGACAGTGATCATCCCTACAACAAATTTTAATTTTAATTTGTTATCAAATGATTTCATGAATAATAAAATATAAAAGCTGTATAGTTTATTTATGAACTTAAAAATATCCCTACATGCACACACAAACAAAATATCACACTCAAACAAAATATCACACTCCAGCACTGTATCACAAGCCTCGGGAATGTGAGGATTACCCTAGATAAAAGCAAGACAACTGTGTCCTGAAACCTTTTCCTAGGAGTCAGGGTATTTTTTTAAGACTTAATTAACTTCTTTAGCTAGAATTGATTTCCTCTGAAGTTTCAGGAAACTTCAAGAATTTATTTCCTCTGCAATTTCAAGAAATTAATGCTAGTTGCTATCTAGGTAAAGATCACCATGATAGTAACAAATGATCATAAATCTACATTCTCCACACCCAAATTGTCTATTTTTTTAAATTCAGTATTGAATTAGGGTTGAGTATTGAAACATTGATTCAGTATTAAGTCGAGAGAGAGGTGAGTAGGGAAGAAAAATCATGTAACACTCTACTGGCATGCAGATATGGAAAATTAAGCACATATCCTCACAACCCAAATGAAAATATTATACCAAGATATTAGATAATTAAAATATAAGCCTCAGGACAGTACACATTCCAGACAATAAACAACATACTTTGCTTTGTGTGAACTGATGGAGCAAGAGTATCTCCTTTTGGATTGCTTCCCTTTTGGGCGACAGAATCACTTCTCAACAGACTGGTTCCATATGAATGACTCATAGGAAGACATACAATCCTGGTCAATGTCACCCCCTTTCCCCAGGACGTTTCCTGGGGTTCTAGTGTCTGCGGGCAGAGGCTTTGCACCAAGAAATTGCTTAAGCCTCAAACAAGTGGAAATAATAGGTGGAAAGGGTGAGAATTAAACATCTCCTATTGTGTGTTTCAAGTTAAATGTCTCTATTTACACATGCAAACAGACTTTGCTTTGGGAAGTGTGCATAGGATACACTGACCCAGTGTCCTTCCTCTCTTTTGATCTCCGTTAATTGGAAATGAAACATCAGGAGGACAAATACATAATATTTGTGGGTGGATTTATCTAATTGTTCTAATCATTTTGGACTGAGCCCTTCAGCAGAATTGTCTGAGCAGCATCTAGCTTAGGTCACTGGCTTGAAAAATGAAGGTTTTTGTGTTTGTTTTATCCTGGTGGATTGTACAGCAAGGGAACCATAGGCAAAGTACCAAGCAGAAGAAGAGGGTATCGGGACGGCCCAGGAGCTGAAACGACAACTTGTTTTTGTGACAAAGGGACAGCTCGTCTATGGTGGTGACACTTTCTCTATGGCCCTCTGGTTCCTCCTGGCCCCATTTACCCCTGATATTTCCAAGGAAAATACTCTTCTGAAATTACCCATTCCATGTGCAAGATACGGTTCCATGAATTAGAATCTTGTCAGAGATTAACAAAATAAGCAATTGTTTACCAACAGAAATATGAGGCCATTTCTCAGGGTAAAACATTTAAAACAGCTGAGAAAAGTTTACCGAGACTTAGGGGATTCTGGCCGCTCTCCACTTCCCTCCCCTGGGCCAGCCACCGCTGCAAACAGAGACTGGGAGAGGCTTGCCCATAGGTAAGGGGGTGACATGGGCTCTCATCGTGGAGCTCCAAACTCCAGGGCACTGGGGCACTTCTCCACGGTGAACAGTCAAGAGCACAGTCTCTGGTGTCAGCCAGACATGAGTCTAAATTCCACTATAAATGCTGGAATGACCTGGGTAGGCTGTCTAATGCCCACAAAGTACTTACAGCAATGCTTGGCACCAGTAAGCCTGGCACATGCTAGAGCTGGTGCAACAGGAAAATGGACTGGGGAATGGTGGCACATAAGGGCCATGATAAATGTTATCCAAGTATGTGGTGGGAAGGATGGATTCTAGGCTAATAATTCTATTGGCCTTTAATGTCCCCAGTTGGACACAGACCATTTAAAGGCAATGGTTTCGAAAGGGAAAGAGAATGAAAGTAGAACATGCAATTGAGAGATTGAGGAAAAAGGGACGAATAAAAGTGACAAAGGTGAGAGAGAAGATGGAGTCCAACTAGGACAACTTCAGAACTAGTCCAACTAGAACTAACTTCAGCCAACTTCAGCTGTCTATTGCCATGACAACCTGGCTCTCCACCAGGAACAATCTGATTTTGCATCTAAGAAGTACCAGTTACTCTGAATGTTTTGGTCTACCTCTCTTCATGTGAAGTGTTTTCCAAACACAGGTTTAGATTAAATTAATGAACAGTGTAGAAATTTTATGGAGGGATAAAAGTGCAATGAAACAAGTAAAAAAACAATCAAGTACTTATATTAATTTCTGCAGTTAGTATACATACCTCCACATATCTCTTCCGTTTCATCATCTATGCATTCTCTATCATCACACTCACAAAATTTACCATAAACAAGTCCATTTCCATCTGAATTATCACACTTACACCTGCCACAGTGACATGTACCTGCACCATCAAAACAAAGCAAAAATTATTTGTTAAATGCATATAATAATGGATATGATAATGAGTTTTTAACCTATTGCTTTCAAGGATATAGACAATTTAAAGCAGTTTAATATTCTAATCATGTATCACTGTGGGTATGATGAGCTAGATAACAGAATTCTGTCTCGAGATTATTTTAAGTACAGCAATTATTTTTCATACCACATAGCCACTATGATTGACCTCTAATAATTCCATGAATGTAAATTTGATCTCCCCAAGTACACAGCTACCTTATCCATGTCCATCCATCCAAAGCATGAATGAGTATCTTCCAATTACACCTGAATTTGAAGTGAAGTAAGGCAGAAAATCCTAAGCTTTATAAGGGAACTAACCTTGCTTATCTTCCTCACCAGTATTTACTTAAAGCTTTGCACAATATTTGAGCATACTATTTATATAATAAATATTTGTGGAATTCATTAGCAAATGCATAAATTAAAATCTTAGGTGTCCCTAATAATTTCATCTCCACAGTGTTAGACTGATAAATATGTCCTATGACAATGGATCAGAGTGGGTTTTCTTAAGCATAGAGTCCTGGGGCCTCGCCAGAACCCCAGGGCAGCTCACAGTGACCACAGAGGCCCGGCAGTCATCTGGCCTCTCACACGCCATACACTTGGCCAAGTGTGAGGACTGGGCTGCAACCCCCAGGAGTGATTTCACTGACAGCACAACAGCATTCTAATGATATTGAGAGGTCCACTTGAGGAACTTCTTTTTTAATATGTACTTTCAATTTTTAATTGATCATTACAGTGATCAACATGTATGTACTTGGGACTTTACCGTTCACCAGATGCTATTCTAGATTCTGGAAGTGCAACAGCGATCAAGTCAGCCACCATCTCCCACTTAGAGTTTTATATGAGTAAAAGCCAATGTGATAAAATAGATGGAGGAATGCAAAGTGTTGCAGAAGCACACAGAGAGGATTTAACTGGGACCTGGGGGTCAGAGATAGAGTCCCTGGGAAAGTAGCCCCTAAGCTGAGAGCTGTAGGCCAAGCAGAAGTAACAGCCAAGATAAGTGAGATGGCAGAGGCCCAGCCCCAGCAAGAGCAGCAATAAGGGCTCTGTAGAAAGAGAGGAAATAAGAGAAAAAAATCAAAGAGGGATAGCATATAGAAATAATGCAGAAAGTGGTAATAAATGAATAAGGAGCTGAACATGCAGTTTACAGAAGCCTAAAAGGTCACATAAAGGATGGACAACTTTAACCCAAGAATAACAGGGAGCCATAGATACATTTTCAGCAAGAGAGTCACGTGACCCGGTGCACATTTTTACCAAATTACTCTGGTTGTCATATGGCAAATGAGCAGAAATGAGGCAAAAGTGGACATGAGGAAATGTTATTATATTTGAAGGAGAGAAGGCCGAGGCTGACCAGGGTAACGACACCGGCTGTAGAAAGAAGCAAATACACCTGGATTATTTTCAGGACAAAGAATAGAGTGCTTAGGATGAGGAGTAAAGACAGGGAGGAATCAAAGATACTGACATTTGAGTGGAGCTACTGGATGTGGGCGATTCTGTTTGAGGTGTATTTGAAAGGGCACAGATTGAAGAGTAAGGTACATTTGTAGCCAAATCCAGGTTTTAATCCCAACTAGCTACATATTTTTGAGGTCAGTACTTTTATCTCTAACTCTCAGATTCCTAATCTGCAAATAATTTCTACTTCACAGAGCTACAGTTCTCAGCATCTTTCTAAAAATGCTTGTGTATCTAGTACACGGTAGGCTTTCAGAGACCTTTGGGTTCTTCTCCTATGAGATATCAGGGAGAGAAGTCACACTCCCGGACATTTTCTCCAGATTCACTTCATACTCTCGGGCTCCACAATGTCCTGTTTTCATACCCTCGACACCATTCTGTTACCCAGGTCTTTGTGATTTGCTATTATCTGTAAGAGTTTTTCCTCTCACACTCACATATTAATGTGATTTTGTAGAATTTGAGCTTATTATTTTTCTTCCTTGAGAATTCTCATGTGAATTTTACTCTTATTAAACTTCATTTTCTTGTGTTTTTTTTTCCTAAAAACTATTTCAATTTATCAAAGTCCATTTCAAATCTAATACTATAATTCATGGTATTGTCTCATCTCATTTTTTACTCTAATTATCGCTCTTCCTTTACATTTTCACATTTATTCATGCTGTCTTTGAACCATCTGCAAACCCATTCACTGAAGTTTCTTGCTGCCTATTCTATTAATGGGCAAGTGCTAGATGCTGTAGGTGAGAATCAGATGATTAAAATTAAAACTAAGTAAATCATAGGCCAGAAGAAAGAGCTAGATGATCGATAATTTTTACATACATATATGAAACCAGATGATGCAAAGGCATTGGCAACAGATTTGTGACAAATTCTCTGTAGAAAGCATAAATCTCAGTCTGGGTGTGGGAGGAGGAAAGGCACAGTTCTGGAGCCGGCTAGGATTTCAACAAATGGAGATGGAGAAAAGAATCGCAATGTTGGGGCAAGAGCCCAGGCGAAGGAACAGGATGGACAATTAAAGAACAGTGAAGACTCTGGCTTGAGTTTGGAGAGAAGAGTAGGTTGAAGGCAGAGAGTAGAAGGTCACGATATTGGCTAAAGCTCTTAGAATTCATCTGTTGGA
The DNA here is from genome assembly GCF_040802235.1 of Manis javanica. Lineage (NCBI taxonomy): Eukaryota > Metazoa > Chordata > Mammalia > Pholidota > Manidae > Manis > Manis javanica. Next base: position 8,855,765 of record NC_133164.1, read on the forward strand.
ATATGCTGGAGCCTTTCATGGTTTGGAAGTAAGGTGCGACTTAGCGCTGTGTATGCAGTCGTTGTTTTCAGGAAAGACAGGATGGAGCAGCCTCAGCCTCTGAATTCTACAATTTCTCACTGACACCCCCCGACAGGCAGACTCACCTCCATCCAAACATCCCAACCACTCCTGGCTGATGTGGGGAGTTGACAACATCTCAGAGACTTCCTGCCTCACCCTTCAAGTAGAATTCACAACCAAGGCTCCAAGATACGGCATATGGAAGCCCAGCAGAAGTGCCAGACTCCTGTGTTCATGCCATGTGACTGCTTCTCTTTCTTGGTTGCCAATTAACTCAGTCTCCAGGATTGGTCTTCTGCTTTATGCTGGATTATTTTAGCTCTGACTTCATTCTGACTAATATAGCTGTCTCTCTCTAGGATAACTTCTCGGTCTTGAACACCAGCCTTATGTGCACTCCTGCGCAGTGGGGCCAGAGCCCCACTTGGCTCTGCAGACAGAGCCTTGCCTTTCTGCACCCCTACAGGGTCAGCTTCCAGAACCCTTTGGTCCCCAGTTCCATCTCCTGCCCTTCAGTCTTACACCCCACTCCATGTACCCCCTTCTCCTCCTGCCCCAGGCTGCTTCCAGAAGACCAAACTGTGATATGAAGAGAAAAGATGAGCAGAGAGAACTCATGGATTGATGTAGTTTCACAGGTATGGTCCTGAATGAGGCTGGAGGAATAGACATTAAAAGAAAGACGTGTGAGAATGAGATTGCCAGAGCAAGCCTGAAAGGCTTAGATAATGAGTGGGGAGTAAGATAAAACAAGGTTAACTCTGGATATGAACTTTCCTTCTGGCCCAGCTATCTCACTTTTAGTAATTTACCCTGAAGATACACTTCAAATATATGAAAAGTATACACAAAATATATGAAAAAATATATATATATGAGCCAATTTACTCCATGTGCTAATATTTGTGGTTTCAAAATATTGGAAACTGCCTAGATGTACAAGCCTAGGAGATTATTAAATAAATTACATCACCAGTATAGAACTGAGTCCTATGCATCTGAAAGAATGAGGAAGATTTCTATGTACTGACACGGAGTGAATTCCAGGAGATAATGCTGAGTGTGAAAGGCAGAGTACCAAAGAGCATACAGAGCAGCCACCCTGGTGCTGGGAAAAAAATGAAAAACGAAAAATAGTAACACATACAAGTATCTATTTATCTTTAGAAGAAATAAACAAACACACAACTAAGGAGAAAGCAGTAAAGCTGGTTACATATCATATGTGAGAAGAAACAGAATGGAAGGTTGAAGGCAGGGAATGATGACTCATGAACATGCCTTTTTACAGAGCTTGGACTTTGAAGCATGTTAATATTCTACATATTATAAAATAACATGAAATCAATGAGGATGGGGAGGAGGAAAAATCCCTAAAACTGAAATAAATAAGCTCAACTGTATTTCAAATACCATAACTGCACTAAATGGGGAGAAAAAGAAAAAAGGCCAAGTAACCAAAGAATACAGCCTTGATTATATACCCCAATCCTGGGCAAGACTGGAATAAGGTGAAGGTGGGAGGGGGTGGATTCCAAACAAATACTGAGATCTTTTTTTGGCAGATTTATTTTGCATCATGGAATGCATGCAGCAATTCTAAAACCAATTTCAGATGTAGTACAGGACTGAGCAGAGGAGGGGATGTGGAAGACAACACATGCAAATGTGGAAGGGGCAAAACAAGAAATTACCTTGTGGGGATGGGCTGGAGTCGGATGTGTTGGTGTGAACCCATGACTTCTGGAACATGTGTAAGTATGTATATACATATATATGTGCAGGGGTGCATGTGCTTTTGTGTGTTTGGCCTAGGGTGCTTAGGGATGTTAAACTCATTAATATGCTGTATAATGTGACGTTAATTCATACCATGTTTTTGTTTGATAGCCATGTCAGGGGGACTAGTCTGGTTGTGGGAATAATTAATTTTAGCATTGGAGTAGGTTTAGATTTTGTATGTAGTCCGTGCCGTGTGTGTTAGACACAGACTCCTGCACATATTCATGTGTGTATTTATAACCGGCTAGCAGAAAAGGCCAAGAAGCTGGTACACACCAGTAGAAATAAACCTCCCCGGTGCTCACAATTTTTACTTTAATACTATTCTTCACTACAAGGAATCAGGGGCTCTTTGGAGAAATGATAGATTCCAAAGCTATGGTAGGGCAGGTACAATATGACTCCAGCGCGTTTTGTTCTGCTGGAAAGTAAAGAGTTGTTAAAACAAACCAAAGCAATGGGGGCATGTCACAGGGCAGAGAAGCCAACTTGAAGGGGCTCCAGTAGATGAATCGGGGATAATCTGAGCACCAGAATAAGTCATTAAAGTAATGAATAATCAACCATTGAAATAATAGGAATTGTGATCCTAGATGGATAATAAATTGCTAAGTAAATGAAATGTCAAATGGTAGATTAGAGAAGACTCCGATTTGTGGTAGAATGTCGGGTGCCCACGGGGAACTAAGGAGGGGGTGTTGGGGTTTGGGAATTGTCATTCTGCAGACATCATTGTAATCACTGAATCAGGCGGGAGTCATGAGTGGATGGCCAATCCGAGGTGATCCTGGCGGGGATGGGATATTTTATGATTTCAAAGTGCTTCCCCACAGACTGTTCATTTGTTTAAAAAAAGAACTAAAAGCCCAAAAAGGAGTTATTTGGCCCCTGGACCACATACCAATACTTATATTTTCAACCCATCTCAGAAATGTGACATTTTAACAATGAACCTGAAATTTCCTGATTGGCGCTGAGTGAGTAAACTGCATGATAAAACCCTGCTGTTCCTTCCCCACAAAAGGGAGCTGCCCTGGCCTGAAACAGGGAACAGTCCTTTCCTTCCATTTGCTAGTAACTTCCTTGCCCCCCCACTCCTGCCTATGAAACCTTCTATTCTGTGCAGCTCCTCAGAGGGAGCATCTCCCTGCCAGTACAAGGGATGCTGCCCGATTCAGGAACTGCTTATTAAAGCTGATTAGATCTTCAATCAAATTTTAGTTCTTTAACAGTTACAAAAGTAAACTCGGTATTCACAGAGCTGAGACTGCAGACAGCACCTTGAAAAGGCGATCAGAACAAACCTCACCAGTGACAGCGGACGGATAGGAGGTACCTCCAGAGGACACACCCTGAGGACAGAAAATCGTCTAGTGTTTCAGTGAAGAATGTATAACATGAAGCTAAGCATGAGGACACATCAGACAAGCCCAAAATGAGTTACATTCTATTAAAAACAAAAAGGTTGGGGATAAGTTTCTTCAAAAGCTCCAGTGCTGTAAGGGTATTATCTGGAAATGGTCCAGATTAAAGGATGCTGAAGACAGATGACAACGAAGGTTAACACCCCTCGGGCTGCGTCCTGTACAGGGCGAGGGCTGCTATGGAGGGTCCCGCTGGTCCTCTGATGACACTCGAAATGGATGGCAGATTACATAAAAGTACCGTTTCAGTGCTAACAACACAAGAGGTACCAAAATCCTAGAAATATGTTTTCTATCTCATCAAGTATGTTTTATTATCCACTGAAACAATTCTGTAGATTTTCTTCCTTAATATATGTTAATGTGGCAAATCACATATTTAGATTCCTTAATGTCAAAACATTATCGGATCCCTAGCTAACCCTATTTCATTGACCTATTTGGTTGTCGGGTATTATTAAAAAGAAAAAAAAAGTCACCTGGATTTGATTTGAAAAATAAATAATAAGTAAAGAGATCTGAAAATGGAGAACAAAGAACCAAAATGGAATTTCATGGTGGAAGACGAGGGAGAAAGAGAATGTTTGGAGTGGAGAGGTAGGTGGTATGAACTGGAGGTACATAAATCCTACTGAGAAGAAAGGAAAAATTTAAGTGCTGGAGAGAGGTGAGGAGAATGTCAGTGACCACAGAAAGTAGCCTGCCGATCAAGGCCATCTGTCATGGTCCCTGAGCCATCCACTTACACCTTGCTTTCAGTATGACCCTGAGACCAACTAGCAAAACCGTTGCTGCACTTAGTCTACACAGCAGTTTATCTCAATCAAATACTATGGAGAGATCCTAGCTCTGATTGTAGAGGGACCCTATCAACAGGGCAAGCTTCGGGAGGAAGATACTCATTCATGCTGCCAAATACTCATCTTTATATGCAGAGCAATGGCTCACAACCCCTGGAACCACATAAGAATTACCTAGATAACCTTAAAAAACCACTATTGGCCAGACCATACCCCAACACCATTGCATCAGAGCCTCTACTACAGGACAGGACCATTCTCAAGTTCAGAGTTGAGAGAGGCTGACTTCTGAGGATCCATCTAGAGCCCAAATGTTAAAAAGTCTTTAATTAAGGTAACACTTGCTAACTACCACTGAAACCCAAACCACAGTTGTGTTGTTTTGTATTGTTTCAGTGATTAATTTTAAGAGCCTCTCTGTAAATTTCTTACAAAACATTTTTAAATGAATTTTATGAGCTATAAAAATATTTTGCCCAAACAAAAAATCTTGCTGTCACTCTATTCTTCAATGAGTTTCACATACAATGCCTCTGAAATGTCTATCAAATTTAAAAGGTTTGGTTCTATTTGATGCTAAGGTAGAATTCAAAGCACCCTTGATCTGTAACCGAAAATAATTAAGTCAGTTTAAATAAACCCTTTTTAAAAGATTTAATCCAGCATTCAAAATCATGGCTCACAATTTGCCTAAAACATTGTTGGGGTGTCGTTTCCAGGGAATATCCTGCTTGTGGGAGGCATTTGGAACAGCTGGAGAGGATCAAACTTGCCAGTCTCAGCAAGATGACATATTTTTCCTATTGATTTATCTGAATTTCATTTCTAAAAAACACACTCAAAAGCAGTCTCACTCAGAAGTTCAACTTTCTCGATACACACATATTTCCATTAAAAACCAACATTTGACTTTTTTCCTATAAGAATTATCCTAGGATAGGCTTCTTACCAGCATTAGAGCAGATGATATCTTGAGAATTCTTGCACATCTGGTGGCTTTTTCTCCTGGTCAGGTTGCAGTTGGTTGGGTACTGGCACGCATCCCCGGACCACCCTTCATCACATGTGCATTTGCCACAGTCACACTTACCATGGCCTGAGAATTTAACAGCATCCAGTTAGATTTCCAAAGGGAACAGTGTGACAGTAGGACCCAAGGGCAGGCTGCCCCCGCAATGTGGCATATTGGTAACTGAGTTAAACTGACGGGAGAAACAGCAGAACCTGGAGGGATTCTCGGACCCACCTCTGTCCCCTGTACCTTGAAACCAGGAACTCAGTCTCTCTGGAAAAGATGCCCTCTCTGCACCAGGAGGCAGAGAGCCATCCTTATCGTCAAAGAGGGGGCACTCACGGCCAAAGAAGCCTGCATGGAAGTCTTGTGACTTCTTACTAATTTATTATCCCAGCCTAAATTCTGTGTGGAATTACATTTCTTTGTCCTGTGGGTTCCACACAGATTTATGTTTCTTTGTCTAAAATGTATAAAATCTGCATGCCTTGCTTCATTTTTTGGGGTCTCCATGTCATGATAGGGCCTCCCTATGTATGTAACAGAAGTTTTGTTTTTTCTCCTGTTAATCTTTCTGTGTCAATCTGATTCTTAGACCAGCTAGAACCTCAAGGGATACAGGAAAACTCTTCCTCCCCAACAGAACTAAAAGTCTTAAGGGTGACATTAGTTCAGGATTGAGCTATAATATATTCAAACACACATATTGAGGAATAGTGATATTTATATGCAGTATAATGGAGTATGTGAATTTTATTTTGATAATCAACATTGATAAATAATTGTAAAAATATTGAGTTAATTTATAGAGAAATTGGGCTAGATAATAAGCCAGAAGTCTAATAAACCACATGATCAGAAAATTCAGCACTAAAAACAAACCTAGTACCTCCACATTCAGCACAAAAGCCCAATAAAGTTACTTCCATTTAACTACATTTTATAACACATAAAACTACCAACTGAGTAATGGATCTTACAAAAAACTCCACTAAACTAAGTATCGGTCACATACTTATTTGAATTTAGTTCGTAATATAATTTTATGGATATACTAAATACCACCTTAGATAGGACTGACATGAAAAATAAATATATATTTTGTTTCTTAATGAGGAAATTTGACTCAAGAATCAAAAGGAAAAGAGTTACATTCAACTACCTCCCCAGAAATTCCTCAACGTTTCATGCTCTCCAATCAACATTGTGCTCTTTTGCATTGTTCTGATCATTAAGTCCTGCTTGATCAAGTCTACTAAAGATTTTACTGACTACATATTAGTCCCAGCAAAATTTAAAACACATACAACCCTTGGCCCTTGCCTCGAAGAAGTTACAAACTTCAAAGTTGAGGCTGATACACAAAGAAGAGTTCTCTTCAGCACGAAATGTTTATCAGACCTTATGTTAAGTTGATCAGTATAGCCTAAAACCTGTAGAGATAAGAGAGGAGAAACTTTCTGGACTTCTCCTTTAACTGAACCTTGAAAGGTGAGCAGAATTTGAATGGGTTGCAGGGATAATATTCTTATATTACTCAAGAGAATAATATTGTGTCTTAATGCCTGAAATTTATAGCCCACAGTGGAAATGGAATCATTGATCTGGTGCCAACCAGTCATTCAGTGTAGCAGCCAAACCTTACATGATGAGGTCCAGATGGCCTGTCAGAATGGATGGCTCAGAAGGGTCCCATTTGAGCCTGTTCTGCAGCTCCTGAATCTGTGGTTGTCTGTGACTTTAAAGCTCCTCTGCACGTGGCCCAGTCCATGACAATGTTTCTATTTCTGTTGCAATTTTCAGATTAATCATCCCATTTTACAAACACAACCTTCCATGAACCCTAGCTGCAATACATTTTATCCAGTGCACATTACTTTTTCAAACTGATTCTATTATTTTCCATTCCTATTTGGCCCTATCTGATATTATCAGTCTCGGCCAACTTGGTATCATTTACAAGCATAAGTGATCTCTCCTGCCAACCATCCAGGCTATTTATAAAAATATTAAACCAAATTCTTGAAGTGGTTAAGCCTCTTTTGGTAAATGAAGTATCATGGTAACTATAATGATTCTTTAATAACAGTGTATTAGGGTGAACCACATAAGATTGCCACTTTTATAATATCTGCTATTTCTCATGGTTCATTTCAATAAAAAGGCTTCATCTTGACAACAAAGAAAATAGAAATGATTTAGAAGATAAGGAAATGTGCTAGTAATGATCTGCTAAAGCTAGAATACAAGAACACTCAGTGCTTCTTTTATATTGTTTGGGACATCTTAGACTGTAATCTAAGATATACATAACAGAGATGGGTAATGGTGTGTGGGCCAAAGGTACAGATTTTTAAAAGGGAGATTTTTTAAATGGGAAAGTAATGAAAATGTACAGATGATAGGGAGAGACTCCTTCATCCCAAACTGATCCAATGAAGTATCAGTAGAAGTAACATTCTATGAAGCTTATACCCCGAATTTAGTCCATGGACAATCAGGTTCAGAAACTCCATCCATAAAATGTCATATGGTAAAATAAACATGAGCAAGTCCTACTATACTCTTCTTTCAGTGTGTCATGATATAAATCAGCACCCTGAAGGTCCTTGGATGGCCTGTCATGAAAGAGCTATTTAGCTCAGAATACACTGTATTTTTTTACTAGGGGCCCCTTTTCCTCATAACCTATATTAATATCCTAGACCACACTTGGACCAACACTGTACTAGATATAGTGTTTTTAGCTTTTCATTTAGCATCTGATTGGAGGCAGTACAGGACAGGGTCATCTGCCTTCATATTGTTCCTAAACTTTATGTCCTGGGAAGACCTCTTGATTTACTCTCCCTCATCAGAAAAGCTAATAGGAATTAATTTTTACATTGTCAAGAATTATCAGGTAGTAGTTTGTGCAACCTGGTTTAGAGATAACTGTATAGAGAGACTTATTTTTCAGAAAGAAAATCATCTTCTCCTCTTCATCCATGTAAATATAGACATCTTGTAAAATTAACCTTTCACTCCCTGCCCATGGTTAGTAAGAGCTTTGGCAGAGCTCAGGGAATTGGATTGCTACATTACTGTGACAAAGTCATTTCCATGGCAATGTCAATAACATGGCTTTGAAACCCATCCTATTTTTCAAAATAATTCATCTGTTAGGAATGGATGACCAGGGGGGGCCAGAACAGAACCCCTAAATCACAAGGCCAAGAAGTGGGCTCCAACTGCCCAGGTTGGAGGGTTTGCTCAGGGCTGCACCAAGTCCTAAGCAGCAGAGCATCCCCATTGCTGGCCATCTAGGCCGTTCCAGTCTTACTCTTGTCCAGATGATTCCGTTTCCACAATCACGCCATGCGGCCTTAAGATGAACAGTCCTACACGCTTGACAAGCAATCAGTTACCCTTCGAATAAGTTTGCAAGTTGTCAGGAGGAAGCAAACACACAAAACTATTAAGTCAGAGAAATGCCAGAACAACCCCTACCAGAGCAGTAAGGATGAAAAATAAAAGGCTGTTCTTACTGCTTCCAACCTTGTCAGGGGCACAGCCAGGCACTGGGAAGGCAAAGCAAGCCAATATGGAGAGCGAGCTCCAGTGGTGCAGGGGTGTAGCTCCTTGTCAGGGAAGAACGGGGAGGCCTGGCCAGCTTTCCCCAGTGCTTCCCAGGAGAGCAAGGCCTTGATCGACCCGATAAAGGGAAGGCATTCCAGCAAAGAGAACAGAAGAGGCCTCATGATTCCTAAATAAACTAACAGGAACAGCTCTACCGTTGCGTCCTGATCCCTTTACCCTGAGAATGCAAAGGCACAGACCTGCTCCCACCGGCGGTGAGGAACTCGCTGAAATACACTGGCGCACTTTGTATTTTTAGTTGCTGCTTTGTATTTTTAAGTTGAAACAAACTATTAACAAATGGCAATAAAGACTTTACCAACATGAAGAACTTTTAAGAAAATCAATTAGCCATTTGCATATACCAATGAAAAATAATTGTATTTTGTCTAATAAGAAAGAAAAAATAAAAGAAGATGGAGAGGACAGTACTTGACTCGCCTCAAGTCTACCAATATTTTGGATGGACATAAACTGCCAAAACTAATTGCCTATTGGATTAGCTAGACATCTTTGGCTTCAAGTCCTCTTGAAGTCTAAAAAAGGTAAACAATAGGTAGGTAGGTATGTAGGTAGATAGATGGATGGATAGATAATTAGGTGCAGACACAGGTAGGTATAAGTATGGGATGCATGAATAAAGAAGGTGGTTATATATATATAATGAATGGAATGTTCTTCAGCTATGAGAAAGAAGGAAATCCTGCCATTTGTGACAATATGGATGGACCTAGAGGGCATTATGCTAAGTGAAATAATTCAGACAGAGAAAAACAAATACTGTATGGCCTCACTTATATATGAAATTAAAAATACAAAAAACAAAACTCAGAGAAAAAGAAAGCAGATTTGTGGTTATCATAAGTGAGAAGTGGGGGAAACAGCGATTGGATGAAGGTAGTCAAAAGGTATAGACTTCCAGTTATAAGACAAATAAAAGTGCTAGGGAGGTAATGTGCAACAACTCTAGTTAACACTGCTGTATGGCATGTTTGAAAGTTGTTAACAGAGTAAATCCTGAAAGTTCTCATCACAAGGGAAAAAAATGTTTTCTTCCTTTTCGGTGTATCTACATGAGATGACAGACGTTAACAAAACTTACTGCGGTCATCATTTTCACAATACATGGAAATCAAATCATTCTGCTATAGACCTCAAACTTACACAGTAGTGTGTATCAGTTATGTCTCAATAAAACTGGAAAAATCCTGATTATCCATTATTATTCTATGAATACTACTGACAACAATTTTATCATTTAGAGGAGGAAGGATGTCAAAAAATTATTCTCTCTGAGTGTCAAAAATGCTAGGTATACCCCTGTTAGAGCCTCAGGGTGACCTTGAAATAGATGTTTTAGTTTGAGCACTCACTTGGCCCTGTACATTTATTTGCTTTGATCGAATATGTAAATTCCCAAGACCTGCAGATCAGAAATGTTGAGATAATCACAATCCTAAACTTAAGTGAAGGTAATTTGGCAGAAGAAAAGATGGGTATTAAGTGTGAATTTTGATTCATGGTTCTCCCTCCCTCATATTGCACTGAAAAATATCTCTGATCTGATACTAATAGTACATCTGTTACAGAGATTAAAAATTTCCTGGGTGAGATCCGTATTCACGAAACTAATAGGTAAATCTACTACCTAATCCAGTGACTTAATTACAGCTGAATGATAATTTAAAGACTTTAAAGTGTTAGCTGATGTGCTAGCAACGATACATACACTTAAATATGTACAGATTTGGTTGCGTGTGAGACTGTGCATTTTTTTAAACGCTTCCTAAAGTTCTCCCACATTCATACTAGACTTTGGCTTTTGGATGCCTTTGGAGAAGGAACAAAACCACAAAAAGCAGCAAAAAAAAAAAGTATCTATCTTTGCTTTTCAGTTTCAGAGCAAAGGTCCTGATACAAAATGGTCGTTTCCAAAATGGGGGCCTCGTCATTCAGAGCACACGCAATAATTAGTATTTGCCTTCATATTTATTTTGTCTTTAGAAATGTTCATGTCATATATTTTATGTGTGTAACATATTGATATGAAATACATCTATGTAAATTATAAGACAATACACATACATGGGTAAATTCAATTTTTTGGAGGTGTGATCAAGAGTTTTGAGACAACCAATCTAAGCAACAGATTTGCAAAGTTCTAAGCTTCTCTTTCCTAAGTTAGGTGGTGGGGACACAATATCAATTTGTTAATCTTTTACACTTTACAATAATATTTCCCTCAGAAAATTAAAAAGAAGAAACACCTGTGAGCAGCAACAGTCCTATAAGTGATAATGTTAGGGATACTGTTTTGGGACTTCATGGCATCCATGGAGTGGCACTATCCTGACTCATATTCATAAAATACAGCACAGAGAAGACAGTAATATTAATCTTTACAATCTGAAAGTCTGTGAAGGGCTGTAGAGACTGTACTTGATTACCTGAAGGGGGGACACTGTTATTCAGCAGAATATATGCTGAGCCCACATGCGAGGGACAGAGAAGAGTTAGGGCCTGCGTGGGTCTCAGGAAAGGGCCCTGTCCCCTGTCCCCTCCAGTGGGGGTGGAACCCAGGACACTGAGACAGGGCTGGAGAGCCACTGCACATCCGTGGGGAAGCTTTGCATTGTCTCTGAACCAGCTAGGAGCAGCTTTAATAGACTAGAAACGGTTGTGAGGGCCACAAGCATGGGACACAGGCCACCACATGCCCAGCAGACTGGGCATCGTGCAGCAGGGCAGTCAGAGTTTTTTGGAGAGGGAAGGTTGCTACCCAAAGAGGCCTTGTGGTGACAAGTAGGTGGAAGCACAACGGCTGCGAAGCATAGAATAGACCAAATGGGAAATGCAGGTGCTGTGGGAAACGGTGGCCAGGAGAAAAGACAGCAACCAAGAGCGAGAGATGAGCAGACGAGGAGGCGAGGAGGCGGCAGCATGGCGCAGCTCCCTCCCCACCACCCTCCCCTCCGCGGCCCTATCATCTTCATTTCCAGGAACCCCAAGCTGACTGCAGAGACCTGGAACCGAATTACATGGGATTTACATCATGGTGGAAGGGGGCTGTTACGGGTTGACTTGTGCTCCTGTCCCCCATTCACATGCTGAAGCCCCAACCCAGTGCCCACAACTGCAGTCTCACTTGGAAACAAGCTTGCTGCAGATGTAAACAGATAAGATGAGGTCATATGGAGTAGAGACGGTCCTTAATCTAATATGACTCATGTCCTGACACAGAGGAAATCTGAACGTGGAGAATGCCATGTAACGCAGAGATGGAGACGAGCAATGCTTCCCCAAGCCGAGGTGCACGACCGACTGCCGGCAAGCTCCCGACGGGCAGGGACAGTCACAGAGCAGACTGTCCCTCACAGCCCTCGAGGGCACCAACCGTGCTGACGCTCTGACCTCACACTTCTAACCCCCAGAACTCCCCGACAAAAAGTGTCTGTACTTTAAACCACCCAGGCTGTGGTGTTTGGAGTAGCCGTCCTAACTAATACAGGAAAGCAAGGTAGAGTTTAAACGGGTTACAGAAAAATGAAGGTCTATCACTTTACATTTCTAAGTTTAGGGTTTGACAAAGTGATTGCCACCTACTGACATTTTCAACACATTTTAACCCATATGTTTAAGAACTGACTCCATAAATAATGGCTGAAGTTTAACCTCCATCTTGAGAGAAATAACTAAATCCAAACGTATACCTCCTCTACCCAGACCATCCTCAGGGTTACATAAGAAGGCAAAAATCTCTGAACAAAAGTGTCCATTTCTCTTTGTTACCTTGTGTCTAAAGTCAATAGGAAAGAAGTCCAACAGAATCCTCCACCTAATGAAGCATACTGTTCAGGCAATCATAAGAAACAGGCCAAATAACTTCCCCTGGCTTACCTTTCTAGTCATCCTATTTAGGATTCCTCCATCTCCCAAACCCTGTTTTCTAGAAAATAAAACCATTTCCTTTGAAAAAAATAACAGGTCTCTCCTGTTAGCGCCATTGAATGACTAAATTACAGTGAGCTGTGTAAATGCTCCCCATAAAAAGCTTCCAAAATACACCCTAGAAGTAGACTTTATAGCAAGTCTGAAATTTTATAAAGACTTTTTATAAAGTCTACTTTTTATAACATCTCATTTTTACAAAGAAGCTTTATTGTAACTTAAATAAGTCTAGGCACATGGCTAACTTATTAGTTATGGTCACTTCATGATCCTCACATGTTATCGTCCAGCAGTAGTTTGGAATGTTACTCTCTCTTTATCCAATTATAATGGGGCAAAGAGTAATAATTTATTATTTTACCTCCTCCTCACTTAGTTTAAAAATTAACAAACATGTATATGCTCAATTAACTTTACTGTGAATCCTCTAATTGCAATGACTTTTCTTTCATTAACTCTGTAACTCCACAGGGTACCTCTTCTCTAAGCTGTTGCGAAGTGGGTAGTTAGTAAAAGTTGACAGTTTTGTTGACTTGACTGGAAAAAATGAAACCATTCTCTTGCAAAAAGGTAAAGGGACGTCAAGTCATGACATTTCTACAATACAAACATTGGTCACGAGAAAAATAAATATCAGTTGTTGGCATGGAGACTAAATTGAGCTCATTACTATTCTTTTTTCAGACTTGTAGTAACTCCTGAAGTATTTTATTAAGTTTAAGAAACAGTTCATGGACAAAGCAAGAAATCTTTTAAATGAGTTGTTGCCTTTGATCCCCTTTTTAAAAACTTAAAAATCTAGATAAGTAGACCAAAAAAAAAAAATTAAATTGGGAATGAAGTCATAAGAAAAACATTTTTTTTTCTTTTAAGATACAATATTCTGTCCCTCCATTCTGATATACCTATCTCATTCTTGACAAGTAAAAACTAGACACAGCTCATTGACAGATGGAGCTCTTACAGTCAGCATGTATTTTGGAAGAAGGGAGGTGGGCTGTACCAAGGTGAGCATTTAGGTCATCAAAAAGGAAAGGAAAGGAAAAGAGAAGGTGATCATGTATTTAGTTGTTCTGAATCCATTTAAAGCCAAACTAAAGCATCTAGAGAGTGAGAAACAGTGACTACAGTGGTGGCCACTGCTCCAAAAAGAAGGAGCACGTTCACGTGCAAGTATGATCAGGTTGAAACTTACCAACCGCTGTCCGGGAAGGCCTTGCTGCTCTTGAGTTACGATCCCTGTCCTGCTCCATTCGGAAAGTCTATGGCTGTTACACTTCATGAGAGACAAGCTTCACCTATCATTAAATTTTGAAAGTATCCCATTCTTAATCACTCTAGATAATGTACCTGGCATACAGATATCTACTTGGGACCATGGCTTTATCAAGCTACACTGTTAGGCCTAAAATAAGAGATACATATTAAACTTTGGAGTTACAAATCACTTTAATTCATATTATCTTACTTGATTATCAAACTAGCATGAAAAAATAAAACAAGTTATTACCATCATCACTTACACAAGAGGAAATTCTTAGTTAATGTCTTGAAATGATTCTTCCAAATGTTTAACCAAACTCTCAAGTCTCCCGTTTCAGTTTGGGTACTGGAACCTCAGGAGCAAGAGGTCAACACCCTCACCCCTTATTACCCTCATCCACTCTGGCTGCCACCCTCTCACCAGCCCCAGAGGCCACATCAAAGTCCCTTCCTTTCCACGAGCCTTGATTTCTTTGCCTTCTAGTTCTTGGGTATCTTCTTCTTCTCTTTCCTCTATTTCAACCTCAGCTTCATTATTAGCACCTCCTTTGATACCAGAAAACTGAACATGTGCCTCCTGTTCTTTCCAGAATTAACCAATACTCCCTCTGTTAAACACTTGTCCCTAGTTTTAGTCTCTATTTCAAGCCAAATCTCCCTTTCTTATTCCAATTCCCAAAAAGGTAGTTTTTACTTCCAGTCTCACCTTTTCTCTACAATCAGATTTCAATCCCACCACTCTACTGGTATTTTTCCAACTAAGTTGACTAACATGCTTTTTATTCCTTAATTCAACTGACAGTTGAGTCTTGTCCTCATTGGTTGCTTCTCATGCTTTGGCATCTCTTTATCCCCTCCCTGCCCTTCTCTGCCTCCTTACCCTCTTCCATCACGCCTTAAGGTAGAGTATCGGTAAAATCCATATTTTCCAGTGCATCTTAGAAAAGATAAGGCAAATAAGAGGAATAAAAAAGACTGCAGTATTTATGCAGTCTAGAGAGCTAATTATATCTAAGATGCTAAAGAGAGCTAATTATATCTAAGATAATCTTTACTGAATCACACTAGGTTTTAAGCAGGCTCAAACTATGTTTTATTGTTTCATTTTGTTTTATTGTCTTACCCTGGCATTCAGTGAACAGTTGGAAACTGGAAGGAAGGCTCATGAAAAACAGCAGAGAAAACAAGAGAGGAATCAAAAGCAACATTCCTGTGTATCCAAATATCCAAATTTCAAGATACGTAATAATAAGTTGAATCTGCCACATAAACACACGTCAGGTTTCTTAAAGATAGCAATGTATCAATTTACATTGTTCTGAGCCCTAATTAATTCTCCACCTAAAATATCTTGGAAAACTTTTCTCAAGAATTGTAAAGCGGGGACTGAGATGTGAACTTACCCTATTTGAAACTAACAAAATTGCCTGCCACAGCTTCACGGGCTCTGGCAGAACACATGGGACTCTTGGGTCTGTGTCAAAGGGCTTTATTAGTCATATCGATGGCAGTAACTGAAATATTGATTTGAGTCATTTTTCTAAGCCCAGGTCCCACAGGACAACACAAGTAGGGCCAGGTGATGCTTGCACACGCAAGGGGTTGTGTTACAGGAAAGGACACACCACGATCGGGATCCCCAGTCTTTTATAATGAGCAGTAAGCATGCCTGAACTTGCACCAGAGGGAAACATTTTCATTACACAGGGCTATAAACAAACCTCTTTGCTATAGAGGCAGTCACTGTATCTACCTTCCAAGGCTATTCTCTGTACAAACATCCATGAAAGGACATTCTGGAATGAAAGCAATTAATGCCTATGTTGACAGGAAGTACAGGAACAAAAGAGACCTATGGAGAATTATCTCCCAACATGTATTGATACTAACATCTTAGCCCATAGAAATCTACTTTACTTTCTCAGACTCATGCATGTTTCATTGTATATAACCATGATCCATTAGCCATCTTTATTGATGTGCATATAACTAGTTTTGATCAGTCATCACTATAAACACATTGTCATAGGTATTCTTCCTAACACAGGTATCTTTGTGCAGAAGTGTGACTAGATCTGTGGGATAAATTATCATGAATGGAGTTTATGGACTAAAGAGTATGCCTATCATTGAAATTTTAATAGATATAGACAGCTTGTTTCCAGAACTATATTAAATACACTCCCATCAACAATGTGTGAGGATATACTTGCCAACACATAACACAGAATATTATCAAATAACCTGTGTGAATCTGAGCATTAAGAATTGCACTGGATATTTTTGTTGGCATGTGACAACTATGGATGATATTCAATATCTATTTCATGGTTTATAAACCATTTATATTTTATAAATAAAATCATTTTTTGGAAAGAGGAGTTATTTATATTAAATATAACAGTTAATTTGGGATAAATTCACAGATATACACTAATTTATAAGAATAGTAAGTAAATTTCAATTATACTTGACTCCTATATTCTCTTACTACTTATATGAATTATCTTTTTCAGATGGTTTTTTGTTTTGTTTTGTTTTAGGTGTATAAGATCTGAATCAAGTTAATGATATTTAAATAATTAAAAGTAATTATTTTTTATTATGCTTATCATTTTGTTCATCTAGGCTTTAAATCTATATGCACAGAGATTATTTTAACACTTTCAAATCCTTTTGTATATACCTAAAGAAATTTTAAGGAGAAAACTTATCACCTTGAATATCTTTATTACTAAATGAGAAGGAACATAAACAAAGCTTTTACTTAAAAAAATAGGTAAGTCATAAAATAACAAGTTTTAATAAAGAATAAAGAAGTATCCATTAAAGATAAAAGCAGAAATCAGTAAATTAGAAGTGTCCCACAAATAAGTGAGCCCAATAAATCAAATAACTAGTAAAAACAAAAAAAAGCAAAGCCATCAGCACCATAACAAAAACAAAAAGAAAGATAGATGTTCACAAAATAACCAAATTCTGAGAAAAGTAAATAAGTCGCTAAATAAGTACATGAAAGGTGAATAAATGGGTTTTATATACACATAGAAAATTCTGATATTCAGTATTTTGATTATTTTTATAGTCATGGTAGGTTGCAGTTTGGGTTTATTATCCATTTTTGCAAGTTTCAAGAGAGATTTTTAAATCAATAGTTTCTCATTTTGCTTTATCTATTTTATTTTTAAAATTAAAGAGATCTACTGACCCTACAATAGTACTTAAGAATTATTTTTCTTTCAAAGTCTTAAGCTAGTTTTTTCTTAACTTCACTTGCTAGCATCTTCGGTAAAAATACTGAATAGAGCTATGATTGTGAACATCTTCATCTCATTCCTGATGGCAAACAATTTTCTATTTCTTCATAAATCATATTTATAAACTATGTATTTCTGAAAATTGCTAGATTCATCTACATTTTCAGTCTTGCTGGGAAAAGATTGCTCACTGTATTTTTAATAATGCTGATTCTGTAGTTACTGTATAGAGTTTCATTCATAACATTTCTCTTCTTTTAATGTTTGTTGTTTCTCTATTTGTTGCTTTTTATTTTGTTTTGTTGTTTGCTTGTTTTTCTTGTTTTTCCTTCACTCAGTTTGCAGAAAAGATTGTCTAGTTTTCAAAAACCTAACATTTGACCATTTCTTCACTTTATTGTTTTTGTCTTCTATTCTGTTAACTCATCCTTTTATTTTTTTGAGTTTATTCTGCATTCTTTTTCTTTGACTTTGGACGCAAAATATTTTTAGTTGTTTCTGTTGGTTTCAGTTTTGCTATGTGAAGTGTTTTGTTACACAAAATCATAAACACAAAAGGGACTATATAAAGCCAACATACGGTTTAACATCTATGAATGAAATGAAAGCCTTTGTTCCCACCACCCAGATAATGAAGAACAAGAACATGAGTACTGAACCCCTAATTCAGTCGTTGGTGCTACAGTGGCACCAACCACACGAATTCTATGGTTCCCTTGCTCTTCTTTAGAGTTCTATTGCATTTGTATACATGCATAAACAGTGGTTTGGCTTCATTCATTTTCTATGACTAACCGTATATTCTTTATAAAAGAATCATACTATATCATTTCTGTCACTCGATGTATTTATTTTTACAACATTTTGCTTAATATTATATTTGCAAGATTCATCCATTTTGTCACAGTAGCTGTATTTCATTCATTTTGATTTAATAAATCTCACTGAATAATCATTTCTTTAAATTATGCTTTCATCAGCTGTTGGACCTTGCTTCCAGTGGTTGTCAATACCAATAACGTGATTGTAAACAGGAGAGATTCTTTTAAATATTTAACAACTAGGACTAACGCATGGAACACAGGCCAGTCCAGAGGCACCCTGCTAGGCCCTGGTAATCCTTTTCTTTTGGGTCATAGACGGATCCCAGGGGAAAGCCTCTGCTGCAGAAGTCCTGGAAGTTCTCAGGAAACTTCGGCCATGTCCTTTCACCAACAGCTAGAAAAGTACTTTGATATTAACTGTTGTAATTTAATCAGCACAGACCAGGTGATTGTCACCGTAGCTATAAATATTCTTGACCATACTCTAGAATTCCTCTTCTCTGATTTTTTTTCTCTATATCATCACATAATTAAAATGTTTGGCTCATTGAGAATGAAGACACTTTTGTCTTGCTCACTACTACATCTACAGTGCGCAGGAAAGGTGTTTATTAAAGATTCTCATCTGTTCCTTGACAGAAACTTTTTCTCTGGTAATGTCTCCAAGAACTGTTACAATGTGCATTCTCTCCATTCTTGCATGATTGAAAGTATCTCCTTTGGATACATATCTGAATGATGTGTGTTATATAAATGTCCCTGAACAAGGTGACTTTTGTTTGCTTGTTTGTATTTAGCCTGGTGCTCCCACAAGATTCTTCACCTTTCAACCCAATGATTTTACCACATTATACTTTACTGCTTACTGATCTGTATTTTTTTTTTTTACTGCAACATGCTGTTCCCTTGCTACAGATTAAAGTGCACATATTTGCAACAAAGTAATCCTGAATTATATCAATTGAAAATTATTCTATTCCATGTTTTTTTCTCTTCTATAGATATGTTTGTTGTGTCTCCTTTTTTCCTTATTCAAATGCCACTTTCTCTCTAATCATTGTTATTTTTCACTTTATTCTTAATATTCTCAAGCCTGTGTTCCTTGTTCCTGATTGGCCTGGGGAGGGTCTTGTCTTTTCTCTGCATTCATTACTACGTTTTTTTTCTCCTTCCTGTATTCCACCCCCACTCCCCGCACACACATCGTCAGTTCATTTTACTTTTGGGGAAGCAGCACAGACTCTAACTGTACTGCAGGTGTACAAATCCCATCCCATCACTTTGTTGGGTGACCTTGAGCAAGTTCTCTCTACATATATCTCAGAATACCCATCTGTAAAATGGGAACAACAATACTCGCAATATAGGGTCATTATAAGAATTAAATCAGATAACAATTGTAAAGTGCTTAAGATAGTGATGTCACATAATAAACACTATACAAGCATTTGTTAAATGCTTAAAGAAAACTCTGGTTTTCCCATAATTTTCTCCTGAATTCAGTACTTACATCTTTCCTTGGAACTCTTACTGACTAGAAGTAATATATCTATTAGCTGCTTTATAAAGAACTTTCTTGTTAATTTCATAACATGACAAATTGTTCATAATTTTTATCAGCTCCATAGTAAGCTCTTTCAGGTGCTGATTATTGTTATCTGAATTTTATTTGTTGTTCATGCTCTGTATTTCTTGTATTACTTTTTCCACAGGTCTCATGCTAATTTCTTAATTATTATTCATCACTGAATGAGAGGGATTTTTTTTCCTGGAACAATTATTTTTGAAAGAACAATGTGGAAAGGAACCGGATAACTGGTCTTCTCTGCAAATATTACTTTGCACCTAGGCACAAATATTTCATTATTAATTTGTAAAGGTCAATTTGGTGAAGTCAATGTTAAATGCATATACAAGTTAAACAGATACAGTGATCATGTTTTCTAAAATGGCATAACTGACTTTCATTTCTGACACCAACTCTAACTCCCTGCTTCTTTTTGACTTGCACTGTTGACGCTTTGCCTTCTGATTAAAATGCTCCCGCCCCTCGGAGCCTGAGAAGGAACTGCTTCCGGCTCCCACTATATTGTGCACAAACCCATTACTTCACTAACCCGCAATTATCTCTTTACATGGCTCCCTCCCTCACTAAACTATTACCTTCATTAGGACTGGGATTGTGTCCTCTTAATTCCATATCTTTGGTTTCTATTCAATTTTCTGGCACATAGTAATTGCCCAAAAAATGATAAATATATAAATGATGAAGGCAGCATAAAATTACTGCCCAGGGACACACCACTTGTAAAAAGTGAAAAATAGAATATGAATCCAGTTTTTCTCCCTACAAATCATATTTTTTCACTGTAACTTTCCTCAGTTATATCAATACAAATTAAAGGACTCAAGTCTAGTTCAAAAACATGTTTTATATACTTGAAATTATAATTATCCTTCAAATGACTCTTGCAAATGATTCATTCTAATACTGATAAAATTATGGTGTATGGTTTGTATAGACTTTAATAATAAGCTTTAATTCATATGAGATTATAAAGCTTGGTCTAAATATAGTTTCCATCTATGTAGCCAAATTTGACATAGGATTAATAGACCCTTATAAAAGTATTATATAATTCATTTTTGATTACACTGCCAGTAACTGTAGATAAATATGACTATTGTTCCCCATGCAAACAATCTTATGGTACCCCTTACTTCTTTGCAGAATGAAGATACAAACTATATTTAGAGTCTGTAAAATGCCTGGGATTTGATTACAGTAATTTAATAGGCTGTGATCCATGTGACAACTTTAATTCTCTGGGAACAGAGAGAAACATTTCTGCTATAAATGAAAAAAAAGATTTAAAATTAATAGTTTTGTTTAATTAGGTTTATGAATCAATCTTGAATCCAGGAAATTCAGTGAGATTATCACAGTGTTATATGTTGAATAAAATAAATTGCCCAGTTGTCAAGATTTATACTTTTATTTCAATTGAACTTTTGCCAAAGCCACACCATGGGCAACAGTATCCCCAAACTGCCACATATTATCAGTCTTAATGGCTGAACTCAAGGCATTTTTTTAAATGCTATGTTATCTCCAAAGACTAATATACAGTTATTTTAGTCTAACAAATTTCTATCACTTAAGATATATGTTCTATTTTAATAGTTACATAAGATGCCTAAGTTACTTGGGTAAAATTTGTTTTAGTTATTGGCATTCTTCTCAAATAGAGAATGGCCTGGAATGCCAGTTTCTGACTGCCAAGATGTGCTTTTGGGAGTCAGAGCTAATATTATTTTTCTATAGTCAGGGCTGTCATAGTCAGTTTGATTAAAAAATTATGAATTTCACATATCTCAGGAAACTGATCATGGAATATGACAAGGAGGTGCCACTTGAACATTATCACCTCTGTCTGCTCATATTCTAGTAATACCTGTGACCACAATCAGGGAGAGAAACACTGGATGCTAGAATAGGCTTAGGAAATAATGTATTGAAAATGTACATCATGTTCATCATAGACAAAAATATCCACCTACATTTATATGTCATGGAGATAAGCAAAAGCAGGCTGATTATATTAAGTTTATTAAGTGCTACTGGTTTAAATTAAATATTTAAATGCAATTATTTTCTTGAATATGCATAAATATCCTTATGTGCTAGACATTTCTCAGGGAACAATTTTTACCATGAGATGAAGATAAGTGAATTTAACCAGAAGTCAGCCTCTGTGTTTAATGTGGTATTTGCTAGTGAAAAGACCACAGGAAAATAATAGAAGGCTTGCATCAATTTACTAAGAAATTTTCATGAGGCAGATAAGGTAAAAACAAGCGTAAGAAAGGGGCAAACTAACTTTCATTGAGTACCTATTACTGTGTTAGCTTCCACAGTCTAGGCCCTTCACATTCATTAGCACCGTGAATTGTTTACCACACCCTTACGAATCCGCAATGAGAAAGCCAACTCATAGGCTCAGGGAGACCACGTGGCTTGTCTCAACTAAAATTTAACTCAAACCTAATATTCATAATCTTCTCTTTCGTACATGCTTCCTGGCTTCAACAATCACTCTCAATGTTGCCTCTTTGCAACATAACTTTCAGGAATATGCATGCTTCCACAGTAATTTATTTTAAAATTATGTCTGTTTAGAAACTGTTATGTAATCTTACCTACATTGCTTATGCCAGAGAAAATGGCTGTTAACGTATTTTCTCTTCTGAAACTGAACAGTTCTAGAAGTTAAAACAAAAAAAGTGCAACATTGTTCTAGCAGTAAGCCTGACTTTGGGGAGAGAAGGAAGTTAATATTGCTCTTAGAAGAAATAATTACAGAGTTCTTTTCTGATTGTTTGCCAAGCAGAGTCCTTTTAAAAATAAGACCACCAAGCTTCCCCAGATACCCATATTTAAGAACAATGGAGCGAACTGAGGCCCAGATGTAAAATCTATGTCAAGAACAGACCTAACCACGAAAATATACTTTAGAAACTCTATCCCAACACAATTAAGCTATTGTCAATGTTTGATTTACAGTTCCTAAGGGTCAGATGAAAAAGATTCAGCTCGAACTTTCGGTAGAATGATTGTCAAGGACAGCTTTGAGCTGGGAAATCTTGCAAGGAAACTGTTTTAGTAATTCTCTCCACCAAAGTTCCGAGGAATCAAATTGTCTTCAGAGAGCTAAGGACAGCCTGGGGTATGTTTCGTTTTTATTGCAGTGGTGGTTGCTGTCCTTGCTGTCTGTGAAGTGGTGTCAACTGCTTTCAGTTCTGGGCAGATCTCAGGTGCTCGGGTGAATCCGCAACTTCTCCTTAAGGAACGAGTCTGGACCTAAGTAAAGTTCAGATAAATTTCCACAGAAACACCCTCTGAGTCAGCAAGTCAAAGGAATTGAGAAAAATTTCTCCAGTCATTATTTTCATAGGGGCTCAAAGATTATTTGAAAGAGACTAAAGGGGCTCAAACTCTACTAACTTGACCAGGACATCTTTTGAAATTTGGCCACTACACCTTTTAATGATAAAACTAATCTCATTTTAATTTTAATTAACTTTCATCAGTTTTCAGATTTATTCTTGTAATTCTAGAAGTTCTATGCTGATGGTATTCAGTTTTGGCTTAAACTCATTTAAATGTAGATATTAACACCCAGCCATTGAGAATATGGCACCTCTATGATGTATTGTTAATATGGCTTCCCACAGCAGTTTACTTTCTATTCCAAATTCTCCTAGGTTAGTTTAATTATATGTCTTTAAGTAACAACACAGTAACAATTGGACCTAATGTTAGGAGTTAGGACTTAATGCCTCCAGGCTTCCCCTGATAACTATAATAATTCTTAAGCTAGCGAAATGCTATGATTTAGATTCATTACTTCCATCGATCTTTTCAAAACCTTATTAAAACAGTGTTATGGAAAACAAAATATTTTGCAAGGTAAAGGTTTAGAAGTGTTTTGCATCTCACATTCTCACTTTATAATATCATGTTCAGAGAAGAATCTCATATGTCCAACTACTTGCCTTTCCTCCTTCTAATCCAAAGTGCCAGGGAATAAAGAGGACTTTTCCAGGGGAATCACTATTTAGAAAATTTGCAATAGGGATGGTGTTTATAATCTGTGAAATTGAAAGTTTAGAGAGAAAGAAAGATTAATATGCAATTAGCATCTAAATATACTGATATTGAATTCCAAAATATACATCAACATTTGAAATATGCTAAAATATATTTAAGCATCTATCAAGGAGAACAATTGTGAACTTGATTTTTAATTTGCAACAAATGAACACACCACTTGTCAGCTAATGTACTGAACACTTACTTAGATGTTCTTAAAATAGAAATTAGCTTCTTAGATAAGTAGAGAATTACTGTAAATTAATTTTCATACTTTTTTGTTTGTAAAAATGAACTTAAACGTACTCACATCATTTTTTTAAATTAACATGTCTTCAAATAAACAGCTTATTCCTAGGAAATAATTTTAAAAGATAAGTTCTTTAAATAGAGGTGTCTACCTTAAGATGTACAACTTATTTGTCTTGAATCTTTGAGAACAAATTAAAAAGTATGAAACTGTCAAGAAAAGCCCAAATCACTAATAAAAAGTCTAAACTACTTAATAGATGTTAAGGTAGATTCTCAACAAAACTATGACGCAAATGGGTGTGGCATGTTGCAGAGATGGTTTCTCAATACATGTCACCCTTCTAATTCTGTAAAAACCCGCCCCATGAGCTAGAGTTCACATGATAATGTTGATGGCTAATTTTTATCCCCTTCCAGAGTTATTACTTTAAAACAGCATCAATAGCCGTTACCTAGGCTTATTGTGGTGATCCTTTCCTAATATATAAATATATTGAATCATTATGTTGTACACCTGAAACTAATATATGTCAAATATATCTCCATTAAAAAAATTTTTTTTAGAAAGCACAATATCTAATCCAAAGAAGACTGGAGGACCAGGATAAATACTTAACAACTGAGTAAGTGGACGAATATTAATGAGGATGAAAAGCTAACACCAAAGCTTTAAGCGACAAGAAGGAATATCGGTCCAATAGTGGAGCAGCGGAAATATCAGGCCCTGAAATCTAAGCAAATGCTTATGTTTCCTAAATCTTTTTAGTCACCTTTTAATTATGTGAGGTGTTCTCGGCTTTTTTAGTCATTTTTTTCATCACTTTTTAATCATACGAAGTAATACTGAAGATCTCTGATTTGGATCAACTTGCCTAAGATGTTTAAAAATTGACCATTAAAGCTAAATATATACTTTAGTCATTTTAGTTGAATTTAATGAACTCAGCCACTATTTAAAGTTTATCCCGCATTCCTCCAGAAGTTTTGAGAATCCACAGAAAGTTCCTGTAATATATCTTCCTAGAATGAACTGCAACTCCTTTAGCAGCTCCAATACTAAAAACAAGGAAAAAAGCAAAAAGGAAAAGAAAATGAGAAAGAAACCCCCAGGGTACTTTCAGACACGTGGCTTTTCTTTTCTTCGTCATTTTCTTGACATTAGCACATGCTCAACCAAGTACCAAAGCAAGTGTGTGCCTCACCCTTCAAGGACTTGGAGTTGACAGTCAGTCTAAGAGCTCAATGGAAATTATTGTTGCACTCATACAACACATCCCAAAAATGTGTTTTTAGATCAATAACTATGTTCATGAGTCAAAATCTTATCCATAAATTATATAGACCCATACCTAATTTTCCAAAGAATTTTTCAGCAGCATTAGTGAAATCAAGCAACTCATCATGAGTATTCATCATGTATGCTAACTTAAGAGTAGATGAAATTTACTGACCAAACTAGACTCCAACCTTCTGTTAAATTTTTTGTAAACTGACAGCCATATATGGAAATCACCAAACATTTCTGGATAATTTTAAATAAAATATTAAAGCTATGGGGATGTGAAAAAAAACAGTGTGAATTTCTATTACAAGGAAAATGCTCAGGAGTAGACATGCCAGTGTAAATAAACTTTACTTCTAGACCTTGTTTTGGAGGTCCTCCGTCAAGAGAAAAGCCTAGGAACTAGGAAATAGTGGCAAAAGCAATCTTAAGGGAGAAGCTACCTAATTGAAACACTTGCGGAACAGGAGTGTGAAGAGAAAGACAACCCCGATACATGAAATCCCATTATGTTTGGAAGATAATTCCAAAAATAATTACTAATATGATTACAGTTACTCTTTTGAAGTCTAAGATATACTAGTGGCCATTATTATATTACATTCTAAAAAAAAAGTACAAATGTCTTTTGATTCTCTAAAAAACACATTGGATGGTATGCAATGGCTTTCCCTTTGAATTTCATTTAGTTACACTTCTACACTAGGACTTGTTCTAGTCTAGTTTTAGTATGGCAATAAACTTTGCTCAACACAAGTAACTATAAATTTAATGCTTATTATCTGTCAATTTTCCTTTTAGTCATTTTGGTTGCCTAACACTCATTCTTTATTAGATTACTCAAGAAGTACGCTTGAAAACAATATTCCCTGAGCTTTGTTTGTATATAACTGTGCTTTTGATATTGGAATGTCAGTTTTGTTGGATATAAAATTATTGTCTCACATCTTCTTTCGTTAACTAACTTACCTTAGTTACCTTATTTTCTTCTGGAATAAAGCAGGGCTGACAACATTCTGTAATATTTCCTTTTCCTTATATCTCTTACTGTTTTTCCTAGATGAGCAAACAATTTTTTCTCTTTTTCTTTACCGTCCTTCAGTTTTACTGAAACATACTTTTGTCTCAGTTGATTTGGGTTGATTATCTCAGATACTCAGTATGTCTTTTCAATGTATGCATTTCTTCTTTCTTCCACTGCAGAAATTTTCCCTTGAATTATACTCTTTAGAATCTGTGCTGCTCTTGCTTTTGTTTACCTTTTTAGGGATTCCTGTTACCCATACTTCAGAACTTCTTTACTCTTCTCCAGTATTTATCACTTCCTCTCAAATTCTTTCTTAATCTCTTTCTTCATTTCTTTCTCATTTTCAAAATTGTCTTATTTTTCATCTTCAGTTTCTCTTAAAGCATTATCCATGTGTTTTGTTGTTGGTTTTTTTTGCTCCTGTGGTCCTTCTAGTTTAGTCCCTGTTTCTGAAATTTTTTTCATTTCTATTTTTTCCTATATCCCAGAACCTAATTTTTGAGTATTCTACTTCTGTTTTATAATGTTATTCCATGTCCTGAATTATTTTCTTAATGTATTTTTAGCTGCTCTTTAAATACAAGGTTACAATTTTGATCAATGCCACCTCACCTCTTTTTAATTGTATTAGGGATTTTATTTGCCTCTGTTTTGTCCTTTGTCCTAAGTATCTTACCATGAGATATGGCCTCAATATTTTGCTACTACTTATTTTTATAGAAAATTACTTTCTCCGTAATTGTAAAGGGCAGAGTATCTTCGCCACCTTCACGGAGTTTCCTCTTCTGTTGCTTTCATCTTAAGCATCAATTAGTGATTTTAGAGAATGTTCATAATCTAAATTTAATATCTGGAAAATTACAACTTATTTCTAAACAAATCATGGGGCAAATAAGATAATCACAAAGAAATTTGAAAAGATTTAAAACAAAATAATGACCGACCAAACGTAAGAAAATTCTAAAATCAATAACATAAAAGTTCCCCTTAGGAAGCTAGAAAAAGAAGAATGTGGAGTATTACAATAAAAATAAATACCAGAGCTAAAATAAATGAACAAAACAAAACAACTACAGGGAAAATCAGTAAGACCAAAGACTAGATCTTTGGAAATATCGATGAAATTGATAACAAGGCACACTGTTAAAAACACAAAAAATACACAAATCACAAATGTCAGGAATCAGAGTGGGCGCTACAGATTCCTTGACTATTAAAAGGACAATAATACAACATTATCAGCAGCTCCACACCAACAACTGAAAACTTAGATGAGATGGATAAGTTCATGGAAAGAGAGAAATAATAAAATCTGACAAAAGAGGAAACAAAATATTAATAACCCTATATTTACTAAAATCATCAAGTTTGTAATTAAAAACTTTTGCACAAAGAAAATACCAGAACAGGTGGGTTCACCAGGGAATTCTATCGAGCACTTAAAAAATAAGAATCCTACACAAACTTTCTGATTCTAGAAGAGGAAAAAGTACTTGATTGATTTTATGAGGCCAGTAACTTTGACACTAACATCAAAGATATTATAAGAACAGAAACCTGCAGACTAATAGCTTTCATTTAAAAAATTATTTTTTTATTGATTGACTCCATATTTATTTTTAAAGAATAATACATCATCATAGTTGAGATTTATCACAGGAATACAACTTGTTTTAATATTCAAAATAAACCAGGTAAGTCACCATATTGACAGAATAAGGGAGAAAATCATGTATTATCATAATACATGCAGAAAGATCATTTGAAAAAAGCTCAACATCTACTCATGATTAAAACCCTCAGAATCATAGTAACAGGAGGGAACTTCATAACCCTGACAAAGGTTATCTCCGAACACCTGCAGCCAACACCGTGCACCACGGCGATGGCTTCCGAAGATCAGACACAGAGCAAAGGTGCCCATTCACCACTGCAGTTCAGTGTTATACTGGGGGTCCTAGCTAGTGAACCGAGACAAGAAAAGGAATTAAAAACCATGCAGCTAGGAAAGTAAAAATGAAAACTGTCATTTTGCAGACATAATTGTATATGTAGTCACGTCCCAAGGAACCTTCAGTTGTACAAAAATGCTTGGCAGAGGTTGATGGAATCAGAAGTTAGAGTAATGCGGCTGGGAACTGGAAAAGGCAGAGAATGGGCCCTTCCCGGAGTCCCCAGGAGGAACCAGCCCTGCCGACAGCTTGACTTCAGTCCAGTGAGACTGCTTTTCTATTTCTAGCCCTCAGAATTGTAGGAAAATAAATTTACATTGTTTTAATGAAAAAAAATTAAAGTTCCTAAAACTATTGAGATAGCAATCTGCAGAATATTAGTCAGTGCACAAAATTCAGTATGTTTCCATATACTACCAACAACATACTGGAGAATGAAATCAATAATACAATTCTATTTAGGATAGCATCCCAAAACACGAAATACTAAATGCATGTACACTGAAAATTACTTAGATGAGATGGATTCTTGTCTTCCTATGCCTTATGCACTAGTAGAGGAGACAGAGAGTAGTCAAGTAACTACACAAACACATGTAAAATCATAACAGTGAAGACAACTACATAAAAGAAAATCATGTGGCCTAATGGTCACCCATATCCTTCCCAAACCCAAGAAGGGTTAATGTTTTTTGCATTCCTTACTTCAGTCTTCAAGCTCTGATGTCATATGTTAAGTTTTTGATTTAAAAATAACTGCAAAAAGAATGAATAAGAAACACTAAGTTGTACAGTATCTCACCAATAAGGAAACTGCATAATTTCCCTTATAAAGTAAATCATATTAGGAGCCATGTGAGATGATTATACAAAGTCTGAAGCATATCATCGATGGCATTGTTTTGTGTTGTTTTTTTGAAAAACAGGCTATGTGTTTAATTCAGAGAGCAATTTCCACAGAACAGGTTGCTTAACTCACAGAGGAGAGGAGAGCTGGCAAAAAAAAAAAAAAAATGAAAGTAGGGTTTTGTTTTGTTTTTTTCCTTCACCTCATTAGAAAAGCATAGATTAATCACACTTAACTGCAGTGAAAGTGGTTCTGGCACCTTCTTCTCCCTCTCGCCCACATTAGACCAGGGAGTGACAACTCATTTGGCCACAGTGTGTAATTCTCAGCCATCACAGCTCGCCTCTGCCATGACAGACTTGGTCTGAAGAGCAGTGAGCAAAGCTTTTGGGGGAGCCTCACCGTCCACGCCGCAGCTGCTCGAGGCGGGGGGCAATGGCTGCCCCTCCCCGCAAGCTGGCCCTGAATCGCTGGAAGTGACGCACGCTGGTTCTGGCCAAAAATTAAAGATTACTGTGATGGAATGACACGTGAGCACATGGTTTATTTTCTTTTCATCATCCCAGATACTCTAAAAATGACCTGGTACACATCCATTTTAAGTTCAAGAGAAGGAAAATAAGCAACCCTGTACACAAACAACACATTCCCCACTAGCAAATAAGCAAAGTGTGTGGCTTTTGACATTTTAGAAGTCACCTGCATTAATAAGACGGTTGAGGTTTTCTCATATGAAAAAAAAAGCAGGCTGGACTAGCATTAATCCAGAGCAGAAGGTTCACTGTCAAGAAAGGTACATAGTATTTTTGTCAAAATATGCTGCCTAGATAGTAAAACTCACTAATTTGACATTCAGCTAGCAAAAATACTTCCAGCTTCCAATATAGTGGGTGGCAAGCTGTGCCCGCCAGGCATCTTCTAAACCAACTTGGTTGGCCAGAAAGTCAGGGAATTAGGCTCCCACGAAGAAGACTGGGATGGTCTGCCAAGGAGGGGACGGCATGGGAAGGCTGAGGAGGGTACTTTGTCTGCCACCCAGCCCTGGCCTTCTCTTCGTATGAACAGGTAATACAGGGTCCTTCACAGATTACTGGAACATTTCCAGCAAGTAAATCAATTTCCTATGAAATCTTGGATCGCAGACCAAATATTTATTTTGAAGACAAAGGAGCTAGGATAGAACAGGTATGCTCTGGGAAAGGTGGCTAAAGAATGAATTTTCATAAAGCAGCATTATTTCCATTTAGTTTGCACTGTGAATTTATACAAACAGAAGAGGCAAGCCCTGCACGATTCGATGTGGAATCTCTGGATGAGAAGTGAGTGTGCCCTGAGGTGTCTGTCCACTGGCACTATTTTGCCTGCAGCTGGATAACCAACTGCTCTCTTTTGCTTCGACACCATTGCTTCATTTTCCTAAGACTTTCTGCTGTTGCCACTCTTTGCTCTTGATCTTTGCCACTTGTCGGCCTTGATCCAAAAAGTCTTCCTGTGTCTGGGTTTAAAGCTCCTCAAATCTGACGTTGTTATTTTCATTGAATGTTAAGTATCCTGAGTGCAAGGAACCCTGACCTGTTTCTGGCACTTAGAACCATCTAGATGGGACACAGTCAACGGGAAGTATCTGCTGCCTGAACCAACCTCCATTCGTGTCCACTTAGGAGCCTCATCCCATTTCCTCAGAGCAACTCAAGCTGGCTGACTGGGCTCTCTGCCCTTCAGCTCTCCGCCTTCCCCAAAGCAGTGTCCCTGTTACTCTTCCTGAGCCATGCTTCTGACACAGCCGCCTCTCTCCTTGCTTTTGAGAGCACTTCAGTGGCATCTCACAGCTGACTCAAACCCCTCCGACATATGTGTCAGGGGTCATAGAAATCATATCCTCATGGATTAGGCAATGGAGGCAAAGTGTAGGAAACAGTAGAAGTGCCTTTTTTCTTTCTTTTCTTTAGTGTCGTTTTCTGGAGGGAAAACAACTAGTCTAGAGGGGAAGATGCAATCAGCACGTCTGCTTATGATTTCGTTCAAGCTCACTATGGATGGATAATACATCAGGGGAATGGGTAGGAAGCTCTTCTGCATTCCTCGGGGGAGGCGGGCCTTCGTGGAGCAGGCATCGTCCGCCCAGGCCCATGAGGCCCTAGTGGATCCCCTGTCCACACCCCCACGGCCCTGCGACCCCATCTCCTGCTCCTCCTCCCCCACTCCCTCCACCAGCCACAGGGCCCTCCAATCTTTACTCAAACACAAGGGGAACGGCCTTTGCACATGCACACCTTTTCCAGATACCTCATTTCAAGCCACAGCTCTCCTCAGCCCAACAATCTCTTTTCTCTCTCCCCACCTAGTTTATCTGTAGTATTTACCACCAACTAACATACTTTATTTTTTTACTTTTCTTGCTTATTGTCTACTTCCCATATTACAATGCAAACTGGAAGTGAGCATCCTTATCAGCTGTATTTGCTGCTATCCCTACAGCTTCTAGAGCCATGCCCGGAGATGAATGAATAGGTGAACTAATGAATGAGGGATAACTTTCCAATACTGCCACCTACTCTGTCACTGAACACAGCCCCTATGTGAGTAAAGTCCTGTTCTTTTGAGTCCATCCAAAGTTTGTAAATACTTTTCTCTTTCTGCACTTTTAATCATCTCTTCACTTGGTCACCCTTTCTTACTGTATTTCTCCCCAAATCCTCTCTCTCAAGTGGCATTTTAAGACAGGAGTCAGAGCCATTAGGATTATACCGTAGCCACCTAAAAGGAGTGAGTTCACCCCTTTCTTATCCTACTCGTTGTCTGTGTCCCCTTCTTCCTCAAGCCTCTGACACCAGCGTGTTGGACTGGCAGCGCACCCGCCTGTACCACCGCACTCCCTCGCTCAGCCCTCCCGGGTCTGGGACGGACCCAGGCATCCTCTGGTTTCATGCTTCTTGAATCTAGGCAAATCCCTTGAGTTCTCAGCTTTCACTTGCTCTCCTTTCTTGGCATTTGCTAAATCCCTCGGTTCCAGTGAGTCAGACCTGTGGCGTCTCCCACATCCTGCTTGTGCCCTGCGGAGGCAGCAGGACACCCTGAGCAGAATGATGACCCTTTGTGAACTTGAGTAGCTGCCACCTCCCCCCCGCCATGGGGCTAGGACAGTGATGCAAGACGGAGGTGGGCACGTGATGTGGCATGTGGTTTGGCCAAAGGTTACTTCCTCACCTTTTCTTCCCTAAGAACACTGCATTTCCTCTCCCACTTAACCACTGCTGCTGTCATTTCAAGGGCTTGGGCTGAAACAACGTCTAATTACAAGATTAAACAGAATAACTGCTACCCTCCAAATAGCACTGCTAATGGTCTGTTAAAACAGTGGAGACATTACTGAAAAATCGTTTCATCTGGACTTTCGATCATACTAAACCACTGAGTCTAACACATTACTGTCTATTTTTTTTGTAGCAAAAAGTTTAAATGAAGACCTACATTCAGAGTCTTTCATATTATTTTGCAAGGGGCAATATATGATAATGCAGAAAGAAACATATGGAAATAGGAGATGGGAATCTAAGTGCAAGTTCTATGTGATAAGCAGCAAATTCCTTTTGTTAGATTTTGATGTAATGATCACTCGTAAAATAAGCCTGATATTTCAACCCTTATGTCAGAAAGCACATGTACATGCTCATACGTGATAAAATGCTCCAGACCATAAACTTACGTATACACCCTGGCATTGTGAACAGTGGGGGAGCTAGTACTGTATCGCCGAGGAAGCAATGGCTTAGCACGGCGGCACCGACGATGCTTCCATCCCACTGTCCAACCGGACACACCATTAGCGTCAGTATGGCCAGTTTCTTACTCAAATCATCATCAACAGATGATTTATGGCAGGAATTCTACTACACGCTTTCATGGGTCACCCCATTAACCCCCAAAATAACCATGTAAGTAGGTGATATTACTGTTTGCATTTAGGAAGGAAAAACTAAGTCACTCAGATTATTACCAGGAATTAAGCTCTCATTTGTCTCACTGAGGAGAGAGAAAAGGGATTGTTGGGCTGAGGAGAGCTGTGGCTTGAAATGGGGTGTCTGGAAAAGGTGTACACGTGCAAAGGCCATTGTCCTTGTATTTGAGGAGAGAATGGAGACGCCTGTGGCTGGTGGAGGGAGGGAAGAGGAGCAGGAGATGAGGTCGAGGGCCGTGGGGGCGTGCACAGGGGATGCACTAGGGCCTCATGGGCCCAGGCGGACGATGCCTGCTCCACCACCCATGGTGGCCTCAGGAAGGCCGCCTTACCCCGAGGAATGCAGAAGAGCTTCTATTCATTCCCTTTACTTAAAAGATAGAAAGAGAGAAACAAAGAAACAAAGAAAAAAAGAAAAAATGTGAAGGAGGGGAGGGAGGGAGGGAGGCCGCCATATTGGACAGCACAAATAAGAACATTTCCATCACTGCAAACAGCTGTCAGGCAGCCCTGGGCGGGCCCTTGGTCCCCTTAGCATAGCACCCTGTATCAGACATGGGTATGAAGACATTGTTTTGTGGAGGCCTCGGTAGTACCTATCACATTACCTACAAAGGGATTATTCTCAAAATATTTCCAGGCTTCTCTTGATATTCCACATGAATTTGAACATATTTATTTTTAGTGCATTCCATTAATTTTTTTCTAAGTTTAGTACCTGCTAGGCAAACAAGTAGTTTAGTGTGTGTGTGTGTGTGTGTGTGTGTGTGTGTGTGCATTTATAATAATCACTTTCAAATATCAAGAACTGCCTTCAACTCATAGATTTCAGTATAATGGTAAAGAGCATGAGAGAAGCCCTAACTGCAATGAACTAGCGGAGTGACCTCAGACGAGTGATGTGAGCAGTTCCCTCATCTGTAAAACGGAGATAGCCTAATTTAACAAGACAACATTTATAAAGTACGTGTCCAACACACAATAAGCACACGATTAACGAATATTGTTGTCACAGCAACAATAGCCTAAGTGCTATGAGTATTTGACTTGGACGTGGCAGAGCAGAATGTTCTCTTACAGCCAAGGTTATACAGACCTGGAGGTTCCCTACATCATTAGAGGAACTGAGAAGATGCAGTCAGGAACGGTACTGATCAATAAACTGTTGTTCATCTCCCCTTGAGTCGGCTTCAAATGTCCACTAAAATAAAGTAATTAATCCAAATCAATAATTAAGAAAAGGTTCTGAATGATAAGAGAGGCAGCACTAATAGGATTAAGACACGTTGCCTTTTTCCACCTTAGGTGGCACCAGTTGATACAATTTTAAAGGTGATTCACACTGCTTAGACAGATGACAAAATTACCTGAGACAGGGACAAATTAGATTTATGTAGCAAAACAATTTGGAGTTGAGTATTTACATTAATATACTTGTTAACAATAATTCTTAATCAAACACCCCCTTGATAAAAAAAAGTTGCTGCATGACAAGAGACATATATATATACTAAACTAAAAAGGAATGCACTGGCTTTTGCCTAAAGAAGAGGGGATACTGGTGTTGCTGACCAGAAGCTCCAGCAGAACACTGGTTGCTTTTTTAATGTTTTCATTTAACATCTCACAAGTCTCCTAGAAAACAGCAAACCCATAGCCATTTTCCCAAATGTGGGGAAGAGAAAATGGAATGGTGCTTCAAGGCAGCCAGGGGCCTCACACCCTGATGGGGCATGGGAGCAGGAAAGGGCCTCCAGGTGGGACAGCACAGTGTGGAAGAGCAGTGCTGTGGGGACCCAGGGGGCCACCGACCCATCGTGGGACAGACACACTGGCTTGCCTTTCCGGAAGGCTAGTGCGGGTAAGTAGTAACCTAAAGCAGAGCCCTCTCCCGTCCCACCCACAAACCGGGTATTAGCACCTAAGCCCAGAAGAATTCACCTGCAGTCCTTGGGAAAGGAAGAATCCAAAATTGGCCAGTGTCAACTCTCCACCACACTGACTGAACTACACAAATTGGAGTGTGCAACTCATAATCAAAATGACATTAGGCTATTAGAAAATAACCTGGATTTCTGGAACATCTGGGTCTACAGACCAAGGTCTTCATCCACTACACATGTCAGGATGTACTGTTACAGTATCATTCGGGGATGTTGCTTTATAAGACAGTGATCCTTGAACTGGCTCCATATTAAAGTCACCTGGGGGTTTAAAGAACTGACGCCTGGTTCCAACCACAGACATTAGCTGGTGATCGTCATGTGCAGCCAAATACTCTAAGGTAATATTTCTATTTTATTTTTTGTTAAAGAGATCCCAAAATCCTGGGGAAAGAATGATATGCATTAACAGCTTGAGAGAGGCTGGCCTCGAGGACCCATTAGTGGTTTTAGGAATAGGTACTTACTTGCGTGTTAGGAGCCAGGCAATGCAGGGTCTCTCCCTGATCGCCTTACTGGTGATTCAGTGTTTCTGTCTTTTGCCTGCACTGCAAATATCAAGCACTGATGGTCACAAGAAGCAAAATCAAGGTTGTTACACCCACAAGTGGTTCCTTTCTTCTCACACCCAGAATGAATGAAAAGCCCGGTCTCCCTGGCGACCAACAGGCTTAATGTCACCTTGGCCACAGGAATATTGGCCATAGAAACCTTTGCACATAAATGTCAGGAGAAGCTTGTGAGTCAAAGTTCATTTTATGCCAATTTGACTTCACACAGTCCAGACACAAATTTTCTTTCTAAAAGGTAAATATGTACAACTGGAGCAGTATCTAAACATACTGAATATCGGAAGTAATTACTCAGGAAACCTGGGAATATTAAATGACATGAGTTTGGACATATTAAAATATATCCAGATATTTTCATTCCTAAATAACAGAAACTTAGAAACAGTATGACAATTAGCAAAGACCTTCCTGAATGAAACCTGAGTAACCCAGAAAATTTTCCTGGACTTTGAACTCAAAGACTTCTATGAGGAACATAAAACACATAGCTTGTGGGCTATTGTTATATCCACTTGCTATCAAAAATGTTTTCAGTCTTTTGTTTGTGCATATCTTGAACTAGAAATTAGCAATGGTTTGAAAAATGCAGTTAATTCTCTGTTGCAATACGATGGGTTTCCTTAAGCAGAAATGGAGGCAAATCTAAATCCCGTGGATCATGGGGGTGAGCAGGACTAGATTTGTTACCATGGGGTTGTGAGTATAACTAATTCTACCCCAACTCCCAACATAGGTTTTACACTCTCAGAATTTCACATCCATATCTCATTTAGGCATGGTCATCCAAGCCTAAGGATTAGAGTATTTTTTAACCCCCAATGTTTTATGGAGAGAAAGCAATGGTTGGCATAGAAGAGGATTTGGAGGAACACTGCACTGAGAAATATCATTTCAAAAACACAGATTAAGCAGAATCGATAATAGTGCTTTAAAACTATTTCAATAAGCACAAGAGAAACCAAAATTAGCTCTATTTTTTATTCTCTTTCTCTAAAGAAAAACCAGAATAATTCTTAGACCAGAAGAACATAATGGATAAAAGGGGGAACAGATTGTTTTATTTTCTTCTGTAGCACAATATTTCAGTCTAACAGTCAAAAAGACAGCATCTAGGTGTGGGTGTATAATTGAGTTAATCAGGCCTTCCATGTCGCTATTGTCTTTGATGCCCATTTAAGCTCAGACATAATAACTAATGTCATCTAGAAAAAAATGTAATTGAAAAAGGTAGAATGGTTAAATGGCATTTTCAGTTACTGATGATAAATGAGTTCTGGTTTAAAAACATCACAGAAAAGATCAATCTGATGACTCATCTGAAGTGTTTCACCTGAATTCAAAGAGTTCGTAAAGATGCTGTTTGGGAAGTTTGCCCTGCAGTGAAGTATAACATTTCCATTAACTGTGGACCCTGCCCTCTACCTCACAGCAGAAATATGCCTGCAAACGTGAACTCTATGGACAGCACCTGGATTGCAAAAGGCAGGCGAATGGCCATAAATAAAATGGAAATGAAAAATGACAATTGCCTCTGCTGCTTCTAGAAAGCCTTAGAATTCCCTGGCAAGCTGCCACCCCTGGGACTGGCTTCCAGCTAACGCAACTCAACAAGAACTATGCTCCACAAGGGAAACAATCTTTTCCTTCCTCCACAGTGGGAATAGCCACAGCTTCTGACATTATTTCTCTTACCACTAACACCCACCCAGAGAAACCTCACCATCTTGTTCTATAAGGTTCTGCATAATATCAAAAGCTGGACTAGCAAAAACACCCAGTTTTACTTCAGGATAATCTACACAGCTACCATGTGATCAAAAACTGCATTCCAATAACTAGAATCAGTTATGCTTTACATCATTCATAAATACTAACAGACTCATACCCAAATTAACTAATGTCAGTATTTTCTAAACAGAGTCACCGAGCTCTAAGGATTCTAAATCCATACCGCAGTCTCCAGAAACAAAATCAACATCAACCATACAATTTGATCACTGTGTTTGAATCAAAGTGTTTAGTTTTTCAAGTTTGTCCATAAAAAGCATTTTGTGTAAGAGCCCAGAGGGTTTGGAACATATTTCCCCTATAGAAAACTATATCATAAATTCCTATAATACTTTTTATTTGATGGTGAACTTTGTTAGCAGCACTTCGTACTTTTATACTTGGATGGGAGGAATATGGGAGCCCTCTGGTGGCCAATATTAAAGGGTCCGTTACTACACCAAGAGTTCCCTACATGGATGGAAGGAACTGAAGTCACCGAAGCTCAGGTAAGTGAAATCACATCTTCAATTTCTAAGCTAGTACTTTCAGTGGTTGTTTCAGACTCAAAGTTAGATCTTCATATAAAAGGAATATCATAGAAAATGAAATTCAGATAATAACCAGATGATCTTGACAAGAGCTTCAGGGAAATTTTGAAACTCCATAATATTAGTAGATGTAATTATTAATAGACATTTGTTTGTAGATTGGTAATTACCTGCAAGTATTTATCTCTCACTACATAAATGAAATCCAAAGAAGAATGAGAGACTTTAGGAAATTAACCTAAAAATCCTAAAAGTGATTCTTAACTTCAAAAAATAAACAATTCAATGCAATTCATTAAATAGCACCTTGGGGACCTGGAAGAGTTAATGTGTTTCTAAAAGTGATTCGTGTTTTTCCCAAGGGAGACATTTACTCAGCGGAGGATATTATATTATGGTAATTTCGATGTTGAAACTTAGCAACTTTTAGCAAATGTCAATGACATTTTGACCACTTTCAGATCCACATTTCCCTTTATCATCAATCCAGAAATAAATGTATGGTTAATTATTCAGTTTATTATAAACAGGCACACATCTTTATATAATGCAAAAAAGGCAAAGATATGTAGGATGAAATATTTATAGATAGGCTATTTTGTTTCTAATTTTAGAATGTGTCATTTACAGATCATCATATAAAAACAGAGCATATGTTAAACGTTAGAAATAATGTTAGAGGCAATAGTTAATAATGCAGAAAGTATTACAGCTTAGGGTATTAATCATATGCAATTAAATTCAAACATTAGACAAATAAATGTTACATATGTGCACCTAAATTTGCTTAGGACAGTTCCTCATTCCCAGTTACCACAGAAAAATAAAAATAACTATACATTATTCATTATTAAATTGTGATTTGAGATCTGAAAGTATTGCATGTGAGGTATTTCCAAGATCATTTTAATCTAAAATATTACTAGTTCAAAATAATTACTGCAGATGTGAATAATACATCCTTATTAAAAATTCATTACTTGTAGGTCAATTTCAGAACTTGATTTCACAGGGTCAATGGTTCTCCATTAATCCAAAGTATAATTCTAAAAGTCTGTATTAGATGATTTAGACTTACAAGAGAATCATAAAGGCACAAGAATTCTAGTGCTAACCCGAAGTAATGCTAATTTTGGTTAATGAAAATAATACTATGGAGTATACGATTTCTCTTATAAAATTATATTTTCTTAAAGATATAAAGAGATCGGGAAATTTTTTTGTATTTTGATCCTACCATCATTACCAACAATGACATTATTTTGGCACCAGGTCATCATGCTCTTAAACTCCAGTGTGTGGAACAATCACATGGGAGGGTTTTGGATCTCCAAGTTCCCTATCCAGAAATTCTGATTTCGCAAGACTTACCAACCTTATGCCACAACAGATGTGTGCCCACCAGCCATCAGTGTCACCTTCCTGGTATATTTCACACTTTATACCACCCCCCCCCCCACCGGCCCTCTGCACACTCCCTGGCATATCATAATTACTCCTTACATGTTTGTTAAGTGACAGAATATAAGATTTTTAGTGAAGGAAGAAGCTCCAGGTAAAATGAATTCACCAGCACAAGTGAGAGTATTTCTTGCCACACAGATGTACAAGATCCCAAGCTAGGGCTACGTCCTGGTGCAGGAAACACCCATGTCATCCTTACATATTCTGAATCCCAGCTTCAGAGAAGGAGGCACAGATGTGGAAATTGGGGGGGCCTTGGCACAGAGATCAACATACAAGAAGATAATTATAGATGAGAAGCCATAAACCCCAGAGCATTCAGACCACAAAGGAGGTGCCTTAGTCTGTTCAGACTACAATAAGAGAATACCCCAGACTACGCGGATTATAAACAAAACTTTATTTCCTACAGTTTTAGGTTGGAAAGTACAAGATCAAAGTGTCAGAAGATTTGGTGTCCGGTTAGGGCTCACTTCCTGGTTCATAGATGGTTGTCTTTTTGCTGTGACCTCACACGGCCGAAGGAGAAAGGTTACCCTCTGAGATTACTTTTATAAGGGTCCTAATGCCATTGAGAGGGCTTTACTCTTATAACTTAATTATCTCCCAAAAGCCCTACCTCCTAATACCATCACATTGGTGGGGCAGGATTTCAACATGTGAATTTTGAGGGATGCAAACACATGGGCTTCAGAAGATGTCCTTTGGGTCAAAGAATAATCGACTTGCCTCGCAACGCTTCCAGCTCTCAAAGGGTGAAACACCCACTGCGAACAGTCTGTGCTCACTCACAACCTCTGAATAATGATCCCACAGTTCTAGAGCTCAGGCAAGATGTTTATAGATGATCTGTACCCAGTGATGATGAGAACCCCATGCTCACTCAGGGTGAATCTCCATTTGTTCACTCCTTCTCAAGGAACATAAGCATGAGACATGAATCTCACAAAGGAATATGCCTCAGCTCTGCACTTCTAAATTCGAAACCTGTCAAACAAAAAATGGAAATTCTCACGTGGAGGTAAATCTCGAAGAGGAAAGGGGACAGAAATGTCCTAAGTGCTGAGGGGCTTGAGGAGGACACAGAGGCTGAGGGTCAGGAGTGTACCCGGAGTGGGAATGGGAAGAAGTGTGCAAGCCGACATGAGCACCTTGGCCCCGTGGAAGTGAAGGAGGCCCACCCAGTGGAGGCAAAAAGATACAAACAACATGGGAAGAGACAAGGTCGTCAAACCCGTGACAAGTGGAAAAGGGGTGTCCCCTCGAGCTTGGAAGTAAAATGACTTAAATTAGAACAGACAAAATTAAGAGAGTGGTAGAATTATAGGGAAACTCAAAACATATGGAAACACATGCTATTATCAAGCAGAGGAGGCATTATTTCAAGAATATTCCCTTTGGCATTTTTTATCAGCTCCCTTAATAAAAATAGTCTACAAAGAAAGAAGTAGAAAGAGACCAAACCAGTTTTTAGGCATGGACATAATTCCAAAATAGAAGGGCAACATTCAAGTTAATCTGCACACTGAGAGGAACTGCACATTTTGGGGTGTCTGAGAAAAGGAATGCTCCCCCACCCCTAGCTGATGCCATCAAGGACACTCTTTGTTCCAGTTTTTTGTTATGTTGTAACAAATTCCCACAAACTGAGAGGCTAAAATAACACCCATTTATTATCTCACAGTATCTGCAGATCAGAAGTCTGGGCATAGTTTAGCTGGACTCTCTGCTCACTCTCAGGAGATGCACATGAAGGTATCATGTCTGGCTGTGTTCTCATCTGGCGGCTCAAACAGGGAAGGGTCCCCCGGCAAGCTCCTTCCAATTGTCGAAGACATCCATTGCCTTGTGTCTGTGGGATTTATGACGGCTTACTTCTTCAAAGCCAGTGAGGAAGGGAGAGCACTCTGCTGCTTTGAATCTCTAACTCCAGGGAAGGCCTGGACTTTCCTTTAAAGGACTCATCTGATGAGGCCAGTTCCACTTAGTATAATCTCCCTTTTGATTAGCTCAAAGACAACAGACTAGGACTAAATGCATCAGCGAAATCTTTCACCTTTGCCTTAAGATGACATAATCAGTGGAGGAACATCCCATCACTTCTGCAATATTCTACTAGTTAAAAGCAACTCCCAGGTTACACCCAAGGGGAGATCATACAAGTGTGTGACTCACTGGGAATTCTCTTGGGGTGTGTCTAGCTCACTACTTCATACTCAATTCTGAATTTCTTTCAGAGTTCGCATTTATAAGGCTTAAATAGGTGAACCCATAGTTTCTGCATGTTAAAAATAATCTCTCATTGTAGTCCTAGAGTTGTTTCCAAAATTGAGTAGAAGAGAAAGACTATTCTCCAAAAAAGCCAATAAATGAAGAAAACTAAGAAATCAGCATGGGGCATATTTAAATTTTCTGAGATTCTTTGTTCTTTCAAGGTCACTGCATAATCTATGTCTAGGCAGGCACATCATTAAATTAAATTTAATTAATTATTTCAATCAGTTATAGAACATAAGCAATTTTAATTTTGACCTGAAGTTAGCACCAGGAAAATTGAGAAGAGTGCTTTTCAAAGAGATTTGTTTAAGGGCTTCAGTTGATATTGTAGCACTTGAAAGGAATTACAGGAGTGCATGTGATTTCCATTCACTCTAGAGTCAACACTGGGGATGACTGGCTTCCTGCATTGCTAGAATCAAATTTCCTGCCATTCATCTTTGCCTATGGGATGTCACTACAATCAGGTTCATGTACAAACCTTACCATCCAACAATAATAATGTTATCCAATAATAATATTGAAACAATCACAACATTATGCTAAGAAAACCAGATTTGATGGCGTCCTTCCACTTAGAACATGGGCATAACATTAATTTACGTCTGTGAATACAGTTAAAAATACAGTTGTGAATACAGGGATGAGTGTTCAATAGATGAATGGATAAAGATGTGTTACATACACACAATGGAATATTATTCAGCCATTAAAAGAAAACAAATCCTACCATTTGCAAAAACATGGATGGAGCTACGGGGTATTATGCTCAGTGAAATAAGCCAGGCGGAGAAAGACAAGTACCAAATGATTTCCCTGGTGTGGAGTATAAGAACAAAGCAAAACTGAAGGAACAAAACAGCAGCAAACTCACAGACTCTAAGGAGGGCCCAGCAGTTACCAAAGGGAAGGGGGTGGGAAGGGAGGGAGAAGGGGATTGGGGGGCATTATAGTTAGCACTCACAATATAGGTAGGTCACGGGGAAGGCAGTACAGCACACAGAAGACAAGTAATAACTCTATAGCATCTTACTACGCTGATGGACAGTGACTGCAACGAGGGGGGACTTGATAATATGGGTGAATCTTGAAACCACAATGCTGTTCACATGAAACTTTCATAAGATTGTATATCAATGATAAATTGGTCAAATAAAAAAAGTCTTTTGGAGAAAAGCAAGAGTTCAGGAAGCAAAAAAAAAGAGGGATGAGGGTTTAAATGTGATTGTCAGATTTGCTTAATAATAGACAAATATGTAAGATATAAACACTTTAGTTTATGGTCTTTCTTTTTTTCTGTGGCTTATGTTTGGTTTCTGAGCCAATGTTTTCTATTACCTACTAATATAAGCGGGTTGCAAATTTGATAAAGAAGATAATTAAGAAGCCCTTAAAAAATGGTTTGTGAAAATAAGTTTGATAAAGGAAGTATCTCAAAGGACCAAAATACTAAAAGTATCAAAATTAAAAATAGAATGTTCAGTGGGTCTCTGGATGAAGACTTTCTTCACAATGAAAGAAATCACAAAGGAAAGACTCAATTGGTTTGACTACATAGACATTGAAAATTTCCAGCATAGAATGTGACAATGTAAATTTTATTTTAAAAATATGACCAAGAATGAATAGCCATAATTATACTAAACCTTGATAAATATTTATAAGAAAAAAAGACCTGTAAGCTTCAGTGAGAAAAGATTAGCAAAGATTTAAACATGAAAACATTCAGTTGCAGTGGTGATAAGACAGAGGTTCTAACACATTCCTGGCAAGAATGTGAACTGGAACAATATTCTTATAAGGTAGTTTGGCAAATGTGTAATGTTCCAGGCCTGACCATCCCATAGCTCCTCTTCCGTTAATTGAGGCAAGAAAATTATCAGAAATGGTGACAAAAGATTTTTGTGCAAAGATGCTCATTACTGCAGGTCTTATGGTGGTAAATGGAAAGTAACAGTACAACTTCAGGTGAGTCCATCACATAACAAATGTGTGTGAACTATGTGAAGCCCTGGCAGTGTGCCAGACACCGTGGCTCCAGGAGTGAATGAAAGGAAGTTCCCTGCCTCCACCGAGCTTACATTCCAGCGGAGGAGAGAACCAAGGGACACACATGAGTAAGTACAGATTGTCTGAAATGCTACAAAGGAAATGAACTGGGTGGTGGGAGAGAGAAACTTAGGCACCTGTGAGTCCCTGGGCAGGTGAGGTCTCTCTGTGGAGGATGCAACAGGCTGTGCCTCTGGTGGGAAAAGCAGAAAATACACAAATGGCTCTGGCTTCACAACAGATTGATGAGAAACCAATGTCTTCCTAAAGATTTCATGACATTA
Source organism: Manis javanica (assembly GCF_040802235.1). NCBI lineage: Eukaryota > Metazoa > Chordata > Mammalia > Pholidota > Manidae > Manis > Manis javanica. The sequence continues at coordinate 8,899,634 of NC_133164.1, forward strand.
GAAGCAAAAGGGTTTCTGTGCATTGCGGGAAGACTCCTGGGGCACAGAGAGGGCATACTCCTTACATGTATCCTTCAGCAACCAGCCTTCCTTTATTTCCTCTTTCCCAACCTGGGCAGCCCCCCTTCTCCTAGATCTTCCCAGTGTCTTTGTATTTCTATTCCTTGTGCAGAAAAGGTTAGGTCTCCCAATCATACCTTCAAACCCATGATCTCTACTAAACACAAGACCCTCTTTAAAATCCACAAGCCTGTCATTTTTCATGTCACAGTGGGTAAGCAGTTCAGAGTCAGAGATCTCAGGAGACAAGAATCCTACATGTCACACTAGTCAAAGGAAATCAGAAATCAAATGCAAGGCATAGTTCCTTAAACCTGAAGCAAATTATATCTCCATTAAAGAATCTTGTCGTGTTTCCTTTGGAGTCAGGAAGCCCTGATGGTCTGGAGATACTCTGGTGAGTCTGCAGGCAGAGAGTGGGTAGAGGGCATGGAGGCAGAGCTGCACACGTTGGGCACTGTCATCTGAACCTGCCCTGCTTGCCCACTTACACATCAGCTCCTTCACCCTGAATGCTTGGCACACATTCCCCCTATTCCCATATCCAGCTGCCTGTGGTCCTTCATAGGTACTATGGGAAAAATTCCTACTGTCAAAATCTCACTGCTATTCAGACATAGATGACTCTAGAAATGTATCCGAAAATAAACAAAAATGTGGCATTATAGTTGATATATTTTAGTTTTATCTTTAACAATCAAATAAGTTTAACATTTCTGTCCTTAGCTTAGTTTCACATTGAGCACATGGCAGCAGGCCCATCATCAAAAGAATATTAACTTGGTAGGAAAACCCACCTCTTCAGAAGTGGCTGAGCCCTTGGTAATAGCTCCCGCTCAGGTCACTACTGCACTGTCAACCTGGGGCTGGCAGGCAGCCAGGAAAAGGAGCTCAGGCGATGGCGTCCCACCGCCAAAGCAACTTTCAGATCTGCAGACCTAGTTCCAGTGAGTCCACCTTCTGACAGAAAGTCATCGGTTCAATCATTTCTGAAGACCTGGGACGCTGCCATGGAAACTCCCCTGCCTGCATGCCTAGTGCCCAGGTAAAGCAGGGGTAGAGCTGCCCCTGGGAGTGCCAGTGAGCAGAGGATGGTGCAGTCAGCTACTGCTCAATCTGCAGGCAGAGGGAAAGCCCTGGGATCGGACCCTTGGTCAGCATCACAGGTGGTCACGGGAGGTAACAGGGAATTAAGAATGTGGTTTACCTCTGTGAGTCCAGGGACATGGGGGAACTCCCACGTTTTTTTCCCTTATACATGCTACATTCCATTTCCTAAGATTGGCCTATTTGCATTGTATTTAAGATATAGACACCCCTGACTTAAAATGGCTCAACCTAATGATTTTTCAACTTTATGATAGTGCAAAAGGGCTAAGCATTCAGTAGAAACCATATTTGAATTCCGAATTTGGATCTTTTCCCAGCAGCGATGTTCAGCACAGTCCTCTCTGGTGATGCTGGGCAGGGCGGTGAGCTGCAGCAGCTACTGGGCAGCCGCCAATCACCAGGCTCAACGTGGGAGACCCAGGCAACCATTCTGTCCCCAGACAACCATTCTGTTTCCCACTTTCAGTACAGCATCAATAAATTACATGAGACTGTTAACTCTTTATTATAAAGTAAGCCTTGTGTTAGATTATTTTTCCCAGCTGTAGGCTAATGGTAAGTGTTCTGAGCATATTTAAGGTTGGCCAGGCTAAGCTATCCTGTCCAGCAGGTCAGGTGTACTAAATGCATTTTCAACTTACGGCAAGTTTATTGGGCTGCAACCCCATCATAAGTCAAAGACGATCTACACAAATATAAAAATATTTTATACATTACATTTTTTCAATTTCTTATGTCCTTTTTGTCATCTTTTACTAAGAATCATCTTTCTGGGCAAAGAAACAGGTCATTTCCCTAATCACAAAAGCCTACTCATCAGGATAGAAATGCCATCCAAACCACTGAAAGGTTTAAACTTCTCTGTTTGGCACCAAAAAATGCCAGATATTTCACACATCCCTTGTTGTCTAATGTACATGTTAATAAGTCAGTATAAAATGAGATGCATGGTGTCAAATGATTAGGAATTAAAAATGAAAGAATGGACATTAAGTCCTAAATTTAAAAAGTAACAAAAAGTTACAGAAGGCCTTAATAAAAGCAGTGGAAGAAAATATAAAGAAAATAAATTGATTGAAACTTTTAGTAAAATTGAGCGATGCATTCAATAGTATGTTACTTAAAATCTAACCAAAGAAATTATAAAACTCAGGCATTTATAAAGAAAAAACTAAGAGAAAATGGAAGGAACAAAACAGCAGCAGATTCACAGAACCCAAGAGTGGACTAACAATTACCAAAGGGAAAGGGACTGGGGAGGATGGGTGTGAAGGGGGGGATAAGGGGGAAAAGGGGCATTATGATTGGCACACATAATGTGGGGGAGGGCCCGGGGAAGGCTGTACAACACAGAGAAGACAAGTAATGATTCTACAGCATCTTACTACGCTGATGGACAGTGACTGTAATGGCGTATGTGGGGGGGACTTAATAATGGGGGAAATCTAGTAACCACAGTGTTATTCATGTAAGTGTATATTACTGATACCAAGAAAATAAATAAATATATAATAAAAGCAATACAGTGGAAAAAGGGATGAGAGTGGGAGGTAACTGATGAAACAAAATTGGTCATGAGTTGATCACTGTTAAATGGAGTCATCAAATTATTTTCTCTACTGTTTATGTTTGAAATTTTCCATAATAAAATGTTGACACTTTAAAAAGATTAAAAAGAAAAAAAAAGAAAAAAACTAAAGTCATATGAAATAATAAAATTATTGTTGGAAATAAAAAGTAAACACAAATTAAATGTTTTTCACTACTAATAAGGAGCTATAGCATAATTAAATGGTAATACAATTTGAAAATTTTAAGGTAACAAGTAATTTTGAGATAAGGTACACACTATTAAGATTACTCAACAGCAGAAAATATGAATTCAGACTGTGTGCACAGTTATCTGTCTGAACCCACACTACAATTCCTCATAAGATGTGGGGAGCAAGAAGAACTGATATGAACATGGACTTTATGCTGCCTGCTGTGACATGAGTAATAGACAGTCCTGTGTCTCCGACCCAGGAATCACCTTTCTTCTATTGGTGCTCATGAAACTGCCAGGCAAGGAAGGTGAAAGTTGTAGATCCGATTGTTAACACAGCTATGTACTGTCACCAGTGTATTCCCAGCACCAAATACAGAACCTGACATACATTAAAAGACTCAGTAAAGACCAAATAAAATATGAATATAGTTAAAATATTAATATTTTAATATTAATAATATTATTAAAATACTACATTAAAATACTCATTGTTTTAGTCATTATTAGTTCCCTAAATCCTCCAGGCAGAGTTAGCCATGACCTACATAGGGTTATCAGGGCCCGAAGAACACATTTCTCGAAAATATTTCCTCACATTGATCTATTTATTCACTTATCTATGTCTTCTGCTAGACTATGAGCTCCTCAAAGACACACACATCTAGCACATCATAGGTACTGAAAAACATTAATGGAATCAGTAAAACTGCAGTTTACGTGCACACTCCTACTACAGGAACCTTCGTGTTCTTGATTGTCAAAGCCAAATGACTTGCAGAGAAGCACAAATACCCTTCTGGACAGTTCTGCTGACAATCCACTTAACAGTGGAGACATCTCATTCAAATACATTTCCTTTGTGTGAATGCACTCTCTGTTAATTTTGGCCTTTGGTGAAGGTCTCAGCTTTAAATGTTTATAATAAATAAGCAGGCAAGCTTGAGAGCTGGTAACAGCTTAAAGCACAGCATGGACACCCAAAATGTCTCAGTATTAAACACTTCACGGAGAGATGACCTGCTGCACACTCCATTTTACCCTCACCTTCCTCCACTTATGTAGAATTATCCTAATTGTACAAAAAGGCAGTGTGGCGCTGTTTTTTCTTTGGCATTAGGTGAAGATGTTATTTTCTCCAAGTAGAGTGCAGTACCCATTAGAGGAATTTGCCAGGTTTATTTTCCCCTTGAACATAGACAAGACGGAAGCAGCAGGTGAAAGCAGTGAGTCAGCCAGACAGCGACCGCTCGCCATGCGCAATCTGGGCTCCTCTGAATTATCTTCCTGCCAATAGGCACAGAAAACTTTTGGCTCACATGGAATGCTCCTGCCCCACTTCTGATTTCAGTATTTATTACATTAACATTCTCCTCTCAAGTAAAATGTATACACAGGGCATGTTTAGGTTTGTGTCTCGAAAAAGAATTTGTGAAAATGTTGATGTAAGCACTAGTGATGTAAGAATAGCATTTTGACATTCTTGATGAATGTTTTGACACAGGTATCTAAGGAGAGGCACAGAACATTTCCTTTATTAATGGTACATTACTTGTGTGTAATGTTACAAAGCCCTCTGATTATCTTATTCAATCTTCAAAACAAAGCTCACATGCAAGATAAAAGAGTGTCTAAGATACTGGGCTTGGAAGTGAGACTGTCATGCTTAAATCCCTCGCTAGCCTGTGATTCTATGAGGACTGATTCCTCTGCATCCACTTTCTGTCTCCGGTAGCTCACATGAAGTACTAAAGGGATGAGCAGTTTTACAACAAAAATAGATCTTTTCCTTTCTTAAAAAAAATGTATCTGTCCTAACCATGAGGCTTTTGACAGCTCTCCTGGGAAATAGCTTTATAAAACAAAACATGTCTAATAATTATTCGAACATTCAGCACATATGTTTCCTTTTAAAATGAGAGGTTTCTTTAATGGCTTTGTCTTTTGTAGACTGAGGACTAGCTACAAACTGAGTTTTTAACATAATTCTTGCTTTACCTGTCGCCTAAAATGACCATCAAGGTTAGAGTAATATCTCCCAGATTTACAAGTACCTGAGTTGAAAACTCCTCCGCTTTCCAATGACCATCCACCAAGGAGTACCATTATGTGGCTGTTCCGTGATTATTTGGCAAGAGTCTATTCTGTCGCCTTTAACAGCAAAAGATGCTGGTCTCAGCACTGTCATTTATCACCTCCCCACAGGTTCAGCTGTAGAGGCTCAGGAAGGACATTTCCCCACCAGGAACTAACGCCCTCTCCCTGCTCCCCCCCACCCCCCAACCGCAAAGAAACCAGTTCTCTCATTTTCTAGTTGTTCCTTATTGTTTGAGAAATTTGAGGTGCATCCCAGGGGCCATGTTGGAGGTTATTTCAGAGCTGCCCGTCAGTGTCATACCCACAGGCAGGCTTTCCACAACCGTGAACACATGGCCACCATCCAGCTACAGCGTAACTTCCTGTCTCACCAGGGAGCCAGTCCTTGATCCCAGCCCCCACAGTAGAAACGTGTGTGTTTTCCTTCCTTACTTCAGAGCATTTCCCATTTCCTGAGGCTGGACTATCAGCTCAAATTCCTGTCACCATTTCTTCCCAGGTCTAGTAGCCCCTTCTGAGGAGAATGCACCTGGTGAGCCTCTGTTACATTTCAGTAACTGAAGTGACGGTGCAGAGGACAGCCTCTACTCTAGACCCTGACTTCAGATAGTCTTAAACATAGTGGGTTCACATATTTAGACAAAGAGTGCATATGGCCAAGCACATAACTTTATTTCTTCTCATATTCTGGATCCTTCTGCCTGAATCCTGATTTTTACCTCCTTAAATTTCACAGTATAGTAAGACCTGGAGATCCTAAAATTGATCACCCATATTTCTCTTACCAAATATGACATGTAGCAGGTTGAAAATAGTACTTGCTTCAAAATCTGTGCCAGTTTGAACAAATCACTATCAGATTGATGCTCTTTTATTGGGAACACATAAAACAAGTTCCCAGGAGCCCTGCATTTAAATCAGAGGCAGAGAAACTGTTGGCAGATGTCATCTGTAGATGGGGAATAATCATGGAAAAAGACTAAGGAAGAATCCAATTCATTTTGCCTCATTCTCCCTCCCTTCTCTCTCAGGCAGTGGCTGGTGCCAGAAAAGAAACATCCCAAATCTTTTTTTTTTCTTTTTCTTTTATCTCAAAGGCTGTAAACAGGCATGTGAGAATTTAGGAGAGAAAACAGCCTCCCACATCTTGACCAATAACATTTCCTTAGTGGTTTTGTCTGCCTCCCTCAATGGATAAGTACTGTACAAACAAATATCATGATTTATTTAAATGTCTCTCTCATAATTGCCAACAAAAGGCACAGACTATTAAATGTTATCAATAAAATGTATTTAGTAAATATATGGACCAGCCTATATGTGCCCAAGTCATCAGAGCAGCCATATAAATAGCAGTTTTTGAGACTGGGTTTCTAGGCCAAGAGAGTCCAATTTACTTACAACTACGTCTTGGACACCTGAAATGTCATTCTGAATGTTCCAAATGGAAGAGACAAGGCTGGTGTGTGCCAAGTACTCTATAAACAGGGCTGGACAGTGCAAGATGGAAGGAAGGAAGGAATGGGCATCGAGGCAACGATTACTTTTGAAGGGATGAGTAGGACCAGAAGTGCGATGGGACGCATGGCTCCTGGCGTGGCTGCGGATTTCAGCTTCTTGACTTGAGAATTCAACCTTCTAATAAAGCGTTATGCCATACAGGGTTCTGGGTGGTTTCCTTAATCTGTGTTTCATTTAACAACACCATTTTTTAACTGGAGAATAAAAATACATAAGTAAATTTACATAAAAAGTAGAGACATTAAAAGCTTAAAGTTCTTACTGACAAAAGGGCATCTCTCAAAGAGAACCTGTTTTCTGTACTTTTCATGTATGTACTTAGGCCTATGAAACCCATTCAGTCCTTAACTTAGAGAGTCCCCTGGGGCCCATGTGCATTCTCATCCAGGTACTTCCCCCAACGGGTAACCCTTGAGCTCGGCAGACTGGCCGGGCAGATGACCGAGCCCCAGGGGGAGAGAGCTCTGCAGGATAAGCAGCCCATAACAGGCTTAGATCTGACCCCGTGGCCCTCTGTTTCTTCATCTTTATGATGAGGTATTTCCAAAACTTAGAAGACAAGCCACTTCAAGAAGCTAGTTAGGCAGCATATGCTCCCAGGCCGTAGTCTGCTCACCACTGGTCCAAAAACTTATCCATGGGATAGACCTTAGCGAACTCTTGACCTCATGGGAGCCCCAAAATGAACAGTACCACATATTTGCGTTAGAATCTGACCCCCCTGGAGGTAGAGACCGAGGTCATACAGCACTTACAGAGTTTCAACCAGGAAGCATAAGACTTCAAGGGCTACTGTGGGGCATTGCGATTTTCTGGAACACTGTGGGTTTTTTGCAGGGAATAGCTAAGAGTCACTGTCTTTTCACAAGATTCCAATCTGGTCTCCTGCAGTCAATGTATTTCAAGTGAGGATGTCAGAGTCAGACAGCTGGGCCCTGAATGGGGAAGCTCTTCCTCAGTTTTGCTTAGAAACCAAATCCCTAGAAGAGTGACAGCGGACGGCGTGCCACAGTGTCATACCCGCCATGACCCCGAGAACCGGAGGATAAGCTGGCCGCAGAAAGCTTGCAGCCACAGCCTGAGAACTCACGGTGACACGGTTGGTCACCGCTGTGAGTGTCCGGCAGAGGACTGTGACTCACAAGGTTCCCAAAGGTGGGGCTGCCACAAAAAGACCAGGAATTGTGGAAAGACTTCCCACCATCTCCCTGTTTTGCCCTATTTCCCTCCAGAGGAGTAATCAGATCCAGGCTACTCGAATTCTTCCTAGAATAGATTCCAGAGCCTACCATACAAACCAAGCGAGACAGGCCGAAGGCATCAAGCCAAACGCAGGAGCCAAGAGATGAATCCAAGTCAAGCCAAACTCCATCTCACCATGAAACAGAAGAGGTGCCCAGTAATAATCGTAACAGTAACTACTAGGATACATAGTAGTTTACTGTTTAAAGATAACTTTTCATTGTTTTATTTACTGTCAAGAGGAAGGAGGAAGAGCAATTTAAGTTAAATAAATTGTGAGTGGCTTTAACTGGGTAATGAACTAGGGTAGGACTCCAAGTTTTATTTGTTTTTGTCCTGAAAAAGTCCAAGGCACTTCCAGACTGGATACCGGACTGGATTTCAATCCCTCTGCTAGACACAGGGTTCCCAGAGGACTTAGACATGTGCCCAAGTAGTTTTGATTATTATTTGTTTGGAAAAAGGTACGTGAAGGCTATAAAATGCCATCCCCCCCAGGATACCTCCTCTGCATCTATGGCTGATTCACATGAAAGGTAAGTGTGGGGGAGGCAATAACTGACCCAGTGTTGAAAAAGGGGAGGCATCTGACTGCTCGAGTCCCCCCTCCTTCTGAGAGATCTGGAAGGATTAATTATTAAATGATTTTTACATTTTATGTAATTTGGAAGAATAATAATCTCACAAAAATTTTGTGGCAGTTGTTTAATATTCAGAGAGAACATTGGGCTCCTTAGAAGAAAGGATTCATACAAATATAACAATATAGCATAATGAACCTCACCAACAAAGAGCGTCGTGACATTTTTAAGTTGGCAATGCTTTAATTGCATCCTTATAAATGAAATGTTCATTTCCATTATCGGTCAGCAGGAATTTCACTATATTAAATGCACTGTTGTAAATAGGAATCCAATGGACTCAGGGCATGACTATTCAAGAAAACAATCTATAAAGAGAGACTCCATGATACATTTTATTGGACTTTACACTGGTTAGCTGAAGCTTGCAGGCAATGGTCAGAAATTATTCTAACCATAACCGATCAAATACAGGCTGTTTTGAACTTACTGCCTTCATCCCTATGGTTTTATCCTGAGAGACCACAGAGACCAGGGGCCTCATGGGTGAACTGGTGCTGTGCAGGAGGCCTGCAGCCTGCAGAGGCTGTGGGAGACAGCACTAGAGGAAGGCAGTGGTGACCGGGGTGCAAGGTCCATCAGTGACCACAGGAAAAGCCAAACGGAGGGGATGGAGGTCTGAGAACCAAAGACAGAAAGGTGGAGACAGCAGAAAGCAAGAATGTGCTCCAGGGTGTCCTCTGAGGAGCACATCAGGGCACACAGACACCTAAGCCCTGAGCCATTTCCCATTTTTTCATTCTCTTTTCCCCAATTATTGTTATGAAAAATTTCAAACACACAGAAAGTTTTCCCTTTTCCAGTGTCATACATTAACGATCCCTATGCTTATAAGCAGAAAAATCAATTGCCAACGTCTGCCCATTTATATATGACTCACATGAAGGGAACAGAGACATCATAAGAAATTAATCGTTCAAGCCCAAAGTGGCAACCTTAGGCGATTTTCCTAGTTGTCTTTGATCTAGTTCCAAAACTGGGTTGGGGCAGTGTACAGTGAGAGTCAGCATGAAAAGATGAGCAGAAAGAACATAAAGGGAAGAACAGTTCAGTGCTAGCCAAGAATCTTCTTTCCTTCCCCAGATAAAACTATAAAGGGCTTCTCATAAAATAATCACTACCGCAGCCATCTACATGGTCGACACAAGCCATTTTTATGACAAGTGCTTCTGTGTAACTGTCAAGTCGTGGGGCAGGGGGCATACAGGGTCAGCAGAACAGTAGGAACCAGTAGCACGGCATCCAGCAACTGCTATGCTCTGGTACGGGGGTACAGATCGTACACTGCAATAAAAGGATATGGCGTAGATCGGGAGGACTCAAGTTTTTTCTGCAGATGGATGGGGAATGACCCGCATGTAGGTAGAGACACAGACAATACAAAGTAAGATCGTGCTTGAAGAGGACATTCAGGAAAGAAAGAGAAACCCCCCTCTGGGACCATACATGCTACTAGGCTCGAGGACGTAGGCTTGGCACTTTAATAATCAGACTCATATATACTCAAATATACCACTATACATTAGAATAATTGACTTACATCACACCTGTATATCACCTCTTCTTAAATAATGCTTTTACTTTTGTAAAATCCTAATGCCATGATGAACCAAAATTACTGAAATCCTGAAATAATCTCACCAAATACTTGACTATGGATCTCTAGACATAAGCCAACACAAATAGCACCCCTTTCCAAATGTCCTGAGGAAGCAAATCAATTCACGAAGGTATTTCACAGGCATCCAGTGATATACAAAGGAATGAATATTAAAATACGCCTTATATTTTTTGCATCCTGAGACACACTGTCCCACATTATTTTAACACTCGTGGTTATTCACCCTATTTGAGAAGTTAAAAACATTGTGCTCACATCTGTGGAGGAAATCCCATGACCAGGCTGTGTACAAGAGATTTCTCACATGCACTCGTGGAAATGAAGGCCAGCCAGGGAAATTTCAAAGGAAATGCAAGTTGAAAGTGGAGACAGCTCTCCACGGACGTCATATGAGGTCTCAGGTAGAGAACATTTTTTGGTACTAAATTAAAAGAAAAAAATGCAACAAAAATTTTAAATGATGGGTCAGGTCTATTAAATTAGGACATGAATAACTGCAGCACTGAATCATACGGCCGAACGGAAAATCTAACTGACTGAAATCCCACAGCAGAACCAGATGCTGCTATTGGGATAAACATTCCAATCAGAGGTTGGCATCAAAATCCACCCCCGCCTCTACTGAAGCAGTGAAGTGTTAAACCCTACACGACGAACACTCATCTTTGAAGCTTGTAACAGGGAATTTTGTGCCTGCCTGAAAGGAAAATACATCTCAGCTGAATTACTTTGAAGAAAAAGAGACACATGTTATTTCTCTCAAGGACTCCTTAGCATCAGAGTCCATTGGCAGATAATGTCTCTAGAGACCATTCAGTCGTCACCCGAAGGGCCTGTACTTAAAAGGGGCAACCTGTCTCCCGAGAGTAGGGACACGAAGTGCTTCCAGTTCAGAAGACAAGCACCAGGCCGCGGGACACAGAGTGCCTTTCTTTGCTCAGGGCTTCCAGGTGGACAAATTCAAATTGAAATACACCCAGCAGAATCAAAGTTTCTCTTTCACTTCCAGCTTCACTTCATGACTAGTGTGCTCACTTACATAGAACGTCAGAGACTCAGTGCCTTCCTGGTTGAAGTGTCCTGGCCCAACTCAGTAGGAAAATCGATGTGGCAATTACACATTCTGGGGATGAGGAAGGTCGTGTGAGGTAAGCAGGCAGGGAAAGCAAATGCCTTCTCCTTGTGCCTAAAACATGTCCTACGGCTGGCTCTGCCCCTGCCACCCGTGGGACTGAGCCCAAGTTTCCTGAATTTCCAAGGCCTTAGATTCTTGAACTATGACTTAGGAACTGAAAAAGCATTTACCTAAAAGGAATAATGTGAGGAATAAAATAATCTGGCACAGCACTTATCGTAGTGCCTTGCAGATTTGCAGTGGCCCATTAACATTGGTTCTAATAAGGAACATGGTGCTCGTTGGGTAAGTTTGCTTACGAAGCTAGATGACTACTCTAGATGGCCTCAGTTCTAGCTTCCTCCAGACTGTGAGCCCAAGTGTCCTCTGCTCTCTGCACCTGAAATCCCAGTTGGGAAGGGGGCTTCCAGAGCTATTCCCACTATGCATGCTGCCCTCATCCTGCTCCCCAGGCTGCCCTGGTGGGATTTGCACACTCAATACTCCAACTTCCCAGAATGCCCACACATATTGAATAGATCCTGTTTTCTTAATTCCTCCATGTTCATTTTTAGGTTGTTAAGGACACCTTTGTCCTGAATAGTGTAGGGACCTACTGCTAAAATATCTTCACTGGATGAGAATAAAGGACATAAACGACACCACCCTACCATGGAACAAGAAGGAGAATTGGGTTGTGTAGGATACAGCATTCAACATAACAGTCCGTAAGACACGTGCCCATGTGGAATCACAAAGATTCAAAAGAAAAACTTGGAGGAAAGGAAGTCAAGGTAATGAAAAAAGGATGCAAAGTTTCAAGGAAAAAGCAAATGCCTTGATACTGATTATTGATATTGGAAAACCCAATACAATGAGAAGAGGAAAGACTTAAAACAGATTTGTTCCCTGTAGGTTTAACTAATTGTAGCCATTCACGGTGGGCCATTTATCATTCATGCATGATTTCATGCAGCACAAGCATAATCATGGGTATTGTTAAACATTAAAATCTTATTACCAGAACTTTTAAGCTTGATGAAGGTTTCAAGATCCATAGGTCAAGCCACTCCTTTCACTAACAGGGAGCTGGAAACTTGAGAAGTTAAATGATTTAGTGACTCTCAGAGCTGTGCTCAGGCAGAGAGAACCCAAGCCCAGGTCTTCAGACACCTAGCCCAAGGCTTAGTCCCTGTTGGCCGCTGGCCTGTGTGGGGCTTATCTACCTTTGGGTTAAATGGGATTTAATTAGAGTACGAAATTCTACACTGCATTCTACTATCTGTTGTTCTATAACATATAGGCTCTGAACCCCCACTTCAAAATGTGAATTTTAATAATATTAGCACATCATTCAAGTAGAAATGCTCTGTAAGAAGTAGTAACTCTGCAGCAATCCAGACTGGGAAATGTGGAATTGGGGCAGAGATATCTGCATGTGGATAAGTTGTGGAAATAAGATGGTAGGAAAACTAAGGAGTATTAAGGAGACTAGTATAAGACAAACGAAGCTTCTGAAAAAGTCCCACTCTCTTACGAAATACACACTGTAAGACACATTAACTTTTATCTCAATGAATTCCTTTTACCTAGAATCACTGTCTCAAGATATAGAGAAACTATGCTGGTTACGTAAACTCTGTAAGTTTCCCACCCATATGGGAAAGTTTATCCCTAATCCTGTCTCAGACACCATGAAACCCCCACATCTTCCCTCTAGCTCCAATTAAAGACCCATTTAATCCTCTTTCACCTCCCCTACCTGGGCCCACGGCACGTGAAGTAGGTCCCTCGCACAGTGTGATTTGAGGAGCTCCAAAAGCTTTTTTTTTGCTTCTAAAAGATCTTTCCTCTACTAGTTACCTCTGTGCAAAAAGGTGGGTACCCAGAAGGTGCCTATGTAAACAGCAATACCAGAATGGCAGCCATACACAGAGTAAGTCCTGAGGGTCCTCGAGAGGATGGGATAAGGACAGGCACATTTGGATGAGAGAAAAAAGAAGCTTAAAGCCTGGGGAAGAGACAACTACATTCACATCCATTGGGATAGAGGTGGGGCTTGGTCAGTGTGGGGCTAGAAACAAATGTTGGCTGTCTGTGATTTTGCCAATAGCTAGCTCGGTTCCTAACGTTCCCATCACTTCAAGGTCACACATCTCTAAGTGATGGGCACCAGGGCATTTTGTCAGTCATCATTCCTGCTGCTTAAACATTTTGGAGCCCCTTTAAAGTGAACAGTCTGTCTGAAAAGTTAATTTGCAGTATCTAGTTGAGAATTGAAAACCTTCCATGCTGTCCTGATCAATTTACAGACCTGAAGGCCCAGCTGAGGATTCATGACCCTCCCTGAGCAGCTAGGAATATCTGTGGCAGACACTAGAAAAATACAGCATTTGGGTCATGTCATTATCCCCTTCAACTAATGTGTTGCCATTTCCTGGCATTATGTATCATACTATTGTTGTCATGTTGGATTATGAACCAATATTAAATTACAGAAAAATTTAATGAGACAAAAATCACTTACAATTGTACTACCCCCACCCTGTTAGTATATCAGAGTTTTTCACATTTGTCTGTATGCATACATACTTTTCACATAGCTGAACAGAGAATAGACATACAATGGTAGCTGTAGTTTTTTAAACTAGATTTTATATAATATGTCCACACGTGAAACGTTCATATTCATCATTGTAATGACTGTAAATTATCACATTTAAGTTGATGTGCTATAATTTATTTTGTACTGTTAGAGAGATAATTATCCTACAACTTTTATAAGCATTATGCTATTACAGGCATTGGTGCATTAAGCATCCTCATGTATATAGCATTTTCCTTCCTCTGGATTACTTCCTTAGGATAAATTTCCAGAAAGCAGCTTATGCTCTAAGGTTGCAACTTTGTATGTGGGAAGCACATGTAATATAACATAAAACATAATATAGAATATGTAACTATTACACTTATTTGTATATAGGTGTGCATATATCTGTATAGATATATGCACATGTGTAGAGAACGGATACTGTATAGTTTTATACATACTGACCAGAGTTTTGATATTTTTAGCCCCTTTCAAATACTTATTAGAGCATCCATAACTTTGTAAAAGAATCACTTGCTAAACAAGGAATCAAGCAAAATCCAAGGAATTAAATGGTCAACAAAATTTCAGTGCTAGAGTTGATTTAGAACTTGAAATTTCATCTGAAATATGAGCTAATTTTGAGACTTTGATAGGAAGGCACATGGGTTTCAGTTTTCTTATTTAAAACAAAACAGGAAATTTCAACATCTCTGCTTGCTTTTTGGCTCTCTGCTTGTATTCATTATTATTTAATGACTACCAAATATACACATGCTGTGTATTATGTCTTATTACAATAGATGGCAGGTAAACACTATGTCCCCCTGCCAAATGGGTGAATCTTGGGATATTTAGGTAAATAATACTGAAAGGACAAACCTAAAAATGTGCTCTTGGGTTAAGTACAAAGAAGTTTTATGAGTTAAAATGTCTATCTAAATGTAGCCTGGCAAATCTCTTAAACGGATCTGAGATGAGAAACTAGCAACAGATGGCAACATGCTTTGCACAAAGCCAATTTCTCTCTATAACCTTGAAATTCTGAAAGGCCCCCAGAAGAAAAATCAGATAGGCTCTTAGCCGGGATTGTCCTCAAGACAGATGAAGCTAATGGACTCGTGTCACAGAAAGAAGATGAGATCAATGTTCCACAGCTTCAGTCCCCCAGGTGCAAGGACATTTTGCCATCAGGCATGCAGAATAAATCTTCAGGTGACTCGGAGGACAGATGTGGGAAACATATTGACAGGATGAGCAGGTGAAGAAGGCCCAGCTCACGTATCAGGAGGTGAGGCTATGCTGTGTGGCTGAAGCCTGTCCTAGACAAAGGAAGATGTCATTTCCCCACCCACAGATCAGAACCACTTCAGACCACATGAGTGAGTGCAAAATGTGAGTTTCAGTCAAAGCCTCTCAAAAGACAATTTACTGCAATAAAGAGTCATAAAGGGTACATGACACGAGGTATATTAAAATGATTTACTGGGAGATGGCTTAATGATTTTTTCATTTCTTTTCAAAAAGTAAAACTTGGTATCTTCTTAAAGTTTCCCCAGCCTTCAAAAGGTTCAACTACCTTCATCAGATTGTTGGGATAGTGGGCAAAAAATCCAAAGTTAAGAGTTCCATTTTCACTGGCTAATGAAGTTAGAGAATTCAAACAGCCCTTTATGTAGGAACAACTCGATGTCGTCTTAACTCTAAATATCAACTCCTTTGAGTCAAATTTTGAAGAGTTGAGGAGTGATTTAAAATCTGCTCATCCCACAAAATGTCATTTCCGCCTCTCCTCCCACCCATTCACCATTTATTTACTTATTTGTCCTACCAACTTTATATAAAGGGCATCTATGATGTGCTTAGCAAATTTGGGGATTTATTCACAGAAAATACCTGCATGGAGGGATTATTGTTTTTGTTCATAAGTGCATTTACACTTGGGCAGCCTGAGGCTTCTCCATTTGAATGTGCAGGGTGGAAGGGAATGAGGAATTTTAGGGTTATTGGAGAAGTGATACAAAGAGAAAGAAAGAAAACATATTTGCTTCCAAAATTCAAAAGAAGATTGCATTTCAAGACAACATACTTGAGAGCCAGGCTCTATAAGGAGAGGATTTTCTGAATTCCTTTTGTAGCCCGTCAATAGCTGAGGTTGGTGAAGTTCATCCTAGTATTTCACACAATGGATTTCCCAAGAAGGGGAAGTGAACTAAAATTGAATCTTTTCTAGCTGGGAGGAATTCTGGGAAAAGAAGGGCAAAAAAAAGGGGGGGAACCAGAGAAAGGAAGGCAGAAGAGGCAGATCCGCAGAGTGAATCCTGCCCACTTCCCTCGGGTGTTGTTCTCCAGAACATCCCAGACCCTGGCCTCCTTTCTCACTCAACAGAAGCTGCCGTAGGAACCCTCAGCAGGAAATCAGTATCCACTGTAAATTACCAAGAGGCGCTAAAAACTGCAATAAAGTGTGTCAGCTCCATTGAGCCAAATGGATTTCTGGACTCTAAAAGCAGTTCCATTTGTGCCATTTCCCTTTTCTCCAAAAAACAGCAAAATCACCTCCTAGAGGAATAACTGCTGAGTATGACCACAAATACAGTCATATATCTGCAGCAGTTGAACTTCAAAAAGAAGGCGCTATATACATTTCAGATGTCATAAGTGAAATATTTAAAATCATCAAAGGAGTGTGTGGCATAAGCAAATGGCACTGTAAGTTGCAGGAAAAGTTGTTAGAATGAGTGTGGAGGCACGGAGCCTCTGCCACGGTGTCTCTAATCTCGAAATCCCTCCAAATGTAACAATCTGAAAACAAAAAAATCACAGCTTGTATCTGCTTATGTGAACTTTCTCATGATGAAAAAGCAAAAAAAAAGTGGGTCAATTTGGAAGCTATCAGCTTTATAGGGGAAGTTGACACAGAGATGAGGAAAGTAAAAGGGTCTAAGGCGACAGTCAGGAAGATGCCAGATTTGGCCCTGATGAGCTCTGCCATCTGCCGACATGGAAGCAAATGCTGCTGTCGTGCATTTAATTCACAACCTTTAATCAGAGACGGAGAACCAGACAGGGCTTCATTAACAACATAACTCAAACACATTTAACTCACAGTGATCTAAATTGTTAGAAGTTGGAGACACATAAATGCTTACAAATCATACAGCAGGAAAGCCATTAGAACCTTAAAAAAATCATTCCTACAGACTTGTCACCCAATGCTTCACCCAGAAACTGGGAAAGATTTTATACCTACTAACAATGGAGCCAGTATGAAAAAGAAATTTTAGAGGTCTTCACTAAATGTCATTAAATGTCTTTGGCTTTGGGGCAATTTTGATGCTGAGAACACTAAGGGAGTCCCAGCTCATCAACAGAAAAATATGAAAGTCAGTGATGATTTCTCTCATGACCAAGAAACTCTGTAATCTGCCCATCTAAAATCTGGAGCAAGAAGATAAACAGAGCCAGGGCCATCGCATTTAATTTAGCCTGCATTTTGTTAGGCTTGGCATATTCTGCCAATGCAGCTTTTAGTGATGTGTACAAAGAAGAGGCTACGTTTGCCATTTCTTATCCCTCTGAAGTTATCATATCCTTAAGGATACAGATACGAATCCCTCTCATTCTTCAAGACCCAGCCCAAATGGCACCTCCCCCAGGGTAATCCCAGGCAGAATGATGGCTTCTCACAATGTGCATCAACGGCAAGTCACTCACACCTCTGCCTGTAGCATTACCTTGAATAGTCTTGCCTTCACAGGCTTCACGGCTGGACCATTCGTTTTTGCTTAAGAGGACCCTGTGCGTGACAGTTACTCATTAAGTATGTCTTAGTCAGCGTGGGCTGCTGTAACAGAACACTACACACACCTGGGGGTTTAAACAACAGACACTTATTTCTCATAGTCCTGGAGGCTGGGAAGTCCAAAATCAAGGGCCGGCAGATTTAGTTCTTGGTGAGGGCCCTCTTCCTGGCTTGCAAACAGTTGCCTTTTTGCTGTCTCCTCACATGGCAGAGAAAGAGAGAACTCTTGTCTCCTCCCAATCTTGGGCATGAATCCCAACATGGGGAATCCACCCTCATGACCTCATCTAACCCTAATCCCCTGTCAAAGGTCCCACCTCCTAATACCATCACACTGGGGGGTAGGGTTTCAAAAGATGGAATTTGGGGAGAACACAAACTTTCAGTCCATAACAGAGTGCTAACTAAATTGAATGAAAAACATTTACCTTATTGGCTTCTCCCATCATGGCACATAAGCTCCTGAGACAAAGTCTAAAATGAAGACATCATTTTTCTAATAGCTAGCAATCCTTACACCAAAACCTTTAGTCCACCTCTCAATGGTTTGTATTTTTTCACCAGTGAGTCAAACTGAAGCCCATTTTATATTTGTGCATCAGTATTTCAGTGTCCTTTGATGTAAAAGAACATTCAGGTTTTTTCCTCAAGTGTGAAAAAAAGAGATAAGACGAAAGTTCACTAATGCCCTTTGTTCAGAATGCATCTGATTAAGTGTTACTCAAAAGCAATCTGCTCTGACATTGGTTACGCTCACACTTACCAGAAAACTCATCTTTCTGCTACAGATATGATGACATAGGCTCACGTTTACCAAGAATTATTCTGTACAGTCATTCAACTGTGACATTTCTCTTAAAATATTATCCAATTTTTGTCAATCCCTCTGATGGGTCTCCTTATATTATTTCATTTAATCTTCATGAAACTATGAAATGATTCCCGTTCTTCCAGAGATAAATAGACTTAGAACAGGTCAAATAACCTGTTTGGTGTTACGAAGCCAATCCGAGACAGACAAGACTCTTATCTATCCAATATTTTTCTAACCCTGAAGACCATATATGCTCAACCACACTACCTGGTCTTTCCAAGACACACGCTGAAGCATTCAAGGGGCACAAAAATGTACTGAGCACCTCCTGTGCGCCATGTGCCGACTGATGAGGGAGAGTTCCGTAATGATTTAGTAGGTGGGAGTTGGGGGAAAAACTATCATCTCAAAGCTGTATGCAGTTTATGTATCCAAAGTATAATTTGATCTATACTTTGGAACATGATTTCTTTTGTTTCATGTCTCTAATCTCACTGGCCTTTGGCAAAAGCCTTGTAAAAAAGATACATCAGTATTGCAGAACAAGATAATGTTTATCTCTAAAGGTTGCAGTGAGAATTCCATGAGTAATAAATAAGATACTTAACGCAATGCCTGGGCACACTGTATGTGCTCTGTAAATAGCACTTTCTATTAAAGTGACCTATTCTTTAGTTTTCAGACAAGGAAGCTTATCAGGCAAGTTTAGTAGCTTTTACCTCTGACACAGCTCTTAGAGGTAGTTAAGGGTCAGTTTAAGTCTTCCTAGTTACAAAGCCTATAACCTGGAATCTCCCCCAGTGTCAATTCCTGAAGGCACCCCAATTTTACAATAGACTTGGCAAAACTAAACAGGCACAGATCGTTAAACTTAAAAGAAAAGGCATGAATGCTGAAATGCCACCGACTTCTTAAGTCAAGATAAAGAGTGAGGTGAATGTATATGTCAGGCTAAAACCTATACTCCCTTTAAAATGACAATAAAAAATGAGCAGATGCTCTGAAAAGACCATGCCTTCTAACTTAGAAAGCAATTGCTCCTGCAACCCCAGCCTCACTGGGAACTGCACACCCACCTGATGCCCAGGAAAGGGCTGGCTCCCTGGTTTGAAAGGCATGGTTTTGGTGACCCAAACATCCTCTAAGAAATGGCAATATCCCCCTTTACTGGGAGCCCAAATCAATTTCTTCTTCTGTACCCCCCCCCTCCATATCAGCCAAGGCCTACTTGATCCCCAAAGAACCCCAGGATCTCTATTACCATTACCTCTTTGGCCTCAGCCTCTTTGCATGGCTGTATGCAGCCCCTCCTTCTGTGCCAGCTGCACATGGAACATAAACCTAAACCCTTCATCTGTCTTCCTGGGCACCATTTGTATTAGGGAGGTTAACCCACCTTTCCAATATGAATGAAGCATAAGGAAATAAAATTTATAAGCTGAGACTGAATACATTTCTATGAGCTCCCCATACTCATTCCCTTGAAAAGTAAACACATTCCTTATTTTAGGTCAGATGCTTTGCCAATATGTCTGAGCATGAACTTACCTGCGATACTGGCTAAACAGACTCATCTATGAAATGCATTTCTCCAGAAGAGGAGCTAAGAAAACTGATAACAGAAAAACATGATGGCTAACACTTACGATCACCCAAATCTGGAAAACACAACTGAAGTAATTCAACAATACATCAAGAATACTTACATTCAAAGAATTTATTTGCAAATACAACTGCTAATTTTATCTACATTTTCACTGCCAACTTTTCAATAATTAAAACCACATTTTAAAATCATCCCAGTTTTCTCTTTTTAGTAATACTGATGTAAATCTCCAATATGGGCTTTTCACTTTAACAAGAGGGTTAAGGGACAAGTTTGGTATTATTTTAGGTCACAGTACAAGGACAAGCTGTTATCAACAGGCTCCATATAATTTCCTGTGCTCCTCAAACGTCTCCCAGCAACTGACCTCACATTGCTTGAAATTAGCTTGAGCAGTTTGACAGGATCATAACACCTGCCTTGGAGCTGAAACTATGCATTTCCTTGTGAAATTTAATGTGCTTGGGTAGCATGCAAAATCTAGGCATTTTTACCTAATAAAGATTTGGTAACAAAAAATAAAATAGGTCATTAAAATCACTGGGAGTACCTAGAAGCAATAAAACAAATTAATCCAGGTTTATGAAGAACTATCATAGAGAAAAATGTATTATAAAATATTGAGTTTAAGAATGGATTGAGGTAGTTCCTTACATATGCTTGATGGAAGTGTGGAAGCATTAAACAAATTTTTGTGTGTAAAACTAACCTAATTAAAAAGTGGAATACTGGATGTGCTGAATAAATGAATAGTAATACAGCCATAGAGAATAACAGTTATCATGCATGATTAAAATATTATTCTATAATATTAAACATGACACTTAAATAGCTTATGAAGTTTTAAAGCTGCAAGATATCTAGACTTGTAAACTGCTAAACCGTTGTTGCACAATTTACCATCTTCCCCCATTTCTCAAAGAGTATTTATTATCCCAGCAACCTAATCTCCCACTTTTTTCCAGTCTCTTGTCCCTTTTTTGTCTTCTTTGCAGTCATATGCATCTGCCTCTGACAATTTCTGTTAAGGAGAATTGAATAAATGAAAAAAATATCAACTATATATTGACCCATGTAGTTACCATTTCTACTCCTTTTCACACTTTTATGTAGATCCAGATTTCTACCTGGTCTTAAAGACTCAATTTGAGGTGAAGTCACTTACCCTGACCACTGGGCAGGGTTTGATGATCGCCATCTGAAGGTGTCATTGGTCACCATGTGCAGCCTGGAAACGAGGCTTTCCCAGGGTACAGAGGACCACACTGAGATCCCGGTGGTATTGTTTGAGCCCTAAAATGAGTTGCACCCGAAGATAGTCTAGGACTGAATCTACTATTTCTCAATAGTACTATGTATCCTCAGAACTGCCTGGAAGGGCTTGTTAAGTGTCTCAGATGGCTGACAACACCCCCCCACACACCGCCAGAGTTTGATTCAATAAATCTGGGGTAAGACCTCAGAATTTGCATTTTTAACAAGTCCCCAGTTGATGCTGGCTCAAGAACCACACTTTGGAGTCCATTGTCCTAGTATTTCATTTAAGTGGGCCGATAACTTATCATTTTTTCTTAACCGTGCTTGGCTTGGGTTTTCTATTACTTGGACCTATTTTCTACTGCTTAACACGAAAGTAGGTTCTCTAGGTATACAGAGATTTAACACTTTATTTCAAATTATGAAGAGGCCCAGTAGTCTCTGGGATGGGCCGGGGAAGGAGGATGCTGGACTTGGAATATTTGAAAACCAATATGACCATTAACAGTTTACATTTACCGAACAAGTCTTGTCCCCACCTCCCCAGTCCCATCCTCAATCCTTGTCAATTCTATCAACTCACAGTGTATCTGGCAGCTTGTAGAATAGAGTCGATGATTTTGTAGCATGTTCCTATGCTGACAGATAATAACAGTACTAATTGGGGTGAGGATTTAATAATGTGGGTAATTGTTGTTGTAAACTTGAAACCTATATAAAATTGCATATCAACTATACTTCAAAAAAAATGTATCTGGCATCACTTCACTTTTTCTTTCTACTATCACCATCATAACTCAGAATATTATTTGTTTTCACCATTGGCTATTAAAGTGACTTTCTAACTGTTTTCCCCATTTAGAATTTGCTCTTTCTGTGTATCCTAAGATGGATGATGTCCCTGAAATTTCTATCTGTAAAAGCCAATTCTCTGCTCACCAGTTCTGCCAAGAGCTGTTCAGTCATCGTTTTGGGGTTGAACATCTCCCTGTGAGCGGCTCCCATGTGGCTCGGCAGGCTTCTCTGCCTCACCCGCTGGAAGTACCCAGTGACCTGAACAAGCGAGACTGGTGTCCATGATGTTCTGTCTTCCAACCTGGCTTATTTCTCCCCCTGGCAGGAATGCCAGTCCTCCCACACCCACTAGTTAGTATCTCTCTTTTTTTCACAATTCCAACCTCTCATGTGGGAGGCACTTTGCACCTCTTTAATCCTGCATTATACCATGTTGTAAACCTACCACTACACTCCAGGAAATGAATCGTATCTAATCATTTTTATAACCCCTCCAGCTAGGACTTATGCATAGTAGTTGCTTAATAAATAGCTGATAATTAAACAAATGACATAATAATTATACACATACAACACAAATTGCCAGGAATGGCCAGCAATCCCGAAGATGACAAATATGTACATCTACTATATATCTGTATATAAATCTTTGGCTCTTTATATATGAGAAAGCAACACATTTTCGGATTTCAACTCTTAAAAAGACAGTAAGTAACTCATATGGGCAACCTTTCAATAATTACACATATTTTTGTCAGAAATATTTATACTCATGTAAAAACAAAGCAGAACTGAAGGAACAAAACAGCAGCAGACCCACAGACACAGGACTAACAGTTACCAAAGGGAAGGGGTTGGAGAGGGTGGGTGGAGAAGGATGGAGAAAAGGGGATTAAGAGGCACTATAATTTGCAGTCACAATATAGGTAGTCACGGGGAAGGCAGTACAGCACAAAGAAGACAAGTAATGATTGTATAGCCTCTTACTATGCTGATAGACACTGACCACAATAGAGGGGGTAAGGACTTGACAATATGGGTGAATGTCGAAACCACTGTGTTGTTTATGTGAAACCATCATAACACTGTATATCAATGATACTTTAATAAAAAAATATTTGTATTTGTGAACTTTCAATAAAACTTAGTTTTCAATTCCAAAATCAATCAAACTTTATGAAATTTTGATCCCTATGAGATTTACAGTTCCTTATTAGAAACAGGAAATGTATTCTTCATTAAGTGCATGAACTACCCAATAGTGTCATCAGTAGGCTACAGTGGTTGAATGGCCAACCCATGGTTGTGCCACAGCTCATGCAATTTAAAATTTACATTCTCCTTTCTTCTTTAGTGCACTGAATTCTATTGTTTGAAAATGTGAAAGGCAGAAATCTGCACAGTACCAAATAGGCTCACTGACTCCAATACTTTTTTGAAATTCTCAGAAGATAAAAAAAAATTCCAGAAACAACTTATTCAAAGAACCAAACATATTATGCAACGTAAAATATTCTTTTAAGGTAGGAAAGGTGTGAAAATTAAAGAAAGTAATTTAACAAAAAGTAGACAAATGCCTTACTAAATGTGCATAGGAAAATATACAGCTATTGGACCTGTCATGACATGTAGCAATAGTTTGGTTTTCATTGAACCACTGTCTTACGGCATGTAGAGCATGCATTTATGCAAAGATCAGTTGGAAGATGCCATAAAATGACAGATGGGGTAGATTTAGGTACAGTGAAAAGGAACATTTCCCCTCTGACCCATAGGACATAAAGTCTGCATGTAGGGAATTCATTTTTATGACATTGATATTAATTCTGTCATCAAATATTAGCTTCTGGATACATTTTTTCTCTTTCTTTTTAATTTTCTTGCTGCTTCAAAAAATCCTCTAGGTGCCAAATATAATTTACTGTGTAATTAATTAACATGGCTACACTTAAAAATAAAACATACTTACCTTCAAATTAAATATAAATATCAATTAGATACTTACAATCATATCAGTTAAATAATTTCACTAAGGAGACACCATATTCAAATACCTACGTTAAATCCTATGACTGATAGAATTATGGCTGTTGACAACTCAGTTTCCTCCTGCCAGGTCACCTTGCACAACTGGGAGAAGGCAGAGCACAGATCTGGGGCTTGACTGTGTGACTCCTTTTTGCCCAGTGGCACACTGGCATAATGCACAAGTTGGTCAGAACCCTAAAGAACATCAAGTATTTCCTCTCACCTTCTAGAGTTCCTGTGACCTGCCATGACAAAAACATACCTTGGATAACACAAGGAAAATGTGGAACGGAGAAACCAGCCTTGCTCAGTGGAGTTGTGGCTGAACTACACATCCAAAAGTGAGAGATAAAGACTGGTTTGGGTTTTTTTTTTTTAAATAAGCCACAGAATTTTGGGTGGCATGTAAATGTAGCATTCTTGTAACCATTAACAATAAAGCCCTAAGAGAATATTAGAGAAAATTCATTCCTGCCCTTGAGGAGCATATAGGTGGAGGGTAGGGGGAATGGCCTGATAATGACATGGATAACAATAGTAAGAGTGCTGCTTTGAGCAATTACTATCCGCCAGGGACTTTTCTGAGTCCTCATTCTCACTCTAACACCAGGAGGTAAGGAAACGGAGGCGCAAGGAAGTTCAACTCCCCAGGGCCATTTTGGACCCAGCCAGTACTTCTTTTCCAATATCCTCACTGTTTGGCCTCTTGCACTTTTGCATTTGAAAAAAAAAAACATTTAATCATTGCAAAAAAAAAATGCTAACTCAAAATTGCAGGAAAGGGATTTGAAAATTCCTGGGCACCTGTTACCTGGTGGCACTGTGCTAAATGGCATAACTTAATACAAGGGTGACTGATTGCACAGCTTTTCATGTCAGAAAAAATGTCATCTTGAACATTCCATTTAATCTTTTTTTTAGGTAGCAAGCTGACCTGCCCAACAGCTCTATGGAGAAAATTCAACACCTCACAAGAGGCATACAATAAGCCCTAAATAAAGATGAATTATATTATCACTACCTTACTTCAATTTCATAATATAATGGTATACATCATCACTACTAAACAGATTATTATTAAAGGGCATCCCAAACAATGTTGCCCTTCTAGAAACATTACAGGCCCTTTTTCTAGACCACTGCTATTCTTCCCCAATGTCCCCCCAACACGTCATCCACCAGCTGTTCTTCAAACTCATGGCAGGTTCCCCCACTCCGTTGACTAGTTGACTCCATGTGGAGGGCAGCAGGGACTATTGTGGTTTTTCATACATACACACCCAAGGGGTGAACTTAAAGATGTGTTCAAATACTATTCCACTGTACTTTATTAGGCAGTATGCAGATAGTTGGGAATTTAAAGTCAAGTCTACTTTACAGAATATTAATGCCTCTATTATAGTACCATACAGGCACTGGACACCCATTAAATAAAAACTTATGAAAGTGAAAGTTCTTAAAATTCTCAAAGAGAGTAAAGCTTTCAAGGTAAGCTGAAGGTGCTCTGTTTCTTCTCTTTAGTTGGTCAACAGTAGGAAAGGAAAATCTTTCTGCCCCATTCTTGAGCCTGCAGTCCCTGGATTTAGCTCCTGCTGATTTCTAATGGCTCCCATCACACAGTCACCAATACCTTGTCTTCCTCTAGACATCTTTTTGGAGTTAATAAATGCTTGTTGAATTTAACCTAAGACTCAGAGAAGTTAAGTGACTTGTGCAAAATCACACAGTAAATAACAATATGGAGGAAGAACCATTTGTTTTTTTGTTCCAATTCCCAAGAATTTTCCAGAGCAGCCTGTCCCCACATTTCTATCCCATCCAAACCTGCTCACTTAGCTTTCCTGAGAAAAAGATTATTAAGTTCAGGAAAGACTATATTAATAACAGATCATATCATTGCCACTCATGAGTCCTAAAATTCTACATCAGGCATATTAGCAGGGAACAAATACAGAAGGAGCAGAATTTCAGGAATCCCAAGCAGCTATCAATGCGCGACACATGAAAGATGACCCAGAAGCCATGTCCTAAAGATTATGCAAAGCATAATGTGAGCCGTCATGACGATCCAACCAAAACTGTTTTCTATAGACACCTTGTTCTTCTCACCATGCATTGATTCACATTGCTTCATTCTCAAAAAGGCTATCCCTAGATTAAAAATTGCATGTATTTGAATTTCCATATTTCATATTATAAATACTTCAATTTTATAAGGACAGAAAATTTTATGAGAGATTAATGTGATTGTATTCATAATAGCCAAAATACGTTACACACAAAATAACACTAGTAAATGTCCTTAAAAGTAACCAATTATTTTCAATTCTCCTATCTACATTTTCTTTCACTTTTATGGACAAGGTAAATCAAAGGCTATAGCAGAGTTTTTCCCATTGCAGATGCCAGAGAATCCTTATTTGGATAATACTGGATAATACTTGGTGCTAAATGCAATCACTGTAAGAGTATCAATTTCAGCTGAGAGAAATGCCCTTTGTTAGTATGACAAGTATTTCAGTTCCAGTGATTTCTGTTACCAGGACTTCTTTGACACTAAATGAATCAAGTGTTCCTCTGCCAAGTCTTTAAGCTTTTATGTGTACTATCTCTGGTCTAGGCAGAAATGAGAGTCAAAATCTGCTTTTCCAAGAAAAAAATCAAAAGAAGATATATTTGTAAATGTAAAATGAGGTCCTTGAAAATCATGCTGTCATTTCAGAACTCCAAATTCATGAAAATATTTTCCCTAAATATGTGGTTTCAGGACAACTTTAATATGCTTGAAGAGAAGGCTCTTCTTGATTTAGGGACAGATTTCTTCTCAGGGTTACTACATATGATAGATGGAAAATAATAATAGTTTTAACTACCCCTTAAAAGTCATGGAGAATGCTATGAATTCATATGTATGAAAATATTTTCCAGCAAAGTGTACTCAAATATAAGTAGTCATGTTCCCATTATTCTTTTGTATTACTAACTCAGCATTAATTTTAAGGCTCAAATCCATCCAAGCAGGCAATTGAGAGAAGTCTATCCAGTACATGGCTACAAATCAAATATTTTTTTGCTTAAAGCAAATGAATCATTTTCCTGTCAGGACTACTCTTGGAACTTATATAACTAATGGTGTTGACCAAAAAAAGAAAAAAAAGTAACTTGCCTTTGGTATTTGGCAGAGGAAAAGGCTTAAATGGTCAAGTCATTTTGTTTATAAAAATAACTAGGTTTGTCTAACTATTTTGCACAGCAAAAATGATAGCTTTGAAGGAACAGTAGTGACCAATTAGGAAATATATTTGCCATGTTTTGAGATTCTGGCTTCTTAGTCTCTCCCCCATTGGCTAACTCACAAATTCATAGTTAATGCCCTGACATATGAGAAGTTTCTAAGCAACACCAAAACTCATAATTGACCTTTTAAAAAAAATTTTAACCTGCCTTTCCCCAGTAAGTATCCAGATAAAAAGTGAAAAAAAAAACAGGAAGCTAGCGTGGGTAACTATTCATTTGGCATAATTTGATGGTTGGACTAGTGACTATGTAGGACTAGGAGGATAAGGTTCTTGGGATGAGAACGTATCTTACCACACAAATTAGGAATGGGGTGACACAGGGTCAAGCCAGTGAGCACCCTTATAAAGGTCTCATTTTTCTTTTCCCTTTATAAAGCCGTCATTCTTTTACCCAGCCTTAAGTAAGATGATTTAGAGTAGACAGAAGAATGAGTTCTATTACAAAATATAGCCTCTTATTTGCCAGGAAATGGGATATTTGAAAAGACAAGGCACTCTTTTCCAAAGAAAATGAGATTTGCAGCCCTCTTGCAGCTCTCTATCTTTATCAGTTTAAGAGTTAATGGGAAAGAGCTTGAGAATTTCCCCGGGCGAAGGCCCAAAGCTGCACTGGTGAATCCCCCGGGTACTCTCAGCCCCAGCAGTGCTACACTTCCCCCCCTTCACAGATGTGACCCTTGACCTTGAATAAGACCAGGCTTGGAATCTGAATTTCCCAAAGGACAAAACCTTTGGATTGCTCAGTTTCACCTGATTCAAAGTTTCTGTTTGCCAAGATCTGCAATGTAGGAAGACAATTTTATTCACTCTCCTGCTGGCTGGTGACTCCCTCAGATGTGCCTTGGAACCCAACTCATTTGGGAGGTAATGCCCATGTGCCTATGCAAGACCCAGGGAGCTGGAGAGCTATGTGCATGTGTGTGGACAAACATGTGCACAATTTTAAATTGGAGTTTGAAAATACTGCTTCAATTCCTCATACAGCAAAAATAACAAAAACAAAAACTGGAAACAACCAGAATGTCCACTAACAGGCAAATAGCTTAATAAAATTGTACATTTATGCTACAGAGCATGCTATGCCTATTAAACTAGAATGAGTGACACGGTAGATTCCTAAAGAAGCAAAACAAGAGGGAGAGAAACAGGCGTGTGTGTGTGCGCGCGCGTGTGTGTGTGTGTGTGTGTGTGTGTGTGTGTGTGTGCGTACCCATGTTTGTATAACTGTGGGAAATAGGGAAGACACACCCCAAATGTAATACTGATCAACTGCAGAGGTTATAACTAAGAATAAGACTAAGTGGCCCACAGTATGCACATAGTTAACTTACTTGAATTCAATTATATGTGCTTAGGCGCTTAAGGCACCTATTTGGCAATAAAGGAAGGTGGAATAATTTAGTGTAGAGGTTCTGCCATTCCATGCAGTGGGAAGGCAGGGTCCCAAGTGTGAGAGGGATGTTCCTTCCATGAGCCGAGCTTCTTGGTGTATGCATATTCCCTCGTGTGAGCATCTCACTGGGATGAAAGAACAACCCAGCTAATCTTCACCTAACACCCAGTCAAAAATGTCTTCCAGCCATGGAGTGACCATCCATTTGCTAGTGTTCACTGTGCTAGACTGACTAGAGATGGTGTCATAAACTCAAACATGGAGCCCCCCTTGGAGATCAGTCAGGGTAATATCTAAACATCAAACGTCTGATCTTTGTGCTGATGCAGAACCTATTTTCTGCATAAAATGCAACCCTACTATATTGATTTAATTCATACATGTATGTATTGTTTGACTTTTTTGTAGCAAATAGGCATTAGGTTTTAATAATTTTGAAATATATACATCAATAAATGAGATGCAAACTTTAAAAATATTTAAATACATAAATAACTTTTGTATTCTCTCTGGTAATTTTGCAATTCAATATCAAAAGCAAAGATGTATTCCTTTGTCTCCTATAGTAATCCCCTAGAGTGTCTAGGGTAAATAACAGTAATAATAGGTACCATTTTGGGTGGTAATCATGTGCCCATCATTAAGCACTTCATGTGTACTTTCTCACACTTAGTAATAACCCTCTCGGAGTTTACACCATACTCATTTTAGAGATAAGGAAACTGAATTTTGCCTAGTTTACCAAAACTAATGAAATCGACACAGCAGGTGAACTGGTGGGGAGCCCAGCTCTGTGGCTCTCATGAGCTCAAACTCTGAACCACTCTTGCCCCATTTTTAAGAGATAAGCTTTTTGAATAAAACCACTGTTTCACACAGGCTTATATTCAGCTGCCAATGACAGAAATCACCAAAATTAGAGGGCCTAACCACATGGTAAAAGTTTATCATTGTTATGTACAAAAAGCATTCCAGAGGCAGCCAGTCCAGGACTGGTACAGCCTCTCCACAGTATCCCCCAAAAGCCAGATCCCTGATGGGTAGGCAGGTCTGTCTTGAGCAGAAAGCACCTCAGGACAAAGGACCATGCTAGGCAGAAGAGGCACCTGACATAAGTAAACTTAGTAACTAAATTCTCTCAAATGACCCTAAACTAGATCCTCTCTGAATCCAGAAAGGAACAGAGGTGGTAGCTTGTTACCACCCTAGCCTCGGGAGACCCCTGTCAGACTTCAGACCTACAAAGCTATAAGAAAATACACTTGTGTTGTTTCAGCCACAGGCATGTGGGAATTTATGAGAGCCCCAACAGAAAAGTGACACAGTGGCAGGAGGTAGAACTTAGGAAAGTGTCTTACTTCCTAACACCTCAGACAGGAAATTCTTCAAAGAACCGTACCTGGGATCTCCGGTCTGATGGCATCAATCACCCACCTCCAGACCCTGGGCAACATGAGTCACAAGGTCAGATTTAACCATCTGTGTCTGACACCCAGAAAGCTACATGGCCTTTTGGGAGGTAAAGATACCAAGAGACATGGGGTGTCGGTTTTAGCATCATGTCTCAAGTTACACTGAAGACTTTTGAGAACCTTATGGAGGAGGTATATGCTTTGCAAATTTAAAACTTGTAATACAAATAAATTTGTTCCCATATGTTCCCCTCTTTCTGGGGAAATGTTACTTAAAAAGTAAATAAATAACTGCTGAACTTGTCCAGCTGATGCTACCTGATGGAAACCCATCACATTTTAAGTCTGCTCTTCTAGATTGTCCAGGTGCAGGGAGGGCCTGTCCGCGGCCAAGGGAGCATTTCAGCATCTGCAGGAGGGCTGCCGGCGCCACCCAAGCCAGCAGCCCAGTGGCAACAAGAGGTGGGCACGTTTGGCACTTTCTTTGAGGATAAAACTTTTCACTTTTCCATGTCCCGTGGGGTAAGACTAGCTGCATTTATGCAAAATGGATGCACCTGAGAGAGCAGAGTTCCTAAAAGAGGCCTGCATGAAGCAGGCAAGCTAGCAGAGGGGGACTCCTGGGTGTGTCCTCCAAAACTACAACACCTGTTCAGACCATGCTGCCAACACACGAAAGGAGGCAACATGGAACATGTGAAAACCAGAGTCTGTCTACTTAACACACTCGCTCCCTGGATAGGGTGTCACAGAACACCTAGGATTCCTACATGCCTGGTGTCCGCACGGAGCAAAGAGGGAATATGAAAAAGACCAAAGGATGGTCAATGCCAGGGTGGGCTGGGAGGCAAAGACATGGGCAAGTAAGAATGGTCTGAAGGAAGGAAGAACAGGTGGAATATGGAAAATGACTAAGAAAAGGAGATCCAAAGAACGATGCCACAAAATACGCTTGGAGGGAATTATTCAGCTAAGAAAAATGCAACTGTGTGGAAAAGGCAAGTTAAACCTTCTTAAGACAGAACGTAAAGAGCCAGAAAGTCCAGTGTGCATGGATA
Organism: Manis javanica; assembly: GCF_040802235.1. Classification (NCBI taxonomy): domain Eukaryota; kingdom Metazoa; phylum Chordata; class Mammalia; order Pholidota; family Manidae; genus Manis; species Manis javanica. Next base: position 8,930,862 of record NC_133164.1, read on the forward strand.
ATCACATAGGATTCTCATGTTAGCTCCTTAACAAAGTAAAAGTCAAAAATACCTACAAGAAAAAAAAATGACTAATATTTATTAGGAGTGTTTCCGTTTATTTTAGTTATTTCTATATTATTTGTGTTCACATATAAATCTGTTTATAAGGATGTTTTATATATAGTTTGAATAAATGTATAAATGCATAAATTTTGTGGATATTAAATATATTTATACATAAATATGAAAATTACTGTGAATAATACCATGCAGGATCTACAGTTCTTTATCCTCCATATAGATGTTCCAGAAAAAGAAGTAAGTTTCAGAAAAACCAAATGACTGGCTCAGGGTTAAACAGGATACAAACAAACTAACCCAAGTTAACCATTCAGACAAGATTCCCATTTAGCCCCTGATCTTCTGCAGATAAAGTTCAGACTCATTCTGCCAGCAATAATTCCTCATTTTACAGCAATTCAGATAAAAGAAGTGTTGTTCTTTAAAAAGTACTTCTAGCCATTGATGAGGAGTTACGTGGCTCTTTCTCCTGGCTTCTTCATTCCATCAGCCCTACTGCACTGAGTCACTGACCCACCATCTCACTCACCCTTGGGGACTAACACATATTGATCCTACCTTTCAACACTCTTTACAAGTCATCATGATTCTAGCCTTATCCTCTCTCCTTTGGACTGTAATTTTAACAGCATCTAAACTGAGTTCCTCCCCATCAAGTGTCTACCCCAACCTGCCACACCCTTGGACACCATATTAGTTTTCCTGAGTCAGAGCACTAACCTCTGCTCCCAAGTTCAAACTGCTCCACGGCTCCTATATACTATTTCATTCAACACAAACTTCACATTCAGGGTCAAAGCTGTCCATGATATGTCCATCTGTAACTCCAAACAAACCTTCTAGTACTTTCCCCACGGCTCTAAGATCCAGTCCAGCCAACCCTCCAATCTCTCCCTATTCCCCAAACACACCTCATGCTTTTCTGCCTCTAAACTTTGCTTGAATTTTGCTTCAATCAGAACTTCAACAGCCCACATTTTGGACTAAAAACTCCTTACTTAAAGACTGTGTCGAATGCTACCTCTTTCTCAAGAATTTTTCATCATATTATTTCATCTCTGCCTCAACAAAACCCTCAAAGAAATTTGTAGAAACCCTATTCTGCATTGCCTTACAGGTAGTATTTTTCTTAAGCTCCGTACTCAACAGGGAGCTGTCATATATTCCTCATCTTTACATCCCCTTCAACAGCAAATGCAGAGGCTAGCAAATACACAGCACCTGAAAAGTGTTTGCTAAATTGAACTCAATTAGCTCCTCCCAGTTACTAAAACTGAAACTCTTACAAGTGATATATTTCAAAACTGTGTCTCGAAAAGATCTTTAAGAAACCAATATTTTATTTAAGTTTAATCATAGCTGTTCAGGGAGTTATTCAGAGATGCCTGGAAATATTAACCATAAGTTTGTTTTTATATAATCAAACATTTTACTGTTAAATATTTCATCAAAATTAGTTTACTCCTTATTAGACCATCACACGGGAACATTCACTGAGCCAGACCTTTTGGCTCTATAAGTCTGAGGAAGATGCATGACATGAACCAGTGGATACTGGAAAGAACAGACCACCTGTGATAGCGTACACATAATCACTGTCAATCAGCTCAAACTAAAATAAGTATGCTTATGATTCACAGTGTAAGAATCCCAATGGACTTAACTTTAAAAGGGCATGGTGTATCTACCACAGCTGCTCTGAGGCTGGGCCAAAATAGCTATCCTTGCTCAACCTTCTGAGCTGTGGATCAATAACAAGTCCAGACTACACTGGGAGAACAAAATTGCTTTCACTGGATCAAATGTCCAACAAATACAAAACAAACTATTTATCTGTCTAGCATCTATGTTTCCATCCATCTATCCACACCCACTCACCTGTTGTGCATCCCTATTATAATTACATTTTATATATATATATATGTATATATATATATAATATATATGCACAGTAATAGGTACTGAGCACTTACTTTGTGCAAAACACTATTCTAAGTTTTACATATGTTAAAACTCACAAACAATCCTGTAAGGTAGGCACTATTATTATTCCCATTTTATAGATAAAAATATCAATCAAGACTCAGAAAGTTCAAGTAACTGCCTAGATTCACACAGCTGTTAAGCAGTAGAGCTGGGATTGAATCCTGGAAATCCCCCAGAGCCCATAGTCTAAATCACTCTATGAACACTACCAGGACAGGATGTTGTTTTCAAACAAAAGCACGAGAAGGGCTTATCACAGAGGCTCAGGTGCCAAAAATCAGAAAAGACAACCTGCTGTGATCCTGTCTTAATGGCTGTCTTGCCAGTGCATTTCAGCCCTGGGCAAGTTCACTCTTGATTCGGTGAGACCAAACAATGGCAATGGAACATTCTTGGGGTGAAAGGGTTTATACCTAACTTTATTCCCACGGAGGCAGGTCAAGCGCTACAATCCTGTCCACTCGGAGCAAGCCTGCATGCAGCAAGCTGGTCTCAGTCTCTGTCCTCGGCACTGCCACCACTCCAACCTCTGCTCTCCTGCAGCCGTGCAGCCCAGAGTACCAGGCAGAGCTCTTTATATAGAGTCAATAATAATGTATTGCCCACACGTTTGCAGTGAGCAAGCCAACCACAGTCAGGTGAGTATCCTGGTCATAGGAACTTCCATTTTCTCTACACTGGTTATAATACAGGTGCTATTTCTTGCAGACAGAATTGCAAAGCTAAATTTGAAGCATGGAACAAGTGGGCAAGCTGGCAAGACAGCCCAATATGCTGTGCAGGGCTTTCCCACTGGCCTGGCAAATGCAGCCAGAGTTTCACAGGGGCAGCAAATCTGGTAGATCAGCCCTTGCCAGGCACCAGTCAGAAAAATGACACTGGAAAATGAACACAATTACTTCATTCAGCCTTGAAATAAAGAGAAGTATTTCACCTCCTATAGGAATGCACACATAAATAAGCAACTCCACGTGTGACTGGGTGCTGCATTTTGTATCAGGATGGAAGGAACACAGTGACAACGATGCTAGAGGAGTAAACAACAATCACTTCCCCTGGGAAATCAACAAGTGCATAGGTACCACAGGCTTACAGGAAGGAGCCAGACAAGCTCCTTCAGTGGGGGAGTTTTCTCTGATGGCACCCATAACTAGTTATGCCTATGCCAGTGGAAAACCCATCTTATTTCTTACTTTTCCAATGAAAGAACAATACAAAATTGCCCTGAAAAACATGTTGAGAACCATGATGTTGAAGAGGCCTTGCCAGAGGCAAAAGAAGGGACAGTTGAATTTGGAATGAATCAGACCGTCCTTAACTTTCACTACAAGGGCTGCCCTTAATATACTGCAGCTTGCGGGACTGACCGAGTTAAAAGACAATTTTTAGAGGGTAAACAAAGCATGCAAAGCGCCTGTGCGCCTCCACAGTACTTATGTGACTATTGTTTCCACAGCCAAACAGCCTGCATGTTAAGCCTTCTTACGATGCACTTCTGGGCCCAGGTACCAGGAAAAACACATTCTGCTGTAAACTCATTCTTGATCTCTGTAGTGTTGGACTCTTAGTCTTAGCTACATTGTACATAAAATAAGTTGTGAGGTTTTTTTCCTACAAATTTGCCCAACACTGGGTGGAAACATTGTGTTGTCCTTGTATTAAAGGAGTACCTATATCATTCACAATGACCAAATCGAGGCACTGGGCCTTAAGTAAACGACCTGTTTACATAAAACTGTTAGAGGCTAAGGGTATTCTCTACGAAAAAAAGTTTTGATCCTTTCCAATATAAGAACCTGAATCACTCCTTAAAAATGTGCAAGGGAAATAAATATATTTTCACTCCACCTTCACAAAATACCAAGTTTCACTGCAGCTGAAAACTTCAAGCGACTAGAACAACACAAAAACAATCTCTTCCAAGTAAATGTGGGCCTGCTCATTTCTCCCTTGTACAGTTTTCTGATATGCACTGCTATCTGCGAATGATACCCTCAGTGTGTGAGGGCACAGCAGAGTTCAAGGAAACAACCTGCTTTCTGGAATTTAGGAAAGTAATATTCCCCTGTATTTCCTTGGGGAAAATAAAATCCAGGCTATGTTCTTCAAATACGAGGATTACCATTCTCAATTAGGGTAGAAGAGCGCAACAAAATAACTAACTCCATGTGTGGGGCAGTTAGGAGACTTAGACTGTAATAAGGAACTAAAATTGAGGCAAGTCAGATTTATTCTTACAAATATTTCCACTGAAGTTTGGGCCCCAGGGCAGAGGACAGTATTATAATGCATGATTCTAGATCAGACGAGCAGACAGCAGGCCTTGGCGCCCAGCGAAGGGAACTCTAGGGGTCTGGGGAGGGCTTGGGCTGCACCGGAACCCCGGGGCGACTTCCCGCTCAGCGCCCGGGCGACGCGGGGAGGAGGCGGCACGCCCCTTACCTGCACAGGTGCTGCCGTCGTAGGTCTCGCACACCCACTCGTGGCACTCACACAGGGGCCCGAAGTACATGCCAGGCTCGCTCACGTGACAGATGCAGACCCCGCAGTCGCACCGGCCCCGGCCGTGGCACAAAGCGCCCCCTGGGGGCTGCCCGGGCGCCCGGCACCGGCGCTCCGACTCCGCCCGGGCCAGCCTGCACGCCGCCCCCGGCCCGCTTCTGCATGGGGCGAGAAACCACAGCACGGCCACGTCAGGCACAGACCCTGTCCCTCTGCTCCGAGCCCACGCTTCCCCCCAGAGACCACCCGGATGGAGATGCCAACGCCATGGATAGGAGCCCAAGGCCCCACGTTTTCTTGGGGCCAAGCGGGCACCACCCACCGCCATCACCTGAGAAATGGCTGTGACTCAAAACGTCTAAGCGGTGACCTAGCCCCCTAAGAACAGGACCGTGCTCAGGGGAACAAAGGTGATCCAGCCCTGCGTCTTGGCGGCCTGTCACTGAATCTTAAAAGCGCATTTATAGTAAATACAAGTGAATCTGAAGTATGACACTTGGCTGACTTTTCAGTTCTCTTTGAAAAGTCCCATTGCTTTCTGAAGGCCAGGGGCAGTTATTGTATGAAAAAGAAAAAGCTGTGCATGCTAGGATCACATACAGCCTAATGCTTTTCAAAGCTGTGTTAAGCAGTGCTTATGAACTGTATGTACTTTTGGAAAGTTTATTTCGATGTGCCTCAAAGTCTCTTTCAAAATGTAATACAAAGTAAAACACAGACTCCAGGAAACCATTCTGCCTTATAGGCTGTGTGAACATCCAGGCACACATAGGATTGCCTCTGACTCGTGGTGGAAGTTCCTCCTAGCCTGTTTTGGAAGAGTAGGAAGCTATGTATTATTTAATGACTGTATTTTTCTGAAGGAAAAGCAAGCACAGAGGCTCAGCAGCACGCAGCGTAGATACAAAGAATAGAAACAGGTTGACAACAGTTAATGTCGCGTCCAACTTCCTCACTGCCATCGGCTTAGGGCAGCCATCCTGCAAATTTGACTCCTGCCACGCAAAGCCGGGCAGGTCTGTTTGAAAGAATAAGAAAGCAGACGTACCTCAGAGATGGCGAGAAGCTTGGAGGAGCAGCTGACAGCCCCGCGAACAGCAGGGAGGACGCCAGCAGCAAGAAGTTCCTGAAGCCTGCGGGACGCATGCTGAGCCCCGCGCTGGGCAGGCGGCGGCGCCTCTGCGGCACGGGACTCGCGGAGGCTGCAGGGCGGAGAGGTGCCCCTGGCAGATGGCCCGGCAGACGGACCCAGACACCCCGGCGCGCAGGTCCAGGCTCTCCCCGAGCTGCCAGTGCGTCGATGAGCTGCCTGTGAGGACCCGGGCAGCGGCACCGCTCTGGGCGGGGTGCTGGTACCAAACCCCTCAAGTGGAGCGTCTGGGCTGGGAAGTAATTAGAAACAGTTGTACAAGCAGATGGTTTATTTTGACATTAAAGAAAAATGTCCTGTTCACAGATTTGAAAAAAATCGTTTCTTTCTCCAAGTACAGGCCCCAGAAATATTTGAGGAGAGAATATTTGGGCTGGCTAATATTAAAGGGACAGATAAAATAATCCTCCAGTTGGGAAGGGGAAGAGGGAGGCTGGTGATGTCAGCGGGAACGCTGGCCTAGGAAACTGCTTTCTCCACATTCTTTTTAAGAAGATGTGCTCTTTGGGGTGTGAGTCATTGGGGGGAAGGGGGCGTAAGCAAAACTGGCAAATGCAACTTTCTCTTCTACTTTGAATTCTTTGTTTTAAATTGTCAGTCTTTCATTTCTTAAGCCTTTAAAGTGTGTTGTGCTTTCTAGTTATTGTGGCCAGCCATTTATCACTCTACATTTTTTTCTTGACTTGGACAGCTCAAATTGTAGTTGTCCCAAATTCACCCCATCGTCTCCCATGAATCAAGTATGAGGAAATGAAAGAAAATGTCTGATTATGGTGTCAACTGCACCGAAAAATCATCAGCATCACTTTTTAAGCACCTACTATGTGCCAATCGCTTAGTACATCTTATCTCTAATTGTGATAGACACATAGACATTTACTCGTTCAGCAAACACAGATTTGGCATCTCTCAGGTACTAGACTCTGCATCAGACAGATTGGACCCAGCAGGGCATGAAAGAGATGAGACCCTTGCTCTTCATATCCAGCAGGCTATCAGGTTAATCAAAATAGAAACACAAATAGAAGAGGAACAGGGTTGCAAGTGCAATGGAAAAGGATGGTGGTGACTTCCAAATTAGCAAGAGGCACCCATCTCATCAGGCTGGTGCCATTTGAGCTAAAGGCTGAAGAATGAATAGAGGTAAATTGGATGGACATGGAGAAAGTGGGGAAGAGCATGGGGAAGCATTCTTATTATAAAGATCAAAGAATGAGCTCTTGCTCAAAAGGGACAGAGTTGCTCATGTTCACACAAGAAACTGGAGAGGGAGTCAGCTGAAATGTGTAGGACCTCAAAACCCAAACATCCCCTGCACTGCCTGGTCATCTAGGGAAAGGATACTAGAAGTTTTTATGAAAGGGCAGAAAATGTTCTTCCTTGCTCTAAGACAAGAACTTTAGATGCAATGGTTTCTCATGAAACAGAACCATCTAAGCTGTGATTCTGTGGCCTTAAAATCAAGGATAAGCTGTAAGAGGCTTTCTCCCTGTCACTTACATGAACAGATATAAGGCCATCCCATTTGCAAAAAGGCAAATGAGGGCCTTCAGAACCGAGCCCAGGCCTTTCCTCTTGCATCCCCAGCCTCCATCTGTACCAGGCAGGGCTCTGTCCGAGGCCCATCCTAGCCCGCTCAGCTTAGCCTCTCCAAATGACTGAGCTTCTGTCAACCCTCAGGCCAACATGGGGACCCACTGGTGGTGGGATCTGCATCCAGAGAGCAGACTGGGGAGAGGCATTCGCAGGCCACAGAGTAGTCTGGGCAGGGAATTCTGGAGTCCAGGATACTGAAGAGTGGTTTAGGCAGAGGAAATAGGCTCTGAGTTGGCACATTTACTGGATCTCATAAGCTACTCTGCCTGTGGGGAGGGGGTGTATGGAGGAGAGACAGAGGGGAGTCACTAAACCAGATATTCACAGGTTGTAATCTTTGAACCAGCAGCAGCCACATCTGGGAACTTGTTAGGAATGCAGGTTCTCAGGCCCCACACCAGACTCACTGAATCATAGGCTGCCTCAGAACAGCATGCTGAGAAATCTATTTGCACATCAGAATTTGAGAAGCTTGCAAAGTGTGGACCTAGGACTAGGGCTACTGATGCCTGGACGTAAGGATCCTAATTACACTCACTCCCAGTTCAACTTCTGGCATTGCAATTCCTCCCTAGCCACGTGTCCACACTATGAGGACATAGGAACAGACACTCCTGCCAACATTAAAAACCTTGGTGACTCAGAGAATATGGGAATAGTAGAAGGGAAACATCAATTCCAAAGCCTGACTAGGAATTTGCAATGAAAACATGGGACTTTTAATCAGTGAGTCATGAATTACTTACTTTTCACTTATTTTTTGAAGGAAAAAAGAATCACTGTGAAATAGAGACCTGATAGTTGTACATTTCTCTCATGAATTAAAACAATTTTTTTAACCAGTGGCATTTTCATACCATTTGTATACATTGAGGAGTCTTATCATTCAGAGGGTGCAGCTGTGAAATAAAGATAGTGTGTTCTCGGTGGCTGAGAGCATTAAAATATTCAGATCATTGTATTACTGAGACTTAGAAATAATATTCTCAGTAAAGTGAAATGGTTATATTGTGGCTGACCTGGTGACTCAGTAGAAAGTCTTGAATCCAGAGAAACTGTCAAAATAAAAGAAATAACTTAGAGTGTTCTCCTTTCAGCAAACTTTGAATTTTTTTTAATTTTTTCGTCTGCTACAGTATAAATGCCTTGGGAATACCTGCTTTCTCCCCTTTCAGTCTGCAGAAACCTCCAGGGCACACTTTCTGATGAGGGCAGCTGCGGGACCCAGTTGCTCCATGGAAGACCCTTAGTTTCTCACTGACCCTGAAGGCCCTGTGATAACTCTGGGGCAAAGGCAGTGAGGGTGCCTGGGAGGATCCTCCCCACACATCTGGGGCCAAACTCAAAGGGATTGAAAACATTTCAGTCCTTGAACATAGTCCTTGACTCCTCAGGTCACAAATCACAGAATCTCAGGGCTTAAGGGACTTTTTTAAAGGTCAGCTAGTCCAAGACTAAATCTGTTGACAATGTGCAAAACACCTGTCAAATGCTTAGGTGGAGTCAGTCAGAAAACAAAATTCAGGAGGCACACATCCCTTCCTGGGAGCAACTTCCAGTTTTCATCTGTTCACCCATTAGTCTCAGATCTACTCCAAGGGATCATTTAAAATAATATCCTGGCCATGAGCCTTGCTTAAAATCTTTAAAACTGTATGTGTATCCCAGCCCCACCACCTGTCCACCTACTCCCCAAATAATTCTGCACTCTTCAGGGTAAACATTCTCATTTCCATCTCCCTTTCCTCATGTATTACAACCTCCAGGCTTCAGAACCCTCATTTCCTGAGTGTTTTTGCCTTGTCCGCTGTGAATGCTTCTGTAAAATGTGACAGACACAACTGAGACCAGAAGGTATGTGAGCTCTACCGTGTGAGGGACTGTGTTTTTATAAACTGGCCTGGAACACAGGGTGCACAGAGAGACCAAAGAAAGAAGCAGCCACTCCAGATTGGGCGATGGCAGGTGTAATAAGCAAGGGAAGTTTCACATGAGGAAGTTTCATATGAGGCTTGTCACGGGTGAACATAAGATGAGTAGATTTCCACACTCACCAATCAGAATCATAAATATTTATGTAAAAGCCTTAACTGGGTTCAGTCGCGCATACCATCCAGATGGTCTCAAGACCACATTTTCTCTCAAGGCTGTGCCCTTGAAAACGGCTTCTACCGCCGGAACAATGCAAACAGTAGGCAGAAGGTACATTCCAAGGACAGGCGACAGGTAAGGAGCCTCCAATTGCCAGGCTCTAGCTCACGGGTCAACCAGCAGTCATGTCCTCCTGAAGACATCTAACAGAAACAGATTGGCATTTTCATATTTCATATGCAATATTTCTACTAATAAACTAAAGGCCACATTAGCTTTTTTACTTTCTTATCACTCCAGTCTTGTACTTCTACAAGTATATTTTTCCCCAAATACAAGTTTATATTTTTCTTTGTTAGATTTTTATCTAGGCTTAGCTCTTTTGTCCAGAGAATCAAAATTATTACAGATACTGTTTTCATATTTATCTCACTCTTCCACAAGTAAATATGATAAACATACTTTCTCCATCTTTACCTAAATAATTGATAAGTTAGCTTTAAAAAGTTAGGCTGAGGACCAAGCTTAAGTGAGGACCAAGCTTGTCTTTCTGCAAGACAATAGCATTACCTTAACCAGCACAAATTAAACAGGAGAACCAATCACTTACCACTGCCCTGAGCTGTCTGGAATCAGCCTCTCTTCATTTTGTTCACAAGAATATTATGAAGGATGTCATCAGTTGCCTTACTAATCATAGTTTATCGTATAAAACGGGCTTTCACACCTGTTTTTTGCCTAAAACCATGCCCAATACATATTGCATACTAAATACATACATCTGGTATGAATACATTAATTGGAAATTATGCACAACATGAAAAATAGATTTATGAGTCAACAAAGGATGCGGGTGATACAGTGGATTCTGATCAGTTGTCAGATAACATCACATAGATAAAACACAAATCCAAAGAACACCAGGTCCTCTGCCCATAAGTCCCAATTTTTTATTAATTTTATCATTATTTACCTAATTCCTATAGTCTTCATTCTGAGACTGGTCTTTGGTTCCCCTCTGCAATTCAACAGATTATCCAGTGGATCCGGAATCATGTTGATTCCACCTCTAAGTATCTAGCCTCCCATTTCAATATCTTTCCTTGTACCATTACCTTGATCTTGTGCACCATTGCCACAGCTCCTCACCTGGCCTTGCTGCATTCATCCTTCTGTGTCCAGCCTTAGCCTACTCCCTAGCAGATCTTTCTAACATACTTATTTCACCACATCCCTTCCTATTGAAAAATATTTGACCTGCTCTCCATTGATTATAGCATAATGCTCAAGTACTCCGTAATTTCATACAAGACACTCTATGTTTGGACTCTGCGTCTGTAATGGATGGTCCACCCAGATCCCCTCTCCTGGGCCTGTGCATGCATCCCCTTGCTGATGACAGTATGGGCTGCTGAGGGCTCCCCAGGGCACCCCCCTCTGGGAACTGCCTTAGGTGTCAGGAACAGCACCAACACTGACCACTCCGATACGAGACAGTCCTCCTATCCTGACTTGCAACCGTGCTGACATCCTCACCCACCTCGAACATGGAAGCCGTAGAGCTGGATAGCGCCGTCATTATGCTTCACAGCAACAAGGCAGGAAAGCTAGAAAATTAAAGGCAACAAGATGTGTGAGATGTGAGGTTGAACAAGATTTTTAGGAGATTGATTGATTGATGATTATTCTCTTCCTCCTTCCCTCCCTCTTTTCTTTCCTACCTTCCATCTACTCTCCTTCCTCCTTACCTCCCTCTGTCTAAAGTGCTCTCCTAACCAAGCACCCCTTATTCTGTTTTATTTTCTTGGTAGCCTGTACCAGAAATGAACAGTGTTTTTCCACGAATTTACCTACCGCATATAATCTACCCCTCCCCATTTAAACGCAAGTCCCATGAGCGCAAGGAGCTTGGCTGTCTCAGTCTTTGCTGTAGCCCAGTACCTGGTACAGAGAAGAACCTCAACAAACATTTGCATAAAGAGTGACTGGATAAATGAATGACTTTTAAATGTGTGATACACCTTGATTAAATTCAACAATTTGAACTAAAGGAGAGTATTGCAAGTTTAATGGAAGGGAAAAATTAACACACTGTTATGAGATGAATTTAGACAACTAAAATATAAAAATCAGCAAGAAAATTATAGTTGTCACGAAAAAATATCAAGAAAGTTAAGCCAGAGTCAGGTAATTGACAGCTCTTACTGACTGCTCCATATATGTGTGGCACACTAATTGTTCTATGGCTTTAGAAGTAAAAGTTTGAAGTAAAAGAAAAGCCCCAAAAAACTCAATTTCACTCAAAACCTACTTGGATAATATATTCAACTAAAAGGAGGCTACTAGGTTTTCAAATAGTAAAGCCAAAATCTTTAAAAGCTTCTAGGCTTTCAAATAGTAAAATCAAAAGTACAGTAAAGCTTTCAGGAAGGCTAAATATTCCCAGGTGGCAGTAAAAATAAGTTTAATTTCCAATAAAAAGAATCTTTTCAGCTGGGCCAGAACTGTGGAATAAGAAAGTGTTTAGTTACCATCTTTTCCAGACATTACTGAAGAACCAGAAAGCATTTTTCCCCCCATCTCATGTAGTAAAAACACCTGGAAATATTAGGAGCCTCTGGGATAAGAAATAATCTTTTAGTCTTCTGAGTATTTTTATACTACTAGTTGATGCCAAAGGGAAATTTTAGAGGGAAAAAAATCTAAAAGTTGTTTTCAATGACTTCAGAGGAAAAGAGATTTTGTCACTTCAGTAGTATTTCATCCCAACTAATAGACTCTTAATTCCTAAAGTCATGCTCAGCTGTTAATCATTTAATAATAACTAGGAGGATATAATCAAGAGCAGACAAGTAGAGAGGACATTGAGCAGTTTGCTCAGAAACTATGTTTCTGATGCTGTCTCTGTCATCCAATAGCCCCCTGATCTTGGCCAGTTTCCTTAACGTGCTGAATTTCAGTTTCAAAAATGGCATGGCGGAAGGGAACATCGGTTCTCTCCAATTTTAAATTTCTCTTATTATATTGTCTCCATATATTTGTCCAGTCTCCCAGCAATAAAGGGGGAATAGGAACATGCACTATGACAGCAAATATATATATATAATTATTATAAATTCTAATATATAATTGTATATAAATATCATTATATGATTATAAATACATATTATATATATTTGCTTACATGTGCACACATATTAGAGATGGAAATGATAGAAGCTGGTGTTTAGTCTTCTGGTAATGAACACTGACATAGAGCTAGTTTATATAGCAAAAGTTTCCAGAAGGTAAAATGGTTTCATTCATGTATATTTTTATTTGAACTCATTGCCAGAGCCCTTCCCACTGCCTAGGCTGATTTATGAAGCTGCTCAGCAGCCCTCGCTGCTCAGCCACCACCTCACTTCAGCACTACTCTGGGCTTTTGTGTGGTGTACATCATACACCACCCTGTTATAAAAGTTTTATTCACACTACTGTTTCCCTTATTTTCATTATTATTCTGACATGAGTGAGATCCATTCTACGTAAATCAGAAAAGATAAACAGACTTAAGGGAGATTGTCTAGGTGGAGAGATGCTCAGCAGGGTGTGTATGGCGAATCCAGAGACCTGTCCTGAGAGTGTTTCCTGAGACATTGCTATGCATTGCAGGAATAATGCCAGTAGTAGAAGAGACCGTATCAGAGCTGAACATTTTCCCACGGTAATATGCAATTTACAAATTGAAATTATAGGTATAAAAGTCATTACCTGGTCTTTTATGTAATTTGACTAGGCAACTTGTAAACATTATCTTATTGTGATGAAACTGTCAGCAAACATTTTTATTTTCATAACTGAAGAAATTCAATCTTCTAGAACATTTCATTTACTATAAGGCTGGTAATCAATCTAGATAAATTACTGTAAATGGGCAATGAATTAGATTGCTTTAGGAAAAGGGAAAGTGTGTACTTGAGGCCAATAACCAAAAAGAAGAAAACTGAGTAACTGAGTAAGAACTGGAATGATAAAACCGGTTTTTGGAGAGACAGCAGCTCATTACCTTGTCTGTGAGTAACTCAGGCATCCATTACCACTTCTGCCCCCTTCTGCTTTCCTCTTCATCATGGCAACATGGTAAATTACACTTGCCTTTCAAGCTCTAGTGGAAATGGTCAAGCAACTTGTTTCTTTAGTTAATTCTGCCCTAAATCACTTCCCTTGGCATTATTGAGTCAAATGAAGCTTCATATTCAACAACTCTTAAAAACTCACATGTCTTTAATAGTTCCTAGTGTACTGCAAGGATATTAAACACAACGGGAAAATAGAGTTCATTGTTTAGTAATTATATTTTTAATTAACTCTCCTCCTAGGACTTGTGCAATTGATTGGATATTACTGTGGATAGAAAGAGAGAGCCATGAAATGTAACAAGTTAATGAAAGAGCCCTAACATGGAACAAGAAGGTGTCAATTAAATGATTTAACTTGTATATTTTTATTTTCATTGTGTTAGCTCTCCCATAGCATTATTGCCTGAAGATTTTTAAGGCTAGTGAAGTAACAAATAATTGAAAAATCAAGTCCATTCACTTTCATTGAAAACCTATGCTCTGTCAGTCACTTTCCATACTGTATTTCATCAAATGTAAGATGACCATCCATTGTAAGACTCATTGTCATTCTATGACCACTAAGAAAGAAAAAGATGTGGCCAACTAAACCATGATGTGTGTTCTAATCAGTTATGTTTTATTTTAAACTTATTGAAAGAGATCTTTGAGGGTTTCTAAAACTACATTTTTATCATATTTCTGTATTCCATAAATAAAAGAGAAAACACAAATGAAATGGTTGAGATATTCCTAAAACTTATTTGCAAAATCTAACTATTCACTGTTCAACTTAGAATTGTATGACTGTATTTTTCATACCACATCATCTTCTGTGTTAAGTGTTGACAATGCAATTTTACTTAAAACAATCTGTGAAAGAAATCGAACTCCTCCTGTGTTGAGTTATGAACATATTTGTATGGCTAGCCAAAGCTTGGTTCCAACTTCTAGAATTTCACTCAGCTCATCTGAATCACCGTGGTGCATACCTGGTCATCACGCCCTTTTGGTTTCAAGAGTGCTACTTTCTCTGGGGTTTTATTCCGAGAGGTTGACACCGTTTTGCAAGTTGCAATAATATAAATCTTTGGACATTTGTTCATCATCATGACTGCCTCAGCCAATAGAGATGCAAGATGCCATCAATTGCTATTGATCTGATTCAGATTTCTTAAAAACATGAATAGAACATTTGCCTCTGAGAATCAACAAGATGTGATATTTTATCTTACTTAATCCTTATGACAACTTCATGAGGTAGAAATACATTTCTCGCAAAAGTCAGGCAAATAAACGAAGACAATGTCAGTAAATTACAGATCAAGCACTTGTGTATGAAGTCAGTGGCTACTTTTGGAATAGGATTGGTCTTAGGTCAAATGACAAAGAAGGTAAAATTTGTCCTGTGCCCATATCCTCCATTTTGGTTACTCCTTTCTCCTTCCCTGTCACTTATCAAAGGTAATTCAGTGTTGATTCTGCTTGAACAGCAGATTATTCCCATACTTTCCCTTTAGCAACATTTACCTACCAGCTATTCACTCAAAACAAATTTTAGTATGCAGCTATTAAGGGCCATCAAGTATGATACCAGGTTTGAGATACAAGAACAAATACTTAAAGGAAGACAGAACAAATGTGAATATCTCTCATAGTTTCTAATGTTTCTCATGATTAAAAGTTGTTCTCTATTCCATTCCTGAAGTCAATGATACTGTGTCACATGCCTCCATAATTTCTGACATCTTGCATTTAGTCAGGAAATGGAGAAACATTGTTTAGAACCCCCTTCAAGAGAGCATTAGCTAACACCTGGGGGGAGTGTGAGCTGCTGAAAGCCACCAGCTATGGCCCCTTCCGAGAACCACCTCAGCATTCTAGCCAAGGTCATGCTCTTCTCAGGAGGGACTGTCACTGACTGGATAAGGCAGTGGTATGAAGCCTAGCAATTTCTGCCTGACATGGCATCGTCTAAGGGACAATTGTTGCTCAAGAGCCTCCTGTGCAGCTGACACAGAGCAATGCCAGGTCAGCGTCACAGTCCAAGGGCACCCCTTGCCCAGTCTTGCTTCCTTCCTTCCCCTTTCCCAGGTCTTCTTCCCCAACAAAACTTCTGTACTTCTAAACTCCTTCTCAACATGTGTTTCCCAATATGCAAAAGTATACTTTTTCAATCACTCAAAATGTCCTCTTTTCTCCTTCATGCAGTTAAATCTTCCCGATTTTTAAAGACCCACTTTAGCTCAATGCCTTCCACAAGTCGGTGCAGTCTCCTTCAGCCCATATAATCTTGAGAGTCTCAACTTAAACTGGGCTTACAGTGGCAGCTATTAAACTAATTCTTACATGGTACTCTAACTGCCCTGTATGTGTTGGCTGTACCATAGGTAGCAGCCCTGCATTGCTGGGTCACTTCAGGGTCACAGCTTCTGCTGATGTGGGTGAGTCCCTTTGGTGTACTTGCAAAGACCAGCACTTGCACATCTTCAAGGCACCACCCTCAGACTAGTGGCACCACTGTGTTAGTAAGTGCAGAATCGGGAGTGCCTGGATGTTTCGTTTTTATTTCCTCCCCTGTCCCCTCCTCCGTATCCCATTTAATCTCCTGAAGCCATTAACCCATGACTGTTGGGTGAACTCATAGCAAGTTTGCCTAGTTTAGGTAACTCTGAGGTATAAATTATAATCCAGCATTCCCCTACATAACCCTGATAAATCCTATTCTCTCTGGGTCTGTGCCTAAAACTGCAAAATTGCTTGTCTGCTTCCTCTTTCTATCCTGCAACCTCTGCTTCCATGTTGATCTTCCCTGGGGGCACGTCTTTTAAAATTAACTGCACATAAATATCCAGAATCTGCTCCTAGAAAATTCAAACTAAAATAATCGATCATATATTTTTCTGTGTACTACATGTAGTATCTAATGTTATATGGAATATATTAAACCATAAATAATTGCTGTTATTCAACTGTTTATCATTTTCAGTGATCGAATAGTTGTGGCTCAATACTGAATATTGATCGATAGGAAATGAATGACTTAATTTGGAGAAAAATAGATTAGGCTAGATTCAGTGGCTGTCTTTGTAAACTTTAAAGAAAACAAAACATACACGTATAATAATAATAATATATAGGCATACAGATGAATAAGTGGCAGAATTCATGATGACCAACCATTTTATATCCACTTATAATGGGACAAGGGCAGAAAATCAAAGAAGATTTCTGGCTATTGTTTGGGAAAATAAATGTACTCTTAGATCACTGCATTGCAGGAAGGCTTTTGATAACAAGAAAGCCATTGCTTGAGTCCACAAATTTAGTTACAGACATCAATTACACTAATGGCTAGACATAATATAGATACAACAACCAGATCATGTCCACAATTTTTATTTTGCTAATTAACACTGACAATTTATGGATAAAACATTATGAAAATTTTCCCACTGAAGATTCTTATGTAAGAAAGGCAACAATATTTTTGGTATAATTTTATTATCATCCTGCCTAGATACAGATGCTAAATCCAATGGCCTCTGCAGGCTTTTTCCAGTCTTACAATGTGAGAACTTCTGAAGACTAATGAGGACATACTTATTCAACAACATCCTCTATTTTATTTTCACACTAAAATAGGAAATGTCGGTTCCCTGGTGGTTTAGTAATTAGACATTATCACGGCTGTGTTTTGAGATTGGTTTCTGGTCAGGGAATGGAAAATTTTTAGTTGCAGGTATAAAAATATTTTACTGTCTCACTAAAAAAAACCTATTGTATTAAATGGAAAATTATTCATACAAAGCATATAAATCTTGAACAACTCAATTTGTGAACTAATCGGTATTTTACTAATTTGTTAAACAAATACTGATTGAGCACTTTACTGGGTAAAAAGTGCTAGACAAGGCAAAGGCTTATAGGCTAGGTTGTTCTCTTGAAGCACCTTAAAATCTAAATAAAAAGATATGTGTTTGGAAATAATTACCATAAAAAACAGAATGGAAGCCAGAATAGGCCCATTTTACCCACTGGAAAGAACTAGTATAGTGTAGTATATCAGTTGAACATATTTCCCCTATCTTTTGGAAATTTCCCTCAACTCCTTGTTGTATTTTGATAGAGTCCAGCTGTAAACATCACAAAAACAACTATGCAGGTTGTCATTGGGATTAATGAGTTGGGGTAGTTCTGGAGATAAGCCACAGTGCATATTTCCTAAAGAATCCTTTTATTTGCTTGATACGGTTCCATAAGACTGTCATTTTTTTCCCCTTGATACATTTTCTCATTTATCCTCTCTCTCTGCAGTTATCTTCCCTGAACAGAGGGCTATTGAGGTCTAAGAAATCTGTGAGCACAAGATTCTTTGACTTCAGAAAGTAGCAGACAGCTGACTTTATCTTCTTAAATTATGTATATATTTTTATTTTTAGCCCAAACAGGTACATATAGTATAATACTGGCAGAAACCATGTGATATAAAATCAATGACCTTTCACATGAAACATTGCTACTGTGGTACTGGCTTGAAGATACTATATATTTCACCAGCCTAAGCCACACCCTCAGCAGAAACAGACTTGATAGTCATTAGCTCTGTCCAAGCACCTGAATAAGCTAGTACAAAATATACATGTCTCATATTAAATTCAAAATCAATCATCTCAATGGGTCCTTACAACTGCCACTGTGTTTTGTCAGGCCAGCCCCCACCCCACTCTTCTCATTGACAATTTCTTGACTTATTTTTCCTCAAGCCTCCAACATGTCCCTTCTCAATCCTCATCCTTACTTCTTATTTTACTGAAATCAAACTAAAGTTAATTAAAAGATGATTCCCACAAACTCAAGCCACCAAACTCTGCCCACCTCCCTGCAGTAAGGACCTTACACACTAGCTTCTTTCTTGTTCACATGAATGAATGGATGAATCATCTGTGCTTCTGGCTCAAGCCAGACGGCCTTTGGACCCTGGATCCCCACCCACTTTTCTACTCAGGGACATGCTCCACTTATTCCCTACCCTCCCTACACCATCCTTTTCCCTATCCACTAGGTCAGCACGAAGGTACTGTTATATCTCCCATCTTAAAAAAGTAATAATGACTGTCTTTGCTCCATATCCTCCTTCAGCTCTCACATTATCTCTCTCCTTCAGGTGACAGCAAAACTCCTTGAAAGAAGTGTCTATCCATAATGGCTGCATCCTCACCCTCTTGGCCTCAAAATGATCGTGTGCTGCAGGCTCAGCCTTTGTGCATGGGATACTTTCAACTGCCCATAATTGGTAGAAAATTTAGTTCATGAAATTTCAGGTTCATTTCGGCAACTCACCAATGACATCAAAGGGTCAGGTTCTTCTTCTCTTCCTGCTCAACCACCTTCAGGCAGTTGGCTTTCATCTCAGACTTGACTCTTCATCATCACCAGATGGCTACATCAAATCCCAGTTTCACCAACTCACACAACTCAGCCAGAATTCCTCAGGAAATAAAGCATGTGTCTGACTTATGTTCCCTTTTAAGAGTGAGAAAAACATCTTAAAGGCTTCCAGATACTTTCCTTCTAAGTCCCATTGGTAGATATATATCACATGCTTGTGTTTGAAGCAACTACAATAAATAGAAACAGAAAAAAATATGGCTGTTAATTAGAGCTGGTGATTGGCCTTTGCCCCGAACACGTGGTCAAGAGAAGGAACTTATTGGCCAGCCAGCCGACACTATCTGCTAGCATGTGTTTAGAAGGGATATTAATGGAAATGGCAACTTTCGTTAGGAAATTTTGGGTAAGACACACTCTGAAGCCTATGGATTTGTCAGTATTAGATCATTTCTGTCCTATAGACAAATTTATTTCTCCAACTTTTTATTCAATAGAAATCAACAGATATTTGTTGAGTACAACCATTTGATAGGACTGTTCTAAGTGTTAGAAATACAGAAATAAACAAAATAGGTCTTAATGTCTGCCCTACAGGAGCTGACATAAAATAAGTTGAAAACTTTTTGCCCAGCTGTTTTCTTCTGATAATCTTTATATATAACAGGATTGAAATCTCCCAGGAAATTTATTCTATGGAAACATTGCACTATAACTCCCTTTCTTGTGTCCAGTGGTTGAAATGATAGTGGATAAGAAGATGGTAAATATATTATCTGTCAATCATTCCACGTTCCCCAGGGTGCATGCAAACCGCAAGTAAATCTATGGTTCAAGAGATAGTATTTCATTAAAGTATACCCAAATGTTTGAACCACTCAAGAAAAAAAATGTATTTTTCTACACATCACATTCAACTTGGCAAAATAATAGCAACATATATGTATAGGAAACAAAGTGTGTGACACCTCTCCCAGGCCTTCTGTAATCAAAGTGCATCTATTCTGCATAGACTGACTTGTGAACATACTCATCCATGAGTTACTAAGCAGAAGATGCCTCCTGGTTAGCCTGTTTATAATTTTTAAGTGGGTCTTCTGGACTTTTAATTTCCTTGCCCAAAGTGTCTCCAACAGAGAAAATTCAATTACATCAAAATTTGATGTAAAGTGGGTCATATGTAAGCCCCCAAATCACACAATATAAGCAAATGTGTACAGATTAAAACCAATCTTAACAAGAGTCTCAAAAAAAAAATGGGAGCATTTTGGGAAGTTACTTTAGTGTAATCTACTCATAAATTTAATCTAACAGAATCCTTCTGGAGTCAAATAGGTTCCTATATTCCTATAGAGCACATACATTCCCCCTAAGGATTTTTAAGTTTCCCTTTAGCATTGTTATTGTTTTCTCAGCTACTTACTCTGGTGTCAGATGGGATACTAATTTTAGGTGGAAATAAACAGTAGGGACAGATGAGTTAGTTAGAAAAAAATAATTCATTTTCATGACTATGAATGTGATTTTCTCAAATTCATAGTCTACTGTCTTGGTTGTACATTGGTCTGGCTTCATCTTCTGTATCGCAAAATGCCCTGTATTTGTTTTTTTCTCTGTTTGACGGTGCCCCTTCTCTGATCTCATACTGTTGAATGCAGATTCAGCATTCACACACTCAAATGCTTTCTGTGCTTTCTGTGGCTGGACATTGAAGGGGGCTAAGGGGCAGAACAAGAGGAAAGAATACGCCTGTCTAAGGGAGACACGGGGCACCTTCAGCTGATCTTTGCCATATGGAAATGCAAAACTGATCTGGCCAAATCATTCTATTTTTCATGATAAGCTAAAACTCTCATGGTTTTCAAATGTTAATAATTGTTTTCAATTTGTCGAAAATATTTTGCAAGCCAAGCAAAACTCACCTGTGAATTATACTGAACCCACAGGGCAGCAATTCACTTTCATTGGGTTATATCAGTGAGGATAGTTACATTGCTTCCTGGGCCTGGGAAGAATGCTAGTCCATCCTCCCTAATCTTACTGATAAGAAAGCAGAAGGAATAATGAGCAGGTGGAGGGAGTAAAGAGATTTTGGGACATAAGTACCTGCCTTTTAAGATGATCGCTTACTCCCATGTACAGTGAGCTCCTACAGATTCCAGGATGGATGTGCTGAGCTTCTCCACCACTGCTTCACTGAAGCCTTCCGGTTTCCAAAGACTTTCTCCACCATCCATGGAATTGCTTGGCTCCTAAACGTGAATTACAGATACTTCATAGCAGCAGTTTAACCATGGACAGGGAAGGGTCTGAAATGCCTGATTGGTGAGGAGTGGTGCCGAGATGAGTAAAAGTGCTGCTTTTATCACTTCATTCACAAAATTTGTGAATTTGTAATTATCTTGGTCTATAGTTCATTAATATGATTTTCTGATTCTTCTACCCTCAATTCCAAAGAATGGTACACAGCTATATATTTTAAAGATGCAAACTGAAATAAACTAGTATTTAGACCAAACAATGGGAGAAGTGACTTGAGATGATAAAACAGATTGGTAAATAGTTTTTCTAAACACATTGTAAACATTGTTTAAATTACTTTCTATTTTGTGGTGTAAAGAATATTGCCATATGGTTTCAACATTCATTTAAACCACCTTTTTATAGAACTGGTCTTTCTGAACTCCTTAGAAATTTGAGGAAAAAATTATTCCATGTAGTTCTGTATCTCATAAAATACCAATTATTTTAATTTCCATTAAATAATAATAAACTGCTAATGTTAGCCTTAGGTGAATGTACTGTGTACACTTTTTTAAAGATGGGTAACTTGATATACATAACCAGAAAATGCATTTTTAAATTGTACACTTGTGACTTTACTTCCATCCCTTGGGCTGTAACACTTTGTGACAGGGATTGTTCTTTGCTGAGGGGTTCTGATTTCTCTTTCAGAGGAAGTTTCATCCAGTTTCCGCTCTCCTTCCATTCCTGTGGGGGGGCGGGGGGGGGAGGCTAAATCACTGGTCAAGGGTGCCTTTGTGGGTTTAATATCTGTCCACAAGGTAAGAAGGCGGCCCCTGCGTAAACTTTTCAGGGACGTGCACGTGAGAGGATGGCTGGCCCCTGGCGCTGGGCATGCTGCTTAAGGGGCCAAGATTTCCCTCCACCTGCCCTGCTAGGAGCCCGGGAAACATCAGACGCAGCTTCCTGTCCCGGTGTACTTAGAGCGCATGGAGGTAACTGTCAATTTTCGAGTGGACATCAGCCTCATCCACGAGACAAAATGTTTAGTTTTAAGGGAAAATGTTAACATGTTTAGAAGACTATGAGAAGTGTCACTGATGCACCCGTGATTTAGCAATTCTGACTCAAGGGTGGAAGGGGTCCGCACCCTCCGACACCGCGTCCGGGACCAGACCGCGCGGCGCGCGCGGCAGCACAGGGGCCCGGCCGCCTCCTCGCAGCGCCCTGCGTGTGCCCCGCGTGTGCCCGGCTCCGTGCACACGGCCGATCGGCGAGCGCCGCTGAGCCCACGCGCGCGGCTGGCAGGGACTGCCGGGGCGGCCGGAGGGGGGCACCTGCCGGCAGCGACCCCGCCGCGGCCCCTGCGGCAAAGCCAACTCCGATTTAAACAAAAAAGCAAAAAGGAACAAAGCCCTAAGCCCTGGCCCCGCTCGCAGGCCCGCCGCCCGGGGGGCAGCCGCGCGCGCCAGCACGCCGAGCCCCGCGCCGCGGCCCCGGCCGGGGGGCGCGCGCCGACGGAGCCGCGGGAGGTGAGGGGGTGTCCCCGCGGGGTTGGGGGCCGCCCCGCCGCAGCCTGACGGCGCTGCGCGCCGCGGTTCCAGGTCGGTCACGGCCCCGAGGCCCGGCGCGTGTCGGCGGCCCGGGCGGGCTGGGCCCAGGCGGACGGGGCGGGGCGCGGCGCGGGGGGCGGCGGGGCGCCTGCCCGGCCGTGGGGAGAGGGGTGGGCGCGGGGCCGCCCGCACCGCCGGCCTGGGGCGGGAGGCGCTCTCCGGGGCTCGGCGGCGCGCATGGGGGGGTGGGGGTGGCGCAGGAGCGCTGCATCGCGGCCCGGCCCGCCGGGCAGGGGCAGGTGGCGGGCGCGGCCCGCGGCAGCAGCGGCGACACGGCCTGTCCGCGCCTCGGGGCGGGCGCGGTGCGCGGGCCGTTCCGCCCCGGCGGGTTTGCGGAGGGCCCACCTTCGCCCCTGCGGATTGCTCCGTGCTTCCGGGCCCTCGTTATTGAGCAGAGGTTAGGGCGGCCGCGCAGCAGGCGAAGCAGCGTCCTGCCAAAGCCACCCTGGCGGCTGAGCCCTTGAGTGACTGAGGCGGGTCCCCTGGCAGGAAGGGCAAGGTGGGCCCAGAGCCCTGAGCGGGGATGGAGTTGTCCCTCTTCCTCGCATTTGCCTCTTTCAGAATGTTTACTAACTCTAAACACAGGTCCCGATAAATTCTTTAAATACCGTAGGATAAATCTTTAAATTTCAGGCATAATATTTTAGGGAACATAGTATCAAGGGCGTGTAGCCATTACACACAGGTTCAGGCCTGGAAGGCTGTCTTAATCTCGTGACAATCAACCAGGCCTGGTGCTGGGAGGGGAGTTGGGTACCAGTGACAGCTGTGTAGGAGGAGACCAAGGTCGGAGGAGAAGACATTTAGTAGGGATCAAAAATTAACAGGTGGCTATTTGTTTATGATTCACATTTTCATAGCCACACTGTAATTTGATTTGAAATGAAGTGGGAGACAGTGGAGTCTGGTGGTTATCTCCCCAGGCAGACATAAAACAGGAGTGGCCTTTTGCATTCAAAGCTTGTTAGAATGGTTCTAGATAAAATTCACGGCTTCTCAAACCTCTATAACAAGCAACAAAAATGTATCTTCAGGTTGCTTGGTTTTCATTCTGTGGGCCTTTCTGTGTTGGCCTTTTCATTCTTCTGTAGTATACTTTGACCCGGCTATTGTGAGAACCAGAGTGAAGGGGGAAAAAAATCAGGCTTGGGAGAAAAATTAAAAAGTGAACATGATTCCTGTTTGTAGATGTGACATTTTGGCAGAGCAGATGTGTTTCACTGATAAGGACGATGCTAGAACTACTATAAAAATTGAAGACAAGTTGTGTCTTGTGAAATGGTGGCAATACAGTTATCACTTCAGGTATGATTTGCATGATATTCAAAAGAGGAAAAACGTTTTGCTTTTATGAGAGAAAATCCCACTCAAAATCCTACACTTGGCTGTGGTTTAAAGACTTGAATATTTGAGTAGCATTTTCACCTTGAGTACAGCATCTCATTCAAATGTGTTCTGTTTGCTTCTCTTTCCTGCATACATTGTGTGTGTGTGTGTGTGTGTGTGTGTGTGTGCATGAGTGCACACCTGGGCACACATGTATATATTTGTATTTATCAGTGATACTGAGATCATTTCAGTATTATCATGGCCATATAAACTTATTGCTGGGCAAGAGTCACATATGGATTTTCAAGTTGGTAAAGAAAAAAAAATAATGTCTACCTGCAACATTATATCCTAATTATAAGCCAGGCATGGTGCCAGGAGCTAGAGGTTCAGTGAGGAAAAGAGGTAGACCCCGACCTGTCAGATCTGTCAGGGAAAACAAGCATATAATAAGGTGAACAGACAGTGAGATGTCCTACTTTCTAGTTTTGGTTTGGGAACTATACCCTTGGGCTTAAAAAATTATGAATTGCCCCTTCTCCCAAAATGGTATCAGTGTTTGAGAGCTTGACTGCCTCAAGGACTTGTGCAAGTTTTTAGGCCTCCAAAATGTTTGTGTGCAAACATTAAATTTTTTAAATTTAACCTTTGAATTTTAAAATACTCAGGCATGATAGAAATAATAGAGGTGACAGAGAAAAGGGCATAAACACCCTCAGTTCCAACAATTTAACTCGAATGACTGTAACATCTGTGTATGGACTGTTAGTCTACAGACTACAGGACTTTGTGTAGTTTAATTATGGTGTTGTACAATTTTTAGACTAGTTTTCATGATAAATTGCAAACAATTATATTCCAGGAAAAATAGATGATCTAAATTATTATGGAGGTATATATTATATATTATGTATATACAATTATTATGAATATGTGATATATATTATGGGCATATACAGTCTTCAAATTGGTTTTCTAAAGATTATAATTTTGAATAAGATGCTTCATATGCTTTCTGAAGTAAGGCTGCCTTTTTCTTTTAGTATTTGTGAGTCACTATCCCTCTACTACAGGAATAAAAATAGATAAAATAGTACTTGGATTTATGACTTTGGCAGTATATAAAGGCTTGACCTTTAA
The DNA here is from genome assembly GCF_040802235.1 of Manis javanica. Taxonomy (NCBI): domain Eukaryota; kingdom Metazoa; phylum Chordata; class Mammalia; order Pholidota; family Manidae; genus Manis; species Manis javanica. The sequence continues at coordinate 8,956,067 of NC_133164.1, forward strand.
CAAATGCATCAGAAATTTAGATAAAATACACTTCTTAGAATAAAACCAAATAGACATGTTATAAAAGCAGTAGGCTGAGGTTAAAAAAACAGTATGTAAATGCAGGATCTTTTAGGAAAATGATTTTTGAGGTCAGAAGTTTAATTCTGCTTTTTGCTTTCCTATTCAGACTTCAAATGAGTGATTGAGGAATTTATGTAGCAGGAAACTTGTACCCCCTGGGTACAGGGAGAAACTGGTTTGCTCCTACGGGTAGACTCCCAGGCATTTTTGGTAGATTCAGCACAGATGGAATTGGATTGAGGGGACTAACTGGTCTAAACTAAGCCTCAGGCCACAATTTCCTTTCTTGAAAGTTGGTCAAAACATGAGAAACAAATCTCTGGGCAGAAACCCTTAAGTGAAGGGGTGCAGGCTAATGTTGGGAGATGTTGGTAAGGCAGGATGATTTGAATTTTGAAGCAGTTTCTCTTTGAGAACCCCTCCCCCCCACCTGCAAGCTAGGCCATGCAGATGGAATGTGCTCCCAAGATAGGGACTGACCCTCCCCAAGCCCCCAACCCCCCTGCTAGGGGCAAGAGGGGGGCTTCCAGGGTGGGTGGTGGAGGAGAATTAGGAAACTAAAGGTAAGAACCTGGCAGCTCAAGGAAGCACTTCTGCGGAGACTTATTTCCAGTTATGCGGAGGAAAGATGAAAAGAGGACCTTGCTTGGGGCAGGATGATCTGGGTGGGAGACAGCAGCTCCCAGAGACACACAGAGCTGCGCTCCTTCCATAGATCAGAGCGCACGGACCACAAGCCATGTTCTAAGTGAAAAATGATCATTGTTTTCTTTTGTATAGACAGAAAAAATTAATAGAAAGTAGCCAAGATCTAGATACAGCCTGGTGACCACTTTGAATTTGAAAAATTAAGAAAAGGAAAATATCCCATCAGTATTCCAGTCAAATTAAAAAGAATTTTTACAGGGACCTTAAAGTAATAAAAGTTACTCTCCTAAACAGATTTATAATTACAAGCCTTCTCTCTATACCGAGTATCAGAGCATTATGTCCATAGCACAAAGTATTCTTACATGTGTTTATTTTTGGAGACAAGGCCCATAGATGCAGTGCTTCCTCGAAGGGTTCTGTGATCCACAATGGGGTAACGGCTCAACATTTCAGCTTAGGAAGTAAAGAAAACAAAACAACTAGAGAGGAAAACAAAGAGAGTAGTATTTAAAAACATGAGTAAATTCCTTATAAAATAGGAACGCTTTCGATCTGATAGAAAATACTAGGAGTCACAGCAATCCAGTCTTGAAGGCGTATTAATCTATAGCCCGCTATAGGATGTATTGGCATGCCAGGAACTGAGAAGGAGGCCAGAATGGGGAGAAAAATAAGAATGGGGAGTAAGTAAGAAATTGGGAATGCATTTGTAAGGATGAGTAACTGGAATCAGACTATCAGAATGGAAATGGACAGGCAGAGGGTAGCAATTGCTCCACGGAACAAATGCCAACAGAGCTCGGTGATCAAACCAACAGGAGGAAAGAGAGACACGTGTGAAAAATAAATCTGGGATTTCAAACTTAGGTGATTGTGGGTATTTTTGTTGGTGTCCGTTATGCCTAGATAAGACACCTTACTTACCTTTCAGTTAACCCTTTGCTTCATTGTTTGTCTTCTGTTCCTTATTATTATGAAATCCACAGAAGATCAGCTTCAGGTATCACTTCTGAAATAGATGAAGGATTTTTTAAAATTACTTATTTCTAAAAAATATAAACTATGGAAGCCCATATCAGACAACCTATAAATTTATATTAGACATGACACACGTCAGTGGTGGCTTAAATACTATTGAATATATGTTACAAAATTTGATGTTAAAAAAAAATCCGAGATAATGTAAAAGCTGAGATCTTTGAAGTATGGAAACTTCCTTTACTATTTATGCCAAGACCTAAAGCATGGAGTAAGGTAAATATTATACATAAGGGATTTAAATTTTCAGAAATAGAACTTGTTGGAGTTGTACACACCTTTTCTTGAATTATTCTTTCATATCCCTCAATTCAATATGTCAATACTTTATAGAGGAAAAAATATTAAACTCTGGGGTGCCTCAAAACAATTTCCTACTTTTTATTAAGTAAAAAATTAAAGCAAATTGAAAACCTAACTAGTTGAACTAGACAATTTGTTTTTGTCTCCTTCCATTCCAGAAATGAATAGCCATTTTAAGGATATAATCTAGACCAGAAAAGTGTAGCAGAAGTGCCAAGAAAAAGCCAGATTTCTTAGTTATCTTCTTGTAAGATAAAAATTTATTCTTATATATAAAATATATTCCACATAGTTTCTTTCTGAGAAAATTCTGGAAGTCTCTGAGGAAAACTCAAGAATAGAATATACTGTATATACATAGACTTAAATAGTTTTTCATATAAATTAAAATTTTTGTCTCAGATTTCTATTTTGCCTGTGTTGTTTATCACTAGTCTCTTATTTTTGTCCCAACCAGTCTTGATTCTGTAAGGGTTAAAATGTTTTTCTTAGCATCAAGACCAGTGATCTGGTAACCTGAAAATAAAACTGCCAGTTATTTTACTAGCAAAAATGGATTTATTTGGGGATAACAGTTGGAGATAAGCAAGCTTCAGCAAAGCCATAGGCAAGTCTAGAGAATAAAGGACAGGACTCCTCATTTATAGAGGAAAGGGGCCATTTGGGAGGCTTTTCTAAGCAAAAAGTCCATTGGAGGAAATTGGAAGTCTCACATATGATGACTTCTCATTGGCTGAGTTGTGAGTGTCTCTCATTGGCTTGGCTGTTGCGGGGCTTGGCTTCCTCCTGTTGGGTAGTAAAGTAGCTAAAATAATAGGACCTGCAAGGTGCCCCCCTCTTCCTTCCAGTGGGTTCTGCAGTTGGTGAGGAGTGGTTGGCATGAGAGTGCCTCCCACTGGCTCCCAGTGCCATGTCAGCGAGGTTTCCCTTCATTAGTGTTCCCAGATCTCATCCCTAGTTGGTACCATAGGAGGCTGCAAAACCATCACAGGAGGGTTTTTCAAAAATACCATTTCCTTTACTCCACCCCAGAAGGTTCTGAGTTAGGATGCCTGAGGTGAAGGATGCCCAGGGTTGAGAATATTTAAAAACCTCCCTGAATGATTAAGATGTTAAGATGTTAAACAATCTTTGGGAACTATAGTCTTAAACCATTCACTCTCTTTGTCCACAGTTTGTGGATTCATATTGTAAAATCAACCACACACAAAAAAATAGATAGCTCCTTTTGATTTTTCATACTATTTAAGTCCAGTAAGGAAAAGTTTTGAGAATCGCTATTTTAAACCATCCATCTTCTTTATTCAACCTTTGCAGATTCATTACAAAATTAAGCAACCAGAACAGAAGTAGATAATCTCCTTTTCTGATTTTTCGTAATATTGAAATGATAGAGCAGTTTATCAGGATAAATTGTCTGTCATTGAACTATCAGCTGATGAAGACCCCTGAGCTATCGCCACTCCCTGGAGGTTGGGGAAGCCTTTTGGGGAGTGAGAAACGTGGCCTTCTTAGAAATCACATTGTCAACCTCTGGTGATTTTTCACTCATATTCTTTTCTTAAAAGTTTCTTACACCTACGCTGTACCCAGAATAACTCACAAAATTATAAATGGATATCCTTTCTAAACTTGGAGTGAATGGCAACGGCTCGTTAAAAGGATTGACTGAATTTTCTGAGTAGAGGCTGGAGAGAGACTGCTCAGCCTACGTGTGCAAGCCAGTTGCCTCAATTTGTCATCAATACCGTGATTTAGGGATGACTCCTAAAGTACAACTCCACTTCCTTCTGTACCACTGAGCTGGTTTAGTTTGGCATGCAGGGTGCAATAGCAGAAGGGTGCAGGGCATCATCATGTATCCAGAATTGCTTTACCAAATCCAGTAACTTTTAAAGGTCAAAGAAAATGCAGTTTTCACAATTAAAAATGAAACAGAATTCTTGGTAAGGTAATTAATGGCCAAGTGTTCTGAGGCATTTGTAGAAAGAGCCAGAAAAAAAAACACTGCTGCTTTTCTTTGGGGTTTAGGAAGCAGACTCAGTATAACAAGTGGGGAACCATATTCTGTTTTTAATCAGGGTTCTGTCAAAAGGAGAAAAGGAAGGAAGAGCGTGGTTTGGAGCTGACCCTGTGAAGTGTTTGGTTTCCTCTCTTGGGGTCCCATCTTGGGTGGCCCCTACAGTCCTGCCGAGTCTGGGCCAGGCATGTAATACTCTATTTTTGTAGGGTTACCTCCTGACTTAGTGAGGGCCAGGATGTAGAGAGTAAGCGCCCAGATGAGAGCACATTTGCAGAGAGAGAGGCAGAGAGGCTGCTGGGACCCCAGGGCTCAAATTTCAATGAAGTCTTAATTCTCCAACTAACAGGGTCTGCTCTGCTCTGTCATCAGGGCAGACATAGGACAGGCTGCTTTAAGAGAGAAAATGAACCAGCCACCTGCCTTTTTTCCAAGCAGAGGCCCAGTAAGAGGGAAAGATGCAGCTGGCCTGTTAAAGTTCATGGGCAAAGGGGACTGAGGAGAAGGAGACGCTTGCATGGGAGTGCCTGGGAGGTGGCCTGGCATTGCAGTTCTAGGGGAAGCCAGGCCCTAATTCAGTTTCACTGTTTAGACAGGGAGAAGCAAGAGTGGGAGACTCCCTGCCTCTGATCTCTGGGGAAGAAGATTCTGTTTGCGAAGCCCTGGAAAGGTCAGATGGAACGACATGGACAGCTGAGCATCATGGGAGTAAAGACCAGAAAGGGACCTCAGGCAGGACACATCCCTTCTCTAGATCTCAGTTTCAGCTTTAAAATAGGAACAATAGAACATCTGCCTCACTGGGCCGTGGTGAGAAGCACCTGAGATAATCCACACGCAACTCTTACCTCAGGCATCAAAAACCCTCAGCAAATGTTAGGTGTGATTTGTTCAAGCTTAAAAATTAATCATTTTTACATTTTACTTCTTGTAAAGGAATCACAAATGAAATTCATCATTGTTGCAAAACTGAAATTTTTAGAAAATCACTTGAAATTGAAAACAAATTCTCTGTCCTTCTCTCCCCCTGACCCCCCCATACACACTTCCATTCCCCCAAGGAAACACACTCCCGGGGATTCTAAACTTGCTTCCAACTCATGTGAATCTGGGCAAGTTTGCCTCAGACTTTTAATCTGTTGAGTAAGGATAATGCTAAGAACATCTTTATAGAGGTATTAAGGCCTTCGAACAGGGCCAGGCACAGAGCCAGTTTTCAATAAATGTTTGCTTTCCAGTGGGGGAAAAGAAAGAATATGTAATGTTTAAGCTCGAGTCTCTTATAGAACTATGTATAGTATTTTGGGACCATAACCCTACTCTGAGAACTGATAAAATGCATATTAGAGCAGCTTCAAGAGCATGTTATTCACGTCATCATTGGAAATCTCTTGGGATGTAATCTGTTGCAAACTGCCTGACAGTGGAGAAGTCCTTTCTGCAAACTCCATGGTATTCTTTCTCTCTGAGAATACACAGAGAGCAGTTTTCCTCCTCTCTGGATAGCCCAACCCATTATTATTGGACACATTTAGAATAAACAGTTCTTTTCGTTGAACAAACAGGTGCCTCTTGCTAACTTTCTTCCATTTAGTCTAGATTTTCCTTGCTGTAAGAATGAATACTACGAAACAAAGTCCCAAGCGTGACTATGTCCTGAGCTGTAGATTTGCAGTATGACCAAAGGACTTGTCATAAATCCCTTCTTTCTGCTCTGATACATTCTCTGAAGAAAAACATGTGCCCTTTTGCTCATGAATCATAGGTGAGAGGAATTTTCTAGTTTTCACAGTCCCAACATGGGACAAAAGAAACACTAGGAAATTAAGAAATCTGTCATCTTTAGGAAATTAGAACAGCTGTCTCTTTGCTTCTAAGATTATTAGATGGGATTTAGAAATTGCTCTTTTTCTAATTTTTTTCAAAATTTAGAGAAAAGATAATAAAAGCATAATAAGATATTTCTAGGATTCCCCCTTAAGGTAAAAGGCTGAATAAATGAATAATGACTTCAGAAACCTGAAAGTGACATTTAGATAGGCTTGATGAGAAATCTGATGATTTCTTGGTAGAAAAAATAGACATTTTTATAAATGTGTGGCTGGGAAAACTACAATGAATTCAATAGTCAAAATGAATTCAGTTGTAAGAGATGAGAAATGTCTGTACTATTTTCCCAAACAATACCTGATTCGAACAGAGTTTATACTCACCAGGTTGTATGATTAGAAAATGTTGAATAAGTAGTTTTCTTTATATTACCTGTCAATTTTATAATATACTTAATTTTTAACTTAATAGCCCTGTAACACACATTGACTTGGTTCATTTCCTGGCTGTTCTCTATACCTAAGTTTCCTCATCTAAAACGGTTTTCGAAGAACTGAATGACAGGTGTAGGACAAGGCTGGCACGTGCTAAGCCCTCAGGAAGCATTGGTATTGGAAGGAATCTGTTCACAGGACAGTCAGCAGAATCTGGGAGGAAATCAACTGATGACCTCACTGTTTCAACGCGGGAACATCCCCATCTCCTGAAGTAGTTCATCACATTTTGGTGAGGTATTTTTGGTAGGTGTGTGGTTTGTTTTTGAGGATTGTTCTCCTTTTTATAAAGCACATGGACTAGGGAATATGTATTCACTTTTACATCAAAGTCTGTCTCTCACACTTTCCCTTAAATGGTTTTGATGATTAAGACCAAGGGCAGTTATGGAGCCCCAGTCAACAGGAGAGAGCAGGGCCCCTGGAGCCCTCTGTGGGAGAGCCACGGGCCAGCTGCGGGGGCTGCAGGGGTGGGCCCCCGGAGAGGTGTGGGTGTGCCAGGATGGCACAGATCCTGGTCCTCAGTGCCCGGAGCAGAGAAGGAAGATGCTTTCTCTGGGCCTGAGGAACTAGGAGAGGGGCTCCCGCCATTCCAGATGGAGTGAGAGGTCACTCAGCTGAGCAGGGAGAGGTGCAGTCAGCCGTCTCCCCTGGGCCCTGGGAGGAGGCAGCAGCTTACTTTTTGGATAACATAAAATAAAAATAGCGTTTTTCCCCCTAATTTGAAACAGTAGCTTACCCTGCATGATTCTGTATTAATTTGTTCTGGATGGACACATCTTCCATCGGGAAGGAAATTTGTCCAGACAAAGTGGACTGTCTAACTTTGCAAAAACAATAACATTTGGCAATTCCAGCCTCAGAAATCGGCATCCCCTTTCATCTTCAAATTGTTATTTTGATGTGCTGAAGTACAATGGAAGACTTACATAGGCACATGGACCAGACAGGAAACTCTTGTTCAAACATAGGTATCAGTGGCTTGTTGTTTGGGGTTCTGCAGCCATTATAAAATAGGAGAAATGAAAATACTTGAAATAAGAATGAAGATTGTAATGCTCAGATAAAAAAAATCTGTAACGTCCAATTCAGTTTTCTACCAAAGTATGGGCTCGATACCTTTCTCAGCTACAAATTCAACACCGGTACCTAGTCTAGAAGGATGTGCTTGTATCTGTTTACCTGGTAAGGCCTTGCACATAATATATAGGAATGCAAATGAGTTTAGGAGACAATAAAGACAAGGAAGGGCAGATGTTTGAAGGTGGTATTTATTTGCAGTTCAGATGTTCTGGGCATGTTTATTTATTGACAGAGAATGAGGTTCACAGGATACTGCTAGATGAAAAAAGAGCTGGTTACCAAACAGTGCTTAGGCAGCCATTTAAAAATACATAAATGCATGGGAAAATGCATATGTAAAAGAATATACTCAAAAGTACAATCCATCCACATCTCGTTGGCTGTCCCAGCGAAAGGAAATTTTATGAGGGGAGAGATCCTATCTGATTACTGTCTGTCTGAGCACTTTGCCCAGTGGTTGGCACAATGTAGGCCCTTAACAAAAACTTTGCAAAAACGATTGAGGTCCTAGAAGTGAAATTCCTGACAGATTTCACTTTATTTTTATATATCTTTTTCTAATTTTTCTGCAACAAACCTAGATTGCTTGTGTAATGAAAAAAATTATTTTCTTCTCATTTGATTTAAAGTGTAGGTGTCGAGGTCTAGAAAAGGATCAATTAGGCAGCTGCCATGATTCTCCTCAGGTCTGATAGCATAGGTACAGAAGCATATTGGGAATCACTTGTACAGTATCCCTTCCCAGGGAGGTAGTGTGGAGCTGGCCATAAATAGTGGAAGGAATAGAACCTTTAGCTGGAGGTTGAAAAATGAGTGCACAGTGGTCAAAGGCTCCCCTTGGATCGACCAGCTTCTATACCTTTAAATTAAGCAGGTCATCTGGCATGTCAGGTACAGAGGGCACTCAGGAATTTGAGGAGGAAGGACACCAAGTACCTTTTGTTAATGCTAAATCCACACCACCTAACACAATGACCAGGATAATTCTTTTTTTTTTTTTTTAATGAATGCATTTATGAAGCATGAATGAAAGAGACTGCTTGGCCAGCAATGAAGGCTGCTCTTACAAAGACACAGAAGGTGAAGTGTGGGGTGAGACTTCTGAGGGATCTAATTGAACAGTTAGTTTTCCTAATTTCCTTTCCAAACTATGATAGGGATCCTAAGCTAGGAGATCAAAACCCCTAGTGAAATGTGTGTGGATCTTGAATAAGATGGTAGACAAAGAATTCCACTTGAACTTGAAAAGGCCCCAGAGTTCGTGCACTTCAGTAACGAGAATAGTTGCCTTTGACATATTGCCAATTGTAAGGATTCCAAATGATTGTATCAGTGACTTCTATCTTCTCCTGGGACTTTTTAGAAAAGGTTCCTTGAGTCTATTAGAATGGTATGTTTCCTTTATTTACACTTTTATTCCCAAACACTAAATCTGTCCGTTATAACAAAGAAGTCACACACAGAGACAAAACCTTTTTATGAATTAAGGGCTAGGGAGGACTGATGTGGGATTGGCAGCAGGCGACAAATAGGACACAGCTGGATAAAGGGGCTAAAGTAGTGGAGAACAGGCGGAGGGTGGGGGTAATGGTATGTTTAGCCCAGTCAGGTGGAGCGTGTGCATATGAGTCTGAAAGGAAGTGCAGGTACCAATCACAGGAACTGTGGCCTTTCCACAGAAGGTTAAATACAGCAGGCAGTTTGTAAGCTCCACCATTGCCTGTCTGTTCCCTGCTCCACCACCAGCACACACTGCAGGACCAGACACCACAGTCTGATATTTTCTGGTGAATGAATGAATGAGAAACAAGAGGATGAGCAGCGGTTTTCTGGGTTACAGGAGAGACCACATCAGTGTGTTGAGAGCTGACTTCTGATGGAAGGATGGGACGTATTGAAAAGGTTAATGTTTGTGACAGTGCACACCTGAGGTCCCATGTCTTAGAAAGGGCTCTGGTAGTGGGGAGAAAGTGAAAGAGTCCTTGTCCGTGAATGGAGTTAGATCGAGGGAAGAAGTCCCTGCGAAAATCTGCCAGAAGACACTCTGTGAGTCCTTCTGCACACATGGCGACCTGCAAAGCTCAGGCCCGTAGGTCTGGGAACTGAGAGGAAGGGCCAGGCAGAAGTGTGTTTGACTGATGTCTGTCTGTCTCTCCTGTTGGTTTTCAAGCAATGCTGGCGTTGGGATGGCCCATATATGAGGGAGAAGCAGCACAGATGCAGCCTCAGTAACAGTAGCCGGATGCGGGCAGATGGTGGTGGAAATGCTAAGAACAGATGCTCATTGGAGGGGTTAAGTATAGATGACAAACACACAGGACAGCAGGCAAAGGACATGCTGTAAACCACAAATTAGAAGATAGAAGATTGAAAAGACTTAATGCAAACCCAAGAGAGTTACGAGGGGAAGGAGTGTCCTGTCATGTTTGTTGCAAGCACCTTACAGTTGAAGAAAACCAAGTATATTAATTTTAATTTGATCAAGAAAGGGCTGGCATGACCTAAGGAAACTGTTTGCCAATAGAAGTAAAATATTACTATCACAAAATACAAAATGGGATTTTAACCATTTACAGGAGAGCAGTGAACCGAAGTACCTTTCCTGCCTGAATTGTCTTAGCTGTTTCTGAGTGAAAGATTTATCAATGAATATATTGTAACTCTTCAGCCTCCTCCCACTACGGAACTATTTAAATACCAACTTCTTTTAGTAAGTGCAAAAATATTACTTTTCAACCTTAGTGCACTGCCTTATGATGGAAACTTCTGTAAACAGAAAAAAATGTATTGGGTAATAAATGCATAATAGTGATAAGGCTAAGATACACAGAAAACAATTTCCTATCGAAATAATATGCTTACCTAGGATACATAAATATCCCTTCTGGTCTTTATCAGGGGAATAATAGGTTTGCTGAACTTAAGTACATTGATTCAACATGAATGAATGGTGTAAAACCATATTTCTATGTATAAAGGAACATGATTACAATCAACTGCCCCCAATTATTTTTGGACTCCTCAGATGTTTGTAACTTGAATTTATTTTACTACTTGCAGCTTTACATAATATTTAATATTATGAAATCAGCCAAAATTTCAGGGATTCAGGAGCTAGTTGTTGAGTTTTAATGTATATGTGGGTTAGCGTGGTTCCGTGGTATTTGTACAATGGCTTTCTTGGGCACTGTTTGATTTGGTGGCACATTTGTGGTTGGTGAAGTGAGGAAGTGGATGGCGACTGATATCATCTGTTGTAGTTGTACTGTTTTGGTGGGTCAAATGCAGCCAGCATGAAGGTTTTTAAAAAACAAATTTTAGATGTCTACTTCTCTAGGTAAACAAATCCATAATCAAATCTTAGTTTTTGATTGGCATATTTATAATAGAAGCATAGAACTCATATGTCAAAAGGTCACATTTACACATCAAAAATTTTTCAGATTGTAACTTTTGACCAGCTCATAAGAGCTGTGAATGGCCATCCCTAAGTCTCCACTGGCTCAGTGAAGGTGTTATGGCTAGAACCTGGGTCTATAAAATTTCCTTGTATCATATTTGAATAACATTGTGAAACCACTCTTTATTTCCTCCTCTGAGGTGTATAATCTTGAAGGATTTCTAAAAGGTTCTGTATGCAGTTTTGGGGTACATTCAAAAAGCATCCCAAATTGAGGCCTCCAGATGTTTCCCCACCCTACAGTAAATCAGAGAACAAGCATAATTTGAATATTCTGCATATATTTACATATCGATGTCAAGAGTCCCTAACTCCAATTATGTAAAATGAAACTAATTAGTGCAGCCTGCTGCAAAGCCCATATTCAAATCTAATATTCAGGGCAAGACAGCCTGGAAATACCTAGCACATCTTAACGCCAATTAGCTTGATTTCTTCTGGGAATAGGGGAGCTACAGATGTACCCACCTAGCTGCATCAAGAACATAGGTGCTCAAACATAGGGATCAGATTCAAGTTGATTTGTCCTAAGCTTCTGTTTTGTTCTCCTTCCCAGTGAAAATTGCAACTGCCTGTATTTACACACACTGCAAACATTCATGTTCTTGTCGTGCTCCTGCGAGGACTGAGTGGCACGCTTTGTCTTTGGTGAGACTTCTCTCTTAAACGCGGAGCAGCAGACAGGAGCCCATGCACCTTCCTGGTGTGAGAATGACTACATTTTCCCAGCTCAGGCTGTGTGCTGCCCAGAGGCCCTCTTCCCTCCCTTCCCTGCCTTCAGAAAGCCTCCTACCCAGTCCTCAGCGTCAGCATGGCCCACTCTAGGTACCTGAGGCTTTGTAAGCAGGCAGAGCTTTTTTAAAATTTCAAGTTTGCTAGGGTGGCTTTTGGCCAAGTTACTAACCTCCCTGAGGCTGGAATTTCCCAAGTTTGCGTAAAAAGACAAGGTGTTTCCTTTCTTTTGCCAGTTGCAAAGATTAAGTAAAATATTGCTAAGTGCCCAAAACATAGTATATACCAGAAAAACACATTACTTCCTTTCCTCCAAGACTCAGTCCAGGTGTTAATCAATGAAAAGTCTCAGTGGACTCAGGGGCATTCAGGCACCGCCTGCCTTAACAATTATCTCCTTTCACATTATCTGGCATTTATTTGCTATTTCTGTCCGGAGGCCCTGACATACAGGAAGCCTCCTTCAGTGGCTCCTGGGCTCTGGACAGCAGTGGCTTGCAGGGGAGATGCATAGCAGCAGGTGGCTGGCTCAGAACTGGGGACACTGAAGTGGCAAACTGGGATGTCAGCTCCCACCTTGGTGTAATTTAGATTTACTTGAGAGTAGTTGGAAAAACTGATATAGTCTCAGCATTCACAAAAGAAAAAAATTCTGTTTATAGAGTAGGTTCTGCCCTTCTCTTTGGCCCCCATCCTTTACAGCAAGGGCAAAACTGGAGATCAACATGGGACTATCATCAGAAATAGATGTCTGTGAGGTCACATTAAATTAACCCGAGAAAACATCCTGGGAAAAATTGGTATCCCATCTCCATTGGTTAGCTGTTCCCCGACACAGACCACCTCTAAGTGGAGATAGGTTTAGGTATGTGAAATAGACCTCCAAAAATTATGTACCAACCTGTGTCCCCCAAGAGGCAAAGCAGTTTTGCCCCAGTTGGTCTAGACCAGTGGTCTCTAAACTGGCATGCAGTTTTTGAAATGCACAAGGTGATTGATAAGGTTGAGAAAAAAAAATGAAGCTTATATTATTAATTTTTATCTCATTCTTTAAAATTACCACTTGCATGTACTTATTACATATGAGATAGTGGAACACGTGTGTTGTTAACAAATGCCCAGGTGTACATGGGGGTCTCCATTTTTGCGATCAGGTAACAGTGGTTTAGGTAAGTAACACAGCGTTCCCTCTCTGTTCCCAGGCTGTGCTTCAGTACCTGCTCCGCAGAGCCAACTTCAGCATGCTCAAGCGGAAGCAGAGCTCTAGGGTGGAGGCCCAGCCGGTTACTGACTTCGGTCCTGATGAGTCTCTGTCGGACAATGCTGACATACTCTGGATTAATAAGCCAGTAAGTGTCTTTTTTGAAGTATGGAGAAACACATGCCGGTATAGAGGAAATTTCATTCATATAATTCAAAAATCACATACCTTTAGCTTTGAAATGTTTGTCTGACCTGCAGTAGAATATGAATGAGCCTGAGAGTCTGGAAGTGGAGAACAATCCAGATGAAATACAGAGGAGCCCCGGTGAGGCACAGGGCAGCCAGGGTGGCCGGCTCCCTCTCTCCCGCTCTGTGCGTGCTGGCCTCCCAGTCCCTCAGCAGAGACATGATGCCCCTTCCCGGCTGATGCAAAGCTGGCGTCCCACATGAGTAATGTGCTCTACCAGGCCTCCTTTATGTACAGTTCTCAGCATGCGTGAGTGTGTGGGAGGTACTTGGATGCTTGGAAATAAGTCTCTTTCTGAGTTGGAAATTTTGAGTGAAAGGAAAGGTTAATGAGATAGTGGATAGTGTCTCTGAGGAACTTTGTCACATTCTCTGCCTATTTAAGCTGATGGGAACTTGAGGGAAGGTCTTCTGTACCAAGGAGCATGGTGTCCTCGATAGCACAGCAGCCAGAAGGTGGATGGCATGTTCACAGGCCTGGGAACTCCGCTCTACAGCACAGAGTGGGCTCAACTTCCTTAGAAACTCAAAGGAGAAGCAGAAGCAGGGATATGAACTGTTACTCTCGCAGGACTTGTCTCTCCGTTGGCCGTGACGGAGTATCTGCCTGGACTTTCTGCCCTTTCCAGGCTCCTTCAGCTGAAGGCCCCTCCAGACTTCTCCAGCATGCTCAGATGTCTTTGTACGTGTCCATTTCTGTTCATATTCACCGTCCACTTGAGTCATCAAAACATCCCTGTTACCTACATTGCAGATTAAAATGTGTCAGTATTACAGTCAAGGCTCCTTATGTTCTGGCTTTAACTTGCTCAGCAGCTGCAGGTTCCTGTGTCCACACACTGTTCACTTGGACCTCATCAGTGATTTCCTGCTCCAAGATATCAGCCATTTCAAATTGCTTCTCTTGCCCAGAGGCCCTGTCCCATCAACCCTAATGAGTCAAGTCCTCCTCGTCATTAAGGCTGCTCAGATGTCACCCCACCCACAGTTCTCTGAACAACACCTCATTTGACCAACCCTGTCCATCACAGATGGAATGAACCTCTTCTCTGTCCACTTATCCTATTTCTATTTAAGTGTCAATATATATTGTATATAAATATATATTTTATGCATATCAAATTGCAAAATAATGATGGATCAGAACCAGATTGTTCCCATTTTTGTTTCCTCAGAGCCCAGCATAATTTCTGACACAGAGTAGGTCTTCCATTTGTATTTACAGAATTGAATGGAAAAGACAATAAAGCATTTGCTAGCTTTTCTTACTGTCTGCTACATGCAGGGTTCTCCGAGAATTTCTGAAGAAGTAGCCTTGGAAGCACTCACTAAAATGATTAACGCTGAATTATAATTCTTTCTCTGAATTCAAACAGATTTCTTGTGGAAGAACCTATCTTTTGAAACTTCTGTGCAATTAGATCCTCTGTGTCGGAGGTCCAGATGGGGCTAAATTCATACACTGATGTTCATTGAAGTGCTTGCAAATTGCATGAAAAAGACATCAACCCTTAAAATAAATTTAATCATCAGTGACTTACGTGGTGTGGAGTTAACAGCATTATGTCTTCATGCAAATATTATAACTGTCAGATTAATATTATAACCCACTCACCAGCCTACGAGCATCTGAATCTCAAAATTCCAACAACCTTTTCTATTTTTCATTTGGAGCGCTTGCTTGCTTACATAGCTGCAGAACTCACCCACTATGAAATGAAAACATCTTTTTCTGGGGGTGTATAATATTAAAAGATGAACTTAACTGAATAAATATCCAGTATAGTCAATAAATAACATGTTTAAATTATGCTTAAGAATTGCATACTCATTAACTAGTAATATTAATTGTGTGGGTTTACATGCAGATGCAATTAGTATTATTTATTCTGGGTTTTGATTTTTATAATAAAATATCGTATGTGAGTGATTGGCCTATTCATACACACAGGTATACACACACATGCATGCACATTTATCTTTTAAGTTTCTAACTCATGTTGGAGTAAAGGAAAACCTTTAAATAGTATATGCAGTGCTAGAATTGTACAGAAACTTATTTTCTGAGTTTTGGAAGAGATAATGAGCTAAATTTGTACAAAACATGTCCTCCAAAACAAAGAGGAAACTCCATTTATTTATTATCTTTCAAAAATATAGGATAAGATGGATCTTAAAAAATATTTTTTATACAAGGATGTTACTTATAAGATACAAAGACAACCCTACATGTAGGTAGTAGTATATAGAAATTAATTTTATAAAGCACTTGTGATCTACTAGGACAGGCCACTGTTGCTAGACACTCAGGAAATTACACTAAATATAATATGATCCCTGATTCTAGGTGTTCATAGTACATAAAAGTATAAAAGTAATAGTACATCAAGTTTCTATATGAATAAGTTACTGATATTTACTTTAATTGAATCAGGATCTCCTGGTATAATGGCCTGTTACCCGGGAAAGTATCAGAGGCACTGGAGTAAGCCTGACGGGGCTTGGCTCCTAAATGCAGGATCACAGAAAAGTCTTTGAACCTTCCTGAGTCTTAGTGTGTCCATGTGGAAATTCGGCCTGCTTGGACTATTAAATGATGTGAAATACGTGAAAGTACTTTGCACATTCTGTGCACTTCATAGGTGTTGATTTCCTTCTTCCTCTTTTCCATACTGGTGAAATATTTTAATCTCAGTGTTATGTTTTCCAAATACTGTAGTTCATGAGATAAATTTAAGACACCACTTTTTGGGGTCGAGTACTAACTCTGGGCCGTTTTTGCAGTGGGTTCACTCTTTGCTGCGCATCTGTGCCATCATCAGCGTCATTTCCGTCTGCATGAACACTCCCATGACGTTCGAGCACTACCCTCCTCTTCAGTATGTGACTTTTGCTCTGGATACTTTACTGATGTTTCTCTACACCGCAGAGATGATCGCGAAAATGCACATCCGGGGAATTGTCAAGGTGAGCGTTCCCATGTCATTGAAACTGATGACCAGAATGCACTGAAAATCTTAATCAGTTTAATAACATTTTCATATTAATTTCAGTAAAACAAAACATCTCTCATATCTACATGGAAGTCCTTTTTAAAAGGGCGTAAATTCCGATTGGTGGAAATACAATGTATAAGAGTGTTTAAAAAGTTAAATAAATTGTGCAAGGCGCAGTCTTGGACTCCCTGGCAAGGAGCTAGATGGCCCTGTCAAGGGCTCCGTGAAGGCCAGGGTACAGTCTGTTATGCCTCCTAGGGGCGAACCCACGAGCTGGCGCAACGACCAGCCCCAGCAAGGCCCCGGTGGACTTGCAGAATGCAGAATGAATGTTACCTGGTACAGTTACACATGGTGATACCCCGAGGCATTTTGAAGATACAAAGGAGTAGGGAAGGGCAGGAGGTGGAAAGGCGTTGTAGGCTGTAAGAAAAGAAAGATGTAGCATGAAATTGGCACCACTGGTAGACAAAAAAAAAAAAAAAGAAAAGAAAAATAAAAGGAAGAGCATTTCTATCCTGATGTATTTCCTCCTTCCACAGAACCTTCTGGCCTTCTACTGATCTTCCCAGAGGTTAGAAATATGTACACAGTGCTGGCTCTAAAGTATTAGATTGTACTATTTAGGGAGCCAGTGGTGTAATAATGTAGCAGAACGGACATTAACCTCTACCAAGTGACAGATTTAGCTCAAATCCTAGCTCTTGCATTTACCGGCTGTTACAGCATCTCAAGTTAGGTAATTTTGGTGGATAGCGCCTTATTCTATACAAGGATTTCAAGAATTTAATAATGTGATGCATAACATGAAGTTACGGGTCAACTTCCTGACTTCTCTATACATAATTCATTGTATTCTATCCTAAAAGAGAAAGATCACAGTCAATGCATAATTCTTTTCATTTTTAACTTATTTAAAAACTTTTTATTATGGAGATATTTGAATTTACACAAAAGTAGAGACTATAATTGGCATGAATCCCTATAACTCAATATCAAGTTATTGATATTTAGCCAGTTCCATTTCATTTTAAAGGAAATCTGAGAAATCAGGTCATTTCAGAAATAACACATTATGCTTTGTTGATAAAATTTTCCTTTTTTTAAAATAATGATCACGCCAGTATTGCATCTAGCAAAATTAGCAATAATTCCTTAATTTTTGTAGGCTAATACCCAATCCATATTCATATTCCCCAGTGGTCTCAAATATTTCCTTTTAGAGTGAGCCTTTTTGAAATAGGGCTCAAATAAGCTTCACAAAATGTATTTGTTATTATTTTAAATCTCATTTAAGTCTCTTTAAGTCCATCAGTTCTCAGCCCCACATACCCTGTAAAAAAATCTCTCATGTTATTGATCCCTTAGGAAATGAGGTTTTGTTTTACAGAATGTTCTGCATTCAGGTTTGGCTAATTGCTTGCTGGTGGTTCCATTTAATAGTTTCTGTATTCTCCACATTCCCTGCACTGTTTTGACTGTGGACCAGTGATGTACACAGATGCCTCTTACCCCATGCGCTCACCATAAAATAGGTGGTCAAACATTTGGGTATTTGCCAATCTGATGAGCAACTCTGTGTTGTTTGAATTTGCATTTCCCTTTAAAGAGTGAGGTTGAACCTGATTCTGTGTATATAAAGGTCATTTTCAAGTTTTTTTTCATCCTAGTTTGGGGCACTCAGTGTGTATTAGGAATATTAGCCCTTTGCAGCATAGGTTGCAATTACTTTTTCCCATCTGTCATTTTGCCCAGGCTCTGATCTTGGTGATTGATGCCACACACACGTCTTCCTGTCCCAGATCATGGGCTTGTCTTTCCTCCTATCAAGTCTACTGTGTGTCTTACAGGAGTGTTTTATTTTTTCCTCACATAGATGGTGCACATTTTTATCTTTTTGCCATCTGTATGGGTTCTTATCTTTTATTACGTATCCTAATTTACTGTTTTTTTTTAAGTGAAGGCTCTTGATTTCTAATTCTAGTATTGTTTATACTTTTTCCATGAATTCTTCTGGTATTGCCATATCATCATATCGTATACAAATAAAAGGCAGATGTATTTATTTTTTTGCCAATTCTTCTGCCTCTAATTGCTTTCACTCATTTAAATTGGGTTGGCTAATACAGCCCACTAAATTTTAAATAGTATTAGAGGCTGTGAACATCTTTGTTTAGCTCCTGGTTTATTTAGAACACCTCCAATGTTTTCTCATTAAGTAATTTGAACGATTTGAGTTTGAAGCATCTGTTTTTTTAATGAAGTCAAGAGAATAAACATTAATCCCAATTTTTGCAAATCATTTCATAACTATCTTTTAAATTGTGTTGAAGAATTATTTTCTTCCTTAGCTCTTGGTGTATTTCCTAATACTGAACCATTCTTACATTCCTGGAAACTCAGCTGAGTTATGGCACATTTTTAGTCTGTTTTAATGTGCTATTTGTTTATGTCTGTTGTTATTTTCCTTGTACTTATGTCTCATTTTCATTAAGTTTTGACATTGTATTTTGTGCGTGTGTGTGTGTGCGCACATGTGCATGCACTCCTGTGGTCTACAATAGTCTCAGTAATCTTGAAATTGCTTAAACTTTAAAAGTTTGGTAGAAATCCCCTGTGATAGCATCTGGTTTTACTGCTTTTTTGGTAGGACTGCCTTCTATTTCTATTTCTTCTATGGACATTAGTCTGTTTAGGGGTGGTCTTTAGGGGTGTACGGTGAGCTGTGTTTTCTTAGGAAATTATCCACTATTTGGTGTATTAAAATATGGTTGCTTAAAATAATTTTAATCTCCCCACTTTAATTAGTATTTTCTCCTGATTTCGAATTTTTGTTATTTTTGACTTGAGTTTCTTCTGGTTGACTAGTATTGCTTCTGTATAGTCCAGCTTGGCTAGTATTGTTTTTGTTTGCTTTGTCTCATTTCATTTCTTTTTCAGTTAGCCAATAAGTTTATTTTGTTGATTTTTAAAAAGAATTAGCTTGTGTATTCATTTGTTCATTCATCCTAACTTACTAATTTTTGCTTTTATCTTTATTAATTTCTTCCTTTACTTGGTTTACTTTTTTGTTCAGTTTCTAGATTTTTGAAGGTGTTTCACATTTTCATTCCTTGAGATTCTTAAACATGCTGTTTCATTGTCCTGTGGATATAAATGTTGCTGCTGAGAATATGTTTTTTCCTTCTATGTGATTTGATCTTTTCTCTGAAATACTGAAAGAGTCTTTCCCTTTATTGTTAAAGTCTGTGGTTCTATGAGAACATGTGCTTTTGTTAACTGTTTTGGGCATATTTCACTAGTACCTCATGTGACATGTATTTTATTTCATTCTGTGTTGTTTTTCTTTAGTATTCCTTTTACATTCCAGTTACACCAGGATATATGCTTTGATCTTTTATTTCCATCGTCTTCTTTAAATATCTTTTCTTTTTCTCCCCCCATTTTTTTCTGTCTTCCTCATTGTTGTTACTTATAGGAATGGGAGTTTCTCCTGCATAAAGGGAAACCCTTTCTTGCTCTTCTTGGCTTTTGGTGGCTTCTGGGAATCCTTGGACATCCTTGCAGCCCACAGCTCCATCACTCCAGTATCTGCTGCCGTCTTCATGGGGCCTTCCTCCCCATTCTGAGCCCGTGTGTCCTCTCCTCTTCTTGAAGGACACCAGTCACTGGATCTAGGGCCCACCCTAATCCAGTATGATGTCAAGTTGACTAATTACATCTTTGTAAGGCCTATTTCCAAATAAGGTCACATTCTGAGGTTCTAAGTGGGCATGGATTTTGCAGGGACACTACTCAGCTCACTACAGAATCAGTATCACCTAGCCATTCGACCAGTCAGCTGCTTGCCATTCTCAGGTATTGTTAAGTAGCTTTGGAAAAGGCCTTCAGAAGTTTGTGGGGTGGCTCATAAAAAACTGGAGCAGAAATACGAAAGGAGAAATTCACTTCAGTATTGGAATTGAGCCTCAAAGGAACCATCAAAACCACAGCAATCCTGTTGTTTTTAAAAACATTTTAGAAAGAAGAGGAAACTAGGGACACAGGAGTGAACAGACAGCATCTAACAGTGAGCTGGTAAGCACAGAGACTCACCATGAGCCTGTCAGGAGTGCAGTGAGCACGGGCCCCAGGAAAGGTGGCGTGTCTGTGACATGATCCACCTCCCACTGGGAAAAGGGTTTGTTCATGGGAGCAGTGGGCACCCGCCATGCCTCACCCAGTGGATTTCAGCATGATTTCAGAATTGTCTGGGTCTTCCACAAAGTTGATAGGCCTGTTATTTTAAGCATTAGGTTGAGAGATGTCCAGGTTCTGAAAATTGGTAGCTAAACCAGGAGGTCAGCTTGGAGGGGAGTTGATCTTGTGAGACTGCTTGAGGTATCTTCTTTGCCACTGTAACTTTGCTCCCCAACACAGCCTGTCTGGTGTGATACCCCAGACGGCCTTGGATGACCCTGGCACTGTGTTCATTGGTCATTCAGAAAATGGCAATCCTTAATATTCTGGATGGAGCACTTTGGGAATGAAAACACCTTGTGTTGACTTCTTTAAGATTCCTACTTGAATGAACAAAGTCACATTTTCCTAGAATAAAAGTTTTGTTCTTTAATTATTTACTAAACTGAGACTTGAATTTCACATCATAAAAATGACAGTAGGCATCCTTTAATTGTCCCTGTCTAATGATGAAAATAATAGAAGTGGACTTGATACTTAATTTCTGTATTTATGCCAAGTAAACAGAGCATTGAATGGACAGAGGTTTTAATAGTTCAAGTATTGGAAGTCAAAGCTGTTGTTAAAAAGGAAAACATCTGATGTGTGACTAGATGTTTTCAGAATGCTATAAATGAGCCATTTCCAGTATTTTCTGACTTCTGTCAACATTTAGATGATGAGTTATTTACTATAACTAAAAATGTTTTTCTTATTTTTAGTTTGTAAGCTTGAAAATTGAAAGTTAATATCAAATACATTTTTTCTGTTTTTCACTCAGGAATACTTGGATTAAGTTCAAACAATGCAGATCTTAGTAATTTTGCATTGCTAACATTATTTGAAGTGATTATTACAGCTTTATATCTTACTAAGAATGGTATTCAGTCTTTAAATGCTGGTTGAAATTTTGGTTAAATATGGTTAAATATGAAGTCTGATTATCCTGAACCAAGCTTTAGATTTACCTCACTGAATTTTCACCACTAAGACCCCCAAAGTCATAACTTTGTTAATGTCATTTTTATAATACTAATTTCTGCAAACATGCATGCTGTGTAAGAGACACAGAACAGCGTAGACTGGACTTGAGATTACATTATTCTTGTATTTCAATTTTAACTTACTTCCTTTTGCATATATACCCAGCAGAGGGATTGCTGGATTGTAAGATCTATTTTTAAATTTTTAGGCAACCCATACTGCTTTCCATCATGGCTGCACCAATTTACATTCCCAAAAATGTGCAATGGTTCCCTTTCCTCCACATCCTCACCAACACTTACCTGCTGTCTTTGATACTAGCCATCCTCGCACATGTGAGGTGATCTCATGTTGTGGTTTTGATTTGTATTTCCCTGGTTATTGGCGAAGTTGAACCCCTTCTCATGTGTCTGTTGGCCATCTGTGTCTTCTTTTGAGAAATGTCTATCAATGTTCTTTGTCTTTTTAAAATCAGGTTGTATTTTTGGTTTTGGTTTTTTTGCTATTGAGCATAAATGTATGCCAACTCATCAAATTGTACATTTTAAATATATGCAATTTTAATTGTCAATTATACAGTAAAGCTGGGAAAGATCTTAAACTTTTCATAAGACAGTTTCAGCAAAAATATCATCTGTCACAGTAAGTTTATGTTGTTAATTTAAATTTTGCTGACTGTAAATTTGTTTTGGTTTTACACTTGAATGAAAAATATGTACATATATAGGTATTTAAGTTACATCATAATAAAATACATAAGCCCAAATAGGGGCCCTATGATGAATTGTAGAGGACCTCATGTTACCTGAGTTTGAGTCACTATGCTCTCATCAATTAAACCTACTACAATTTTTAAAACTTTTATTTAGCACCTGCTAAAAAACTTATTTTTTTCATGAAATATTTCCAGCTTTTTCTACCTTAATTCATTTGCCAATAGCACTACAGTTACCTCTCACTCAATTTTTAGCCTTTTTACCCAGAATGTATGTGCTGTGTTTGTTCATTTAGAAGACTTAAGCTTGTGTTTTTTTCACACACTGATAGGAACATTATGAATATCTCTGTGTATATTGTGTTCTATTTTAAGCACCATTCTTAGTGAGTTTTCATATTTAGAACAAAGTTGTACAAATATTTTAGTTGGAAATCAGTGCATATTAAATGCATATTAAGGAACAATCAGATTTAGTTATTAAGCATGTATCACCAGTATGTCATATGTCTTCTGTGAGAAGAGTGTGTTTTACTTGATATACATATGTATTAGGGATTTGGGGGATGCTGGTCTTTTATTTTTTAAAGTGTTTTCCATGCATAAAACTATATTTATCCATAATAAGATGTCTATAGAAGCAAACCAGCCCATTGCTGCCCATCATACACAACTCTAAAATTATACTAAGCCTGGTTTGGCCATGTTATGGTATAATCAAAATTCCTACCTGATGTTTAATGTGATTCATCTGATAACACATCGTTTATGTAATTATCTGCAATAAACCAAACCCAGAAACTTTTTCAGAAGAGAAGTATTAAAGCTATGGCTTTCTAGGAATGCCATTAATTTTATTGATGTAGTGTTTTCCCTAATTTGTTGAACTATGTATAAAGATAAATTTAAGACATTAAAATTTTATGAAGGGGAGGAGCCAACATGGCGGTGTGAGTAAGACAGTGGGAATCACCTCCCAAAAACATATAAATTTTCAAAACACAACAAATACAACTAATCCTAAAAGAGAGACCAGAAGATACAGGACAACAGCCAGACTACATCCACGCATGCGAAAGCCCAGCACCTGGTGAAAGGGGTAAGATACAAGCCCCGGCCCAGTGGGACCCGAGGGCCCCTTCCCCCAGCTCCCGGCGGGAGGAGAGGAGTTGGAGCAGGGAGGGAGAGGGAGCCCAGGACTGCTGAACACCCAGCCCCAGCCACCCGCACCAGAGCACAGACACAGTGCATGCATGGAGGGCTGGAAACTAGGGAAACAGGGCAGCAAGACCTCTGAGTGGGTTCCGAAGCTGATGCCCCTGTGACAAAGAAAAGCGAGTGCTTTTTGAAAGTCTTAAAGGGACAGGGATGCAACAGCTGGACAGAAACAACACAGGTCACAGTCCAGCAGCTGGAAATTACAGGGAAAACTGGGCGCACTAACCCCCTGGGCAACAGCTCTGACACCCCTCACGGAGGTAAACAGTCAAACAGCCCCCTGTCCATTAACGCTCCGGGCGCTGCAAAAGCAGAGAAGCAGCCTAAGGCTGGCCATGCCCTCAGAAAGGGAGCTTCCTCCACACCAGCCGGCAAGACACAAAGACCCAGTCTACATGCAGTTACCCAACACAAGCCACTAGGGGTCGCAGTTGTCCCAGTAAAGAAAGGCCAGTAGCAAGTGGAAAGTTTGGCCCTCCCAGCTGACAGTCAATAGCACCTGTCAACATGAAAAGGCAAAAGAATATGATCCAGACAAGACTAACCCAGACAGCTTCGGCATCTGCTACATCTTCCCCTGAGAAGGAACCTGGGGAGATAGATTTAACCAGTCTTCCTGAAAAAGAATTCAAAACAAAAGTCATAACCATCCTGATGGACTTGCAGAGAAATATGCAAGAACTAAGGAAGGAGAATACAGAAATAAAACAAGCTCTGGAAGGACTTCAAAACAGAATGGATGAGATGCAAGAGACCATTAATGGACTAGAAAACAGAGAACAGAAACACAGAAAAGCTGATGCAGAGAGAGATAAAAGGATCTCCAGGAATGAAAGAATTCTAAGAGAGCTGAGTGACCAAACTAAATGGAACAATATCTGCATTATAGGGGTACCAGAAGAAGAAGAAGAGAGAAAAAGGGATAGAAAGTGTCTTTGAAGAAATAATAGAAATAATTGCTGAAAACTTTCCCAAAATAGGGGAGGAAATGGCCTCTCAGACCAGAGGTACACAGAACTCCCATGACAAGGGACCCAAGGAGGGCAACACCAAGACACATAATAATTAAAATGGCAGAGATCAAAGACAAGGACAAATTATTAAAGGCAGCCAGAGAGAAAAAAAGGTTACCTACAAAGGAAAACCCATCAGGCTATCATCAGACTTCTAAGCAGAAACCCTAAAGCCAGAAGAGAATGGCAAAATATACTTAATGCAATGAAACAGAAGGGCCTCAAACCAAGACTACTGTATCCAGCATGATTATCATTTAAATATGAAGGAGGGATTAAACAATTCCCAGACAAGCAAAAGTTGAGGGAATTTGCCTTCCACAAACCACCTCTACAGGGCATCTTACAGGGACTGCTCTAGATGAGAGCACTCCTAAAAAAAGCACAGAACAAAACACCCAACATATGAAGAAGGGAGGAGGAGGAATAAGAAGGGAGAGAAATAAAGAATCATCAGACCGTGTTTATAATAGCTCAATAAGCGAGTTAAGTTAGACAGTAAGACAGTAAAGAAGCTAACCCTGGACCTTTGGTAACTACAAACTTAAAGCCTGCAATGGCAATAAATACATACCTTTCAATAATCACCCTAAATGTAAATGGACTGAATGCACCAATCAAAAGACAAAGAGTAATAGAATGGATAAAAAAGCAAGACCCATCCATATGCTGATTCCAAGAGACTCACCTCAAACCCAAAGATGTGCACAGACTTAAAGTCAAGGGATGGAAAAAGATATTTCATACAAACAACAGAGAGAAAAAAGCAGGTGTTGCAATACGAGTATCAGACAAAACAGACTTCAAAATAAAGAAAGTAACAAAAGATAAAGAAGGACACTACATAATGATAAAGGGCTCAGTCCAACAAGAGGATATAACCATTATAAATATATATGCACATAATACAGGAGCACCAACATATGTGAAACAAATACTAACAGAACTAAAGGAGGAAATAGAATGCAATACATTCATTCTGGGAGACTTCAACACACCACTCAATCCAAAGGACAGATCCACCAGACAGAAAATAAGTAAGGACACAGAGGCACTGAACAACACACTAGAACAGATGGACCTAATAGACATCTACAGAACTCTACACCCAAAAGCAACAGGATACACATTCTTCTCAAGTGCATATGGAACATTCTCCAGAACAGACCACATACTAGGCCACAAAAAGAGCCTCAGTAAATTCCAAAAGATTGAAATCCTACCAACCAACTTTTCAGACCACAAAGGCATAAAACTAGAAATAAACTGTACAAAGAAAGCAAAAAGGCTCACAAACACATGGAGGCTTAACAACACGCTCCTAAATAATCAATGGATCAATGACCAAATCAAAATGGAGATCCAGCAATATATGGAAACAAACGACAGCAACAACACAAAGCCCCAACTACTGTGGGACACAGCAAAAGCAGTCTTAAGAGGAAAGTATATAGCAATCCAGGCATATTTAAAGAAGGAAGAACATCCCAAATGAATGGTCTCAGGTCACAGTTATCGAAATTGGAAAAAGAAGAACAAATGACGCCTAAGGTCAGCAGAAGGAGGGACATAATAAAGATCAGAGAAGAAATAAATAAAATTGAGAAGAATAAAACAATAGCAAAAATCAATGAAACCAAGAGCTGGTTCTTTGAGAAAATAACAAAATAGATAAGCCTTTAGCCAGACTTATTAAGAGGAAAAGAGAGTCAACACAAATCAACAGAATCAGAACAAAGAAAGGAAAAATCACGATGGACCCCACAGAAATACAAAGAATTATTAGAGAGTACTATGAAAACCTAAATGCTAACAAGCTGGGAAACCTAGGAGAAATGGACAACTTCCTAGAAAAATAGAACCTTCCAAGACTGACCCAGAAAGAAACAGAAAATCTAAACAGACCAATTATCAGCAACGAAATTGAAGCGGTAATCAAAAAACTACCAAAGAACAAAACCCCCGGGCCAGATGGATTCACCTCGGAATTTTATCAGACATACAGGGAAGACATAATACCCATTCTCCTTAAATTTTTCTGAAAAATAGAAGAGGAGGGAATACTCCCAAACTCATTCTATGAAGCCAACATCACCCTAATACCAAAACCAGGCAAAGACCCCACCAAAAAAGAAAACTACAGCCCAATATCCCTGATGAACGTAGATGCAAAAATACTCAACAAAATATTAGCAAACCGAATTCAAAAATACATCAAAAGGATCATACACCATGACCAAGTGGGATTCATCCCAGGGATGCAAGGATGGTACAACATTCGAAAATCCATGAACATCATCCACCACATCAACAAAAAGAAAGACAAAAACCACATGATCATCTCCATAGATGCTGAAAAAGCATTCGACAAAATTCAACATCCATTCATGATAAAAACTCTCAGCAAAATGGGCATAGAGGGCAAGTACCTCAACATAATAAAGGCCATATATCATAAACCCACACACAACATTATACTGAACAGTGAGAAGCTGAAAGCTTTTCCTCTGAGATCGGGAACTAGACAGGGATGCCCACTCTCCCCAGTGCTATTTAACATAATACTGGAGGTCCTAGCCATGGCAATCAGACAAAACAAAGAAATACAAGGAATCCAGATTGGTAGAGAAGAAGTTAAACTGTCACTATTTGCAGATGATATGATATTGTACATAAAAAACCCTGAAGACTCCACTCCAAAACTACTAGAACTGATATCCGAATACAGCAAAGTTGCAGGATACAAAATTAACACACAGAAATCTGTGGCTTTCCTATACACTAACAATGAACAACAGAAGGAGAAATCAGGAAAACAACTCCATTCACAATTGCATCAAAAAGAATAAAATACCTAGGAATAAACCTAACCAAAGAAGTGAAAGACTTATACTCTGAAAACTACAAGTCACTCTTAAGAGAAATTAAAGGTGACACTAACAAATGGAAACTCATCCCATGCTCTTGGCTAGGAAGAATTAATATCGTCAAAATGGCCATCCTGCCCAAAGCAATCTACAGATTTGATGCAATCCCTATCAAACTACCAGCAACATTCTTTAATGAACTGGAACAAATAATTCAAAAATTCATATGGAAACACCAAAGACCCCAAATAGCCAAAGCAATCCTGAGAAAGAAGAATACAGTAGGGGGGATCTCACTCCCCAACTTCAAGCTCTACTATAAAGCCATAGTAATCAAGACAATTTGGTACTGGCACAAGAACAGAGCCACAGAACAGTGGAACAGCTAGAGACTCCAGACTTTAACCCAGACATATATGGTCAATTAATATTTGATAAAGGAGCCATGGACATACAATGGTGAAATGAGAGTCTCTTAAACAGATGGTGCTGGCAAAACTGGACAGCTACATGTAGGAGAATGAAACTGGACCATTGGCTAACCCCAAATACAAAAGAAAATTCTAAATGGATCAAAGACCTAAATGTAAGTCATGAAACCATTAAACTCATGGAAAAAAACATAGGCAAAAACCTCTTAGACATAAACATGAGTGACCTCTTCTTGAACATATCTCCCTGGGCAAGGAAAACAACAGCAAAAACGAACAAGTGGGACTATATTAAGCTGAAAAGCTTCTGTACAGCAAAAGACACCATCAATAGAACAAAAAAGAACCCTACAGTATGGAAGAATATATTTGAAAATGACAGCTCCGATAAAGGCTTGATGTCCAAAATATATAAACAGCTCACAGACCTCAACAAACAAAAAACAAATAACCCAATTAAAAAATGGGCAGAGTAAAAAAAAAATAATTTAAAAAAAAATGGGCAGAGGAACTGAACAGACGGTTCTCCAAAAAAGAAATACAGATGGCCAACAGACACATGAAAAGATGCTCCACAGCGCTAATTATCAGAGAAATGCAAATTAAAACTACAATGAGGTATCACCTCACACCAGTAAGGATGGCTACCATCCAAAAGACAAACAACAACAAATGTTGGCGAGGTTGTGGGAGAAAGGGGAACCCTCCTACACTGCTGGTGGGAATGTAAACTAGTTCAACCATTGTGGAAAGCAGTATGGAGGTTCATCAAAATGCTCAAAATAGACCTACCATTTGACCCAGGAATTCCACTCCTAGGAATTTACCCTAAGAACGCAGCAATCAAGTTTGAGAAAGACAGATGCACCTCTCTGTTTATTGCAGCACTATTTACAATAGCCAAGAATTGGAAGCAACTTAAATGTCCATTGGTAGATGAATGGATAAAGAAGATGTGGTACATATACACAATGGAATACACTCAGCCATAAGAAGAGGGCAAATCCTGCATGGATGGAGCTGGAGGGTATTATGCTCAGTGAAATAAGCCAAGCGGAGAAAGAGAAATACCAAATGATTTCACTCATCTGTGGAGTATAAGAACAAAGGAAAAACTGAAGGACCAAAACAGCAGCGGAATCACAGAACCCAAGAATGGACTAATAGGTACCAAAGGGAGAGGGACTGGGGAGGATGGGTGGGTAGGGAGGGATAAGGGGTGGGGGAAGAAGAAGGGGGGTATTAAGATTAGCATGCATAATGGGGGGGAAGGGGAGGGCTGTACAACACAGAGAAGACAAGTAGTGATTCTACAACATTTTGCTGTGCTGATGGACAGTGACTGTAAAGTGGTTTATAGGGGGGACCTGGTATAGGGGAGAGCCTAGTAAACATAATATTCTTCATGTAAGTGTAGATTAATGATAACAAAAAAAAGGAAGAAAGAAAAGGGGGATTACTCCCTGATAAAATAAAACTAACTGTAAATCAATGATTAATGCATGCTTTAAATATCCTTAATTTTGATCACTTAAAGGGTGTCAGATGATCAGCTATGGAGGTACACTTTTCTGATAATATTTCTTTTTCTTTCTCTTAAAAAAAAAAAGCAGTTCCTGTGTGGTGACCCCCAATGAGTTCTGCACAATGGTATAAAGGGCATATCAAAGTGTGGGCAAAGGGTCTGTTTGTGTTTATACAGAGGATCAAAGCCTAATTTGGCTACCCAGAAAATGAACTAAGATACGAAATGAAGAAGAACTTCCAACATCAGCACTCTCTGGAAGAGTCATACCAGAAGATGACCATCAAAAAACCTCAACAAAGATCCAGGCGATGCTGCAGTTGTAGTTGCATCCATCCCACCGGTTCTTGGACCTGCCATGGGAATGAAGAAGGAGATATCTAAGCTGGCCTGTGCATACAGTAAAACAACAAATTTGACAGGATCTATACTGTTGGAACTCAACCAAGAATTAGGAGAAGTGCAAGTTGTAGCACTCCAAAATCTTACAACTACAGACTATCTACTGTTAAAAAAACATATGGGATCTGAACAGTTCCCAGAAATGGGTTGTTTTAATTTGTCTGATTTCTCTCAGACTGTTCAAGTACAGTTGGACAATATCCATCATATCATAGATATATTTTCACGAATGCCTAGGATGCCTAACTGGTTTTTTTGGTTTCACTGAAGATGGCTGGTAATTATAGATCAGCTTTGGTTATGTAACACTATTCCTATTATGTTAATGTGTGTGTGCAATTTAATTAGTAGTTTAAAACCTATACATGCTTAAGTTACTCTACAAGAAGATATGTCAAAGAAATAATCAATCTTCCCATGTTTTCTTTCGCCTGCTACTTCTATAGCTTTTCTTCTTCCTTCCTAATTACAACCCTTAAATAGAATTCGTGCCTCATATCAAATTTACTGAGTATCATAATTCCTCCAAGTGGTAAAGATACCTCAAGACAAATGCTGGGCATAGAAGCCACAGGGCATAAATCTGCAAAGAAGTAAAAAGCTAAGCTTTTCAAACAATATGGCTTCTCTCTCACTTACCAACTTTACATTTCCCTGTATGGCCCCGGAAGATGACTGGTTAGCCAGAGACAGGTAAGATTCCTCAAGGGTGGAACAACCTAAGACAGGCACAGTCACAGGGGGGCCATCAGGTGAGAAATTGTGATCAACAGAGGTGAGGCTTAGAACCTCACCCCCCCTGTTTTGAGAGAAATCTTCTGCATCCGTGGATGTTTTATTGCCCTTGTCTAGCTTGGATTAACACATAGTCTACAGGCACACACCTGATCATGTACATTTGCTCTCTTACAACACTAAACTATGTTTTCTACCTTTATCTTGCATCTACCTACCACTTCAGCATTTTATTTAAAAAAAATAATAATAATAATAATAATAATAAAGGGAGAAACGTGGGATCCACATATAAATCAAGTATAAAAATCAAACAAATATTCATATTTGACCTGATTGTTTATAGTTCATAATGTGTGATCAAAACTGAAAGTTTCTGTGATGAATGCCCTTGTACTGTTCACTATATAAGAACTTATTCACTATGTAAGAATTTGTTAACCATGTAAGAACTTGTTCCTTATGCTTCAGAAGATTGGAGACTGATGAGAATTAGGCTTGGGGTGGATTCGTGATTGTGCATTGAGCACTGACTCCCCTATACAGAATTTTATTGTTGTTAACAACCATTTGATCAATAAATATGAGAGATGCCCTCTCAAAAAAAAAAAAAAAAAAGAGAAAAAAATTTTAAGGTAGTGAAATACAAGTATAATATAAACATAAGAGAGGGTTATATTCTTGAACCCAAATACAATTTCAAATTTTCTCTTTAATCATTGCACAAACATTGAACACTTAAAATGATCTCGTTGCTGTGCTGTGAGAAGGGACAAAACAGAGCAGAATCCCTGTCCTGAGAGAATTCCTGGCCCACTGTGTGGGTCAGGTTGTAAAGCACATATAGGCAGTCTTCATCGTCCAGATCTAATCTATTCCTCCAAATACATTTCCGCATATTTTCAGAAAACAGGAGCCCGTATTCCAGTAATTTAAATGGGAAAACTAAATGCATCACAGCAGTCCCAACAATATCTCCAAATACCACTCAATCACTCTCTCTAACTAACAACCTCTAACTAAATAGCAATCCATCTGCATTTTCTGTATAATAAACAGCATTGAAAACACCCATCACTCAATTTTTTGTGCTTTTTGAATTCAGTAGTGGATGTTTTGTATGCATCCAGAAAAAATGGGAACAGGTGCTGTCTGTAAATAAATAAACAAAGAAATACTATGTTATACTACTACCTACCATAGTCCATTGAACCTAGGAGATCACCAATTGTAAGATATGGCATCACTTCACAGGCCCTTAAACGCAGTGCCTTAGACAGCTCGGCCATCCTGACAACACAGGCCCTTAAGAAAGAAAAAAATGCTGCTAATTACATTTTGATTGTAACATGTAAAATTATAAGGGATGCATCGATTTCAAGATGTATCCTAAATTCAGAAAAATTCAACTGTGTTGGGGTAGAGTGGGGATGGGTAGTATGTCTTAGAATTGTTGCAAAAAGATAAAAAAGTAGGTAGACTCAAGTCCTGGGTCTCCTGACAGGCTGGCCTTCTGGGGGACGATGAGAAGAGGAAGGTAGGAATGCACGGAACCCTTAGCTGTTGTCAAGTAGAGAAACAATAACAGCACAAGATTTAACCCCCAAACACAGCACAGCTATACATGCATTGCACACTGTGCCTTCTTGCAGGATTCATGGACAACTTCCAAGTTTCCATGAGCACACACATGCCGATTCATTTAAGTGCCTCTTCTAGATAACATAGTAATTTGGGGGCAAATATTTTTGCAAATATAAATAATGAATATTTGTATAGTGAGAATTCAGGTAGCGAGATATAGATTTTCAATGTTTTGTGAAAATGCTCCCATAGTGGTCTGTAGAAGGTATGGGAAGGATGGGGGCACAAAAACATAGTGGAAAAATCTGCTTGGGGATATCAGAGAAGTCTTCAAGAAAGCGGAATGTGAGTGATGTCTTGAGGATGAGTAAGTGTGGTCTGTGGCAGGGGAGGGAAGTAAAGGGCTTTAGAGAGAGTAAAGGAATTCTCCAAGATGGGACGGGGTGGAGCAACGTGGTGCTTTGGAGAGCTCTGTGTAGTCAGAAGGAGCAGATGGTATGTGCCCACGGAGAGCCAAAGAGGATTCTGTGAGACGGGCCTGGCTGCGTGTTGGAGGGCCTTGGTGCCCTGCAGGAAACTCAGACTTCGTTAAAGATGCATGGGTATTCGAATCTGAGAGTGACATGATCTGATTTGTATTTGAGAAGTTCACTGTGGAGGTGACATGCTCCATGCACTACAGAGGAGAGAACTGAAGCAGAAAGTGCTTCAAGCAAGAAATGTCTTTAAAAATGTTCGTTAGAGGGGTGAATTATTTTAAGGATTTCACATCTTTTCTCATGCTTCCCAAGCTTGAAGGTATCTGCCAATTAATTCCCCCTCCCCAGTAATTTGTTTCTAATTGTCTCCCGACTAGTTCTTGTTCTGAGAAGCATTCTAGCTCATCAAATCCCTGGAGCAAAAATAAACCATTTGGGTGATGTATGTTTGTGGTATTGCAGAGTATTCCATGTACTGCAGGCTATGAATTCTTCAGACAATTCTCAGTTGTCTATTTTTCGTCTGGCAATAAACCTAGGTAAAAGTAGCATGCATCCTCTGAGCACTGTTGAAATAATAAATAATAATGCTAAGATACAGTGACAGATGGGCCCTGGGAACAGGGGATAATGAATCATGTGCTCATGAAGCTGTACCGGTGTGTATCATTTTGAAAATGCAGATTATGTCCCTGTAAATGTCTTCAGGTAAATGTGTTTGGTTTCTCTGCTTGTTAAATACTTGCATAGCAATTTAAGTCATTCTCCTATGCGGTGTAATTGACTGACAACCTTGGGATGTTTACCTTCATAAAAATTGACAGACAGCTCCTGAATAGCTCATCTCCTCAGCTACCAGCATGCTGATTTTTGCCCATAGTTTAAGCACTCTCTGCTCTCCATTTCTTGTTGATGCAACAAACAAATTAGAAGCTTTCTTTCATACTCAGGGTATTGAAATTTCTCAAGAACCATGGGTGTTAGGCTCTGGTAACATAATTTGGAAACAGTAAAGATTTAGTTTGTTATTCGCAAATATTATAACTTGAGTACTAATACAGTAGGACTTCTAAGGGATCTGACATAGTTATAACTTTAATCATAGCAACACTTAACTAATTACGGTAAAAAGTCTTTGAAAATACAAATTGAAAGAGACAATTTGATAAATATGTCAAACACAAAATGTAGATTGTATTTCAAAGTGCCAACTTTCAAAGTCTGTATTTTATTAAAAGGTAGTTTAGACTTACGGAGCCTTTAGTGATCATCAATAATGATTAATATGATTTCCATTTCAATTCAGTCATATTTAAATTGCACTGCTGTGCACATATTATATAATCCATATAATCCTTGACCCAGTACATCTTTGCATGGCATGTAGGTTTTGCTTATTCAAACTATGTGAATCCAGGAAATATCCACAAGTTATCTCATAATTTCATTTGTGGTCTTTCATGATCATGCAGGAGTATTAACTTTAAGATATTACCTTGAAAGGTAATGCATTTTTCTCTCTTTGCCAGCACTCAAAGAATCATTTCTCTTTGGGGACAATACTAGTAGTTTCAGAAAGGATGGGTGGATGGATGTATTCATAAAGCTTATGAATGGATTTCTTACTGTGTGCATTGCGATCTACAGAAGCTTTCTAAGACATGATTCATGCGCTTATCTAATTCATTCACTTACTATCTGCTGGATGTCATACACTGTGTTAGATGCTGAAAATACCATCCAAAATTGTCTAGTTTAAAGTCTCAAGGTATTATTAATCTTGCAGAACAGACTCAAACATCTACCATGGGGACAGACTTTTTTTTAATGCAACACCCGAGAATACATTAAGAGATTTAAGTAGGAAACCCAACCTTCACAGTGAGACCTAATAAATGGAAGGGGCTAAAATAGAAATTCATTAAACAACCAGAAGGGGATTACAAAGGACTATTCTGTAAGTCACACAATACGAATATTATACATATATACCTGAATTCAGTTGATGTTTGTCGCATGACATGTGTGAGCTAAAGCACTGATCAGAGCATGCTACGGTCGCTTCAGAGTTGGCAGGGAAAAGCTGGCACAGACCTTATTTTTCAGAAAGACAGACAGCATGAAGAACAGTAACACTAAAGAAGAAAAATGTAAAGAAAATGGGAAAAATATAAATATTATCTGTCTGTATCCCAGGTCACTATGACACTGTTTATTGAAGGTTTTTATAAATATTGAATGCTTCTTGGGAGCATGAGCCAAAAAAATAATATAGAAAACTTATGCCCACTGGGGTTATTTCACATACTTTACCAGGAAATTGAAAAAGAAGCCAGCTCTGATTGACTACGGCACACCATCTAGTGTGTGGCGGTCTTGTTGGCAACAGGTAAATGTCACCGTGAGTGTTTGGAAAGTCGAGCAGAAAACATTCCAAACAATGCAGCTAAAATTACTTCCTAATTAAAAAATAGTCTTCTATGTTATGTAGTAGAAGTCTTGCTAAGGCGGTGTTCATATGAAGTCATTTGAAATTAGAATATTTTGTATACTTTTGTTTCATTCGTGATCCCCTGGGGCTTCTAAAATGACTCAAAATAATCCATCTTTTACATAGTTCAAAATATTCTTCAGTTCGGCTTTTCAACATCAATTTCCTTAGCAAACAAATTCATAAAGTAAATAAGAAACAAAAATTGAGCCAACTCTGTTACTGATAGCTTTATATTCTGAATTTGTGAGCCCCCAGTGTTTTAAATTTGACTTCCTCTGTGCCAGTTTGCAAGTTTTGTTAAAGCTGAACTGTTCATCTTTTTTAAAATTTCATTTTAAATATATATTTTTAAAAAATACAGCACATGAACATTAGCCAAATGACATGTACGAAGATACTGTGAAAAACACGTCTCTCTTCCCAACTACCTTGGTTCCCCTCCCAGGGAAATACCACTGTTTATCTTCACTTTTACATTTTTAGTAATCCTCAACCTAATGAGAATTATTGAATATAATTTGTTACTAATGCAAATTTTGAACAACCAAAGAGGTTAATTTCAATGACACTACGTATAACATTTTTTTAATGACAAAAAAGAAATAAACTAATAATACTTTGCAACTGTTTGGGGAATATATCATATAAACTCATCCTGTTTGGATGCCTGTGTACCCAGGGATCTATAATTATTCTTCTTCCTGCCCAACAATCACTTTTAATTGTTCCTATTTTAAAATTGTTCTCTGCTGAGTCCCATAAAAATCTGTTTTCATTTTTGGAATTCTTTGCATTATCTTTGCATTTTTTAAAACAATCACAACTACGCCTATTCCAAAATGAAGATCAAGTGATATTTTTCTCTCTCTGCCTAGCATACAAGAACAACATTTGTTTAATAAAAGACAATTGAAAGTATACACTTTTATTTTTCTTCATAACACTTACCAACATATACTATATTGCATTTTTTACATTTTTTTATTAACTGAGAATATAAATTACATAAAGGCAAGAGTTCTTGTTTTCTTGATTTCTGTATCACAAGTGCCGTGAACACTGTCTAGAGCACAGAGATGTCCTATCCGTTGAGTGGGTGCGTGAATGCATGAGTGAACAGACCCATAAATTCACTTAGCATGTTAAGCAACTCAAAGGAATCTTCAAGGTGCAACTTAAATAATTTGTATTCCATTATGTTTTTGGATGTTAATCAAAATTAGGCCCAGACAAAATTCAATTTTATGTTGCTGTATCACCTATATTTAGATTATAATTAATTCATATTTTCAGTTAATTATGCAATATACAAGACAAATATGCTTTCACAAGTAGTAAAAGATGCTTCATGAGGTTTTGAAGATGACTTTAATACCCTTTAAATTATTTGTTCTGTATTCAATATGTGTGTCTGTGTGTGTCTGTGTATTCATCACCAGCAACATCCTGAGATGGCAGTTCTTCTCTTCATCAGGTTTATTAAATCATCATATCATGATCATAACAATCCAGTAAGGTCATTGCCTTCTGAGTCATCCAGACCCCATGCCTCAGAGTTTGCCGTCTCACCTCTTACGGGAGTCTCCTCAAGTACATGAATCATCACCGAGTTTGCTTGATTCTCTTACCACTGATCAAATGATCAGGGCATTCATTTGGAAACTAGCATTGTTTTCTCTGTAATCTTCCCATCTTCCCCATCATGTCTATAGCTCTATTATAAGTTATTCTGCTTTATCTATTAGCTGAGTGTGTACATACCTGTTTTTCTACGCGAGATTGCTGTGTGTGTGTATCTTTATTCTATATGTTTCACTAGGCATTAAACATCCCCTAATGTAAAGTAGGTGTTCAACCCAGTATTAACTAAATTGCATTTATATTTTAAATCTGGGTAAAATGACTTTCATTAAGTGGTTTATTATACTGTTAGTTTTACAAATAACATAAATTGTTTCTGGAAACTTATCAAGGCAACTTTTTGACAACCTGGACTAAGGGTGGAAGGTTCTGGAAGTTGTTTTGTTTTCCTAAATGTCTTGCAACATGATTTACCACTTTACTTAAAATCATAGCATTCCATCTCTGTGTTTATTGTCTAAACAGGTTCAATCAAAGCTGGTAATGACAGATGCGACTGAACTCAGAATTAAGTTTCATGGATTACTATAGCACTAGTGACTTAATGAGGACAGTCCTAAGAAAGCAAAGGCCTTTCTTTTCATTTTTTTTAATTTTTTTATTTTGGTATCATTAATCTACAAACATTATGTTTACTAGACTCCCTCCTTCACCAAATCCCCCCCACAAACCCCATTACAGTCACTGTCCATCAGCATAGTAAGATGCTGTAGAATCACTACTTGTCTTCTCTGTGTTGCACAGCCCTCCCGGTGCCCCCCCCACATTATACATGCTAATCGTAATTCCCCCTTTCTTCCTCCCCACCCTTATCCCTCCCTTCCCTCCCATCCTCCCCAGTCCCTTTCCCTTTAGTAACTGTTAGTCCATTCTTGGGTTCTGTGATTCTGCTGCTGTTTTTTTCCTTCAGTTTTTCTTTGTTCTTATACTCCACATATGAATGAAATGATTTGGTACTTGTCTTTCTCCACCTGGCTTATCTCACGGAGCATAACACCCTCTAGCTCCATCCATGTTGTTGCAAATGGTAGGATTTGCTTTCTTTTTAAGTTTAGAATCTCATGAGGTTTTCTGTTTTGTTACTCCAAAGGAAAAATTTTTCTCAAAATTCCTATTTTGTAAAAATACACACTCTAATGTCAGAGTAGATTCACTATTTAAAAAATTGAACTAGTATGTGCTTTATCCCTCTTTTGCATATATTATCCTAATTAAAGTTAAAATTGGTGATGTTTTCATTGAAAATGAAGGCAAGTTTCATCTCACATTTTTATTCAACTTGAGGTGACCTCCTGGTTAATTCCCCACTAATGGTGGTTTTTCTAGTTTAAAGTCCTGCCAAGCACTGCATGTTCCTGGTTTAGGACCGATGCTACTGGTTGAGTAGGATGGCCTCTGGTTCCTTTAGTGGTAGGATCTGTGTGGCTAAGAGACAAAATAGTAATGTTTTCCCTTTGCATGAATTTAAAATTTTACATGCAAAGTTTAATAGTTAATTGTGTTTTTTAAGTTACTTTCCTCCTATATAACGCCATTTAAAATTCTAGAAGTATTCCTTTTGAAAGTCTGTTCAATTGTAATGGAAAGATTGTGGATAGCTTATACTGGATTAACACTTGACTATTCCCTCTACTGAAGTTTTTTATGACATTATTCATTTTCCCTGATAACGCCATGTTAAATCTATTTTCAGGGGGATAGTTCCTATGTGAAAGATCGCTGGTGTGTTTTTGATGGATTCATGGTCTTTTGCCTTTGGGTTTCATTGGTGTTACAGGTAATTAAATCACAAGGAGATGTTTTCCAAAATGGGCATTGTTTTGCACCAAAAATCTTAATAGAACTCTTAAAGAATATATATCAAGTGTGATTGCTTATTTTCCTACATTATGTTATTTTAAATGCTTACTGATTTTTTTAAAAGCCTAACATTTTAATCATTGTCAGTCATGTTTGTGACTTTTTTCTCAAGCAGAAATGAGAATTGATACTATAGGAAATTATTTCTTGTTAAACAGCTATAAAAATATATTCATTGAAATAAAGAGAAGAACATGGGTGAGAATTCTATATTTGTAGACTAGAAAATTGAATTTAAAGATTATAATTCTAGTCTTTTATGTAACTGAATCCTCACTAAAAACAGCTTTAAAAATATGGATATATTGAGCTACATATTGGTCAACATAAAATGCTCTCCAGCAAATAGACAATGCCTTTCTACAAGAAATCAGGAATATATATTAAAATGGCCTAAAAAGGGAGTTTTACTGGAGTTATTTTTTTGGACTCATTCCCACACATTCATTCAGGCTTGATTTTGCATTTAATTCCACTAAAGTTACTATGCTCTTCATTAAAACTTCAGAATAAAATAAATTTACAGTCTAGTCTGTGAACCTATCACAGCGCTATTGATAAGCACTCCTTATTTTTGTAAAGCTCACCTCTCCAACAGTCTAATTTCATCCTGCATATTAATGTGTTCTTTTCCATTTAATAACTACTGTATGATTGACAGGCACTTCCTCATTATCATTTTGCCTCTGTTAGTAAATGTTACAGCCTCTTTTTCAGGTTCCTTTATAATATTTTTAACGCTTTTGCCATTACTTGTTTGTTCTAGATATTCAAAAAGTTACACCAAAGAATATTCTTAGTGAGGAAGTGTTACCATACTTACTCCATATTCTAAGTTGGAACTTGTTTTTGTAATAAAAACTGTGCCTTGATGAGTTATACAGGAAATGAACAAGATTAATGGCACTTTCATTAGCTCATGTGTTTATCTTAAGATAGCTCGCTTCAACATGTATGTAAAAGAAAGTTGATTTTAGTGGGAAATAATGTAGGGCAAAGTTCAGGGCACAGGATGCACCTCCTGATACTGTCTGTATGTGCCATGATTATAAGCAAGGCTAAGGGAAAGTCTAAACTTATTTGTTTACCTCTTAATTTACAGGTATTTGAAATTGCTGATATAGTTGATCAGATGTCACCTTGGGGCATGTTGCGGATACCTCGGCCGCTAATTATGATCCGAGCATTCCGCATTTATTTCCGATTTGAACTACCAAGGACCAGAATTACAAATATTTTAAAGTAAGCACTGCTTTTACATAAATTAAGGAGAAAAGTTTACGACATCTTTCTTAAGTTTTACTTATTGGATTTCCTTTTTTTTTCCTCTAGGCGGTCAGGAGAACAAATATGGAGTGTTTCCATTTTCCTACTTTTCTTCCTACTTCTTTATGGAATTTTAGGAGTTCAGATGTTTGGCACATTCACCTTCCACTGTGTTGTGAATGACACGAAACCAGGGTAAGTGTGTTTACTAACTGCATTTTCATCTAGGATGTTTCTGCAATTCTCATGAGAAATACCTGTCTAGATTTTTAAAAAGTATTTATATGTTCTCTGCTCTCTTGTCTCTGCTTCCTCAAAATTGTTTGTCCAAAATTTCAAGGCAAGTATTCAAAGTAAGCCAGACTGAAAGGGTAATCCTGTGGGAAAGTAGATTAAGCAAATTCAAAGTGTCCATTTAGATATTTTCCTCAGTGTGGCAGATGGAGAGTGTGCTAACAATGCCATCAGAGTATTTTCATTTCTTACTTAACTAAGATGGGAATGGAAAATGGTATAACTGCTTCAGAAAACAGTTGGGCAGTTTCTTAAAATGTTGAACACCTACCATATATGCCATTTATACCATTCCATGTGTTTGACCAGGAGAAATGAAAACATATGTCCATGCAAAGACTTATGCAGAGTGACTTCATTTATAATGACCCAAACTGTTAACAACCCAAATTTCCATTAACAGGTAAATGGAGGAACAAATTGAGGTAAATTTGTGTATTGAATACTACTGAGCAATTAAAAAGTGTTAGATACTGGTATACCCATCTTAGATAAATCTCAAAATAATTACGTTGAGTGAATGAAGCCAGATTTTTTAAAAAGTGACATATTCTGTGATACCATTTATGTAAAATTCTAGAAAATGCAAACTTTTCTATAATGGTGGAAAGGAAATCAGTGGATGCCTGGAAGTAGGTTGGGGTAAGAATAAGGGATTACAAAAGGAAATTAGGAAACTTTTGGAGTTGATGAATATGTTCATTGTCTTGATCGTGGCTCCGTGCATATGTCCACATTCACCAAACTATACTTCGTAGTATGGGCAGTGTTTCATATGTCAAGTATACCTTAGTAAAACTGTCCATAAATGTTTTAGTGAGAAGTAGCAATTTAATTTTCTTCCTATGGTTAGGCAGTTGTCCCAGTGCTATTTAATGTATGCTGTTACCCACTGAATTTATTGTTACCTTTCTCACTGGCTAATTCCCTGTCTGTATTTGGGTCTGTACCTGCGGTCTCTGTTGTGCTTGATTGATTTCCTTGCCTATCCCTCACCAGTGTTACACTCTGAAACACATTTAAATGATAACAAGCTGCATGCATGGTTCCAATTTCCAGCTCCCAACCTTATATAGGCTCATAAACAATGTCTTCTGCCTCTTGTGGCCATTAAAACCCAAGCTCTTGGCTACTGGGTACTCAGCCCCATTCATACCACCATTTTGCAGCTCATGTACATCCCTCCCTGTAGTTTTTGGCTCGTACATTTTAGAATGTACTTTTCTTTCTTGGAAACCCAGACATACATTTTCAACTGCTTTTGTTTATAACTGATCTAGTTGTTTGTAGGGGAAAGAGTTGAACTTAATGTAGCCCATCTTGCCACATTTAGCACTTTGGCAGTCACAGCTGTTAAGTTTCTAGTTTCCTCATTACACTGGTGAGGTCCTTGAGAACACATACGGCTAAGGGTGTAGAACATTCATCTCCTTAGGAATGGTTCCTAGTATCCCGGCACAAAACAAGTACTTAGTAACTATTGAAGGCACAATGGATCATGCATTGCATTTAGACAGGTAATGACAACATTATGACAAATTGATGCAGGAGAGGAAGTTTTTAAAAAGAGCAAAATAATAAAATCAGGTCACTAAATGTGACAAATGAGAAATGGTTAAAGTATAGAAAAGCAATGTTAAAAGTGGAGAAAACCAGTGAATTAATACAAACGGTACTGAAGTTGCAGGAAGTGGTGAGTAAGAAGTTGACTGTGTGGGTAAAGGAAGAGACAAATGCGTGGAAGAAAACCTGTAGGTGTTTTTTTTTTTTAATGTGTGTAGGCTGTCAAATATGGCTAGAATTGTTCCATGAATGAATATGAAGGTGGGAGAAGATATTGTGTGGGCAGGAGACAATAGACACGGAAGCGAAGAACAGAGAAAGCTTCTGGATATAAAGCAGCTGTTCTCACAGCAGAGAGGACAGGGGGCTGACAAAGTTATCATTTTATGAAAAACTGAGTTGAAATTTGAGAAACCTAAAACTTGTTAAAATAGAAGATCAAGCAGCGTGCTGGCAGACTGAACTTTGACACATGACGTATAATACAAATTGGGAAATTGGATACGAGCACCTTCTGAACTCAAGGGCCTCAAGTCCCTTCACCGAATGCTCTTGGCCAGATCCATACCACATTCAGTACTAGGGAATGAATGCCTTTGAAAAAAATATTTAAAGACTTCTCGTACTCTGAATATTAGCTCCAGTTCATTACTTTATCCTGAAAATGGAGTTCAGTGTGAAGAATTTCGTAAACGTTGGCAGAATTTTCTGTTACTTGAGACATAGTAGTTACGTGGAGATGTCTGCGTTTTCTTTCTCATACTTGTAAAATCTATAAGATCTACCCAAAAGCATTATGTACATAATACATATATTTTGCCTTCTTTTAATGGGACTTTTAATTTAATATTTGAAAAGAAAATATGAAACTACCCACCTGGTAGTATTGTTGCTCATAATAGTTTTCATAGGTTTGATGATTCATTTCAAGGACTAAACATTTATACCACATTTTAAAAAAATTTTCAGTTCAGTATTAACTGAGTTTTAATGTCCTACTCATAAGTAGGAAAACTGCTGATACCATTTTACCATTAGTTCCAGCTCAGACATTAATTTATTTTTAAAGACTCAAAAAAATGTCCAAAGTCAAAATAAATAAAATTTCAGCTTCAAAACATTTTCCAACTTTTTTGTTTCCTTTTGCTGGTTCTGAACTCGAGATTTCTCATTCCCATGTCTGAGTCAGACATTAAACTCTGCTGTGATGGCTGTGTTTCCAGCAATCAGTATTACCAGTCGCTGTCATGACCTCATTTCTCTTAATTGCTGTCCTTTAACAATTGTTCCAATTTCTGCTCAATTGGTTTGCATGCATGTTAACCTAATCACGGGAGTGCTTTCAGGCAGAGACGTGTCTGTTCAGAAACCTAGATATCCTGGGTTTCATATCTGACCTCTGAAATTGGTATGTTTAATTTGTGAGGCACATAGGATAGATAAGGAAGCAACTCAATACATGCAGTTTTGCCTTTAAATGGAGCTGTTTTTGGATAGAAGGGAATCTTAGCTGTGTCCTCAAGAACGTGCATTTTAAAAAAAAGCTTTAGATGCTTCTCCCATAATGAATGGCAATGTGAGGCAGTTGTGGAATAAGTAATGAGGTTTGACTAAACAAAGCAATTCATATCGAAAAGAAAGTTGAGAAGAGCAGTGGCCTGTGGCAGAAATGGGTGCTGCAAAATGCCACATGTGATGGCAGAAATCTGCCTCAACCGAAAAGAGGAGCAGGTGAAAATGAGCTGGTAGGGGAAATAGAAAAGATAAAGACTTACCTGCCACCTTACTGTCATTCCTAAAAAAGGAGAGACATTCATTCATAGCTTAAGATCAAACAATGAAATCTTATTCATGTCAGATAATTAGAAAAACTTTAAGGTAAGTAAATGTAGATGTTAAGAATACAAAAGTTTACTGTAGAGAGAGCAGCATTTAACCAAGAGTTCAGGTACATATTTGTCATGGCTGGATTGTCAGCTTAAAGACCCAGGGGTAGGGAACTCCTCACCACAGATGCCCAGGGCAATTCTGGTTTATTCCTGTTGTGCTGGAGTAATTACTAATAGCTTCCTGTTTAATCTCAGGTGAGTGTCAGGATGGACAATACATTCTGTAGTCATCCCACCCAAGGTAGCTTATAGGACTTGGAGATATTTTATAAAATGCTCACTAAAACTTAGACTAGAGACAATATGAAGTTGGATTTTTGTCAGTTTCCTATTGCTGGCCTAAATAAGATTTAACTTTACCCTTTAGGGTACTTGAAAAATAAAAGAATTCTTATCTTATAATTCTGCTCACAAAATAGTGAGTTTTTTACAAAGAATGGTCAGAAGAATTAAAAATAGAAACACGGTGGAACTGGGAAACTCAATTTTTAATCTCTATAGACTTTATCAAGAGAGAATTTTGTAGAATATGTAAAATCACAGGTACCTCAAATCATGCAATGATCTGGGAAGTCCTCTTGATTTATATTTAAACTTCTTTTGAAAGGATGAAGAGAGACTGTTGCACAGGAGTCATGCAGAGATGTCTGCCAAGAGGGAGATATAAGAACAAGTTGGGATAAATACATATTGGAGGCATTTTCTTTAAAATATTGAAATAAGAAATGAAAATACTCCAATGGTGCATGGAAAGTTCAATTAAATTAATAGCAACATTTGTGGAGCATCTACTATATCTCAGATATTTTGCTTTATTATAATACATTTTTCAAACAATCTGGAAGAAATTATTTCCCCCATTTTGCAGATGAGGATGCAGTTCCAATTAAATAATGTGCCCATGTGTAAGTGAGAGAGTCAGGATTTGAACTCAAGTCTAACTTCCCAGTCCATGC
This sequence comes from Manis javanica, assembly GCF_040802235.1. Classification (NCBI taxonomy): domain Eukaryota; kingdom Metazoa; phylum Chordata; class Mammalia; order Pholidota; family Manidae; genus Manis; species Manis javanica. The sequence continues at coordinate 9,000,320 of NC_133164.1, forward strand.
TTCTACTGCCATTTGAGCAACTTGTACAATATTATAATCCCATACTCATAAACGTGTAATATACATACAGATCCACATTCATATGTGAATATGGATAAACTCTGTATAATACATGTCATAAAGAAAATTAAAGTCCATATTCCATCTAGTTTCTGTCCTTATGTAGATGCTCTGTTTCAGGGGCTTCTATCTCATCTCAACCTGTGAAATAGTGGTACCTAATATATTTGTATGATACCATGTATCTCTTAAAATTATTGTGCACATCCACCTCAAAGATGTGGTCTACCTGAGCAACCAGCTAAGTCAAACTTTTATGTGATAATAATTTTTTAAAAGTGAATAAAAGAAAATATTTCAGAATAAGTCAGACTCCCTTATGAAAATTAATACCAGTATGATTTTCACAATAATAGCAAAAAAATTTGTGAAGATCTTCAGCATAAAAAAAAGAAAGTCCTAAAACTTGAAAGGGTCTAAAAGAATTTATGTGATTTCTTCCCCAGAAGAGAATAATGTAATAATCTAGGTTTTCAAACTTTCACTTGTTACTAGTGGCAAATACCCTTTATTGAACAACTGATATCTGTTTTTCCCTCACTGAATACTCATAACAGCCTGATAATCTTTGTTCTGTTTTTACGCTCTGTGTGACGTCCAAGGAAATTGAAGCTCAATAAGGTTAAACAAGATGTCTGAGATGAAATAGCTTGGATGTGGTAGAAGCAAGATTTAAACCCAGTTAGTTCTTCCTGAAAGCAATTTCTGCACTTTTAAATATTCAGTTGTAATTCGGTCAGTATATGAGATGCTCTTGAACATGTGTGTGTCCAAAATATTTGAATAAAATGTTTAGTTTCCCTTTGGTTACAAGGAGCACATGCTTAGAAGACAAGTTCTAAGTGGGGTGGGTGAGTAAGTGGTTAAGGTAGCTTATTGGAGGACTGAATTCCGAAATGATGTGCTGGAACTTCTGAGCACACTACGTGAGTGTGAAAGGAGGAGGCTTGCCAATTCAGTGCCTCACAAAGTGTTCACTCTGGTTGCCTCATAGAAGTCATACGTGCTATTATCTTGCCAGCTCAGCTTCCAGCCCAACAGCCTGCTTTTTCCCCAGGTAGAAACCATAATAACATGAATGACTATAACAGCGCTGACAGTGTATTTTGTGAATTCATTTATGGGATGCACTATCTTTGTTAGAGAAAATCTCCTGGCAAACTTTGTAAAAATACGGACTCCAAGCCATATTTCTAGATTCATAGTTATAGGCAGGGTTGAGAGTCTCAGAATCGGTCAGGTTAGTAATCAGTGATTTAAAATCTTAGTTTTACATTAAAACTCCAAAAAAAAAAAAATAGGTTATAGAGTGGAATACAACTTCTGCACGACTTCTTAAAAGATAAATCTTGAGTCTTTAAGGAAATCCCAGGCTTTTAGCTAGCTGCCACAGCTCCCCCTGGAGGTAACTTGAGCTGCTTCTCCCAGTAAGACTGCCTACAAATGTCTGAGTACAGAGGAAGTTCAAGCCTCTTGTCATTCTCCCAAAGAAGCAGATTGCCCCTGTGTTCTGGAACTGCAGGCAGTCATCTCCACTTTATTCATTCAGTGACTCGTACCTGTTTTTAAGTCTAATGACTGCACTGGGCAGATGCATTTTGTGGTTGAGGGCTCCTGGGTCCAGGGGTTTGATGCTTTCTAAATCCTTCCCTGGCCTTACTTTAAGGTAGCTACGTGTTTTTACCTTTATGGAGCCCTTGACATCGTTTGTCAATCCCTAAAGGATGGAGGCCTGTTGGAGTGAGAAGAAATGCTGTTCCACAGCCCTACAATTCAGCCAACCACAGCCAGTAAACATGGACATATATTTGAGCTCCTAATATTGTGAGGCACTCTATTCATAATTGCCACTACCTAATGGGATCTCATAGACTGTGTATGCTCCTCCTGAGAGAGGAGAGGAAAGAGCACCTTGCCACACATTAATTAATTGGCAAAATCACAAATGAAGTCCTATAATCTTGGCCCCAAATCCTAATGGCCATTTTCTGTCATGCCAACGGACTCCTTACAGATAAGTTTTCTCCCTGCATCTTCCATCTAGTTCCTGAAGCAAATGGAAAAAAAGAGTGACTGCTTGATGGAGTTCTTGGCCTAGACTGAAAGGCCACAGGTAGTAGGCTCAGTCTCATAATCTCAACAGTTTTCACATTTCCAGTTTGGAGCTGATCAGTACATCTTCTGATACTTTACTTTCTGACGCTCTTTCCAGTACACTCATGCACCTTCCATCGCCTAATCCTGGCTCACATGCCAGTCTCCCGGTCCCATCTCTTGTGTTGTCCCTTACCGTATTGGCAAAGTAGTGCGTGATATTGTTGAAGGAGCAAATTTGGTGGTAGTATATTGTTAAAAGAACTATTCAGATATAACAAGGTAAGAGGACTATTTTAAATACTTCTTAAAAATAAAATAATGCATTTAATTTTACTGGATTTTTTCGCTTGGTGAATTCAGTTCTTTATGTAGCCATTCAGGAGTGGATGAAGAAATGGAAAAATCACATTAAAATATTCTCGGTTTAACAGTAGGGAGAAATTTATTTCCCAGTTTCTTGGAAAATGTGCCAGACCTACTTGTTTATAAAAAATGGTGTGATGTCAATATTATTTCCTGCTTCAGACTATTTATGTTGTTTTACAGCCTCTCTAAAAGTCCAGGCAGAGCAATTAAAAGTTTTCAAAAATCAGTAAGTGTCTCATCTCTGCAAATTCCAGGGTGGGGCAGGTGCTCCAAAGCATCCAGCCAGTTTGCCAGGCAAATTCATGGGAGTTTTTAATTAATCCTGAAAGAAGAGGCTAAATAAGAATGAAAATGAAGCCAGGTGACTTTCTGGAACAAACCCGAATAACAGGTACCAGCCAGAACAGGCTTGCTCTCAGAATCGCAGGGAGAGGGGCAGCCTCCACAGGCAGGGCCACACTCTTAGCAGGAAAGTGCACCTTGTTTCCATGCCTACCACCAACAGTAAGCAGTGACTTCAGGTATCAAAGACCATGTTCACTCTTCTCCCAGGTGCAAAGATTGTGTGTGTGTGTGTGTGTGTGTATGTATGTATGTATGTGTGTAATTCACTCATGGATTTAACTAGAAGTGTATTCTTCCACTTATGATTTGTCCCTACAACATACAACATACATAGAGAAGAAACCTGGTTGACATAGTAACAAAATGCTCTTAGGTGCATAGTTCCGTGCATGGCATCCAGGAAAATGGAAAAGTCAAAGCCAGTGTGCAAAGAAGAGAGAGAGGGTAAGAGCGAGAAAGAACCACACTTTCCCCTTTCCTCCCTTTCATAGGCAGGCAAATTTCAAGTCCTGTTGCACATGGATTTATTGTACTGTGCATTTCCTCCTTTGCGCCACTGACAGTTTTCCTCACTGTATGCAAAGCTCAGAAATACACCATGGCTTGGCCTCTATGAATGCCGTTACAACAAATGGACTGAATTCGGCTATTGAGAAGTCAGCATTATCCTGCTTATCTTTAGTTCTTCAAGGAAAAAAGTAAGAAAAATGTAAACAGAACTGCTATATATAAATGCCCATTATAGGTACATTTTGTGAAAACTGCAGGTACAGTAAGTGATAACCTCTGTGAGAAGTTAGGGGTTTGGGCGTTTCTCACAAATGCGGGACAGGCTCTGGTCTGCTCACTGTGTACAAGTCACACTATGTTCGTTTGGGGGAAACACAAGTTTTGGTCTTTTTCTCCAACACACGAATCTCTGACAGTATAGTTTAAAAACTGTTCAGTAAGGTAACTAACTGCTTGTCCACAGCCCCTGAGAAAAAGCTATGACGAGCTATACTTGCCTATGAAATGGAAGAAAGGGGAACGTGTGGTTCTTTCTCCTACCCTCTCTCCCCTCTTTGCACACTGGCTTTAGCTTTTCCATTTTCCTGGATGCCATGCTGTGCATCCTACCCTAGAACCAGTGGCCATTGAGCCTCTAGTAGCCACTGGAAGCATTACCCCACCGGGAGGTTTCCCCAGTGCCCACCACCCACCCCACCTCATAGTCATATGTGACTTTTCTACACTGTGCTCCTGTAGCACTGGAAGCATTAGTTCTTGAAGGTTTATCATGCATTACTGTGGTCATTTCTTTTCTATTTTCTCTCTCACAGTAAGCAGTAAAATCTCTTGAGTTAGAAATATCTTAGTCGTCTCCATCCCTGGTATGTTGTGTGGTATAGGACATATCTATCAAAAATAACTATTTGGAATAAATGAACAAATGAAATACAGTGGCCCCATTAAGAATATGGGGAAAAGGTTTCTGAGAAAGATCTGAATTATTTAGACTGTAGCTATGCTTGAAATTACAAAAGGCCAACACCAAATGTGTTGTAATAAGCAGTAAGAGTGGTGTGATATCAGCACAGAAAGACGGTGTGAGTAATGAAGAGAAGAATTTGAACATGAAGCCTTGACCCATTGCATCTGGTAGATAGGTAAGAACAGACCACAGTGGGCACATGGTTTCACTCTGATTATTTGCCTTTTCTTTTATATGAAGATGTGATGAGGTCATTCTGGAAACTGCTTTTCACTGAGAAAAGTTTCTCATTTTACAGATGAGGAAACTGAGGCTCAAATGGTTTAAGTGAGTTGCCCAGTGTAGTTACGTTGGTTAGTCACTGAACTGAGATGATAATCCTTGAGTTCCCATATACAACTCAGTCCTCTCTGCTATCAGGAGTAATGATCAACTTAAAACTGTAAAGCTATTGTTTGGGGCTGTAAGAAACTATTTTAGCCACCAGCCCAGGACACGTTTTCCTAGATCTCAAACTCCTGCACAATATTATTTGTAAATAGGGTATTTTGTTAGGATTTTTCTTTAAAAACATGGCAGGCAGGTAATTAAAGTCTTTTGAAAAATGATTAACTGCTCCAAAGGATTCAAGTACTCATTCTGAAACATGGAAACTACTAAAGCCAGAAATTTAAACAATTGAAAAGTCATGCTGATCTTTAGATATCATTCTAAAAAGTTGTATAGCAACCAACAGGACCCAATTGTTGAAGCATTTCTTCAGTGGTTACTTTACAAACAAGGAAACAAACAAACAAATGTGCCATAGAGTTAAATAATAGCAAAAATAAAGGCACATTCATTTATTAAAAAAATAATTATTAAACATCTACTATGTATTAGTCTGGTTTCTTCAGAGAAACAAAATAGGATGGATATGTGAAAGGAATATTTCTTTTAAGGAATTGGCTCATAGAACTGCAGGAACTAGCAAGACCCAAATCCTTAGAGCAGAGCAGCAAGCTCGAGATTCCAGCCGGAGGTGATGTCGTAGTCTTGAGTCCAACAGCAGTCTGGAGACCAAATTCTTTCCTCCTTGGAGGACCTCAGTGCTTCCTTTGAAGAACTTCAACTGATTACATGAAGCCCACCCCATTGTGAAGAGCAATCTGCTTTACTAAAATTCTGCTGACTTATTTGTTAATCACATCTAAAAAACACCCTCGCAGCAGCATCTAGACTAGTGTTCGACCAGACAACTGAGCACCGCGGTCTTGCCGAGTTCCTATGTAAATGTAACCCTCACAGCCTTATGTGTGGGGGCCAGTATGGAACTGGAGGTTATACTGGGTAACAGTTCAGTTTGGAAGGCATCCAATGAAACATGAATTACACGTGTCCCAAGTGCCAAAAGTGAAAAGGGTGGGCACTTTGAGAAATTACAGTGGGGAAACCTAACCCAATCTGGAGGACCTGGAGTGGCTCCTCTGAGAACATGGCATTCAGGCTGGAGCCTGAAGGCTGAAAAATAGGGTTATCCAAGTGAACCCCATTGGAGGAGAGATATCCAAATGGCGGAAAAGGTCTTGTAGTAGAAGGAACACACCAGGCAGTGGAGAGGCCAGTAGGCTGGACACTAGGACATGTGAAAGGGGAGGAGCTACAGCCATCAGAATCTTGTACTCATGTTAATAAGATTTTGCCACTGGCAGACTTAAAGTAGGACAGTGATTATGGAAAGTCTGTCTATATGCACTGTAAGTATATGCCTATAGCATTTTTTAGCAAATGAACGGAAGGAGTAAGCATGCCTGTAGTGACCCATTAGGGGACTAGACAGTGCTGCATGGGGTGGTGGAGATAGAGTGGAATATTTTGGAGGATATTTAAAGATATTTTGGAGGGTATTTAGGGACCCATGATGATTAATTATGAAGGTTGAGGGAGAAATAGGTATCAAGGTGATTCCACAATCTCAGACTTGCTCAACGCTTCGGAGGATGGTGCTAGACTGCTGTGAGGCATGAGAAGGGGACTGCTGGCGAAGGAGCCCAAGTTCAGGATGGGGGGTATCGAGCTGGGTGCATTTGGAGAGTAGCCAGGTGGGGAGACCTAACAGGCAGTTGGACATATAGCTCTCAGACTCTAAAAAGACATCTAAGATTAAAGAAAATTGGTGCTGTGAAAGTGGATCTGATTGCATGGAGAGCATCGAAGAGCAACTCAGTACTAAAGGTCAATTAAGGAGGAAGAGATGGAAAGGGTGAGTGACCTGAGAAATATGGACAAAACCTGCATCTTCAAAGCCAGCCACAGTTTGTCTCTGTGGCTTCCCTCCATAAGCATATAGCCATCTCTCTCTCTCTCTCTGTCTCTCTCTCTCTCTCTCTCTCTCTCTCTCTGTCTGTCTTTCTGTCCCTCTGTCTCTTTCTCTAACCATAGTTGAGAAAGGTTTTCCATTTTTAAGGACGCCTGTGATTAGGTTGGCCCTACAAGATAATCCAGGATAATCACCCAAACTAAAGATTTTTACCTTTGCTCACATCATAACCTTAATTCCCTTTTGCCATGTAACATTAATACATTCATGTGTTCAGGGCATTGGAATGTGGACCTCTTCGGGGGCCATTATTCTGCCCACCACTGAAACAACTATGCCAAATTTTGCTGGGAAATCACAGAAGATAAAAACTAAAGCATTTCCAGCTGCATGTAGCATGTGGAAATAAGCAAGAGCCATTTCAGTGGATTGGAGATCTTGAAAATGGACTGAGAATTAAATGACAGAGATTACAAATGGATGCTTTTTTCAAGAAATGTGACTATGAGTAGGAAATGCAGGTCTTGAAACCCACTTAAGCATGAGTGGATTTTGGTATGACTGGGAGAATCTTTGTCTATATTTAGGACTTGGCTGGTTGGAGCAAGAATTCTACTCCCTTAATTCCATATAGCCCCCTTGTCCTGTCATGGATATATGAGGGAAAATGAACAAGGAATAATTAACATTAACAAATAAAAATAAAATCTAGAAGATTCTGGCTAAGAAAATGAAACTGAGATAAATAACATGTATTCTGAAACTTATTCATTTCAATTTTTAAAAAAAGATGATTATCATGTGGTTTTAGATACATGAGTTCCAGAGCAATTAGTCACCTAATAAATGTCTCTAATAAGCGTTTGCTAATAGTTTGATGTTGGCAAAAATAATGTTTCAAATCTGCTGTCTCTGAAGCCAAAAGATTTCAAAATAATATCTGTGCTGTTTAGGGTTGTGCTTATTAAAATGAAAGTCCCAATCTATGAAATAAAAATGGAATCAAAATGGAAAAAGTGTTCTAATATTTGTAAATTAATTAAAATAATCATAATAGCTAAGAATCATGAGCAATTAACTGATTCCCAGCACTATTCTGGGAGTTATGCATCAGCTCATTCAACCATTAAGATATTTCTGCAAAGTAGGTGCAACTGCTCATGTGGAAACGGGCAGTACTCACCAGGACTCGGGTTTCAATCTAGGCCATCTACAAATGTCAAATTATAAATAACAATTATTTTCCCACCATCTTACAGATGAGAAAACTGAGGCACAGGTAGGTGAAGTCCCACGTGTCATATGGGCTGAGCTAGAATTCACACTCAGCAGACTAGCTCCAGAGCCCAATTTCTCAACCAAATAACTGAAAGACAATGTTTTTCAAAACCTTTTCAGATAGAGTATTTTCTTAGACATTTCTTCTGCTGCTATTGTCTTTTTTGAAGTATTGGAAATGAAGAAAAATGCTTAATTTGGTAGGCTAGTAGACTTTCGCTCTCTGAACGTTACCTTACCGCCCTTGTGTTATACATGAAGAATTGAGTATCTATAAAGGTTCTTTAGCTGCACAATTTTGTGAACAAAATGCTTTCATATCACGTGCCTAAACTCCTTCTGTTCTTTTGACAGTTCTTCATGTTGTGTTTTTACAGGGCAGGATTCATGCTACATTTTATTACTGTAATGATTGCTAGTCGTTTACAATAAGCATTTGTTGAGCACTTGAAACATTTAGGGGGTATGCTGAGAGCATTACTTGTTTTGTTTTTTACTTAATCTTCATACGAGCTTCACTTTGAATTATGATTACTCTCCCTTTCTTACAAATGAGGAAACTGAGCTTAGCAATACTTAGAACTTTATTCAAGTCACACAACAAGTAAGAGCTTGGGCTCAAACCCATAGTCCCCGACAGTGACTCGTAAGCCCAGTCCCCTCACCACTTTCTCTAGTGATGGGTATCACATCAGAAACAGAGTCACATTAGACTTATGCAAAGATGGGACATTTGGCTGCACATGAAAATGTGACATGAGGAGAAATCAGGGACATCTCTGTTGAAAATCCTATCTTTCTGGCATGGCCAAGTTGTGATTTCCACAATGAGGGCCTTTCCCTTGGGTTTTTGCATGTGGGTCCAAAGGAGCAACCTAAAATGTGACTTGAAGGAGCAATTATTTAAACACTAATACCCTGAGATGTGTAGACAGATTATCTTGTGTGCAGCTAATCCTGAAGGAATAACATAGGGAGTCTGAAATGTGGGTGAGGCTTTTAGAGCTTTGTTTATGACTGAGAGAGAACTAGGTGAGGTATCCCCAGGCATGGGTGTGTGTGTGTGTGTGTGTGTCTGCAGAGAGTTAGGTGTCAGACTCTAGAGAAGGCACACTGTATAAGGGGAAAGAAGCAGCCAATTGAACATCAGAAGGTATTAAAGAAGAAAGGTGACCCAACAAGTCAGCCTCAATTTGGCCATAAACCAAGGGGACTGAGACTGTCCTGAAGTCAGTTCCCATTTAGGAACATTGATGTAGTGGGGAATGACTTACAATAAAATCATGGGTTTAGAAGGCTTGCAAGATCCTCTAGCCTAGACTTTAGCCCTTGCACAATCCATGTGAATTGCCTCAGCAGCTATTTGGGGACCATTTTAAGGTCAACCCAGAATGAGATCCCACAATCACCATTCCAGCGATGACCTGGGCTGGTTCCCAAGAAAGCCACTGCAAATCTCTGTATCAACTTGATCTCCAGCTTGTGAGCCATCAGGATGAAAAAGTGTCCTGTCACCACCCACCTAGAAGACTCAGTATCCCTGGAGCTACCACTGGTCACCACAGAACCTCTCTCCTTCCAATGTGGTATCTTCAGTTCCTTCAGTCTCACCTTATTCGTCTGTTTTTCTTCCTCAGATGCACATCTGCCAACAGAGAAGAAGACCAGGTGTCATTTATGACACTCATTGTATTTGTACCATATGGAAAATAGCTGTCACCATTTAAAATATTGCTTAGAAGTGGAGAAGTATTATTTGTGCACACAGTAGTATAAGGATTTTGTAAATAACAAGGAATCCCCAGACAACATTAACATTCCTTGCAAATCTATAGGAAATCCTTCCCACACTTCTCTGTGTCTTGGTCTTTAATGACAAAAGAGATAATGATACTCCTTCAAAAAGCTATTGGGATGAATAGCTGATGGATGAATCAGGTATCATTTGAGAATGTTTACTATGCCATTAATGTTACGAATGCCATTTTTGAGTCACAAATCCTAAATCTATGTCCATATAATAAGCAGTAATTAATGAAGAGTGATCACATTATTCATTTTAATATTCATTTATAATTGCTGAAATTGTCTAACCCTTTCCTACGTTGTTTACAGAAATGTGACCTGGAATAGCTTAGCTATCCCAGATACGCACTGCTCACCAGAGCTCGAAGAAGGCTACCAGTGCCCCCCAGGGTTCGAATGCATGGACCTCGAAGACCTGGGACTTAGCAGGCAAGAGCTGGGCTACAGTGGCTTTAACGAGATAGGTCTGTCTCACCGGTAAAACGCGTTTTCAGTTTCTCTTTTGCAATGTTTATGAAATGAAATAGAGAGAATAGTTGCGTAATTGATATTTCATGTTAAGACCAGCTATAGTATTGAAGAAACACAACTGCAAATTTTAATTGCATGCGTATATTGGAATATCATCTACCTTACATTCTATAACAGAGAGTCTGTGTCTATGTATGTTCAGCAGTGTCTATTTGGACTGACATGTCTCTCATTTTAGACTATTTTGATTCTTAATTATACGATTTGAAAGTATTTCAAATCTTAGTTGTATGATTTGAAAGTATTTGAATGGTGAGCTCAGGGGTTGTTGGCTCAAAGATAAGAAAGGCTTGGTTTCCTTCCACCTCTAACTATAGGTGAGGTAAGGGTTAAATAGCCAGAATATTAAGGGGTGATGAGTGCATGAGAGCTGAGAAGTCATCCTGGAGCAGAGGACAGCTAAGGAAATAATTAGTGAATGTGCATCATCTCATAATTACATGCATCACGTGACAGGTGTATGGGAAGTGTTTGTATGTGAACATGCGCTCAAGTGTATACATTCAGTCGTGGCCTGTTTTATGTCCTGAAGTGTGCCATTGCACACAGTAATGAAAGAACTTAGTATCTGCCATTTAGTTGATATTATTGCATTTATTACAATTCCATTGAAGTTGTGTATATTTTACTATTGAAGCTAAAAAGCATGGATTTCTAAACAATTATTTTATACTTTGAGAATCTATCTTAGCTCAGGCCACCATAACAAAATGCCATAGACTGGGTGGCATAAACAACATAAATTGATTTCTCACAGTCTGGAGGCTGCTCACGGGAGGCAGAGGTCATGGTGCCAGCGTGATTGGGTTCTGGTGCAGCCCCTCTCCTTGGCTTGCAAATGGCTGTCTTCTCTCTGTGTCCTTATGTGATGAGAAAAGCCTTTCAATACTTTAACAGGATGGTGGTTGTGCTCTTTTGGGAGCCAGATCTATTTCCTGACTTGTGATGTGGCTTCCCATCTCAGTGGGCGGGTGCACAAGGGGGGGTTCGCAGCCAGGGAAGAGAGCAGCGGCCCCTGCCCACTCTAGATGGCAACCGCCGTAAACCCCGCCAACCCACCTTCACTCATCAGAGGAAGAGGCAGATAAATCCTCTTCTTGCCCTGGCCGGTCATAGAAACTTCCAGAGGGTGTTATATACACAACCGCATAATGAACTTTAGGCTAAGCATTGGCATTTCAGAAAGAGTATGCGAAGGTCCTGGCATTGGTTGAGGTATACGTCCCCAGTATATGAATCAAACCACAAGACCTCAGCCTTTGGACAGAATATAACACTCAATTTGGGCTGAAAAATACAGGTAGTTGGTTTTTTAAAAAAGTAAATTTTGCAAATAACATCCCTAAGTGTTTATTCTTCTATTTTTACATGCCTTCTAGTGGCTCCCAACATAGTTAGATGGGTATTTTTCTGTCTCTTTTGGCCAGTGATACTGTGTCCTATTTCACTAAAATTTAGAAGCCAGCAGATATGAAGCATTTCAATATGGTCTACTCTCTTGAACTAATCTGGCTTTGGACCCAATCTTACATCCTTCCCCTGTCTCAAAAGTGAGAGGCCTTTTGCAGGTTATACCAGTGACTTTCAGGGATGAGCAGGAAATTACAGGGGTGTCTGGGAGATGAGATACAGAGATTTGGTAAATTGCTGGAACAAGCACTGGGAGTCCTGACAGCCAGGGGCATGATTAGAATGTGTGGCTTGTCGGAGCCGGCTGAGCTTGCTTTTAAGGTCTAACTGGGTGTACACAAGTCTATGGACAGTGGCCAGCATTCAAGAGTTAGGTTGCCCTTGCACAATTAACCTTTAAACTCATAGTGCTAAATCAAATCACACCCTGACATTTCAAATGCAGCAATTGTGGCTAAGCTCAAAATTCTGCATTATACTGAAATTGATTCATCTTTGTTCACTGTGACTTATGATGACTTCAACTCATGTAGGGAACAATCTCTCTCCAGGGAAAGTCTCTTTATAAAGTGCATTGGCTTGAGAAGTCCAATTCTCAAGGAGGGAATTGCCCTGGGCTAGACAGGCCTCCACTAAGGCAATAATCTTACTGTAGCTCTACTGTTTATTTGCTCATTTATCTCCCAAGGATTTAAGCTCCTTGAAAACAGGAAGACGTCCATGTCTCCAGGGCCTCGGGCTCTGCCTGGCTCTTAGGGAGCCCTCTATAAATATTTACTAATGGGCTGAACAAAGTGTATGTCCTTTTGAATTTGATTGTAACCAGTTATGTTTGTACTAGGAAATAGAGTCATAATAGAGAATTAAGTCGTTTTCTTGTTGTTCTTTTTCTCAGATTTTGTCTGTTTTTGTTGGCAGTACTCATTATTCCTCATGACTTCCTTTTCTGTGTAAGCGTAATCGGGTCTGTTTGCTTCTTTTTTTAAATGGTGATTGAATTCAACGTCATTGTATGACTAATCGTTAGATAGCAAAAGGTTGACTTTGTACTATAATAAAAAATATTTAAGATGGTTACTGTAAGTTAGGTTGAAATTGATAACTACTTCCTGATATTAGATATCTTTGTGGATATACAAACTAATCTTTTAGGAGATTATTTTTAAAGTTTCTATGGCAACAAAAGATAATGTTTCCACCAGAATGAAGAATAGAAATTATTTTATTAGACACATGTGATCATCCTTATCTGAATGCAGTTGAATTTAGAACAATTAAGTGCCTAATTATGCACATAAATTTGGCCAATGTACTTTATATGTAAATAATCATAATTAATTAAAAAGAAGCACATTTGCTTTTCTCACTAATCAAATCATCATGCAATACACTGAATTTCAACTCATTTATAAAATTTCATTAACAAGTAGCTTTATGTCTCATTAAAATATAATATTGATGATGTCCAAAACTCAATTTTTATAATATATTAAAAGCCAGAGTCATTAAGTAGAAAAATTTATGAAGAGCCCTCATTGTAAGACTGCAGAGTAAAGACCCCACTGCATCTCTAAAATCATCCAGACATCAGGGAGACTGAGAAACAGAAATGCATGTTTAAGGACTCGGAAAGACCTGTAACTATAAACCACACATCAAAAGACCAGGTGTTTAACAGACACGTTCCTATAAGGATTCCTGCTACTGAGGATCTGAGCAAATCCAGCAGAATTCTGACATTCTAAAATAAAGAATGTTCTCAGTGGAGTGAAGCAGTCCTGTATGTGAGTCAGGGAGACAGCGCACAGCAGACTGAGGGGGCCTCCTGGGACTCCTTCATACCTGCATGAAGGTGGTAGGAAAACAAAAGGACAGACATCTGTAAGGGCCCAATGCTGCTGACTAAGCAGATCTGGCTATACCTGAGGCTGACCTGGGGGCCGACCCCTGAGTACCATTCCCAGGCCAATGAAATCAAAGCTTTGGAGTGATCCAAGGTGTGCTTTTAAAAGCTCTCCAGGTGAGACGAACATGCATACAGAGTCATGAACCACTGGGCTTGTGCAATAACTGATACACACACATACATACCTAGCTTATGAAAAGCTTCATTTCTGTCCTACAAGATCACCTGAGCATGAAACAGTGACAAACATCTGGTCCTCTAAAGACAGATTTCAAAGGTGTGTCATGATCCAAAAGAATCAGGGCCACATCTATAAAAAATGTACTTTTTGATACATTTTAAGATGTGCCTAAAAGGTACTGAAAAAATATCCAAGATACATACATAATACAGAAAAAAAATGCAGGAAAAGAAGAAGATCTGAATGTATGGATTATAGGGGAGCAACCTGTCTCAGTAAATGCACATCGAACAATCAATACTGAGGCATATCGTAGTAAAGTTGCTAGAATTCAAAGCTAAAGAAAGCAGCCAAAAAAAAATGACTAAGTCAGGTCTTAGGGGAACCAGCATGAAATTTCATGTCAATATTCAGCTCTAGGCTGTAATGACACAATCCTTACAAAGTCTTTAGAGAACGAATGTGTCACCTCTTTATTTTTGAAGAAGCAAGAACTTAAAGAGACTTTATTTTACATTAAATCTTCTTGAAGACATCAGCCAACCCAGAATGACTGGCCATGAGCCTAGTTTCTCACATCCTTTCACTGAACGAGCAAAGCTGATGTAACTGTAGGATTTACAGAATATAATGTAAATATTACAAATTAGGATTGTGTGCAAGAGAGAAGAAAAACAGGGGGAGGTGGTATGATGTTGATGTCCTTAACATTTACAGTCAGCAGTAGAAACAAGTGTATTATTTTATATAATATATGAATCACATAATGAAGGCATCATGTGTGCTTGTCATGAGGATGCATTGCAAAGTCAAAAATTACCTACTTTCGAAAAAAATCAAAACTCAAAATAATGGCCCAGGGATTTGGATCATGGCTGTACTGCACACTAGTGCAGGGTCCTTGGGAAAGTAATTAGCCCTTCTTGCCTCAACTTCCTTATCTGTATATTGGGTAGGGATAGACTTACCTTACAGGGTTGATGTGGGAAGTGACTGAAAGTACACTTGGAACAGTGTTTAGCACAGAGCATACCACAACGAGCCTGAAATCATACATGCCATAGCAAAATAGGAGAGCTGTCTGTGTTATTTGAGAAAAAAAGGTAGCAGTAAGGAGTTCAGGAACAGATTTGCATAGCAGTTTTGTTATTCCCTTTTGTAGTGGCTTGCGACTCAGCTTGTTCAGGACCTTACGCCAAGAGCAGAGGGGACGGGGACGGTTGTCTTAACCTTGCAGTATGCCCCTGTTAACTAATGTACCAAACTTGATCTCCTTCTCATCAGTGTGTGGAGTTCTGAGGGCTACGTTTTGGTGGTGTCTGGTCTCCACTAATCAAGGGTTCCTCTGTTGCTACTCTCAGAAAAATCCTTCCTTTTGTTGCTTTATCTGTTTCTTTTGAATTATATCCTTATTTAGCCCATGCCATTGAATATCCTACAGTTTCACTAAGCCTCACACATAGAATTACATTTATCCCTCTATATTTGAGTTTGTGACCCCCAGATCGAGCCACTCTCTGCCTTTTAGCAGACGTTAAACAGCACGCCTTCCACAGACCTAAGAGGAGCCGCCTTGGGGCAGAGCCACAGCCGCGGTGCTCCCCGTACGGTGGCCTGCACGCAGCACTTTGCTTTCTGGCCTCCCCTGAATCCCTGTACCAAATGGAGACTGAGATGCTCGTTGTGCCTCGGTCCCTCTTGTGCATTTATATGCCGTCCCTTTTTCTGTCTGGTTCCAGTCCTACAGCTCATTCTTCAGGACGCCCACTCTTACCTCCTCTGTAGCGTATTAGCCCAGGCACCTGCGTCATCACGTGCTCCCCACACACCAGACCAACCGAGAAATACCCATTATGGAAAGGGCTTATGTGAAGATCGCAAAATGTGTTTAGCAGACGTTCCATTTCTGTGATCACAGTGAGTGTGGGGGGAGGTGAGTAGCAAGCACACAGTGAAACGACGTAGGGACTAATGACACCCAAGCACCACACGGTGGAGGTGACACCGAAACACCTCACAACCTGCCCCACTGAGAGCGTGCATCCCACCCGCACGTTCTGAGCTCTCGCCCCGCCTGCAGTCTCTCCGTTCCTCTCTGTTATCACACTCTGAGTAGGTGGGACATACGATCTGTAACACTGTGTTTTCCTGTAACAGCGCTGCAAACTAATTTAGAGGACATCCAAGCTGGGAAAGATATGCGGTCATGTGGTTCACTCGCAGTGTTCCCAGTAGGGAAGCTGAGCACCAGAGTGCATGGGGTCAGAGCCTTCCAGAACGTTCTGCAGAGTGGAGGGTCTAGGCTCACTTCTCATGATTCACCCACTCTCCCAAAACTTGCTGTCAACCCCAGAACTTTTACATTTCAGATCAGTGCTTCATTAAGAAGCAAAACAGCTTGAAAAGCTTAATTGTTCCCTTAGCTTTGCAGTAGGAGGTAAGCCTCACTCACGTTTGGTAGGATAGGGGTGAGGAAAACAACTGAAAACAGACGTGCTGAGCCGGTTAGAAAGCAAGCAAAGCAAGGCTCCCACGCGTGGGAAGGAGATCACAGCACTGCCTTTAAACTGCCGATTGACTGTCCTGATCTTTCAGAAGCATGTAAGAAGCTGGGGACAAGAGGTGAGCACAAAATTATTCAGGTAGTGGCTTGAACTCTCCATTCACTGAACAACAGATCAAAACAAACATGTACAGCCTATGCATGTGTGTATATATATATATATATATATACACACACATCTCTTATTTAAAATTTTTGAACTTTTTATTTTGAACTAATTTTACACTGGCTTAAAAATTATAAAATAGTTTGAAGAGTTCCTGTGTGGCCCTCTCCCGGGTTCCCCTAATGTTACCTTCTTACTCAGCCTTACTACCTTATTTCTCCTGTGGCATTAACACGGCACGGTGCTACTAACGACCCCACAGATCTGGTTCATTTCACCAGTGGATCCACTCCCATCTCGTTCTGTCTGAAGATCCCATCCAGGATCCCACCTTGTATTTAGTTGTTACTTCTCCTTAATCTCCTCTGATCTATACCAGTTTATCAGCTTTGTCTGTCCTGGTCTTGACACTTTTCAGACGTGCTTGTCAGTTATTTTGTAGAATGTCACCTGGTTTGATTCAATATCATGTGTTCTTATAATTGGAATGAAGTTATAGTCAGACTATTTACATGATGTCTGCTTTCCAAGGGGATAGAGAGCAAGGGACCTGTCCTCCTTTTTAAATTTATTTTTTTATTTTAATGTTTTTATCCTCTAAGTTTCAGGTGTACAACTTTACAATTTGACATCTGTATACACTACACAGAGATAAAACATGTTCAGTTTTGATAGAATAATCCAATAAGTGTCATTTAGTGATCAAACCCATCCTGGGAAATCACTTAGGAAGTAAATCGATATGGGGCATTTTTTGTTGTTGTTATTAGTCTTCAGAATCATAAGAACAAAATACAAAGCTTCAATTTTTAAAAATCCAGCATAAACTAAACCTGAGTGAAACAAGTATATCAGATAGAGGAAGCCCATAAGGCAAATCAAGCTATAAACAGGATTATCTGAAAAAAAAAGTAATAGAAAAGATATCTAAATTATTATACATGATTTTACTGCTACATGGACTGTGCATAGTGGACTTTTTTCCTTTTTTATATACAATACCCAAAGATAAACCTAGGATATAACAATGTGTTCTTATGGTGACTAATTGTCCAACAGTCTTTATTACTGGAATTGCTATCATTACTTATGACAACAACTACTATCATTTATCAATTGCTTATTTTCTGTCTGACACCAGACAAAGATTTCCCACCCTCTGTGTTTTTCACCCTCAAACCCATAAGGGGTCTTTATCTTCAAGTTGTAAGGGAGGAGAATGAGGTGAGAGAGAATCAATCCACCCAAAGCCATACGCCTGCCACAGTTGGGAGCCAAGTCTTGCTGCCCTGTGGGCTGGTCCTCCGGCCACACACTCTGTGGTATCTCTGAGGCTGGCATCTCTGAAGCTGGCCGATAAGCCACCATTCCCTGTGGCTTTTCAGGACAGCTGGCCCATTATAGTCCCGTTATGATAGGGGAGGGATGTGTCCTCTGACACCATAACCCACCAGACATCTTGCCCATCTCCTCTCATCCCCTGTCCTTAGGACAGATGAACTGGTGAGAAGGGGGGTGAATCTACTGCAAGCCGAGGACCACCTAAGCTGGTCTCCGGCTTTGAATCTAGCTGCCTGCATCCAGGGGACAGGCTTGGTGAATGATATATGGCAGTTGTGTGTAAGAATCTGAATATGGAAAGAATATACTTGGGAGGCAGTGCAGTTTTACAAGATAATTTATTGAGCTGTAGACATGTGGACAAGGATTAGAGGCTATGACAGCATAAATGAGTAAATATGCTTTCAATACAAAATGAGATGGAAGACATGCAGGCTAGAGATGTGGGAGAAAATATTGAAGTCAAGAAAAAAAACTATATTCTATATTACTTGTTTTATTGTAGTCACGATCACACTTACTTGAACTTAAATTCAAAATTCCATTATGATACATGTAATTTATACTTACATGCTTTAATTTCTCCTATGTATTCAAATTTACCGTATCTTTCCCTTTGAGATCTGATATTTAACTTTGCTAAGTACCACAATTATCATCAGTTTTTAAAGTGATGTAACATGCATATTAACTTCCGTATTAGATAGGTGACATAAAGACTAGTCACCTTATTAGTCCTCTTTATTAAAAAATCATAAAAATTCTTTTGCATGCCTTCCTTAAAATATTAGAAAAAAACCTACAGGTTTTCAGTGTCACAGAAGTTACAGTGTGGATTTGGGATGCATATACAAATTTAAGGTGAAGACTTGTAATCTTTGTACATTTTTTCCTGACAATGATAAGTTAATTGGGCCTTTCAAGAAAATGAAAAAAAAAATTATAGTGAACCACAACCTGCCTCTCCTTGGACACTGACCAGGGACTTCTGAAGAAGGCTCTTATGGGTATTAAAATTTAGGACTGGTATTTTTTCCAATGGGAGATCTATTTTGGCCATTACTAACTTTTCTTCAATTTTCCTCATTTGACTTTGGGTGGTATTGACTACAAGATACAGACTCATCTCCTTGTATGAGTCATAAATCAGCTTTATTAAAAACTGATGAGAAATAATATCAGTGGCTGTTTACACCACTGGTAGTGTCCCATGCTTGGAACCACCTCGTATCTTGCCAAGAGAGGATTGCTGTTGAGTCCACCTGTACAGGTCTAATGTTTAGTTTTAATGCAGGCTTTGCTTCACTTTAAAATTCTTCCCTATTTTTTTTTCCTATTGGCATTCTGTGATTTTTATAATTGCCTCTTATTCTATCTGATATTAAATATGGACGTAAAATGTGGTGAACAAAAATTATTTTGTTCAAATCGTAGTAGAATATAAATTGAACTTTGTTGACACTGTTGCTAAAAATTGATTCATCAGATGTAAATGATGTTAAGCAGTATTTAATGCTGTTATGTGATATCAGATGAGAACTTTACAAATAAAAACCAGAAAACTATGTATTTGAAGAGTTATTGTGAGTTATTGCAGAATGTACACTTTTATTACAGTTGCAAAAAAGCCACAGTAAAGACTAATTTATAAAATATGTAATTGAAATTTATAATGCTTTGTGAACAAAGCATCAAAGGGTTCTTTTCCCTGCATTAATCTTTATGTTTAACTTTGCTACTGGAATTACATATTGAGTTTTTGGAAAACCACATATAGATGAGAGAACTAGGTCAGTAGAATTCAACCCGAAGTGCTTCCCTTAAGCTCTAATAATCCTACACTTGCTCTCTGAAGGAGTTCCTTTATCATGGGGCAAAGAAAACCTGACATATTTTTACTCAACAGAAGACAGCATCCTGAAGCTTCAACACAAGGAATAGTCGTGACAAACAGTTGTGAATAAAAAGCCTTTGACCAATGCCTGGGTCCGGGTATCCGTAAATGCCCTCAGGTTGCATGCGACAGTGTGTGCTTGAGGCTTGCTAAGGGAACTAAGTCTTTGGGTTTCATTAGATTCTCAAATAGGGTCAGGGTCATTTAAACCGAAATGAGATATGCAGATATTATTCAGAGTGCTAGGAAGACGAAGTTCAACAATAGGAACTGCAAAAAAATAAGTATGCCACTGCCTGGTGTCCAGCAGACGTTCAGGAGTTCTCGTTGGATGGATGGGGAAAGGTAGCTGCTAGAGTGACTTTCCACTGGACAATGAAAGCAGGAGTTTTAAAAATGCATTTCTGAGGCATACAGGGATTACCGTTTTTTTTATTCATATTATACAGAGAAGACAATACTCCCGGGAAATACCTGGTGGTTTCCAAGAAATTAGCATAGTTATTGTTACATTTTAAATATTTGTAGATACAAAATAATACTTGTAAGTGATTTAATGAAAGAAAGTAATACATTCTGCCATATATGATTCCTTCCCTTCCTCTTCCTTCTTGCTTTCGTTTGTACCAGTTTCATGGCTTTAATGAAATGCTTTCAGCTGTTTCCCTACTGACGGACATTTAAGTGACTTTCAGTTTATTACTACAGAAAGTCATTCTGTGTTGAATACACGCTCACACACACATGTATATCCCATGCATGTGAGAGAGTATTCTTTGAAATAAGATTCCAAGAACAGGCCAAAGGGTCTACACATTTTTAATATAATAAAGAACTGGTGGTGCTTTATTTCCCAAAAAGATGGTAGGAATTTATAGCCCTGTTCTTACTGTGTAAAAGTGAGTTTTGCAAGGTATAAGGTATTCTTTTTTGATATGCATTAGAGTGGAAGTAAAAATATAACAGGCCATATTGTGTCCTGACTGTTCTGAACACCTATAGTTCATATCCTCCTCCTCCCATTCTTCCTGGAACTCACGCCTCGCCTTCCAGGGCCTACGTGCCCCCTGCACCAGCAGCCTGTGACTGCCTTCTGCCAGGACTGTGATGCCAAGGTTTGTGCATGAAGTGAGCATTTCATTCCGTGTTTCGGCTGGCGTGTGTGTGTGTGTGTGTGTGTGTGTGTGTGTGAGAATTTTATATTAGATATATTATCATGTTTAATCACCATTCTGTGGAAATTTCATGATTGGAAATTTAAATAAAATTCATATACAAGTCTAGCCTTTAAGTTAATTGTTCACTGAAATGAAGTGGCTTCCACATGACGCCAGACACTTGTGAAACACACGAACAGACTTGCCCAGAGGCCTGGTACTGACGGTCAAAGACATGTCCCTGCTGGCAATGGCAGTCGGTGGAACACAATTCCCTTGACACTCTGTGAAATTAAATTAATTTCACCAACTAATCAATTGGAGCAAAAGGAATAATGTCACATAGGAAAGCCCTACGCAGCTCTTCCCTCAAGGCCAGTGAGGCCAGAGGAAAGCCAACTCCTACCTCCCCTTGGGCCACACATTCTCAGCCGTGAGCCCGGCTTAGCAAGACTGTGCTGACAGGGTGCAGGGCCTCCTCATCTGGGGAGAAAGCTCCCTGGCCCTTGAAAACATGTTTCTAATCTGAGCCATGCTGTGCTGTGCGGAAGGTGGCATCTGCCCTGAGCCCGCCCTGGTCTGTGGAAACAGGAGACCCTTCCCTCTCAGCCCTTTATTCTCCTCAACCCTTTAGCAACCACACCCTTAGGGTTTGAAATTCAGGTGTCATACTACAGATACTTAAATATACTAAAGGAAAAATACTAAGATTTAAAATAAAATAAATAAACCAAAGTAAGTTGTAAATGCCTAATAAGTATTAGCTGCCACTGTTAAACACAGCTACCACAACTGCTAGACTGTTGTTGATCTGATGTATTGCTAAATAAGGGGAAAATGAGACATATTCCCATTTTCATGAGGATTTGAGAATTTTTAGGGAACATGAGATGCATTTTCCTAATAAATAGACAGTGAAATATACTCATAAATAATGTATTCAGGAAAGATTTATTATGCATTTACTCTATGCCAGGCCACCATACTGAAGTGTAGCTATGTAAGTAAATATGATCAAGTTCCTACCCTCAAACAAAGTTGTTAATATAGAGTCAGAACTAAGGATTGATCTTTAACTTGCGGCAGCCCTTGCAGCTCTATGCCAGGTGCAGGGGTGCGCGCCCGAGTGTATGTGTGACACTCTCTTGAATGAGGACGTTAACATGGAACATGGGTCCAATTTGCTACGCATCTCGTTTCCCTCACTTGCCTGTATCCCTCACGTTTATGTACTCTGCCTAACCTCTGAGACAAGTGCTTTTGTGAAGTCTGATAATGGAAAATGATGGTTTAAGAATATTTTTACTTTAGCTTTTGTTAAAAAAGATATACGATGACATAGATGAAGTGTGTCACCTCCTTTGCTCTGGGTCAATAAGTCTGCTTCCTACACACTTTCCTAAGAATGCCTTTATCTTATTCTTGATTAATAGCCTGATGGAGTATAGAATTCTTAATCGATAACTTATGTTCCCCAAAACTCTAGAATCATTCCATTGTGTTCTGGAATCTATTTTGGCCAAGGACAACCCTCCTGTGTGTCTAATTGTGCTTTTGCTTGCTTTTGTGTTTTGTTTGTTTGTTTGTTTTCTTTTAACATATCTGTATTTTTTCTCTGCTGGTTTTTAAGATTTACCATTTGTCTTTTCTATTATTGGTCTTACTATAACATGTGCAGGCATGGATTTTTTTGTGTGTAACTGCTAGGGATTCATTTTTTTCTATAGGAGGATCATGCCTTTTTTTTCCATAAGATTTTTAGGTATTATCTTTTCGAAGTATAATCTCTTCTCCATCTTCCCCTTTATTTTCTGAAATACTGGTCAGATATTTGTTAACCCTTCTCACTGCATCCTCCATGCTTCTGAATCTTGCTTTCTAACTTCTCTCTGCTCCAATTGTCCTCTGGACCCTTTTGTTAGGTGTCTGGTAAATCTTCTTATATTATTTTCTGTGTTACTTAAAGTTATTTGCGTATTTTCTACCTCAGCTTCTTTCCTGAGCCCTGGATGACTTTCTTCTGTGTGTTTCATCTGTTCATCTTATACACTGGATTTTTAATTCTAACATCTAGAATTTGTATATCTAAAATTTCTATTTCATTTTTTCAAATCTGTTCTTTTATAGTCCTGTTCTTGCCATTTTCTTCCTAACCCTTTCTTTATCTCATTAAACATTTCAAATGCTTATTTTAGAATTTATCTCTGATTTTTCCATTTCTTCTAGTTCTCCTTTGTAATAGTTCATTTTTTTGTGTGGTTTGTAATATTTGGCTGTGAGCTCAATTTCAGTGAGAGTTCCTTTCTATCTCCAAGGTTAGTGTTTGCTGGAATTCCAGGAATAGCAAATGTTCTGGACTAATCCTGGCATTAACTTTGTGGCTTCGGGGAGGAGAGATCCCTGAACTCTTTGTCCTATAGAGGACAGGGTAAATTTGGATTACACACTGGCCCAGGTCTGGGGTTCCTGTTTCTCTTAGGAGACGCTTGAGCCCCCGCTAGACCTGGACAGCAGTCAAGCAACTTTCTGCTTGCCTGGCCTGGAGTGCAGAACTCTTCAGTCTCCATTTAAAACGCAGAGCAGCCTTTATGAGACTCCCAGCTTTGTAGACGCACCTCAGCTCAGCAGCCTCCTGTCCTGCATCAGGACGCACACCAGTGTTCCCAGCCCTGAAGGTTTATATTGATGCTGAATATATCTGTGAGCCCGCTGGACTTCAGCTTCTGCTCACAACTCTCCTGCTGTGTTCTCTTGTGCTCTCTGACCACTGGATAGTTCATTTAGTTTTGAGCTAATTTCTATATTCAAAAATTACTGCTTTACTTATCTATTTTCTTGTGTTTTTTCTGGCATGGGATAGAGAGGATGAGGGAAGGGAGATTCTTAGTAAGCATAGTCCAGCAAATTGACATAAAGCATATATATAACATCTCTCTATATATTTTTTATATAATGATGCAGTTCTCCTTTCTTTAAAAATGATCACATACCTATTTTATATTAAAAAATATATTTTGTGCATTTTCAGCATCAATCATTAAAATTTGGTAAGTATGTATTTATAAGAATTTTTATTTTTATAAAGATTCCACTTAAGTAGTAGTATTTTTATTACACTGCTGAATTATTACACCAGCCTCTGTGCAGCCTGGTGAGACTATACCTTGGCAGTTACTTTGTGTAAAGACAGAACGTATTGGAGAGAAAGAGCTAACTGCAGACAAGCAATGACAGTTCTTGAGTGCTGAGAATAATTCTGATGGATTAAGATCTGGGGTTCTTAATCTTCTTAATATTAATTGCAGCAAATACTCAAATGCTTTCACCCTCCATATAAATGCATTAGCAACTAAGCAAAAAAAAAACCAAATAAAAATAAAACCCTAATCAGGAATTACCTAAACATAATACAAATCAATATTCCCAGGCTACTCTTACTCTCATGTGCCCAGCTAAAAATAACCTATATTTGCACATGGAGTTATTTTATTTAAAAACCGGTGGTGATTTACAAACCTTGACACCAAACTGAAGTTGACCTGAAGGAGATTTTCAGGCAAGAACTAGGTGGGGATTTTCAGGCAAGAACTATTGCATGTAAGGATGTCCACCTCATCATCACTTCAGCCCCAGATGGAGGAAGGAGACTCCACCTTACTGTACAGATGCTGAGATGCAGAGAAGGGAAGCAGCTTGACGGGGGCAGGGCAGGCCTTGGTGCTGATAGGTTCTCAGTGTGTCTGGTGTGGAGCTCCAGTAGTGCCGAAGTCGATAGGAGAAGGACTCAGTGTCAGGATGGAGTCTGTATCTCACTAGTGGGTGACTGAGGACAAGTTATTTAACCTCTCTGTTCCCATAAACTTAGGGTAGCAGTTGTACATATCTCAGAGGGTAGTAGGAAGATTAAATTATTGTCATCCTCATGCCTAATGAGTCCTCAGTAAAATTGAACAATGATTATAGTAATCATTTTTATTAGATACATGAGTATCAAGTAAATGAATGAATGGATTATGGAGCAAACTATCCTGTCATCACCCAGTTAGAATGTGGGAGAAATAAGTAAACTCCTCCAATACCTACATTCTTTCCATAGCCCCAGCTCAGCTCCTTGGAGTCTTGGCAGAAACTCATCATCATCCACCATAATTTAATAATGTACCCAGATTTTACTGTGCTAGTATATACACTGTATTTACTGGGCTGTTCTGTCCTCCATGTATACTTTCATTAGGAATAAAATGTTAAAAAGTAATTTCCAATTTCCTGCACAGCTTTGAGATGCTGTCAGCAAAGCCATTTCTAGGCTGAAGTGCTTTGTCCTTCTGAAGAGCTAAAGGAGTGCTGAGGCCGTGTGTCTGCGACATACTGAGAGGACCAATCAGCAAACCGTGGCTGGCAGGCCAACCCGGCTTACTGCCTGCTCGTGTAAATAATCTGCTGATGAACTCCATGCCCCTGGTGTTTCCCTGTGGTCCGATGCCTTCTGACACTCCAGCAGACTTCTACAGTTGTCACAGAAACCCTGTGGGCCACAGAGCCTAAATATTTGCCCTCTGACCCTTTACAGAGAAAGTTTACAATCCCTAGACTAGACTAAGGGAAGAAAAACTACTCAGTCCATGTTCGTTTTTATTATATCTTCACACAGCTGCCTAAGCGCTTGGCAGTCCTTACATTTACCTCTTCTTATACTCCTTGGACTTAGAAAACTCAAAGGCTGAGCACTTCTTTAATTTTGCCTAGATCTGTGAGAATCCAACTCTGACCCTCCTTCCCCCCTCCTTAAACTCGAAGCCTGAAATATGCAAAGGAAGTTTATCCTGGATGTATACATCCCTGGAAGTCACCTCAGTTCTGTGGTGTCCCAAAAAGTTCACAGGCTATGTTCCTTGAATCTGTCATTAACTTTGCATAAGGGATTTTTGAAGAATGGATGGTAGGGTAGGCATAAACCCAGTGAATCCTGATTAGATTTAATCGGATGTGTATTCTTTAGTGCAATGTTAAGAGTCTCAGTGGTTAAAGGAACTGCTTAGAAAATCAAAATCAAAATATTGTTATTCCCCAGCACCTTGCTTTAGCCAGAAAACATTACTGATAATGAGTGAAAGAAGGGAAAAAGATCACTATATTTACAGACTAATTAAAAAAGCTTACCATTTCTGAAAGACAGAAGTTTTCTGGGAGATGTAGTTTGTTCAACAGTATGTTGCATTTTTTTAGACTTTGGAAGTCAGGAATGTGCTGGAAGACGTGGGTTGGACAGGCACCATCTGTGAGCAATAAATTCAAGGGAGGATAGTAGGTAGTCTACTGTTCATTTATTCACTCATTCATTCATTCAGCAAAGATTTATTGAGAACCTACTACATGTTCAGGCACTGTGTTTAGCTCTGGTGCACCAAGTAAGCGCTAAGACAGAACAAGGATGGATGGCATTATGTTTTCATTTTATTAAAAATTCATTCTTGCTTGTAAGTTAATTTCCTTATTAAGGGCTGACTTGTTTCAGGCTTTATAAGTACAGTCGGCTACTTAATTCTTTCGGCTAGCCTAAGCTAATGCTAGATTTCAAGAAATAGTCAAATAGGATTTGCCAATGAGTTTTTTGAAAAGGAAACTGATAGGCCAAAACAAAAAATGAAATCTAAACATTGTCACTTAATAAGACAAGATCATTTAGGCATCAGCAGAGTTTGAATAAATGCCCAAGTCTCAAGCAAATTCTTAAACAAAACTATTTGCTTCTCCTTAATCAGTTTAGAAGGAATGCCCTGTGCTCATTTTTGTTGATGGTGATGAACTGGATTTTATAAAACTCTGTAAAATGAAGCCACAATGAACAGAAATTGAGTTTGAATAATGGATGACACATGTGACATATTCTTACCATCTTTTGTCCTGACCATGCCACATTTAACCAAAGGGGAGACACCTGGAGGGGTTCAGTAGCTCACAGCTGTCTGTGATTAGTCTGCAAGGCTAAAAGGAAAACCGGCTGGAAGAAAAGCAGCTAGCACTGGCCTGGAAGGTGACCAGACAAAAGGAGCAGCTGGGGGGGACCCACATTTGGCTGTGACCTTTCGAGAGGGGTGCAGAGGACCCTGGGCCACTGGAAATAGAACCTGGGAGGAAACTCTTGATGGCGGACAGCCTGGGATCAAGGGGCAGCAGCTGGCTGTTTTGTGTGAGGGGCACGATTCAAGAGGACTTACGAGCTATTGTGCTGTACAGTGACCGGTAACCATGTTAGTAAGGAAAGACATTGGCATTTATTCAGTGCCTGCATGGTGCCAAGCACCACAAGAGTACTTTAGCCTCAATCAGCTAACTCGATATGCAAAGCGTGTGTTAGCTCCTACAGGCCCAGTGCAGCTTGGCAAGGATGCCCTTTGGGCATCTCTGTGGATACGTTTAAGGTATTTCATAAATTAAACCTACTTGTTCACTTCTTATCTGTAGATTACAATATTTCATGTGGAAGTATGAAATATTCCAAATGAAGTTGACAGTATTCCAAACAGGTCAACCCTATCCAGATTTAAGCCCCCGGGAAGCTAATGGACAGACACGTGCCATGTTCGTGCTGCGATAATCCTTTGAGGAAAAGGACGGCGAGTACAGTGGCACCTGGGGAGTGGGGGGAAGCTGCTGGAGAGCAAACAAGATGTGTTGGAAATGTTTTTGCTATATAACCTGATAAAATATTTTAAATTTTGGTGTTACTAAGTTTTAATGGTTCTTTTTCCTTAAAAAGGAAGCCCGCTAAAATGTTACTTATGGCTATTAATTTGATTTGCTTTCATCGGAATTGAATACCTGCTGTGCAGGAGGCTGGGTTCTGTGCTTGTCCTCTCTCTCTCCAGGAGCCCCTTGAGATGTGTTACGAGTACCCGAATCATTTGGATTGGTGGTGACCAAAAGTCATAGAATCAGGAAGTATGTAAAAGCCATTTTATCCCCAAGAGTAAACTTTTGACTCTCTCTGGCTGCATAATTAAATACAATTATATTGATACTGTTTATTTCCTGAAAGTTAATAACATGAGAAACTATTCATAGGCTGATTTCCTTCCCTTGGTTTGCTGGCAATAGAGCATCTTGATGAACTCACATTACACTGTTTATTCAGAGTGGACATGTGCCTTTATATAACACATGAGCCTTTCTCAACAACTCCTTTGCCATCGACAGCAAAATGGCAGAACACCAAGTTAGGGATTGGGGAAAATACCGGAATTTACCAAACACAAGTCTTCAGACACTATAAAATTGACCATCACACAATCAGTGTTCCAGGAAAGGGATCACAAGAGAACGCATAGATATCTTATTTGCATGTTAGTACATGTGACTAGTCCCTTCTCTTATGCCTCCTGACCTCATTGAAAGTCATGACACTTACTTTTCCTTCCCAGTTAGATTCCATTATAAAAACTTTGTTTTTGTCAGTTGTGAATTCCAACCAATAATTGACCTGACCTGTTGAGGCTGTAGGCAAAGGACTTTTTTTCCCAGTTTTATTGAGGTATAACTGATATGTAACTTTATTTTAAGTTTAAGATGTACAATGTGATTTGTTACACATACATATTGTGAAATGATTACCACATAAGGTTAGTTAATAGGTGTTACTTTTTTTAAATTATTAACTTTAAAACAATCATCTCTATGCTAAAGAAATAGAATATTAAAAATAAGTTTTGGAAAAAAATGGAATAATAACGGGGGCCTATGGAAGTTGGATGTGAAAATGTTACTTTTGCAGAATTAGTAAAGTTATGTGGAGTTGTTCACACTGAGAATTGTTGGATGTCAACCGATTATGCCACTAAATTTGTAATTTGTTTGGCAAATCTTGACAAGGAAGACACATTTATTCTAGTTAAGACAAATGGCTGAGCTCTATAATGAAGAGTTATTTAAACCTTGTCATCTCCTAAGAAATTTGGCAACTTCATTATGTATAATTCTCAATGTACTGCCTACTATCCCAAATAAATTATTAGTTGACTGGTATACTGATGTAATTAATAGTAAGCTGATTTATGTTAAGTAAGCATATGTGAAGTGAAATCATAATATTACTGAGTTACAAGAAACTGTTAGTGAAGATGGTGAATCATGATTGTTAGTTATATTTGTTGGAATATATTTATAGAATTTTTTAAATTTTGCTAGAAAAAATAGACTTATCTTTTAAAATATGTACATTTAGAGATGTTTAAATTATGTTCAGTCATTTTAAGCAGTTTAAACAAAAGGTTCCTGCACGAATTATAAATGATAGAAATTAGGGTGAAACTAAATATATTAGATCATCAGCTCCATCCTTCTGCTGAGACATATTAGACTTCAAATGAGAGGCACAACATGCATTAAGTAGATTTCTATAATAGTCTGTTTAAAGATTCTGAATTAATGGACTGAAAATATTTTTTAAATTACTGTTCTTTTGGGATACTATAAATTCATACTTCAAAGTAAGGGATTTTACACAGATAAAATTGGCTATTTAGCCTAGCATTTCTAAGAATGTTACATACTGTAACATATATGTACATTGTCAAATAATTTACATGCTAACATCTCTACATTTTTATCATTTGCACTGTTTTACTTCGTATAATGTATATTTATGTGGTATCAGTTGTGCACTGTCAACTGATTTGCATACAGAGGAGAATCAAGGTATGTGATTATGAAGCAATTTGGGTGGCTTCTCTATATTCCATATGCAAGCATTCACTCATATACATACATACACAAACATACTCCATGAAACTAGATCCAGTTAATGGCTATGAAGGTGCAACATCATTTAAAAGGTAAATTCATTGGAAAAAAATTTGTAAGCATACAGTTTTCCCTGATAGTGAATTATAATCTGTGAATAGATACTGTATTTTTATCCTGCATTTGATTTGTGAAGTAAAAGGCTTTTATAAAACTTTAGTGGTAAAAAGTGTCTGTTTTACAATGCATATGTTTCTTGAACTTAAAAGATCAACTGTGTAAGGAATAATTTCATTCTGTAAAAAAATGTTTAAACAGCAAAGTCTTTTTGGATGACTATATCCAGTTTTGGTCTCATCTCTAGTTAATCTCCAAGATAATATTATTGTAAGTTCGATCTGTATCCTTTCATACTTAAAGTCATCTGCATATGAATATGCTTATTTGTGTTTATATAAAAGTATATGTAGTGTTGTTTCCATATCATTCACATGGATAAACATGCATCCACTTCATGTAGTTTAGTAGCTATATAATCTTTTATTCCATGACTATCAAAAACTTTTATTTGTCCATTCTACAATTGATAGACATCTTTTTCTTTTTGTGCATGATTACTAACATTGGAGTAAAATATTCTTGCATGAGTTGCCTTGTGCACAATGCAAATGGTCCTTTATAATAGATGTCTAGAAATATGCACATTTTTAATAGATACTTCCAAATTGCTCCTATACACTCCCACTAGCATTGTGAGTATATCTCTTTTCCTTTCAGTAGGTCAGTATTTGATATTATCAAACTTTTGATTTTTAGACAATCAAATGGATGTTAAAAATTGTTTTATACCTTTTCAGTATAAATGTTTTGATAGAGTTAAGCATCTTCTCTTGTTTATTGGCCGATCAGATTTTTTCTTCTATAAATTGCCAGTTCATATCCTTTGCCCATTTTTCTCTGGGATTGTTTTGCCTTATTCTTATGTATGTTCTTGATACTTGACATTTTTTTGTCTGATACTGTTTTCAGGCTATAGGATTTTACAGTTAATGGAAGTATATTATGCTGGACTCCTAGAACTCAGAAATGTACAAGATTCTAGGCAGCAACCATGTTCTGAGTAAAAATGTGACTGTGGGAAGAAAGAAACGAAGAGTGTGGAATATCCTAGATGAAGGACTTAGTGCACATGGGCAATGCAGACGCAAGAATAACTTTGTCACACATGGGCACTTTAGAATGACATTATCACCTATATCGTGATAGAGAAATTAACAGTATTGCTCTGTGAACTGGCAAATCTCATTAACCTTTCTTCTAACCCTGAGAAAGTATTACCAGAGTGGAAAAAATATGTGACAAGGGATTGTAGTAAGAGGGTGTTAGAATCAAAATTTTTAAAAGAAGAACAGATGTAGCAAGAAAGGCAGATTTAAGAGCTGTCTCCATTCCAAGAATAAAAATAATAATAATAATAATGGATAAGTTCATCTGGGCATCTGTCAGGAACAAGGATAGAGCTCTGAAAGGAGACCTCAGTCAGTTACAAAAGCTTTTGAGACATACGAAGAACCTGAAAGACTGGTAATGGCCATTAAGATACAATCAGTACCTTAAACCTATAAAAAACTAACTTGACATGGCACTAGAAAGAATAGCACACAGCAAGAACTATACTTGGTGGCATTACTGAGCATCTCAAGTGTCTAAAACGTACAAAGTTAAAAACCAAATGACTTCAGCATGGAAGATGTCCCAGGAATTTGTGATTTTGCTTTTAGAACTGACATGGAGGGGGAAAAAAGCCCCTCAATCTAAAGTCAAATCTCAAATGACATCCAGAGGTTTGCTAGCATATATTTCATTTAAGAACGTTGAGAATTCATAATTTCCTCACTTTTTATTAATTTTAGTGAGTTGTAATTTGAGGAAGCTAGGAAAGTCTTGTAAAATTCTCTATAACTGAGAAGTTCTCACACATACATGTAAGATTCCCTTTCTTGTTGTGGTAAATTGAATGCTTGAAGGTATGTTTAGTACACTGAGAAACTTAGGATGCTCTCAGTACTAACCAGCAGAAAAAGATGGAATAGAACTTACCAGGTTGCCAAGAAATGTTCTCATTATCCAGGAGTAAGAAATTAGATGGGCAGAAAAAACAGGAGCCAGTGACTATCAAGGAAACATAAAAAGAATTTTGATTTTAGGGATTATGTACTTGAGATTGAAGAAAAATGTCCTACAAATCCACAAATGCATAGGGAAAATATTTTCTATTTTAAGAAATAATACATATTATATGGGCAAATTTTCACAGCAGTGGACTATTGACTTCATATAAAAGTAAAATTATAATTAATTGCCTGTACTAAGGGTAATACACTTTCTGAACATTTCAGTAACGTAGAATGATACATCTTCTAGAAGTGTAATTCTTGTATGGAGGGTCTGTATGATTAAGTCAAATCAGCCCAAATACCGTCGCTGGTCTGGCACGGGTGAAGCAAGGATCAAAGGCAGGAGGCTGACAGGCAGCAGAGGCTGGAAGGACTGAGAGATCCTGATGATGAGGTGCACTAAATGTAGCAGGTTAGGATGAAAAAGCCCAACTGCCAACAGATGAAAGTT